>NC_079326.1:5196603-6446603 GCF_029931775.1 Euleptes europaea | reverse complement strand
TTGACTTCCCCATATCACCAAGTTGTCCTTCAGATGCTTGCATTAAAATTTGCTCCACTATCTTTCCTGGGACAGAAGTTCTTACAAAAGTGGAAACAATAAGTTGGACTTAGTGCAAGCTGCCATTTCAGTCTTTTATTTGTTTTTCTACTTGTGCAAGAGCTATAAAGCAAGTAGAAATTTTGTGCTGGATCCATTTCTGTACTGCGGAAAACTGACCCAAGGGAATGAAAAATGGCACCAAAATAAAAGATTCATGGGTTTGATTTACACACTTGAACTAGGAATTTTTGAGTCAAACCAGCAGAATTGAGAATTTCAAAAGCATCCCTACAGAAAAATTACATCTGTTTAAAATTAATTCCCTCCATTCAGGAAGTCTTGGGAATGGGCATGGCTAGAGGTGTCTAACTTGGAATACTTGGTATCCTTATCACACTACAGTGTCTAGGATTCTGTTTGGAAGCCATAATAGATAAATATAAAAGCCAACAAAAGTTTGAAGTGCAGCTATATCCCTCAGGTGTTTACATAAAAGTAACTAATGCAATCATAAAGCCTATATTGGCTAGAAAGTACACTCAGATTGTTTTCGGCATTCTTTGCTGCATTTAGAGGATTCTCATGTGACAGAATAGGACAAGAAAGGCTCAAATGGATTTTAAACATCTTATGTGAAAATGCCCTTAGGGTTACAGAGCCCAAATCCTAAATCAGCTTACTTAATAGTAATATTTTAATACACAGTTTGTATTTATGAGATCTTTTACCAACTTTCAATTCATTAACATATTGGAAGAAAAACTCCTTCAAGGATGTTCAAATGTTCTTGAGGGAATGCATTATTAATACCAGCAGAAGGATTTATTTGGGCAATCTGCAATTACATACATATCTTACTGAGTAGTACTGGGAAGGGATGGCATACAATCCAAACTCACAATGTGAAGGGGTTCTAACCCCTTCACTTCTCATCCTATTATTCATGTCCAGCTTTCCCAACGCTTTTCAAACCATTTAGTGATTTGCTGAGGAATCCATACTGCCATATTAGATGCTTAAATAAACACATTATTTAAATAAACACATTATATATTTATATAGAAAGAGAGTAGTTAACTGATTTCACTCTACTTAATATTTTAAAATGTTGACATTAAGAAAGGAAAACAGATTGAATAAAAACTTTCAGCATACTATTGTAGAAGATGGTAGGGATAGGAGAGAATGATTTAATCTGTTTTAGACAAAATAAGGCATGGCGTAGACATACAGCAGAATGCAGTGGTTGAAAGGAACATAACCAGATTACAGGTAATGATGCCATGAATCTTGTATTAAATGTGTTAATTATCATGTTTGAATATGACAATCAGACATGAACTGATCACTTGGCCTGATCAGTTCACATTGAACAACTTGAGCACCTGCTGAACAGTTTTATATTATTATTTTTTCAAACTAAGCATATGCGAAAACACTGCTGATCCAAAAAGATTGGTCACCATTAGCAGTACTAAGGAGTACTTAGACCAGGGTCCCCAATGTGGTGCCTATGGACACCTTTCCTGGTGCTGCCAAGTGCTTGTAGAAAGTAAGTGGGGTCAGGTGAAGTTTTTGCCCAGCAGGGCTTCTGATTGGCCACTGGGGATCTGATTGACTGTTCAGATTTAAAGGCATCCTGTTAAACAGAATTTATGCCTAAAATTTTGAAGTTACTATCAGAGTTATGCATAACTTTGCTTCCTGACATTTTGTGGTTGGCTCGTTGTGCTCACCAACCTGTGAGGGAATTCCAAAGGTGCTCATAGGCTCAGAAAGTCAGGGGACTGTGAGCACTCCCTTCAGCAGATGAGGTTCCCTCGCCCCCCTCCACCACACCCAACAATACAGGACTCCACCAGTCTCAGAAATAGGTGAGTGAAGGTGAGATTGACAGCACTAGGGCTGTGCATATTGATAAACCTGAACCGAAAATAAACCCAAAGTTAGCCATTTCAACAATATTCAGGTTTCGTTTCGGCCAATACCAAAACCTGGGAATCTACCCAAAGCTGAATAGGCGATTCATGAAAAACCAAATAGATACTCAGCATTTTCGGATTTTGGCTATTTGACTGGTTTTGTTAGGGCCCCATAGTTGGGGCCCTTTTGAGGTAGGGGTCATGTAATCGGAGCCAACTTGGTCTGACCAAACTAGTCTAGAAGGGTCATTTAAAAAGACGGGGCTCACTCATTCCTGTCCAAAGGCTTATACCCTCCAACTAAAAAATGCCAGCTTCTACAGCTGCTTACCAGGCTTCTGAAGAAGACTCCTTACCAGTTCTGAAAAGCAATCTTCTTCACAAGAGCTGCCCTGATCATGACTTCAGCTGGCTCCAAAATCACCCCCCCCCCCATGAAATCCTGCTCTCAAACTTGAAGGTCACCCTGAATAGTGGCTTCATTTCCCCTCACCATGACCATCTCTTAAAATCAGATTTTTGATTACTATAATAAAGGACAGTTCACAGGATGTTATTTGCCACCAAAATAAATGTTTTCTGTGCCTTATTTCTCTTGCATTTAAGCCATTTTCTTCAGTTTGAAAGCTAATTTGCATGGACATCATGCTATGTGCCCCAGATATGAACAGGGCCCCAAGACTTTGAGGTGCCAGCCTGCCAATCAGCTGTTTCCACCAGTCCTCAGCAACACTGGACTTGTAAACATGAAATTCGATTGACAGCTGGGCTCACAAACGCCTGGAGGATGGGGGTGACCCCTTTGTGTGCCAATAAAATTGGACCCTTTGTAACAAAATGCACCAAATGTTGGTTACCATCTAGGGAGAGTCCCTTGGAGTTATGCTGCAAATTTGGTGACTCTACCTCCAAAAATGCCCCCACATGAGTTTCGGGGGGAAATCCCCATAGATAATGCACCAATTTTTTTTCAGTAAACCCGTAAATAAAACCGAAATACACATTTACTCGTATGGGGATTCAGCTTATTTCGGGTTTACTGAAAAATTTGCGTTCAATAAACCCGACCCCAAATTTTTCTGTATTTTTTTTTTTTTTTTGCACAACCCTGGCCAGCACGTTGCACTTCTTTTCCCACTCAGGCACACTCTGCCTCTTATCCAGACATCTCCTTCCCTCCCCAGTCATGTCTTGGAGAGCCAGCATGGTGTGGTGGTTAAGAGCAGTGGTTTGGAGCAGTGGAGTCTGATCTGGAGGACCAGGCTTGATTCCCCACTCCTTCACATGAACGGCGGAGGCTAATCTGGTGAACTGGATTTGTTTCCCCACTCCTACACACGAAGCCAGCTGGGTGACCTTGGGCAAGTCACAGTTCTCTCTGAACTCTTTCAGCCTCACCTACCTCACAGGGTGTCTGTTGTGGGGAGGGGAAGGGAAGGTGATTGTAAGCCGGATTGATTCTTCCTTAAGTGGTAGAGAAAGTTGGCATATAAAAACCAACTGTTCTTCTTCTTCTTTCCTTTATAGTCCTTCCTTCCCCTTGGCTCCTCCCCCTCCTGACTTTATCCCAGCCAATCCTGAGTGGAGCCACCTTATTTCCTCTCTGGCCTCTTCCTCGCCCCTTCTTCTCTCTCTAGCCCTTTCACCCATTGGTTGTAATCTGGCACAGCCATGATGCCTCTGTTCCTCACTTTTCCCCATTTGTCCACCAACCCTGACTGTTCTGGATATGCCCAGCCCAGCCTGGTGAGATTCTCACCTCTGCTCTTGGGATGTCTGCTTCCTATCTCTGGCTGACAATATTATCACCTGGCAATGCTCTGCTGCTGCAGATGTCGGCTGCTGCTACCAGCAACTCACACCCTGGTTCATTGATCTGGAGTCTGCATGCTTGCCTTAGATCCAGACCTCCCCAGCCCAGCCCCTGCCACATCCTCTGGGATGGCCTGCTCTCCCAAAAGCAGCAGGAGAGAGCACAGAGCCAGCAGCAGAGCCAGGGTCACTGCCACAAGGCCCTGACTTAAACATTTGAATATTTTGTAATTTGTAATTCCGTCAGGAAGTTCTTCCTAATGTTTAGGTGGAATTGCTTTTCTATTAGTTTAAATCCATTACTCCGTGTCCTAGTCTCTGAAGCAACACAGAACAAGCTAGTTCCCTCATCAACATGACCTCCCTTCAAATATTTAAAAATGGCTATTATGTCTCCCCTCAACCTTCTCTTCTCCAAACTAAACAAACCCAACGCCCTAAGTCTCTCCTCATAGGGCATGGATTCCAGACCTTTGACCATTCTGGTCGCCCTCCTCTGGACACGCTCCAACTTGTCAATATCCTTCTTAAATTGTGGAGCCCAAAACTGGACACAGTATTCCAAGTGAGGTCTGACCAATGCAGAATACAGTGGTAGTATTACTTCCCTTGATCTAGACACAATACTCCTATTGATGCAGCCCAGAATTGCATTGGCCTTCTTAGACGCCATATCACACTGTTGACTGATGTTCAGTTTGTGGTCCACTAAGACTCCCAGATCTCTTTCACATGTACTGTGAACTCTCTCCCATCCTGTATCTGTGCCTTATGTTGTTTCTGCCTAGGTGAGGTACCTTACCCTTCTCCCTATCGAAATCAACTTTAAATCCTTTTTATTGTTTTTAACTTCCCTGGCAAGCTGGAGCTCATTCTGCACTTTAGCCTTCCTGACTTTCTCCCTACATATGCTGGCTACTTGTTTGAATTCCTCTTAGTTGATTTCCCCCTTTTTCCATTTCTTGTACATGCCCTTTTTGAATCCTATCTCAACCAAAAGTTCTTTAGACATCTACCCTGGTTTTTTCAAACCTCTACCATTTTTTCTCCTCATTGGAACTGATTGAAATTGCACCTTCAATATCTCCCTTTTAAGAAATTCCCATCCTTCATGCACTCCCTTCTCTTTCAGTATTCTTAAACACGGGATCACCCCCAGTAGTTTTCTAAATTTATTGAAATCAGCTTTCTTAAAGTCTAGAATGCATGTCTTACTACTCCTTGCTTCTCCTTTATCAAAGGCTTTACTGAAATCAAGGTACACTACATCTACAGCATTCCCTTCATCTACCATACTTGTCACTCTTTCAAGAAAAGATATGAGATTAGTTTGGCATGACCTGTTTTTGAGAAACCCATGTTGACTGTCAGTGAGCACGGCATTTCTTTCTAAGTGCTTACAGACCGTCTGTTTAATTATCTGTTATAGTATTTTACCTGATATTGATGTCAGGCTGACTGGGCAATAATTGTTTGGGATTTCTTTTCCCCCCTTTTTAAAGATGGGGACCACATTTGCCTTCCTCCAGTCTGCTGGAACTTCTCCTGTTCTCCATGAACTCTCAGAGATTATTACCAGTGGTTTTGAAATAACTTCAGCCAGTTCTTTTAACACCCTTGGATGCAGTTCATCCTGCCCCGGAGACTTGAATTCCTTGAGAGTAGACAGGTATTCCCGTACTATCTCAGTGTCTATACTATGCTGTAATTCCCCTATTGCATCCTCTGCTCCATTATTCTCAGGTTAAGCACTATTCCCCTTTTGGGAGAAGACTGATACAAAAAAGGAGTTAAGTAATTCTACCTTTTCTACCTCCCCTGTTAATAACTCACCGTCCTCTCCACGCAATGACCCGATCGTTACCTTGTTCTTCCTTTTATTATGGACATAACCAAAAACCCCTTTTTTTGTTGTTTTTAACTTCCCTGGCTAGCTGGAGCTCATTCTGCGCTTTAGCCTTCCGGACTTTCTCCCTACATGTGCCGGCTACTTGTTTGAATTCCTCTTTGTTGATTCAAAAAGGGCATGTACAAGAAGTGGAAAAAAGGGGAAATCAACAAAGAGGAATTCCTCACGCCTTCAATATCCCCCTTTTTAGAATTTCCCATCCTTCGTGTACTCTCTTCTCATTCAATATTCTCACCCACAGGATCACACCCAGTAGTTCCCTAAATTTATTGAAATCAGCTTTCTTAAAGTCTAGAATACATGTTTGACTATTTCTTGCTTCTCCTTTCTCCTGTATAACAAACTCCAGGAGAACATGGTCACTCCCATCCAAAGATCCCACTCCTTCTATCCCATAAACCAAGTCATCATTATTGGTTAAGATCAGATCCAAAATGGTTGTTCCCCTTGTCACTTCTTCCACTTTTTGGACTATGAAGTTGTCTGCAAGGGAAGTGAGGAATTTGTTGGACCTAGTTGTTTTGGCAGAATTAGCATTCCAACAGATGTCAGGATAATGAAAACTCCCATTACTACTATATCTTTCTTTTTTGAATGTTTGGACATCTGTTCCAGGAAAGCATCATCTAACTCTTCAGTTTGTCTTGGGGGTCTACAATAGACCCCCACAATGACATCACTATTTTTCTCTCCCTTAATTTTTACCCAGATGGTTTCAAGCTGGGTTCCAGTGTATAAGTCCTGGATCTCCTTGCAGGTGTAATCATCCCAAATGTATAATGCTACTCCTCCCCCCTTCTGGTTTGGTCTATTTCTCCAAAATAGGTTATACCCTTCAATTAATACATTCCAATTATGAGACTCATCCCACCAGGTTTCCGTAATGCCTATTATATCATATTTGCTTTGTACTATTAAAAGTTCTAGTTCATCTTGCTTATTTCCCATGCTCTGTGCATTAGTGTAGAGACACCTTAGACCACAGGTCCTTCTTCCTGGCAGCTTATTTAAGATTGTTTCCCTCCCATTATTAAGTTTTTGAACGGTCTTTCCTTGCATATGTGCTACTCTCTGCAGATCGTTCATATCTATATTTGCAGTTATTGTCCTCACTTGAGGCTTTAAATTGACATCTCGCTCCCCCGGAAGATTTAGTTTAAAGCCCTCCTTATCAGGCTTGCAAGGCTGTGGCCAAACACATTTTTACCTACCTTTGTGAGGTGCAAGCCATCTCTGGACAGAAGAGCATTATCCAGGTAGTGTAAGCCATGGTCCAAAAAACCAAACCTTTCCTGGCGACACCATCGATGCAGCCACTCATTTATTTCCAGAATTTTTCATTCTCTTCCCAATCCGCGGCCTACTACAGGAAGAACTGACGAAAACACAACCTGTGCTCCCAGTTCCTTCACCTTTTTACCCAAAGCTGTATAGTCCCTTTTAATACTTTCAGGGCTGTGCTGGGCAGTATCGTTTGTTCCCACATGAATAAGATGGAAGAGATAATGATCCGTGGGTCTAACAACTCTATCCAGACTTTCCGTCACATCCTGGATACGCATTCCTGGCAGACAACACACCTTTCGAGACAACAAGTCCGGTCGACACACTTTATCCTCTACCCCTCTCAGCAGGGAATCCCCAATAACCAACACTCACCTATTCCTACATTGGGGAGCAGAAGTTTGAGTCCTGTCCTCCACAGGGACCTGAAAAACCAGAGAGAACTGGGCGCTGACCCTTTGTTACAATGATCCAGGCTCAGCATCTATAGGGAGGTTTTGAAACCGATTGCTAAGCAGCAGATGATCTATTGTCATAAGCTCTGAATTCCTAGCTTTCATTTTATTAAAGAAAGTAGATTTGGTCCTTTTCCTTGGATTTACTTTAAAAAATGAAAGCTGGGGATTCAGAGATTGCAGCAATCATTCGAACATTTAAGCACACCTTTGCAATAGCAATTTTGTGTGTGTAAAGTGCCATCACATTTTTTTTTGTCCTCAAAAAGTTTTCTGGTCACACACAATAGGGAAAATGGCAACCTGAGCTACGGGAAAAATCTATTGTGTTTCACTGCACTGTTAGGAGTAATCCAGTGAAGCAACCAGCTGAAAGATTCATTGAACAATTGGCTTCCCGGTCGTGAATGTTTGCGATATCTACACATTAAAAAAAATGAACAACAGAAAGACCAAACTTTGTTCTTTTCATGCTGTACTAGTTTACAGGAGATGTATGGGAACTCTGAAAACTGCAGTCTGAAGTACTACAGCCCATTTCACCACCTCATTATTAACCTTATTTTGCTGTTGCTTGTGTGGACCAGGCCTAAGGAAATATAGATGAAAAGCTTAAAGGCCACAGAACATTTACAGGGGAATGGTTGGACCACATTGGGAATATGATGACACCATTAAATAAGACATTAAATATAGCAGAGGCTGAGTCGTTCCATCATATTCTAGGTCAGCTCTGACAACTTGCACACTTTAAGTACCATATGCTATCTTTTTTTCTTTTCTTTTTTTGCTGGTATGTTTGCATGGGGAAACTAGTACTAGCATTACTTCATAACCACCCCATGGGATTCAGGCCATATCATAGTTCCAAGCTAGATACAGATGACATCAGAGTACATTTGGGGGTCCAACTGCATCATTGCCTGGCATCTGCAGATCACCAAAATAATGTTAACATGCAAGATGGACCAACATGCCTTGAATAAGTTTTGGATGTTATTGATCCTATGGGGCTACAAACGTCTGAGAGAAGGGGGGTGAGCTTGATGCCATGCATTATGATGTTGAGTATTCTACCTGTGTCAGTTTCATGAACCAGTGGATGTCAGGAAATGGGCAACTGTAGATAATTCCTGATGCTTCATTCAACTGTCACAAATACATAATTTTTGAATCACTGAAAGCTGTTTCTGTGAAGCTGTTTATACATCAATCAGCTCATTCCTGAGAGCTGCAGCGGGGATGGTGCGGCCGTGGCACCTCTAAAGAGGTTTCACCACATCAGCAGGGGGAAGGGGGCTATTTTTAAATAAAAATTTGGAAAAGGAGGGGAAAGCCCCATTGAAAATAACAATGCTGTGCTAACAAAAAGGTGTTGCTTCAGGGGGCATTCCCGGGGTGAAAGGGGTTAGGAAGCTGCCTAATGGCAGCTCTGCCCCCCAGAACACCTTGGAATGCCTCCTGGGTAGGGCTGTTGAAAAATAAATTCGGTAAAATTCGGATTCGGCAAAATTCGGCCCGTTTTTATTTGGGAAATGCCGAAGTCCGAACTCCCCCGCTTTGGGTCTGTGCAATTCGGCATGAGATCTGGAGTTCGGGGAAAAATTCGGCTGAATAAAGCCATTAAAAACACAATTGCGCCTTTCCGTGGCTCCGGGGTGGCATCTTTGGGGGTAGAGGTCCCAAACTTTCAGTTTTGCTTGAGGGGAACCTTCTTGCAAGAACCCCCAAGTTTTGTAAAGATTGGGTCATGGGGGCTGAGATATGGGCCCCGAAAGGGGTCCACCCTCCTTAATGTGCATCTCTGACAATGGGGGTTTGCAATTAGCAGAGCTTGCCACCCACTCCCAAAGCTCCCAGCCCCGACAAACAGCTGAGCTGCGGGGAGCAAGGGCGGGGCAGTTGCGAAGAAGTTTGCAAACCATGCAAAGCAACACATTTGCAGCCATGCAAACCATGCAAAGCAACACATTTGCAACCATACAAATCATGCAAAGCAACAGGTTTGCAACCACACAAGCCATGCAAAGCAACAGGTTTGAAACCATGCAAAGCAACACCTGACATCTGGGAGTTGGATAACAGTCTTTGTGGGCGAGTCGTCACTCTACTAGGGAGATCGTAGAACGGGAGATCGGGGGAGGATGAGGGTGGTGTCCAATCCTCCCCCTCTGTGTCCGAAATCCCAGGGTCTTTGGGCCATGCTCCGAGTGTGGCCGCCACCTGAGCGGCCACAAGCGCCTTCACTTGCGCCGCCGCCAATTCGGAGGCTCAGGCATCGGCCGCTTCAGCAAACAGTTGTTCAGCCTCCTGGCAAAAACGGGCCTTCTCCAACTGCTCCACCATGAGGGAGAAGGGTACGGGATCCTGAATGTGCAGATCGGGCCCCTCCAGGAAAGTCTCGTTTCTGCCTCCCGCGGCATCATTCCCTCCCACGTGGCGCTATCGGTCCAACAGCCTGGCCAGGCTGTTCTTCCCCCTCCACACAGCGCTGCCGATAGGCCTCCTTCCACAGTGGGGCTTGGGAACTCTTGTCAAGGCATCTGTGCTGCCGGAGCAATGATTCCATGACCGCGGCCTCTCCCGACTCCACAGTTGTTGCTCCCACAAGAGTGGCCCACTGCGAGGACCCCTGTAGAGAGCGTCGCACATCCTCCAGCAGCGATCGCTGGAGGTTCTCCTCTGCTGATCCTGCCAGGGTGCAGGCGGTCGCAGTAGACACGAAGAGATATTTGGGATTAGTATCCTAATGTCTGCTCTTGGCTCACCAGATGAATCCCACAAAACAACTTCTAGGCAGGTTGTCCATAGAAAAATGATTTATTGAGAAATACACAGCGAGTTGCAGAAAGTGACTTGGAAGCAGCAAGGATACTAATGGGGGTAGGAAAGAGAGTACAGCAGATATAAAGTTGAAATGAACTTTCTGGACAACTCCTGGTTGCTACGGCAACCCATAGATAGCCCTTGTTCCCAGAGCAGAGTGAGTCAAAACATAACAGAGTTGAATAACAATTCGACCTTGGAGCACATCTGGCCTAACTGCTGAAAACCAGGCCGGTGCCAGACACTCAGGGGTTCTTGAAAGGAGAGTCACCAACAGCCATGCTACAAATTTGGTGCCTCTACCTTAAAAAACAGCCCCCCCAGAGCCCTGCAAAGATTCTCCATAGGCTTCATTGGAGGCATTTAAATTTTAAATTATACTCTGTGGGGAATCTTTGACCTTTAATAATAGCTTGCAAAAACCAAAAATAGCTGAATATTTTTGTCGCTTTTTTTGGTTTGGCATATCTGAATGCACACCCCTACTTCTTATTTACTTGATCAATGAATTAACAAGTACATCCCCATATTTCTAGATAATCCGCTTAGAGATGCTGCAAATGAGTGAAGTTCTACTTATCACTTGTTCGAAGATAGTTTTATACTTTGCTGCACAAAGTCCTCGATTTACATCACAAGCTGTAACCTCTTTCAGCATCTCTTTGGTTTTGAACTGTTTATCCTCTTAGCCATGTTTTCCAATTTGAGAGGGTCTTTTTCAGAACTTCACCTTTGGGGGGGGGGTTCTGTTACAGTTGTCAACTGCTTCTTGAAAATGCATGCTATGTGGATAGGTGACCACAAGCCCTTTATAACTTTTGGATTTGTAATGTGGTAGCATGAAATAAATCACCAAATCCATATGGTGAGACATTGCAGACAAGACTTCTTAGCCTGGAGTGATGCTCTATGGAGAATGTATCGCTTTACACTGCAGACCATAACAAGTGTACTGGTCTGAATAATCAAGTTTGTAAGTGGTTCTGTACCGATGTAGCACCTATAATAACAAATCCTTATTTCCTTCTTCCCAAACCAATGTATAGGTGTAGTGGTAAAGTCAGAGTGGTACAGTCAGAGTAGGCCACAGCTTGGGAAGGGAAGGAAAAATTCTGGAAATAAATGAGTGGCTTCTTTCCAACATGATTGGAAAGTAATACTTTGTATTACATTCAAGTATTACATTCCAATCATGAGACTCATCCCACCAGGTTTCCGTAATGCCTATTATATCATGCTACTCTTCCCCTTTTCTGATTTCTCCGAAATAGACAAAATCAGAAAGGGGGAGGAGTAGCATTATCAGTTAGGGATGATTACACCTGCGAGGAGGTCCAGGACCTCCTGGAAGCCAGCTTGAAAGCATCTGGGTAAAAATTAAGGGGGAGAAAAACAGTGATGTCATTCTGGGGGTATATTATAGATCCCCAAGCCAGACTGAAGCGTTAGATGATACCTTGCTGGAACAGATGTCCAAACATTCAAAAGAGAGAGATGTAGTAGTGATGGGAGATTTCAATTATCCTGACATCTGTTGGAAGACAAACTCTGCCAGGACAATAAGGTCCAATAAATTCCTCACTTCCCTTGCAGACAACTTCATTGTCCAAAAAGTGGAAGAAGCAACAAGGGGAACAGCCACTTTGGATCTGACCTTAACCAATAATGATTACCTGGTTTATGGGGTGGAAGGAGTGGGATCCTTAGGTGGGAGTGGCCATATTCTCCTGGAGTTTTTTTTACAGCAGAAAGGAGAAGCAAGGAGTAGTAAGACATGCATTCTAGACTTTAAGAAAGCTGATTTCAATAAATTTAGAAAACTACTGGGGGTGATCCCGTGTTTAAGAATACTGAAAGAGAAGGGAGTGCATGAAGGATAGAAATTAGATATTGAAGGTGCAATTTCAATCAGTTCCAATGAGGAGAAAAAATGGTAGAGGTTTGAAAAAACCAGGGTAGATGTCTAAAGAACTTTTGGTTGAGATAGGATTCAAAAAGGGCATGTACAAGAAATGGAAAAAGGGGGAAATCAACTAAGAGGAATTCAAACAAGTAGCCAGCATATGTAGGGAGAAAGTCAGGAAGGCTAAAGCGCAGAATGAGCTCCAGCTTGCCAGGGAAGTTAAAAACAATAAAAAGGATTTAAAGTTGATTTCAATAGGGAGAAGGGTAAGGTACCTCACCTAGGCAGAAACAACATAAGGCACAGGTACAGGATGGGAGAGAGTTGGCTTGACAACAGTACATGTGAAAGAGATCTGGGAGTCTTAGTGGACCACAAACTGAACATGAGTCAACAGTGTGATATGGCGGCTAAGAAGGCCAATGCAATTCTGGGCTGCATCAATAGGAGTATTGTGTCTAGATCAAGGGAAGTAATACTACCACTGTATTCTGCATTGGTCAGGCCTCACTTGGAATACTGTGTCCAGTTTTGGGCTCCACAATTTAAGAATCATGTTGACAAGTTGGAGCGTGTCCAGAGGAGAGTGACCAGAATTATCAAAGGTCTGGTATCCATGCCCTATGAGGAGAGAATTAAGGAGCTGGGTTTGTTTAGTCTGGAGAAGAGATGGTTGAGGGGAGACATGATAGCCATGTTTAAATGTTTGAAGGGATGTCATGTTGATGAGGGAACTAGCTTGTTCTCCAGGGGGTAAATCTGGGAAATTCCCCACAGACAGGCAAATATTAGATATGCTATACCTGCCCTGAGAATAAGCAAAGGATTTCCATTTCCAGCAGTTGTTAACTTGGCAACTTTTTTTAATGAACACGACAACTTTTCTTCTTTTTAGAAAAAAAAAAAGAGTCCATCAAGTGTCCTTGCTGCCTGTCTACTTTTAAATAATCCAGGGTGGAAAAAAAAAAGAAAAAAAAAAGAGCCTAGCTTGGAAGACTTCACAGTATTTCAAGACTCAAAACCAGCTACTTGGTTACTAAATAATGCAGTGAAAGAAAAACTTTTCCTGCACAGTGAGGTAACACAGGACTTGAGGTTTTGACCTGAAAGAGTAAATTAAGGTAAGAATGCCAGGAGTCCCACAGGATGAATTATCAATGTGTAGCAAAGGCTCGTTGCAGAGAGATTTCAGTGGTGAAGAAGGGCTGATGGTTTTGTGAATACTGGATTACTTTCCCGCAGCCCTGTTTCTCTCTAGGGGAGCAGCAACTGGACATAATGTAAGATGAGGCAGCCACAGCTTGTGAAAGAGCTGCCTGACTAACTGCGAGAAGTCTGTCAGCCTTGTGCTATTTGGAACCTGTTTTTGCAGCTGATGCTCAAATATGCTTTTAGGAAGAGGGAGGAGCAGTTCAGGAGAGACTGCTAAGCAGCTGCTGAGCCAGCATGCTATTTTCCACAAGAGAAGAGAGGAAGTCAGGAGGCTGGCACATACCCACGTTCCTGGGTAGCCACTTGCCAGAGATGGGCCACAGATGAGACATGCAAGCAGTGTTGAATAGGTAATAGTTTAGCGGTAAAGGACACAGCCTCACGCAGCAGGTCACAGGATCAGTCCTCTGAAGTTAGCAGATCAGGAAGCAGGGCTGTGAAAGATGTCTCCCTGGTAGTTCATAGAGTTCTTACTATTGATAGAGTGGAAAGTACTGGTCCAAATGGACTGATGGTCTGACTCCACAAAAAGTAGCTTCATATTATCATGTTTCAGGGAGATGCTTCATCTTGCTTGCTAAGCAGATGGAAGGAAGGGGAATTAACAAAGTACCTATCATGATGAAGTGGAAGGAAAGTTGAAAACTGTAACAGCTTGTAGGAGCTTTTTTGAAAGGGGTTTAGTTATGTGTCTAAAAATTTAGACAATAGCTCCAAATCAGTGGGAAGTAGGGTTGCCAGGTCCCTCTTTGCCACCAGCAGGAGGTTTTTAAGGTGAAGTCTGAGGAAGGCAAGGTTTGGGGAGGGGAGGGACTTAAGAACCTGTCGTCCCTTTAAGAACATTGACTATCATTTAAGCTGCTTTGCTGTGGAGTTGATTCATTACAGCTTGTATCCCTTGTGGGAACGTTATATTGTGAACCTGTCTAAGCAACTTTATGAATTGGATATCTAAGCTTTGGAATTTTGATTGTTAAGAAAAGTGGTTGCTTTTTGTATCCTATGAAAGGAGTATTTAAGTGAAGTATAAATGAGGCTATGGAAAGCTAAAATCAATTCTAAACGAACAAATGTAAGTAACAAATTTTATTAACATGTATTTTAGATATAATTGTTAAGGAGTATATGAAGTATTATTTTGTATTATTGTCCATATGTAGTACAGAAACGGGACTGAGGAAGAACTACAAGAATTGAACCGATCGTCTCCCTGTTTACCACACTGCAATTGAAGGCTTCAACCTCGGAGTGATTGTGACTGTACTTTCAATAGTACATTTTTGACTCTATTGACTTTGTAGCACATTGTTATAACTGTAGCAGATTGTTACACTGAATATATCATTGTTATCACCAACTAGTAGTAGCAGTTGTCTGCACTACCTAGAGGTTGGCAACCCTAGTGGGAGTGAGGAGTTTTGATCCCACCATAAATGTCCCCAAATACAGCCCACATGAGTAAAAAGCAGCACTTCACTGATGAGGGAGACAGTAAAAGTGTGTCCTTGAGACGATTAGGAGAAAAACCTGCCCTCGATGGCTGAGATATGGGCCAGGCGTTAGGTCTCCTCAGAAGTGTCTCAGACAATGACCAATTAAGCCTTCCCCATAGAACACAACATGTACAATTGATAAACCTATATAAACTTTGGTGTTGCCATCTGGATTACAGTCATCAATGAATCTATAGATCGTCCACTGCTTCAGTTCTTACGAAAACTCCTAATTGCCCCTCGAAGTGTTGCTGGCGTTACTCTTCGTTCCGAGTTTGGCCAAATGTCACTTGAAGCTAGGGCGTGGTTGGCCGCCTTTAAACTCCACCTTAAACTGTGCTTTAGCACTGAGGGGTTCCTAGCTTCTCTGAAGCATGACCCTTTTAAATCCACATGGCAAAAAATCTTAGATGAGAAACTGGCGTTGTTGGGCTTCTCACAGGATATGTTATCAGATCTTGGGAAAACTGAAGCTTTTGCCAAAATTAAAAAGCGCATTAAAGAGCTTGATTATAACAGCACCACTTTTCGTGCTCGTCGTGTCTGTTCATCCCAGTTCTTCGGAATACCCCCTCCACGTGGTCTGCCTGCCTATACATATTATCTAACAACTCCTCGTCTCTGTAGAGCTTTTTGCTTGGCTAGATGGAATGCTAACCCTTCTATGGTAATGCAGGGCAGAATTCTGAATATACCATACTCAGACAGGATCTGCCCTTGCTCTTCTGGCTCTATTGACTCATTAGCCCATGCCCTTTTGGAATGCTGCTTTTACGAGGAACTTAGATCGCACTATATTTCCCCCCTTTTAATATACAAATCCAATACCTCTGTGACTGACATAATGCCTTTTTTACTAAGTGATAGGGACCCCAAGGCTACATTGTCAGTGGCAAGATTTGTTTCAGTCCTTATATCCCTCCAACACTAGATATATGCTGCTCAAGATCAATTGATCAAGGAGCTTCTAAGGGATAAAAGGAAGGAAAGGAAAGGAAACCTATATAATTCCACTGCCTAAGTATTGCTCTGAGTTCCATTTATTGTCATAATACCAGAATAAGGTATTCTGTTATTCTGGAAAGTGGCTTTTAATATATTGATAATTTACAAGAGATAAACCTACTTAATCCTTGGAAAGCAAAGTCTGTGATTATTTTATGTTATGGGACAGTGTTTGGATGAAGCTAGCTGGAATGAGCAAGATCTTTACTTAGAGAAGGGGTAAAAGCAGACATCTTTCAGATACACTCAAATATAAGAAAGTGAAGTTTGAATCAAGGTTTATCTCCATCTCTCATTGGCAGATGACATGACTGTGTACCAGTTTGGGTTCCATCAAATGAAAAGGAAAGAAATGAAGGCCCATTTTACAAAATTCTTGCAAGGATAAATGAAATAAGCATTTAAAGAAGAGCTATGTGCTTTGTTAATCAAAGATTCAATGATCTGTGATAAATAGAGTATCTAAATACCTGAAGAGAGTGTAAGCACCCTCCAGCCACAGTGCTCCCCTAAACCGAATTAGACCCTTCTAAATCCACTGAGGTCAATGGGTTTATCAGGGTTTAACTCTACTTATGATTGCACTGTAAATATGTGATATTTGGAGAGTATCATAGGAAAGAAGCTAACCTGATGATTCTACCCATGAAAGAAATCACAAAAACACAATAAAGCAGGAAATAGGAATGCTCAACTTATATTACTCCTAAATTTATATTACATCTTTTTTTTTTAAGGAAAAGGTTAGCTTAGATCTCCTCTCAGTTCCTATATTTGGACATGGCTGGATTGTGGCCAAGAGCAGATGGTCTAGTTGAATGAACACATTTCCCCTCAGTCCACAATGTGCCTGAGAGAAAACAAAATGGCTTTGAATGTGTACAATATCCATAAAATATGTTTCTTAATAGCAGCCACACAGCCAAAATGACAGCACAACCATGCCTTGCATATTTGTATTGTCATTGTCTATAGACATTACTCCCAGGTTTTCAGGAAAAGGCTGGGGAGACGTTTGTGTGAGCTGCTTTTGGTATAAGAAATCTTTTATCAGCAGAGTTTTGGACTGGAGGGTTCATTGTTCCTCATTCACTTTAATGATTCTATATGCCGACATATAAAGATCTGATTCTAGGATATCTGAGACAGGAACCATAGAATGAGCAGAAACAATTATGCATATGGATGGCGACAAAATTTCTCTACACCAAATAAATGGCACCACCAGCATTTCTTCAACATCTCCCAAAATCTACTTCCTGCTTCTGTATCTCACTTGAGGATACCATCATCAGATTTGAGGCAAGAAATGGGCTCTTTTTCTTCAAATTTCAAATTCAAGTGAGGAATTGAGGTTAATTTCCTAAGAGTGTGGGCCCAGATACTTCATGTATGTGGACGGCAATAAAGAAGTATTTGTTGCCAACTTGCCACCAGTTGATCTACATTGCTTCCATGGATTGCTTCCATGCTGCCTTTAACCTGCTCTGACCCTGTCCTACAAGTTCCCTGCCCAAGTCCGACAACCTCACCAGGAACCACAGGCTTCCACATCCTAACTTAAAACTCTAACCACTACATCACACTGGCTTTCACAGGGTGACTGCTGTTGAACAAGGGTTGCCAGGTCCCTCTTTGCCACTGGCAGCAGGTTTTTGGGGTGGAGACTGAGGAAGACAGGGTTTTGGGAGGAAGAGGGACTTCAATGCCATAAAGTCCAATTGCCAAAGCAGCCATTTTCTCCAGGTGAACTGATCTCTATTGGCTGGAGATCAGCTGTAATAGCAGGAGGGACCTGGCATCCCTACAGGGGAGCCATACATAACAGGGAGGAGGTGGCCCCTTAACAGTGGAGGGAACACCTGGAGAAAGAGGTGGGGGAAGGAAGACATGAAGGGTTTGGTGAAGGGAGAGGATAAATACCCCAAGCAAGGTGCCATCTGGGGAGGAGATGGGAGTGTCTTAACCAAGGAGCCTGAGTGAGCAGCCAGAGAGAGCGCATTCCAGAGGAGGCGAGGCAGATGCTGGGGCAGTAGAGAGTGGCAAAAGAGTTTGGCTCTGATCTCTCTGCCCACTCTGAGGTTGATCCGAGGGCAGAGACGGGTGCGAGGGCTGCGATGGCCAAGAAGAACACAATGGAGGGGCAGGGTGAGCTTGACACTCTGCTCCTCAGTTGCCATGAAAACCCCTTGCTGGGGTCACCATACATTGACAATTTGATAGCACTTTACACACACACACAATATAAAGTATGAACTTCTGAGGCTCAATGATTTTGACAAGTTAAATGAAGCTTAACATGATCCAAATAAATTGTTCTTCTTTACTATGGGACACAATAGGCTTGACCTCCCAAGCTTCTCCTTCTAGTGACTGTTACACTGTGTTGCAATCTTCTTAGGTCACAGTGGCACTGGTTCTCTTCAGGACTGTAGTGAGAGCAAGGTCACAACCAGTTATTATGCACAATATCACACTATACAGCAGCAAACAATCCAGTAAAAGCACACAAATCATGTCATATTTCCTCACCCATGGGAATCAGGAATACCAACTGAAAGCTATGGGGTGGCCAGCAATTCACTTCAGAGAAAGAACAAGTCTTCTCAGGGATGGCAAAGAGGAAGCAGACACCCATGGTCATGTTGAGCTTTACTCATGCTGTGTTGGAGGGCACAAAAACTAGCCTGGTTTTTTTACTGTGAAAATCAATTTTTAATGGGACCGTTTAAAGGATATTTTTTGGTTTAATCCCTTTTTTATACTTTGTATGATGGTAGTCAAAAAGGGCAAGAGTCCAGTAGCACCTTAAAGACTAACAAAAATATTTTCTGGTAGGGTATGAGCTTTGTATGATGATTATATTAAGGTATTGAAATTACAAATTTTAACAAGATAACATGAGTATATTTTAATTAAACAATCTGGGGATTAATTTTGTTAGCAAAAGTATATACAATTTATTTTTAGATGGAAAAGAGTGAAGGGAAAGTCCTTTTAAGTTTTAAGTTTTAATTACTATTATTCTTGTTGTCTTTTACCATTTTATCAATTTTTTAGTAATAGAGATGTTGATGTTATGTTGTATATTAAATGAAGAAAATAATAAAAAAAATTATTTTTAAAAAAACTAGCCTGGTTTCTTGGGATGATATTTTTACCTCTGGGTTTCTCCTTTCCTGGTTTGCTCTATGGGCCAGATTATCCATATTATAAACGATTTCTACTGTATTCAGTGAACAGGTCAAAAGGTTAGTTACACTCTCTCTTGTTTCTTATACTCACTTTCTGACCACGTCTTGTCGAAGACAAAGTTACTCTCAGTAATTCCTAATCACTCCTGTTCTGTCTTCCCCCACTATCACTGCATGTTGCTTCCAGTAGCAGTTTCTGTTCTGAGAGATTATTTCTATTGTATCCCCTATTTTTTTGCATTCGCTAGAATGCAGGAAAATCAGGAGATTAACAGTCAGCTCCCATGCATGGTTTATGGGTTGTTTTCAGCTTGGTGTGTCATGGGTTTTACACCCTTTTTCTATATGGTGTGTCATGAGTTTTACACCCTTTTTCTTAACTGAAAATGTTTCAGTGGAAAAGGAAAATATTATTAGGCTATGAAAGTATTCAATTCTGCTACAGCTAATGGCTAGTATCTAAATAATTCTAATCTAAACCTTACAGAAGTCTGCCTGACCCACTTATTGCAGATTCATAAAATAGTCACTGGTGTATGCAAGACCCTCTTCTTGTGGATGAAGTGAAAGAGAGGAAAACAAAGTTAGTTTAGTCATTTGAAGAAATACTTGACTGGGAGTAAGTGATTGCAGATACCAGTCCCATTTTATATATTCCCAAACTGATATTTGTTAGGGGATAACACTTCCTAAAGCTTCTTAGAAATGCCACTGAAAATAATATTCTTCACACTGTGTTCACTGTATTTTAATTTTAAATAGTTACAGGCAAGGCTGAATCAGATTAAAAGTAAATAAATAAAAAAGCACCAAAGAGAAACAGCAAGCTGAGTGGAAAATTGGTTGGAAATTGGAAATAAAATTGCAACAAAATGGTTTATGGAGGCAAATAGAGGGGATTCTTGGTTTGCTATCTCTATCAATTACATAGATGAAAGAATAACAAGCTACCTTTCAGAAATTTGCCTGTGATATTAATATGATAAGCAAAGGAAATTGGGTTCCATATGCCAGTGGTGCCTGATGAAATCAGCAAGACCAGAGCTCTGACATAGGAACCCTGCAAATAACATTTTAGTACTGATAAGTGGCCTTGGCATAATGCGAGCGAAATATTAATTGTAACAGTGAACTGAAGAGCAAACAGGGTGAGCAACAAATACTAAAGGAACTAATGAACTATAATAGATTCTTCTTTCAAACTTTCATTATGATCATTTGTGTGGGGGACTGGAACAGCGAGATGCTTAATTTAACACAAATCCTAGATAAATGGCTAGGTGATAATGGAATAAAACACCTAGTAGGAGTTCAGTATATACAAAAAGAATTTATGTACAAAAAGACCCACAAATGAATGTGCTAGTAATAATTGCTCCAATAAGGATTTCTTCAAATTCTATTAGCTATATAGAAATTGACTATGCTTTTGACAAATATGCACACATGAACCTCAGACCAGAGAGCTTTAACTATTAACATATGGGTCCTACTCATAGGACACTTTCATCTTTGGGTGCAAAAAAGAAATGTAGTTAATTAGGATTTTTTCCCTATCTTAGCATGTATAAATAAATGCACATTAAAAAAATCTTTTATGTTGATGAGTGTTATGCTTTCTTGTTTTCCCATTCCATCTCAGTCTTAATTCTTGTAAATGACATTTTCAGAAATTAGCAACAAGGTTTGCACGTGGATGTGGAATAAAGAAATCCACACCAGTGTGGAGTAGTGAGAGCCAGCATAGTAAGAGCCAGTTTGGCGTAGTTGTTAAGAGTGGCAGACTCTAATCTTGAGAACTGGGTTTGATTCCCCATTCCTCCACATGAAGCCTTCTGGGTGACCTTGGGCTAGTCACAGTTCTCTCAGAACTCTCTCAGCTCCACATACCTCATAAGGTGTCTGTTGTGGGGAGTGGAAGGGAAGGTGATTGTAAGCTGTTTTGAGACCTTAAAGATAGAGAAAGTGGGGTATAAAAACCAACTCTTCTTCTACTTTATAGTAATCCAACCATCAGTTTACAGAAGCATGGATCAGCATGGCAAGATTGGCTGAGTCTAAGAAAGGAGAGAGTTAGTGAACCAGGTGCAGCTGATAGAAGGTCACTGTGCCACACAAGGTACTGTGTGAATTAAAGGTGTAACTCTATTCAGTTCAAAATAAGGATCTGTAATGGGACTGAGCCATTCATTACCTTATTAGTCTACCCTTTTCAGGCATCTCTGGCTGCTTTCACATGGTAAGGGTTCTCTCTGTTGCAGTCCCATGGGCAAACGGCTCCATGGGGAAGAGTAGACCAAATGAACACACAGACAAATATTGCTTTGGGAATAAAATGGCCACAGCTTTATTGATTACAACAGACGGAGCATTGGCGGAACATGGGGGCAGTTCCAGAGATCGAATGACCACCCTGTCATCTGATGTATCGAAAGCATTGATCACCGACCCAAACCGCATGTTGGGACAACACCAGAGTGGCGCTTTGGTGGCCCCAGCAGGACATAAATCTCTGTGTGAGACCAACGCCACCTGGGAGTGGAGCACCCAAAGCAAGCCCCTGAGCTGGGCACTGATGATGTACTCCTGGCAGTTGCGCCAGGGGGGTAAGCCAGTGATGCAGTATGCTAGCGAGTTTCAATTGCTCGCAAGTAAAGTGATGGACTGGAGTGAAGCCACCCGAGTACAATACTTCCCTGAGGGGCTTCACCCCGAGCTGTTGCATTGGGCCTTCTTGCAGGGGAACCCCCCCGGACCTTGATGGGTGGATTCGGTTGGCAGTTGATGTGGAAAACTGCCGGCAACTGTTAACCCTGTCAAGGCAACGTAATGTCCGGGAGTCGAGGCCACGGCAAGAGTGCCAGGCTCCAGGAGGGGGTAACCGGCCTTCCCTTAGAAGGTTCTCACCAGAGCCACGGATTACAAATGTCAACCATAGTAGCCCCACTGCTTCCAGTGAGGAGGAGGATTGGAACTGTATGTCAAAAAGCGACCCCAGTCTGCTGTAAAGGGGCTCCACAGCAGACCTTGATCGGCAAGAAGCAAGGAGCTCCAGTAATGGTGAGCAACATGGGAGAGACTTTATTGTTAGATGTGGTTCTACAGAGCCGTAAGAGGGGGCCTCAGGTAACAGTAGAGGCCCTAGTGAACTTGGGGTACACACAAACTTTGATCAGTGAAGAGACTTTTAAAGTTTTAAAAGTGAAAGCAGTGCACTTGCTCGAAGCTATCCAATTCGCCCAGATGGATGGCAGTGATTTTCGGGGTGGTCCAGTAGACAGACGTACAGATCGAGTAGCAATGGGGGTTGGGACGCACTGGGAACAATTACATTTTACCATTGCTCCTGGCATTCAGTACCCAGTGGTACTAGGAGCAAATTGGCTGCAAGGACACAGTCCCACCATTGATTGGGCAGCCAGGACTATTGCTTTCGCTCAACCCCAGTGCGACTGCCATCGCAGAGAAGTGGCCCCCTGTTCAGCCCCTTTGTTTTTTGTGCAAAAAAAGACAGGGGACCTTCGGCTCTGTATTGACTTTTGCCGACTCAATGCAGTTACCCAGACAAATGCCTATCCCCTCCCATTGATTCCTGACTTACTCAGCCAACTCAAAGAGGGGCACATTTTTACCAAATTGGACTTGGTCAAAGTTTATTACCGAGTCCAGATTCAAAAAGGGGACGAATGGAAGACAGCCTTTTCCAGTTGTTTTGGAATGTTTGAGTATCTAGTCATGCCTTTGGGGTTAAGTGGGGCTCCCAGTGACTTCATGCAAATGATTAATGAGGTACTACATGATTTGTTGTTTAAAGGAGTTATTGTCTACCTAGATGACATTTTGATTTATACTAAAACTCAAGAGGAACATGTGAAGTTGGTCAAAGAGGTCTTGAGACGTCTCAGAGACAATCATTTCTTTGCCAAGTTGTTGTATCTAGTACGTTGGAAACATCTAGGTCCGGGCCATGATGAATGGGTGGCCAAGCACAACGTAGTGGCTCCCCGATTAGTTCATCAGTTCTATGAAGCCTACCCCCCACAAGCCTCGGCCAGCTGCGGATAGTGAGGGGGGCCCTAGGGGGGGCAGAATGTCAGGCCTTTGCTGGTTGAGCCTGATCCCTTGACATGACTCTGGCAGACCATTGCTGGTTCTGGCCTGGCTCTGGCTCTGGCTCCATGTCAAGCTACCTTGGTTCACATGCCTGTAAATACAGTGTATACTCCCCTTCCCACAGCTGCCTAGTTGTTTGGTCTATGCTTCATGATAATTCTTATCTCGGATTTACCTCACTGTGTTTTCCTTTAGTGGCTAAAGTGCTTTTAAGCTAGAGCTTTCCCTATTGTGGTCATTAGCAGACTTCATCTGTTTCCATGCAGTCAGATCTTATATTTACCTTTTTGCTCATTATAAAGTATACTGCTTCAGGATCACCTGCCTGAGTGTGTTTACTGTTGGGATGCTACAGGTAAACACCTGGACCTGACAACTCCATCCCAAGACCCCTTATGGCAGGGGTGGGGAACCTTTTTTCTGCCAAGGGCCATTTGGATATTTATAACATCATTCGTGGGCCATACAAAATTATCAACTTAAAAATTTGGTCAAACATTTAACCAAGAGGCACGTCCGGAGATAGCTCTGAGTGTCTGCCACATAGAGCAACTTGCTTTTGAGCTCTGCTGTCTTCAGCTGGGCCCAAGAGATTCAGGCAGGGCAGCATCCTTCTGAGCTAGAGATCTGCCAGGAGCCATGAAGGGCCAGACCAAATGATTTAGCGGTCCTTATACGGCCCCCAGGCCTGACATTCCCCACCCCTGCCTTATGGGGATCCCCAAAACAGGAAGGAAAGGCACCTCTTCCCAGCCTGGATCAGTCCCCATGCCGAAAACCACCAAAGAGCAGGGCTGCTGCCCTGCTCCCGCCAACGCTCCAACCGCTGCGACCAACAAAAGGGGAGTTCATAATAACACGGAGCCAGAAATCCTGCTCCTGCCAGCCAGGTCCCGCCCTCGGGACTGCCATGATAGAATGGGTGAATTTTTGTTCAGCTAGCAGATTCAGGCTTTCCAATAACCTTATTGCTTGAGGCCAGGAAAACAGGATTGGTCATAGGATTTCTCTTGTGGGTTCACACATCATGGTCAGCCTCTGTTCCTCTCCAATTCGTTCTTTGGTATGATTGTAGCAACTGAAGGCCTAAAGGTTCAGGGTCTTGTGGCTCCCAATCTAACATTCGAGATAGCCTTGGAAGCTTTGAGCCTAATAGCTGATAGTTTTGATTCTGAATAATGCAGGGTGCTTTGGACTGAGTGACATAGACTTGGGCAGAATTTCTGCCATGGGATTTAGGATGACACTTTGTAGATGCAGATTGGTAGAATGGCCATTAAAGTCTTTAATCTCAGAAACAGATAAAACTTGCTATTTAAAGAGTAGAATATGAAATTTATTCATATGGATTGGTTTTTTAAAAAAAGCAGCTCCCTTGGGTCTCAATTAATTCAGTCTGATGGCAGCCCATTTCATTACAGTACAATTAGCAACATGGAGGAGTCGGTCTAAAATGGGGGACGATGCTCAAGCTGTAACACTTTTCATTTCTCATGCTGACAAGATAAGGGATTAAGAGTTTCTTAACACAGATACTCCCTGTCATGAATGCCATGCCTAGCTGCATGAAATAATCCTACTTGGCTGAAAAACCAAGATGTGATATGTAATGAGATCTTAATTTAAACCACAGTGAGTGAAATTCATATCTGTACCAAAGATACACGTCTATACCTTCTAACTGGTCTCCTAGACTGAAATGTATATGTCTTAGCCTTATTCCCTAGAAAGGGCAGTGCCCGTTGTGTTCTCTGATGCTTGGCATTTATACAGAATGTCCCAAGTTCTTCATGTACATTACAGTCAGTATTATTATTTTAGACATTCTGAGAACTTCATCATGAACAGGTTGCCAGGTGAACTTACCCAATGGCACACAATACAAGTTCCTGATTGCCTTGATGGGCTTTACAGAAATTCATCTTGAGCACTGATTTAAGCAGCTTTGAGCGTGCACACTATGTGCTTTTGCTACTGGTTGTGCCTTGGTCAAACCTTTAAGTAACAAACCCTCTATAGATCTGTTAGTCATTACAATGGCACAAGAGTAATTTTTGTTTTGTCTACAACAGATTAGCCTAGGAGTTTATTTTCAGCTTCACATGTGAGTACCTCTGCATATATCTTACCAGTGTTACAATGTCCACTTAAACTCTATATGTGGTACATACTGCATCTTCCCTCCAGGATTTCCTGCAACTACTATTGGATCATGCCCCCCTATTCTATCCGTAGCGCCTAATTGAAAACCAGTGTGTAGCTAGCGTTCTTTCTGTTTCATTTAAAGTTTAAGGTACATTCTCTCTACTTGTGTTCATATGAAGACATTGTAACACTGGTAAGATATATTTGGTTTTATTGTTATATGTTATGCACAGTATTATGTTTATATTTTGTAGAACATGTATTATGTGAAGTATGCATCTTTGTTATACATTCAGGGAAGACACTAAAAAGAACTTATGAAGAATTGAAGAATTGAAACGGCCGTCTGGCTTAATGATTCACCGGAGTTAAGGTTGGGTGACCTAGATCTCCCTGTGGAAAGAAACTTACATTTCATATATATGTCTTAAGTACACTGGACAAGAAAATGGGATTGGATAAAATTTACATGTGAATATACAAAACAAGCATATGAGTAATTGTGATATTGTACTTACCTTACACTGTGATCCTTGCAATATTTACACAGATGACTGCATGCAATTAAGTTGTAATTCAATTACTGGAATTACAGTTGTTAGTCATATTGATGGATAAATGACTACATTTTGAAATTATATGTGCTAAAACATTTTTTGTGTGGCTGCTGTGTCGGCTTTCTTCAATTACTTATTGTACACAGTGGTGCTTTTTTCTCACAACCTCCAGGTGGTGGCTGGAGATCTCCCACTATTACAACTGATCTCCAGGTGAAAGATATCAGATCACCGGGTGAAAATGGTGCTTTGGAAGGCGGACTCTATGGCATTATACTCCACTGAAATCCTTCCCCTCCCCAAACCCTGCTCTCCTCAGGCTCCACCCCCAAAATCTCCAGGTATTTCCAACCCTAACTGGCAACCCTAACTAGGCAGGATTTTTAAGCATAAGGGTGATCTCAAAAACACTTTTCTCTAGCAAAAAACAAGCCAACACTCCACTTCTAATTTACTCTTTCCCACACCCATTTCCAGCTACTTAAAAATCAAAGTTGTATTTGTAAAAAAAATTCAAAACAAGAAAAAAATAAATTTAACATGGTCCTGATGTTTTATTAAAGGATGTGTAGAACTTTGAAAAAAGTCCTTTACATTCCCCAAACTTCTCCCCTTCATTGTCTATTTTTAGATACTTCCAGTGCAACTTCAAAGGTCGCTTCTTCACTTCAGTTGTCTGGAGTCAGAAGTAACCAACTGTCAATACATTAATTTCCATTTAACAATGACTCTTCTTGGAACAAAGTTCAGAGGTCGGGAGGGGTCAGAAAATTGATTTTAAATTATTTTATTGCAGTTTCGTTGCATGGTTTATTAACTTATGTGATCAAGAGTTAAAAATGTAAGAGGAGAGGGATTGTGCTGCCATAACCTTGAAAGCTTCATATTGGAGTAGGCTCATCAGTTGGGTTGTGGACTGATATGGTATAGCCCAATCTCCTCAGATCTTAGAAGCCAAACAGGGTTGATACTTGCCTGGGGGACCACTAAGGAAGACTCTGCAGAGGAAGACAATGGCAAATAATCTCTGCTTCTTTCTTGCATTGAAAACACCTTGCTGGGTGTGAACCTTTGCCATCGCCTCCTGGTCCGCTGGAGAGCCCGCAGTGGTGCCCAACACCAAGCTGTCCCTGAAGGCCCTAGATTGGGAGACAAAGGGGGTTGTGCCACCTTGTTCCTTTGTTCCCTTTGCTGGACCAGACTTTGCAACCTCATGTCTGGTAGCCAAGCTTTTCATTGGCCTAAATGAGATCTCTTATATTCCATCCTGCCTCCACCTGTCCCTCCTCCCTTTCCCCTTGGTAAAGTTCCAACCAGCTTCCCCATAGGCTTTCCCATCCCTCACTCATCCTCCTGCCAAGCCTGGGCTGGGCTGCCTCCAGCTGGCCATGATCAGTTAGCTTCAGCTTTGTAGGTCTCCCCCACCTATTCCCCCATCTGTGCTGAATCCATGCTCTGCCGGCTCCTGTAAGGCCTGGCTTGATCTGCCCATTGCTGTTCTGCTGGCCTCTGATGTGTTGCTACCTTTCCTGCCTTCCTCGGCTGGTCTTTGTTAGTGGTGGCTCTACTGGTGGCTCCCTGGGATCCCGGTAAAACTCCTGGACTTCACAGAACCCCTGGAACTGCTTTTCCTGGCCCCTTTCCCCTTGAGAAGCTGGGGAAGGTGGGACTCAGCCCAGTGCCTCTCCTGGCTGTCCCGCTAACCCCGGACACTGGTTTGGTTGCAACTTGATGGCACATACATATATAGGTTTATCAGTTGCCTGCCCATGGTGGGCAACCTCCTGCCCCTGAACTTCATCCCCTGTGATCACTCAATATAGCAATGGGAAAAAAAGGAGGGGACAATAGCATGGATGCCATGATGTCACTTCCATGTGAGCACTGTGGTATGATGTCACAACATCAGAGATGCTGTTCTTCCCTAGGCTTCAGCCCCCCAAAACTACCAGAGGTTGTCAACAAAGGGCTAGCAGCTATTAGAGGGATACATGCAAATACTCATATGCACACCACTTGGGAAACACAGTTTATTGTGAAGTTCTTGACTTCAGGTCTACTTCAAAAAGTGGGAGGAGGATAGGCACAGATATATCTAACTGGTCAAGATAACCAGCTCCCAATGGGAAGGGGAAAAGGGAAGAGGAGCAACAATGGAAAAGACAGCTGGGCTTTCTCTATGTGGCACTTCCCTGTGTTCCTTGTGCAAAGAACTGGACCTATGCTACAGTTGTGTGCATGATGAATGTCATCTGCTGCATAGTGATGCAAGCTCCATTTTCGTAATTGTAATGACTTCCATGACATAGAAAAGTTGAGAAACTTCTGCAATTCTCCCTTCTTTTTGCTCCTGAACTTTCTTCTTGGACTCCTTTGGAAATCTTTGCTATTTCTATTCCGAACACTTGTCAGAAAGATTATCATTTCAAGTGAAGCCCTTAACCCAGTGACTCTACTTCGGAGATGATGTTTATTCATAAAGAGAATAATGAGCAATGTTTATTTATAAGTATGAGGTGACATGAGCTATATTATGCAAATGTCATCCAGGCAATACAGCTACATTCTCAGGAAAATGGGTGAGAGCACCAAATTGTAATTTTCCTCTGGAAATGGGTTCTGCCCTCATGTGGAAGGCAGCAGAAGCTGAGAAAAACCTGGCTTTGCTTGCCAAACTGAACACCCATCTGACTGGAGAACCTGGAAGCCCTTTGCTACCCTATAGAGAAAATGTCACCATCCCAAGATTTAGATTGCTAATCAGTGGGGCACTGCAGCAGTGTTCAGTGTTAGGATGAGATGTACTCAAGTACTTATTTAGGAAAAGGACCACCTACTCCCTTATGAACCCACCCAACCACTACAGACATCTTCAGAAGCCCTGCCTTCTAAAAATGGCAACCTAGGAAAGGGCCTTCTTGATTGTGACACTAGAACTCTGGAACTCTCTGTCCAGGGATATTTGTCTGTCCCCTTCTATTGCCATTTTCCACCAATGGGTGAAGACTTTTTTGTTTTGTTTGGCATTCCTCAGTGATCCCCCCTTCCTTTCCAAATGCTTTAATTGTTGTTTTTTATGTCTTTGTATATAGTTTAAGATCTTTTTAAAATTGTTTTAATGGCTTTTATGACAGAACTCCTCTTGTTATATTTAATGTTTCCTCATCAACCACCACTATCACTCCTGAGACTTATAATTCATCTCTTGTTGTTTTCCTGTCCCACACTTAAGATAGTTGGGGGTAGGGCTGTTGAAAAAAAATTCGGTAAAATTCAGATTTGGCAAAATTTGGCCCGTTTTGATTTGGGAAATTCGAACTCCCCCGATTCGGATCCGTGCAATTCGGCGCCAAGTTCTGAGTTTGGAAAAAAATTCGGCCAAATAAAGCCATTAAAAACACATTCGTGCCTTTCCGCGGCTCCAGGGGGGTATTTTTGGAGGTAGAGGTCCCAAAATTTCAGCGTAGCTTGAGGGGGCCCTTCTTGCAATAACCCCCAAGTTTTTTAAAGATTGGGTCAGGGGGTCCCGAGATATGGGGCCCAGAAGGGGTCCCTCCCAAAATCGGTCACAGGAATAAAGGCATTAAGAACACATTCGAGCCTTTCCACAGCTCTGGGGGGGGGCACGTTTGGAGGTAGAGGTCCCAAAATTTCAGCGTACCTTGAGGAGACCCTTCTTGCAAGAACCCCCAAGTTTGGTTAAGATTGGGTCAGGGCCCCCCGAGTTATGGGGCCCGGAAGGGGTCCCCCATCTGCCCATTGGAATAAAGCCATTAAAAGGGATGTACTAAAACGAATGACAAGTCAGCCCATTGGAAACAATGGGAGAGGCTGCCCAGCCCATTGAAGATAATGAGAGAGGGGAATGTCGGTTGACTTGCATTAATTCCACTGAAATACATTACAGGGGATGTACTAAAATGAATGACAGGCTAGCCCATTTGAAACAACAGGAGCAGCTGCACAGCCCATTGGAAACAATAGGAACCAGCCAGAGAGAGAGACTCACTGACCTACAGTTAACTCCACACGAAGTTGGCAACCAGTGAAAATAGTAGAAAGCACAGTCCCACACAGAGGCAATGAAGCCCACCCCCAGCAGAACAGGTAAACCCAACCCCCTTTGGCTTCCCCCCCTCACACACACACACACACACGGACAAATATTACGATTATTAAATAAAACCTGCAGAATTTTTTTTTAAAATAAAAAAGATGCCCCCCCCCCAAATAAAAACTTAGGCAGGCCAGTGCATTTATGTCAGGTCCTGACTAAAGTCACCTGTGTTGAAGCGATCCTAATAGGCATATGGATTTTAGCATCTCTGTTGTGTACATTTCTAAGCAGCACTGCAACTGGATATATAGTCTACAAATTTCAGGATGAATCTCACCATCTTCTGGGCATTTAATAACCTCCTACTGATTTGAAGTTGGTGGCACTCTTTGCAATTAGTCAAAGATATTGCCTGTTTCAGGGTTCCTCCAGATATCCTTTAGTTTGTCAGGAAATTGAACAATACGGTCTGAAAAATCCTGCAGCACCTTCCTAATTAGTTCCACATCTTCCATTTCTTCCAATTGATGTATTTCCTCTTGTAGGGTCTCAGACTGATTGTTAATACTTTCACAGAGATCTGCTGCAACATTTGAGTTGCCCCTATTTGAATCTACATTCATTTGAGGATTACAATTAGAAAGAATGTCTATAGGATCATTGTTTAGGCTCAGATCAAGATTAAATAGGGCCATTTCTTGTTTATTAACTTGTGGGTCAGATTCCTCCTGCTGGAAGTCTTTCTTTAAGATTTTCCTTTGTTTCCCAAAATTAGGAAATTGTGCCTCTTTTGGAGTTTCATTTAACTGGATTTCCTGCTCATCAGCTTTCAGTTGTGAATCCAGTTCCACTCTATCTACAGCATGGTCTAAGTTTGATGTTAATTTACTTACACATGCTGGGTCAGTATGGTTTAGAACAGGTGGATTTCTCCCAACTTGTTGCATAGGAGGGAAGAGTGGTATGTTGTGGTCATCACAAAAAATCCTTCTGGTACTTATTCTATAAATGTTTAAGAATCATTGCATTTTGAAGAGCATCGAAGGTATTAACATGCTGGAAAACTCTAGAAGTAATCTTGAGGTATAGGGGACTCCAGGAAGTCTCTTGAATCTCTCAAGGTCTATAAATCGAAGCTCTGTATGAAGCAGCTGACTTAAAGAGCTAAGGATTGATTTATCCAGCAACCTCTGTTAATATTATTTTCTGCTATTAACAGAGCTATCTGATTTCGTAATAACCGACATGAGGCACTGGTAAATTTCCCTCCTTTCCTCCTACCATCACCTAAATAATTACCATCACTTGTGAAGGAGTCAGAGGCTGAATACAGCTTCTGTAGAGGAGCAGTACTTACTTTGTATCTATGACTTGTTGATTGAATCTCCTGTAATACTTTCAACTTACTAGATAGAGAGTTCAATTGTTGTAAAATGGCTATAACAGTCTGGCCGGTGAAGTAAACAAAGATCTCCAATAAATTCCATCATATCTTCTGAACCCCGTCTGCTTTCTTTAGAAAGTTAAGGTCTTTGCAAGTCTAATAAATTCTCTTTTAGGAGGGAGCCAGAGATGTTAAAAAGTGAACGTTCTGTAGTCTCTGAGACTGTATTTCTATTTGGAGAGATAAAACTACAAGGGTCACTTAACAGTTTCAGACGGCTTAATTAGTTCATCTGGGCAAAACTGTTTCGCTGTCTTTTCTAGAGATTGAGAATTGGAAAAGTTCCTCTGGTGTTTTCCCCTTCCTGTTAGTTCTGAGTTCTCCATACCACTCCCTCTCCATCAGACACTCCGAGATAAGAGAGGAAAAACACTGTTTCCTGAATCAGGAGCTAAGCAAGTGAGAAGGATACCATCTTTAATGATCATCAAGGAATAGGAGGGTTTTTAATTTTGTTTTTAAAAAGCTGTTCATGGATGTTGTACAATATGCTCATTATTGGAATCTCTAGATAACTTGTTGGATGGGCTGGTGATTCAGGATTTATATTTTAACGTGTTTTCAGTGTTTAGACCTGATTTAAGTGTTTTTACTGATGCCACGTTGATCTTTTTTTTGGAAACTGTCTTGACCCCCCCAAAAAAGTCTGAAGCAGGCTGTGCACTGTTTTGCTTCCACATTTCTGGTTTTTTAAATTTTCTTAAGGAAGTCTATTTTTTTCTTTCCAATTTTAATTTAATTTTTATTGTTTAATTTCCACATTTCAAATGCTTCTTAAAACACTTTCCATTACAGCAACTTCAAAAGTTTATGTGCTTTTTATAATCTTGTGGGAATATGCTCCAGAAGCTGTTCTTGCTTCAACTATTTTCCTATCTATCTCTTGCATGCTGCTGGTCCAGATAAGAGAGAATATTCATTTGTCCTCCTTATTGAACTGCTGGAAGTAAATTTACCAGTCATGTTCCCAATGAAAACTTAATCTGGAAAAGGATTTCCAATAGAACAGCTATTGCTATAAATTCTTTCCTGCTCTCAATGACCCTTTCTATCTTAAGGTTATAGCAGTAAAATAAATAAAAACCAAAGTGTTGGTGTGCTTGTATAGGCCAAGATGGAACAATTACACCAAAGTATTTTATCAATGCAATTTGTTCTGGCTAATTCTGACATTTTTAATGAGGAAAGGGGTATAATAATTGTGCTGCTGTTTGGCAGGGATTCAGATGTTTTTGTTACAGTGGTACTACAGTTGCAGTTGTAGCATTTTCTTCATCATTTCTATTCACCCACTAGTATATATATATATTGTTTTATGTGTGTTGGATTACATGTGGCTGTTGGAGCAGTTAATGACCTATTTGAAAATGTTGCAACTCACTGAAATTTCAGCAGTTGCTTTTTGAGACTTCTGCAGCAGCTGGAAAACTAGGACTCAGCCAAAAAAGTCCCACCTGGAGATAGGCAGCAAGATAGATCATTTTAATATCCTGAGTTGGGGCCATAAAAACACATAAGAACATAAGAAAGGCTCTGCTGGATCAGACCAAGGCCCATCAAGTCCAGCAATCTGTTCACACAGTGGCCAACCAGGTGTCTCTAGGAAGCCACAAACAGGACAACTGCAGCAGCCCCATCCTGCCTGTGTTCCACAGCTCCTAATATAATAGGCATGCTCCTCTGATACTAGAGAGAATAGGTATGAAGCATGACTAGTATCCATTTTAACTAACAGCCATTTTACCCCTTTCCTCCATGAATATGTCCACTCCCCTCTTAAAGCCTTCCAAGCTGGCAGCCATCACCACATCCTGGGGCAGGGAGTTCCACAATTTAACTATGCGTTGTGACATGAGTAGTCCGGGTTCTGGCTACATGACAAGGTTCTGGGTTCCCATGCCTGGAATCTCTGTGTACAGTTTCGCTTGTCCTGTTTACCGCAGATGTGCGGATGTTATGTCTTCCCTTCCTGGAAATCGCTTATCTCGGGATGGCTTCACTTTGTTTTACTTTCTCTGCCTAGAATGCTTTTAAACTGTAACCTGGATACATTGAGTCATTAACAGCCTTACCTGTATGTAAGGCAGTCAGCTTCTTTAATCTGTCTTTTTGCTCCTAATAAAGTAGCATTGCTTAGGATCACCTGCCTGAGTGTGTGTGCTTATGGGATGCTAGGGACAAACGCCTGAGTCTGACAACCGGCTCCTGGCTCAACAATACTTGAAATGAAGGTGAAGCCTTCAGAGAAGAAGGGAAGGGGAGGAGAACCTGGATAAGTTATGTCACCACACCATCCATCTTCAAAGCCGCCCCTTGTGCAGTAAGACAGCATACACAAGCTGTAAGCCTAGCGGTGGGGTCTAAATCAGCAGCCTTTCAGCTCCAAAAAGGCCCTTCAAGCCCACGTGCCATTCCACCGCCTGCTACAAGAGAGACTAGTCAATCTCTGAGAAAGACATGAAGGGAAGGAAGTCCCTGGGCCTCCTCATGTCTGCCACTCCAACTGAGGTCCCTTGTGTACAGCTGGGCCCAGGCCGCCATGATAGGAAAACATCTACAAAGAAAGAGAATAAGAAAGGCTCCCAGTTCAATAGCCCTCAGGTCCACCTGTCAGGTTGGCTAATGCCAATACCTGCCATAATGTTTGTATTGATTTGCTTGTTCTGGTAACCTGATCAAGATGTTGTTTTGTATAGCTTTTAGTCTGGATCCCAGGCGGGAGTTGGGGAGTTTGTCAGTTTGTGTGTGTGGAGGAGTTTCTTTAATTTCTCGCAGTGCTGCAGAAAGGGATCGACCTTGACAGGCACAGATAGCAACGGAGGCCTCTGGGAAAGTGAAATGAGTCTGGTGGGAAATGAGGGGGAGGAGGGCCTGTGCCGTCTGTAACTTGAGGTTGTGAGAATGTATATGTCATTAAAGTTTTAGTGCTTTTACCAGAGCCATGAAATTTTCTGAAAGTTCCATGGAGTTATAATAAACCACTGCTTAATGCTGATCAACTACTGGGTGCTTTTGGCTATTGAATAATTGCCTGGACAATGAGAAGACTCACAGTAAAACTCTAATCCTTTTTCTTCTGGCTGTAAGAGAACCGACGCACGGAATGATCCTGACAAGGTTCACCTGAGCAGTTTTTCATTTTTTCTTTTTGTTTTCTGTCTTTTCCTCATTATGGAACACAAAGAGGAGGAGAATAAGGGGGAGAAAGAGACTCCTATGGAGGAACCCCCTAAGGAGCAGTGCCAAGAGTCACAGGAGGTACTTTTGGATTACCCCGGGGTGCTGGGCCCAGTGGAGGGGATAGCTACCCTTGGTTGGGCAGAGACTTTTCATGCATGTCGTAGCGGAGACGGCATGGGAAGCCCGACCCCTTTTGGATGCAGGGTTGGGAAGAGACCCATGATTTGGACTATGACCGTCCGAGTGGCCACTGGGGAGAAAGGGTTCTCCTGAAGACACCCCTGAAGCATTCTTTGTTGGTGGAAGAGAATACTTGGTTATGAGACCAGAATGCAGAGGCTTTCACTCAGCTGCAGGAGCTGAGGGAAGCACTTCTCCATTTATATCTGGAGCTTCAGGGAGAGAACAGGGAGGAAGGGCCTGGCCAGCCAGATAATCAAGCAGCTTCAGGGGTGGCTGGGGCTGTCCTGGTTGGTGGATCTCCACTCATACCCCAACCTATTCCTCCACTGCCAGGGGCTCCAGTGCCTCTGGATCCCTTGCCTCATTTTGGGATGAATCTGGAGCTCAAGGTGATTTGTGATGGTAATACAGAAAAGCTCCCTTATTTTCTCATTCAAGTGGATGACTTTATGAGGGAACAAGGACAGACATTTCCTTCAGAAGTCAGTACGGTGCAATACATCAGCACTCTCTTGGAGGGGAGGGGGCTGTTTGGCTTGTTAAACTGTATGATGTCAGAGCAGCTGAATTAGAGATGCTGGATGACTTTATGATGGCCCCGAGAGAGAGGTCCAGGGACTTTTTTCAGGCAAAAGGGCGAAAACCAAGTTGCAACGGCTTAAGTAAGATTCTAAGTCAGTGGTTGAATATGCTAATGAGTTCAGGCAGCTGGGCAGTAAGATATTGGACTGGTCTGAGGCTACAAAGCTCTAATATTTTTGTGAAGGACTCAATCTGGATATTCTATAATGGTCCATTATACAGAATGACCCAACCACAGTTGCAGGTTGGATTTGTTTAGCTGGACAGATGGAAAACAGAACTCAGATCTCAAAATTATTAAGGCAATGACAAGTCTGGGAACAAAAGCCCCACAAATCCACTGTCCCTCAGAGGAAGGAAGAAAAGAACAGTGTTTTTCAGACAGGGAGCATGAAAGGCGAAGATGCACCGGGCTGTATCTGCATTGCGGGAAAACAAGTCACTTTGTGGCCGAATGCCCATTGAGAGGGCAGGCTGGTGAAGTACAACCAAGACCAAAAAAATCTACACCAGTGGAGACCAAGTCAACAGGGCGTGGAAACAAGTCTGTTTCAAAAATGAGGGCTCTGGCTGCTCAGAAGGATCTTCTGGGTGTAGGGGATCCTGGAAGTATAACTACCTCCTCAGGTGAGGAGGAAGAGGGCTCCAATTCATCAAAAAAAGAGCAGGGTCGGCGGGTCGGAGGGCTCAACCACAGACCGGAGAACTGTCCCAGGAGCCCCACAGATGATAAGAAACCTGGCACTTACCATGCGTTTCGAAGTGACTTTACAAAATCCTTCAGGAGGAGAAACCCTCATGGTGTTGGGATTGTTAGGTTGCAGCTGCACTTTGCTGAGTGCTGGGGTTGCCAAAGGATTGGGTATAAAAACTGTGCAATTAGCCTAACCCGTTTACTTTGAACAAATGGATGGTAACGAAATGGCAGGGGGTCCAGTCACTCACATGACTCAGCCGGTACTTATGGGGATGGAGGAACACTGGGAAATCATAATCCTAACATCAACTGGGAAGGAGTATTGACATTTGACCACCCTTAGTGTAACCAACACACGTGAAATTGCTGGACATTTGCCTGCTCAGATCCATCTCCAAAAACACAGCCAAGTGGTGCTAACTAGTCATGCTGATCCTCTGCTGTTCTCTAAGCAGACAAATCAGGAAGCAGACTCAGCTGGGTTCAGGGAGAGAGCTTCTTAAATACCTGGCTGGTGGAGCTGAGTACAAAAGCACAGGTCTGTAGACTGGGTCAGCTCCTATTGAGCCAGGGCTTGATTGGCCCATTTGAAATATAGTGTGGACCAGGAAGGTGTGCAGCAGGGCAGGGGAAGTTCCTCTGGAGTTAGAAATGCCATGGCTCATTCCTCAGCTTCCCCACTGGCCACCATTTTGTGGCAGCATGCTGGTTGCCCAGCTGAGCCCCTGGCCCTCCCCATGACCCACGGCTCACCAGACAAGCCTCTGAACCTTGTGCCAGCTCGAAACCCTCCCCAGCGCAGCCCAGCAAACTGGGCTGGTATGTAACAGCCCATTCCTGAGCTGGCGGCGTGTGGGGATGGCGGGGAAGAGGCGCAGCCGTGCCTTTTCCTAAGCTGTTTTGGGCACGCCACAAGAATGAAAAAAGCCTTGAAAAGGCTTTTTTTTGTTTTCAATGGGGCGTGGCTCCGTGGCGCTGGGCCACTGGTGGAACTGCCCTCGCTGGCAGTGTAAGTGTGTCTTAATCCGTGTTTAGATGCACTTACGCTGGTGGCGAGGTCACGCCGCCCCCTAAGGGGATTCGGCCCCCTTCCTCAGGAATGCTCTGTTAGTCTGAGTCTGTGCTTTTCAGAAATGGCAATTTAATCAAAGCTGGAATTGTTGGCAAGGAAAGGGCATTCACAATAAGACTTTGTGTTTACAAAGTATTGGTGTTCTGTGGCATGATATATATCCCACAAGACTCTTGCAGAATTGCTGTTCCATTTGGCATTTCCTATCAAAGAAACCATCAAATATGGTATAAGCTACTTTGCCCCCTCCACTCTTCTGCAACACTTTTTGGATCCTGAGTCATTTAGCCCTGCCACCTCTGCTCTCAAAAACAAAAACTACTTTAACAGGCTTAATTCTTCCAGCAGAAACTCTGAATGTGAATCCACTATATTATTTCCCCCCACGTTGAACATGAGCTAGTTTTTAAAGAGTGCATCTATACCTGGAGCTTCCTATGTTCTAAGTCCGATACATTAATGCAAAACTAGAAGTATCATTCACTGACATGGCACATCAGGTAGTGTAGAAAGAGCCACCATTGCTGACTTTATGACTACCCTCCTTCCACCTTCAGTAAAGATGGGGAGGAAGCCACTGGGACTGAAAAGCAGGTGCTGTGAGTTTCAGGGAATAGGTGTCTGTGTGTAAAGTGCTGTCAAGTTACAGCCGACTTATGGCAACCCCTTATGGGGTTTTCAAGGCAAGAGAGACTAACAGAAGTGGTTTGCCAGTGCCTTTCTCTGCATAGCAACCCTGGTATTCCTTGGTGGTCTCCCATTCAAATACTAACCAGGGCTGATCCTGCTTAGCTTCTGAGATCTGACGAGATTAGGCTATATCATGCTGCCTCCCCTCCCCAGGGAATAGATATGCTAACTGAAAACAGCAGACCAATTTTTTTTTCTCTATGATCCATCACATCTACCAGATTGTGGTCATTATTATTTACTGACAATCAAGGTTTTATGTTGCTACACTCCCCAAGAGTTTACAGCAGCATTCCCCATTTTTGTAGTATCCTCTGGAGTCTGGTGTGTAGGATTAAGTTTATCTATCCAGTTAGCACACAGGAGACTGGAAGCTTCAGCAACAGGCTTCTTTATTTATTCACATATAGTTGGAACTACAACCTACACACATGGAACTAGAACTGAGGCCCCTTCCATACAGACCTTGATTGTGGAAACAGAAACTAGTTTGTGAGGGTTCACTTAAAGGCATACATATAAATACATATACATATACACACATCACAAATTTATAACAACCCTAAGAGGTAGATGGATAGCAACTTGCTCAAATGAACTTCATCGCTGAGCAGTTTGACACTCTCTGTCTACTAAACCAAAGTGGTTGGAATGGGCTGCCTGACTTAGTCACCACAAGTTGATTATGCTTAGTCAAGGAGACTTGCAAAATTACAGCTTTTGCTACTGAGGAATGTGTCAGGTGATCTCTCTTGCCACAGAAAATGCAAGAGGTGGCATTGTGTAGTATCATTAAGCCTTATCAATGTATACGTCATTCGTTTATCTCCCTGCTCATCAAATGAAAGACAGATTTTCACATCAGGGGTTCGTGCATTGCAAAATGCCCTTCTTACTAAGCCTTTTAAACAGTTGAGGGCTTTTTCTGACATTGTTTGGTGGAATGGCTTTTTGAAGTGACCTGACAGCTATGTACATGCGAAACAAAGTGCTGTTCAACATGCATTTGTCCAAGGTTAATTCTGCATGTATGGTACTACAGTTCTTTTCAAAACTGCTTACGAAGTTGTCTCTGGAAGATGTATATGGATAGCCTGTTCTGACATACATAACCTTTTAATTAAATATTAATCATACATGGTACTCTGAGATGGAAAAAAAATCTGAATCCGCTGAAAGTCTTGTACTATGTAAGATTATATCATATTTGGTAGCGAAAACCGACAGCACTATCACTGCCACAAAACAGCAGGATCTTTTGGTTTTGTTTCAATCCTCGCTGTGTACTCAAAGAAACACTCATACACTTGGTTAAACTTGGCCCCTGAAAACTATAAGACAGATTTACTAGGAACTGGTCTTTCATTATCTAATTACAACACCCGATAATTGTACATCTTCAACAGTGAGGAGCAATTGATTTTCATCCCCTATCTCTCCAGCACTGCTGAAGTCTGCTGTGCTTTCAGTCAAGGGCTTCTTTATTTATGCATATGGCTTGCATATCTCAAGGCTAGAGGCATACATTTTTAACACTCAAAATGCTGTGGGGTGGGTGGGTAGTGCCTTTTATTCCAATCACCTTGCAGCTTTCCAATGCTATCCCTTATTTATCTGCACATTACTGTGACTGAAAATGGATTTGTCAGGAGAAATGTAATTTAAGAAATGGAAACGTGACCTTAGAAGGCATCTTGATAACTCAGCAGACAAAACCCATCCCCCCACCAGTTTGTTGGGGAGATGTTTTCCCCAGCAATTTTCAGAAGCCCCCCCTTTTTTCCCTTTCAGAAACCTTGCACAAGCAATTGTAATTTTTTAACAACCATTCAGAAGAAATCTGAATAAGCAGTAGCACCTGGAGTTTCTTGTATTTGGGAGCATGCTTAGTCACAGCCTGAATTATTCTTCACAAAGGGAGCGGAACAGTTGTTTGTCTCTTTCGGCCTTGGGGCTTTTCAGTAGGTGATCTGCATCCCGTGCAATGCATATGAAGTTATTATCCATGTAGTGCATGGGCTCCAGGTGTCTGATTTCAAGGTAGCACTTCTGTTGCAAAATTGCCACTTTTTACAAGAACTCAGGCTACATTATTTGTTACAGGAGAGTTTAAGAGCTCTCTCTCTCTCTTCCCCCCCCCCCCCACACACACACACACACAGAGAGAGAGAGAGAGAGAGAGAGAGAGAGAGAGAGAGAGAGAGAGAGAGAGAGAGAGAGAGAGAGATGCATGGACACACACACTCCTCCCAGCTGGCATGCTCTTAACCCTAACCACTCAACTTGCACCAACCAATAAATATTTCATTGTGCTCCACATCTACAAACCTTGATGCCACCAATAAATTTCCCCTCATTACCAGGACATAGGGTCACTGTAAGTCAGCAGTGACTTGATGGCACTTAACGCTCACAATTACTAGGAAGTGGGTGCATTTAGTCTGGGGTCAGATGACTGTCTCCCAAATTTGACTCAGCTATGATCCACAGTCTCCAAATCATAAAGAGCGTCCTTAAGATTTTGCATTTTGCATCCAATAGTGATATCATGAAGTAAAAGCTTCACTATGGACCCACACCAAGGACCATGCAGACAACTGGGGAACGAGCTGCAGCAGAGGCCACAAGAGCAGCAGTCTCAGCATCTACCAATCTCTAGCTTTTTGTTGACAAATGACTTACTTACACAACAATGTTGTGTCACATTAAAGATGGATTAAGTCTGTGTAGGTAGAGATGCCACAGTAATCATTGCTGTACTATACCAAGATTTTCAGTGAACACAGAAAACAGAAGCTTTCTGAAGACAATCCATCCATGTCTGAATAAGACAATGCATCACCTCCAGACTAGACTACTCTAACTCGCTCTATGCAGAACTGCCCTTGAGATTGCTCCGGAAAATTCAACTGGTCCAGTACACGGCGGCGCGGGTCCTTGCAGGGACCTCTTGAAGAGCACATATTCGATCATTGCTCCGCCAGCTGCACTGGCTCCAGATTGAAGACTGAATCAGGTTTAAGGTTTTATTGCTGACTTTTGAAGCCCTTAATGGTCTGGGACAGTCGTATCTGCAGGACTGCCTCTTCTGTTGCTGCCTCTCCCAAAGAGCTCTTCACCCTGCAGGAGAAAATCTGTTGGTGATCCCTGGCCCAAAAGATGTCTGGCTGTCCTCAATCAGGGCCAGGCCCTTTTTGACTCTGGCTCCAACCTGGTGCAACACTCTCCCTAGTGAGATCTGGGACTTGCAGGACTTAAATCAATTCCGCAGGGCCTGCAAAACAGAGTTGTTCCACCGAGTGTATGGTTGGGGACAGCAATGGTTGCTATCCAGCTGGCCTCCCTTCTCTTCCTCTCCCCATTCCTCCTCTATTGTTTGAATGCTATAAATGAAGGGCACTGTTGATTTTAATTAATATTTTAGCTTAACTTATATACTGTATTGGTTTTAATTGTATAATAATGTTGTACGCCACTCTGAGCCCGACTTGTCAGGATAGTGTGGCCTAATAATCTAACAAATTATTATTATTTATTATTATGTGTTCAGTCAACACACATACAACTGGAATGTGCATGTGCATGACAAGCCTGCCCCACCTCTCAGTGCTCACCAGCTTGTGAGCACATTGTCTCCGTGTGGAGAATGTCTACGCATTTATGCACAGGTCTTATGATTGGTAACATGGCTTTTCAAATGTTCCCAGTTGCGAGGATGAAGCATAAGTGTTTAGAGTTCTCCCGCACATAGATACCAAGCTCACAAGCCAGTGAGCACAAGGAGGAAGGGGACAGGGCCAGCAAGCTTGTGCCTACTCCCACTCGGTGCATGCTCATTCAACATGGGCACAGATTGTCTGTAGAGGGCTAGAGACCATACCTCCTCCTGTGATCATTCCAAGAACAATGTCAAAGAATCAAAAAGCAGAAATAAACCAGCCACAGGAATGATTAATATGTTTGCAGGAGGACACCCAGAAAAAGTGTCAAGAAAATGCTGTCTCACAAACTACAGTTAATTTTTAAAAAACGTGGAATGTTTTGGTCCAGCCCTAAGTAGCATCATACATCGAAAAACAACAAAAAATGCTTAGATTTTAGTTCCTCAGAAGTTGACTGTACTATTCAAGCTGAAGAGTACTCTTGTACCTTTATAGATTTTTAAAAATTATATAGAGATGTTTCTATTCATTCTATAGTAATGTTCCATGATTTTATGGACTTTATATTATGTGTTCTTTATTTTATTTAGCAAAATATTATGCCCCTTGCCATGGGAGTGGCTTGAGGTGGCTTCCCCACCCACCCCAAAAAAAAACCTAATAAAAACAATACATCAAAAGCTATTAATTAAAATTCAGCATTACAGACCAGCCACTAATGCCATATTCTGTAATTTAAACCATGCCATTTTATTTTTGATGTTGTCGTCTTTCCACTCCCTACAGTGGCAAAAATCACCTCCTGTGGTAAGGGGTGAGGGTGAGAGAACACAGGACACCAGGCCCCTGCAGCTGAAGCAAACAGCTGAAGCCACCCGGCAATATGTTGGTGGCCCAACCACAGGCAGGCCTAAGGAGGGAACTATTTTTCCTAATTTTTATTTTCCCTAACTACATTTATTAGGAAAATGTAGCCAAAGGGGCTGCAATTAAAAATGTATATAATAGCCTACCTATTTTTTTCTGAAGCACCCTGAAAAGTCAGGCATCCTTTTAAAAATAAATCAGAGTTAAAATCAGTCAGAGTTTCCAGTGACAGTGATACTAGCTTATTATTATTCAGAATAATATTTCTGCAAATAAAATAATAATTTGCAACTTCCCCCTGGAGAGTTATCTTTTACCACCTACCCCATAGTGCAAAATTTTAAAAAAAAATCTGTCCAAAGATCTTGGGCAAGTTAAATAAGTGCTTTGCATATCTGAAGGGAGATTTTCTCGCAGCAAAAGGAGGGGAACTTCCACTCCTTCTCTTGTTGAGAAGAGATTCTGCAGCAGGCCTGTGCTTCTGGCCAGGGCTTCCTCTCCTTGGGCGGCATTCCTCTCCAGGGCTGCCGGCTAATTAGCTACCTTACAGTCTTAAGGCAGAAATTCCCCAATTGGCTTTAATAACAAGGTTATTCCCCATTTCTACTGCCTCTATCAAGCAAACATAAAAAGAGGGGAGGAGGGAAAGAGCATTGTGGAAAGAGGGGAAATTGCAAAGTAGGATTCTCTCTTTAAAAAAAACTGTCCCATGTGCAGTTAGTTCAAGCTTGTATATTTTGATGTCGATGTATTTAGTAATTTGTGTTTTATTTGGTTTGTTTTAATAAACTATTTTTTAAAAACTGTACGTACTTCTGGGCCTTTAATAGCAACCTGCATACAGAAATGTAGCTGGTAAAGCTTTTTTGTCGCAGGACTTATTTTCATAACAGGAATATTCAGGCTGTTGTTAAAAGCACAAGAAGCAAACCGTCTTTTTCAAGAACAGGAGCAAGTTAGCACAGAGAGGAGGGGAAAACAAAAAGAAGGTGGAATAAAGGGGAAGGCTATAAACTCCCTCCAGGTTTATAATTCAACTTTTGGGGGTTAGATACTCTCTGTTCTCTAATTAAGATCTTGAAGCATTCACAGGTTACTGGTGTCAATAATCCCCCCCCCCCAAACAAACTGTTTATAGAGGAATTCAGGGTTATCCTGCACACACACACTGAACAGCTTAACAAGCAGAAATGCTACAGGTGAAGTGTTCCCAATTGCTCCCTCCACTCTCAGAAATAGCTGCATCTGTTTAATTTCTACAGTCATAGGCTCAGGAGCCCTGTCCAAAAAAGTTGGCAACTCGTAATGTGAATGGCTCTTTGAAACAGGGGAAACTACCAACAGTGCAAAGCAAACAAAAAGAGGCTGAACTCTAATAATCTCCATCTCATACATCCCAATCCTAAAGGGGGTTATTTTCTCTGTGCTCAGGGACAGCATAGCCATTAGCCACTTCTCCAGAGCAGCTTGCTGCAACGCACTGAGGAATTAAAAATAGATTCCCCCCCCCCGAAGCCTTTCAGCAGGTGTAACTCTGCGCCAGCTAAAGGGGGGCATTCCTGGCTCGAAAGGGCTTTGGAAGCTGTCTAAAGACAGTTCCACTTCCTGGGAACACTCCGGGAATGTCCCCCCTGCATGCCAGCACAAGAATTTGTGCCGGACAAATGCTGCCGGGGAGGCAGTGCCAGTGCCCAAGGGTCACGCTGCCATGCAGTGCTCCTATGCCAGTGTAAATGCCCCTGTGCCAATGTCCATGCTGATTTGGACAGTGCAAGTGGCACTTATGCTGGCATAGAGATCACGCTGCCTACTCAGCAGCTCCTCTGCCCCCTTCAGGATTGCATGGATAATGTGTGAACAATGTACATATTAACACTGGGTAGCCTCATTGGCAGTACTCTGCACACCATGTAATTTGAGAATTGCAACATCTTACACTCTCTACTGCTGGCTTCCTTTATGCATTTATTAAGAGAAGAAGAGCCCTTCCTGGGGGGAAATTTGGCAATCCAAGTTGGTAAAAGCCAGGGTTGTCCAGTGGCTTATTGCTATATTTGAACCATGGAGATGTGAAGTCTCAGCTACACTCAGGATTTTTCAGCCTCCGGTTTTCCCACCTGTAAAGTGTGAGAAGTCTGCATCACCAGGTCCACAAGTCTGTATTACCAGGTTGTTGTGAAAGGTGAATGAGAAGTAGAGAATCTGACTTAGTGGGCTATGGATGCTCTTTAAGGTGCTGCGAGACTAAGGTTTTGGCTGCAATGGGCTAACACGGCTATTTCTCTGGAATTGGGCATAGTAGTTAAACTAATTTATATTTTAGCACTTTCAGCAGTCTATGTTTGGGCTTCTGAACACATGAAGCTGCCTTATACTGAATCAGATTGTTGGTCTATCAAAGTCAATATTGCCTGGGCTGACCAGCAGGGGCTTTCCAGGGGCTCTGGTGGAGGCCCTTCCCATCACCTACTACCTGATCCTTTTTTTATTGGAGATGCAGGGGATTGACCCTGGGGCCTCCTGTATGCAAAGCAGATAGTCTACCTCTGACCCACAGCCTCTCTGGTTTGCTTTCCATTGAAACAAGATGAACTGGGGGGACATCAAGGGGGAGTAGGAGAAGGTTTTTTGCTGTCAAAGTAGTGCTTGTTTGGGGTTACTACCTTGCAACTTTCATGTTTTGTTATCCACTGGTCTCATTCCTTGTGATCCCTTTGGAAAAAAGCGGGACATTTCTCAGATAGCACTGTGGCTTTGCAGTCTGATCCTCCTTGCATTTGCTTCGCCACCAGGTAAAACGGAACATGATTCTCTCCAATAAAAATGTGCATGAACCTGCACAGTAATAAGAACATAAGAAAAGCCATGCAGGATCAGACCAAGGCCCATCAAGTCCTACAGTCTGTTCACACAGTGGCCAAAGGTGCCTCTACGAAGCCCACTAACAAGATGACTGCAGCTGCAACCTGCCTGTGTTCCACAGCACCTAATATAATAGGCCTGCTCCTCTGAAACGAGAGAGAATAGGTGTGCATCATGACTAGTATTTAGGGTCGTGCATATAGATATACCTGAACCAAAATTAACCTGAAATTAGCCGTTTTGGCAATATTTGGGTTTTGGGTCTTTGACCGGTTCACACAGCTGGTTTTGTTAGGACCCCATAGTTGGGGCCCTTTTGAGGCTGGGGATGTGTAATCAGAGCCAACTTCGTCATACCAAACTATCCATCACCATTCAGTGGAGTGATTAGGATCAGGATAGTCTGGAGGCAGAAGGATCATTTAAAAGACGGGGCTCACCCAGTCCCGTCCGGAGGGATATACCCTCCAACTAAAAAGCATCAGCTTCAACAGCTGCTGATCAGGCTCTGTTCTAAAGAAGACTGCTTGGATGAGCCATGCGGATGAGCCATCTCCTTCACAAGAGCTGCCTTGGTCATGACTTCTTAGGATACATTCAGTGCAGCTGATGAAGGGGGACTGATGAAGAATTGTATTGAAGATATTTGAAATGGCCATATCCCTGTGTCATCTTTGGAAAACAACATTTTCTTCTGCTGAACTATCTTGAACATACATACATCAATGACTATTGGACTTTACTATTATAGATATAGGATCTTGTTAGACCCATTGTTTTTGCATTGTTGTTGCTTACTATGTGTAACTTTTCCAATAGAATCTTTTTGCATTTTGTAACTACATTGTTGTGTCACTCCTGTGCTCATTTCCTAACTATAGAGTATCAGTACAGTGGTGTCTCTTTTTTCTATAGGTCATGACTTCGGCTGGCTCTGATATCAACCCCCCCCCCACTGAGAACTACTCTCAAACTGAGTAGAGACTTTGTATCCCTGCACTGTAACCATCTTCTGAAATCAGATTTTTGATTACTATAATAACGGACTGTTCACAGGATGTCATTTGCCACCAAAATAAATGTTTTCCTTGCCTGAAGGATGGGGATGACCCCTTTGCAGGCCCATAATATTGGACTCCCTGTCACAACGTTCACCAAACTTTGGTGTCCGTCTAAAGAGAATTTCTTGGAGCTATGCTGCAAATTTGCGACTCTACCTCCAAAAATGTTCCCACAGAAGCTTCGAAAAAAATCCCCATGGACCCAATTTTTTCGGTAAACCCAGAAATAAAGCCGAATCACCCCTTTACCGGTATGAATATTCAGCTTATTCGGGTTTTACAAAAAAAAAGTGGGCCCAATAAACCCAAACCCAAAATTTACCATTTTTTTTGCACGACCCTACTAGTATTCATTTTGACTAGTAGCCATGGATAGCCCTATCCTACATGAACAGGTCCATTCCCATCTTAAAGCCTTCCAAGTTGGCTGCCATCACCTGGGGGAGGGAGCTCCACAATTTAACTATGCGTTGTGTGAAGAAATACTGCCTTATATCTGTTTTGAATCTCTCACCCTCCAGCTTCAGCAAATGTCCCCATATTCTAGTATCATGAGAGAGGGAGAAAAGCTTCTCCCTGTTACTCTCTCCATACTATGCAGAATTTTATCATATCTATCATATCTTCCCTTAACTGCCTTCTTTCCAAGCTAAACAGCCCTGAGCTGTTTAACCGCTCCTCATAGGGCAGTTGCTCTAGCCCCCTGATCATTTTGGTTGCTCTTTTCTGCACCTTCTCAAGCGCTGCAATATCCTTTTTTTGATGTGGTGACCAGAACTGTACACAGTATTCCAAGTATGATCTCATCATAGTGTAGCGGAAAACCCGGGTTCGAGGGGGAGGAAAAGAGACCCAATAAACTATTTTACTGAATAAAACAGTTTTATTCCAGCTGGACACATAGTTGCTCTAACAAGCAAAATTAACTGGGTCCCGATTTTACTGGGACCAGGACTTTTATTCCATTTTCAGCTTTGACTGACATGTCAACATTCCACGCCAATCTGGTTGTTTAACATTTGTCTGGAGCCTTTAGAGCTCTGCCAGTTATATCCAGTTCTCGATATCATACAGCTTTCACCATGACTCTCCCTGACATTTCACCTAGTAGCCTACACACAGAGCTAGCTAGCTTGTATCCAGGCAGACTTCTCCCCCTGCTGTCTTTATACATTATAATAATTGTACAGAAAGGAAAAGAGGTTACCACACACTATTAAATCAGACTGCTTAAGTGGATCTTCCATATTCAGGGGAAATATATCTTGCTATCTCAATAGATTTGTACAAGGGAAGTATGATAGCAGCAGTTTTATTCTCTGTCCCTTGTCTAATTATGGCCAACATGGAATTTGCCTTTTTCACAGCAGCCACACACTGGGCTATCTTCATATAGCAATCCACTACCACCCCAAGATCCCTTTCTTGGTCTGCCACTGCCAGCACAGATCCTATCAGTATATATGTGAAGTACAGGTATTTTTGCCCCAATATGTATCACTTGCTCAAATTGAAACTCATTTGCCATTTTAATGCTCATTCCTCCAGTTTGGAGATCCTTTTGGAGCTCTTTACAGTCTAATTTTGTTTCAACCACCCTAAATAATTTGGTGTCATCTGCAGACATGAACAACTCACTGTTCACCCCCAGCACTAGATAATTGATGAACAGGTTGAAAAGCACCAGTCCCAACACAGATCCCTGAGGGACCCCACTTACGGTTGTGCATATTGATATACCCGAACCAAAAATAAACCCAAAATTAGCCGTTTCAGCAATATTTGGGTTTTGTGTAGACCAAATACCAAAGCCTGGGAATCTGCCTGAAGCTGAATAGGCTATTCACCTTTGCTCAGATGCATGACTCTGTGCTTTCTCCCATTTTTCTATCTTTTTGACTGGCTTTGTTAGGGCCCCATAGTTGGGGCCCTTTTGAGGTAAAGGTCATGTAATCGAAGCCAACTTGGTCTGACCAACCATCATATTTCAGTGGGTTAATCTGGATCAAGCATAAGGGTTATTTAAAAGACAGAGCTCACCAAGTCCTGTCCAGAGGGATGTACCCTCCAACCAAAAAGAATAGGCTTTGACAGCTGCTCACACCACCAGGCTTCTGAAGGAGACTTCCTCATCCATGTGGATGAGCAATTTCCTTCAGAGCAGCCCCCGTGGTCAAGTTTGGCTGGTTTTGATATCACAACCCCACTATGAAAACCTGTTTTCAAAAAGATCGCCCTGAGTAGTGGCTTCGTTTCCCTTCACCATGACCATCTCTTGAAATCAGATTTTTGATGACAATAATAAAGGACTGTTCACAGGATGTCATTTGCCACCAATGAAATGTTTTCTGGGCCTTATTTTTCCCTGGCCTTTTCCCTCAGTTTGGAAGATATCGTAGGGAATGGCCAATTAAGACCATTGCCCGACAAGGTGACAACATTGGAAGCATCTCCTTGCCCCAAGAACGGCGTTTTCTGGGGATTTGTTGGCTATTATAGCCAATTCATACCCCACTTCGTCAGCAGAGCCACTCCCTTCACTGATTGTCTGTGCAAGTCTGAGCCGAATCAATTGAGATGGAATCCCCAAAGAGTGGAAGCTTTCGAAGATCTGTGAGCTGCTTTGTCATGCAACCCAGTCTTGAAAAACCCTGATTTTAGTCGGCCACTTTGGGTACATATGGATGCATTGGATGCAGGTCTGGGGGCAGTCTTAGCACAGGAACACACTGGCCAGGAATATCCCATGCTGTACTTGAATCACAAACTTCAGTGAGCTGAGTGACGGAATGCCACAGCAGAGAAGGAGGCCTTGGCCATTAAGCGGGCTGTCGAGGTGCTACAATACTACCTCACCAATAATCCCTTCATAATGGTGACAGATCATGTCCCTCTACAATGGCTAGAATGAATGAAGAACCACAATGCCACAATATTGCGATGGTACGTGGTCCTGCTACCATTCAAGTTCTCAGTCCAACATCACCCGGTAGCATGGCATTTACTAGTGGATTTCATGTCCAGAGTATTTGAAGAAAACAAAGAAATCCACTCTAAGGGGGGAGGTGTCCCAAGACCGGACCTAGCCAGGTGGGCTTGGGCCATGGCAAGCCCCTCTCTGCCTCTCTCGCACTCACCTTGGCAGCGGCAGAGGGAGGGAAGGTGGCGGGGTTTGGCATCAGGGCCAACGTCCCCTCACTGGCTGGCCTTGTTTCTCCCTCAGGAGGCGCATTGGGAGAGACATCGGCTACAACAAAGAAGCCCCGTGGCGTCCGAGAAAGTGAGGAGCCAGCCAGGGAAAGATGCACCGACGCATGGGCATTGCTGGGGCCTGGCGAACAGCTGGGAAGCAGGCGGGCACATGCGGGACGCGGTCTGGCATGTGCAGTGCTGGTGGGGGACGTTTGGAGGGGTGTGGGCTGAGGACAAGTCTGGTCCCGGCCCTAATCAGGACTAGGGGGCGGGGTCAAAGGGGGAAGAACCATGAGCCAGGCCTACATAAAGGTCAGTTGAGCCGAGGCTGGTTGGTCAGAGGTTCCCTGGCTGGCTGCATTGTGAAGCTGGGACCTTGGCCTCCTCTGGGGGAGAGAGTGATTCAGACTCTCTCTCAGAGTGGTCTGAGGCCGAGGAAGCTCCTTTGGCTCATCCTCCTTGGGCAACGGAGGAAAAAGGGGGCTGGATTCGCTTAACCTGCGCCCCACAAAGCCCCACAAAGCAACTAAGCAAAACTTTCAGCAGTTGGAGAATAATTTTTACTCTTCATTCCCTTTGCCTTTTCCAGATGCCAGCAGAAGCAGCATAAATTATATGTGCATAAATGTGCTAAACTGCATGACTGAAATTACAGAATGTGGCTTTTGATGACATAAAATTAGGTCTGCTTTGGAACATCATTTGTTTTTATTTTTTTAAGCTCAGTGATGACACAAATCTGGTCCCAACTGGGGGCAGGCAGTAACTGGGTATGTTTATTGCAGTATTAGAATATCCTTAAGAATGGGTAGAACAATATGAATAGAGCTCCTCCATATGCCCCCTGCATACAAGAACATATGCACATAGAGTTGAGAGAGGCCATACTGACCATCTAGTCCAACTCCCTGCTCAATGACTATTGGACTTTACTATTATAGATATAGGATCTTGTTAGACCCATTGTTTTTGCATTGTTGTTGCTTACTATGTGTAACTTTTCCAATAGAAGCTTTTTGCATTTTGTAACTACATTGTTGTGTCACTCCTGTGCTCATTTCCTAACTATATAGTATCAGTACAGTGGTGTCTCTTTTTTCTATAGGTCATGACTTCGGCTGGCTCTGATATCAAACCCCCCCCCCCCCGGAGAAGATGAAGTATCAAATAAGTTTGTAACAGATAAGACACCACTGGTCTAAGGCATATTTTCCTCTTGATCTTCTCCACATTTGGAAATACTTGTCTTCTCATTTCTCTTTGTTAAAACCCACTTGAAGCAGTCATTTACTGTGATAGGTAACTAGGGGTGAAAACGCATGGTCGCTTTAGCCTCCTTTTATTCCCTTTATGCATTCGATCCTGGCTGAATCCTGGCTGAAACAGGGAATAAAGGAGGCTAAAGCAACCATGCGTTTTTGCCCAAGGGTTCTAGATTGTGTATCTCACTAAAAAATAAATTATCTTACTTAACCGGTTACCCCAAGTAATGATACAAACTTCGAATTGTAAAACAATTCTTTTATTGTGAGCTTTTAGTTAACTAAAGTAAAAAACATACCAATATATTAAATATATGAAAGTTACATTGTATGAAAAATCTAACAAAATATTACAGAATATAAGCAGATCATCTACTAACTAGCACATGTGAGTCCATCTCCATTCCTCACTTGTCATAAGGGCAAATACAATTTGCAAACGTTAGCTGTCCTCCATGCTCAGTCAGTCCATAGGTAATCTAGAAGGTGCCATCGAGATGATGACCACACTCTTCCCAACCCTGATTTGTCACTGAACTCTACCTGAGATGAAACTGTTAACATAAAAACAGCATCTAGTTTTGGCAGTTTTATTTAAAAAAACAATTCTTCTACAATTTTTCATTTTTTGCTTTGCCAGTGATACAATAGTGAAACTGAACTTGCATATTCATTCTGAGTGCCCATTTTTTCCCCTCTGAATTTTTTTCTTTGCCTACATTTTATATTTCAGCCCAAAAAAACACATGGAATGAGCTTCCTTTTCCATGGGATGTTTAAAATCACAATGATGGAAGAGTTATGAGATCCACAGATCATTTACATCTTAGTCCTGTTCATTTGTTTTCCCAGTGCCTTGGGGAAATAAACACTGGCCAGATTGAATATTGTGCACATTATTTCATTATATTATGTAGGCATGAGAATGATACGTTTTAACTCTAGCCATGAAATTTACTTTGATTTTATAACCTCTCCCCCCCCACACACACACACACATACCTTGTTCAGAGAGTGGTTTTTTTGCCTTTCTCCCATTTTTGAGAGTGGAGGCATGAGGGTAGGACTGAGACAGCATGTCTCATGCCAGGGAGCCAGTGTCAGGGGCACATGTTTCAGGGAATATAAGTAATTTCCACTTCCTTTCAGACTTGTACCACCATGGCAGATCAAAAGGTGACAGCATATGTACATCTGTGTGGTGTCACACATGATTTAAGCCATGGTTTCACTGAAATGCAGGAAACAGCTGTGTTACAGAGCAACCTTTGGAGAAGTGGTTCTAAAAAAATTAAAAATAATGGGATTGACGCTTGAACTATGGAATTAGCTATTGTAGGTGAGAGGTCTGCTTAGAGGACCACTTAAGAGGTTTCATGTAGGGAGGGTTCCTTCAGGTGGTCTCCTGTGGGTGGGTGCATCCATTGTTCTCCCTTACTGTTACTACAAGTATCAATCCAAATTGTTGTTATTGTGATCACCATTTCTAGCCCACCTTTCTCACTGAGACTCAAGGCTGATTGCAAAATATTGAAAAGCAATTCAATTAGACAATAAAAAGCACATTAGGACTAGGATTACAGAACTGGAAAACAAAGCAAGCAAGCAAACAAACTGAGGCAATTTAAAGGGTTGCCAATCTGGGCTGGAAAATTGCTGGAGATTTGGGAGTGGAGACTGGGGAGGGTGGAGTGAGGGGAGGAAACTCAGAAGGGATGTAATTCCATGGAGTCCACCCTCCAAAGCAGCCACTTTCTCCAAAGAAACTGATCTCTAAAGTTTGGACCAGTTGTAATTTTGGGAGAACGTCATGCCCTGTCTGGAGGTTTGAAACCCTAAGAAATCAGTTGTTTACCAAATTTGTAATGGGCTTGGGATTGAAATACCTGTGTGGGGTGGTTAAAATGGTACTGAAACTCTGATTTTGTTATAGTTTCAATTCACTTGGTTAATTCCATTGTAATAGTATTTATTTATTGATTGAGTTTATTTGTATCCTGCCCTTTCCTGACCAATGTTTGGTAGCAATTTTGCTTTGGTGTTTAATATGTACAGACTGGGTCATTACTTTCACAGCTGTGACAACTTTCCTGAAAAATGGACCCATACTGCACAGACCTTGATAATGTGGGCCTTGATAATGAACTTCAAGGTCAGTTTGAGAGTGGCATGCACCCTCATCCTTTTTGTCTTCTTTTGTAAAATTGATCTGGCATGGATGCTAATGCTAGTAATCAATTTTGTTAGGGATTGGGGGGGGGGATGTTGGTGGGCTTACTAGTGCATCCCAAGGTGTTTTGCCTTCAGCTCCCACCACTTTCTTCTGTCCCACTGGTCCCCTCAGTTCAAACCCAACAGTAGCTTCAGGCTGTTTCTCACCTCTTTTTAGATTTGAATGGTCACCTTCCCAAACTCTGATAAGTAGTATGTTTTAAAAGGTGGAAAGACATTCCCAACCCTCATGAAAATTGCCTTGGTAATTAAGGACCATTAAAGTTCTTCTATTATTATCCTGATCATTCATCAGCTGCCCAGTCACAATTACTGAGACAGCCAAATTTCATCAGTATAAATTGTAACTTCCCTGTACCAGAAATTCTTGCCGAGATAGTAGCTTTGTGAGATAAATAATATATTTTTTGCCTGTAAATCTGAAATTAACAAAAGAGCACGGGAGCACTACAAGAGTCATTTATCCTTAAAGAACATGTTCCATCAAGCCCAATTTTTTGTGCTATGATAAAAGTGATTGTTAATAAACACTTGTGATCTGATGTGTACTTTCAAGATGTATATTTATGCATATACTCAGTACGTTGCAGAAAATCTTGTTAGGTTTGTTGCAGTGTTCATGCATAATACATTGGTTAAGGAAGCAAGATTTTTTTAAGGCAGTCATCACTGGCCTGAAGTAGTAAGGAAAGTAAAGGGGAAGGAATACTTTCATCCTAAGAGACTTGCTCTTGTGGAGGAGGTAAGGTAAGGTAAAGGTAAAGGTCCCCTGTGCAAGCACTGGGTCATTCCTGATCCATGGGGTGACGTCACATCCCGACGTTTACTAGGCAGACTTTGTTTACGGGGTGGCTTGCCAGTGCCTTCCCCAGTCATCTTCCCTTTACCCCCAGCAAGATGGGTACTCATTTGACCGATGGAAGGATGGAAGACTGAGACAACCTTGAGCGTCTACCTGAAACCAATTTCCATCGGGATCGAACTCAGGTCGTGAGCAGAGCTTGGACTACACTACTGCAGCTTACCACTCTGCGCCACAGGGCTCTTCTTGTGGAGGAGGGGGGAACCCAAATGCCGATAATTGTGTATGACATATATTATAGTTGCAGCTATCAGTCCCAAGAGATTGATGCTGCTGTATGTGGACTGTGATTTCATTTTCGCTCTTAATCAGTCCATTCAACAAAGCCTGTTGAATTGGACAAACCTGGCAGCTAATCATTGAAAGACCTTTGGCGTGTCAATACGGTCTTGTCATTTACATTGATGGCAAGTGCTACTGGTTGGAAGTAAAATCCAAACACATGGAGACTTTGGAATTATAAACTTGGGTTGGGTTTTAAAAATAGATAAGCTTGAGAAGTCTCTTTTCTGTGTTTCCACTTCCTGCTTCTCTCACTTGGTAGCCATTTAACTGGTGGCTACAAAACCGGTGGCAACAAAAGGGACAAACAGGCTTGCTGTTTGAAAAGTAGGTTAGCACAGTGACCTTCTATGAGCTACACCTGGTTCACTACTTCTCTCCTTTCTTAGACTCAGCTAATCTTGCCATGCTGATCCATGCTTTTGTAACCTCATGGTTGGATTAGAAGTAGAAGAAGAGTTGGTTTTTTATACCCTGCTTTTCTCTAACTTAAGAAGTCTCAAAGTGGCTTACAATCACAATCCCTTCCTCTCTCCACAGCAGGCTCCTATGGAGAGGGAATGGAGAGGTGTGGGAGTTTAGCAGGGATGTGATGCCATAGAGCCTATCCTCCAAAGCTGCCATTTTCTCCAGAGAAACTGATCAGACCTAGAAGCTGGCAACCCTCTGTTCCTGTATACCAGCTACAGTTTTCAAGCTGCCATCTGTTGGTTGTTTCCCAGGTGCCTGCTAACAGTGGGCAATCTCCCGGCAATTCCTGCTGCCACCCGCTGACACTCAGCTGTTCGCCGGACAGAAGCAGGCCGGCCGTAAGGGAGGGGGAGTGATTGTGTCCTCATGCGATGATGTCACTTTTGGCACAGTGCAGAAGCCCTGGTATTGCACTGGGGGGATGCTCTAAATTCTATGAAATCCTTCCTCAAAATTCTATGGAAACCAGAGAGTTTGGGGGCAATTGCTAGAGCGTTCCTCCGGTGCACTGCTGCACTTCTGCATCACACCGGAAATGACATGATCACATACGGATGCCTATCGCCACCCCCTGGAACCCCCCACCCCCCAATATCTCCCATTTTTGGCAAGAGGGACCTGGCAACCCTAAGTGGCACACACAGCATCCACTAGAGCCTGGGCCTTTTCCATCATGGCTCCCATTCTATCAAATGGTATCCCTGAAGAGTTGAGGAGTGCGCCCTCATTGGAGAACTTTAGGAGGTGTTGTGAACCTCAGGGCTTTTGATTGGCTATTGGGGGGTTATTTAAAGTTTGTCATTTTATTTTGGTTTTAACTTGCAGTGTCTTAATTAATACTGTAAGCCTCTTTGAACCAAAATGAACAGTGGGGTAAAATAGTAACAAAAAATAATTAAACTAGCCTGCTCCAGAGCCTGGAGCACTTTCAAAGCAAATGCCTTACATTATCTTGGATGTGTTGTAAAATTGCCTGGAAAAATAGAGCACAATGATGAGAGAAACCTATATACTACAATTTGCCCATGAATTTACTTACTTTGGAAAATTCTACCCTGCCCTTAGGATTGCCAGCTCCGGGTTGAGAAATAATTGGAGATTTTTGGGGCGGAGCCTGAGGAGGGCAGGGTTTGGGGAAGAAAGGTACTTCAATGCCATAGAGTCCAAGTGCCAAGGCAGCCATTTTCTCCAGGTGAACTGATCTCTATTGACTGGAAGTAAGTTGTAATAGCGGGAGATTTCCAGCTACTACCTGGAGGTTGGCAACCCTACCTGCCCTTCTACTAAAATGGCACTTGGGACAGTGTACAAATTCACAACCTAATGCACAAGTAATTCAGTATGACCTAACAATACAACCATATTACAAAGCAACACAAAATGGTAACAATCCAAAGCATTAAAACTACAAAAAAACAACAGGAAACAGGGGGGGGGGGGAAGGACAAGCCAAACCTGAGCCTCCATTGTCAAAAGGCTGCCTTGGCCACGGCTGCAACTTGAGCCTCCATTGTCAAGGAGGCCGAGGCAGCCTTTTGTGTGTTCAGACTCTTAGAACCTGCATGTTCACATATTACTTAGCTCTCATAAACCAAACCTGAGTGGTGGCAAAGGGAAGATTGGGGTAGAGAAAAAAACCCTTTCATCAGTCACAAAATAGGAGGTGGCTCCTGAAATAGGGAGACTCTTAATTCAATGGGTTTTTTTTGGGGGGGGGATTGTTTTCCACAAGGTGTGGGCAAATCTGAGGAGGGAGGCACAAGGGGAGAGGTTGTGGATGAACCTCCATTATCCGGTGTTCTCCAGAGAAGAGAGATCTGTAGGGTCTTCCTTCCTGTGCTAGGGTAAACTGAGTCCACACTGAGTATAATCTATACTGAATAAAGTCTGAATATTTACTGAATAGACTGAAGAGTCTGTGCTGTATCTAAGTGTTGTGCTGTATCTTGTAACCACCGTAGCGTTGTACATCAAGCTGTAACCATTCAAGATCTGAACTGTTCCTAACCAACTGTGCTTTGTGCCTCTCTTGAAGTAAAGCTATCCATCTATCTGCCTCTCTGTACCTAATAAACTATGATTATCTTCGTTATTATAAAATCAACTACAGAATCAAAACCTCTTAATTACATCTGAGGGCAGTTCAGGAAAGCTAAACCCTCACAGTACCCATCGTAACTCTTAAATGTATGACAATACCAACAAGAACTAGGCTCAGCTTCTCCTTACTTAGTGGGAAGAGCTCTTTGACTCTCTCACACACAAAACCCCTGCTCTCCTTGGAGAAAGGTTCCATGTTTTTTCTGCCAGGCTTGAGCTGAGGGTTTCTTTCCTGTCCTCCATGGATGGATGGAAATAACAGCCAGTCAGCTGAAGCATTTCACCAACTGGCTAGCCATTTGTACCATGCCGTTGCTCTCTTAGCAGATCTGGTGTGCAGACGGGATAATGACAGGTTGAGCAACCACTGTTTGCTTACGGATGATGTCAAGCATTTAGATAACAACCCACGTGAGGCAGACTTTCTCAATGAAAATGCTATTTGCAAAAAATTAACAGCCTGCAGACCCACCCAAGGTAAATCTGTCCGACCACCAAATGCAAAGCATTGTTTTAGGCTAGCAGCCATCCTGCAGCATAAATGCCTCTTTTATTGGTATTTATTCTCTTTTTGCTCCCTGGCTTTGTTTTATAAGCACTCAGCATATTGCATGGCGTTAGAGCACACTATCATTTTTAAACCATTAAATGTTAACTTCATTTTCTTGTATGAATTATGCTTTGCTCTTTTAGGTTTGTAATGAAAAATAAGTACAGGTTATGCAAGCAATAACCTCCATGTAAGCAGCAGCTATCTTTTTTAAATGGTTTATTATGCCACAGTCTGGTACTCCATTAAATATAGATTACAGACTGTTGAATAAATGAATATCAATGAAGCAGCCCCAGCCTTCTGCATACATCAATGCAAATAATGAATCATGGCATCTCATGAAAATGTATAACGGAGGGGAACAGGTCAAGAAGTAATTACACATTTGTCTAATCTCATGCTTCTTGCACTCAAAGCAACCTGAAAATGCATCACTGGTGTGGAGAAGATACAAGAAAGGAAGATGCTGCTGACCTTCTTTGTGGCAAAGTACGGACCATTCAATGTGATGTTACTGCCCTCAGATTTCTGATGGCTGCTTTGAAGCAGCTGGCAACCTTATAGGCCTAGGAACAGCTCCTAAGGAAGATGTGCTGAAGTAAGGTATTCAGGACTAGGTTTAGAAGATTTAAAATGGAATATTTAGTACGTCAACATTCACTTAATGCTTGCATTCAGCTTACTTCTCAAAAGAGAACAGCCAGTGTTGAATACTGGTATCATGCAAGAAGTCCATCTGGCTCTGCATCCTGCCTTCAGTGGTGGTAGTAGGGTCACATTAACTCTATTCTGCACCTTTCTTACCTCAGCACGTTTGTGGTAATGTGAATGGCACATGCATTCCAAGTCTTCAATGGTAGTCAATGAAGTTTATGTAAAAACAATTTATGACTTCGTAAGCATTTGTTTTTCTAACTTTAATTTATTTTTATTACTGAAACTGCACTATGATTTTTTTAACAACCCTGAATTATATTTAATGTGGCAGAAAATAAATATAATAAATAAATACAATTCATATAGCATTATCAGATTTCAAAGCCCATCATAGAATCATAGACATTTACCATTTGGAGCCATGGTGAAGAAAAATTAATGGACTTTCTAAACCATCTTAATAATATCCATCCAAACATTCAGTTTACCATGGAAAAGGAAATTGAGGGTAAACTCCCATTTCTTGATACCCTTGTCATCCGTAAAACAAACTTTCAGTTAGGTCACAAGGTCTACCGGAAACCAACTCACACAGATCACTACTTACACAAAAACTCCAACCACCACCTCCGACAGAAAAGAGGAATAATCAAAACATTAATGGACCGTGCAAGACGGATCTGTGAACCACAGTTTCTCAAGGAAGAAACTAATCATTTAAATCACGCACTGCTAGCAAACGGCTATTCCAAGAATGAAATCAGAAGGGCCATTAAACCAAACAAAAATCAGAAAACTCAGGAAAAACAGTCTCCCATAAGAAAGGTATTCTTGCCATTTATTAAAGGAGTCACTGATAGGATGGAGAAACTTTTGAAAAAACATAACCTACAAACAGTGTTTAAACCCACCAAGAAAATACAACAAATGCTACGATCAGCAAAAGACAAAAGAGACCCCCTCACCTCTGCAGGAGTATATCGTATACCTTGCAGCTGTGGAGAAGTTTACATCGGGACCACAAAACGCAGCATACAAACAAGGATAAAAGAACATGAAAGATACTGCAGACTTGGCCAACCTGAGAAATCAGCAGTGGCTGAACATGGACTGACACAAACAGGACACAGGGTCTTATTCCAAGACACTGAAAGACTGGACAATTCTACCAACTATTTTGTCAGATTGCACAGAGAAGCCATTGAAATTCATAAACATCAGCACAACTTTAACAGAAAAGAAGAGAGTTTAAGAATGAATAAGGCTTGGCTTCCTGTCCTGAAAAACCTCCAGACTAACAAAGGCTACAGTCAACAATAGCCATGCAGATTAGCTTTGGATTTCACACATTAACAGATCACTTCAGGATACAATGGTTCCATATTAACATACCACACCCTCATTAGTACATTATCTTGATACTTACAGGACAATGATTAGCACATTACTTCTGCAGGACAGTACTCAGCTCAAACCCGACTCTTCCTACACACTTGACACTGAGAGACACTGTCCTTCAGTGTTACTACTCTGAAGATGCCTGCCACAGCTGCTGGCGAAACGTCAGGAAAGAAAATTCCAAGACCACGGTTACACAGCCCAGATAACCTACAAGAACCAATGAACTCTGACCGTGAAAGCCTTCGACAACATTTATAAAGTTGTTGAACAACACAGGGCCCAGGACAGATCCCTGAGAAACTTCACTAGGCACTCCTCTTTGGGTGTGATCTGTCAACCTGTCCACCTAACAGAAATAGGATCTAAACCACATTTTCCCAATTTGTCAACAAGAATATTATGGGCGACTTCCGGGTCGGATGACCCCCCCCCCCGCTACAAGTGCGGAGTCGCGCTCCTGCTGCCTCGCTGCCGCGGGGCGATCAATCAGCCCCGTGAAATCTGGCAAGTGGCACCCCTCAGAGCAAGAGGGGATGCAGAAACGGGGGCCGGTGGTGGCCCTGTCATTTGAGCGATAGCCGCCAAGAAAACGGCGGCGGTCGCTCTGAGGGGCTCCGCTGAATTGCCGGCGCCATCTTAAAGGAACAGCAGAAGAAAGCGAGGTGGGATCCGATTTTCTTTTATATTTTTTTTAAAAGGCTTTTTTTTACTTTTAAAAATTTAAACTTGGGGTGTGAGGCATAATTGCTCTTTAAGGACTTAATTCAGAACCATCTATAATTCTGTTACGCTCTGTTTTTTTGACTTTTGGCTTTTTGCCAGTTGAGTGACGCATTTTAAAAATCTTCTTACTAAGGCAGGAACTTGGAAGTAAGAGATAGAAGTTGGAGAATAATCAAGTGACATGGAATGAAACTATTTGAGATGTCATAGTGATTGTTTTCTCTAAACTGATTCTCTCATCTGAAATAATTTTCATATAATGAAATAAAAGAAACCTTTGCCCCCCCCCCACTCTCCCTTTTTGGATTACAATTGTCAGCTGTTTTGTCTTCAGCTTGTACAGCTTACAAATGGGAGAAAAAGAGAAACATACCAAGGATATTCTTAAGGATACAAAGCTAGTGGTACCACTTCCTCAGAGAAGGCCCTCTGTGACTCAAATTGCAACTAAACAGACAACCTCTCCAGGTGCACAAACATCTATTACAGCCAAGATGACTCCAAAAGCAAAGCCTGAAATAACACTGACTGCTGTATTTGAACTTTTAACTAAGACTCATCAAGATGTTACTGAAATGAAGCAGGAGTTATCCCAGAATACAGTTACTACATCCCAAAATTCTGCTGCAATAGCTACTCTGCAGGATACAATCTCATCTCTGACTATTAGGCAAGATAGGGTTGAAACCAAGTTAAAGAAAAATACACAGGAAATTAAAGAAACTAAGAAGAAGGTGGACACCCTCGAGATGGCAATTGCATCCTCATCTGACAGAGACGAGAAACAACAAGACCAGATGGCGATGACAGAGCTTAAGATAAAGGAATCTTCTCTTCGTATACGTGGACTGAAAGAAAAAGTTGAAAATTGGGATCTATGTGGATATTTGGCAGCTCTTTTGGCAGACTTTCTACAAGAATCTGAAGAAATCTAGATAAACTATATCTACAGCATTCCCCTGATCCAGCAAAGCAGTAACGTTCTTAAAAAAGGAGACAAGATTAGTCTGACATGACTTATTCTTGAGAAACACGTGCTGACTCTTAGTGATCAGATCCACCCTTTCAAAATGCTCAAGGACTGACTGTCTGCTGATTTGTTCAAAAACATTTCCCGGTATAGAAGTCAAGCTGATGGGTCGGTAGTTACCTGGATCCTCCTTTTTCCCCTTCTTGAAGATGAGGGCAACATTTGCCCACCTCCAGTCTTCTGGCACCTCTCCTGTTCTCCAAGACTTCTCAAAAATAATGGTAAGAGGCTCAGAAATTATATCTGCAAGTTCATTAAGTACCCTTGGATGCATTTCATCTGGCCCTGAGGACTTCATTTCATTTAAAGAAACTAGGTGTTTGTGCACTACCCCAATGGCAATCCTCGGCTGCAAATCGCTTCCCTCATCATGGGTTCTGTTTATGCCGTGTTGAGCACTGCTTACTGCTTACTGTGAAGTTCTTGAGCTGCCCTCAGCAATCCCAAAAAGTCACTCAATTTCTTACATGGTCTCAGGGACCGCAAATTTTTGATGGACAATTAGACCTTGTCCCCCACTTTGAAATCCCCTCCCTGTGAACGGTGTTTATCCGCTTGTTCTTTGTATTTGCGTTTAGCTCTCTCTAGATTTTTCTGAAGCCTCGGCCATGTATTTTGAACAACCTGCACCCAATCACCCATTTCTCTTTTGACCCCCTCTTCTTGGAGTACATCCACATTTCCAAAGGGTCCAAAGTCCTTACCATATACCACATGGAACTGACTATGCCCGGTAGACGAATGAGGGGCATTATTGTAAGCATATTCTGCAAAAGGCAGTAAATCCACCCAATTATCTTGGTGATAGTTCACATAACAACGTAAATAGCATTCCAACATAGAATTAACACGTTCCATTTGTCCATCCATCTGAGGGTGATGTGCTGAAGACAACCCTTGTTCTACCCTATGAGTCCTTAGCTTTGCACCTGGGATGGTGTCATGCTTAAAGTTATGCTTTGTAGTTTCGACCGCCATTAGCAGCTTAATGTGAAGTTCTTGAGCTGCCCTCAGCAATCCCAAAAAGTCACTTGCTCAATCAGGTAGAGTTGAAGCAGGTAAATCTTTATTGAGGAGCGTGAAGGTATACAGCATAAGCAATCCACGGAGTCAAAGATGCTAATAGCGGCCAAAACTACAAAGCATAACTTTAAGCATGACTCCATCCCAGGTGCAAAGCTAAGCGGCTTGGGAACCATAAGATAACAGCGCTTGGTAGAAAGCAGGGGAGTGAGCCAGCCACAATACTGAGAGGCCTGCTAAGGGCTCAAGGTCGGATCAGGGGAGGGAGGATGGGAGAGTGGGCTGCTTGAGCAGTTCAAAGAAACGAAACCTAAATGAGAAATGAGACATGAGAACAGCAATGGGCCTAACTCATGTCAAGAGCCTGTCTGACAGTTAGACACCTCACAGAGAAATGAACCCACCTGACCTGTTACATGACAGAACCAGGCATGAGACAGTCAGGACCCTGAAGAAACAGTCAGGATCCTGACATTTACCTCACAAGAAAAGGCTGAGGAAAAGTAGGAATTGAGGAGTTCTGCCCTCTCTTCATCTCCTGTTACAATTTCACTTTCCGGTCCCCGCAATGGGCTTATCTTGACCTTGTTCTTATTTTTACTCTGTACATAGGAAAAGAACCCTTTTTTATGTTTAGCATCTCTCGCTAGCCTAAGCTCATACTGAGCTTTAGCTTTCCTCTCCCCTACAAGCACTAGTTATTTGCTTATATTCCTCTTTGGTTATATGGCCCTCCTTCCACTTCCTAAATGAGTCTTTTTTTTTATTTCTCAAAACTTTAAAAAGCTGTGTATGGAGCCACCCTGGCCTCTTTAGGCTCCTCCCATTTTTCCTTCTCATGGGAATGGTTTGTGATTGAGCCTTCAGTGTTTCATTTTTAAGAAACTCCCACCCTTCTTGAACTCCCTTCTCCTCGAGTATTTCTGACCATGGGATTCTAACCAGCATAACTTTAAGCTTGTTAAAATTTGCTTTCCTAAACTCCAACCTATACGTCTGACTATGTACAGTTTTTCCTTTCCTCAAGATTGTAAATTTCAAGATTACATGGTCACTACTACCCAGGGTGCCTACTACTTTAACCTCATCAACCAGTTCTTTCCTGTTGGTGAGAATACAGTCTACGATAGCAGATCCTGTTTCCCTGTCCACTTTTTGGAATAGGAAGTTGCCAGCAAGACAAGTCAGGAATTTATTGGATTTTTAGCATAGTTGAACTTCCAACAGATATCAGAGTAATTACAATCTCCCATGACCACCGTGTCCTATTTCTTTGCAGACTTTGTAATCTGGTCTAGAAGTGTCTCATCCAAGTACTCTGCCTGGTTTGGTGGTCGATAGCAGACCCCCACCATAATAACATGATTATTTCTTACTCCTTTTGTTTGACCCATAGACTCTTCACTGGACTTCCATTTGCAGATTCATGTATTTCTTCACAAGGATACACATCTTTGACATATAATGCTACTCCTCCCCCCTTCCTTATCTGTCTATCCCTTCTAAACAAGTTGTACCCCTCAATCTTAATATTCCAATCATGGGTGACATCCCACCAAGTTTCAGTAATGCCTATTAAGTCAAAATCCCCTTCCTGTATTAGGGCTTCGAGTTCTTCCTGCTTGTTTCTCATACTCTGTGCATTAGTGTACAAATATCAGAATCCATGGTTTTTGTGCCCCAAGGTTTTTGTTTCTGTACTTACCCGTGAGTTTATGTTTCCTGACATACATGCCATTCCTTGCAAATCTTTATTGTTCTCATCTCTAGTTATTGTCAGCATACTAGGCGTTAAGGTGTTGTCTCGCTCCCCCATTGGATTTAGTTTAAAGCCCTCCTGATCTGGTTTGCGAGGCTCTCACCAAACACATTTTTCCTACCTTTGTGAGGTGCAAACCATCTCTCGATAGAAGAGCTTCTTATCGAAAGTGTAAGCCATGGTCCAGAAATCCAAACCTTTCTTGATGACACCATCTACGCATCCAGTCATTAATTTGTAATATTCTTCTTTCCCTTCCTAAGCCATGACCTTCAACAGGCAGAACCGATGAAAACACAACCTGTTCCCCCAGGTCCTTTACCTTCTTACCCAGAGCCACATAATATGTTCTGGGCTGTGTCGCGCAATATCATTTGTTCCCACATGAATGAGCACGAAAGGGTAATAATCTGTGGGCTTGATGAGTCTTCCTACCCTTTCAGTCACATCCTGGATGCATGCACCTGGTAGACAGCTTTTAAGAGATTCACAGGTGGCTCCCCTGGTTAGCTGGTCTTTTAAATTTTGCGTCCATTTTTATCAATTTGATTGTATTTCATTTCATTAAGCCAACTTTCTAGGTACTAATGGCATTTCATTGTGCTTTTATGCAAAGTGCCCCTGGCCTTAAATGGTGGGGGATAGGGCTGTCAATTCGGTTCGGTCCGAACTGAAAATCAACCGAATTTCCCCTGATTCTGTGATTTTCTGTTCGGACAGATCCGAACTCAAAACTGGCGGGCAACCGGGGGGGGGGCGAATTCAGCGAGTTCGGGAGTTCGCGAATAAATCCGGCAAATTCGGCCCCCCTTCAGGGGAGCCCGCTGAAAGGCGCGGGCTGCCCTTTAAACTGATCTGAGCCTCCCAGCTGGGAGGCGCAGATCAGTTTAAAGGGCAGCCCGCGCCTCTCCAGCGGAGCCCGCTGAAGGGGGGCGGGCTGCCCTTTAAACTGATCTGAGCCTCCCGGCCAGGAGGCACAGATCAGTTTAAAGGATAGCCCGAGCCTCTCCAGCGGAGCCCGCTGAAGGGGGGCGGGCTGCCCTTTAAACTGATCTGCGCCTCCCAGCCGGGAGGCGCAGATCAGTTTAAATGACAGCCCGAGCCTCTCCAGCGGAGCCCGCTGAAGGGGGGCGGGCTGTCCTTTAAACTGATCTGAGCCTCCCGGCCAGGAGGCACAGATCAGTTTAAAGGACAGCCCGAGCCTCTCCAGTGGAGCCCGCTGAAGGGGGGCGGGAGGCTCAGATCAGTTTAAAGGGCCCCCGCGCGCCTTCAGGGAATCCCTCTGAAGGCGCGCTGGGGCCGAATTTCCCCCCGAACTCCGGATCCCCCCGAATTACCGGGGATCCGAAGCGGGGGAGTTCGGACTTCGGCACGTACCGAACCCACAAGGGTCAAATTCGGCCGAATCCGAACTGTACCGAATTTTTTTTTTGACAGCCCTAGTGGGGGATTTATTTATTGGTTTCATTTGGAAGGGTCACAGCTTAGTAGAAGAGCACATGTTTTGCCTGCCGAAGGTTCCATCCAGGATCTATCCCTGGCAGCTAAATCTTAGAGGATTGCACAAAATGGACAACGCCTGGCAGAATAAGATATGGCAGAATGAGAATCACAATATTATTGTTTCATTATCATTACTGAAATCAAAAGCCAATCATGTTAACAGGAGATAACTGGTCAAAAGCAGCCTGTCTCAGCAATAAAAGTATCCCTTAAAAATGTATACATTATTTTCCCCTCTGTTTGCTGCTGAACTGAGATCCATTTAGGACATATATTTAGCTCTAAATCTGCAGGTAATCACAGAAAGGGCAAACTAAAAAAAGGCCCAGTGTGTTTGTTTCACTGGCTAGCTTACAATATTGGTTCTTGTTATTTAAAATTCAGCTTTTGAATTATCTCAAAATGCAGCATGTAGCAAACCTTGATGAAGTAAATAAGAAAATGCTGAAAGTAATGACTAAATCAATAGGGCCTAGACCCTGAAGTATGTTTAGAGTGTCTTATGTGAAATGTCAATAGTTATTTATAAAGTGCAATGACTTATTTAACTTTCAAAGAGTAGCCAAAAGAGAGGGAAGGGTACCTGAATCTCATATCAAGTTGTATCTTAAATGTCTATCTTAAGTTGTATCTTAAAATCTATCTTAAATGTCCTACAACTACTCAATATTTGGTATCAATTATGTTTCTGAACTGCTTCAAATGATGTCCATGTTTTCAACAACAAAATGGCTGGGGGTGGGGCAGAATGCAAGGCAAGTTTATATCAGCAGCAAATGGGTTTATTTCGTTTTGGAACCACATTATTCCAAGTTCAGGCCCTAATTACATATTATGATTTATGACTGATGGGCTATATGTGCAGTCCTCCAAAGGTGCAAATACCTCCCAGGCTGGTTCCGATCAGAGAAATGGTGTAGAGAGGAGGTTGAAGCTCTTTCTCTCCCTGCACACTTGAGGAATGAGTTCCCTCCCAGCTCATGTGTGTCTGTCTAAGTCAAAGTCAGGTTGGGGGAATCCAGACACAAAAAATTGTAACATGTAGTAGTTCTCAGTGCTCAAGTCATATTATCAACAGCTGAAGTTCAGGATTCAGAGGTTTAGTTATTTATTGGTGTCTCCCTATCCTTTGTTTATTCAAATTGACATACCCAGTAAAAACATATACAGTAAAAACAAATACACTTTACATACCACCATAAATTTCTGGATAAAAGCCCATTATGTGCAAAATATTTCATGAACTTTATTTATTACAATATTACCCCTGGAATGTTATACTTCATCAAAAAAAGCCCATAAACTTGCAGAACAGCATAAGACAACAATATTGTAATGCAATTTTTTTAAAATTCTGAAAGGTATTTTTTTAAAAAAGGAAAACTATATCAAGATAGTTTCGTTACAACAGTGCAGTCAGTTATGCTTCAATTTTTTTGTCTTTTCAATAAAATCCTTCAAAAGTTACTGGAGAGCCAACGCACAATTAGGTAAAAACCCTGTTGATGCAGTCACCAGTGTGCAGGGAAGATACAGGAGAGTGCAGGTTCTATCTAGGGATGGTTGAGCACCTGCTGGTTGCAAACAGGGATCTAACTTTTCATCAGGTAGTTGGGCTGTTCTTGAGTAGCTTGAGCCAGTTCAGTGGGTTGTGTGCATGTTATGAATGAATGAATGAGTTTTATTATGTAGCCATAGGCCATTACAAACATGTCGACAATTACCTCTGATAGTTATAAATATACATAATAAAAGGAAAAATACTTTAAGTTAGTAAAATGCACAACAGTGTTAACTAAAAATTGCAGCAATACCCCAATAAACAGGTAAGACCTATCAACCATTAAAATCAGCTTACAGGATCCGTTCTCTTAGCAGCTATGTTGAACCTTATTTTCTTTGCTGCCAAGGCTAACTGGGAGATCTTATAGGAAACAAACCCATCAGACTCCGTTAACAAAAAGGTTGACTTCTCAGCACTAGAGCAAGTATTTGAATCAGAAACCAACCCGGCAAGAAATTTAGCCCTAGGTTCCAAATATGAATATGAATACAAAGCCTTTATTGTCATTAGTAATACAAACAATAGCGTCTGCATAAACATAAAACACAATTTAGGATCACCTCCATAAAATTAACACTAAAACAGTTTTAAATGCAATAAGTAGATTACTCGCTTCAGAGCCCTAAGATTGCCTCATGAATTACCCAAACTTTCATGCACTTTAATTGCTCTCTGTAAGAATCTTGCCACCACATCAATTAGTGGATCCTGTGCATTCATAAAAAGGGCAACCTTAATGCTTACAGGCAACCATTCTCTGTCCGCAAATATTGGGTCTAGTCATTGAAGCCGACCTCTGACATACAGTGGTCAGTTAAATAGGATGCGGGAGATTGATTCAGTTTCACCCTCCCCACATAGACAAACCCTATCTGCATAGGGGCCTTTACTAAATCTCCCATGCAGCATAGCAGATGGGAGAATATTTAGTCTAGCAAGCATAGGCTCTTCTTTTGTTAGGGTCGGTTAGGCACATGAAAGAATCAGTTGCACTTACCTGTAACTGTTGTTCATCGAGGTCTTCATGCACACACACATTTGGGACTGCACCTGGATGGCAGGCCAACCACCGGACAGACTTTTAGCTTCTAGCCACCAGGAGGCACTCTCTTCCAGAGCTGGAGATGACTTTCCTGCCCAAACATCCCTTGCTCTATAGGGAGGCGCCTCCCCTTTCCCTCAGTTCCTGACCTCCGACGTCCCAACCTGATTCCAGGTGAGGAGCCAAGCGGGGTAGGAGGGAGGGAATGTGTGTCTTCACGAAGACCTTGATGAACAACAGTTAGAGGAAAGTGCAACTGATTCTTCATTTTCGGTTTCGTGCAGCCCCACATTTCGGATTATAGCAAGCAGTTACCTTGTAGGAGGTGGGTGGCGACTCTACTGGAACAATGACTGAAGTACTGCATGGCCAACCTCTGACTTCCTTTGTGATTGCAGGTCCAATGCATAATGACGGATGAAGGTCTCTCCGCTGGGCCACGTTGCTGCTCGACATATCTCTGACAATGGGACCCTCCCGTGGAATGCAGCTGATGCTCCTCTGGCACGCACTGAGTGGGCCTTCACCTCCAAAGGACAAGGTCTACCTGCTGACTTATAAGCAGACCTAATTGCTGACACCACCCATCTAGCGATTGTCTGAGGAGATGCAGCTTTACCCTTCTTGGGTAACAAATAAACAACCTGTTATCTCTTCTAAAGTGTTTTGTCCTATCAATGTAGTAAAGTAGGGCCCACTTAACATCTAGTGAGTGTAGTGCCCTCTCTGCTTCCAAAGTAGGCTCAGGGAAGAACACAGGCAGTGTGACATCTTGTGCTAAGTGAAAATTAGACACTACCTTAAGTAGAAACCTTAAACAAGTGTGCAAAACCACCTTCTTGCTGAAAAACTTCAGATATGGGGGATCAATCCTGAGGGCTGCCAACTCACTCACTCTCCTGGTGGAAGTGAAAGCCACTAAGAATGCGACCTTTTGGGAAAGTGACTGCAAATCACAACTAGACAATGGTTAAAACGGGTTACCCAATAGTTGGGACAAAACCAGTGATAGGGACCACTGTGGGACTAACTTGGGTTTCAGGGGGTACACATTATTTAGCCCCTTCAGAAAATGCTTAACCACAGGATTGGAAAACAAGGTTGAACCCTCTAAGGGGTCATGAAATACTGAAATAGTGGCCAAATGGTCACTGCTAGGCCCTCTTGGGCCAAATGAAGGAGGTAGTCCAAGACCACTGAGAGAGAGAAGGAGAAGGGGGACAACCTCCTGGATTCCAGCCATCTCAGAAACCTATCCCACTTTTCTGTAAGAATATCTAGTCGAGGGCTTTCTAGCTTGTAGGATGACCTCCTTGACCTGATCTGACAGACCTAAATCTGTGGTCTGAGGCACCACAGTGTCAGGTGCAGGTATTCTATGTCCTGATGGAGGGCACCCTCCCAAGCCAGTAAATCTGCCCTCTGTTGCAGACCGAGAAACACACCTCGTGACCTGTGAAGCAACTCTGTGAACCAGATCTGCCTGGGCCAAAAAGGGGCAATGACTATACAATCTGTATTGTTGGCAACTATCTTGCCCACTACTCTCTGGAGCAGGCGAAAGGGGGGGAATGTAAAACAGGCACCCCTTCCATAATAGGTGAAAGGCGTGTCCTAGGGAATGGGGATCCCCTCCCACTAGCGAACAGAACAGTCCTGCCTTTTTGTTTTGGAACGTGGCAAACAGGTCCACCTGGGGAAACCCCCATGTTGGAAAATGGGTGCGAGAACTTCTGTGTTGAGAGACCATTTATGGTTGGTCTGGAGAGACTGACTTAGGTGATCCGCCAAGATGTTCATTATCCTGGCAATGTGAATGGCCTTGAGGGACATTTCTTGCTCCATAGCTACCCGCCACAGAGCCATGGCTTCCTGGCAAAGAGCCCTTGAGTCCATACCACCCTGCTTGTTGAGGTAGAACATGGCTGTAGTATTGTCCATCTGGACTGAGACCCAAGATCCCCTCAGAATATCTGCAAACGAGATAAGGGCAAACCTGATTGCACATAGCTCTAGTACACTGATATGAAGTTGCGAGGCTTCTTCTTGCCATTGGCCCTGGATGGTAAGGGTCCCACAATGTGCCCCCCAACCCAATAATGATGCATCAGTAGTAAGTGTGTGCTGGGGGGACCAGCATCCAAAAGGCACACCCCTGCCTAGAGAGTCCTCACACACCTGTTCAGAGACCCAACCACCCTCCGGGGAATGAGAGGCGAAGGCTGGCTGAGCAAATCTGGATTGAATTTGCCCAAGAACCGCAACTGTAAAGATCTCATATGTAAATGGGCAAATGGGACTAATGCTGTGGTGGAAGCCATAAAACCCAAAACTCTTTGGACGAATTTAGCCATTTGAAACCATTTACGTTGTAAGGTCTTAACAGCAGCTCGGAAGGAACTGCACCTGTCAGGGGGAAGGAACACTCTGGCCTTAACAGAGTCCAGTATGGCTCCTACAAACTGAACCCGCTGGGAGGGTATCAGCTTAGATTTTTTTCCAATTGATAACTAGTCCCAGCTTAAGGCATGTGGTGACTACTAGATCGATCTGGCTCAACAAAGACTCTGGATAACAGCCAGTCATCCAGGTTTGGAAAAATAGTAGTTCTTGGTACGGAGGTGGGATACCACCACAGCCATGCACTCAGTAAAAACTTGAGGGGCAGGCATACCCTGCCTGAAATGCAGAAACTTTGGTCTCTGAGAATTGAAATATGAAAATATACATCCTTTAAGTCCAGGATGGACATCCAGGAACCAGGTGGAAGAAGTAGGGCTGTTGATTCGGTAAAAACCGAACTGAAAAAATACCGAATAAATGCCATCTCCTTTCCTTTTATCCCTTAGAAGCTCCTTGATCCATTGATCTTGAGCATCATATATCTAGTGTTTGAGGGATATAAGGACTGAAACAAATCTTGCCACTGACAATGTAGCCTTGGGATCTCTATTGCTTAGTAGAAAAGGCATTATGTCAGACACAGAGGCATTAGATTTGTATGTTAAAAGGGGGGAGATATAATGTGATCGAAGTTCCTCGTAAAAGCGGCATTCCAAAAGCTAGGGAATCGATTTTTGATGGGCATTCCAATTTAGGTTATGAAAAAAAAGAATGCCAAGGCAAACAAACTCCTTGACTTGGTCAACCTCAAAGCTGTCTAATACCCAGCGAAAAAGAGGCATTTTCTCCTCTTAGTGAAGATCATAATCTTAGATTTATGATGGTTTATTTTAAGATCTTCCCTAGAGCAGTACTTAGAGAAGGTTTGTAAAGATCTTTTCAAACCAATTCTTGTGCGGGACAGGAGAACTGCATCATCAGCATAGAGTAGAATTGGGGTGGGATGACTTGAAAGCTTTGGGGGGTGACAAGACTCTGAGAAATTGGTTGCCATATCATTCAGATATAGATAAACAAGAGAGGAGCAAGGAGGCAACCTTGTCTAACTCCCTTGGCCAGTTCAAAGGGCTCAGTTAGTTCTCCTTGGTGGCCACAGTGAACCTGAGCTGTGAGGTCAGTATGAAATTGTTGAATGAGCCATAGTAACCTCCTATCCATAGTAGAATTTGATAGTTTCAACCATAGCCTCTCTCTTGGGATGGTATCAAAAGCTCCCTTAATATCCATAAAACCCACGTAAAGGGTGCCATTTTGGGGGGAGGAATATTTCTCGGCTAAGTGAGAGAGCACTAAACAATGGTCCCTAACAGACCAACCCCTTCTGAAGCCAATCTGCTCCCAGCCAAGGATGTCATTACTCTCAACCCAATCCAACAGCCTTATTAATAAGTAGGAGGAATCCAATTTGCCTAAGCAAGACAAAAGGCTGATTGGACGATAACAGCTTGGGTCAGAGCGCTGAACCTTTTTGAAGATTGGGATGATAATAGTATGTCTCCAAGATTTTGGAATGGCTCCTGGTGCATTAATTTGTGTAAATACAGGAGCAAGAATGTCGGCCCACCATTTACTATTGACTTTAAAAAGTTCGTAGGGGATTAGATCAGAACCTGGGGCTTTCCCTGAGCGTAAGCGATCAATGAGCGGTTTAATTTCATTAGGAGACACATCTGGCCAGGAATTCAGCAAAATAGGAGGTGCTACAGGTATAAGTCCTTGGCTGTCCACAGAGTAGGAGAAAAGGCTCTTGAAGTAAGCTACCCAGACCGATGACATGATACATGCAGGCACTCTGACATAGCCATTACTTAGAGAATTCACAGTCTGCCAGAAGGTTGAATTATCATTGTTGTCTATAGCTGTAATCAAGCTCCTCCAATTTTTATATAAGGCCTCTTTTTTCCTCCAGTTTACCAAGTCCTTGTAGTTCTTTTTAATGGTTAGCAATTCCTTCAATACTGAAATAGTATTGTTCCTTTTGAATTCTTTATGTTTCCTAGTTATTGCTCGTTTGAGGAGTCTGCACCTACGGTTAAACCAAGAATTTTGTTTGAATAAAGCATGTGAGCTTGAGGTAATTTCCTTACTAAATAAGGGTTTAAATAAATCAATTAATCTGGGGAAAAAAACATTTAGGACAGTAGCTGCAGACTTTTGCCCAAGGAGGGCAGCTTTCAACGAAGTCACCTCCAAAAGCTGCATTCTGCCATGCATCAAGGAGTCAAACTCAGGACTCCAGTAAACACGTGCTAGGGCTTTTTGGGACTGATGCAATGTTTGATGGTGGGACAATGTCAGATGCTGAACACATGTTAGGTTGGCCGAAAGAGAAGTAGGGAGATGGTCACTGCCCATTGTCGCGGTTCGGGCCGTTAAGTGCCTACACTCTTAGAAAGGACCCCTTCCTGAGAAGGGATATGTTATCTTATTCAGCGAGACACCACTAGACCAGAATCAACGGTTCCTAGAAACTTGTTATTGTTCCTAGGACATCTCTTGAACACGCCAATAAATTTATAATAATGGACAAGAGTAGAAGTATATAAAAAACACATTTATTTACATTATATAATATATGCTTTTTGGTTGCAAAGCCTTAAAATATCATATAAGGATAGACATCATTAGTCTTAAACATGTTTATGTAGCAAGTAATCATTCACATTCTCTATGCCTCCACAAAGGAGTATTTTAGTCAGAATATACTCATAAAGTATCCTTAGTGCAATGCACCTTCATTCAGAATATAAGGTTACAGAAATCCTGTCAAAATATGGTTAATTCTTTGAAGAAAGATTTGGTTAGAAGCATCCTAACTTAAATCATTCAAAACATCATAACATTTCTGTACAGAAGACACACTATACCTTGCTGTGTCATCTGTGTCATCTGGAGTCCTGTAAGAGTCTAAGCTCTATGAGAACATATGAAGTTATCCCAGAGTATCTGTATTTGCTAAGTCTTAAATCCTTTAAAGACTTCTATTAATATTCTTAACTGATCATCATTAAGATCAGGCATTGTGTATGTACATGCTATGCATGCTCTTTCTAGTTTTAGACAGCAATGCTGAATATATAAATACTATGTGTTAGCTTAAAGCTGTTTACAGTCTCTTTGACTGTGCCAATCTGTGTATGTGCATTGTGCATATCTCACAGAGTACAGAGAGTCTCCTTTCCCTTCTCTGGTCTCTTGCTCTGAGGAGGTTCAGAAGTCCCTCTGTTAAGTAGAGGACGTTCTGACACAATCTCAGAGGTCTAGCTATTAGCCCTGTATTCAGGATGCTTCTTAGCATTGGTAAGCCAAATAGGCTTAGTTTGTAAGAATCCATAAATCTGATGGACTCTCAGTGTTCCAAGGTGCTCAGCTCTGCCCCTTCAAGGACAAAGCCAGAGTAACTTTAGTAGTTAGCTTTGATAGAGCTAACCTTGAGCTAGCCTGTCAGCATGACACAGAGCTAGCCTGTCAGCATGACACAGACTTTCATTATACATTACACAAACCTGTGTAGTGGCTTAGATTGCATGATGTGTTTAAGCTCTATATGGAATTAATTCTGCACATGTTCACAGAATACCATGATTATGTCATAGACTGTTACACCATGTAATCACAGACTTCCATATTACTGATTAAAGGTAAGAGATCTAGTGAAACCAGAAAATAATCGATAACACTGGCACCATTTTGGCTAAAAAATGTGAAGTCTCCATCAGGGTCGACCCATGATCACCCATTTACTATTATTATTTCTCTGGATAGCGAATTGGGCCAGACTTAAGCCGGAAGAGTTAATTACTGAGTCCCTGGAAGTTCTAGTGTACCATAGGGAGCTCAGGAAAGATTAATCAAAATTCCCTATAAGATTTTGGAAGAGAGTATTATCCTCCGGCCCTATTCGTGCATTAAAGTCACCAGCCATAAGAACTGGAATAGTTGGATGGTTGTTTTTGATGCCATCAAATAGTTCTCCTATATGGGCCCAGTTTCGTGCAGTGTTACTTGATCTAGCAGGAGGAATATAAACAGAATAAAATAAGTGGGAAAGAAGTCAGGTTTACTCTAACTGCTAGAGCCAACACATCAGCCACAAGAAGGTCAATTGAGCTTATGCTTAAAGAAGTGGAAATAAAGCTAGCTAGTCCTGCATGAGGGTGGTGCTTTGGTTGCTTTATGAGTAAAAGAGGAAAAGCCTGGAAGAAAGATCTCATTTGTGGCCCAGGTTTCCTGAACAAGGATGATATCAAAGGTTGAAAGAAATGACGGTATATCAGAATCAGTAATTTTGGCTAACCATCCAGCAACATTCCAGCTGAGAAATTTGCAGCAAAATGAAAGTCAGTCTTTATTAGGGAGAGCTGTAGGAGACATCTCCATAAGCAAGTTAGGATTTGCTGTAGGAGGACACACTATTATACATGCCATTTTGGTACATTTCTGGTTCGGGTATACCAAATCAGCAAAATCCAGGAGGTTGGCAAAGCTGAATTTGCCATTACTGAAAATGTGGCTTCATCATCATCATCATCATCATCATTCCTTTATTGGCATTCAGACACTACAAAAAGTTACAAAAGGAATGGAAAGGTTAAAAAGTACCCTTTATATAATGGTTAAAAGCAGTTACATTGAGGAGAAATACAGTTTGTTGGTACTGCCACCTAATTAGCTGTTTAAAAAGGTAAAGGTCCCCTGTGCAAGCACCGGGTCATTCCTGACCCATGGGGTGACGTCACATCCTGACGTTTCCAAGGCAGACTTTGTTTGCGGGGTGGTTTGCCAGTGCCTTCCCCAGTCATCCTTCCTTTACCCCCAGCAAGCTGGGTACTCATTTGACCGACCTCAGAAGGGTGGAAGGCTGAGTCAACCTTGAGCCGGCTACCTGAAACTGACTTCCGTCGGGATCAAACTCAGGTTGTGAGCAGAGCTTTTAGCTGCAGTACTGCAGCTTAACACTCTGCGCCATGGGGCTCCTAATTAGCTGTTTGGCGGGCTTTTAAAACAAACTTTAAAAACTGAGCCACCGTCTCCAATATTTTGGGTGAACGATTGTTCAATAAATAGAGAACGTCAAAAGAATCTGAGACATTCAATCTATTTACCAACAGAGGGCTTAATAGTTCATTACGAGAAACTACAATAAAATAGATTCTTTGTAGAAACTACAATAAAATAAAACATGAGCAACTGTTTCTATACAATTACTGTCACACGGGGAGAGCCTGTCAGACAAAGGAATTTTCTGAAATCTGCCTTTGAGTACCGCAGATGGCAAAACATTAAATCTGGCCAGAGAGATAGCTCTATGTTGGGATGGATCACACAGGAGAGATAAGTATGGACAGGGTTGGTAAACATCAAAGGGTACCCCTAAATTTAATGGGGAGCATGTTTTATTTGCAGCACTATTTAGACCTTGCAGTCCTAAATCTAATAGTCTGCTTTTTATTCTTTGGAAAGCTTCTTCCTCAGTAAGCATAAGCAAGGAGTTGAAATTAAGGCTAATAGATTTGATTTTGCTCTCAATGTGTTGAAACCACTTAAAAGTATGTGACTCCATAAGCATATAGTAAATAAGGGAAGAGAGGTCTGCCTTAAAGTGCAGGCGTAACCAGATTTTTACAGTCAAGTGCCATGCTCTAGTTTCAAGTAGCATTTAGACACTTACCAAGCACAGGGACACAGGAAAGCATACCCATTATTTTTCTGAGAAATTTGGCTTGAGTGCGTTCCAATGAATGTTCCAGTGCACGAATCCAGACAGGAATACCATACAATAATTGTGCATTGACTTCAGCATTATAGACCTTAAGGGCAGCAGGAATATATTGATTCTCTCTACTGAAAAAAAAAACGAGTAATTGCTAAATTCTGCTTCTTTAGCTGCAAATTGATAGTGGGTTTTCCAAGATGCATTATAATGGAAATAAATACCTAAATATTTAAACTATTTAACCTGCTCAAGTGAATTACCACCAATTGCCCATTTAAGTGGGTTCCAGGACTTTGAGAATACGAGGACCATAGATTTTTCATAGTTCCACACCAGAGCATTTGCAATACAGTACTCATGACATTGGTTTAGTAGTCTCTTTAAGCCAACCCTTGAACATGACAATAACACAGCATCGTCAGCATAAAGTAACAAAGGAGTGTGTATGGAGTTGAGTTGGGGCAATGGCCATCAACCTCTCTTAACGCAGCAGCCAGATCATTTAGGAAGAGGTTGAAAAGAATCGGGGCCAGAATGCAGCCCTGCTTAACTCCTTTATCGATATTAATTTTAGGGGATAGCTTGCCCAGCAGGGTGCACTTGACTTGGCAACTTGTATTGGTTAGCTTTCTGATTAGGAATGCAATGTCGTAGGCCAACCCAAGCTGCCCTCCTCCTCTGAGGAAGAAGAGAAGTGGGAACCTGGGCCCTTTCCTCCAAGGACCTCACTGGAACAGCAGGAACAAGCATCAGAGCCACCAAGACCCATGACAGGGGATGAGGGCTGCTCATTCTGGCAGCAAACAGAACAGCAAGAAAAGCAGGACTCCTTGCCTGCAAGTTCTCCCAAGCCAGCTGAAAAGCAGAGAATCAGGGCCCGGCTTCAATTAAGGGAAAGAAGGCAAAATGCCAGGTGAGCCTTGAGAGAGAGAAAGAAGACTATTAAGCCTAATCAGGGAGAAGTGGAAGAAGCTGGAACTGCTAGGCTGATAAAAGGCCAGGCAGATTGCCAGAGTTCATGTGGGTTCAACACATGTTGAAGGCCACTGACTGAGAGAAGCAAACAGAAGCTCCAAGCAACTGAAGCAATCTCAGTTAACCCCGGCGTTCAAGCTGACATCTGATCTATTAAACAAGGAGGTTGTGCTGGTAAGTGCCTCTACTACTTTACCCGCTAATTACCTTAGTCTCGCCTGTCCACGGGAAGAGAAAAGCCTGCATCAGGCTCTGGTCAATGCAGTACTCCCATTGTTGTTGTTGAAACCAGAGACCAAGCCTCTGGCCTGGTTACTGCCTGCACGCTACACTCCTGCCTGAGAACGACATACAACTTGTATTGGTTAGCCTTCTGATTAGGAAAACTAATCTCTTATCGATGTTCATGCCCATTAACTTGTCCCATAGAAGGTTTCTTGGGATGGAATCAAATGCTCCCTTCAGGTTCAGAAAAGCTGAATATAACTTGGTCTTGGTTTTCCTGGAGTACTTATTAACTAGGTGTGCAAGTACAATGCAGTGGTCTAAAGTGGATTTCCCCTGGCAGAAACCCACTTGTTCAGGGCTTAGAATCTTATATTCTGCCATCCAAGCTAAAAGTTTATTTAATAGATGTTTAGCATAGAGTTTCCCTATAATTGAGAGGAGATTGATAGGTCCAAAATTAGATGGGATTGTATGGTCTCCCTTTTTATGTATGGGCACAAAAATCACTTTAGTCCATGCCTCTGGAAAAATGCCAGTCCTATCCACCCATGTAAACAATTGCGCCAATACTGGGGCCCACCAATTGGGGTCTGCTTTAAGTACTTCTGGGCCCAGTACATCCGAGCTGGGGGCTTTCCTCGATTTTATATGTTGAATTAACTCAATTACTTCTTCCGAAGAGACAGGCAGCCACTCCGGTGTCTCAGCTGGGGGGTGGTAACAGCTCCTTCCCGCCCTGTCTATCCTCATGGAATACTTCTGCAAAGTACTGATACCAGTTACTAGGTGAGATGTGTGACATATTCGGGCCACTGGAATTAAGTGCCCCAGAGACTAAGGACCAAAATGCCCTCGAGTTGTTAGAGTTTATGGCCTGTAAGAGATTTTCCCATTGTTTATTGATGTATTCCCTTCTCTTATCTCTGATAAGTTGATGCAGTACATTCTTCAAGTTGAAATATTCTATTGGTAATAAGGCATTTCTAGAATTCTGAAACTGGTGTTAGTATTATACCGAATAAATGCCATTTCGGTAAATTTCTGGTTCGGGTATAGCAAATCAGCAAAATCTAGGAGGTTGGCAAAGCCAAATTTGCCATTCCTGAAAATTTGGCTTTATCAGGAACGTCTTTCTGTGGCTCCTGCGGGAGCATTTTTGCAGGTAGAGGTCCCAAATTTTCAGGGTAGCAGGAAGGGACTCTACTTGCAAGACCCCCAAGTTTGGTAAATATTGGGTCAAGGGGTCCGGAGTTATGTGGTCTGGAAGGGGTCACCCCATCCTCCTCCATTGAAATGCATTGGCAAAGTGGCTGTGTTCAGAATCTTTAGTGTGATCTTTGCAATGTATCTTTGCAAAGTTCACCCTGTGCCTCCATAAAGATACAATGTCTTCACTAAAAAACACCAAACTCATAAACGGCAAATCAAAGACCACAACATTGAACAAACCAAATTTTTCAAATACCTTGGTGTGGTCTTTCAGTCAACTGGACTCTGGAGAGCACAAGTGACTAATATAACAGACGCCGCCTATAAATCATCCTCTGCAATACTAAAATTTCATTTCACTAAAGGAGCCTCCTACATTCCAGCAGCACTTAAAGCCTTCCAAGGAAAGGTAGTTCTCCAGCTTCTATATGGGTCACAGCTCTACATTTACAAAGATATTAGCCCACTGGAAATGATCCAATTGAAATTTTTGAGGAAGATACTTGGAGTTCCGAGATGTGTTCCGAACGCACTCCTCCGATTAGAAACTGGAGTGGTCCAATATGTGGATCTGAGCACTTAACTATTGGCTAAAACTCATATTCAATCCTATCGGTCTAACCCCTCTGATTCTAGCTGCTCAACTTGGCAAAGTGCAATAGAGAAGATGCTCCAGAAACACTGCCTCTCTTCTCAAGCCATATTGCCATTGTGTGTGTAAAGGGCCGTCAAGTCGCAGCTGACTTATGGCGACTCCTTTTTTGTGGGGGGGGGGTTCATGGCAAGAGACTAACAGAGGTGGTTTGCCAGTGCCTTCCTCTGCACAGCAACCCTGGTATTCCTTGGTGGTCTCCCATCCAAATACTAACCAGGGCTGACCCTGCTTAGCTTCTGAGATCTGATGAGATCAGGCTAGCCTGGGCATTAGGACACCAAAAAGAAGAAGAGTTGGTTTTTATATGCTGACTTTCTCTGCCACTTAAGGGAGAATCAAACTGGCTTACAATCACCTTCCCTTCCCCTCCCCACAACAGACACCATGTGAGGTATGTGAGGCTGAGAGAGAATGACTTGCCCAAGGTCACCCAGCTGGCTTCATGTGTAGGAGTGGGGAAACAAATCCTGTTCACCAGATTAGCCTCTGCCACTCATGTGGAGGAGTGGGGAATCAAACCCGGTACTCCAGATCAGACTCCACTGCTCCAAATCACTGTTCTTAACCACTACATGATGCCAAGAAAACAATCAGAGACTCTTAGACCATACCCTTCAATCAGATAGGGCTCAGATGCATAAATATTCACCCATCTTGCAATACATCAAACCTTTCCACCCTGCAGATTACCTTGGATTCCTGGAAGTATCCAAATATCGAAGGGCCTTTTCTCTTGCGTGTTTCAATGCCTTACCTTCAGCTCTCCTGGAAGGCAGGTATCTCCGTACTCCCTTTCATCAATGATTATGCCCATGCAAAACAGAGAAAGTGGAAACAATAGAACATGTTCTGCTGCAATGTCCCATCTACAACGACATAAGATCACAGTACACTCTCCCCATATTGTCATCCTTTCTTGGAAGATTGGAAGAAGTTAAAGTTTCCCTTCTCTTAGCAGACTCCTCTCGGGAGATAACCATTCAAGTAGCCAAATTCTGCCTCCCACCTAGTGGAATTCGTAAACAGCTAATTGAAAACCTTTCCCCATAGATCATTCCTCCTCTTCTTCAAATCATCCTTCCCAGAATCATCAACTTTTTATTATTTTATTTTATTATTTTAACCTAACTTTGATTTTTATTCAGAGCTGATATTGTATCGAAATAAAATTTGATTGATTGACATACATAGCAAAAATATCACTAAAGAATCTGACTACAGCCACTTTGCTAATGCTTTTCAATGGAGGAGGATAGGGAGACCCCTTCAAGACCCCATAACTTTGGACCCCCTCACCCAATCTTCACCAAACTTGGGGGTTCTTGCAAGGAGAACCCCTTTCAGCCATGCTGCAAATTAGAGGGATCTACCTGCAAAAATGCCCCCCAGGAGCCGCGAAAAGCAGCGAAAACTCCCCAAAGGCTTTAATAGCCAGATTTTTTCAGGAAACCCAAAAATAAAGCCGAGTTCCCATATTTTCCGGTATGGGAAATTTGGCTTTTTGGGTTTCCCCAAAAAAATTGGGACCAATAAACCTGAATTTTAATGATTTTTTTATTTTTTGCTCAGCTCTAGAGGGCAGTGTGCATGTTAAGTGCCATCAAGTTGCTTTGACTCATGGTGACCTTATGAAGTAGTGACCTCCAAAACATCTTATCTTTAACAGCTTTTCTCAGTTCTTGCAAACTGAAGGCCATGGCTGCCTTTATTGAGTCAATTCATCTCATGTTGGGTCTTCTTGTCCTGCTGCCTTCAGCTGTTCCTAGCATTATTGTCTTTTCCAGCAAATTTTGCATTCACTTTGGCCATTTATACATGGCTGTTTACTTGCGGTCACCTCACCAACTACTTTGGGGCTTTTCTTTGATTATGCTTGCATTTTCCAACCGTCAGAGGTCACCTCGCTCTCCCCAGGTGTTTCTGCGAGTTTTGCCCACATTTTCTGGATTCGTGTTTAGTCAGCATCCAAAAAATGCAGGGAGAATGCACGGGAATGCGCAGGGAAAGTGAGGCTACCTCTGAGGGTCAGAAAAGGCAAGCATAATCAAAGCAAAGCCTAGAATTAGTCAGCATGGTGACTGCGAGGAAACAGCCATGCATAAATGACCATAGTATGACCAAAGTATGTTAGCTTCAGTTTACTCATTTTACTTCCTAGGGAGAGTTCAGCCTTGATTTGATCTAGAACCCACTTATTTGTCTTTTTGGCAGCCCACAGTATCTGGAAAACTGTCCTCCAACACAACATTTCAAATGAATCAACTTTCATCCGGTCAGCTTTCTTAAGTGTCCAACTTTCACACTCATACAGAGTAATGGCCAATACTATGGTATGAATTATCGTGATCTTGGTCCCCAGAAACACATTCTCATACTTAATGATCTTTTCTAGCTCCTTCATGGCCACCCTTCCCAGTCTCAGGCTCCTTCTGATTTCTTTGTTTCAGTCTCCCTTTGGGCTGATAATTGAGCCAAGAAAATTTCAATTTCAGTGGGTTACTATGCACATAATTAAATAGTACAGTAGAGTGCAGCTGGCAATATTTCATGCATGTGTGTTTTCACGCCGCCTGGTAGGAGTCCACATTTCACCAATCATAGAACTGTCTTCGCTATACCCTGGTCTTCAGACACTTGTGAGTCAGAAAACTAGTCCGTTGGGTATTTATAAACAGTATGGCTTGGATCCTGCCTAAATTTCCACAGGTACAAGGAAAAGAGTGATTTTTTCCTGATCCCCCTCTTCACAGGAGATCTCTGATTCCTTAATAAGCTATTCCTGAGGGACCTCCTCCACCACCACCTCTGTGTTTTGGGCTGCCCTGGGAGGAACTGCTGAAACTGGCCCACCTTCTTGTTCATCTGCATCTATGCTATCAGTGCTAGTGGCTGCTGATCTGTTTGGACTGGCAGCATTTTGCACATGCATATTTTCACACAGCTTTATGGCAGTCTTAGTCCCCCACCCAAGCATTATTTAATTCCCTGACCTCACCATGTATGACAATGGGGGAGAATAGATTTTACATACTGAACAAGTACAAAAGTAGCCACAAGGCAGAACGAAACAAAATTCTACTACCGTAACTATTGTGCAGCCACAAGGCTGTTAGGCACACTGTTTTTGCTTATGAATATTGCTTTAAAAATTCTAAAGTTATTTGCTTTACTTATTTTACTCAATTTACAGCCTACTTTTCTTGCTGAGACTCCTGGCAGGCCTTTTTGGAAATACTCCCAGATAAATTTGCTCCCCTGTACAACTTTAGCTTCTTCAGACTCTTATGTTACCTGAATAGTAGTAAACATTGTTGCCAAAGTATAGCCTGTTATCATATTCAGTTTGCTTATGGTAAATGAAAACACACCTGGGGTACAAAGTACTCCCAGAAATCTGAATTTTGTCATTGGAGTACTTAAAAAAAAACAAAAAAAAACTCCAGGCCCATTTAACATATTGGGGTAAAATATATTCCATGACTCATTAGGGAAACACAAATCTAGGGAACCATTTGTAACCAAATGGCTGCCATCTCCCGGACTATGTTACAGGGTAACCAAACGAACACATGTCCCTGCCATCCCAGACCTGTGTCAAGCCCAGACGCTATGGAAAGAGGCTCCTGTATTATCGAAAGAAGCCGACAAGGAGGAACCATGGGCAGAGAAGCCCCTCATGAAGAACCAGAGGAAATCCATTTTCTCTGTGCCCAGGCCAAGTCTCCAGCAGCTGCCATTTCTCAAGGAACGACTGGACATGAAGGCAGCCCACCCCACCCTCCATCTACATAATTAATTGCCCATCGGAAGCCATCGAGATAACGGCATGAGATCGCACCTCAAGCGTCAAATGAATGAGTCACCTGGATGTAGCATTGTGCATCTTTGTCTTGGACCGAATAATCCCATCTACCAATGTTTCCCGACACTTCCGGAATGTGCTCAGTCAATGGTTTAGGCATAGCCTGTCCAAATTGCCCCCTGCCCCACCTCTCAGCCGACCATCAAGGTCTTTGTTCACCCAAGGAACTACGAGGGGTAATCTAATTAACCCCCCACCCCAGAAAGGGTATAACTGGGGACACCAGCAAACACTCTGAGGCTCCTCCCACCCCCTACCTCTCGCCTACTGTTACTCTGTCGGTTTGGGTAGTGCTGCTTGACTACGCTCTCCTCCCGCCTTGCTGGTCAAGTCACGGAACCCCCATCCCCTCTCCCTTGTCTCTGCCACACAGAACCCTGGACGCCGCCTTCAGGATCAGGTGACTATCGCCCTATTTTCAAAGGGATCCTGCCACATTGGCAAACGTTCTGCTTTTAACACCTTAATTCTCTAGGCTCTGTTTGAATGTTGTGACTGTTTTTTTTTTTCTGTGTGTGTGTGTGTATATAATTGAGTAGGTGTTGAAAAAAATTGCTGCTGAAGTCAAGACGTGAGGTTCCTTAGCTCTGTTGAAGATATGTTTTAAAGTTGTTTTGTTTTTAGATTTATTTTTAGACCTATTTTTTAACTTTTTAACTTTTTGATTAGGTGATTGTTTTGTTTTTATCTGGGAATCCTTCACCATTGCTTAATCCTAGTTTGGCTGGCTGGCTGTTGTTAAAGACGCTGAAGCCTGGATATTTCCAAGCTGGAGCTCATTACTGCAGCCTTGAAGCCACTTGAGATAATCTCAGGCCTTTTCTCCCCCTTATCTGGAGTTGATGACAGTCGGCAAAAGAGCCAAGTAATTAAAATCATCTACTGAAGATTGTATTGCACAGCCTGACCAATGCCTGCTGATTTTTTACTGAATGGATTGTAATTTTGGGCGTCTTAAAAAATGAAATCAGTCAAGCGTGTGAGAGAGGAAGAGGCATTCCCCCTTCTATTTCAAAACAATTAAAGATTGACCATTATTACCTACCTCAAGTGACTGTATCAAACCGATTTGAGGTATTGAAGAACTTGGAGGAATGTGCTGAGGAAACTCCTGAGGAGACTTCCCCATCGGACATAAGTGATGCAACTATTAGGGAGGAAATGGTGGCAGATAAGACGGTTGGAACTCCCCCAATGCAATTTAGTGAAGGTGAGGAGGGACCCAAGGGTGCTACCCCTATTTCCTCTGAATTATTGCAGCTGACAGCCAGAACGAGGACTTCATTTGCAGAAGGCTACAGGAGCTGTGTGATAAAATAGACTCCCTGCATAAGCAGCTGGAAAGTGTAGTTAAATGCAGATGTTTCAACAATACTAAAGGGCCTTCTGATGTAATCAGCTCCCATGCTGAACCTCGTAGAGGATCCTACAGGTCTGACACGCATGGCCGAGATTTTATTCAGAACACTTTTAAACCTGATAACATGGACAAATCTATTCAATTAATTCTCCAACCAACTAAAATTTGTTTGATTGTTTGCCCATATCAAGGCTACATTCCTAACTGGAAAATTAAACCAGTCGTCAAACATTTAAAAGTTTTATTGGGGAATTATTCTGAACCTATTGATATTAAGGAGATAGAAATTTTAAATAATGAGAAACAGGCCAGCAGAATTATTTTATCTTTTGAGTCCCCTCACATACCTTTCTCTATATTATGGCATAAAAGGTCTTTTTGGTCAAGAGGTATTTATCCAACTAGAGTGTTCCAGAATGCTTCTCTGAGACCACTTTTATTGGGGAAAAAATATCAAGACCACTACTTATCCCCAGAGTCCTGCGACATTTAGTAAAAACTGTTATAATGAAACAAACAAGGCCCCGGTGTTGGAGGCAGTTCCTACAAGTGACAACTTGTCCTGTGCTTCCTCAAATGTTGTTGTGGATGAAGAGGTCGTGGATGAAGAGGTCATGGGTGAAGAGGTACAAAAAGGCTTCCCCAAGTTGTCTGATCGTGAACAACAGGGAGTTATTGATAGGCTCGGGAAACTGACGGATAAGTTGATCAAGATGAGATCAGATGCACAGAAGCTCTCTTCTTCATCCACTATTTGGTCAGAGAAAGTGATGGATGTTAATCTTGGCCCCTCTTTGACTACTACGGCAAGAATAAATGTGAAGTTTTCTGTAGAGAACCCCTCTAGTTTTCCACATCTTCAGGGAGCCAATGAATCTCTGATTTAAAAAATCTCAAGGGGCGCAGATTAAGGAGGCGACACCGGGTATGAGGAATGGAAGCATCTTCCTTGACAAAGAAGGAACTCTTAATCAAATAACTCAATCGGACTGACTAAGACCTAGGACAACAAAACCCAGTCTTAGGATCCTATCATGGAATATTGCTGGCTGGAAAAATAAGTGCGCTGACCCACAATTTGGGAAATTTCTGAGAGAATTTGATCTTATTCTGCTACAGGAAACCTGGGCTAACTCAGATCTCAATTTCGAGGGTTTTGGAGATTATTCTCTATCTGCCTTCAAACCCCAGCAATTTGGTCACCCTCAAGCTGGTTTGACTATGTTTTGGTCTCTTAAATGTGGTGTCGAGGTCTATCCTTTATCAGAATGTGATCATTTGGCTCAGGCCTGTTTGTTGAAATGGCCGGGGAAGTCTCTATTAGTAATAAATGCATATATTCCCCCTTGCCCTACGAAGGATCTTATCTCCTGCTGTTGGGAAAAGCTCTTTGAATATTTGGAGCTGCTTGAACAGCAATTTCCTTCTTTAAACATTATTCTAGCTGGAGAGTTTAATGCTAGAGTGGGCCAGAATAGTGAGGGGATAATGGAGAAGATGGGTCTCCCTGCTGAAGGTTTCCCCTCTGTTTGTTTATCTGACTTGAGATTTTCTAGGGACTTGGTTTATAATGATGCTGGAGTCCATTTAGCGCAATTATGCTTAAGATTTAATTTAAATATTTTAAATGGATCTCCTCCTTTTGATTATCCTGGCGAGTTTACGTATTTGTCTGTCTGCGGCTGTAGTGTTGTGGACCATATGTTAATTTCACAATGAGATCCAGGCCTTTTCAGTTATGGATAGAGTTGAAAGTGATCATCTGCCGTTGACTTTATCATTTGAGATGGTCAGTTACGTTTCACAGGATATCCATGATAGTACGTCAAGAGACAAAACTCTTATTAAACTGCCCAGAATTTCCTGTAAACCCCCAAGAATTCAACAGAAATTGGGGTAAAGCAAGGATGCATCCTGGCGCCCACTTTATTTAATCTTTTCTTAAATAATTTGGCCCCCTTCTTGAGTGGTATAGATGGTCATTGCCCAAAAATAGGGAACAAGCATGTGGCATTGCTTTTATATGTTGATGATGCAGTCCTACTTTCACTATCAAAAATTGGACTATCCCTAAATAAGCTATCCCTAAAATAAACTATCCCTAAATTTTGAAAAATCTAAAATTATGGTTTTTAGGAAAAATTGGAAGCCCACTAAATGGGCCTTCCAAGGTAAATCCATTGAACAGGTTAAATGCTTTAAATATCTTGGCATCCATTTTCAGCATAATTTTAGATGGGCCACTCATGTTAGGGAAGCGGCAAAAGCTATAAATGGTACAGCTCTTGCAATTTCTCATTTCTTTTTTACCAAAGGAAACCAGTTTATTCCTGCTGTACTTAAAGTATTTAATTTAAAAATCTGCGCTAGATTACTATATGGTGTGCCAATCTGGATCTCTGCTTTTTTAACCTATACCTGAATGATATGGCAACCAATTTCTCAGAGTTTTGCCACCCCCCAAAGCTTGCAAGTCATCCCACCCCGATTCTACTCTATGCTGACGATGCAGTTCTCCTGTCCCGCACAAGAATTGGTTTGAAAAGATTTTGCAAACTTTTTCTGAGTACTGCTCTAGGGAAGGTCTTAAAATAAACCATCATAAATCTAAGATTATGATCTTCACTAAGAGGAGAAAAATGCCTCTTTTACGCTGGGTATTAGATGGCTTTGAGGTTGACCAAGTCAAGGAGTTTGTTTACCTTGGCATTCTTTTTTCCCGTAACCTAAATTGGAATGCCCATCAAAAAGCAGTGTCCAACAAAATTAATCCTTGGTTTGGTGCTATTGTCAATTTTTTTCACACCAAAGGTGGCAAATATATTCCAGGGGCTATTCAGGTTTTTAACCTGAAAATTACCCCAATTATCCTCTTTGGTGTTGCCATCTGGATTACAGTCATCAATGAATCTATAGATCGTCCACTGCTTCAGTTCTTACGAAAACTTCTAAATGCCCCTCGATGTGTTGCTGGCGTTACTCTTCGTTCCGAGTTTGGCCAAATGTCACTTGAAGCTAGGGCGTGATTGGCCGCCTTTAAACTACACCTTAAACTGTGCTTTAGCACTGAGGGGTTCCTAGCTTCTCTGAAGTATGACCCTTTTAAATCCTCATGGCAAAAACTCTTAGATGAGAAACTGGCATTGTTGGGTTTCTCCAGGATATGTTATCAGATCTTGGGAAAACTGAAGCTTTTGCCAAAATTAAAAAGCGCATTAAAGAGCTCGATTATAACAGCACTACTTTTCGTGCTCGTCGTGTCTGTTCATCCCAGTTCTTTGGAATACCCCCTCCACGTGGTCTGCCTGCCTATACATATTATCTAACAACTCCTCGTCTCTGTAGAGCTTTTTGCTTGGCTAGATTGAATGCTAACCCTTCTATGGTAATGCAGGGCAGAATTCGGAATATACCATACTCAGACAGGATCTGCCCTTGCTCTTCTGGCTCTATTGACTCATTAGCCCATGCCCTTTTGGAATGCCGCTTTTACGAGGAACTTCGATCGCACTATATTTCCCCCCTTTTAATATACAAATCCAATGCCTCTGTGACTGACATAATGCCTTTTTTACTAAGTGATAGGGACCCCAAGGCTACATTGTCAGTGGCAAGATTTGTTTCAGTCCTTATATCCCTCCAACACTAGATATATGCTGCTCAAGATCAATTGATCAAGGAGCTTCTAAGGGATAAAAGGAAAGGAAAGGATCTCTGCTTTCAATGCACTGCTTGAACAGGTTCAAGCAAAGTTCTTGAGAAAAATTTTAGGGCTTCCAGCCTGCGTCTCTTATGCGGCCATATGCTTGGAGTTGAACCAGAGATGTCTAGTAACTAAGGCCTGGATGATAACTATTAAATTTTGACTACGTCTTCATTTTAGATGTGACCCTAATAACCTTATTTACCTTATGCTCGCTGGGTACCATATTTCTGATTGGCTGTCCCTCATTGGTAAGAAAATTTCAGTCATTGGTCTTAATATTAATGATTTGGTCCTGCTCTCTGAAAATAGTGCCTTTGCATTGATCAAACAAAGACTTATCGATGCGGAGTTACAAGAACTGAAAAGCCTTGCTTCTGGCCGTTGCTCTCCAGTGCTCTGGGGTATTCCTTATGGTCCCTCCTTTCCGGAATACTTTTCCTGTTTGATTGAACCGTCCCTTCGTAGGGCATTTATGTTGTTTCGTTTTAATGTTCATCCTTCTATGGTGTTATATGGGAGATTTGAGAAAATCCCATACACAGAGAGATTGTGTCCTTGTGGGATGAACAAGACTGAGGATAACGAACATGTCCTACTTTACTGCAAATTTTATAAGGATCTTCGTACCATTCACTTAAAGTCTAGTCTGCAATCTCTTGAGGGGCTATCTGATCATTGTAAAATTTGTAAACTTGTTGTAACAAAGAACAGGAATATCATTGAATCGGTACCGAAATTTCTCTACTATGCTACTAGGAGGAGATTTTCTCTTGACTCCTGATGTTTTTGTAATTGTTTTCTTGATGTTTATGCCAATAAAGGTTGTGTGATGTGATAATTGAGTAAAATTTGATAAATTGCCTCCTTTGGAACAACAGGAAGTTATTAGAAAACTGGAAAGTACAGTCCATCGTCTTCAGGCACATAAAATTTCAACATCTGCATCTACCCCCGCCACTCCTTTGGGGTCCTGCCCACCAGCAGGTCCTGCCCTCCCATCCCAAGATTCCTCGACTTCTCCCAGCATTGGAAGGATGTTCTCTCCCTCCCAGACTATAAATATTCCAGTGGCCTCAGACTTAGTAAAAGATTCAGATTTACCGCCGGTCTGCCCTCCAAAATCTAATGGGTGTATCTTCAAATACACTCACAAGAGGCTGGACCTAATTGAAGAATCAGACTGACTAGCCTCAAAGAGCCCTGTTAGAGATGTCCAAATGATGTCCTGGAATATTTCTGGCTGGAATAACAAAAAGCTTGATTCTGATTTTATCAACTATATTACGAACTTCAACTGCACCAGAAAATTTTACTGTTATCATTCTTTTCCTTTACCAGCATATAAAGACAACCCAAAGGGTCGGGGTAAAGCCGGCCTAGCCATTCTAATTAAACAAAATGTTTTCCCTAGGGTTGTGTCACTGGGCTCCTGTAAATGTATTGCTCAAGCTGTTTTAATTTCTGATATTGCGCCTCGCTTTATTTTAATCAATATTTATCTTCCCTCTACCGATAATGACAATTCACTAGATTCAAACTGGTCACTTCTTACCAATTTCGTCTCGAAAATCTCTCAAGATTTTCCAACTATCCCGACTTTCCTTTTAGGAGATCTTAATGCTAGGATAGGCCACGATACTCGGAAATGGGCAATTTCTATAGATCTAGATGATATAGAGCCTTCACCTCTGCAGCTGGGCTTGCCTCGCCATTCTCATGATTCTTGTTTTAACAAAGCGGGCTGCAAATTAATCGAATTTTGTATTGAACTTGATTTGATTACCTTAAATGGTCTCTGCCGATTTCTAGCTTCTCAGTATTTTACATTTAGTACGGGGCTAGGGAGGAGTGTGATTGACTATGGAATTTGTTCCTCTAGATATCTACCTTTAATCAACGATGTCTACATAGACTTCCGTACTGAAAGTGATCACCTCCCGGTTTTATTCTCCTGGCGATGCCCATCTGAAAATTCTTCCCCACAAGAATCTCTATCTGCATTGCAGGCCATTAAGAATTTGAAAAGAATTAAATGGTCTGACTCTATGAGAATTTCCTCTTCCACTCTTCTCCATTCTAAAGAATTGCTGGCCCAGAAATCATCAATCTTGAACTCTGACTCGCATACGGAGATATTATTAGCCTTCTCCCAGATTGAAAAGCACTGCTTTTCATTGGCCGAACCACTTCAGACTAATTCTATCAAGTCTGCATCTTGGTTTGACAAGGAATGCCTAGCACATAAAAGATCTCTAAGAACCCTGTTTAGGAAAGCTAGTATGAAGGATCCTTGTGTCAGCTACAATGATTGCTTTACATACAAAAAGTTGTACTTAAACCTAGTTACTAAAAAGAAGAAATTCTTCTTTCAACATAGATGGTCACATTTGCTTTCGTCTCTTAAGTCTAGAAATAGTAAAACCTTTTGGAAGGCCATTGCAACCCCAGCTTCCTGCAACTCTCTTCCTGATGTCAGTATCCCTCCCCAAGTTTGGGTAGAACATTTTTCCAAGTTTTTCAATTCTCACACTAACCATGTGTTTAATTCTGATGAATCTATGCCCTTAACTTACCCTAGATGGCCAGCTGTAGATGTCGAGGAAATTCTTGAATTAATAGGTAATCTGAAGTCAGGCAAAGCCCCAGGTCCTGATGGTCTCCCGGCCGAATTGTTTAAGGCATCTACTGATTGGTGGGCTCCGCTCCTTGCTAAACTATTCACATCTATTGACCTGTATGGCATCTTGCCAAACTCCTGGCTAAATTCAATAATAATTCCTATTTTTAAAAAGGGTGATCCAACTCTGCCTGATAACTTCCGTCCCATCAGTCTTCTTCCAGTCTTGGGCAAACTGTACGCGAAACATCTAGAACAGCGTCTCCTTAGCTGGGTAAAGGAAAACGCAATAATAGGCCCAGAGCAAATCGGCTTCTCCAAAAACAAATCAACCTTGGACCACTGCCTGGTTCTTGCCACAATTGCAGAAAAGTATATGAAAATGGGTGGCAAGAAACTCTTTGTCGCTTTTATTGACCTCAAATCTGCCTTCGACTCCATTATCAGAGATAAACTCTGGTCTAAGCTGTCTAGTATGGGAATTGACCCTCGTCTTTTATTCCTTTAAAAAAAAACTCCACTCATCCACAACATGCCAAGTAAAATATTCTTCAAACGGTGGCCTTACTGATAAGATCCCATTTAATAAGGGTGTGAAGCAAGGCTGTATACTTGCTCCCCTTCTTTTTAATCTGTTTCTGACAGACCTGGCTTGTTCTTTAGAGCCTATTAATGGACATCCTCCTAAATTGGGAGGCGAAGCTGTTCCTATTCTTTTATATGCCGATGACACCGCTATTTTATCCTATTCTAAAATTGGACTCAAACGCTACTTAAGTGCGTTTAAGGAATAATGTCATCTAAATCTTCTTAAATTAATTACTCTAAGACTAATATCATGGTTTTTTCAAAAAAAATGGTCGCCCACCAGCTGGCGTATAGGTCAGGCCAAAATCCAACAGGTGAAGAGTTTTAAATATCTTGGCATTACTTTTAATTATAACCTTAAATGGGCAGTTCATAGATCCAGGATTACCAAACTAGGGAGACTCTCTTCAAACCAACTGATGTCCTTCTTTCTTTATAAGGGTAACCAGTATGTCCCCGCTGCAGTTAAGGTATTCAACTCAAAAATCTTACCCCAGATTCTGTACGGTGTACCTATCTGGGCCAATGCGTTCAATCGGGACTTAGAATCCATTCAAGCTAACTTTTTTAGAAAAATGCTTGGTCTCCCTTGCTGTGTCTCTTATTATGCTATTACCTCTGAACTTGGTCAAAGCTTGTGTGAAACCAAGGCATGGCTGCTAACCATTCGTTATTGGCTTAAACTGTTTTTTAGAACAGAGCGTGGTTCTCTGATGTCCCTGCTGCTAAAAGAACTTCATAATACCTCCTGGGATTGTCTAATTCTGTCTAAAATAAGATCATCTGGAATCTCTGTGGAAGACCTGGCTTTAACTACTGAGGCCCATATTTTTAAAATTGTTAAACAGCGTTTCTTGGATATGGAGCGTCAGACGTTACTCCCCACTCAACCCTTGGTCTGTTCCCCTGCAATGTTGGGTCTCAAGAATTTAACCAACAATATTCCCCATTATTTTCACACTCTGGACATCCCACCCCTTCGCAGAGCCTTCTCTCTCGCTAGGGTTAATGCCTTTCCTTCAAGGATGTTATATGGAAGGTATCAACAAATACCAATCCAGGAAAGGACTTGTCCCTGTGATACCCATTCCCTGGACTCAATTGATCATATTCTGTTGGTCTGCCCTCTATATGAAACACCCCGTGGGAAATGGTTAAAAAATTGGCTTCTTTCAAAATATCTCCTATCTACCCAAGCAAAACATCAATTTTTATTAAATGATTCCAATCCGGAGGTTACTGTAGATGTTGCCAACTTTCTAGTGGATGTGATGAAAGTTCAAAAAGCCCAACGTTTGTAATTTCTATTTTTGGAACTTTCTGGCCTATGTTTTTATCTTAATGACTGCATATTTTATGTACTTTCTGTAACAATTGTAATATTACTTATGCCATTAAAGGTTTCATTCATTCATTCATTCATGAGTAAAAACCTTTTAAATGAAACCCATCGCCTCCACCTTATTCTGGGGATCATGGAACGGGCTCTCATATACCCAGGTTAGATCCCATTTAGTTACGCCTTTTGCCAATTATTAATTCGCTGTTTCCTATTCAACCATTCATAACTGAGCAATTTGGCTAACACATTTTAAAATGCTCTGGAGTGATACAGCCCTTTGTGATAACCTGATAACCCTTCCTTGATAACTTGGAGAATATTTACCTTACCACCATAGGATATTGTCAAGGGGTATAAAGGTTTTATAGTTTTAGTTTAGTTATTATTTAGTTCTTACAGGGTTGTTAGAGAGTTATCAATCCTTAAATCCAATACCTTTCTTAAATTCAAAATTATAAATCCAATGTTTTTCTTTTTCAGCAAATTTACGTGAATTTGCTTGATAACTTACGTTTCTCAAATTTGCTTGATATGTAATATGAATCAGCCAATAATTTCTAGCTCTAAATGACTGAGTTACTCTGGTTCTTATAAAGAAGGAAGCATGAAATGTACTGATTTGCCAGTAGCTGGTAATCTGAGATCTTGCCTTGATGTGCTATTACTTTAAGATGGAAAAACTGAAAACCAATTAGATACTGGTATCTATCTTGTTCAGCAAGCCTATAATTATTTTTTGCTATGAAAAAGAATGTTAAAAACCATGACGCAATGAAGACTTCATTCTTAAAGCTACATGATTAATTGCTGTTTCAATTATTTGTAACTCCCAAAGGTAACATCTTTTTGACACATTTTTATGTATTTAAAAGTTGCTAGACGAAAAGCATTTTTCTTTCCCTTTATACTTAACAGAATGATATCCAAAATGAAGGAGAACAGTGAGAAGAGGCATTGTTAACAACTTTGTATAAGACTGATTTGGAATGTGATCATGTTTAAGATAAGGGCTCAATCCACTACAAATTAAGCAGATTAAAGACTAATTGTTTTCAAGTGAAAAGGATTGAAGACATGCTCAACGTTCCCCTTGAAATCACTGCCATTTAAATGTGCTTAACCATGGCTGGATAATGGCTCAAGATTCAAAGTACTGAATATGTAGTTCTACTTGTACACATTTGTTATTTGTTATGTGCATTTGTTATGATTTTACTCTATAACTACCAGCAATAGTGTGAATTGCTACCCAGATCAGTCCCCATATTAGGGCTGTAGCATGAAAAGTTCCAGTCTCGCACAATGAACCCTTGAGAAGATAAAGCTGGAAGGGTGACAAGCACTTAACCAGCAAGTAATTTTATTACCCTATCCAAGATACAGATGAGAAAATGGGGAATCAAGATAAAGGCACAAAAGAACAAGACTTATTCTATTGCAATAGTACCACAGCAATTTATAGATGACAATCCAATAAAATCATTCACATTTGCATTATCCTAGTGCGTAGTTACATTACTTATAGCTAAATGCCAATTCTTATGTCACAAGTTGTGTTTCCTTCTACTTGGCTAGTCCAGAGCAAATCAACCTGGAGAAAAAAGATAGGTGAGAGATTGCCTGCAAAAAATGTGATGGGATAAAGGGGCAAGAAATTCTGGATTAAGAAGGAAGGAGTGCCAAGCCAGGCCAGGGATAGACGAGGGAATGACCAGCTTGCAGTAGGACAGAGTGGCCAAGAATGAGAAATGGAGGCACTAAGGAACAGGAATTGGGTAGAAAGATATGGAGAGGTTGATTTGGCAAGAGCAGAACGGGAGAGAAGAAAACATACTCTGGCCTGTCTTGAAGGTGAGGAGTCCAGAACCTTTGTGCTCATGTTCTGGAGGGAACCAGCTACAAGGTTGAAGACTTAAGGGTGCCTTTCTTATGCACCTCAATTACCTGAGCTCCAGTCGGGGGAGCCCTGCTATTAGCCAAATTCAATGTAGAAGTAGGACACACAAAGATATTTGACCCAAAATGCAGTATTCTACTTCCTATTGGTGGATTTGAATTTTTGGTGAGTGGAGAATATTTATTTGTTTGTTTTAAACTTCTACCCCGCCATCAATACCCAGCCAAAGCCAGGCTAACGGCGGCTAACAACACGGTATTCAACACATTAAAGTATAAATACAATTAAAACATACAATGCAATATAATATTCCATGAAACATTTGTAAAATAATAAACGAGCAGGACCCCAAATTATATTAGCCAGATTATAGGGCCCCCATAGATAACTGGACCAAACTAAGGCCCAAAAGAAAGGGGGGAAGAGCAGGGAGGCCAGCATGAAAATCATGGCTGCCCTCAACTATAGAACCAGTGGAACAGCTCCATTTTGCAGGCCCTGTGGAATTCCTTAAGGTCCCACAGGGGCCTGATCTCATTAGCGAAGAAGTTCCACCAGGCCAGGGCTTTCTCAGCCTTGAGCCTAGTTGAGGACAGCCTTACATTCTTCAGGCCGGGGACCACCAGTAAGTTGTTATTGGCAGAGCATAATGCCCTCTGGGGGGGTATACCAGGAGAGGTGGTCCCACAGTTATGAAAGTTCCAGACCATGTAAGACTTTAAAGGTTAAAACCAGCACCTTGAACCTGATCTGGTATTTCAGCTGTTCAGATGGTGGAGCACTGGCTGAATATGAGCCCTCAGAAGTGTCCCCATAAGGACCCTTGCTGGGGCATTTTGTACCAGATGGAGTTTCTAGATCAACCTCGAGGGCAGCCCTACATAGAGCAAGTTACAGTAATCCAGCCTAGAGGTGATTGTCGCATGGATAACTGTGGCTAGGTCGGGGCAGGAGAGGCAGGGCACCAACTGCCTGGCCTGGCAGACATGGAAAAAGCCTACCTTGGCCATCACTGCAACCTGAGCCTCCATTGTCAAGGCATCAAGGATCACTCCCAGGCTCTTGATGGCAGGCAAAGGTGTTAACTGCAAACCGTCAAGAGCCGGGAGCCAGAACCCCACCCCAAAACCACCCCAGCCGAGCCACAGGATCTCCTTTCGATGGGTGAGGGGGCACATGTAAATGTTAAATAACACCTTGTGTGACCCTACACACCAAGGGGTGCCACTGCGATACCTCCTCCACAAGCATCACCCTGTCCTCAACCCTGGAGGAAGGAGCACAGCCATTGACGGGCTGTGCCCTGGATTTCAATGCCAGCAAGGCGGTGATGTCAAAGGCTGCTGACAGATCTAATAATATCAGCAGCCCTGACAGATCTAATATCATCTTCCCCCTTTGTAAAGCTGCTTTTGCTTAGATGAAACCCTAAGAGGGTTCTTTCAGCTATTCTTACAGATTGCATTGGGGCATAGTAAATTTGATTATTTTTACCTTGATCATTTTAAGATTTGACATTTCAGGTTAACATTTGAACAAACAACAAGGTTTATCACATTTTGCCAATTTTTTTAAGCCTGAAAGCATATCAAAATGTTGACATTGCAGAATAAATAACTTAATGATTTTTTTTCTTGCAGTGGAGATGACTGTGACAGTTGATAAAAGGGCATTTTAAAAATATTTCCTCCACTAATGGAAAAATAAACACATGCCAGTCATGTTTGTATGGGAATTACCTACAGGTCACATTTTTATTTTAGTTGAAACAACAAGTGCCTATGGATACTTTGATCTTTCAGTGTCCAAATAAGGAGCTTTATAGAAAACATAGAATCCAGACCTTGTGCTCTGAAAGTGAATAAGAAAAATTTGCATTTTGTATTAAACAGTTGAATACATTATTAGTATATTACAAATTCATATTTCAAAGTTGTTAGCCAAGACAAAGTTGCATGTACACTTAAATGTTTTTGTCAGTGTTTAAACGTTAACAGTGTTCATTTCAGTGCTTCTATCATTCAGGAAGTGGCCTGAAGTTTCAGTCTACACTGTTGATCCACACCTGGTGAATAGACCCCTAGGCAAACTTCAGTGAAGGTGTCCCATCTAGGGACACTCAAACACCCACTGGTGCATAGGGTTGCCAACCTCCAGGTACTATAAAAAAGTAGGTGTACTGATCAACAATTGTGCAACCCTAAGGAAATAATCTCAGTACACAGCCACCAACGTTTTTCACTCTTTAGTATAATTCCTTTGAAATAATTTTCTTTACCTTACATTCTATTTTAACGTCAACATGTGTACAACAACAAAGTTATAGGTTCTGAAAGATAAAATAATTAGATTTACCATGAAGCTTCACCATACATCAAACACTAATCAGAACGTTATAACAATAATGAGCATCCCCCGGAAAAGTCCATACACCAGCAGTAAATCCTTTACTCAAAAGTAGCCGATGTTGTGAGGATCGCTGTAAACCGCTCCGTGCCGGTTACAGCACCACTTCCGCGGTCAGCTGACGTAGAGTAATCTAATCACAATGCTTGAAACTCATTACTGCTGATATCACTTTTTAGCTGAAGCGGCTATGTATTGGACGTTATGAACATACATAAATCATATATGGCACGCACTGATGTTACAAGATCCTGGTTGCCTCTTGTTTCGCGTTGAGTACAACTTGCTTCCTCAGACTGTGCAATTGTATTCTAAAAAATCAATCAATCATAATAATACACTATTCTATATACCACATACAAAACCCACCCCCTTATTCAAAATATTTATTCTTACCTAACTGCATTATTGCAGTTCATAAGAATGACTCCTAGTCCTTTGTTCAATGTGTGATACTAACTAATTTTTATCTTTTATCTATTTCTTCCAGGTGTTCTCATTAAGGAAACCTGTTACACTTCAAGGTAAGTATCCTGTGCTAACTTAGAATTACTAAACCATTGCAACTTCCAATAGTTACTACTTGTAACCATTGCTGTTCTATTCTGTCTGTATTCCTATACAAGTATGAACATGATTCCCATTTAATACATCATAACAAAATACACCATTACATATAATATTGAATTTGCCATATTAATGATATTTCATAATTTGCTACAAATAACTAGACAAATCTAAAGCTGAATTCAATCCATGAGGATGGATAGAGTGGTCAGGTGGATGAACCTTGCCTCCTGTTGACATAAGATTCTTTCTGCATTGATATAAGGGCCCTTCTGTAACTGCCAAATTGCAAAGAACTGTAAATCTGTGTCCCTATGTCCTTTTTCAAGAAAATGGGGAACTAAGGGAGCGTCCAAAACTTTATTTCTTATTCTGCAGCGATGTTCTTCCACCTTATATTTTATTGATCTAAGGGTTTTCCCAACATAAATTAAATTGCAAACACATTTAATGATATAAATTATGCCCCTAGAATCATAGTTAGTGAATGACTTTAACACAAAACGAAAACCTGTTTGTTGGCATACAAATTCCTTCACAGGTAAAGATAAATGACATTGGACACACCGTCCACAGGGATAATGACACTTTACTATAGGTTGTCTTCTTATACTAATGTCTGATCTAATAAGTTTATCTCTAATTGCCTGTGTCTTCTTAAGACCTATTTTAGGTAAAAAATTACAGCCAGGAAATCACTAACTATGTTGTTGTACACATGTTGACGTTAAAATAGAATGTAAGGTAAAGAAAATTATTTCAAAGGAACTATACTAAAGAGTGAAAAATGTTGGTGGCTGTGTACTGAGATTATTTCCTTAGGGTTGCACAACCTCCAGGTACTAGCTGGAGATCTCCTGCTATTACAAATGATTTCCAGCCGCTAGAGATCAGTTCACCTGGAGAAAATGGCAGCTTTGGCAATTGGACTCTATAGAATTGATGTCTCTCTCCTCCCCAAACCCCGTCCTCCTCAGGCTCTGCCTCAAAAATCTCCAGGTATTTCCCAAGCCAGAGCTGGCAACTCTACTTCATCAATTCCAAGCAGGGAGCTGATTTTTCAATGGACTGTTATCTGATCATCAAATTCATTTGTGGCTGGTCGGTGGGTTGCATCATTATATTCCTTCCTAACAGTGCAGTACAGCACAATTGGCTTTTCACTGAGTTGTGAACAACTGCTCTTTCCCTGATTCCCTGGACTGTCATGGTAGGCAAGTGATCTTGGGAGTATATGGCAGCTTCGTGTGAGGTTTCACTTGGACCCAAATTCATTCTTTGGGCATTCTGTATGTCTGTATGCCCCTGTTTCTTTATAATGGTTGTCTTTTATTCATTATCTTTTACTAGGTGACAGCAGGACTGAAAGGACGATACTCCCTCACAATTCAGTTGAACTCTGCTGACCTTCCGTTGGGCACATTGTCCTCAGATCTCCAGTCCACTTTCAGGAAGGCAATGTGGTGGCTGTCATTTGTGTGACCTCATTGAAGGCTGAAAAAAGGCAAAGGCCATTCTAAACAGGTATCAGATTAACCTTTACAGTCCACATTCTCCCCAAGTTCTTTGGCTTTTTCATCAGCCACACAAAGCCTTCCCTCCCCCCACCCACTGCCCGCTTGAATCCAGGAAATATTTTTTCTTTACTTGCTTATTTAAAGCAACAAGGATCTTCTGTACAATTGGGCTTTAAAGCTTTGTCGACAAGCAAAGAAAATATTTTTTAAAGATGCTAGACCAGCTCTTAAATCTGGAAAAAACTGGTGTGCACCTCTCAGTTAAATCTATCACTGTCCCTTCTCCCTGCTGTTTAACTCTCATACAGCTGTTGCTCACAAGGCACAGCTGGCAGTCATGCCCTTTCAAGTTTTTAATCAAGGAAGACAGGCATGATTTGTCAATTCTCAGCAAGCTTGGAAAAAGCAAATCCGATAATGATTTCTCACTCTTTACTGGCACTGAAATAACAGCACCCTATGCTATCTTCCCCATCCCTGCCAATTTTTTTTTTTGTAGGCTGCCATCCAAAGATCCTTCTGAGCAGATTGACAAAGGATTCTTGGGACAGAGTCAACCCATGATATTTTAGAGCTTGTGGCTGAAAAATACAAATGGGGTCCCTGGTGGTTAAAAGCCATTATCATAAGTTAAATGATGGATCATTTTCAGATCTTTAGTGCCACCCCAAACCTTTCACCTGAAGCAGCCATGTTTTTCTGTCTCACTGTGAGGACAGAGGCCTTCCTCAGTTGCTTGTAAAATCATCAATTCTCAGATTCTGCTTCCTTCATTTGAAATATGATCCATGGGAAGGGAAAGTCCTGCCCTTGTGATTTATAAATTTGGTGATGATTCAGGAGAAAAGAGCTCTACACATGAGCAAATAGATGGTGAATGTTTATGATTTATTCAGTTGCTGAATGATATCTGGTACAGGCTGCTTCCACACAGGGATTTTTCCTCATGTGGACAACAGGAAGCCCTTGCTCCAGTTGGGAGTAAACGTACAATGTCATTCCCAATCCAGGCATGACTTGGGTGATTCCTGTATTTCCTCCCAATGATCCAGATTTTATTAAAACCTCCTTTAGTCTATCTCATTGAGGATACTATGTGGAGGTTGTGGGTTGAGAGTCCGTGTGGTCACTTTGCCTGCAGCCAATACTGGGAAGAGGTGGAGCTAAGATCTACATCCCCACATCCATTTCAGCTCTTTAAAGGTCTTTTTTGAACTTTCCTGCTGAGCTCCACTATGCTGTTCAGTTGGGAAGAAGAAGGGGGAGTTGCTGGATCTCAGGGGGCACAGCCTGATTATCATCAGGTTGGTGCTTCTGTGCTGAAGGGAAAGGGGAACATGCAACAGCAGCAAGTGGTGTGGGGAGAGGCACCAATCACACTCACTTCCACATCGCTCACCAGTGCAGCAGCAGAAGGAGCATTTCATGCCCCTGCATGGAAGCATAATACAAGCTAAATAGCACTGCTATGTGAAATATAACACAACAAATGAAATCAACATAGAAGGCCAACCTTAAATTACCAACAGTTATATATTAACATGCAAGCATCTAATCATCTGAAATTGACAAATATACAATAAGACATATTGTCGAAGGCTTTCACGGTCAGAGTTCATTGGTTCTTGTAGGTTATCCGGGCTGTGTGACCGTGGTCTTGGTATTTTCTTTCCTGACGTTTCGCCAGCAGCTGTGGCAGGCATCTTCAGAGGGGTAACAGTGTCCTTCAGTGTTACTCCTCTGAAGATGCCTGCCACAGCTGCTGGTGAAATGTCAGGAAAGAAAATACAAAGACCACAGTTACACAGCCAGGTTAACCTACAAGAACCAATACAATAAGACAATCAATGCCAGGTAAGTACCCAGGTAATAACCCACAAGGGGAGTATGTACAGCAGGTAAGTGTAATGTCAAGTCCCTTAAATTCCAAAGCTATTATAAAGTTCCAAAGTGATATCCACAAAACTATATTAGAAAAGCACTCCAAACTGGAGTGCTGAGGCGAAGACGGTCTTCTAGAAAATTAGTTCTGTTTCGTCTGATGACTTCTTCACAGCAAGGGAGTATCCAGATTGGAACCTTGAAAATGTATAGCTGTAAGAGAATATTGCATCATTATTGTATACTGTTTTGAGACAAGAAGGCATATATATAAGAAGAAATCAAAGGAACTGTATGTTACCTGGGGCAGCAGTTCATCTGATCTTGAGAGTTTGTGCAAAACTGCACGTGAACTGTATGTTGCCTGGGGCAGCAGTTCGTCTGTGCTTACCCATATAAGGAGTTCCTGTTCACATCAGGTCATTTGTTGACCATAGCCACTCATACTAAACAGTCAGTTTGTGTCTTTGTTATGTTTCTATAATGGTTGATTTTACCAGCATTCTCATCTTCTGAAGAATACGATAAAAACGAATCTTTCCTTAACTTTATAAGACCATTTTGTTATATTGAAACCTTAAAACTCAAAATAAAATCACATTACATTATTACATTACATCATTAGGTCACAGTCAGCAGAAAATACAAAGTACCAAGATATGGTCAGAGCAAAAGTATTTCTGAAAATGTGAAAAGGTCGTGTCGTGCCCCAGACAGTGGGGCCGCCCCCTCAAGAGGGGTCTCCCTCGCTTGGGTGCGTGTTGGGGTTGTCGGGGTCTTGGCAGGGAGGATCTCCTTGGCCTCAGACCACTCAGAGGAGGGTGAAGAACCTTCCTCCCCTGAGCTGGCCAGCTTGGTAACTCCCAGTCAATACTGGGGACAGTAGACAGCCAGCCTCCTCCTTGGCCTCCATCCCCTCTGTTTTATATTTCCCCCCTTTTGGGTAGCCCCACCTACCCGAGCCTCAACCCGAGGCTATAAATGTCCCTCCCCTCCCCCTATCTCTCCTTGGCTGGAGAGTTTCCCTAGAGGGCGGGGGGCCTGTCTTTGCCCCACCCTCGCTCTTCCGCCTCCCTGGGGCTCACCTTGCTCACCTTTTCCTCCTCAGGCTGCCTTCCCCTGCCGCTGCCACTCTCCCCGCCTCCTCGGCTGTTCCTGAGTGGCAGCTGTGGGCTGGAGCCTTGCTCGTCCAGCTGCCACTGTTGGGGTGCGGAGTTCAGGTGCAGGACCACTGGCCCTCTTTCCCCGCCCATCAGCTGCTGGGTGGGCCTTCTGGTGGCCCTGCAGGGCCCCAGTTCACTTGCCAGCCTAGGGACTGGGGAATTGGGCGTCTGCCGATGTGCCCCGTCTGTGGGGCGAGTCTTGCCCAGGCAGTTTTCCCCGCTCGTCAGCTGGCGAGCAGGCCTTGCGGCGGTCGTTGGGGCTTCTAGCTCCGACGCCAGCTCATGTGGCGGCGAATCCAGCCGTCTGCCGCTTGTCACCTCCCCGGACTCCATGCATGGTGTGTGGGGCCCTGGGGAACTGCCCCCCTCCTCGGAGTTCGCCCCTCCTGGGTGAAGTGGATCGGACATCCTGGGAGGGAGGGTGACATGGGGCACGTCAGAGCAAAAGTATTTCTGAAAGTGTGAAAAGGTTAGAGCAAAGGTATTTCTCAAAGAGGAAATATTTGAGGACAGAGAGTGCAGACCACAATTCTGGCACAAGAATACAACAGTACAAGTCCTTGGCAAGAGAATGTTTAGGCTTGTTCACTTTTAAATGAAAAACAAGCCTCTGAATAGCTGTGCTTATGGACTTTAAATAGGAAAATTCTGCAAACTCTTTTATATATTCTTGCCTGCAACAGTTCCACATAATATTCTAGTTGACAAATTGGGGAAATGTGGTTTAGATCTGTTAGGTGGATATGTAACTGGTTGACAGATCGTACCCAAAGAGTGCTAGTTAATGGTTCCTCATCCACTTGGAGTGACTAGTGGAGTTCCTCAGGGATCTGTGCTGGGCCCTGCATCATTCAACATCTTTATAAATGATTTGGATGAAGGAATAGAGGGAATGCTTATTAAATTTGCAGGTGATACTAAATTGGGAGGGGTAGCAAATACAGTAGAAGACAGAGCCAAGATACACGATGATCTTGACAGGCTGGAGAATTGGGCTAGAACTAATAAAATGCACTTCAACAAAGACAAATGTAAAGTTCGGCATTTAGGTAGGAAAAATTAAATGCATAATTATAGGATGGGGGAGACTTGTCTGAGCAGTAGTGTGTGTGAAAAGGATCTTGGGGACTTAGTAGACCAAACACTGAACATGAGTCAGCAGTGTGATGCGGTAGCTAAAAAGGCAAATGAGGTCTTGGGCTGTATCAACAGAAGCATAGTGTCCAGATCACACAGTGATGGTATCGCTTTACTCTGCTCTGGTTAGACCTCACCTAGAGTACTGTGTTCACTTTTGGGCACCACAATTTAAGAAAGATGTAGATAAGCTGGAACGTGTCCAGAGGAGGGCAACAAAGATGGTGAGGGGTCTGGAGACCAAGTCCTATGAGGAAAGGTTGAAGGAGCTGGATATGTGTAGTCTGAAGAGGAGAAGACTGTGAGGGGATATGATGACCATGTTCAAGTACTTGAGGGGCTGTCATATAGAGGATGGTGCCGAGTTGTTTTCTGTTGCCCAAGTAGGTTTGACCAGAACCAACAGGTTGAAATTAAATCAAAAGAGTTTCCACCTAGACATTAGGAAGAATTTTCTAACAGAGCGGTTCCTCAGTGGAACAGGCTTCCTCGGGAGGTGGTAAGATCTCCTTCCATGGACGTTTTAAAGAAGAGGTTAGATGGCCATCTGTCAGCAATGCTGATTCTGTGTCCTTAGGCAGAAGATGAGAGGGAGGGCATCTTGGCCATCTTCTGTTCACTGGGGGTGTGGGGTGGGGTGGTAGTTGTGAATTTCCTGCATTGTACAGGGGGTTGGACTTGATGACCCTGGTGGTCCCTTCCAACGCTATGATTCTATTCTATGATTCTATGTACAGGTAAAATACTACCCGAGTGTAACTTGTACTATGCATCACAGAATTCCTGCACTAGGAGGCCATGGATTCACAGAGAAGCTATTTATCACATGACTCTCAGCACATTCTATCCACCTAACTTAAATAAGGAAAGCAGCCCCTCCCAAAAAACATTTCTTGTGTGTACCATCCTAACATGGTAAGCATCCCCTCAAATCTCTCCTGATAATTCTAGCCTTCTCAACCCTCAATTGCTGGAACAGGCTGAACCTTCCTAATTTAACTCACAATAAGCTCAACAGACTTCTATGTCATGAGTCCAGAAAAGTAAACCCAGTTTCAAAATTTAGCACCTCTACATTTAGCACCTTAAGATGTGTGTTAATGGTTGGCAAGTCGCTTCTAATTTATGGTGACCTTATGAATCACTGACCTCAAATGACCCATTATTAACAGCCTTGCTCAGGACCTGCAAACCAATGGCCATGGCTTCCTGTAATGAGCCAATCCGTTTTAAGTTGGGTATCCCTATTTCATGCAGCCTTCAATTCACCCGGCATCACTGTACTTACTTGTGACCCATGTCTTCTCATCATGTGACCACAGTAGGCTAGCCCCAGCTTAGCCATTTGTTTTCCCATGGAGAGTTTCAAAACATTCATGCGCTAAAACACTTAAACAATCCTGCTCAGACAAGCAACATAAGAAGAGAAAGAATTAGCAATATCAGAGCAGTCAGCACAATGTGCTTATTCACCAGGTCCCCTTGCTGGCCTTGAAGAATTAAGAATAAAATGTTTTTTAAAATAGTCATATGACTTAGCTATGGATGGATGGAAAGCCTTCTTAAAACCTCATAAGGCTCTGAATGGGCATGTCCAAAGCCAAAACCCAGCACAATGTGCTTATTTACCAGGTCCCGTTGCTGGCCTTGCAGAATTAAGAATAAAACGTTTTTAAAATAGTCATAAGGCTTAGACAGCTATGGATGGAAGGAAATCCTTCTTTAAAACATCATAATTCTCTGAATGGGAACATTAATGAATATCTTAGTTTCTGTGCATATCCAAAACTAAATGCATCAGGCAGCAAAGTAAATTAATCCACAAAACATGAACCCCCACCACTTATAAATGAGCATGTTAAGGAACAGCAACAGATGAGAAAGTTTTTCTATGAAGTATGTTCTGAAGTTTGCCACCAAACCCGTCTGGCCTGATTTTTTTTTTTACAATATTTACAATAAAAAGTCCTATGTTTTTTACAATATTTCATTATAGCGAGATGTGCACGGGCCCTGAGAGACAGGAGACCTATTTCAGCTGTCATCAGGGCTGCTGGGGTTCCTTCGGGGAGAACTAGGATGCGCCTAAGAAAGTAGTTTTGAATTCCCCCTATAATAGAGAGGGTAACATCCATCCACCCCCATACTTCCATGCCATATAACACATGAGGGACATCCTTGCTCTTAAATAATTTTAAGGCCGGGTCAATAAGAAAACCCCTTTTGAATAATAAAACCTCACAATGGAGCCCACGATCCAAACCGCAGACACTTTGATTGTGGCTAGATGAGTGTTCCAGTTTAGCATCTCTTTAAAAGTAACTCCCAAGTACTTAAAGTGACTACATTGTTTGATTAAGTTGTTCTGAATGCTCCAAATGGATTTTATTGGCCTTTTCCTAAAGACTAAAACCTTTGTTTTTTTTTCAAAATTGATCTGCAGGGCCTCTTCCTTACAGTAGTCACCCAATTGGCATAATAATCTTCTGAGACCAATTTTGGTAAGTGAGACTAGGGCCGCGTATAGCAGGACTGAAACTTTTTGTTGATTGATGGAAGGAGGGGAAAAACTGTGAGCCAGAAAGCCTCTCCCCTATGTTGTTAATATAGAGATTGAATAATAGAGGGGGCCAAGACACAACCCTGTTTGACTTCCTTACTTATTAAAATGTTGTTTGTCAAAGAGCCTGAGGACCCTACTCGATTTGTGCAAATGTATCCTTGTGCAGCCTACAAAGTAGGATGAATAAACAACTATCAATATTCAGGGCCCCCAGTTTTGTCCAGAGGCGGTTCCTGTCTATGGAATCGAATGCCGCAGCCAAATCCACAAATACCACATGCAGCGCCTTTGTAGAACCATTAATGCGTGAGAAGTCCGGTTGATTGAGCGTTTGGCAGTGATCTATGGTGCTGCAGCCCTTTCGGAGCCCTGCTTGGTTTGGATGTATAATTTGATGTTCTACCAAGTATGTGAAAGCAGGCATTTCTGGAACCACGGAAAGTCTCTCCAACTGGATACAAAGTGGAAGAGAAGACCCTGAAGTGAGTGTTTAGTTAACAAAAGAGCCTGCTGAGAACGAAACCTCAGTGAGGAGCCTGGGGTTCCCAAAAAACAGTTTTATGCCTGAGTAACTTGGTGCACAGAGGCTTGTTGCAACAATCTTCCCAAGCATGCAGATCCTTCCCCCCTCCAATTACTTAACAGCTCTTTTTTAACCAGCTCGTTTCCAGAGAAGCGGCTCTCAGCGGGGTTTCCTACTTCGAGGGCAGCAGGGAATGGATTTGTAAGAACCCCTTCCCATCTCCTCCCCAGGTGTAGGCAGGTTACCTGTCCTCCTTTACAAAAACATCCCCGGTGCTGAAAGCAAAACCAAAGGAGCAAAGAAAGAGAGAGCAGGAGCACCTTGCCTTTAACCCCTTTTCTGCCAGCTCCACCCAAGCTCTTTGAGCCCCATTGCACAACCTGCTCCTTCTTTACTGCAGCCATAGGCATGCTTTCTCAGTAGCAGCTTACAAAGAAAACGGGGGAGCCAGTCCTCTCTACCCCCTCCCACCCTCACAAAGGGAAGTCACATACCTTTGTGAGGATGCCTACTCCGCCAATAGGGTTGCCAGGTCCCTCTTCACCACCAGCAAGAGGTTTTTGGGGTGGAGCCTAAGGAGGGCGGGGTTTGGGAAGGGGAGGGACTTCAACGCTATAGAGTCCAATTGCCAAAGGCGGCCGTTTTCTCCAGGGGAACTGATCTCTATCGGCTGGATGTCAGTTGTAATAGCAGGAGATCTCCAGCTACTACCTGGAGGTTGGCAACCCTACCCGCTGAGCACCACCAGCCTGGCAGCCCTCAGCTTCCCCCCACACACACACACTCACAGCAAGGGGAAAAGCTGAATTCTCAACAACGGCAAAAGTTGTCCCAGTGTTAAGCAAGCGAGGAAAATGGGCTGGTGACAGGTAAAAGGGGGCAGGCAGATGCCCAATGAGAAAGTTGGGCTTGCCCGAGAGCTGCAGCGGCTGCCCTCGCATTGCCCAGGGTGGCAAAGCAGAATACCACTGGGGCTGGGGGGTGTTTATATCCAGAGCAGCCATACCCTGGCAAAATCCCCCAGGTCCGACGACTCCAGACGTTCTGGGGCCTAATTGGGTCATTCAAACAAGTAGGCAGGGAGGCAAGGGGCAGACTGAAAGCCAAGGCTTGCCAATTTCCAGGTACTAGCTGGAGATCTCCTGCTACTACAATTGATCTCCAGCTGATAGAGATCAGTTCACCTGGAGAAAAGGGCTGCTTTGGCAATTGGACTCTATGGCATTGAAGTCCCTCCCCTCCCTAAACCCTGCCCTCCTCAGGCTCTGCCCCCAAAACCTGCCGCAGGTAGTGAAGAGGGACCTGGCAACCCTAGGGAAACCTCCCACTGAAGGGGAAAAAAAGGCCACAGTTCCTTTCTCTGCCTCCTTTTCCTTGTTGGCCTGTTGGCCAGCCCCAAGAAGTCCTTCAGTTCCTGGAATGGCCTCCACCCGCCCCGACAAGCCCTCAAGCCCCCAGTGCAGACCAGCAAATGGGGGGCTCAGAGACGAGTCAGAGCCCCTGTTTTTGATACATGCATACAGCACTGGCAATCCGATTTGAACTACTCAGTAAAGACTTGACTTTTACTACCAGTAGCCTGGCAGGCTCAGGATTCAGACAGGCAAACAGGCAGAAGTGCTATAGAGCCATACTGTGGGATGCCCCCGTCAACAGGACTGGGACTCAGGTCGTCAAAGTGGACAAACCAAGCATCCATCACGAAGAAGAAAAGTGAGCTGGGGAGGTGAGGAAGTGAAGTGGCTTTGCTGTAGACCAGCGCCTTCTCCTACACATGAATTGCAGCTTCCCCATGACAGTGCAAGAATGGGCATGTGCAATCAGATTTATTATAAGACAAGGTACTGGATTAAGAGTGAGTTTTTTAAGGACTTGAGGATGCTACTAGTAAAATGCAATTAAATTACCATTTGAGAAGAGTGCACACGTGACATACACATGCTCACAAATGCATGCACACAATAGGGCTTGAAAATGCTATGTGTCAATACAGCAAAACGGTTCTGAATTATTGTAACTCACAGCAGCACATCTTGTACAAAGGCGCTGCACAAAGGTGGGAAGTGTATTGTCAGAAATACATAAAGTGGCATGCAGTTCTGAATTGCCAGCCCAAGGTAAATGACAGGATCCTCCTCATACTCTGAAGTGTTTATTTAATACCGAATAGGAATTATAGTTGATGTCAAATGTATTGTATATGTGTGCCACTTTGGAGTGGGGAAAAGGTGAGATACAAATATTTTAAACAAATATTTAATATACATAAATGGGCTCTGGATATCATTTCACCATATTAATTCAACATATTAATCAGATGGATTGATAATGATAATGATGATGACGATGATGATAATAATAACAATAAGAAGAAGAGTTGTTTTTTTATATGCTGACTTTCTTTACCTTTTAAGGAGAATCAAACTGGCTTTATAATCTCCTTCCCTTCCTCTCCCGACAACAAGCACCTTGTGAGGTAGGTGGGGCTGAGAGAGTTCAGAGAACAGTGACTAGCCCAAGGTCACCCACCTGGCTTCATGTGTAGGAATGGGGAAATCAACCCGGTTCACCAGATTAGAGTCTGCCGCTCAGGTGGATGAGTGGGTAATCAACCCCAGTTCTCCAGATTAGATTAGAATAAAACAAAATATCCAGCCCTTAGATGAAGGCTTCACCTCTGTCTTCAGTCTGGCTATTGGTCGCTTCCCAGGCTGCACAAAGATACGTTTAGGGGAAAGATGAGAACCACCGGAGGGGAATTAAGTTAATCCACCCTTGTCTAGCTCTGGACAAGAAGAAAACAAGAAGGTGTAAAATGAGCCATGCGATAGTTTGGGTAGTAGGATTCATCAAAAACATGGTGTTGAGCAAGATAAGGCTGGTGAGCTTAATTGTAAGCAATGATGGATTTCATCAGGGAACATTGACTGTTCATCACACCAGCCCTTCACCTTCTTTTGGTTTCTGGTCGCCTGTAGGAATAAATGAGTGTTCCATATTTTATTATTTTTAATATTTGTTTATATTAATGACACCAGTTTAATTTTACACTTTTCATTTTGGTAGATTTGTTGACATTAAATACACATATTATACAGGTTTTGTAAACAGTGTTTTTATATGAACATTGGATGTTATTTTTATGTATAATGTATGCATAATGCCTAAAGTTGACTGATGAACACATAATTTAGGAAAATGTATATATTTTACAGGGGAAACTGGTGTGAAAATCTTGCAAAACAAATGACTAAAAAATGAAGGCTTGCCTCACACAGGGAGAAGTGAAATTGAAACAGGGATTTTTGAGCGGAGACATTCAAAATCGCCTCTGGTTGTCAGTGGCAACAGAATGGCGTATTTTATTTCCCCTCATGTGCTGTTCCTGAATAGTTATCAGCAATGGAAGTAATATAGTTTTTTTAAAGCATGCAGTGTTATTACAAATTAAATTATGAGATCAGAGAGGGAAATGAAACTAACTTTAAAAGCAAACTCACAGCTTGTGAGATACGTTGAGCCACAAAGGAATGGAAGGCTCTACCAACTTCTGATGATTTATTCTAATTTCATCAACTGCAGCCTCTAGATATTTAATTAAACAAATGGCTATAGACTCAGTCTATATTATATATATATATATATATATATATATATATATATATATATATATATATATATATATATATATATATATATATATATATATATATATCCAGACTTTATGGAATGAAGAGGAATATTTATGGCTTTTTTCATTCAATCACTCCTGTACTTTATATTTTTTGATTTTCTGTTTGGCTTCCAATATTTGACTAAAGCATTACAGTTTTATTCTTTTTAAAAATAAATTTGAGAAGCCTTTTCTTGAAGCAAATTATCTTAATTTGAATTTTTAGAGGGTTTTTTTTACCCAAAATTAATTAGATAAAATGTACAGGAATAATTAAATTATGCCGAGAGTTCTGCCTGAACATTTGTCGTGGCTGTCATTTGAGGGAGAATCTCTTTTTCTGTACTGTAGCAGCTGGTTACTGTTTTGGGGATATAGTTTTTATAAGAAGATCTCTGTAAAAAAAAAATCACTGGTTTTTCTAAGGAGTCACAGCAGTCTCTCAAAAAGAGACTCAGGCTTATAACTCTACACTGCATTTGCTTTGAAGCTGGTGTTGGATAACCTGAAGTATACAACCTATATTTCAGATAGGAATAGGGTTGCCAACCTCCAAGTGGCATCTGGAGATCTCCCGCTATTACTACTGAGACTCCAGGTGACAACAGATCAGTTCACCTGGAGAAAATGGCTGCTTTGGAAGGTGGATTCTATGAAATTATACCTCACTGAAGTCCCTTCCCTCCCCAAATCCTGCCCTCCTCAGGCTCAACCCCCCCAAATCTCCAGGTATTTCCCAACCCAGAGCTGGTGAAGCGGGAGAAGTGAAGGTATCTTATTCAGCCAATCATCGAGGAAGAAGGACTCAACAACTTTACTTACTTTTAAAAAGCAAGTCTTTTTATTGATATACTTCTAGTAAAATATGTATAAATGCAGATTATCAAGTCTTTAACACTTCTATAAAAACTCTTGAAAAAATACAAAGTATGCCCTTTAAACAGATATGCTGCTCCCGGCTGGGAGGCGCAGATCTGTTTAAAGGGCACCCCGCGCCTCTCCACGGATTCCCTGGAGAGGCGCGGGGTGCCCTTTAAACAGATCTGTGCCTCCCAGCCGGGAGCAACAGGTCTGTTTAAAGGGCACCCCGTGCCTCTCCAGGGATTCCCTGAAGGCGCGCGGGGGCCCTTTAAACAGATCTGCGCCTCCCAGCTGGGAGGCACAGATCTGTTTAAAGGGCACCCCGCGCTGCTTCAGGGGGCTTCCCTGGAGAGGTGCGGGGTGCCCTTTAAACAGATCTGCACCTCCCAGCTGGGAGGGGAAAGGGCCTGAATCGGCCGATTTTTTTCGGGAACACCCCGAACTCGGCCAATTCGGCTCCCCGGTCCCCCCCTTTTTGAGTTCGGTTTGTCCAAATTGAAAAACCACCGAATTGAGAGAAATTCGACTGTTTTTTGGTTCGGGCTGAACCGAATCAACAGCCCTAGTTCCTTGTATGTACATCTCTATGGTTTCTCACATCACAGCAACCATTACCACACATAAAGACAACCATGTCATGGTACTCTACACTCTGAATCACAATATTGGTACAGTATCCCTGTACAGTACTGTACAATACTGGTACGGTATTGAGTATCCCTTATCCGGAAATCCAAAACCCAAAGTGTTCCAAAAACCAAAAGTTTTTCAGCGGACATGATGCCATGTAGGCATTACTCACGGTGCTTCACTTCACTCTCTGCCTCAGGCAGCCCTGTAAGTTTGTTGGTTGCCATGTACTAACCCCAAGATATCTCATTATGTATATGCAAATATTCCAAAATCCGAAATAATCCAAAATCCAAAACACTTCTGGTTCCAAGCATTTTGGATAAGGGATACTCAACCTGTACAGAGTTTATGGGGTGAGTCAGCCCATTTGTCTGTAACATGGCACTGATATCAGCTTCAAGAGAGACCTCTTCTATCACTAGCTCGGTTCACATGTTACAGTGAACAGAAGTACATCCTGTGAGTACACATGGACACCAGTTTGTAAGAAAGAGCCAACATACATTATTTTGCATATATGCGTGGTTTCAATTACATATTCAGCTGTACATGCATCGAATGTAGGGTTGCCAACCTCCAGGTACTAGCTGGAGATCTCCTGCTATTACAACTGATCTCCAGCCGATAGAGATCAGTTCATCTGAAGAAAATGGCTGCTTTGGCAATTGGACTCTATGGCACTGAAGTCCCTCTCCTCCCCAAACCCCACCCTCCTCAGCCTCTGCCCCAAAAACCTCCCACCAGTGGTGAAGGTGTACCTGGCAACCATAACCGAATGTAACATGAGAATTATACATGAACATGTATAAAGAAAAATCAAATGTACACTGTACGCAGATTGTACATGCTTTCACTGTAACTTGTGAACAGGGTTCCTTTCTTTCCTTGCCTGCCAAAATGAGCATGAAGAGGCAATATATGAAACATTAGTTTCCTTAAGTGGCTTGATCAATGGGTTCTCAAGGTCACATGCAAACAAACCTACATATCCAGACAACCTTTCTGTGTCTTCCCATTGCTCTTTCTAGGGGAAATCTGAGATTACTTCTTGCTTAAAGGCCACAGAACCCCCAGATAAATACTGTTCTCTTCCTCCCACTTGATTTCCCATGGCAGTTCTGCAGGTAGGGTTGCAAGGTCCCTCTTCACCATCAGCGGGAGGTTTTTGGGGTGGAGACTGAGGAGGGTGGGGTTTGGTGAGGGGAGGGACTTCAATGCCATAGATTCCAATTGCCAAAGCTGCCATTTTCTCCAGGTGAACTGATTTCTATCAGCTGGAGATCAGTTGTAATAGCAGGAGATCTCCAGCCACAACCTGTCTGAAGTAAAAAACTTTATTGGAAGTCTTAGCGGGTTACAGACTACAAAGCTGACAGCATCTTAGGCAGAGAAAGCAAGCAATGGTTACCGACATGCATGGCAAGGATCTGAAAGCAACTTTATGGGACAGGGGACAGGTTGCTGCCAGGCAACGGGGAGATAAGCTGCCAGGCAATGGGGAGATAGGCAGGAAGTTCTCAGGAAGGCGAGAGTCTCAACAAAAGTCAGGTGCGAGACCATGGTGGGAAAGCCAAACCAAAAACACCGGTCTGAGCAGATCATAACAAAACTTGACCTGACAGGAGGTTGGCAACCCTGTTGGTGGGGATAGATTGCCCATTTAAGTTACAAGGGGAATTCCCAGTGGTCCTTTCTCCTGGAAGTCCAACCCAAGCAGAGCTTCCCCTCTCTTTCTGTGGAGTTCAATCTTGTGCATGAAGCTTTCATGATGAGAAGAGGCATTTCAAAAATGGGGGCTGGAATGGAGGACACAACCACTTTTAAAATGCCTTCCAGGCACTGGTTCTGTAGTGGAACGAGTCATATTGAGCCTTAAATACATATATATGTTTGTGCAACATATGTTAATCAAAGCTGAATTTCCTGTCAGTAACTGGCAAGCAAGAAAAAATCCCATGCCTTAACGTCATAGCTAGCAGTAAGAGAGTCTGGGCTCACTGCCAAAAAGCCTCCGCTATAATATCAACAAAGATAAGAATGGGAAAATCTTCTCCTCTTTGAATCCTGGATGGGGGGGGGGTGTTTGAGATTCATTGTATGGCCTTTACAAGATGCTTCAAGCATCTTTCCTGGGACTTTCTCACCATATTATAATTAATGGGCTTGACATTGAAGATCTGATTATATCTTTATCAGCAAACTTTGCCTCTGGCCATGTAAAGAAACCTTGTAAGGTGTGAAACATTAACATGATGTTATGAGAAAGTTTTAAAGGATTAAAATTGTTTTAGGAAAGTATTAAGGCCTCTGAGAAGATGTCATAAGAAGATTGATGATGTATAACCACAGATTAAGTTTCCCATGTCAAAAAGTATAAAAAGCGGTTGAAATTGTTTAAACTTCAGAGGTCTCTCATAGACCTTCCATACGGTGTGTTTGGTATGTATAAAATTGTATTTTGTGCATGTTATGATCTGTATACTCTGTGCATATTTTTGTAATAGCCTGTTGTGACTTTGCCTATATTCTGTTATACTCTATGTCAGTGATGGCGAACCTTTTAGAGACCGAGTGCCCAAACTGCAACCCAAAACCCACTTATTTATCACCAAGTGCCAACACAGCAATTTAACCTGATTACTGAGGTTTTAGTTTAGAAAAAACAACTCATACATTATCATCTTTTGTCTTAAAAGAAAAACACAATAACAGAGCTTTCAGTGAGACAAACAACTTTTTATGGAAGGGTAAAAGTTTGCATTTGGCATGCTTTTGAACAATCTAGTCCAGCTCCTGTATCTCACAGTGGCCCACATCTATAATAAGGAGGTAGCACATACCTATCAGGGCTAGTAACCCGTGATGGACTTTTCCTCCAGAAATTAGTCCAATCCCCTCTTAAAGGCATCTAGGCTAGATGCCATCACCACATCCTGTGGCAAGGAGTTCCACAGGTTAATTACATGCTGGGTAAGTGGGTGTTCCTCTTTCATTGAGCAGAGAGAGAGTAACTGGTCCTCCGCATCCCAGCAGTGTCTTTTCTCGCTACACAGTAGGATTCTTAGGTTCAAGAGTTTGGCAAAAGCATAGCAAGTTACAAAAACATCACCTATTCCAAAAGCGATGATGCACATCAGTTCAGCGTTCAATGAATGTTCCAAGAGTTCCGTTTGGCATATCCCTGCCCCAGGAATCAGATGGATTGATGGTATCCGACATGCTGTCCGCGTGTCCAGACCACCACACGCACAGTTGTGCGTGTTCCTCTTTTATTTTCCAGGATCTGGGGGGGGGGGTTCAAACCTCACTGAGATTCTGGAGATGCCAACTCACCAAAGATTGATGACATCTGGCTTGCAACAGAAAACACCAAGGTGACAAATGCTTACAGAGCAGATCACCTGGGGTTCCCTGATGCAGGATAAGAGTTAATTGCAGGACCATTTGTTACTATGACAACAAGTAGTCCGGCGGATGGGGGAAGCAATTGCATTTTTTACCAATGTTAATTGAGCCGCATCCTGGAATGTCTTGCAGTTTGATTTCCCCAGCCAGGCCAAATGCCTGGACCAAAGATTTTTCAGCAACAAGGAATTGGGGGGGGGGGTTCCTATTTCCTTGACACACCTTACCCCAGACAGAGGAGGGAGGAAGAGCTCCCATTGGGCTGCTGGGCAGAGGGACAGGTGACGTGAGAAATGCCCTCAGGTGTGCGTGGAGAGGGGGAGGGGAGCAGCTTGGCCCCACGTCCCTCTGGCTTTCTAGTAACGAACTCAGGTGAACTCTGTGCTGGCACGCGTGCCATAGGTTCGCCAACACTGCTCTATGTTATGCTTTGAGACTCGCTTTTGAATATATTGAAGTAAGCAATAAAAAGAATCTTTAAGGTTCAACAAAATTGCCTCATTGCTTTGGGTAACTATTTCTATCAAGGTACCATACCTGTCAGCCAGGTATACATCCTATAGATCTAGTCTTGTTTACCTTTTCCAGTTGAAGAGTTGGGGGAAGGGATTCAAATCAATAAATGGCAGCGTCCTTGTGGCTTGACAAACAAATGTGAACTTGCTTCAAAAAGAAGAAAATATTCACGGTGTTATGGTTTTCAAGGTAACAAATATTTATCATAAACCCAACAACTTCCAACTAGAGGTAAAACTTAATCATAATGACTATGAGCATAGCAACATTTGAAGAGACAGGATCTTCAGTGGCCTTCAGGAAGGACACTCAAAGAAGTGCAGGGCTGCTTCTTCTCCATATGCTTTTCAGTGGCTCTTGCTGTTGCTGCTGCTCTGGATTTATTCTTTCTCTGGCTTGGGCCTAAAAAGAAATCAGCACTTTCCATCAGTCAATCTCTGGGCCTTCTCTCTCCTGCTGCAGGCCAGACTGACTGAGTGGTAGGTGCAAGGGTTCCTAGGTACCTACTCATGGTAGGAAATCTTCCAGCGATTCCTGCCTCTGCTCACCGACACTCTGCTGGTTAGAAGAAGGCCAGCCGAAAGAAGGGGGAGCAATCGGCATCTGTGCGCAATGATGTTACTTTCTGTATGATGTGGAAGTGCTGGCAACGCACCAGGGATGCTCTATCACTTTCCACAAAACGATGGAAACCATAAAGTTTGGGGGCAAGTGCTAGAGTGTCCCCCCAGTGTAATGCCAGTGCTTCCACATCGCACCAAAAGTGACATCATTGTGCACAGACGCCAATCATTGTCTCCTGTACCCACCTCTCAGCATCTCCCTCTGGTTGCCAGGAGGGACCTGGCAACCCTAGTTGGGGCTCTTGCAGTTGGTAATATATGAGCAACTTTACTAATTGTCCATGTTCTGTGACCTTTTTCTCCCTAGGCCTTGTATTGTAAACCTTTTAATAGTAATAAAACGTACAAGTGAACATGAAATGATGTGTTACATCTATGCAAGCCTCGTATGTCTTTTTTGCTTGCAGAGCTGCTGGGGATTGGAGAGGCTTTTGTACTCAGCCTACTGCTGTCATACAGAGGATTATGAGCTTCTGCAAACCTTGATCCAGGTTTTCCTGTGCTGCTTCCATCCTTTCCAGCACTGGTTACATTTCTGTTGTACAGTCTCTGTCTCCCTCTGCTTTGTCTCCTTAGTCTCTATATTGCAGAGGTAGGTGAGAGTGGTAGGAGCTTGGAGCCTGGCTCTGCCTACCCACGTAAGCCACCCCATACTCTCTGTTCCTTGGTGTGTGTATCAAGGGTTGGTGTATCTGCAGAAAACACCAGGTGGGTTACCATTTGTTGAACTCTTCATGAGAACAGTTATTATTTTGCAAAACTGAGCATCTGCTCTTTCCTTGTTTATCTATTTCTCCCTTCTTTTATTATTCTTCCTTTTCCATAATTATTTATTCCTCCTTTTATTATTCCTCCTTTCTTCCTTCTTCTGCTGGGATCATTTTGCCGGCTGTGTCTACTAAGGTATGTCTACTACCTTAGTAAGTCCCACCCAGTTCAATCAAGCTTACTCTCAGGTAATTCTGCATAGGATAGCACCGCTACAGAGTAATATTATGCATGTTTACTCAAATGAAATTTCAATTTTATTCAATGGAACTTGCTCCCAAATAAGTGTGCATACGATCTCAGCCTTCCAGTGCAATCCCTTGCACACTTACCTGGGAGTAAGCCCCATTGAATATGGTGGGACTTACTTTTGAGCTGACATGCATAAGATTGAGTTTCAAGCCACTTTCTAAGCTCATGTTAGGCTGAGAATGGAAGGCAAGGGTCCACTGTGACCCATTTTTCCCCAGGTCCATTTTTAGCTTCCCAATCCATCCCTGCAGTTCTGTCTGATTATGCTATGCAGCAGTTCAAGAGAAGGCAGATGTGCAGATAGACGGCTGTAGAGTGTTATATACATTTGCAAACCCACACATTTTGAAATCATGAATACTACCTGGGAAACCCATGGTTAGAGTGGTGTCTTGCCATGAGAAAATATAGATTACTGCATTTTATAAAACATCTTTTGTGATATTACATAAATGTTTCCTCAGTGGAATGACATCTGCTTAAGAAGATAAGTTATCCACCAAACACAATATGGTTCCCCCTTGCATCTGGTTTACATTGTGTTGGATCCTAGGGAGTGAGAGTGGAAAATACTAATGGATGCAGATCTTTCCTGCTTCTGCCTTCCCCCAGCAACCACTTGTGACCATCCTACATATGGCTCTGAAGGTTGGAGGACTGCATAAACATAAAGCCATATGTGACAGATAAGGGGTTAACCTGCAGCAATAGCTGACAGAGCAAGAGTGGGCAGAGCCAGAGAGCTGACACTCTGAGAGACAGAAAGCATTCGAAGTTTGGGACCCGGCCTGGATAGGAGGGCTGTGATAAGATTCGAAGCGTGGAACCAGCCTGAGAGGAGGCTGGGAAAGTAGTGGAAGCTTGAGACCAGCCAGAGAAGGCTGTGTTAGATTCAGAGCTGAGTGAAGAGATGAAGAAGAAGCCAGACTATACTCTGTGAACCTGAGGGGGGTTCAGTGAAAACCAAAGCTATTGACACACACAACCTGTGGGAGTGACAGGAGTGAGAACTGGGTTAGAGACTGAGGGCCCATTCTCAAAGTCACAAGGGGAATTAGTCTCTGAGGTGGAGCTATTCCGGTAGCAGGAAGGTGTGGAGGATTACAGCCACTGAGGTGGGGTAGTCAGAGAGAGCTGGGCTGGGGACAGAGATGAGAGTCTGAAGCTATACGGCAGTTTTGAAAGCTGAATCTGAATAGTAGTTCTAAGGGATAGAACTAAAGCTGAAGCTGAATGTGTCTAATAGTTCTGAGAGATAGCGAAGATTGAGAACCGAAGGAACTTGTGTGAAGAAAACATCTAAGCTATATCTCTAAAGCAATCTTGTGTATATAAATCTAACTCTGAGTTTTCCCTTCAAATTTCTGCCTTTTCTTACAAACCAATCTCTGTGAGTTCTCTTTAATAAACTTCCCTGTTTTCTCTGTTTAAGTTGAAAAGCCTCTTGTCTCCTATTTCTCACTGAGGTAAATACGGGTGTGGGATCGGAGGAGAAGAAGAAATAATTCTCCTCAGGCCAGTGCCTTTTCCCCTCAGCATATACGGCCGAGCTGAGAGAGTGTGATATTGAAGTGGTTGGAAGGGGGAATGCGTCATACCATATCACCCAGAGTGCTGCAGTGAGCAGGGAGAACCAGGCAAAATTGTCCCTACCACAGTCTCACACCAGCGGAACCTCTTGTGTCAATGTAATCACCACTAGTGGTGGGGGTTCTTTCTCCTGGGTCTTGTGACTTTTTTCTCCATGTGGGTTCTGTAGAATCCAGCATTAGCTTTTTGAAGGTCTCAGGGAGTTACGGGAAGAAGAGGGCGAGTAGAAAAAAAGTAAATGTTTCCAAGTCCCATTGTATTTCCATTTCATTGTGTTTGGACTCTAGCACTACTGAAACTGCTCTTCATTGGTGTCTAAATTTCCTTCACATATCCCCTATTCTCTTGGAATTCATTCAAACCATTCCCCTTGTGTTTTTTCCAGAATTTTCCCTCTCTCAAAACATCTCCATGTAAAAGGACATGAATCCTTCTTTCAAAAGAGCATTCTGTTATCAGGAAACTATAATACTGAATAGCAAATTATGAATATATGAATAACAAAGTCAAATGTTGAAAGTAAATTTTACAAATTATGCGAGAGCTTGACATTTGAAGTTAGCTGAAATATTTATTTTAATTTGGATAAGCTGTTAGAATTCACTAGGCAATGGTGGACTAGAGGAACACAACTGCAAGAATTTCAAGGTAAGGGAAATGAAAAGAATTTTAATAGAACTGGCACTATTCCTCAGAGGAGTCTGAAAGGTCTAGAGCTAAACTACATAAAACTACATATGACGTTTAATCCTGTGTTTTTTTTCCCTAATGGGTTGGAAAACTTCTAAAGGAGACAAGACTTTTAAGTGGGGAAATGGTTGAAGGGCAAAGGGTTAATTTGGGGCTGTTTAGATAAAGGGACTAGTGGGATGAAATTCCAAGACTGTGTTCATATAGGAGACCTATGGAACTGAGCTGGATAATCTTTGGAACAGTAAGGTTTGTGGCCTGTAAAGAGGGAAGGTGCTAGAGCAGATGTAGCACCTATATTTGTGTATGAATGTTAGGGTTACCAAAAACAAACACAGCACAGGGATCAATCCCACAAATGTATAATAATTATGATAGTACAATTGGTAACCAATTTAACATCATAGGCAGGTAAGTACCACAACAAGTTTATATAAAGAACATGGGAACGCTTCACAATATAAACAAACCCCAACATGTAAAAATCCCCATATACAAAGACCAACTGCAGTCAACAACCTATGCAGCCAAAAATCTCCACTGAACTATAGTCCAAAGGTGTTTGATGGATACCTAAACATTGTGGGGCTGCATACCGTACCTCATAAAAATCAAGCAGGGGTAGTCCAAAGCAGCAGTGTAGATATTATATCCAACGGTATAAACAATGTCGGTGATGCGACCAGTCAGTGAAGAAAAGGACAACAGATGTCCCAGAACAAGTCATTTTGTGCACAAGCACTTCTTCAGCTAAAGATATGATATTACAAAGTACAAACCAACTGTATAATCACACAACATACTGATTATGATAAATTGTAATTAAAATAGACACATCTTACCTCCTATGCATGCAAACAATGTGCCGTAACGGCTGCTTCTCTAACAGGATGTAATCTAAGGTCTCTGGAAGGATAAGATTGTACTGTCAAACATATCTAGCTAATGAACTAACAAATTAGCAAGCAACAGGTAGAGATAGAGAGCAGCTGAGAATGGAATGTTCTCAAGGCATGTCTCTTAAAGGAAACAAGACAGATCATGATCAGTGTTAAGTCCATTTGGGGATATTGTATTTAGCAAGAAAATAAATTTAGCCTCCTTTTGGAGGACCCTTTCAACATGCTCATGGTTGAAATTTTGTGGTAGATAACACCATAAGACAAAAAACATCAAATCTGACTCAGAATGCTTTATTTTTTTTAAAAAAAAATTTATTTTCCAGAAAAAAACAAAAAAGAAAAATACATACACTTACATTCACACAGGTTTTGCTCCTTCGGGGGAGTTAATTTCACTTTACATCATATACATCTTATAGGTTGCTTAACTTGTTCATATACTATAACAGTTTTGAACTATTCTACCTTACATCATGTACATCTTATAATTTGCTTAGCATGTTCATATACTATAACAGGTTTTAACTATTCACTATATATGTTATCTATATGCATTGTCTATATATGTTAACTATGCTTATAAAATATTGTTATTTACCCTTTCCATTTAACATAATCAAAATAACATTCCCATTTCTTCCATGATTCTTCAATCATCTTTTCTTTCATTATGCTGGTCAGTCTGGCCATCACCGCAAATTCATTCATTTTCTGTTGCCACTTTTCTAAATCTGGGATGTCCTCTAATTTCCAGGATGCTGCCAGTACTAATCTGGCCGCGGTTGTCTAGCCAAATAGCTCTCTGTGGTTGTTCTCCAGGTTTTCTGGCTCAATCCCTAGCAGCAGCATTTCTGGACTCAAAGGAAATTTGATTTTGAGTATTTTCTGCATTTTTGATGAATTTGTATCCAAAATTTCTTAACTTTTTAAATGTCCACCACATGTGGAAATAAGTTCCATCTTTTTCTTTGCATTTCCAACAACGGCAGTCATTTGATTCTTCCATCTTTTTAATGTCCATTGGCGTAATATACCATCTGAAAAATTGCTTATACCAATTCTCGCGTAGATTATAGCTGGCGGTAAATTTGATAGATTTGGTCCAAAGTCTTTCCCATTGCTGCATTGTTATCTCCTTTTTAAAGTTTTCCATCCATTTTATCATGCATGTCTTGACTTGCTCTTGCTCTGTTTCATATTTTATATATCTTCCTGAGAATATGATCTGTTTCTTTGCTAATTAAATTTTCAAACTCTGTGTTTTTCTTTACCTTCCCCTGTTAATAACAATCTTGTCGAATTTTCATAATCATTTGGTTGTACGTGAGCCAACCTATTTTTCTACTCTTCTTTATCTCATTCCAGGGTTTTATTTCTTCTTGCTCATCTAACATATCTTGATATCTTATAAAATCTATATCCTTCTTTTCTCCCTTGCTTAAGTAAGTATCTGTAGGAGACATTATCCGCGGAGGCAAAGGACTCAGCCTGCTTTTATTTCTGATCCAAGTCTTCATCAATCCATCTTTAATTATACGTTTCTCTCCAAAAATCTCTGATTTCTTTGCTTTCCATAAATAGTGGAATCCACTAGTCCACATACCTTTTTCAACCATCAAACTTTTTTGGTCTGGGTTCCTAATCCAATCCACAATCCATGATAATCCTGCCGCTTGATAATAAAGCTTGATATTCGGCAATGGTAATCCATTACTTTTCTTCTCATCTTGCATGACTTTAAAATTAACTCTTGGTTTTTTCCCAGCCCACACAAATTTATTAATTTGTCTTTGCCAGTCCATCATGAATTGGAAGCATTTGAAAAAGAAATGTTAGTCTTGGTAGCAAATTCATCTTTATTACTGCTATTCTCCCCATCTACGACAGATTTAATTTTGACCATCTCTTCAGGTCTTTCTGTATTGCCAACCATGTCTTTTGATAATTATCTTTGAACAGTGTATGGTTTTTCCCAGTCAAGTAAATTCCAAAATATTTAACTGGCTCTTCTGAAATCCTGCAACCAGTCAGCATCTGGACAGTTTGCTTTTCAGAGTTATCCACATTTTCTAAGATGATCTTTGTTTTATTTTTATTTATTTTATATCCCGACAATCAGCCATATTTCTCTATTTCCTCCATAAGATGTTCTATTGATTCAGCTGGATTCTCCAAAGTTAGAACCACATCATCCGCATAACATTTTAATGTGTATTCCTCACCGGAAACTTTCAATCCACTAATTTTTCCATCTTGTCTTATTCTTAGTTGCTAATACTTCCAGGGCCAAGTTGAATCCCCTCCGGCCCGGGGATGGAGCCGGAAGGGGGAGCCGCGGTGGTGGCAGGGTGGAAGTGCCTGAGGTGAGGCGGCGGCTCCTGCATGCGCGCTCTGAGGCTGGGGAAGGGGCGTCTTGTGGGTCTGCGTCCATCCCGGCCATCAGCTGCTGTGGGGCAAGAGCACCTCTGAGGGCGTGCAGAGGGCTGGCGGTTGGTGGAGGGGGAAGCGCTCTCCCTCGCTTGGGCTTTCTATCTCGCAAGGAGGGTGCAAGGATGAAATGGGGGAGGCGGAAATGCCCCGGGGCCAGGGGGGCAGTGGGCTCTTTGGCTGCGGGCTGGAAGCTCCCGCCAAAGTGGGCAGCAGCTCTCGGCCGCTCCCTCGACGGTGTCCTGCCACAAACCGGGTCGGTGTGGTGCGGTGGTTGTGGGCCTGGGCAACCCCGGCTCGGATCCCCCCTCTTGGCTGCAGAGATGCTGCTCAGCCTCGCCACCTGCCTAGGGCGCTCCTGTCTGGCTCTTGCGCTCAGGAGCTGCAGGAGCTGTGGCTCAGTGGCAGAGCATCTGCTTGGCATGCAGAAGGTCCCAGGTTCAATCCCCAGCATCTCCAGTTCAAGGGACCAGGCAAGTAGGTGATGTGAAAGACCTCTGCCTGAGACCCTGGAGAGGCGCTGCCAGTCTGAGTAGACAATACTGACTTTGATGGACCGAGGGCCTGATTCAGTAGAAGGCAGCTTCATGTGTTCATGTGAATAAGAGCAGAGATAAAGGGCAACCTTGTCTGGTACCTTTATTAATTTCAAATTTTTCGGTTAATTTCCCATTGATAGTCTTGCTGATTGTCTGTCATATATACTCTGGATCCATTTAAAATACTTGTTACCACAGTTAAGCTATTGAATAGTCTTTAGTAGAAAAGTCCATTGAATATTATCAAAAGCTTTTTCAGCATTCAAGAAAATAAAAGCTGCTTTTCTTCTCTTCTGTTTTACATGTTCTATGGCATTGATGACAAAACGTACATTGTCTTTCATAAGTCTTTTTGGAATAAGACCTGTTTGATCAGGATGTATTACTTGTCCTATTTTCTTTTGTAGTCTACCAGCCAAGATGGAAGCAAAAATTTTGTAATCCACATTTAACAAAGATATCAGTCTGTACAAAGCTGGCATCTGAGGATCGTTGCCATCCTTGTGGATTAATGTGATATGCGCTTCTTGCCACGATTCTGGACATTTGCCTCTTTCTGGAATATCATTAAACAATTTTTGCAAGTGTAAAGCTAGTTCTTCAAAACATCTTTAATATCTCGCTGTCAGCCCATCCGGTCCAGGCGCTTTATCCATTTTCTGGTTAGCAATAGTTGTAGTAATCTCTTTCATAGTGATGTTCTGATCCCACCATGAGTCATCTTTTTCAAAGGTTTTTAGCTTAGAGTCCTTGATATATCTATCTATTTCATCTTGATCAGATCCATTCTTCTGAGTTTGATATTTTAGAAATTGATCTTTTATATCTTTTCCTTATAGCTGACTTTATGCTTTATCTTAACACCCATTATTGTCTTATCCATTTGTCTTCTAAGGGAATATGCTAAGTATTTTCCAGATTTATTTGCATGTTTAAAAAACTTTTGTTTTGCAAATAGAATTTTCTTTTGCATCTCTTCCAAGTTAATGATATCAATTTCTGTTTTTTCCTCTTAATCTCTTTCAAAATACTCTTATTGCCTGTCTTTACAGGTTGCTCTTCCAACTTCTGAAGTTCCTCTAACAGTTGCTCTCTCCGTTGTCTTTTTTGTTTTTTAAGTTTAGAGTTAATAGCAATCAATCTTCCCCTCATAAAAGCTTTGCTCGCATCCCACACTGTTGCAAGTGGAATCCCCAATGAGATATTTAACTCAAAAAATTCTTTCAATTCTTTTTTGCACTGAAGGATGACCTCTTTTTTAGACAGTAAGTTGTTATCAAGTCTCCATCTCCTAATTCCAGGTTTGCCATATTTCCATATCAATTCAATTGGGTTGTGGTCTGACAATAATGTCGGCAAAAGTTCTACAGTATCTAGATTGTTTAGCAATGTCTTTGAAAATCAGCACATATCAATTCTTGAATAAGAGATGTCTTTGAGAGTGATGCATATACCCTTTGTTATCACCATTTTTGGCTCTCCACACGTCTTGAATCTGCAATAAATCCATGTTCTGTTTTACTGATTTTGGGAGACGACCTCCTTTTTGATTCTTACATCTGTCAATCTTAGGGTCTATAACACCATTCATATCTCTGATCATCATAATTTCCCCTTTTTGCTCTTCTGATATTATTTGAAATATTTTTTTAAAAAAATTGTTGTCTCCCATTGCTTGGTGCATAAATACACATCAAAGTCCAATTTTTCCCCTCCATTGATCTTATCTTAATCAGAAGATATCTCCCCTCTGGGTCCTTCATCTCTGTTATTATTTGAAGCTGTGGATTCCTTATATAAATCAGCACTCCTTTTTTTCCCTTTGCTGATGCAATGGCCGCATAACCTAATCTTTTATTCTTTAGTTCATGGGCTTGTTTAATATGTGTTCCTTGAATACACATTATATCTGCTTTTTGTTGAATCAATTGGTGAAATACTTTATTTCTTTTGGATGGTGAATTAAGTCTATTTATGTTCACATGGATTATCTGTGGTTTCTCCCAGTTGAAAAAATATTTTTAGCAAGCAGCCACTTCACTCAGTTTAGAAGACTCTCCACTCTCTGTCTTCTTCTTTTGTTGCTGATTGTCACCATTTTTTCTCTTAGGGCTGGTTCTTGGTGAGTCTTTCTTCTTCCCAGGGGATCCTAGTCTTCCGTTTTTGTCTTCAGTTTGCCGCTCTTAGAAGTCTATCTGATTGTTGTTGATTTGCAACTGTTTTCCTTCCTGTTGATAAGAATATATCCAATTCTGCTGGGATAATCCAATGATATCTGATTCCTTTGCTTAATAGAAATTGTCTAAATTGATTGAATTCCTTTCTTTTTTCCACCACTGAGCTCAGTAAATCTTGAAATATCTGGATTCTCTTGCCTTTGTATTCCAATGGCTTGTCTCTTTGAAGTCTTAGTATCGAGTCTTTCGTTATCTTCTGTGTAAATCTTACCAAGATGTCTCTAGGTATGTTGTTCCTTGCTGCGTATCTGGAATTGATTCTGTAGATAGTGTAGATTAGACAGGGTTCCTCTTCTAGCTGAAGATAATCTTGGATCTATTCAGTAAAACTCTCCAACAAATTATCTTTCCCAAAATCTTCTTCCAGGTTATGAAAACGAAGGTTGGCTTCTCTATTTTGAATCTCCAAGATCTCAATTCTAGTTTTAGCATTAGATTTCAAATTTTTGTGTTCTTGGGCTTTATCAACAATCTGTTGATTAGATACTTTAAGATCTTTGATATCTTTAGCATTCTCTGGTATCTTAACTTTGATTTCCGAAAGCGACATTCTTGTTTCAAATTTAAAACTTTGCAGCTCTTCTTTTAATCTGCTTTCTAGACCTGCCAGCTGAACTGTAATTTGGTCTACTACTGCTTTTGCTGTCATGTTAGACATTGCTCCTGTGGACTCTCCCTCCACGTCTTCTTTGCTAGATGACTTGTCTTTTTTAGCACCTTTACCTCTTCTCTTTATAACTTATTGCTGTCTCTGTTGTTTTCTTCTTGTTTGCATATGTTGATACAATTTTTCCATACAACGTTAATCAATCATCAAGTTAAATTTAGCCTTAATCATTCATCAAAATAGATTCAAGCTTAGTCATTCATCAAATTAGGTGCAACCGATATTACTCAGTCATCCACAGTAAACCTTTACAGCTTTATAACCTTATTTGAATCATTCATCAGATTACATTCAGTTAAAATTAATCAGTCAACCACGATGGTCTGTTACAACTTTCAACCCCACATCCAATTCAATTCAACAGTAGTCAATAATGCATTAATAATAAATTCTATTCAATCAATGTTAGACAATCTACTTTAAACTTAATCTTTCAATCATCAAATTTTAAGACATGAAACAATACCCTTCAGACTGATAATTAATTGGTTAGGTGCTTAAGATGTTAATACAATTAGTTTTGGGTTTATATTCTACTATATTAGTTCATTAGTTTAAGGATAGTATCTAAAGGTTATATCTTATTAATTATCCAAAAGAACAGAAAACATAGGGTGGGATGGAAGCACTACTAAAATAAGGTTTAGCCACAGTGAAAACGAATAGATTTGTGCAGCTGGAAGCTTGGGCCTATATTATTAGAATGAAAAAGTCTTTGGGACGTTTTTGCAGTTTTAGCCAGCAGATGGTGCTTGCTCCAGGCTTTACACTATCGCTGCTTGGCTCTCCGCTTCTCAGTAAGGTAGAACATTTGATAATGAAGGGGTGCTTATATTGTAGATTTAGGGATAATAACTTATCCGTGGGGGGGAATCTCAAATTCTCTGTGTTTAATGGGGGGAAGGGGGATCTGTGGTTAGCTGCACTTTTTTGTTTCAGCAATGGCGCCTGTCATCTAGCTCACCATCCGCTTTTACTTTCAGTTTTGGAGTTGCGGACTTAAGCTTTTGTTTTTACTGCTTTTGTCTTCTCTGCTCAGTCTTCCCCTCCCCTTTGCATTTCTTAAGCAGAGTTCAAGCAAAGTTCATCCCTTTTCAAAACACCAAATCATTTATTTTAAAGTGCATTTCCAAGGCTCCCCCCCCTTTCTTTTGCAAAGTCTTCACTCACCAATCACCTGGTCAATCCCCAGTCACTCAATCACCAGTCACTCATTTGCCAATCCTCCGCTTCTCTCCATTCCTCTGTCTCCTCTTTATAAATCTTCACCCTCTGTTGATTTTCATTTGATATCCCGAAGGTTGTAACTTTTGCCACTTGATGAATTTTATCCCATTCGTCCTCCTTTCACACACTCACACAAAAATGGTGGAGGCCAGCCTGGTCGGTCTCGCCACGATCCCCCTCGCTGAATTCACCGGATCGCGTTTTACAAACACCATCACCGGTACACCTGGCTCTCTCAAAGGAGGGGGTGTCCCCCAAAAAGGTTCTCACCTGGCCCCGAAGCTCAGGTACAGCACATATTCTTTGAAAAGGGTTATTGATATTGGGGAGCACTGGGGCAGGGGAACCCAAGCTGCCAGCTATTAGTTCCTGAACCTTACGAAACCCAGGTGTTACAACTAAGCCACAATCATTCCTGGGCAGGGTATCAGGGGGTCAAGAACACTCTCTCCCGGGTCTTGGCTTGCTTCTTCTGGCTGGCAGTATCTCAAGACGTGAAGGCCTTTTGTAGGTCCTGCTCCTGGTGCCAGCACGGGGGGAGTGCCCCCCATGGGTCCTTTGCAGCCCCTGCCCATTATTCGGTCCCTGTTTGAGAGGGTGGCTATGGACTTTGCTGGGCCCCTTCCCCAGACACCCCGAGGGTTCTGATTTATCCTGGTCCTAATGGACTATGCGACCTGCTACCCTGAGGCCATACCTCTCTGGACAATGCAAGCCCCAGGGGTTTGTCAGGCCTTTATTCATTTTTTCACTCACGTAGGCCTCCTCCGAGAAATAATAATGGATAGGGGCATTTCCTTCACAGCGATTGTGACACGGCAGCTCTGCCGCACTTTAGGAATTCGCCAGATCTTCGTGGCAGTAGATGCATAGCCTGGTAGAGTGCCTTAATCAAATGCTGAAGGCCATGTTGAGGAAGCTAGCAGGCGAAAGACCTCACCAGTGGGACCTCTACCTAGACCCCATCCTGTTTGTAGTGCGGGAGATGCCTCAGGTGTCCATGGGATATGCCCCATTTGAGCTCATTTACAGCCAAATGCCATGGGGAATTCTGGGAGTGATAGAGGATCAGTGGGGAGGAACCAAGGAGACTGATGGGCTAGAAGCCCCAGAGTACATGAGGCAGCTGAGGGAAAGGCTGGAAACAGCCCAGGAATTGGCTGGCCAGAACCTGGCCAGAGTTCAACAGATCCAGATAGACCTATATGACAAAGCTATGAAAGATTGGACCCTAGAGGAGGGATCCCAGGTGCTGGTGTGGACTTGGGTGTTTGGTCCAGGAAAAGGGGGAGATCCTTGTTGTGGGCTGTGTAGGGTGGTATGAGTGCTGGGACCCAGGTCACATGAGGTTCAATGTGGTCCTGACAGGCAGCAATGCAAATGCCTCCACATAAATGACCTTAAAGAATGGTGAGAGAGGAGCAGGTTGGTGAAGAGTGCCAGTTGGGGCAGGAACCTTTAGAACTTTCGGAAGGAGAGCTTCCCTGGGGCAGGCCCGAGGCCAAGACTGAGGGTCCCCAGATCAATGGGGTCCTCTCATCTGAACAGCAGACCCAGCTACAGGAGCTAATTCACCAACTACCCCCGGTCTTCTCTCAAAAGCCCGGTAGAACTAACTGGGTCTTACATGTTATCCAGATGTCCTCAGATCAGGTGGCCCACAGCCCGTGGTGGCCTATATCCCACAAATGTCGGGAGGCGGTCAACTGGGAGGTTGATAAGATGCTGGAGATGGGTGTTCTTGAACCCTCCCATAGCACCTGGCATAGCCCCATTGTATTGGTACCAAAGCTGGACAGGAGTGTGCATTTCTGTGTAGACTACCGGGCTCTTAACAAGATTGCCCTCTTTGATGCCTATCCCATGCCAAGGGCTGATGTGTTGATTGACCAGCTAGGGATGGCGCAATATATCTCTGCCTTGTATCTCACGAAGGGGTACTGGCAGATCCATATGGGGGAGGAAGACAAGGAGAAAACTGTGTTTGCAACTCCCTGGGGCTTGTTCCAATTTCAGGTAATGCCCGGCCTTCATGGAGCGGCAGCCACCTTCCAGCAGCTGGTAGACCAAGCCCTGGCACACTGTCAAGCCTATGCCCTTGCCTATATTGACATTGTCATCTTCAGTCCAGATTGGGAAACACATCTCCAGCACTTCACTAGTGTGATGAAGGCCCTCCATGATGCAGGTCTCAGGGCCAACCCCAATAAAAGCCATCTGGGATTCTGCGAGTTGAGGAACCTCGGGTACCTGGTCAGTAAGGGACAATTGCGACCCTTGCCTGAAAAAGTTATGTCTCTTGAGACCTCACCCCTGCCTCAGATGAAAAAACAACTCAGGCAATTACTGGGGATGGTCAGAAACTACGGAAAGTTCATCCCTCACTTCACCACCCGAGCCAGTCCCTTGACAGATTGCCTTCAAAAAGACCACCCCAACCATTGATTCCTACTCTCTGCTTCCTATTTTCCAGCCAGCTCTCAATTCATAAGAGGACTTGTCCTCTTATCCCATGACTTGTCCTCTTATCCCATGACTATGAAATTTGCTTAGCAGTCTTTGGTGGGGGACTCTGTCAAAAGCCTTTAGGAAATCCAAATACACAATGCCCACAGGCTCATTTTTGTCCACATGCTTATTAACACTTTCAAAAAACTCTAAAAGGTTAGTGAGACAGGACCTACCTTTACAGAAGGTTTTGCTCAGCAGGGCTTGCCTTTCTATATGCTTGACAATTCTATCTTTAATAATAATGCTTTCCTGGAACAGATGTTAAGCTAACTGCAATTTCCTGGGTCCCCCCCCAGGTCCCCTCTGGAACCTTTTATATAAATGGGGGTTACATTGGCCATTCTCCAGTCCTCTGGTACAGAGGCTGATCTAAAGGTCTTGTTACATATCATTGTTCAAAGCTCAGCAATTTCCCAGTTCTTGAAGAAGTGTAGGATGAACACAGTCTAGTTCCTGTGACTTGTTAGTTTGAAGTTTGTCTAAATGTTCTAGGACTTCCTGCCTTGTTACCACTATTTGCCCCAGTTCCTCATTCTCCCCTCCCCAAAAACTCTGTTCAGGAGAAGGAATCTGCCCTATATCATCAACAGTGATGACAGATGAGAATAATTCATTTAATTTCTCAGCAATCTCTTTATCCTCCTTTATTGTCCCTTTACTCCCATTGTCATCCAATGGCCCAACTGCTTCCCTACCTTGTTTCCTACTCATAATGTACTTAAAGATTTTTTTTATTGTTGGTCTTGATATATTTAGCGATATGAACCTCAGAATCTTTTTTTGCATTTTGTTTGCTTGCATTTCCTTTGTGCAGGTTTGTGTTTGCTTTTGTTTGCCTCATTTGGGCACTCCTTCCCATTTCTGAAGGAACCTTTTTTTTCTGTAATAGCTTCCTTCACCTTACTCGTTAGCCATGGTGATGATGTCAGGCACTGGCCTGGGAAAGGCGCCCAGTGGTCAGGCCAGGTGGTGTTTCAAGGTCTAACTGTTGTTCAGCCCTAGCTCTGTTTAGTCTTTGATCGCTTCTGGGAAAGTGTGTTATCTGGGGGGTTGCCCTGGCAACCAGTAGTCATCCTGAAAGTTTACTTTCGCCTTTATATTACTCATATCTGTAGTTTCCCTTCCATTAGTAACCTTGCTAAGTTCCAAGTCAATTTCTGTAACTCGCTGCATATTTCCTAATAAACCAGCTTTTGTAGGAAGACCTGCCTGGGAGTCTGTTTGTGGGATTTATCTGGTGAGCCCAGAGCTGACATTAGGATATTAATCCACAAACTTTTCTATGTTCCGCTGTACCTCCTGTGTCTGCGCCCTGGCAGGGGCCACTGGGGAGGACCTCCAGCATGCACTCCTGGAGGAAGCGCGCCACACTCATAAGGAGTCCCATCGACTGGTGGGGTTGGTTGCCTCGCAATGGGTAGCTATGATGCACCCCCCTTCCAACCACTTCACTATCCCACTCAGCCCGGCTGTATATGCTGAGGGGAAAAGCCGTTGGCCTGAGTATATTTGTGAGGAGAATTATTTCTTCTTCTCCTCCAGTCCCACACCCGTATTTACCTCAGTGAGAAATAGGAGACAAGAGGCTTTTCAACTTTAACAGAGCAAACAGGGAAGTTTATTAAAGAGAACTTACAGAGATTGGTTTTTAAGAAAAGGCAGAATATTTTGGAGGGAAAACTCAGTTAGATTGATACATGCAAGATTACTTCAGAGAAATAGCTTAGATGTTCCCTTTACTCAAGTTACTTTCAGTTCTCAGTTCTCAAGCTTAGTTCTACCTCACAGAACTATTATTCAGACATTCAGACTTTCAGTCTGTCATTCAGCTTCAGACTCTCACTCTGTTCCCAGCCTAGCTCTCTCTCAGACTACCCCCACCTTAGTGGTTGTAATCCTCCACACCTTCCTGCTACTGGAATAGCTCTACCTCAGAGACTAATTCCCCTTGTGACTTGAGAATGGGCCCTCAGTCTCTAACCCAGTTCCCACTCCTGTCACTCCCACAGGTTGTGTGTGTCAATAGCTTTGGCTTTCACAGAACCCCCCTCAGGTTCACAGAGTATAATCTCGCTTCTTCTTCATCTCCTCACCCAGCTCTGAATGCTCTCTGTCTCTCAGAGCTGAAGAATGTCAGCTCAGTGCCCATTCTTGGCCTGTCAACTCTTGCTGCTGGTTAACCCCTTATCCATCACAGTAGCCCTTGAGAGGGAGGCGGCCATGGATTCGCGGGAGGCCGCGCACAGTGCCCGGGAGGAAACCTGTTGGCTCGCCATTCTCTTCGAGGAGGTGCTCCTAGCCCAGCAGGACGCTACTCTGCTTACCCAACTGGTCGCCAGAGACTGTGTGTTAAGCGGGAGCAAGAAACTATGGGAGGGGCCCTATCTGCACGTTCAGAACCCCGCACCCCGTTCCCTCATGGTGGAACAGTTGGGGGAGGCGAGTACTGACTGACACCGCTTTTGCCTGGAGGCAGAGAATGCCACCGCCAAAGCACTCTTGTGTTTTCTCGATGTGCTGGCAGATACGGCTACTGAAGCCATCATGCAGAAGTTGGAGGAGTTCGGCTGCTCCATTCCTGTGGATCTTGCACGACAGGCGTTGCCGCTGCTTGCTAAACGCGAGGAAATTATGCTCTTGCTGCAACAGGGGGCAGGAAAACCTTTCTCCGACTCGGCCGCTGTCCGTGCAGTTGAGTAGGCGGCTGCTCAAGCTAAAGCGTTTGCGGCTGCACAGGTGACGCCCACGCCCGGAGCATGACCAAAAGATACGAGGATACCGGACATGGAGGGTGAGGATTGGATGCTTCCTTTGTTCTCCCCCATCCCCAGTTTTACTCCCTCCCAACTAGGGAGACGGCTCGCTGACAGAGGCTGGCTGGAGAAGACCACTGCAGCAGTTTCGCGCAGGATGTCAGGGGGTACCCGGATGAGGGCAATCTGGAAGAATGGAATACAAACCTCCAAGTGTCCCAAGCTTGGTGTACTGGGGGGAGGGGTCGAGGATGAGATCCAATGCCTGAGGTACCAGAATAAGGACTTGCAGGAACAGTTGACTCAAGTGCAAGACCAAATGGGTTTCTTGTGGCGGGAGTTGGGGAGGTTGCAACGGATTCAGCCACCCCCCACAACAGCCCCTCCAGAACGGGTGATCTACACTCGTGCATAGACTTTTGCAAACTCAATGCGGTCACCCACACTAACGCCTATCTCATCCCCCTGATCTCTGACTTATTGAGCTAACTAAAGGAGGGGCACTTTTTCACCAAACTAGATTTGGTTGAGGCATATTATTGTGTTAGGATTCGGGAGGGAGACGAACCGTTGACTGCCTTTTCCAGTTGTTTTGGGATGTTCGATTACCTAGTGCTGCCCTTCGGCTTAAAAGGCACCCCGGGAGTCTTCATGCGATTCATTAATGAAATCCTTCATGACCTGTTGTTTAAAGGAGTCGTGGTCTACTTAGATGACATTCTGATTTACTCCAAAACCTATGAGGAGCATGTTGCCATGGTCAAAGAAGTGCTACGGTGCCTCAAAGAGAACCAACTCTATGCTAACATATCTAAATGAGAGTTTCACCGGGACCAATTGACTTTCCTGGGTTACATTATCTCGCACCAGGGACTGGCTATGGATCCTGAGAAGGTGCGTGCAGTAGTGGACTGGGAACCGCCCTCAACCCGTAAGCAAGTGCAGCAATTCCTTGGGTTTGCAAATTTCTATAGGGGGTTCCTCCACAACTTTGCACAAGTTGCGTTGCCCATCGCCAACCTCCTAAAAACCAAGGGGAAGGGGGGTGCAGCGACTCAGCCATCCGCTTGGGTGGAATGAACACCAGAGTGTCAGAGGGCTTTTGAGACTCTTAAACAGTTGTTTACCACGGAGCCCATGATAAAGCACCCAGACTGTGGATGGCCGTTCATTGTTCAAGTAGATGCTTCTGAGGTAGCCATGGGAGGGGCCCTTTCGCAGCTGGGGGAGGATGGCACCCGTGTGCCTATTTTTCCAAGAAGTTTTCCCAGTCCCAGCTAAACTGGCCCATTTGGGAAAAGGAAGCTGCAGCTTTAACGGTGTGGAGACATTTTCTAGAAGGAGCTGACACCCCCTTCCAAGTCTGGACTGATCACAAGAACTTGGAAGCCTTGACAGGGACTCATAAACTATCAGCCAAACATGTACGATGGGCAGATTTATTTTCTAAGTTTCAGTTTGTGTTAAAGCAAGTCCCTGGGAAACAAAACCAGCTGGCGGATGCTCTATCCTTGCTTCCCCAATACCCGAGCAAACTGGAGCACCCCACAGAGTCCCTCTTCACTCCAGCACAAAGAGGTCTCATGCCTACTTTAGCTGTGCAGACCCATGCCCAGTTATGGCAGTCCCCAAGTACCACTGAAGTTCCACACCTGACCAAAGTACTTGCCCCCCCTTCAGCAGCAGCCGGCTGAAGTGTCAGGAGAACCTCCTGCAAGCCTAACATCTGAGGAGCCATCCAAGTGTCCTAGCACAACTCCTGACGGTCCTGTTCTGGAGGGGCTACCCAGTTCCTTCAGAGACGCTTTAGTTCATGGCTACCAAGCCGAACAGTCGGCCAATACCTTCCCCCATGACATCGTTAGACAGGGGGAACTGTGGTTTAAGAACGCCAAGTTATATATGCCTGAAGTACTCAGGGGGGAGGTGCTGAGTCTCCCTCATGGGGCTAAAATTGCAGGACATTTCGGTTTTGTTAAAAAGCTACACCTGCTCCACCAGCAGTTTTGGTGGCCGGGAATGCGATAGGACTTGGACTCCTTCATCCACAGGTGTCCTACCTGTGCTGCCGCCAAACGTGCCACAGGGAAACCACCCGGGTTATTAAAGCCTTTGGAAACACCTGCAGGGCCGTGGGAAGTCATTGCCATGGATTTTATGACTGATCTCCCTCTCAGCCAGGGAAAAACAGTACTATGGGTGGTTACAGATCTTTTTTCCAAACAGGTGCATCTGGTTCCCTGTGCAGGCTTGCCCACCACCCCAAAATTGGCTCGCCTATTTGTGTCACATGTTTTCAAATATCACTCATTTCCGCGCAAGGTAATCAGTGACCTCGGAGTTCAGTTGGTGGCCAAGTTTTGGAAAGCTTTTCTCAAATTGGTGGGGGCGAAGCAGGGGTTGTCAAGTGCATTTCACCCTCAGACAGATGGACAGACCGAATGGGTCAATGCTGCATTGGAGTGCTATTTATGTTGTTATGTAAATTACCACCAGGATAATTGGGCAGACCTTTTGCCCTTTGCGGAGTATGCTTACAATAATGCTGGTTATCAGTCTACTGGTTTTAGCCCTTTCTACATAGTGCATGGGAAAGAGTTTGGACCCATAGGCCATGTAGATGTTTTGGGGGAGGAGGGAGGTACCGAAATAACAGATTGGGTCCCCGCTATTCAAACCACTTGGCCTTGGTTACAGAAGAATTTGGAACGGGCAAAGCAGAAATACAAGACTCAGGCAGATAAACATTGTTCACCTGGGTGGGACTTCAAAGTAGGGGATCTGGTGTACCTGTCCACCAAAAACCTGCGGTCCCTCCGCCCTTGCAAAAAACTCAGTGAAAAGTATGTAGAACCTTTTCCCATCTCCAGAATCATTAATGAAGTAACTGTGGAACTCTGCCTCCCCAAATCTCTGAGGAGGATCCATCCGGTTTTCCGTATTAGTCTTTTGAAGCAACATGTGCCCACGCCCAGGTGGCATCTGGAACCCCCCCGGGGGTACCTAGGATGGTGTGGGGGAAGAGCACTTCGAGGTTTCCAAAATCCTCAACTCCCGCATCCACCGGGGTGTGTGTGTGCTGCAGTACTTGGTTCGTTGGAAACATTTTGGTCCTGCCTACGATTAATGGGTTGCTCGTCACCATGTTTCCGCCCCCCGGCTAACCCGCCAATTCCATGCGTCATACCTGGACAAGCCCTCCCTGTCAGACATGGGAGGAGGGGGGCCTTGAAGGGGGCAGAATGTCAGGCACCGGCCTGGGAAAGGCGCCCAGTGGTCAGGCCAGGTGGTGTTTCAAGGTCTAACTGTTGTTCAGCCCTAGCTCTGTTTAGTCTTTGATCGCTTCTGGGAAAGTGTGTTATCTGGGGGGTTGCCCTGGCAACCAGTAGTCATCCTGAAAGTTTACTTTTGCCTTTTATTACCCATATCTGTAGTTTCCCTTCCATTAGTATCCTTGCTAAGTTCCAAGTCAATTTCTGTAACTCGCTGCATATTTCCTAATAAACCAGCTTTCGTAGGAAGACCTGCCTGGGAGTCTGTTTGTGGGATTTATCTGGTGATCCCAGAGCTGACAGATGACCTCTTGGATTTAATACCACCTTTCCTGACTTGCAGTATAATATCTAGCTGAGCCTCTAGTATTGTGGACTTGAGTAACCCCCCAAAACTTTTCCAAAGATTTAATCCTCTTAACTGTTCTTTTCAAATTCTTTTTTACCAGGTTTCTTATTTTAGAGAAGTTTCCTCTTTTAAAGTCAAAGGTAATTGTGTGAGATTTCTTAGGCACTTTCCCACATACATATAAATTAAATTTGATGCCATTGTGGTCACAATTGCCAATTGGCTCAACCACATCCACACCTTAGTGTAAGTCACTGGCAGCACCACAGAGTATTAAGTCCAGGATCACCTACACTCTGGTTGGGTCCATGACCAACTGTTTGAGGGCACAGTCATTGAGGATGTCTAGAAATTTTATTACTTTGGCTTGACTGGTGCATGCATTTATCCAGTCAACATGAGGGTAAAGCCTCCCATTATTACTACTTTGCATGCTTTACTACCTTTGCATGCTTCCCTGATTTCATTCTCCATTTCTAGATCATCCTGAGACTTTTGGTCAGGGGACTGATAGAACGTCCCCAGTACTAAATTACCTTTGGGGCTGGGAAACGTCACCCACAGGAATTTTGTGGACAAGTCTGCCCTTTTTATGGTTTCTATTTTATTAGACACTATGCCTTCCATGATATACATAGCAACACCCCCTCCAATAAGCCCTTCCCTGTAATTTCTATAGAGTTTGTAACCAGGGGTGACCCAATCCCACTGGTTCTCTCCCCTCCACCAGGTTTCTGTGATGCTCACTATATGTTTTCCCTTAAAACAATGCACTCTAACTCCCCCATTTTTGCTTTGAGGCTTCTAGCATTAGCATAGAAACACCTCCACACTGTCTCTCTCTTTCAACTTGCCTGGCATGTGCCCTTGGGCATCCTTAAGTGGCTATCCAGCTTTAGTTTACTATCCCCCTTCATGTCTACCCCATCTCCATGTGGGCAATCAGAAGTAATTTTCCCTTTGTCCATTTGTATTGAGTCTGCCCAAACTGGATGCTTCTCAGCTCCTATCAGCTTTCCCCCCAGGTTCAGCTGCTCTGCCACTTTTTTATGTTATCCACCAGCAGTCTGGTTCCATACCCATTCAAGTGGAGCCCATCTCTTTTGTATAAACCCAGCTTGTCCCAAAATGTTGTCCAGTTCCTAACAAATCTAAAACCCTCCTCCCTACACCACCATCTCATCCATGCATTGAGACTCCCCAACTGTGCCTGCCTAGCTGGTCCTGTGTGTGGAACAGAGAAAGCTACCTTGGAGGTCCTGGCATTTAGTCTCCTGCCTTGCAACCTAAATTTGGATTCATCTTCAGTCTTCAGTGCAGCCCCACATGGGGACTGCGCCTGTGCTCAGGCCTGCCACCAGCCTAATTCTCTAGCTAAGAAAAAACTTTCCTCCACCAGGGGTTACCCTCCTCCCCTCTCCTCTAGTGATGCCTCCCCCACAGCATCACATGGCCAGGAGAGGAGCTTCCCCCTGTCCCTCAGTTCCTTTTTTGCCACCACTATGTCTAGTTGTATTCTAGAGCATGCTCAGGAAATTGGAGAGGAAAAGAAACCTATCATATCAGACTGAGGCAAGAGTCTTTGGCCTAGTGTTTAGGATTGAGGTCACCAGCTGTCCTTCATGCAGGAAAATGGTGTTTTATTGATGGGACTCTACTACAAGCAGCAGAGTACTTGACAGCAATGGCCTCAAATACCTTGTTCAAAAAGTGTGAGAGGTGATGACTAAGATGACTCACACAGAGTCACACTTTGCCTGATGTGCATGGGTGAATTGCACAACATACAATCTTGCAAGGTATGTGCAAAATTTACCCCAAAAAATAGAGCTGACAGGGCGGTCCATCTCAAAACAGCTCTATGGCAAAAAGTGATCATGGCCCCTGGATGGCTGGTGAGACCATCCTCCATGCAATCGGCCCCTTTAGAGGCAAAGGGCAGCAAAATGCAATCGGTCCAATTGTTGGCGTCACTCAGAATGGTTCTGACCTTAGTTCCGACCAGAGAGGCTACGGTTCCGATCATGCTGCCCCCTAAGGTAGCTCCAAAACGGAAGGAGAAGCAGGGAGACTAGTCGGAACCAGTGTCTAAGAAACACTGCTACAAAAGAAAACACAGAGAAATCAGAGAAAAAGAAGAAAACTGGAGAGAGGGAGATGAGCCTTATCCCCTCAAAGACACCATCCTTGTGTTCCAGCTCACCATCGCATTCTTTTTCTGACGTGGTTCTGGACATTCTATTCTGTGATGAAACAGAACCGACACCTATGATGTTGGAAGCGATGATCCAGGCACAGCCCCTCAACCCAGTTCAGATTCAGGACTGGATTGACTTTTGTCGGATCCACCAGTTCGAGAGATCATCAGTGCCCCATGGTCCTCCTAGTACAGGAATACAACCCCGGTTCACACAGCTAAGAGAATATAATGAATCGGAACCAGACATTGATAGACCATCTTCCACACTTGGTTCTAAGAGTTACTTGGGCACATCCCCAGATGTCAGCGTAGGGGATCCTAGCCCCATGTCTCCAAGTGAGGACATTAGGCTGCACACAGAACAAATATGTAAATGTGCTGAAGCCTTAGAGATCGACAAATATACATCCCATGAGAAGCTAAGATTTTAAGCAGACTACATTCTGAAACTCCTGCTATAGCCACATTTCCACTGCTAGAGGGCCTTACCGAGCTGAAGGACACAATTTGCAAGAAGCCTGTTTCTGTGCCACTGTCTACTAAGAAATTAGAAAACCTCTATAGAATCAAACCGGGGACTTCAGATTTTCTCTCTATCCATCCTTCCCCTTCATCTATCATAGCTATGGAGATGCAGGCTAAACAAAGAGTCTGAAAAAGTTCTTTTCAAAAATAATATCCAAAATACCCCCGGAGAGTGTATTACCTACACTCGATGTCATGTCCCTTTACACTAATATTCCTTTACCAGAAGTTAGATCTATAATAGAAAATAAGTTACAGACTCGTTCCAATCAATTGCCCCCCCCCACTTTTTATTAAGTATTTTGGATATTATTTTTAAAAAGAACTTTTTCAGATACCAGGACCAATTTTTCTTTCAAATTAAAGGGGTTGCAGTGGGCACAACTTGTACCCCTTCAGTGTCCAACATCTACATGAATGAATTTGAACAATTATGGCTATATAATTATGAATTTTTCTCTACCCATATTTCATGTTATTTGAGATATCTGGATGATTTATTTTATTTTATTTTTATTCTGTGGAGCATTTTTTAATGTTTCAGGAGTGGATTAACACAGTGGATGAGAATCTAAAATTTACTGGCCATGACCATAAGGACAATATACTGTTTCTTGATGTGGAGGTATTTAGGACTCCGGAACACACTTCAGCAGTTAGACCGTATAGGAAGCCTGTGATATAGGGTTACATTTTTCCTCCTTCCACCTGGGCCATTTAAAGAGAAATCTTCCATATAGCCACTTTTTAAGATTAAAAAGGAATTCCACTCTAGATAAGGATTTCTATAAAGAAGTTAATGAAGTGGCTACATCACTGTCAGAAAGGGAATATTCTGATACCATATTGAATGAAGTGTATGTTAGGACAGCTAAACAGGACCCCAACACGTTATTGGGTCCGTGTGGGAAAATAAACAAGACGGGAGATATAATCTATTCATCATTGCAGTTTAATTCCATGACCAACTATATTTTAAAAAATCATATATTTGCAAAATAAAAACAGCCTGGTGCCATGACTTTCAGGGTGCAGCGAGGCAAACAAGTGTGCAGGCATGGGTGACCCTGGCCAGTGAACAAGCTCCAATGGCAGGGAGGAGGCTTGGAGGATGGCTGCCTGTTCATTCTTGGCAGGGAGGGGGGAGGCCTTCTCTCATTCCTGCATTGTGTGCCCCTTCTCTGCACCCCAGAATGAAGGAGCATTCCAGAGATGTATGGCCAATCCGTTTGCTAGTGGACATTTTCCAGAGTTCCACCAAGAGGGAAGTGGGAAGAGGAGTGGGAAGGGGGAAAGTGGAATGGGGGAGTGTTGGAAGGAAGGACAGTCAACCCGAGCGCTGAAATGCACCAGCAAGCACTCGCAACTGCTGCAATTCTTTATTTTAAATCAGGACAAAGCTGGGATTGGAAAACCTGGGGAAGTTTCGGAAGGGAGGGAGGTTGATCCCACAGGTGGGAGATCTCCATGCGTTTTGATGGTGGAGATTCACTACACTTGCGGGAGAATCACAAGACAAAACAGCCATGTCCTAATGACCTTAGGAAAGGCAAAAATCAGCACTCACCTCACCCTGCCAGCAGCTCTGCCTCTGTCTCCCAGCCCAGCTGATTTATATTCAGCCAGGCCATCACCTGGAAGTAACATCACCATGTCAGTGACACACTAGGAATCCTCCAGATCTCTATTGTAAAGACTATAGAGATGAGGGAAGTTCCTAGAATGTTGCAGAAGGTGTGGACAGAAGTGATGTCATGGCATCTACAACCTCATCCCCTATATTCTCATGCCACTCAATTACCCATTAGTGGGAGACAGCAGTTGGGCACTGTGGGTGGGCAGCTGGCAGCCTTAACAATATATAGTTTGCTGTGAAAACATAAGTTTTTAGATTGATTGCTGTGGCAGGGGGAGCCCATAACAGCAAGAATCCCCCAGGCCAGTGTGTTGATTTCCCAATATCCACTTTCCTACTGCAGTATACTCTCTGTGTACATACTTTTTATCTGCTAATGAAGTCCTAACTCAAGCTTTGCTGTCTATCTCAGTTTCTTGCCAAGTTTCAGCCTCAACAGCTAATATAGCAGCAGTCCCTCGCCATCTGTATAGTCCTCCCTCTCATTGCTAGATAATTTATTTTCTCTTCTCTCAGGAGCAGCCCTCAGAAAGAGTTCCAATTCACCCTTCTCGAAGCCTAAACTGACTTTGACTGGAATGGTCTTCCTGCCTGAATTCATTATAGATGGCCTACTTTCTAATTGAAACAAGATCTTTTTTATATCCCTTAATTAAAAGAAACTTAAACTGTTCAATACAGCTGGTGGTATTACTTTTCAGGATATTGAACATTTTATAGAAAATTCAGGGTTATGTGTTGATAGTCAAAGTCTACATACATTTAGGCAATTCCTATTTGATTTAATGACATATGAACAATTGCTGCTTAAGAAGAAAAAAGTAGAATAGTATCAATATGAACATAGTAACTTGGACAGATGTCTTATACTATGCTGGCTAAACCTGCAAAACACTACACAAGATTTGAATGGGGGTTGGCTGAAGCTGGAATTATCCAGCAGTGTCATGTGTGTATCATATAGTATCATATATAAAATATTTAGTCCACACAATTAGAAGAAGAGTTGGTTTTTATACCCCGCTTTTCTCTACCAAAAAAAGCCTCAAAGCAGCTTACAATCACCTCCCCCACCCCGACAACAGGCACCTTGTGAGGTAGGTGAGGCTGAGAGAATTCTGAGAGAACTGTGACTAGCCCAGCAGGCTGCATGTGGAAGAGTGGGAGATCTAACCTGGTTCTCCAGAATAGAGTCCACCGCTCATGTGGAGGAATGGAGAATCAAACCTGGTTCTTCAAATTAGAGTCCGCTGCTCTTAACCACTACACCATGCTGGTGTAATTTTTTGATTAAACAAACAATTAAATTTAATTTAATTTACAATTAAATAAAACATAAACACATACAAACTCACAAACAAGGATGAGCGATAATAAGAGTTACTGAGAGAACACCAAACAAAAGAAAAAAAAGTCTTCATCCGCTGGTAGAAGACAATGATAGAGGGAGACAGATGAATCTCTTGGGCAGAGTATTACCCAAACGGGACCCAGAGAAGGGGGGGGATTAGCTGTTAAAGAGTCTCCAGCAGGGTAAACAAGGGTTCTTTTGGCTATGACCCCTTTCAAACTGCCCTTATAATTCATTTGACCAGCTGGTTGCTAACGAGTTTTTTTTTTTTGTGTGTGTGTGTGTGTGTGTCATTTCAGACACAACTTTTTTGGCTCCTGGATGCTAACAGATTTTTTAAACCTTTTAGACAAAGCTACTTGTGTCTTAATGAAAACTGCTTTCTCCCTTTTTCAGCTCTTCCTTGCACTTCTGAATCGCTCCAATGTGCTGTTGAACTGAGCGCTTTCAAAAGGACCACTATTTTTCCTGCCTTTTTCTGCACAGCATTCTTTTCAAGCTTTTAAAAAAATGTTCTAACATTTGTGCTATGGTGCTAGAGTCCTATAGCAGCACCATTGACATGCCTGAACACCATGCAGAAAAAGGCGGGGGGAAATAGTGGCACTGTTTGAAATGGCCAGAGCGCTTTAGAGATGGCTCATGTGTGTATAAAGTTCTGTCAAGTCGCAGCCGACTTATGGCGACTCCTTTTGGGGTTTTCATGGCAAGAGACTAACAGAGGTGGTTTGCCAGTGCCTTAGAGATGGCTCATAGATGGATTGAAATGAGCTGTTTGAAATGCCCATCCCTGTATCACTTTACTTGGATTCGAGCCAACAATGGATGACATCCACTGTAGAACAGTAATCTGAAAGGAGGTTTTATTCCAGAGTAATATTCCCAAAGGAAAAGAAGTCAGAGACCGACTGATTCAATAAAAGATTTATTTACATACAAACACACACCACTAGGAGCAAGCCAATACAACAAACTCTTAATGCCATGAATAAACTACCCTTTCCCTTCCAATACACACACTACAAGGATAGGGTAAGGAAGAGAGAAGAGACAAAAGGGAAGGGAGACATTGATATGGGCGGTACTACCTGATCCAAGAAGGGACGAGAAGCTGAAGATTGTGGAGAGTCCGTACAGCAGAAGTCCAAGACAACAGGCTGTCAAAGAGAGAGAAGGGGCCTGCAAAGTGGTTGCAGGGGAATCCAGGTAGTGGGAATGGCTGGCAAACTTTCCACTGATTTGGGATAGTCTTTTTATGGGGAAGCGTCCCATAGCTAGACATGAGGCCCCACTTTCTCAAGGTCGAGATTGGTCCATGATATGATTAAATTAAATGGGCAATTTGAAGGTAACTGCTGTAAAAATCTGGTAGGAAGATTAGAAGGGAAATACCTGACATTCCAAGGTGGGATGATTGTTAGATGGTTTTAGCATGTTGATATAGGTCCAGGCATGAATAATGGGTTTGATGGCTCATCCTGGGTGGATCAGATGTTAGGCTGTCTTTATCAATGGCTGGGTTGGATTAGCGATACTTAAGGGTTGCCCAGTTTATAACAAGAGCATTAAATTAGAACTAAATAACTGGCAAGTTGGGCCTCATCAACTCTTGTGGGGAAAAACTCCCCCCCCCAAAAAAGCCAGATGAGAAAAGAGATCACCCAATTGTGGATAACATGCTTGCGGTGTGGAAAAAATTAAAACCAAGATTAAGTCCTAATCCTCCACTAATGATGGCCCCATTCAGTGTTTACGGTTCTAGAATAGACAAAAAAATGTATGGATCTATAAGATATGGCGATATAATAAGAAAAGATGAAACATTCAAAACCTTAACGGAAATTCAGGAAGAACACCCTCAGATATCTTGGATGACATATCGTCAATTAATATCGAGATTCAAGGAGGAAAGAACAATTAGAGGTAAAATTAGAAAAGAGACAGAATTCGAACAGCTACTGAGTAAAACACCACAACATATCTTAGGAAAGATCTACAAACTCTTAATATCGTTTGACACAGAGGAAGAACAAGTCAAAGTTTGTCAAGTTAAACGGATGGAGAACTTAAACGAAACGATAACGATAGACGAATGGGAACAAATACTTCAGAAAAACTTTAAGTTCACTCTATCCCAAAGTATTCACGAAAACTGTCTGAAGATGCTGCATAGATGGTATATAACACCCAGTGACATTCAGAATATGAACAGTAAAGCTTCGGGATTATGCTGGAAATGTCATAAAACCAGAGGCACTTTCTTCCACTGTTGGTGGACATGTGAGGGCGTGCAGAAATATTGGAAAAAGATTCAAAGAACCTTGAAGACATTATGGAGCAGAATATACAATATGATCCTAATTTTTTTCTCCTGAATAAAGCACCACATTCTATGAATGAAGACCAACAAATTGTAGCAAAATATTTTGTAACAGTGGCAAGGGTAGCCTTGGCATCACTCTGGAGAACGAATAAGATCCCAACATGTCAACCATGGTTAGATAAGTCCCTAGAATACATTACTATGGCACACTTAACGGACTGTATGAACGATATCACACGAGAACGAAACCACGAGAGATGGAGACCTTTTTATGAATTCATGAAAAAAACAAGACAAAAGACACAATCGAACCAAATACCAGTAGGATAAAAACATGGAAGATGTTGCAAACAGGGGCAGCGAATGATAGTTATCAATATAATGACATGCAGATAATACTATTTTTCCTTTCTTCATTTTTTTTACCTTATAAGGTGGTTGTATTAGATATATTAAAATGTATAATATCAATGTACTTATTTACATGTATACTTCCCCACCTTTCCCCCCCTCTGTAATCATTTTATAAATTAAAATCAATAAAAAAATATTTATAAAAAAAAGGTTGCCCAGTTTTCTGTAGCTGAAAATGGTTCTTATTGCCCTGATGAAGTATCCCTCTTAACAAGGGATATGATTGTATTAGGCATGCCTTGGAGCTGGTGGAATGTAAATGTGTTATGTATTCCAGTGACACCATGCAACCAGGTTTGCTTTTGCAACTCATTTTCAGAATCCTTACTGCACTTAGGCTTTCAAGGAGGTTCCCTTCAAAACAACTTAGAGGAGATTGGGGATCAGATTTGAGCGATCTCAGTAAGAGGAGGGGACCCCCTCAGGGAGTTCCAAAGTTTTGGCAAGATGACTGAGACAGCCCTGCCTTGGGTTGCCACTTATCCAGCCTCAGATGGCAGGGGCACCCAAACCAGGGCCTCCAGAGATGACTGGAGTGGTTGGGTAAGTTCATATGTGAGTAGGCGATCCTGCACGTGTTACAGGCTTTGACATATTAGAGCACATGAACTATGGAATTAGTGTTGTACATATGCAGAAATATTCAATGTAAAACCAAGCTACACATATGAACTCAAACTATACAGCAGAGGCTTAAATTTCCTTTTAAAAGGAAAGAAATCCTGGATATTCTTGGCCAGAGGCTTATGTTTCTGAATTATTCTGTCAATGATTTCAGTGTTAGTGCAGATTTGCTAGTTGCACTTTCTGCCTTTTTCTATGACCTTTCCTTGCCTTTTCAATGGCTAGAGAGCAAAACCTTCGCAGCACTTCCTACATTTTTTAAGCTACAGAGCAGAGTGTTCACCGCACTTCCTGCCTTTCCAGTTACTTCAAGTGCAGAAATGTTCTCCACCCTCTATACTCCAAGCGTATATTATGCTGACTGTAATGATGTAATGTAAACAATATATTGTATTTTAAGATTTAAACATGAAGACATGATGCTAGAAATTAATGAATAGGTAAAAAATGATTATATAATGTATAACAAAACTCAAAACTGACTGTTTAAGAAATAGTATGCTTAGCCTCCTGGAGTGGAAGTCCTTATATGGTAGTCTGTAGTACAGCAACTGAGCATGTGCGGTAACATTCCTAAAACAGTGCAGAAGCGCTGTTACTCCAATGCATGGAGTTTTTTCAAGACAGCCCCTTTTCAAGGTGATTGAAACAGTATAAATTCAGGCAGGGAAAGGGCTAGAACTTCAGACCTCTAAGGGAGGCTCAGAAGATGGTATTGGTATGTATGGCTTTACAAATATATTATTCTAGAATGTGAATTAGATACTTTGAATTAAATCAGGCTTCTTTAACTGTTATATTTTAAGCGTTGGATTTTAAAACTGTAGAACTGTATGTAGAACTTGCTTGCTTTATTATACTATACATTGTTACTGAATTTTAAGACTTTGTAATACTTGCATGTACACATATATATACATAATTACATTGGAGAACATCAACAAAAAGACTTACTTTTAAAGTGAGTAAAGTAGTTGAGTCCTGCTTAGTAGGTGACTAACTGAATAAGATAACATACCACTTCTCAGGAAGAGGTTGATTCTAAGAGCATAGTCACTCGAAAGGCACTGACCCGCTTCACATGTATGCTGACCCCAAGCCATACAAGGTTGTAAAGGTTAATACCAGCACCCTGAATTGGGTCCAGAAGCAAATTGGAAGGCATTGTAGATGAAACAAGACTGGAGTTGGAATGTGTCCCATTGCCTGACATAGAGCAGGAGTCAATTCCAGGACTATTAGACACCGAGTCAATTCCAGGACTATTAAATTAGACCATTTTGTCACTGACTTGGGAGGGATGGGATATGAATTTAGCCACAGTGGGAAAGAATCACTTGAACCCATACAGGGAGCTTCTAAAGTCTTAGAACTAATTGGTCTGTCACAATTCAGATGTACATATAATACACTCTCATTATGCTCCATGATTTTTCTGTAGAAATAAGAGGAAGTCTGCTGGGGGTAAAGGGAAGATGACTGGGGAAGGCACTGGCAAACCACCCCGCAAACAAAGTCTGCCTAGGAAACATCAGGATGTGACATCACTTCATGGATCAGGAATGACCCGGTGCTTGCACTGTTTTTTTAAGAAGCCTGTGCTTCAAGAAATGAATGTGAAACAGACCAGGACAGCACAGTGTTTCTGGAATATTAACACAAGGAAAGCAGTGTTGCTATAAAAGGCAAGAATGTAATGTGATCCACTTCTAAGGCTGCTAATTTAATATTGCACTTCAACTGAGGTATTTCAAATAGAACCCCATAGGATTTTATTCAGCGATTAAGACCCTTGCTTTTAGCTCATGTCAGCAACGAAAGAGGCCATTAAATCCAAGCCCTGGTTTGACAAGGACTGCCTTGAAGCAAAAACAGCCCTTAAACAAGCCTATATTAAGTTCATCAAAGCTCAGGGTAGCCAAATCAAGGCAGCCCAGCAATCCCTTCTCCTGCACAAAAAGATGTACAAACTCTTAATCTCTCAAAAGAAAAAGGAGCACCTTAAGGAGTCTTGGAGATTATTGATTAAGAACTCCTCAATTCCTACTTTTCCTCAGTTTTTTCTCATGAGGGAAGTGGTGCTCAACATGGCATAAACAGAACATGTGATGAGGGAAGGGATTTGCAGCCTAGAATTGGCATTGGGGTAATGCACAAACACCTGGTTTCTTTAAATGAAACAAAATCCTCTGGGCCAGATGAATTGCACCCAAGGGTACTCAAAGAACTTGCAGATGTAATTTCTGAGCCTCTGTCCATTATTTTTGAAAAGTCTTGGCAAACAGGTGAGGTACCAGAAGATTGGAGGCGGGCAAATGTTGTCCCCATCTTCAAGAAGGGAAAAAAGGAGGATCCGGGTAACTACTGACCCATCAGCTTGTCTTCTATACTAGGAAAAGTGTTCAAACAAATCATCAAACAGTCCATCCTTGAGCATTTAGAAAGAGTGGATCTGATCACTAAGAGCCAGCATGGGTTTCTCAAGAATAAGTCATGTCATACTAATCTTATCTCCTTTTTTGAGAAAGTTACTACCTTCCTGGATCAGGGGAATGCTGTAGACATAGTTTATTTAGTCAAAGTTAGAAAAATGGGAGAAAGCACAGAGCTGTGCATAGACAAATATCTATTTGGATTTTTCGGGAATTGTCTATTCAGCTTTGTCGCGAGAATTTTTAGTATTGAACATTAGTTCATATTAAATATATTATTAATTTATACTAAATGAGTTTGGGTTAGAAATGACCACATGCTTACCTTACCATTATTACCTGTAAGACACACACACACAAAAAAATAATAATACCTGACCCTTTAAAAGCAGCCCTTTAGCTGACATCAGCTCCAAGCAGGACTATGACCTAAAAGGTCATAAGAAATTGCATTGCTCGCAGTTAATCACCCAAAGCACATCAGATGCCTAAAATTTATGCAAGGTTATTAAAACAGACAACAAATCAAGGGAGAAGATTGTTTTGGAACAATGATGGATGGAACAGTGATGGATGGAAAGAACAATCAGTTAGCAGACCCGGACACTGAAAGAATTATTATGGAACAAGATATTTCTAAACAATCTAGTCATGATTTGCAGAAAACTCATCTCCTAAGAATGTGACAGGGAGGGGTCATTTGAGACCCTCTCCTCTATAAATGAACAGTCCAAATATCCTTTCTTTGTCCTTCCCAGGGAGAAAGCATTCTCTGTCTCCTTTGGAATGACCCAGAGCGGCTCTGTTTGTGTCTGTTTGTTGTCTGTCTGTGTATCAGTTTCTATGTGGGGTATTGTTAAATCTGTCTGAGTACTATTCTTCTCTATACCTTACCTTTGTATGTTCAATAAACCTATTTGCTGTACTGCTATGAATGTGTGGTCTGAGACTGTCCTAAGGACAAGGTTTGTGGTTTCCTATTACACTCTCTGGCGTTGCTTTGGTATGAAGCAGGCAGAGAGGGCCATATACAACGAATTTGGATTTTCTCGCCACAAGCTTCAGGCAGATTTCCAGGTTTTGGTATTTGGTCGAACCGAAACACAAATATTGTTGAAACAGCTAATTTCAGGTTTCTTTTCGGTTCGGGTATATCGATATGCACAACCCTAACAGCAGCTGATCTTCTTAGCCAGATTACTCGATTCTTTCCCACCCAACTCCAGAACATCAAGCAGGAGCTTGTGATTCTGATAACTGTTTTTTTTTTTTTGGCACAAATATCATGATGATCTAGGAATTCCCCAAATCTCTATGGTTATAGCATGGTTTTTACTATGGGAACAAGGAAGCGATGTTGCAAAGTACAACTGGAAGTACAACCAAAAGTGATGTTGTGACATCACTATCCCCCCCCTTATTTTACTCCTGCTGAAGAGGCCACCTAGTAACCCTAATCCCTACCCTTAAATTGTTCGGTCCTCTTTAAAATTTAAATATGAAGCCATACCTTTATATTACCTTTCAGGGGAGGGGCAAAATGAGCCAGGAAAGCCAATTAAAGTAATCTTGACTTCTCTCCCTCTCCAGAATCAGAAAACCATTCAATGTATGATGAACTTGGCCACTGTATACATGTTAGTAGAAAACTAAGTGCAGAAATCAGTGTGACTTCTAATTTATTGGACAGTTGGAGCATCTTAATATGTTATATATTACATCTGTGAAGATGATTTTCTTTATGGTTGTAGATTGCTTTATGGTTTTATATCTATTGTAACCTGCACTGATGTTTTCAGACAGGATGGGATAGAAAGCCAATTAAACAATTATTCGTATACAAATAAAAGGTAAGGTAAAGGTTCCCTGTGCAAGCACCGGGTCATTCCTGACCCATGGGGTGATGTCACATCCCGATGTTTATGAGGCAGACTTTGTTTGTGGGGTGGTTTGCCAGTGCCTTCCCCAGTCATCTTCCCTTTACCCCCAGCAAGCCGGGTCCTCATTTTATCGACCTCGGAAGGATGGAAGGCTGAGTCAACCTTGAGCCGGCTACCTGAAACCGACTTCCGTCGGGATCGAACTCAGGTCGTGAGCAGAGCTTTTGACTGCAGTACTGCAGCTTAACACTCTGCGCCACGGGGCTCCACGTATACAAATAGAAACACTGAATCTAAATTAGGTGTATATAGAAGTGCTGAAGAAGCCCTTTTCTAATTTTATTCCTTTCCTTCGCCATGAATTATCTTATCCTGAGGCAAAGAGAAGCATATTCAAGCTGTCCTCTTTAATATCCTGTCTTTAGATCAGTAGTTCCCAAATAGTAGATCACAAACATTTAATTAAAAAATCCATCAATGGAATTATGTCTCTGCTCAGGACCTCTGCTTGTATACCGTTTTGTATATTGAGGTTAGATAAACAAATACAGTTGGTGTGAAAAGAATGCAGATTCATCAGTGTAAATATTAAATACAATGCAAATATTAAATACATTCAATCCAATTATTTCTCTGCAGCAATGAAAACCAAACCTAATAGCCTTAAAAATTAAGAGGGAGAAATTGGTTTAAGCAAAAAATGAATCAAACCTTTCCAGTGGTAGTTATTCCTACCAACTTTAACAGCCCTTTTTGCTCCTGCCTCTGCCAGAAACAATTGAATGTGAATTTAATTAACAATGAAGAATTATTTCCCTCATATTGGCAGTGTTTATCTTTTAAAGTTAATTTTACACCTTTTAAGCTCAAAGATCTTTCTATTATTTGCTTTGTTTATTAGACAAGGTCGGACTTTCCTAGTAAGCTTTGTGGGTTAAGTGCCCTTCAGTGTAATCTGCTTTAAGGTATTTAGAGTAAAAGCTTTGCAATTAATGCTGCAGAAAAGAACAAATTATTGGGAACTGTACCATGGAAACTTTACAACCTTTAAAAAAAAAATTACTGATGTACATTCCAACCTTATGCATGTTTCTTCAGAAATAAGTCCCTTTGTGTTCAACTGGGCTTACATGTCTCTAACAGCCCATTCCTGACAGAAGCAGTGGCTAGGGATGGCATAGCTGAGGCACCGCCAATGAGGTTTCCTGGCAGCTGAGAGGCTAAAAAAGGGCACTTAAAAATTTAAATTTGAAAAGGGGGGGGAGCCCCATTGAAAACAGCGATGCTACACCTACAGAAAGGTGTTGCAGCACCGCCATTGCTTCAGAGAGTGTTCCTGGGCCAAAAGGGGTTTGGAAGCTGCTTAAAGGCAGCTCTCCCCCCCCCCCCGAACACCCCAGGAATGACTCCAAGGATTGGTTCTTGTAGGTTATCCGGGCTGTGTGACCGTGGTCTTGGTATTTTCTTTCCTGACGTTTCGCCAGCAGCTGTGGCAGGCATCTTCAGAGGAGTAACACTGAAGGACTCCAAGGATGTCGGCACAGGGACAAGGGCCATGCTGCTGCTGCCTCGATCCAGGGGTGGGGGCAATGTAAGTTTGCATGGCCAAGTGGCACGGACGCTGGCATAGGGGTCACGTTGCCTCCTAAGGCGATTCAGCCCCCAGCCTCAGGAATGGGCTGTAAGTGCTTAAAGGTTTGCAAGGGCTGGGCTATATAGTACACCGGAGTTCCAAGATTAGAACTCTGAATATGCATTACAATCTGCTAAAATCCCAGTTAGGATAAACCCCATGCCATAGGATAAGAAGAAGGCAAGAGGAAGAGATAAAGGCAGTGCTCATGGACAGGAAAAAGCTAGCCATAAGGTACATAGTCTATAAAAATATCTTGTGACACAATGTTGAACTGAGACCAGGAATATCTGGCTCAAATCCCCTCTCCGGATCAAAGTAGACAACATGACCTAGAAAATGTCCGATTAGAAACAACCATTTTGAAATGAATGCTGAAAACCATGGATGTCCCAATTTGGATCATGGAGATTGAGGATTAATCCTGCCCTCTGATTTGATACCTGTATGTTTTCCCCTATATGCAAATAGAAAAAGAAGAGTTGGTTTTTATACCCCACTTTTCTCTACCTTTAAGGAGTCTCAGAGCAGCTTACAATCACTTTCCCTTCCCCTCCCCAGAACAGACACCTTGTGAGGTAGGTGGGCCTGAGAGAGTTCTGAGAGAACTGTGACTAGCCCAAGGTCACCCAGAAGGCTTTATATGTAGAAGTGGGGAAACAAACCTGGTTCTCCAGATTAGAGTCTCCCGCTCATGTGGAGGAGTGGGGAATCAAACCCAGTTCTCCAGATTAGAATCCACCGCTCTTAACCACTATGCCATGTTGTCTCATGGGGAAGGGACAGTGGGAATTCTATGGACTGGGGACATAAAAGTCCCTCCCATGGCTCCCAGCAAAACTCACACATTATCTGATAAAGCAGCATTTCAGCATCTGGGTCTCACAGCTGATGTATACAGCAAAGACAGACTGTTGTCTCTACCAGCTGCACCACTTGCAAGTTCTGATGGAAATGTTCAGCAAAGTTCTGGTTCAAGATGCCCTTTCAGGTCATCTAACTTCATAGCCTTCATCACAGAAACATTCCAACATACAGATGAGTATTTTTATTTAAAGAAGTTGCTGTGTATGAATGACACAAATGCCTGAATAAGTAAATGCTTTTTAAAAGCCTTTGCTATGTCGCTAATTGACCTTAATTTAATGTGTTATGTAATATGCTCAGCATGCCATTATGGGAGGATAGTAATGAAAGAGTAAGAATTACAAAAAAACCCACCTCTTAAATCTTAATTATATTTGAAATACTTGATTAGATTATTCCCAGTGCCCTCAAACAAACCTCAGTGGCAATGAAATTCATCTGGAGATTTCCAAGTGTGTTAGAAACTTGCAGCATCTCAATGGTAATGTTTTATGGGGTAATGTTCCTTGAATCCTCTCTGGAAAACCTATTCAGTGTCACATTGATGTCTGGCTCTATTGTTGATAGTTTCCCCCCTTTCTTTTTATCTTTTTTCTTTTCTTTTTTTACTAAAAGATTTGGCACCAAATTATATCTTTTTGGCATACGAGCATATGTCAAAACTAGCATATGTCATACTAGCATATATATGCCCTGACCTGGATGGCCCAGGCTAGCCTGATCTTGTCAGATCTCAGAAGCTAAGCAGGGTCAGCCCTGGTTAGTATTTGGATGGGAGACCACCAAGGAATACCAGGGTTGCTGTGCAGAGGAAGGCACTGGCAAACCACCTCTGTTAGTCACTTTCTCCCATGCAGCTTCTCAACCATAGACCCCCTCAGAACTGCTATTTGTCCCACTGGTTAAACCTAATGCAACATTCAGGCAGCTAGTAAGTTTTTCCCCAATGGACCATTCAGGTCTGGGGAAAGGGTTATATCTCCCCTCCCTCCATGCCACACCCTTAATCTGAAATCAGGACCTCCTGTGGCTGCTGTTTGCAAATTTAAAAAAATGCTCAGGAGATTCTCTTAATTGATTTTCTACCACCTCATCTACTTTGGCCCCAAGTTTAATGTAGTTTTTTGTTTCTGAAAGGGCATTTTTTTTCACTTTTGTGTGCAGAATAGATCAGTTTTACCGACATTTATTGATGCCCATCGAGTCCTTCCATACTTACTTGTAAGAAAAGAGGCCAAGACACCTAAACAGTTTTCAAGCTGCAATAACAGAAACTCTCGAATGCGATCTGATACCAATACATGACCATCCTGAGATTTCAGTTGGGTGTTGTGTGAGACGAGAAAAATGATAAATGCATGCTACACTTCTGATCTTTGGCTACAGGGCAATTGGCACTTGAACTAATATTTTCCCTCTTTTTCAAACACTGTATCTTCCCCATAGAACAGATGAAGTGCATATGCATTGAAATCAATATTGCATTCAGAAACACTGTCAGTGGAACAGAGGGCTGCATAATCAGCCTGCTATATTCCTCTCTAAACGAATTATTTTTCAGCACTTTTTCCCACTTGCTCTAGTAGCTGTTAGATCTAAAAAAATTATGCCTTGCTTCCCTGCTCTGACATGTTTGCATTTTACATGGTGAAGTTTCTTGTCTTTTATGAGTGGCCATATCTTAGTACCCAACGAGCTCAACTTTTGCAATAATATTAGTGAGATTCAGGCTATTTTTTCTTAATCCTCACTGATTTTTCTCACATTGTGTAATTATTCATACCAGTGCATATTTTATTTGGTACAGGTAAAGGCAGATTAAAAAAAAATACTGCTTGGTTTTGCAAACCAATGAACAAGAGGTTTTGACAGGAAAGAATGTAGTAGCACTGGATATATGTAAACGTTTACTTCATGAAGATATTTGGACCACTAGTATGTGGATATTTTGGTATACTCTGTAGTATAATGATTCATAGGATCACCATGAGTCAGAAGTGACTTGATGGCACTTAATACACACACAGGCCAAACTAGATGTGACAGTGTCCTTATGGTTGCTACGATGATGCCACCACCATTTGAAACTGTCATGAGGGCCCACTTCTGACTGGGCTCACAGCATGGCACTCTGGTTTTCCCTCATACTTTTTCAAGTGCAGAAACAGCCTTAGGTGGGTGAGGCCATTTTGGCACATGCAGGGGGAAACAGGAGTGCCTCAGCCCACCATGCTGGGGTGATTGGGCCCCCATGGCATTTTTAAATCATTTTAAAATGGCAGCAGCCATGTGACAGCCACAAGGATACCCTCATGTCTAGTTTGGTCCCTTGTGATCAGTTCTTGTAATCGCTTCACTAATACATGCTGCCTATCCAGGCGCAAGAAGCAAACAATGCAGGTTATGCAATGTCACTCATTTATAAGATGCATCTGGCTGCACAGGTGCAAACAGTAGATGAAATGCAAGTGACATCGGAGCCAGTGTGGTTTCGTGATTAGGAGCGGCGAACTCTAATCAAGTGAATCGGGCTCGTTTCCCCACTCCTACACATGAAGTTAGCTGGGTGACCTTGGGCTAGTCACAGTTCACTCTCTCAGCCTCACCTACCTCACAAGATGTCTGTTGTGGGGAGAGGAAGGAAAGGAGATTGTAAGCCAGTTTGATTCTCCTTAAAAGGTAGAGAAAATTGGCATATAAAAACCAACTCTTCTTCTTCATCATAGTTCTATAGTACAACTATGTCAATCTAGTGACCCAACCATGGTCCCAGGTGATACTGCCACCTCTCCAGTAAATGAAAGGATTTAGTTCTCAGAGTGGACAAAATCAGTCACAAGCTGCAGCAATTTGGCCCCATAGCACAAGTGGTACAGTGTAGGGTTGTGCATATTGATAAACCCGAACTGAAAATAAACCCGAAATTAGCTGTTTTGGTAAATTCCAGGTTTTTGGGTTTACTGAATGCAAAAACCTGGGGATAAAGCCAAAGCCAAATAGATAGTGAGCTTTTCAGGTTTGGCTATTTGTCTTTGCTTAGAGGCATGTCTCTGTGCTTTCTCCCCTTTTTCTTTTTCTTTTTTTTTGACTGGTTTTGTTAGGGCCCCATAGTTGGGGCCCTTTTGAGGTTAAAAGACAGTAGGGAGACACCCTCCTCCCCAGTTGTGATTAGCCTTGATGCCAGAACCCTGTTGAGTGAATAGGGTAGCTGGTTTCTTGGGCAACTTGACTTTAAAGCCTGCAGAGCAGTGTTTCTTCAAGGATTGCGAAGTTAGAGGCAAAGTAAGCAGCCAAAGGTAAAGTATGTTCAACATACAGACGCTGTGGCTGATAGATACCTTCAGTTACACTTGTTTGCTTCCATCTGTGGCTACAATGTAAACTTCAATTTTATTATTTATCAGCAGTGTATATTAGAAGGCTCTGCAGTTGTTTTTCAGGTCATCTAAGAAGCCTCTTAAAAGGGCCCCCCCTAATCATAGATTTTGTGGGTGGGGGTTACATTGTGTATCTTCTGCCTCTTCCACTACTTGGCATAGGGAAAACATCAGAGGGCAGAAATAACCTCTGTACAAAACTCTATATATGCTTGGGTTGGGGGAGGAAGAGGGAGAGACAGGAGTAACTCAATACCCAATGTGTGAGGCTAGGCAGAAAAGAATCTCTTCTGGGCTGCCACAGAAAACACTAGGAAAAAACCTGCCTAAGCACAAGGCAGTCATGTCTGTTGCAGGAGAGGTGCTAACTGTTGTGGAACCTTGCTAACTTTTCTGTTTGAAGCAGCCTGCTGCTTCTTCCTGGATCAGCATTAGCTACGGGTTTTGTTAACCCTTCATCGGTGCACAAGGCTGAAGGTCAAAGGCTGTTACTGCTGTGCATATATTCTGATGTGGGGCTTATAATTCAGCAAACTGTCTTTGGTTTACTGTCTAATGTAATGTCCAAGATTTGTTCATATTAAACCACTGTGAAGCCAAAAAAAAAAAAAAAAAAAGACAGGGCTCACCCAGTCCCGTCTGGAGGGATATGTGTGTGTGTGTTAGGGCTGTTGTTTTGGTTCGGCCCGAACTGAAAAACAGCCGAATTTCCCCTGATTCGGTGGTTTTTAGTTCGGGACGAACCGAACTGAAAAATGGCGGGCAACCGGGGGGGGCCGAATTCAGCGAGTTCGGGAGTTCACGAATAAATCTGGCCAATTCGGGGAGTCAGTAAGCAGCATAACCGTCAGTAAGCAGCATTCTCCTCCCCCAGCCAATCGGTGGCCAAGCTGGGTCTTCTTCTGGCCAATCAGCCAGGACTGAGTACTGGAGGAATCAGCTGATGTGCGGCCCGGCCAGGGAGAGAGAGAGAGAGAGGGAAATCCTCGTGTGTGTGTGGGGGGGTGCTTGTGCACATTCACTCCTTTCTGTGGCTGCAGGGGGTGTATTTTTGGGGTACAGACCCCAAACATTCAGCAGAGATTCAAACAAGCCTTCTTAAGAGACCACCCAAGTTTTGTAAACAGTGGGTCAGGGGGACCCGCGATATGGGCTTCCCCCTTTTTTCTTTCCATGGCTGCAGGGGGTGCATTTTTGGGGGTACAGACCCCAAACTTTCAGTGGAGCTTCAGATGAGCCTTCTTAAGATACCCCCCAAGTTTTGTAAACATTGCGTCAGGGGGTCTCGAGATATGGGCTCCACCCCTTTTCCCTCCCCCCTTTCCATTTACGTGGCTGCAGGGGGCGCTTTTCTTGGGACACAGCCCCCAAACTTTCAGCATAGCGTTAGACAATCCTTCTTAAGATACCACCCAAGTTTTGTAAAGATGGGTTCAGTGGGGGCAGAAATATTGGCTCCCCCCTTTTCTCTTTCCGTGGCTGCAGGGGGCACATTTTTGGGGGTGCAGATCCCAAACTTTGAGCAGAGCTTCAGACAAGCCTTCTTAAGAGACCACCCAAGTTTTGTAAACATTGGGTCAGGGGGTCCCAAGATATGGGCTTTCCCCTTTCCCCTTTTCCCTATTGGGATGAATGGATCAGCTGATCCTGTATGCATCTCCAGAGCAAAACGTCCCGTGCCTAATTGGAATCGTCTTGGATTACAAGTCCTCCCCAGCCCCTCCTGATGGAACAGAAGACAGCCACAGTAAGACCCCTTTGGGGGCTTTAATCTATAATTTTTCTCCTGTGTGTGTGTGGGGGGGAAGCAGACTCTGTGTGTGTGTGGGGAGGGAGCAGTTTCTGTGGGTGGGGGGGAAGCCAAAGGGGGCTTTTGCCGATTCTGCCTGGGGGTGTGTCCCCTCTTGAGTCTCTCTCTCCCTGGTTTGAGGGGGGGTTTCAGTTGTGTGTCTTCAGGTTTTCCCTCATTCATAAGAGCGGTTAGGTCTATTTGGATGCTTGCTCAAAACTGGTTTTCAAATGGTGACTTAAAGAATCCATTTGGAGTCCCATGCAAAAGGGGAAATTCCACCCCTCCTGCTCATTATGCATAGCTAGCTGCCTCTGTCCCTTTCCATGGTTTGCAAACTCCCAGGTGTCAGGTGTTGCTTTACACAGTTGCAAAGGTGTTGCTTACAAGGTTGTGTTGCTTTGCAGTCATGTTGCAATGCTTGGCAAACATCTCAGCTGTTTGTCGGGGCTGAGAGCTTTGTGCGTGGGCGGCAAGCTCTGCTCAGACATGCACATTAAGGGTGGGGGGGACCCCTTTCGGGGCCCATATCTCAGCCCCGCTGACCCAATCTTTACAAAACTTGGGGGGTCTTTCAAGAAACGTCCTTTGAAGCTCCGCTGAAAGTTTGGGACCTCTACCCCCAAAACTGCCCCCCCAGAGCCGCGGAAAGGCGCGGTTGTGTTTTTAATGGCTTTATTCGGCCGAATTTTTTTCCCGAACTTTGAATTCCCGCCGAATTGCATGGACCCGAAGCGGGGGAGTTCAGACTTCGGCATATCCCGAATCTAAACAAGCCGAATTCAGCCGAATCCGAACTGTACCGAATTTTTTTTAATTCAACAGCCCTAGTGTGTGTGTTAGTGCTGTCAAGTTGCTTCTGACTCATGGCGATCCTATGAATCAATGTCCTCCAAAATGTCCTATCTTTGACAGCCTTGCTCAGATCTTGCAAACTGAGGGCTGTGACTACCTTTATTGAGTCAATCCATCTCTTGTTGGGTCTTCCTCTTTTCCTGCTGCCCTCAACTTTTCCTAGCATGATTGTCTTTTCCAGTGACTTGTGTAATAATGTGACCAAAATACAATAGCCTCAGTTTAGTCATTTTAGCTTCTAGGGTCAGTTTAGGCTTGATTTGATCTATAATCCACTGATGTGTTTTTTTGGCAATCCATGGTATCCGTAACACTCTCCTCCAACACCACATTTCAAAGGATACCCTCCAACTAAAAGAGCCGGCTTCAACAACCACCCCACCAGGCTTCCGAAGGAGATTTCTTCATCTACGTGGATGAGCAATCTCTTTCAGACAGCCCCCGTGGTCATGACTTCAGTCGGCTCTGATATCACCACCCCTTTCCCATGACAACCTGCTTTCCAAAAGAAAGTTGCCCTGAGTAGAAGCTTTATTTCCCTACACGTTGGGCATCTCTTTGAATCAGACTTTTCATGACCACAATAAAGGACTGCTCAAATAATGTCATTTGCCACCAAAAGAAATGTTTTCCATGCCTTATTTCTCTTGCATTTAAGCCTTTTCCCTCCGTTTGGAAGCTCATTTGCATGAACATCATGCAAAGCGACCCAGAAACAAAGGCAGAGCCCAGACTTTGAGGCGCCAGCCTAGAATCGCCTCTTTCTGCCAGTCCTTTCTGTGGCTGCAGGGGGTGTATTTTTGGGGTACAGACCCCAAACATTCAGCAGAGATTCAAACAAGCCTTCTTAAGAGACCACCCAAGTTTTGTAAACAGTGGGTCAGGGGGACCCGCGATATGGGCTTCCCCCTTTTTTCTTTCCATGGCTGCAGGGGGTGCATTTTTGGGGGTACAGACCCCAAACTTTCAGTGGAGCTTCAGATGAGCCTTCTTAAGATACCCCCCAAGTTTTGTAAACATTGCGTCAGGGGGTCTCGAGATATGGGCTCCACCCCTTTTCCCTCCCCCCTTTCCATTTACGTGGCTGCAGGGGGCGCTTTTCTTGGGACACAGCCCCCAAACTTTCAGCATAGCGTCAGACAATCCTTCTTAAGATACCACCCAAGTTTTGTAAAGATGGGTTCAGTGGGGGCAGAAATATTGGCTCCCCCCTTTTCTCTTTCCGTGGCTGCAGGGGGCACATTTTTGGGGGTGCAGATCCCAAACTTTGAGCAGAGCTTCAGACAAGCCTTCTTAAGAGACCACCCAAGTTTTGTAAACATTGGGTCAGGGGGTCCCAAGATATGGGCTTTCCCCTTTCCCCTTTTCCCTATTGGGATGAATGGATCAGCTGATCCTGTATGCATCTCCAGAGCAAAACGTCCCGTGCCTAATTGGAATCGTCTTGGATTACAAGTCCTCCCCAGCCCCTCCTGATGGAACAGAAGACAGCCACAGTAAGACCCCTTTGGGGGCTTTAATCTATAATTTTTCTCCTGTGTGTGTGTGGGGGGGAAGCAGACTCTGTGTGTGTGTGGGGAGGGAGCAGTTTCTGTGGGTGGGGGGGAAGCCAAAGGGGGCTTTTGCCGGTTCTGCCTGGGGGTGTGTCCCCTCTTGAGTCTCTCTCTCCCTGGTTTGAGGGGGGGTTTCAGTTGTGTGTCTTCAGGTTTTCCCTCATTCATAAGAGCTGTTAGGTCTATTTGGATGCTTGCTCAAAACTGGTTTTCAAATGGTGACTTAAAGAATCCATTTGGAGTCCCATGCAAAAGGGGAAATTCCACCCCTCCTGCTCATTATGCATAGCTAGCTGCCTCTGTCCCTTTCCATGGTTTGCAAACTCCCAGGTGTCAGGTGTTGCTTTACACAGTTGCAAAGGTGTTGCTTACAAGGTTGTGTTGCTTTGCAGTCATGTTGCAATGCTTTGCAAACATCTCAGCTGTTTGTCGGGGCTGAGAGCTTTGTGCGTGGGCGGCAAGCTCTGCTCAGACATGCACATTAAGGGTGGGGGGGACCCCTTTCGGGGCCCATATCTCAGCCCCGCTGACCCAATCTTTACAAAACTTGGGGGGTCTTTCAAGAAACGTCCTTTGAAGCTCCGCTGAAAGTTTGGGAGCCTTGCTCAGATCTTGCAAACTGAGGGCTGTGACTACCTTTATTGAGTCAATCCATCTCTTGTTGGGTCTTCCTCTTTTCCTGCTGCCCTCAACTTTTCCTAGCATGATTGTCTTTTCCAGTGACTTGTGTAATAATGTGACCAAAATACAATAGCCTCAGTTTAGTCATTTTAGCTTCTAGGGTCAGTTTAGGCTTGATTTGATCTATAATCCACTGATGTGTTTTTTTGGCAATCCATGGTATCCGTAACACTCTCCTCCAACACCACATTTCAAAGGATACCCTCCAACTAAAAGAGCCGGCTTCAACAACCACCCCACCAGGCTTCCGAAGGAGATTTCTTCATCTACGTGGATGAGCAATCTCTTTCAGACAGCCCCCGTGGTCATGACTTCAGTCGGCTCTGATATCACCACCCCTTTCCCATGACAACCTGCTTTCCAAAAGAAAGTTGCCCTGAGTAGAAGCTTTATTTCCCTACACGTTGGGCATCTCTTTGAATCAGACTTTTCATGACCACAATAAAGGACTGCTCAAATAATGTCATTTGCCACCAAAAGAAATGTTTTCCATGCCTTATTTCTCTTGCATTTAAGCCTTTTCCCTCCGTTTGGAAGCTCATTTGCATGAACATCATGCAAAGCGACCCAGAAACAAAGGCAGAGCCCAGACTTTGAGGCGCCAGCCTAGAATCGCCTCTTTCTGCCAGTCCTCGGCAACGCTGATGGACAGCTCGGCTTGCAATTTAAATGCCTGGAGCATGGGGTGACCCCTTTGCAGGCCCATAAAATTGGACCCACTGTTCCAAAGTTCACCAAACTTTGGTGACCATCAAAGGAGAGTCCCTTGCAGCCACGCTGCAAATTTGGGGACTCCACCTCCCAAAATTCCCCCCAGGAACTTCGGAAAAAATCCCCATTGACTATAATGGGTCTGGATTTTTCAGGAAACCCGAAAATAAGCCAAATACCCATATTTACTGGTATGGGTATTTAGCTTATTTCAGGTTTACCGAAAAAATCAGGCCAAAAAACCCCAAACCCCAAATTTACCCAAAAACATTTTTTGCCACATCCCTAATACAGTGCTAAGCTGCTCAAGGCAAACTTTACCAGGGAACATCAGGGCACTTTGATCAAGAACTTGTCTCACATGTAGCACAAGAAGTTTGAACAAGGTCAGTTTGCCTGAATGATCATGATATCAAAGTCCTCAGCATTCCTAGTCTAGGTATTCCTATGCTGGAGATACCCACACTCTCTGTTTCTCCCCCCCCCCCTTCTCAGCTAAAATAAATTACACTAGTCTCACCCTATGCTATCAACTGTTTACTTTCCTTACTTCTGTCCTGGTGATACTGCCATCAGCAAAGAGCTCAAGAACAAACAGAAAGCACAAAAGCTGAAGCCTAAAACAATGAGCCTTTTTTACTTTGGAAAGACTGCCCACTCATCTGCTTTATTCCTGCCCAATGAAATGAAATTGGGCACTAGCTGCAAATTTCAAGGTAATAAAGGGAGTGAACAAACCATCCCCAGTGGCTCAGTGGCAGAAGAAGTGGGACCAAAACTCAAAGCTAAAGATCTTACCTGCAGGCTTGAGTGCTTTTAAAATAATACAAAGCCTCTTCAGCCAGGACCAAAAGAAAAACAACCCAAACCCTAGTACAGAAACTGACTACAAACAGTGGAAGAGTTATCAGATCATGGGCAAGGACCAGGAAAAAAGAACTGGCACTATGGATGTGAAGGTGAGCTGGAAAATGACCAAAGCATTGCATCATATGTGAGAAGGGATTCATCGGGATCTTTTGGACCTAAACTGTTGTGGATCAGTGAGGTATAATAGCTAGGAGGTTGATTTTGAATGGGGGAAGCCACAGTTCAAATCCCTGATCGGCTATGAAGCATTAGAAATGTGGACAATTCACTCAGCTTAACCTACCTCTCCAATATAAAAATGATAACCATTGTAGCTTTCGGAAGGAAGGAAGGAAGGAAGGAAGGAAGGAAGGAAGGAAGGAAGGAAGGAAGGAAGGAAGGAAGGAAGGAAGGAAGGAAGGGAAACAAATGAAATAGATACACTAAAGTAAGGGTAGTCATCTGCAACTCTATTTTTCATACAGATGAATCTCGACAAATTCTTTATCCCGCAATTCATTCTGGCTCAGAAAATCATGGAAGGTAGCAATGATTTATACTGTCTGCTACTCAGAACAGTCCTTAAAAATATAAACATTGTAATGATAAAAGAGAATAACGCAGAAAAAATGAACAGAAAAAATGCATTTTACTCATCATCTGTAAAAAGCATTATGCAGTTCCTTTGCACTTCCATGCACATCAGAGAAGTGTGTTAGAGGATGGAGTTGTCTTGTATAGTTAGTAAATGTTTCTGTATATAGGAAGATTTATCTAACAGTTCCCTGTACCCCTAATTTAGACTTTTTTCCCCTTTAGCAAGATGAAAGAAAGCTGTTCAGCACTACTGTATACAAATCCAGGGATATTTTTAATACTGAATGACAATCCCTACCTTCAAACCAATTATTTTTCAATTAACAAGTATAATTAATTTTCACACTTCATATACTCACATGAGAATGACAGAAACAATTAAATGTTCATTAAATCTGCCAATACAGGAAGCAAGAAACCAACAAAAGCCATTTTTTAAAGGTAGATCAATTTCTCTCTTTCTCTCTTTCTCTCTCTCTCTCTCTCTTTTTTGCAACCAAGCTGGCATATTTATCACTTCTAGGTGGGTGAATTCCTGTAGGTATCTGTCACCTTGTTCACAAATTTTCCTGTGGCTCTCTTGTCCCATTCTCCCTCCCAGAAGGCCAGGGTAGAAGAAGAAGGAGAAGAGTTGGTTTTTATACCCTAATTTTTTCTACCTTTAAGGAGTCTCAACCCGGCTTACAATTGCCTTCCCTTCCTCTCCCCACAACAGATGCCTTGCAAGGTAGGTGGGGCTGAGAGAGCTTGGAGAGAACTGTGACTAGCCCAAGGTCACCCAGCAGGCTTCATGTGTACGAGTGGGGAACCAAACCCGGTTCACCAGATTAGAGTCTGCCGCTCATGTGGAGGAGTGGGGGAATCGAACCTGGTTCTCCAGATTAGAGTCTACCACTCTTAACCACTACACCATGCTGGAGTTCTGTCTGCCTCCATTTTGTCCTTACAACAACCTTGTGAGGTAGGTTAGGCTGATAATGTGTGAGTGGCCCATGCGCCCCCCCTCCATTATTTCTATGCTCCAGGATTTCAATCAGTCCCAGCAGGCACTCTAACCACCACACAATAATGACTCATGGTTTTGTGAACTCTCTCATTTTGACAGTGAAAGATACTGTTCTGTTGGTCTGTCCAATTTGCTATGACCCACTAAGACTATGTAGGACAGTTTGCCAGCGGCATCTGGTTTTTTCACCTGCCTGAGAGTGAAAAACATAGGGCAGGTGGGTGGATACCTGGCACAGGTCACAAGAGGGGGCTGGTTGACTGTGCTTGGCTTGGTGGGTTACAAACTGTGCAAGCCTTTGTCGCGGTTCGGGCCGTTAAGTGCCTACACTCTTAGAATGTACCATTTACTGAGAAATGGAGTTATCTATTCAGCGAGACACCACTAGACCGGAATCAACGGTTCCTAGAAACTTGTTATTGCTCCTAGGACATCTCTTGAACACGCCAATAAATTTATAATAATGGACAAGAGTAGAAGTATATATAAAAAACACATTTATTTACATTATACAATATATGCTTTTTGGTTGCAAAGCCTTAAAATATCATATAAGGATAGACATCATTAGTCTTAAACATGTTTATGTAGCAAGTAATCATTCACATTCTCTATGCCTCCATAAAGGAGTATCTTAGTCAGAATATACTCATAAAGTATCCTTAGCACCTTCATTCAGAATATAAGGTTACAGAAATCCTGTCAAAATATGGTTAATTCTTTGGAGAAAGATTTGGTTAGAAGCATCCTAACTTAAATCATTCAAAACATCATAACATTTCTGTACAGAAGACACACTATACCTTGCTGTGTCATCTGTGTCACCTGGAGTCCTTTAAAGACTTCTATTAATATTCTTAACTGATCATCATTAAGATCAGGCATTGTGTATGTACATGCTATGCATGCTCTTTCTAGTTTTAGACAGCAATGCTGAATATATAAATACTATGTGTTAGCTTAAAGCTATTTACAGTCTCTTTGACTGTGCCAATCTGTGTATGTGCATTGTGCATATCTCACAGAGTACAGAGAATCTCCTTTCCCTTCAGGAACTTCTCTGGTCTCTTGCTCTGAGGAGGTTCAGAAGTCCCTCTGTTAAGTAGAGGACGTTCTGACACAATCTCAGAGGTCTAGCTATTAGCCCTGTATTCAGGATGCTTCTTAGCATTGGTAAGCCAAATAGGCTTAGTCTGTAAGAATCCATAAATCTGATGGACTCTCAGTGTTCCAATACATGGAAAGATCACTGCACTTAGATTCCCATTCAAAGAATAGGAATTCTAAGGGTCTCTATCCTCTTCTAGGAATAGAGCAGTCTCACAAGAAGACTGTAAGTAAGATATGTTGAAATATCCAGATCTTGATACCTCAAGATATCTCTGATAACTACTGTCCACGCAAGAACAGAGTTTCAATGTTTTACATCTCAAGCCTTTTGAGATGGAGGTACTACGCCAGACAGCTGCAGTCTGCCAGCCATAGAACTCTAAAGTGCCAGCTGTACTGTGGCTGGTATTTATACAATTTCTAGACCCATTAAGAGTGAAGAGTGTTCCTTTTCCCCTCTTCCTTAGTCTTCAAAAGGGTACCTTTATTCCCCTTTCTTATCCGATACCAGGAGCTTAGTGGCTTCTGCTCCTGTCTTATGTCCTTATATGGATTTCCTTTTCTTTCCGTCCTCTGTGCCTAAAGTATAAATACTCATTTCTGAGTTACATGATCACGTTACATATTTAATTTCTATACCATCCTCTTCGTTAGGACTATACGCATTAAATGAGACTACTTAGAAATCTGTAGCACAACGTTTAACTATATAACTAACAGAACACAATTTTAGCTGACATTGTCACTTTGCAAAGTGTTTTGTTTACATTAGTTAGCAGGTTTGCATCTGGCAAGATTACAGTAGAGCAAGGAAGCATATTACTCTTATCTTTGAGAGAACTATAATGCCTTTAGGCTATATTTTAAGCACAATTTCAACTATTAATGCACTCTTAGTACATTAAGATATCTTAAGACCTTGAAAAGGCCATTTAAGATTCTGACATCTGGCAGCTAAGTCAGAAAGACAACTTTTACGCTGCCCCTTCAAGGGAAAGCCAGAGTAACTTTAGTAGTTAGCTTTGATAGAGCTAACCTTGAGAGTAGTCTGTCAGCCTGACACAGAGTTGCCTGTCAGCATGACACAGACTTTCATTATACATTACACAAACCTCTGTATGTGTATGATGTGTTTAAGCTCTATAAGGAATTAATTCTGCACATGTTCACAAGATACCATGATCATGTCAGGGCCTGTCATACCTTCTTTAGTGGTGTCCTAGGTGGAAATCTGGAAGATGGTGAGGAAGCTTGGTGAGCCTTCCCAGACTCCATGTGGCCAGTATTTGCCTAAGATGGATAAGAACAGACATCGTCTCAGCTAGCTAGAGCAAGCAGTTGTGCCAAGGACATGCTTGAAATAAGAGATTATAGACACAGCTTTTACAAGTGGAAATCTTTGAGAGGGTGGGAGCAGGCTGATTTTCTGCTTGCTTTGTCATCAAACCACAGAGGGTTTTTTGCCTGTAACAAAATCCGGTTGCTACATTTTAAATATAACAGTTAAATAACTCTGATTTAGTTTAAAAATATCTAATTCACATTCTAGAATAATATATTTGTAAAGCCATACATACCAACAGCCTCTTCTTGAGACCCTCTGAGAGAGGTCTGAATTACTAGCCCTTCTGTGTCTGTATTTATACTATTTCAGTCACCTTGTGGCTGTTGGGTTATATCAAGGCGTGTGATACCCTTTCTCAAGGTAGGTTTCACTGTCCTTGTATCAAGAAGTTAAAGGTAGGTGAAGGATTTGACTATCCCTCAATCAAGTCCCCTTTTCTATAACCTTGCAGAAAGGTGCCTTTGATCTGCTTGGCAGATGAATCCAGAAGTTGATGGTGAATGTAGGCTATAACTGTTACCTTTGCCTCCACTCCCAGTAGCCAGGATCAAGCCAGGTACTAGCAGTGCATCAAGCTTTTCTTAATGTGCTGCTCCAAGAAGCTTGCTTGGAGACCTGGCCCTGACTGCAAATGGGGTTGAATAATAACCTCTGTACAAAAAAAAAAATCTTTGCATATAGAAAATGATCACGTCAGAGAGAGCTAGGCTAGAACACTTCTCCTGATGCCCAGTTTTCTATGTACAGAGAGTCTTTGTATAGAGGAACAGACACTGTGTCACTCAGTAATACCAGAAGACTCAGGTCATATGGGAGGAGTCAATAATGGGGATGCTTCCTGTGTCCTAAAAGGGATCATGCTGCAGCAGTTTCTATACCATCAAGTAATGCCAGGAGGAACCCTAAAGTGGCTTCCATGTATAATCGTAATGTGACTTGGGAGTTTACAATAAACTATTAGATTGGATGATGAACCACAATGTTCATTGCTTGCTTTATAACAAGTTTTATGGGCTCCACTCATAAATCAACAATTACAAAGACACTTTCCTTGTGGTATTTTTAGAGGGTTTGTATCAATGAAGCCTCTATTGATGATTTCAGCTAACAGGACCTCTCATTACACTGACATAGCATCACAGAGGATGCTTGTAGCTGTAGAACTAATTGCCCTCCTTTTTCCAAACAGATGCTGTGTGACCTTTAGATATCACAAAGGCTAAGTAGCAAAGGGAGAATAATAATGATATTATAATTGATTTGTGAATTATTAAAGAGAGTGATTAAACGCTTGCTGTCTCAACCTTTTGCTTTCAAGAGATTGTTGTGGATTTCTTGCTGAATTTTCCTGATGTATGTTAGTGTGATTGCTAAATCACTTGGATGGAGTAATGATACTCTTAACATTCCAGCTAAGCTTGGGAATCAAGAAAGAGTTTTCATGTTTGCTCCCTATCCATTCACTTTCCTTTGTCTCTTATTGTCAGTGGGTGCTCTTTATCATCCTCAATTCAAGAAAGTTTAAAGGAAATATTTCTTCACACACCAAACAATTAAATTAATAAAACCCATGACTGTGGTGATGGCCACCTATTGAGATGGCTTTTAAAACAGGGTAATGACACATTCATGGAGAATAAGTGTTTCCATGGCTATTACTTTTAATGGCTATTCCATGCTCATGGGTAGGGTTGTGCATATTGATATACCCGGACCAAAAATAAACCTGAAATTAGCCATTTCGACAATATTAGGGTTTTGGGTCAACTGAATACCAAAACCTAAGAATCTGCCCAAACCCGAATAGGCAATTCCCGGCTTTGTTGGGTTTCTACTATTCGCATTTGCTCAGATGCAAAGCTCTGTGCTTTCTCCCATTTTTAAAAATCTTTCACTGGTTTTGTTAGGGCCCCATAGATGGGGCCCTTTTGAGGTAGGGGTCATGTAATCGGAGCCAGCTTTGGAAGGGTCATTTTAAAAGATGAGGCTCACCCTGTGCCATCCAGAGTGATATACCCTCCAATTAAAAAATGGCCACTTCTACAGTTACTTATTGGACTTTTGAAGAAGACTCCTCACCCGCACGGATGAGCAATCTCCTTCACAAGAGATGCCTTGGTCATGACTTGGTTCCAATATCACACACACACACACCATGAAATCAGCTCTCAAACTTAAAAATACTTGCCTCAGTGTATGCACCCACAACAGCGAAGGAAGACTTTTATAAATTCCTCTTTTCCACGTTGGAAGAATATCAGGAGTATGATATTATAGTTATGGGTGATATGAATGGGTTGCTTGACTCAAAATTAGATCGCTCTAAAAACCAAATGTTCTCAAACTGCTCTCAAACTGAAGGTCGCCCCGAGTAGAGTAGTGACCATCTCTTGAAATCAGATTTTTGGTTTTTGACTATAATAAAGGACTGTTCACAGGATGTCATTTGCCACCAAAATAAACGTTTTTTGTGCCTTATTTTTCTGGCATTTAAGCCGTTTCCCTCAGTTTGGAAGCTAATTTGCATGGACATCATGCTATGCACCCCAGATACGAAGGCAGCACCCATACTTTGAGGCGCCAGCCTGCCAATCAGCTCTTTCTGCCATTCCTCGGCAACACTGAACTTCTGAACCTGAAAACCGATGAACAGCTCGGCTCACAAATGCCTGGAGGATGGGGGTGGCCCCTTTGTGGCCCCATAAAATTGGACCCCCTGTCCCAACATTCACCAAACTTTGGTGTCCATCTAAGGAGCGTCCCTTGCAGCTATGCTTCAAATTTGGTGACTCTACCTCAAAAAATGCCCCCACAGGAGCTTTGAAAAAATCTCCATAGACTATGATGGACCTGAATTTTTTCAGTAAACTCAGAAATAAAGTCGAAATACCCCTTTACTGGTCTGGGTATTAGGCTTATTCCGGGTTGACCAAAAACCGGGCCCGATAAACCTGAACCTGAAATTAACCAATTTTTTTTTTGTACAACCCTACTCATGGGAATTTGGGGAGATGCAGGTCTCACATAGGGATGGACTGCTGCTATTCCTTCTTCTGCTCAGCAATTCAATGTACAGTAACCAGGGTCACTGCTAGTGTTGCCAACCTCCAGGTGGCAACTGGAGGTTTCCTAGGATTACAGTTCACCTGGCGAAAATGGCTGCTTTGGAAGATGGAATCCATGACATTACACTCCATTGAATTCCCTCCCTTCCCACAAACCCCACCCTCCTCTGGCTCCACCCCAAAATCTCCAAGTATTTTCAAACCTGTAACTGGCAACCCTAGCCTCCACAGGCCCTCAGATAAAGATTCCCTCTGCCCTCTCTCACATAATTAAAATATATTTAAGAATAAATTGAGAAAACAGTGAGTTAAGATCCATTGGAATTTGCTTCTCTTTCATTGCTCCCTTTCCGCAGGGTGTTGGGAAAGGAGGCATACAAAGGAAGTCAGCAGTTCTTAAGGTAAAGAACAGAGAAAGCTTCTCTAGAAATTCAGTTATTTTAACACTTTGTTTAACTTGTGACACTCCGAGTGCCCTCTAGCTGCAGGATAATACTTGATATGATTTCAAGTCAAGCAAAGGGTTAAAATGAATCATTACAGATTTCTGGAGAGATTTCTCTAGCTGTTGCTGAAGCCCCAAGATTACAGGCATCACTGATATATTAGTTATACTTAAGTCACTGAAAAACATGGCTTTTATTAACGGTGACTCTAAGCATGTGAGGGTGCTTAAAAGGGACATGGTGGATGCTTTGAGAAAATACTGCAGTCACTTTAAGCACTCTGCCAATTCACAGGGGGTAAATGGCCACAAGGTGGATTTTTCCCAAGCTCCGTCAAAAGCGACAGTGACTGCAGCCGTCCATACTATAAATTATCCATTTATTACTCTTTTAACACTTATGTAGTCTTTTAAATACCTGCCTTTTGACTGCACTGTAATTGAGCCAACAAAATGGTTAGCCATGCTTGTCTGTGGCAAAATGGAAAAACAAAAGCCATTAAATAACTTCAGTTAAGACCAACCAAAATAAGAACATAAGAACATAAGAAAAGCCATGCTGGATCAGACCAAGGTCCATCAAGTCCAGCAGTCTGTTCACACAGAGGCCAAACAAGTGGTTCTAGGATGCCCACAAACAAGACAACTGCAGCAGCATTGTCCTGCCTGTGTTCCAAAGCACCTAATATAATAGGCATGCTCCTCTGATCCTGGAGACAGTAGGTGTGCATCATGAGTAGTATCCATTTTTACTAGTAGCCATGAATAGCCCTCTTCACCATGAACATGTCCACTCCCCTCTTAAAGCTTTCCAAGTTGGCAGCCATCACCACATCCTGGGGCAGGGAGTTCCACAATTTAACTATGTGTTGTGTGAAAAAATACTTCCTTTTGTCTATTTTGAATCTGTCACCCTCCAGCTTCAGCAGATGACCCCGTGTTCCAGTATTATAAGAGAGGAGAAAAGCTTCTCCTTGTCCACTCCCTCCATACCATGCATAATTTTATAGACTTCTATCATGTCTCCCCTTAGCCGCCTTCTTTCCAAGCTCAACAGCCCTAAGCGTTTTGACCACTCCTAATAGGGCAGTTGCTTTAGCCCACTGATCAATTTGGTTGCTCTTACATGCACCTTCTCAAACTCTGCAATATCCTTTTGTAGGTGTGGTGACCAGAGCTGTACACAATATTCTAAGTGTGGTCTCACCATGGATTTGTACAAGGGCAGTATAATAGCAGCAGTTTTATTTTCTATTCCTCATCTAATTATGACCAGCGTGGAATTTGCCTTTTTCACAGCAGCCACACACAGGTTGACGTCTTCATCGAGCTACCCACCACCATCCCAAGATCCCTTTCTTGGTCTGTTGCTGCCAACACAGATCCCATCAGTGTATATGTGAAGTTGGGATTTTTTGCCCCAACATGCATCACTTTACACTTGCTCACATAGAATTTCATTTGCCATTTTAATGCCCATTCCTCCAGTTAGAAGAGATCCTTTTGGAGCTCTTCACAGTCCAATTTTGTTTTAACCACCCTAAATAATTTGGTGTCATCTGCAAACTTGGCCACCTGCAAATATGGCCACCAACAAAGATCCCTGAGGGACCCCCCTGCTCACATCCCTCCATTGTGAGAACTGACCATTGATTCCTACTCTCTGCTTCCTATTTTTCAGCCAGGTCTCAATCCATAAAAGGACTAGTCCTCTTATCCCATGACTATGAAGTTTGTGTAGCAGTCTTTGGTGAGGGACTTTGTCAAAAGCCTCTTGGAAATCCAAATATACAATAACATAAATAAATACAAAATAACACAACAAATTGTGTGAGCTTTCAAGTGTTGCAGAACTCTTCATCAGGTTTGATGATAAAAACAATTAAAAGGGAGGGGTCACATTTTTCAAGCCATGGCACTAAAGGCCTATTTGTCTGCATTCTGTAGGATATCTGCAAGGTGTTTAGCCGACTTAAGAACATAAGAGAAGCCCTGCTGGATCAGACCAGTGGTCCATCTAGTCCAGCATCTTGTTTCACACAGCAGCCAACCAGTTACAGGGCATTCCCTGATGTTGCTCCCAGCACATGTATTCAGAGACTTACTGAAATGGGCACAGGCCATGCCTAGCTGGTATCAACTTGTGCCCCTGGTATGCTGTGATGAAGCCATAACTGAATCTCACCAAGCTGAAAATATAACAACATCATGTTTTTCTGCCTATCTAGGAGTACAAAAATTGTAGGCTGTTTGGATGGTGCCTTCCAATATAATACTAAGGATACTTTCCAGAAAGTAAACCCAGGGTCTCCAACACTGCCTCAGCAATTGACAGATGAGCGGGGGCAGTGCCTGGGAAGGGTGGAGTTTGTGGAGGATGCAGTTCCATGACTGGCTGACAATTTAGGCTGTCTCCCCTAGTCTCTGTGATCTCTAGCTCACAGACAAGGGGAAATCCCAAGATTGTTACTACATGGACGTCATTTTTATCTTCCATTCTTTAATTCCTTGTGGGCAGAAAATTGAGGCTGGGGACAAGTAACTGGAAGTCCGAAATAAACCCCATTCAGTAGACCTGCTTAAGGTTGTTATCTACAAGTACGGTATCTCAATATATGAGTGGGGTAACAGTTTGCTCTGGAAGTTAAAAGAGCAAGCATGGTATAGTGGTTAGGAAATCTGGATTCTAATCTGGAGAACCAGGTTTGATTTCCCACTCCTCCACATGAGCGGCTGACTGGTAAACCTGGCTTGTTTCCCCACTCCCACAGATGAAGCCTGCTGAGTGACCTTGGACTAGTCACAGTTTTCTTTGAACTCTCTCAGCCTCACCTACCTCACAAGGAGTATGTTGTGGGAAGAGGAAGTGAAGCAGATCATAAATCGGTTTGATCCTCCTTAAAAGGTAGGGGAAATTGGCATATAAAAACCAACTCTTTTTCTTCTAAAAGGTTTACTGTCCTAAATTTTGGTTATACTCCAAAACTTTTGGCTAGATTTGGGTTGAAACAGAAGGTTGAACTTAATGTCTTTGAATTACTTGCCCTGTTCCCCCAGTGGTTTGGTTTTGAAAACCTGGTTAATAAAGTGATTAAAAAAAACTGCACCCTTTAAAAAAGGTTGTCATTTCCTTAGCTGTCTATAAGCCAATTTAAATACTCAGTGGAAGAAGAACATCTGTTTCTCAAGACAATTAAGTTATTAGTTACAGATTAATTTAATAAGCCTGACAGATGATCCAAGAATCTTGGGGCATAATCAATAAACCTGGAATATAAGGAATGGAAATTGGTTTTGGAACATTAGAAAGTCTGTGCCATTGAAATATAATTTTTTTACGTGCACAAGTGCTGCACTTAACAAGAAATCTTGGGGTTTTTTTCTGCAATTGCTATAGAAAATGAAATTAAAAAAAATATACATACACACACACATATAACAGGCCTACACAACATACAACCAACTAAGCTGAGTACTATCAGAAGAAAGCAAAATCTCTCCCTGGCTGTAGTATCTGAAGGGACAAGACCCTGCCCACAGGTGGCCATGGCAAGAGCTCCCCTTTAAAAGGGTCACTGCTAGGGTTGTGCAAAAAAAGAGGTCAATTTTGGGTTCGGGTTTATTGGGCTTGATTTTTTTTTTTGGTAAACCCAGAATAAGCCAAATACCCTTACTGGTAAATGTTGGTATTCGGCTTATTTCCAGATTTCCTGAAAAAATTGGGCCTATTGTAGTCTATGGGGATTTTTTTTAAGCTCCTGTGGGGATGTTTTTGGAGGTAGAGTTCCCAATTTCTCAGTGTAGCTTCAAGGGACTCTCCTTGCATGAACCCTGATGTTTGGTGAACATCAGATCAGAGGGTGCGATTTTATGGGGTCCGGAAGGGGTCGCCTCCTCCTCCATGGAGAAGCAAATGCTTCTCCATGGAGGAGGGGGTCGACCCCTTCAGGACCACATAAAACTGGACCCCCTGTCCCAAAGTTTACAATTCTTTGAGTATCATGCAAGGAGAGTCCCTTGAAGCTATGCTGCGAATTTGGTGAGTCTACTTCAAAAATGCCCCCGGACAATTTTAAAAGTACTCACTTTTCACAGTTTGTAATGGCTGCCTGCTTTCTCACTCAAGAATCACCCTTGTTATGTAATTTGGCAATGGAAGTTCTGGCTAATCAAATAAGGAAAAATGGAAAAATTAAAGGACTTAAAAATGAAGATCAGGCGTACAAACTTAGAAGTTATGCGGATGATGTGGTACTGATATGACAAGACCGGTCGCATTAAATGACAGAAATAAAATATCAAATCGACCAGTTCAGCTACTTTTCAGGATATAAATTAAACCAGCAAAAGACTGATATCATTTCATTCAATTTGTCAAATAAAGAGAAAATAGAACTTTCAAAAATTCTGCAATGTCCAACTCCAAAAAGAAGTGTTAAGTATATAGGAATTGAAATTCCTGTTGGAAGTGATTCACTATTTGATCTAAACTATAAGAAGACTTGGACTAAAATTGAGAATTATCTGGAAAGATGGAACAGACTTCAAATTTCTTGGTTAGGTCAAATTTCAACAATTAAAATGAATGTACTTCCAAGACTGAACTTACTTGAATTGACTTGGAATTATGAGAGAATGGGAGATAGAAGATGGAGACTTGATAATAACTTGTTGTTGAATAAGGAAATTGCCTTACAATGTAAGAAAGAACAGAAAGAATTCTTTGAAATAAACTGTATGTCAGAAGTCTCAATCAGAATGGTCTGGGATGCGAGTAAAGCCTTTATGAGAGAAAGATTGATAGCTATTAATTCCAAACTTAAGAAACAAAGAAGACAGCGTAGACAATCTTTGATAGAGGAGTTGCAAAAATTGGAAGAACAACATGCTAAAGATGGCAAAAGAAGCACTTTGAAAGACATAAAAAAGACAAAAACAGAAATTGACTTGTTGGATACGGAAGAAATGCAAAATAGAAATTATCTGCAAAACAGAAATTTTTTGAACAGGCAAACAAGCTCAGAAAATATTTGGCTTATTATATCAGGAAACAAGTGGGAAAAAAGATGATAATAGGGGTCAAGATATTGGATAAAATCAGTTATAAAGAAAAAGATATAGAACAATTTACAAAATATTTTGAAAGATTATATCAATCTCATCTAAATGGTCAAAAACAAGAAGAAATTGAGAACTATATTAAAGATTCTAACATAAGTACATTCGAGAAAGATGATTCATGGTGGAACCAGAACATTACTGTATCAGAGATTACCTCAGCTATTTCAAGACAGAAAACAGGCAAATCACCGGGACCGGATGGCTTGACTGCAGGTTATTACAAATGTTTTGAAGAGGAATTAATTTTACATCTCCAAAAGTTGTTAAATGAAATTCCACAAACTGGAAAGTGCCCTGACTCATGGCAAGAAGCTCACATTTCATTAATACATAAAGAAGGCAATGATCCTCAAAAACCAGGCTCTTACAGACCCATATCATTATTAAATGTGGACTACAAAATTTTTGCATCAGTATTGGCAGAGAGATTGAAAAAGAAAATAGGACAAATAATACATCCAGATCAGACGGGATTCATTCCGAAAAGACTTATGAGAGACAATATACATTTTAGTCTCAATGCTATAGAGCACACCAAATGGTTGAAAAGGAAAGCAGCTTTCATCTTCCTGGATGCCAAAAAAGCTTTTGACAATATTCATTGGGATTTCCTATTACAGACTTTACATCAGTCAAATTGTGGTGAAAATTTTTATAAATGGATACAGAGCATCTATCAAAAACAATCAGCGAGATTAGTTATTAATAACAAACTAACAAAAAAGTTTGTAATTAAAAAAGACACCAGGCAAGGATGTCCACTTTCACCATTATTATTCAACATGGCTCTTGAAATATTGGCAAATAGAATAAGACAAGATGAGAAAATAAGCGGACTGAAAGCTGATGAACAGGAGTATAAATTAAAATGTTATGCTGATGGTGTTAACATTAGAGAACCCTACAGAAACAATAGAATATCTTATGGATGAAATAGTGAAATGTGGACAAATATCGCGATATAGGATAAACAAACACAAGACGAAGATTATCCTGGAGAATTTGAGTAGTGCTGAAAAACAAATCATACAAACTCTTACAGGATGTGAGATAGCGGAAGATCCAGTTAGATATCTTGGAATATATATTACTGGGGAAAACCTCACACTGATAAAAGACAATTATCTTAAACTGTGGCTTACAATACAGCAAGATTTAAAAAGATGGACTAAACTTAACTTATCATGAATGGGAAGGATTGCAGCTGTAAAGATGAATCTGTTACCAAAGCTAATATTTCTTTTTCAAATGCTTCCAATTCAAATTGAAGATAAGACGCTGAAAAATTGGCAGAGACAGATGAACAAATTTGTATGGGCGAGAAAGAAACCAAGAATTAACTTCAGAATTATGCAAGATGAGAAGAAAAGAGGTGGTCTTGCTTTTCCAAACATTAAGTTATATTATCAAGCGGCTGGACTAGCATGGATAGAGGAGTGGATAAAGAAACCAGACCAAACAGCCTTGAATATTGAGAAGGGCATGTGGACCAAAGGATTTCATTATTATCTATGGAAAGCTAAGAGTAAAAATTTTTTGGGAGGAAAAACATGTTATTAAAGATGGACTAATGAAGATAATGAAGGCTGTCGTATTTTGGTCATGTCATGAGACGACAAGAGTCACTGGAAAAGACAGTCATGCTAGGAAAAGTTGAGGGCAGCAGGAAAAGAGGAAGACCCAACAAGAGATGGATTGACTCAATAAAGGAAGCCACAGCCTTCAATTTGCAAGATCTGAACAAGGCTGTCAAAGATAGGACATTTTGGAGGACTTTCATTCATAGGGTCCCCATGAGTCAGAAGCGACTTGATGGCACTTAAAACACACAATGAAGATATGGCTTAGAAATAGAAACAGATTGAGCTCAATGCCTCCACGAATAATGTCCCCCACAGATGCATATTTGTCTAAGGGGGAAAGGAAGAAAGTAGATATGGTCACATATGAAGATATGCTGAATGACCAAGGAGATATAAAAACATGGAATGAAATCCAGAAGAACAGAAACATTGATTGGCTGATCTATAATCAGATGATCATGAAAGTACATCAGGATTGCCTACTACAGGGCATGATAAGGAAAAATACAGATTTTGAAGACCTAATTAGCAAAGAAAAAGATCACATTTTGGGGAAAAATTATAAACTTTTACTTAAAAATGAAACAGAACAAGAACAAGTTAAGACATGCATGGTAAAATGGATGGAAAACTTCAAAAGGAAGATAACTTTTCAACAGTGGGAAAGACTTTGGACTAAATCGATTAAATTTACGGCCAGTAATAATTTATGTGAAAACTGGTATAAACAATTTTTAGATGGTATATCACACCGATGGATATTACAAAGATGGATGACTCATATGATAACCGCTGTTGGAAATGCAAAGACACAGATGGAACATACTTTCATATGTGGTGGACATGCAAGAAAGTTAAGAAATTTTGGATACAAATCCATCAAGAAATGCAGAAAGTTTTAAAAATTAGATTTCCGCTGAACCCAGAGACTATGTTACTAAGACTTCAACCTGACAATTTGGATAGAAATGCTGGAGAACGTTTTGGTTACATGCCAACGGCGGCCAGATTAGTATTAGCATCACTGTGGAAACAGGAAGATGTGCCAGATGTGGAAAGGTGGCAACAGAAAATGGATGAATTTGTGGTGATGGCCAAGCTGACCAGTTTGATGAAAGAGAAGACAACTGATGATTTTCAATGAAAATGGGAAGATTATTTAGATTATGTACAACAAAAGGGATAGATTGCTAAAAGTAAAACTAAGATTACATAAAATTTATTAATTTAAATAGATGGATTTTATTACACAAATCATAAAGATAATGTAAAAGACTTTTGAGATGTAAGATGGGGGGAAAAATCTCCCCGAAGGAGTATAAACTGTGTGAATGTATGTGTGATTGTATGTTTGTTTGTATATATTGAAAATCTTAATAAAATATTTAAATAAAATATTTTTAAAAATATATTTAAATATTAAAAAAAGGAGAAGGTTCTAGACCATATCAAGCCTAAACGCTCCCTAGAAGCTAAAATGACCAAACCAAGGCTATCATACTTTGGTCACATTATAAGAAGAGAAGGCTCACTGGAAAAGACAACAATGCTAGGAAAAGCTGAAGACAGCAGGAAAAAAAGATCTAACACGAGATGGATTGACTCAATCAAGGACACCACAGCCTTCAGTTTGCAAGAGAAGACAACTGATGATTTTCAATGAAAGTGGGAAGGTTATTTAGATTATGTACAACAAAAGGGATAGATTGCTAAAAGTAAAACTAAGATTCCATAAAATTTATTAATTTAAATAGATAAAATTTATTATACAAATCATAAAGATAATGTAGAAGACTTTTGAGATGTAAGATGAAAAAAAAAAAAACTCCCCGAAGGAGTATAAACTGTGCGAATGTATGTGTGATTGTATGTTTGTTTGTTTGTTTGTATGTATTGAAAATCTTAATAAAATATTTAAATAAAATATTTTAAAAAATATTTAAATATTAAAAAAGAAGAAGGTTCTAGGCCAGATCAAGCTTAAACACTCCCTAGAAGCTAAAATGACCAAACCGAGGCTATCGTACTTTGGTCACATTATAAGAAGAGAAGGCTCACTGGAAAAGACAACAATGCTAGGAAAAGCTGAAGACAGCAGGAAAAAAACTAACACGAGATGGATTGACTCAATCAAGGACACCACAGCCTTCAGTTTGCAAGACCTGAACAAGGCTGTTAATAGTAGGATGTTTTGGAGGTCGTTAATTCATAGGGTCACTTCACATGCACGCACATGCACATTTTGTATATTACATATTTTAGATGCTCTTTTAATGTCTTGATGTTTTGATGATAAATTGTTGTAATGCTTTGATATTTGTTGCTTTAGGGACCCTATTTGGGTGGAAAGGAAGCATAGAAATATTTTAGCTAAATAAATAATTACTCCCTTGATGCCTGGGATGGGGTGCGGTCACTGGGCCTTTCCATAGACCCTACCCAACATCTGAATTTTTGGCCTGTATCCACTCTCTTGATGCCTTCAGCTGATCTTCTCAAGTGTTATCACAATGGACCTTTTCAAAATCCTTTTAAATGACATAGCTTGTTTTGATATCACATAGGGCCTAGATATATGGTTGCCAACCTCCAGGTGGTTAGAACTATTCAGTTCTAATCTCCTACGATTTACAGCACAGGTGCTATTCTATTTGGTTTAACCTCCAGGTGGTGGCTGGAGATCTTCTGCTATTACAATGGATCTCCAGGTGATAGAAATCAATTCCCCTGGAGAAAACAGCTGCTTTGGCAATTGGACTCTATGGCATTGAAGTCCCACCCCTCTCCAAACCCTACCCTCCTCAGACTCCAGCCCCAAAATCTCCAGGTATTTTCCAACTCGGAGTTGGCAACCCTATCTAGGTAGGCTAAGAACAGCCAAATGGTGCTCAGAGGAATTTTGGGCCTTTGGGAATTTGAATTCTAAGGTAAATGAGTTGCAAAATACATTCTCACAGCTTCCATGCCATAAGCTTTCGAACAGTGACTTTTAAATTATGCCCCTGAAAAGGTACCTAAATGAGTAGTTTTGGAACTCTCAATGGAAACTGTCAGACAATATTTGCCTCTTTTAGTTAGCAATTGTATTTTTCTCAGAATGTCTTTTCAAAAAGTCAGCTACTCCCAAGTTTAGAAAGAGTAGGGGGAATTCTTGCTGAAGTCTGAATTTTGTTTTGAGAGAGAGAGAGAGAGAGAAATCTCAGAGGCTGTGATGTGTCACAGATATAAATTAACATACAATATGAGAAGGAAAATTAAAATGTCATGCTTCACTTCCAAGGCTGTGCTTACTGTTATGTTTGTTTCCTCTGTTTATTCATGCAGTTCCTAACAGACACGAGGATGCCAAGGTAAGTGGCGTTCTTGTTTATTAACACATTACATGGTTCAGTGCTTTCATGATATGCCGGGTGAACTCAAGTTTTTCTACTATTTTCTGTTTTGGAATTACACACTGACTTGTGTGTGTCTTCAAGAATAACCTCTAAGATAAGAATAATCCTCCTGTACATGTTTGAATAATGAACACCTGAATCTTAAATTGTACAATGTATGCGACAATTTCATCACATCTGTTCTGTAAAACTGGCAGATTCTCTGTCCTCAGTTCCAAGACTGTGAATGCCAGAGTCACCAAAAATTAGGGGCTTTAGCACCTTCTTCTTCCCAAAATAATTTCACCTTGTTTTCCAGAGTACCATCCCTTTGCCCCAGCAATGACCATGTTACCTTTTGCTTACTCTCCAGTAAGCACAGAGTTAACATACCAGCTTGAGAAATCGGAACACTTGAAGCTCCATCAAATCAGGGTAGCTTCTGCTAAGATTCTTTGCAAACTTGACCTTCTGAAATGAAGGAATACTGCCAATGGTTCTGTGACTATGAGCTGTAATTCAGGAATTTTGGTTGTCAGGTCATACGCTGTTGCATATAGAGGCAAGCCAAAGCTACTCTAAAACAGAGTAGAGGGTTATTAAAAAAACCACAATTTTCTAGGCAGTGGTGAGCATGCAGGTTTGAAACATTGGCTTAGTGACAGCTAGTGTGATGAAGCTGCTAGAGTTCAAATCATTTCTCAGGTGTGGAGCTCATTGGTTGACCTTTCGTCAGTTACTCTCTCTTAGCCTAGCTCACATTACAAGTAAGTTGTGAAGACAAAAGTAGAAGAGACGGAAATCCTGAATGCTGCCCTCAGGTCCTAAAAGAAAGGGTAAAGTAAAAAATGCACAATAAATAACTATCTAAAGACATGATTCTATTACTGTAACACTATTTTAGTCTGAAAACTGTTGTTTTAAGTTGTCAGTGGTGTAGGTTTTTATTGCTGACCCAGGGCTAAACTGGGGGAGGAGGCCTCGACCAGCAAAAAAACCCACAATGCATACACACACACACACATATACACATATATATAATAACACTCAACACGGTTTTGGAGAGAAACGGCCACAACTTATATATTGCAATAGCTGATAGATGCCTTGGAGCAGCATGAGGGCTAGATCAGACACATCAACCCCATGCAGTCCAACATGCACATCCTACTCCCAGCAAGCCTGTTCATCAAAGCTATCTGTTCAAGCCTGCTGGGAGTAGCAGGGATGGCAGTACTGGGAATTCGCCTGGATGTGAACCTCTTGGTGGTTCTCCCGCCCCTTGGGAGGAGGCAGTCTGGACTGCCCCCCAAGCAGGGTGTGTCCTACCCAAAGCCTCTCCCAAAATCCCTTATTGGGATCCCCCAATAAAGAGGAAAGGGGCACGCAGGCCGCTTTCCCCAATAAACTGAATCCAGCTCCATGCTCTAACCGCCAAATAGCCAGGAGGGGCCCATGGATCTGCCCAGCTCCCGCCAACGCACTCACAGCTAAAGCCAATCTTCTAGGCCGTGCCTAATATCATATAGCCAGGAGTCCATTTCCCATTCCAACAGATGAACTCCATCCAGCCGAATTATGGCCGCTTGTTGAAGATGGCGAAGCCTGCCAACCAATTATCAAAAGTGTTTTCCCCCAGCTCCCTGTCTTTTCCTTCCTTTTCTATTTTGAAACAGAATGAGATCACCTGCCTTCCTCAGCTTCAGGCCTGACTAGGTCAAGGAGGTCCACATAAAACCCACCCAAGATATCCTCCCTGACTCTGTGAAGGAGATTGATCCCAGGGGGGTCCTTATCATCACCAAAAGTGGGAGGGAGGGGTGAACAGGCAGTAGGCTGGCTTGTATCCCAAACTGACCCAATCTCCTGCCTCTGAGCCACACTCTTGCGGAGTGCCCATGCGGACAGGCCAGGAGTATTAGTGGCCGCCAGCCAGTAATCCCCCCCATGCTCAGAGGATGCCTCCCCTGATTATTTCTTACCATCCATCCTTGAACTCCTTGAACTCTCCATGTCATCGTATAGCCGATGCCTGGATGCCTTCTTTTTGCCCTTCTTCTTCACTGGTCTCGCTCCGTGATGGAATCTCCTGCCGCCCTGGCCAAACTTGACGATTCTGAACAAGAAGAGTATGTCAATGTCTTCTGGGGCAGCAACCTTGCAGCCCCTGGGAGCTGGCTGGTTATTAGGGTTCACAATTTCTGGTGGTGCTGCCTGCTGCTGAGAGCTGAGCTGGTCCACCCTCTCAGCCAAGCACTCAACTACCTGTGACAGGCCTTGCAGTGTGGCCTCCCCCAGATTGGAGGTGGTGGTAGAACCCAATGCTTCAATGCGTACTCTGCCAACACCTTGCCTCCTGGGGGCCAAGCATGCCCAAGACCTCCTGGCCACCCCAGCCCAACCCCTAGTGCGAGGTGGAGGCTCTTGGGGTTTGGAGGCATCTTTCATTTGAGAGGCATGTCGGCTTGCTCTCCCACAACTGCCAGCATCCCTAGCCTGGGCAGGAGGAGGAGGGAGGAGTGATAACAGCAAAAGCCTGCTATTGCAGGCAGTGATTTCTGCTCCTTCCCCCTCCACCCCCAAAAGCAAGCCAGGAAGCTTCAAGCAACAGCTCCACAAAGTCCGAGCCGACCGCTTTTGCCCAGGATACAAATTAGCGTGCTCTGGTCCAGATGCATCATGTGACAAGGAAGAACATAGCTCCCAAAGCAGAGCTAACTGTTCATCTCTTGATATCCCTTCATAATTAGATGTAAAGGGAGAATTGGGAGCAGTGCCATATCACAATTCATATGGAGATTTCACATGAGAAGCACGTTTGTATGAGTTCAAGCCATACATTACATACAGGATGAGCCGAAGTCATTTCTTAGGCCTGCCTACCAAGAGTTTCATCTTGGCTGCTTTAATTTCACGGTTTTTGCATTCCACCTTCCCACAGGATAAACAGTACTGAATTCTAATTTTGCCCAATCACAAAACTGACCTGCAGAGAATGTGGGGGCATTGTCCAGGTGTAATGTCCTTGGAAAAGCAGTACCCATGTAATAGGTGAGAGCCTTGATTGTAGCCTCTATAGTCTGCGTGCGCATTGGAAAGAGCCAGGTAAATCCTGTACAGCTGTCGACGAGAACTAAAATATTGATCATTCCTTCTGAAGGTGATAAAGGCCCTTTATGTCGTCAACATATACTTTTTCAAAAGGTCTGCAAGGCGCTGCTGCTCAATATATGGAACTTTTAAAGTATTTGCAGTATTTACAAACTCACATGCAGAACATTGTTTCAAAACAGAAATTATAACTTTCCTCATATTGGGCCACCAATATTTTTCTTTCTGCCTTGTTAGGGTTGCGTCTTTCCCACCATGAATACTTCCCAAACCAGAATGTGCTTGTTGTACCAGTTTAATGCGTTTAACTCATGGCGGAAGTATAAATTTCCCTTCAGACTTAGTAACTAATACCTCTCAATGATAATTTCTTTCATAAGAATATTTCACAGGATAACTGTGAGGGTTAGGTTTAGTTACATCAAAACAACATATTAGATTTGTGTCAACAATAGGAACTGTGGGTTTTTTTCTATTGCATGTATAGAATGACTAGCATGTTGAGCTAAATTATCAGCCAAAATGTTTCCTTGTGAATGCAAGGAAGGGTCCCATGATTTATGTCCAGGCTCGAACATCACTTGGATAAATGGACATTTTTGAGCAATTTGTGCATTTATTTTTCATTTACCTATGTGCTGCAAAGGTTTTTTCTTATTGTTTCTAAACTCATTGGAGAGCCATGTTTCCAAGTCCTCATTATAGCATTTGGCTAAGTAGTTGCTGTCAGTTACTATCAGAATAGGACCAGTAAGCAATGTCACAGTCTGAAGGGTAAATAATAAAGATGAAATTTCCGTATATTGCGAAGAATGATCACCCAAAGGAAATTTCCATTTATGATCAACAATAAATTCATTATTAGAATTAAAATGTCCTTGTATTATTCCCATACCTGCAGAATATCTCTTCTTGGGGTCAGGATTTCTTATAGCTGAACTATCAGTATAAAATACAGCTGCATAGTCAGATAAGGGTAATGCTGGAAATAACACATTAGTAGACAAAGTCTCTTTTACATCAGGTAAATCTAACCATGGAAATGTCTCATCATAATGAAATTCAAATCTAGAGTCCTCAAAATAGGCTTGCCATTTAAGTTATCTCCCAGACAAAGCCTTATGTTCAGGACGAGTAATCTTCTGTAGTCTGTGAGGCGAACACAGCGGAGAGTAGACATGGATTTGCTGTCCTTGTGCAAGATCCAAAGCTTGAAGTAGTGCTTTATGCATGGTGGTGAGAAGCTTCTCTGTAGAAGAAAATTTATTTTATGTAGGTGAAAAAATAAGGTTACCAAATAATATTGGCATAGGTGAACCTTGATTATGGTATCTTATGTAGCCAGCTGTAGGCAAAATATAAAACTTGACATCTGAAGCCTTACTAGAGTCTCTGGCGTCCAGATATTCAGAGTCATTGATTTTCATGATGAAAGGATCTAGTACAGCTTGGTATTCTAAAGTCCAAGGCACATAACACTTCTCAGATTTTGAAATCAGTCCATAGAGAGGTGCTGTGCGCTCAGCTAAGTCTGGAACAAAATTTCTTGCAAAGTTCAAAAGACCCAGAATGCTTTGTAACTGTTTTAAAGTATTTGGAGGGTGTAGAGACAAAAAATTATCTTTAAACCTCTGGGTTAAGCCTCTACCAGTATCAGTCACTTCAAATCCCAAAAAAGTAACAGTAGATTTAGCAATTTCAGGTTTTTTCAAAGATATGACATACCCTCTTTGTTGGAGATGTTTTATCACCTCTTCCAGAGTACCCAGGTGTTCCTCCTCAGTAGGATTAGAAAAGTATATGTCATCCACATAAACAAATACATTAGGTATGCCATGCAAAGTTTCAATTACATCACCAGAAAACAAAGCTGCAGAATTTACAAAACCTTGAGGAATTCTTGTGAATTGATATTGTTTACCTTCCCAGGTGAATGCTGTTATCCAATAACTCTCAGGTGAGATATTGGAAGCCCAATAGCATTTGTCAAATCCAGCTTTGTCTGGAACCTGTGTCTCACCAAGTTATGCAGTATTCCAGCAGAATGTTAGTTCTGAACAGCAACAATTGGCATTTTTTTAATCTATCACCATTCTCCATCGTCCATCAGGCTTAGGAACTGGATATACTGGTGAATTCATAGGACTACTTCTTTGAATTAACACTCCTTGTGTCAATAAGTCATTAATCACAACTTGAATGTCAGTTCTTGCTTTCTGATTAATATGATATTGTTTTTGAGCCTTGGGCATTTTTGAGCCAGTAGCAATATGAAATTGCATTTCTTTTACATTTCCTGTTTGATTTTCCCATTTTTGGAATACAGCATCATATTTTTGAAAAAAGTCTTTTTAAATGCAAACATCCTTTTTCAGATAGTTGAGAGTCTTGTATGATATTATTCTGATATTCTTCTATTGGCAGTTTAATAGTCAAATTTTAGCTTGAGTCTCTTCTCCAGGAAACTATACTAGAAACTATAGCTAAAGTCTCATGATATAAAATAACTTCAGTTTGTATTGTATGTCCATCTAGAGTCAAAGTCAGAAAATATAGGTCATATTCCTTACCCCCATTTATTGTGTTGACTGTAGTCCATTCCACAGGGATCTCATTCTTGGTCCTTCAGCTGTTGGGTAAGCATATGATGCTTCTTGTGTATCTGGAATCATCTTAATCTGCTGCTGGTTGTACTGGACAAGAACTTCCATGCTGAATATGTTGAACCTTATGCCCTTGTTGTGGTGGTCTCACAGTCCTTTCCTCAGCAGGTAGCTCCTCAGGAGCTTGTCTGTATGGTGTCAGAGTCCCTCTGTCTGGATGTCCATATCAGTTTGGGAGCTTCACATAGGGACGCAGACTGTATCCTGATGCCTCTGCTAAGCTTTGTCACTGCTTTTCCAACCTTTACTTGTAGAAGGTTTAGAAGAGACATTAGGGGGTTTAAAGGAATAGAATCATAGAATCATAGAGTTGGAAGGGACCACCAGGTTCATCTAGTGACCCTGTCATCCACAACAAGAGCAAACTGTTGTCCTTATACATTTTTATATTGGAATTAATTCCTACGCCCCCTCTATTAAAGAGTTGATACAACCACTGAAACTGGAGAGATGTCAGGATCAGGCGTTTACCTGAAGCATCCCAAAAGCAAACACACTCAGGCAGGTGATCCTGAAGCAGTATACTTTATTAGGAGCAAATATATATATAAATATAAATATAAGAACTGACTGTATAGAAACAGAGGAAGGCTGCTAATAACCATAATAGGGAAAGCACAAGCTTAAAAACACTTTAGCCTCAAAGTAAAAGTAAAACACAGTGAGGTAAACCCATGATAAGAGTTCCCAGGAAGCGTAGACCAAACAACTAGGCAGCTGCCGTACAAGCATGTGAACCAAGGTCGATTGACAAAGAGCAAGAGCCAGGCCTGAACCAGCAAAGGCCTGACAAGAGATGTCTTGCAATGGGAATGTGTTTGTGAGATTTGATAAGCAACCCACTAGAAGCATCCAATATTTGCTGAATGTGGAAGATTTCTAAAACTTTTGCACTGATTTGTATTCCCAGTATCTTCTAAATAGCCATTCAGTTTTGGCATCATGAGGGATGCCAAGGTCAGGGTTTCAGGCAACAACATGGCTTCTTCTCCTTGGAGAGAAAAAGCCATCTGTCGCTGTGAGGAGAGAGGTGGCATTTCTCCTGGCTCAAAGTTGTTGCTTTGCTTGTGCGGCAGCTAATCTGAATTTCTGCAGTTATAGTTACCTTCCCTGCCCACTTTTATCCAGGCATGGGAGACTAGTCCTAAAATGGCAGGGTACTCATGTCACTTCAAGCCTGACTGTATTGTTGTCTGATCTGAATGTCTATATCATGGAGACATAGGGTTGCCAACCTCCAGGTACTAGCTGGAGATCTCCCGCTATTACAACTGATCTCCAGCCGATAGAGATCAGATCACCTGCAGAAAATGGCTGCTTTTACAATTAGACTCTACGGCATTTAAGTCCCACCCCAAACCCCGCCCTCCTCAGGCTCCGCCCTAAAAACCTCCCACCGGTGGCAAAGAGGAACCTGGCAACCCTATGGAGACAAAGAAAAGGCCCCAGCAGAGCTCATAAATATGGAAGTTACCCATAATAACCACACCATGAACTATTCTTTTGTTTTTGCACATAGCTGGATTAGTTTTGGTTCTGTAGAACTAATTAACAAAAATTAATTGCATTCTCTATGGCAAGAATGAGTCAATTCACTGTTTCATTGAGTGGGTGGGACAAAATGAACTACTTCTTTCTCCCGTTACTGCAGCAATGCATGTCCTGTAAGTATCCAGATAATGTGCTAATGATGGTGTGGTATGTCATTAGCACATTATCTGGATACTTACAGCACAATGGTTAGCACATTACCTTTGTTACTTTTTGCAGGACAATGATTCAGCTCAAACCCAACCCCTTTCTGACTATGTATTACTCTTCCTACACAATTGACTTGACATTGAGAGACACTGTCCTTCAGTGTTACTCCTCTGAAGATGCCTGCCACAGCTGCTGGCGAAACGTCAGGAAAGAAAATACCAAGACCACGGTTACACAGCCCGGATAACCTACACGAACCAATGAACTCTGACCGTGAAAGCCTTCGACAATATTTTGCACAGTGTTCTTTTGAATCTAGGGCCTGGATTGCTGCCTTCAAATTAAGGCTGAAGGTTTTCTACTCAACTTCTAACACCCAAGGGGGGGTGTTATATAGATTAAAGGAGGATAATTACAGAGGGACGTGGGGAAGATATATAGATAGCAAACTGATACTGCTTGATCTCCCACCATTAGTTTTTAACAACTTAAACTTTGCTGAAGCACTTAAACTAATAAGGTCAAGGGTGAGAAACCTTGAGTGTGTTAGCACCACATTCTGTGCTAGGCTCATATGTTCTATTCTTGCACTGGGAATTCCCCCCCTGAGACCGTGCCCTCCTATGTTAGCCTGCTGACAATCCCAGGCCATAGATGTGCCTTTATGCTTGCCCGACTAAATGCTTATCCAACTGCAGAATTGTCAGGTTGTTTTGCAAAAATTTCCTATTCTGACCAAGTTTGTGAATGTAAATCTGGAGATATTGGGACTCTGCACCATCTTTTATTGTTTTGTCAACACTGGTCAGCTCCTAGGTTGCATTGGATTACTCCGATATTGTCTAAATATAAACTTCCTTTAGAGTCCTGGGTGATTTCCCACATAATGGGAGATATTCACCCTGATATAACTAGTTCTGTTGCAAGATTTTTAGCAGAGGTGATATCGCTTAAACGTCAAATAAAATAAGCACGTAGGCTCCAAGATGAATGTTGGATTAAATGTTATGATTTGAATGATCCCAGTTCAATGAGGCTGGTTCAGGGGGAATACATTGATTGTTATGGTATTAGTGATGATATGTTTAGTAATTACATTTATTGTGTTTTAACTTTAACTATATGTTGCGTATTGTAAATTGATTATTTGGTGTTCTATTTTATGTATTATGTATCATTGTTATGGTTAAGCTCAAGACCTTTGGTCAAAGGAGCTAGTAAATAAATGGAAATGAAAACACAGGCAAAATGAGGGGAAATGCAGAGGGAGAGCGAGGCGACCTCTGACGGTCATAAACAGCATGCATAATCCAAATAAAGACCCGAAGTCATCAAAGGGGTGATGGCGGGGGAACCAGCCATGCATAAAAGGCCTAAGAGAAAAACACTGGATAAATGTGCAATTTCTTTGGGCAGCTTTTGTGTTCCATAGGTCTTGACTAGACAGTGGAACACTAGTGTATACTGATGGATAAGAGTCAAACCAGCTCCAGTTCTGGCACCACCCAACCTTACCTCTGTTATTTTTAACCTCACACTGCATTAATCTGACATTATCTTTGAGCATCTGTCAAGATTCACAGTCAAAGGTGAAAAGGAAGCTGTAAGGACGAAAAATGAGCTGACTTCTCAAAGTCCTTGTTTAATTTTTATCACAGTTCAGCAGATGCGGAAGATACAGCTTCCTGAAGCGTGAACCCTCTTAAACTTGAAAATCGAATGTATTACAGAAAGTACCCTCCATCTCACCCTCAGCCACACTCTACTGCGCCTTCAGCTGCTTCCTTGGATCATCAAGCTGTCCAGTCCCCCCCCCTTTAGTATTTCCAGCCATAGTGATCTTTTTCTCCATTTTTAATAAAGTCACTAAAACCATATCAATGCCCCAATGCATAATTCAGCATCTCTTGACACTAATGCTAGCTAAATAAAGGAAGTGATATGACTCCCTTTAGATTCCTTTTATTTTGTAGGCAGCTAAAGTGCTCATACTTCTAGCCTGTCATATTTGCTCAACATTCTCACTTGAACAACCCTAGCAATTTTGCTTACTGATGTCCTGGATCAAATCTGCCACTGTGGTGCTTTCACACCATGTTTAACAGAACAGCATTTCTTCTTACATCAAAAATGTAAAGAACCAGTGAGGTGTATCAGTTAAAATGCTGGACTAGGTCCTAGGAGCCCAGGGTTCAAATCCCACTTAGCCATGAAGCTTGTTGGGTGCTTTAGCTTAAGTCACTTTCTCTTAGCTTTACCTATGTCACATGGTCATTGTTAAGATAAATTGGGGAAGGGGAAACTGTGCATGTCGCCCTCAATTCTTTGGAGAAGGGGGACAGAAAAGAGATACAGTATATCCTGCTTCTATGCCAGTGTATTGGTCCTCAGTAAATTTTGGCATTGGGTTTTATAAAACACTCTATTGATTATTGCTGTTCTCTATTTAAAAGTCCTATGTTTAAGACAGAGCATTGAGTCCTATTGCTGTTCCACTGATGACCTCTAGCACAAGAAGCCTTATGTTGATGCAAGAGATGCTTCTGCTAACAGAAGAGCAGGCCCATAGCTATAGGAGCAATACCCCTCCAATAAATTATATTCCCTCCCCCAAGTGCCAGCTTTCTTTTTTTCATTATCTAGCTGTTTTTGTATGGAGATATAAGGGGAAATGTTCAAGTATTTTGTCCCAGTTTCCTGCTAAGGAACGGGAGGGGACAAGGCAAGATTGCTGGAGATGAATCAGTGAACTCCTTTTTGGCTATCTTCACCCTGTTCTGCTCTGTCCCAGCACCCTTCCTCCCCAGCCCTTTGCTTCTTGCCGGTCCACACTGACTTGTAGGCAGAACATTGGTCAAGAAATTGAAGTGAGAGTTATAACGATTTGGGACTGTACTCAGGGAGAAATTTGGCTCAGCAGCTGGTGGAGCCATGAAAAAAGGGGCGGGAGAACGATTACTCCCAGTTTCACTCTGCCTGGTATCAGATTTAAGTGATTAATGCAAACCTCCTTGCCATTTTGTCAGTGTGAAAGAATGAATGCCTTTGAGTATGTGCAGAATCGCCAGTGAATGACTAATGTCAAACTCATGCCCTCATCTGCTCTCCATGTCCACTGTCGCCGGAGCAGGTGTAGTGTTTTAACAAACCCAAAATGTCCTGCAGTCTTTGCTCCATGCGCAAGATGCAACACCTCCCTCCGGAGTACCTCCGGCACATACAGTTTGGCATTTTTAAGATAGAGTTCCCCGCGCTGGTCAAGATCCGTGGGAAGAGTACCGGTCGAACGCTCAGCTTGGTAACCTTGGATTAAGGCGTCTCTGAATGAAACGGGTAGTCCCTCTAGAAGAGGATCGCTCAGAGCTGAGCTAGAAAGTTTGAGAGGCTCCCTTGATGAAGAGCTAGTGGGCTCTTCCCCCGGTGCTACAGTCGGCGGTGTTGGGGAAAGAGGGGTGAGCATTTTCGGTGAGCCTGATGTTCAGTGGCTGGCCAGGTGGTTAGCCTCAAGGTCGCTATGTTGTTCTCTGTACTGATGTTTTGTCTTATGCCGTCTCTACCCTGGGAACAAGGCCCTGGGAACAGGGAACAGGGAGGGGGTTGCCGTGGCAACCAAGAGTCGTACTGAAAGTTTGCTCTTCTTTATATTTCCTGCACCCTCAGCCTTTCCCCATTACTATTGTTGCTTATTTCCAAGTCACTTTCTGCATATCACTGTGCCTATTTCTCAATAAACAACTTTCTATGGAAAACCTGCCTAGGAGTTTGTTTGTGGGATTTAGCTGGTGACCCAGAGCATACATTACGATACTAATCCCACCTTTTTGCCTTTGCTACGAACGCCCATGTCCTGGCTGAGGCCGCAGGAAGGGACCTTCAGCAACCTAACCTGGAGGGAGAGTCCTTGCTGTGGGTCACCCACCCTTGCAGGAGCAGCAGCTGCGGACTCAGGAGAGGCCGCAGTCATGGAGTCGGATCTACGGCAGTGCCGATGCCTTGACAGGAGTTCCCGGACCCCGCAGTGGAAGGAGACCTACCGGCAGCACTGCGTAGAGAGATTGAGGGATAGCAGAGACAGACTGTTGGATCGGTACAGCCACGGGGGTGAGATGCGGCCAGAGGAAATGAGACTTTCCTGGAGGGGCCCGATCCCGTACCCTTCTCCCTCATGGAGGAACGAGTGGAGACGGCAAGTCCTACTCAACCCTGTTTTCTCCAAGAGACTGAACGATTGTTTGCCGAAGCGGCCAATGCCCGGGCTGTCGAGCTGGAAGCGCTTGTGGCTGCACGGGCATCTGGAGCGCAACACCAGACAGGGAGGAGGAGGACTGGACATTCCCCTCTTTGCCCTAATTTTATGACCTCCCGAGCAGAGCGATGACTCGCCTTGTGTGGCTGGCGAGAGCCGACCGCCCCAGCAGTTTCCCACAAAACGTTGGGGATTTCCCGGCTGAGGAAGACCTCGGAGAATGGATTACAAATGTCCAAAGGCCTCAATCCAGACGGACCTGGGAGTCCACTGATGAAATTCAACGTCTGCGATATCGGAACCAGGATTTGGAGGAGCAAGTGGTCCTGATGCGTGACCAAATGGACGAGATGTGGCAGGAGTTTGGCAAGTTGCAATGGGCGCAACTTCCAGGGCAATCTGGCCAATCAGCTCCGTTACCACCCGGACAATCAGGCCAACTGAGAGCACCACCACCAGGAAAATCAACTCTGCCGCTGCCGGGGCAACCCGGAGCACCACCGCCGGGAAAGCCAGTCCCAGGGCTACCGGGTGTGCCCGCGCCGCAGCCGATACAGCCCCTACCTCGTCTCTATGCTCAGCACAGTGACTTACGAGCAACATTTGACGGCTCTGCGAAGAAGCTGCCATGTTTCTTACATCAAGTGGACAGTTTTATGAGAGAGCAGGGACCCATCTTTCCCATGGAGGACAGCCGGGTAAGGTATGTGTCATCCCTGCTGGAGGGGGAAGCAGTAGAATGGATGCTTCAACAATTTGATTTGCGGGCCCGATCCGTTCAGACTCTGAATGACTTTATGCGGGGATTACGGAGACATTTTGAGGATCCCTTCCGGGGGGAAAAGGCTAAGATTGCCATTCTCCAACTGCGCCAGGGCACAAAGTCTGTCAGAGAATTCGCAAGTGAGTTCCAGCGTCTCACTAGTAAGATTGCGGACTGGAGCGAAGCCACATGAGTACAGTATTTTCGGGAAGGTCTTAATCCCAAAATCCTGTACTGGGGGTTTATGCAGAGAGACCCCCCAAACCTTGAAGAGTGGATACTACTTGCGGAAGAAGTAGAAAGCCGTTGGCAGCTCCTTACCCTTTCCAGACTCAGGGCAAAGGAAACCGAACCGCGGCAGCTCTGCGCAATTTCAAAATTAGTCCCACGAACACCAGCTTCGCCACCACGAAAACTGGCTCCTGAGACTGATTGAGCCAAATGTTTCCAGAGCGGAGCCTGCCTCATGTGTGGGGACCACGGCCACTTCGCTGCACCTTGCCCAGTAAGTCTGGAATGGCCAGTTCCAAGTCCCCGCCCTGGGAGTACAACTTGGGTGGGTGGAGACAACTGTCGGCGGAGCGCAGCTACCAGATGTGCTGCCACTGCTGGGCGCAAGGCCCCCCTGCTCTTACGCTCAACGCAGGGGTCCCCAGGGATTCCACTACCCAGATACTCTACCCCTCCGGGTCACGGATTATAAATACGCCTTTGGTTACCCCATCGAGGTCCGGATTATAAATACCGCCCCCGCGATTGAGGACAGCACTGCCTCATCGGAGGAGAAGGCAATCTGGGAAAAGCCAGCGTTGAACCTGGTTCCTGCTCTTGAGCAGCCAAAAAACGGACTGGGTCTGTGGTAGAGGGAGTGCCACCGCAGACCCTTGCACCCGTGCAACCCAAGGCTCTGCTAATGGTGAGAGAAGTAGAGGACACAGTTTTTCTGGATGTGGTTTTACAACATTACAAGGGGGTCCCCAAATTTCCGTTAAAGCACTAGTAGACTCTGGTTGTGGCTGTACCTTGATTAATGAAGAGACTTCCAAAGCCCTAAATGTGAAAGCGGTCTGCCTATCCCAACCCGTCCAATTCGCTCAGATGGATGGCAGTGACGGGGGGGACTAGTAGACCAGCACACTGGCAGAGTAGCCATGGGAATAGGGCACCATTGGGAACAAATACACTTTACTATAGTACCAGGCATTTGTTATGCAATAGTTTTGGGAGCGAATTGGCTGTGTGGACACAGCCCCACCATAGAGTGGGCAGCCAAATCAATTGAGTTTACCCAGCCCCAGTGCGACCGTCATCGACGAGAGGTAGCAGTCCCAATACTCGCCTTGGCTGGTGTTTTTTCTGCCCTCTGCCCCAAACCTAGCCCGTTTGTTTGTGTCACATGTCTTCAAATATCACTCCTTCCCACGCAAGATAATAAGTGACCGCAGGGTTCAATATGTTGCCAAATTTTGGAGGGCTTTTCTCAAGTTGGTGGGGGTAGAACAGGGATTGTCCAGTGCATTTCACCCTCAAACCGATGGGCAGACTGAATGAGTGAATGCGGTACTAGAATGTTATTTACGGTGTTATGTCAATTCCCATCAGGATGACTGGGTAAATCTCTTACCCTTTGCAGAATATGCCTACAACAATGCTGCTCATCAGTCTACAGGTTTCAGCCCATTTTGCATTGTGTATGGGAAAGAGTTCGGCCCTCTGGGCAGTGTTGATGTTTCGGGGGAGGTGGGAGGTGCAGACGTTTCTGAGTGGGTGCACTCAATTCAAACCACTTGGCCATGGTTACAGAAAAATTTAGAACAGGCTAAACAAAGATACAAAACCCAAGCCGATAAGCATCGTTCCCCAGGGTGGGAGCTCAAGGTGGGGGACTTAGTGTACTTGTCCACTAAAAACTTGCTGTCCCTGTGTCTGTGCAAGAAACTCAGTGAAAGATTCATCGGTCCTTTTCCCATAGCAAGAATCATCAATCCAGTAACTGTGGAACTCGCGCTCCCTAAAGCTCTGAGAAAGGTTCATCCCGTATTCCATATCAGCCTTTTGAAACAACATGTCCCCTCGCCCGAGTGGCCCCCCGAAGTCTCTCCAGAAGTTCCTAGAGGGGAAGAACACATTGAGGTGTCCAAAATCCTTGACTCCCGTATCCACGGGGGGTGGGGGGACTCCAATACCTAGTTCGTTGGAAACATTTTGGCCCTGCTTATGATGAGTGGGTTGCACATCGCCACATCTCTGCCCCCAGGTTGGTGCATCAATTCCATGTCCTGACATGGGGGTGGAGGGCAGACCCGTTAAAGGAACCAAATGCACTTGCTTAGAAAATAGATCCGTCACCACCCACTGATACACCTCACTGGTTCTTTACATTTTTGATGTAAGAAGAAATGCTTTGGTTAGACCTCACCTAGAGTACCGGTGCCATGAGAATTGTACTGCAAATGGTCTGGTGTGGAACAATGCAAAATCTAATGTCCTGGTATTCTCAAAGTCCTGGAAACCATTTAAATGGATAATTGGTGGCAACTCAGTTGAGCAGGTCAAATATTTTAAATATTTAGGCATTTATTTCCATCATAATGCATCTTGAAAAACCCATTATCAATTTGCAATTAAATCAGCAGAACTTATCTCATTAGCAATTATTCAGTTTTTTTTCAATAGAGGAAACCAATATATTCCGGCTGCCCTTAAGGTCTTTAACACCAAAGTCAATGTGCAATTGCTTTATGTTATTCCTGTCTGGATTAGCACACTAGGTTATCTACTAGAACGCACCCAAGCCAAATTCCTCAGAAAAATAATGGGTATGCCCTGTTGTGTGTCCCATATGCCCCATTGTGCTTGGAAACTGGCCAAATGTTACTTGAAACAAGAGCGTGGCTCATGACTGTAAAAGTCTTAAAATGGAGGATACAAGTACCCATAGTGAGTAAAGGGAACCTCCACACTCAGGGACGTAAACCTCTGAATACCAGTATCAGGAGGCAACATCAAAGGAAGGTGTTGGCCTATATGCCCTGTTGCTGGCCCTCCAGAGTAACTTGTTGGCCTCTGTGTGATATATAAGGTTGCCAACTTCCAGATGGATCCTGGAGATCTCCCAGAAATATAACTGAACTCCAGATTACATTAATTAGATCCTCTGGAGAAATGGCTGCTTTGCAGAGTGAGCTCTATGGTATTATACGTCAGTCAGGTCTTTCCTTTCTCCAAAACCCTCTCTCCTCAGGCTGCACCATCAAATTTCCAGTAGTTCCCCAACCTGGAGTTGGCAACCCTAGTGAGACAAGATACTAGACTAGACGGACCATGGGTATGATCAAGCAGGGCTTTTCTTACATTATTTATTCTGTATCCTGTATTTTATATCTTATTTGACTGCAAAAACCAGCATAAATGAATCAATACAATGTATATGCTTTACTGTGTGTATTAGAAAAGCCTCCTCTGTGGGGGGTTTTTTTTATTGGAAAAAAACCAATGACAATAACAACAACTAAAAAAAGCAGAATTACTGACAGTCTTCGTAATTTAAAATACAATAATTTAAAATACAATATAAAATACAATATACAAAATACAATATATAATAATAAAATAAGATCAAGTCTCCCATGCTACAGCTTCATATTCATCATTACGTCCTGACTGAGCACAACGCATTCCTCTTTCCCGCCCTTATTTATGAAATTCTCTATTTTACTTATTGTATGTGACTATACCGCATCCAGTCTTATTGTATCTCTATTTTTCTGATATGCTGTTAGCTTAATTAAAACATATATTTATTTAACTTTAACCAGCCATTCCTCTATCTTTGGAGTTGATTTTTGTTTCCAGTGACTGGCAAAGGTCGTTCTAGCCACAGTTATCATATGTAATCATATGTCTTTATTTTGTTTTATGACACTTAGTTCCATACTGTCTATGCTGCCCCCTTCCACCCCAAAATGCTGAAATATCTAAGTGCTGAAAATATCGTGTTTCATATAAAAGAATGAATAGGTAGTAGACTGGAGAGTCACCAGTGCGTAACAAGATGGCTTATATCAGCTAACCTTGTCTTGACTGTTAGTCAAGAGTTGGACCATGCCCCTATGTACATCCTGTTATAAAGAGTACAGTGGTGGGTTCCAGAATGAAATCCAGTTGATACAGTATCAGTCATATGTGTTAAAAAGTCATTGCATAGAAATCAAATGAGTAGTAATTGAGTGGATTCACCTAGACCAGCTCTAGTCTATGCTTTAAAGAGAGACCTATGATAAGGGGTGGTGGTGGTGAATTTAATACTTCCCATTATTTTCTGCATCTTTGTGCTCAGATCTTTGGTAGCCTTTTCCTCAGATGAGTCTGACTATGATCTATAGTCTGATCAATTTGCCTTAACTACAAAGGAGAGATCATAGTTGTCAGCTCTGCCTTTGGCGTAGTAAATAATGGGGTAATGCTACAGGGAAGGAATGTTCAATCCGTATCATTGTAAGAAAGAAAGCACTGAATCCAATTTAATATGGCCATTAAATACAGTATATTTTATTGACTGGAACACATTTTCTATTACATTAATGGATTATTTTGTGTTTTGGAGAGACGAGGAGTTTGTGCAGAACCCCATCTAGTTTGGTGTTTCACAGGTCTGGATGAATACTTACTCTGCCCCCCCTTCACGTTACATAAAATTTTGGACCCCTTTTTATTGCCTATTAAACAGAACCAGCATCTTGTAACAGAAATTCACAAACCAAGACTGTGTTTCAAAGTCAATTTTGTTTCTACCACGACTGCTCAGAAATATGTAGCTTGCGATGCCTGCTGGAAACCATACTCAGAAGCATCTTTGCCTAAATCTACAAGAGCAGGGAGAATGGCTGAGGCTATTAAACAGTGGGGACAATGAATTCTGCACATGCTTAAAAATAATCTATTCTAGGGCCCCTGGAAGCAAAATGGGGCAGAGACTTCAGAATTGGTGTTTGCAATGTTCTGAGAATTTCTCAAATCTCTGTTGTTGTTGTTGTTTTTTACCATAGGTATCTGGGAAATTCCCAGAGTGTCACATGATACCTTGATGGCACTTCTGGTTCTGAAACCAATGCTGATTTTTTGCTCCCACTACTGCATGGAGCAGCAGCACAGATCCTTGAGCAGGAGGTTGCTTACCATGATGGGCAACTAGACAGTCCTAATCAACTATTTAATCAGGCCTCAGAGACAATATCACAAGCAGCTAATTCATTCAAGGAGAGCTTCCAGGGCCATGGGCTAACAGCTTCTGAAGCTTGCCATTTAAACACAAACACACAGATCAAGTTACTACTGCTTATAAAGTAGTGTGCAAGAGTACAGATACATGAAGCAGAAAATCCAATCAAGGAATGAGAACAAATAAGTTTGGCAGTTCTTGCAATGAAAAATGTTGGTATTTGGGTGGGGATGGATGGAGTCCTTGGCATCCAAGGGCTGGAGTCAAGGGGGTCCAATGGTGGAGCCAGGAAGTGAGACCCAGCAGGTTTCAGGTAGGTGCAGGAATGAAACCCAGCACAAAAGCTGTACATTTGATGAAGTAAGCTTACCAGGTGCAGGAGTGAAACCCAGCACAAAAGCTGTACATTTGATGAAGTAAGCTTACCAGGTCACCTGCTATGGTGGGAAACCACCCACTGTCCACTTCTGGGTTTTCGATGGAAGTGATGTCCTGCCATTGACACAGCATCATTCTTCCTGTCTTTGCCCCATCCTTGTCCGAAGGTGTACAGATTTAAAATTAGCTGGAGAAGGAAAATGATTGCATTAGCAGGTTATTGTTGCTGCCAATGCATGAATATCACACCTTGCTTTTCTGGCAACTGTTGATTGACAATTTAAAGTGTAAAGCAGATTTATTGAAAAAAGTACTATTGAAACAGCCTGATATATTTTGGATTGTATCCAACAGGCTTTCAATGTATTACTCTTTTGTCTACAAAATTTTGCATTGTGCATTCTAATGTCTATGATATCTTTTTTCCTCCCCAGAATTTTCTCCTGATGGTAAACTGAATATTCAGTTTACACAATGCACATCACTTTCTACATGCTCTTCACTCAGTGATTGCCTGTTGACCTTTGGTTTCATGAAAATTCCCTGCAGTGCTGTCCTATACCCATTGCCTTCAATGGACTTCGAGATGGGTTAACTGTTTAGAACTGCACTGATAGTCACAAATCTATCTGGAGAACACTGCCCTGGAAAAGAATCAACTACAGGATATGCATGTTCTATGTTTGTATAAAAAATCTCTCAAATAGAATAGTAACACCTTGAAAAAGGTTTAAGCAAGGAACTTATGACTTTTAACAGATTGCAAATTACTATTATCGCAAATACTTATCTCAAGAGTTGCCCCTTCTCAATCAACTGAAGTCAGTGGACATAGAAGAGTATACCTGAGCTTATAATTGCACGGTTCCTCTCTCCCTTCACATACTCCACAGCTCAGCCCTGATTCAAATTTGTTTTCACATACACCAGTTAAGGTTTGCTCGCAAACTCTTTACAAAGCTTGAGGTTGAGAAACATGATCAGGCAAGCCATTTAAAAAGCAATGATGTAAAACAAAAACATTTCAGGAAAGCAAAAACAATTTCAGAATGTCTTTGAGGTGAGGGACTTAGCAGCCAGGTTTATTTATAAATGTGCCTTAGTAGGCCATTCTCATAGTTGTGAAGCCTCAAGGTTAACAGTTTGCATAACTGGTGAAATTACATTTCCCAACAATTAGAAATGTGCATACCAGTGATCACAGATGGATTTAAATGCTGCACGCCACGCAAGTTTAGAAGCCTCGCTCTACTCACGTCACAGGTGCTGCTGTTGGGGGATTGACCCCAAGGACCATAAACTCTACATGGCCGATTACATACTTCTGCATACATTAACATTTAAAGAAACAGTCATGCATGTTATTAGTCTTCTAGCAAAAGAGATAAGACTATTCATGAAGTGCTTAAATTAAACAATAAAGCTTTAAGTGCCTCGAAGTATTATCATCAACACTAGACTATAAACAGCTTAAATACAGGCATGATTAAGACTGATGTAGAAATGGCTGAAAATATAACATCAAAATGACAAGCAACATAATATTCCCTCAAGTTCTTGCTCACATTTTAAAGGTATTTTAATTAATATATTCAAAAGATAATCCATAGAACATAACATTTATAACTTTACCAGACAGCAAAAGAAACGGTTAACCAGAGAATCTGGCCACAATCCAATACACATTTACAGATTCTGAAGTCGTATTGAATTCAAGTGCTCCTAAATTTGGGATGTACTTTTAAAAAATTAAATCCACCTTTATTGCTTCTTCCTAATATACTCCTGTGCATGCAGAAAGTTGATCATTTCCCCCTCCAGACCTGGCCACTGTGAGAAGCAAAGCCATATGGATCTTGTTAATGGTTTAGTTTATAGCCTGATTGTGCGTGAACTAGCTCATAGTAGGACTGAATGTTGAAACCTTCAGAAGACCTGCATCAACACGTACCTCAACAGCAAAATGACTATAAAAAAAATTGATTCCAAACCTTCTTGCTATTACCACTCAGCTTAGATGCTCTGCTGGTGCAAGAGGGAAGATAGGTGATTTCAACCCCTTCTGTCTCGTCACAGCAGCCAGCTATTTTGCATAGCTTTTAACCCACTAGGGTCCCTAACACCTTTTTGGTGCTCACAGGCAGCTGTTGGAAGATGGAAAAGGCAGGAAAGATCCATTTTCACTATTGCCTTCCACTGGTATTGCATAAGATTAAATCCTATATACCATGCTATCCTAAACTACAGAGGTGATAAATACTTCATTTATCATAGTTCATTTAGATAGCTGTTCAAATTAATCATGGCTTCTTCATGCTTATGGAACTACATCACATCCTTAGTATGGAAACAAGACAGCTTCTTCAAGATGATCAAACTTTCCCTGTTTAATTTTTTTTACATCCATTTCTATTTTTGTTAAAGCATCCCACTGTTTGCTGCTGTTTTTATTGATCTGTTTGTATTATACACACACACACACACATATATAAATACACACATACATACATTGTATGGTTGTTAAATGCTGCTTATGTGACATTTACCCAAATCATGTTTGTTGTTTATATGCATGAGATCTTTCTAATGTGTAAAGCTGATTGTGAGGGTCCTTCTTCCCTATTGTACCCTCACAAATTTTTCTATTCTGTTACCAATAACTGTGAGGGTTTTTAGTATTTCCTAAACCCCACACCTTGTCACCTTTGTTTGTGTGAGGATAAATCTTCCCTTTACTCCCCCCAGATGAAACTGAGAAGCTCAGAGGCTGTAACTGATTTTATAATAATTAATATAAATTGAAGTTTATTATTTACAGAGAGGTAGTTAGATTGATTGTTTTTCTTCAAGAGAGGCACAAAGCTTAGTTGGATACGAGTAGTTCAAATTTTAAATGGTTACAGACATAGTACTTAGTTCTCAGTAGTTTCTTCAAGTTATTCAGTAAAATACTCAGATGTTGTTCAATATATTCATATACTCAGTATACTCGGTGTGGTCTCAGTCTACCCTAGCACACAGAATACCAGAGAGTGGAGGTTTATCCACAACCTTTCACACTCCTTAGATTTGCCCACCTCCTGTAGAAAACAAATATTTCCCTCCAAACCACTGAGTCAGGAGTCTCCCTATTTTAGGAGCCACCTTCCACTTAGTGACTGAAGAAAGGGTTATCTCTCTACCACATTCTTCCCCTTGTCACCACTCAAGTTTGGTTTATACATGCTAGTGTAAGCTCTAGCCCTGCGGCAAACCCATAAACAGATTCCAGCAGACAGCAAGTCCACGAAAGCAGTTTTATTGGTTAGAATCGACAGGTTTCAGAAGTCATATTCAAAAGGAAACTAGTAAGGGGCAAAGGGAAGGAGCACAGCATATATGGACAAGTAAAAGGAGATAACTGGTAACCTAGGCAACCCCCCCTCCCAGAGGCAGGAAGGAGCACTTGGCGATTCCCACAGTATGGGAATTCATGCAGACTAAACACGGGGCACAGACTGGCCTTGGACAGAACAGCACAACAGCACCTGGGAGCAGCACAATTGCATACCATCCTCATGGCTTGCTCCTGACATTCTGCCCCCCTAAAGACTCCCCCTCACCCTCCCCCCTGTGGGTTTGTGAGGGTAGGCTGCATGAAATTCTTGTATTAAGCGGGGGGCGGAGACATCACAGGCGTGCACCCATTCATCCTGGGCGGGACTAAAATGTTTCCAGCCGACCAGGTATTGAAGGGCACAGTAGCGAATGCGAGAATCAAGTATTTTAGCCACTTCAAAATGCTCCCTCCCCCCACCATTTCAGGCACTTCGGGTTGTGGTTCAGGATGCCATTTTTGGGAAGGAACAAACAGTTTTAAAAGACTGGCATGGAACACAGGATGGATTCTTCGTAGGGACTTGGGCAAGAAAAGTTCCACAGCCACTGGATTAATAATCTGGGAAATGGGGAACGGACCTACATACTTGCCACTGAGTTTATCACACGGGCGGGTGGATCGTAGGTTCTTGGTGGACAAATAGACAAGATCCCCCACCTTGCACTCCATACTGAGGGAGCAATTTTTGTCAGCCTGAACCTTGTAACGCCATTTAGCCCACTCTAGATTTTTAACCAGCGATGGCCAGGTTGTTTGAATAGAACATACCCATCTGGCCACATCCGCTCCCCCCTCCTCCTCAGAAACATCAATATGACCAGCGGGGCCAAACTCTTTACCATGGACAACCTGGAAAGGGCTGAATCCTGTGGATTGGTGGACTGCATTATTATAAGCATATTCAGCAAAAGGCAACAGGTCTACCCAATCATCTTGATGGTAATTAACGTAACAGCGTAAATAGCATTCCAACACCACATTTACCCTTTCAGTTTGACCGTCCGTTTGGGGATGGAAGGCACTAGACAGTCCTTGTTCCACTCCGACCAGTTTGAGAAAAGCCTTCCAGAATTTGGCCACAAAAGTTGACCCCCTGTCCGTCACTATCTTGCGCGGAAAGGAATGGAGAAGGAAGACATGTGACACAAAGTGGCGGGCCAGTTTCGGGGCAGAAGGGATACCTGCGCAGGGTACAAGATGCACCTGTTCCGAAAACAGATCAATAATAACCCACAGAACTGTCTTTCCCCCACTAGAGGGGAGGTCCATCATGAAGTCCATTGCAATCACTTCCCACGGTTTTGAGGGAGTCTCTAATGGTTGTAAAAGTCCGGGCAGTTTGCCCTGAGCTCGTTTGGCCGCTGCACATATGGGGCAGCTGCGGATGAAAGAGTCCACATCTGACTGCATGCCCGCCCACCAAAACTGTCCCCTTAGCAAATGCAATGTCTTGAGGAACCCAAAATGTCCGGCGGTCTTGGCGCCATGAACCAAACCCAAAACCTCCCCCCTCAACACCTCCGGAACATACAACTTAGATAAGAGTAGCCAGAAGGGTCTGCGAGGAAAGTTCCGCTTGATAACTGCATAGAAGAGTGTCCCTAAAGGCATCAGGCAGACCTTCCACCCCTCCGGGGTTGTGTCGGCGGGCAGCTCGACTGGGGACGGAGTCGACACTGGAGCAGGGGGTGGCTGAACGGGGCGCTCGGCTCCCCGTGACTCGGGAATCGTGGCTGCAGGTCGCTCAGAGGGCGGAGGAAGTGAGACCGGCTGCGTTACTGGCTCGGCCGGTCATGGGGCATCCTGTCCCTCCGGAAGCAGCGGTGGTGGGGGTCGGGTTTGAGAACGGGTTTGTACAGCCATAGTGGGCACTAAACCTCATTGGGCAGGGGTGTAGAGCAACTCTGTGGGCCTATCAACCTTGGTGGGATATTGGGGAAGTCTAGACAAAGTGTCAGCCAGCAGATTTTGCTTCCCTGGTACATGCTTCAAGATGAATCGGAATTGGGCAAAGAAGTCCACCCAATGCACTTGTTTTGCAGACAGTTTGCGAGCCTCCGTTAGGGCGACTAGGTTTTTGTGATCGGACCACACCTCAAAAGGCACTGTGGAACCTTCAAAAATTGCCTCCACGCTGTTAGGGCATGTTTTACAGTGGCGGATTCCTTTTCCCAAATAGCCCAATTGAGTTCGAATTGAGTGAACGTTTTAGAAAAATAAGCTCACGGACGCAGGTGTCCATCCTCCCCCCACTGCAGAAGCGCACCCCCCCCATCACTACATCCGAAGTGTCTCAGGGAAATGCTGTTTGCCACTTTGAGGTTAGGAAGCAATGTTCCTTCAGGCCAGATTGGCCAGGGATCCTGGAGGGTTGTTTGTTTTTTTGCCATCTTCTGGGTGTGGAATAGGGCTCATTGGGGATGTGTGGGAAGGTTGGTCCCTTCCAACTCTATGATTCTATGGTTCTATTCTATGAAAAACAAAGGAAGGCATGATGGCAGCATGGTGGGTTCAAGCAGGAGTACCCCAGAAAAAATGTGGTATTTATTTCACATAGATTCTAACCAGCACCACCAATAGCTATGTTGTGTTAACAATTAATATGTCAGTCCTTTTGGTGAAATGGAGAAATGGCATAGGGCCATTTGATTCATGAAGACCAAGCAGGCTTTGTTCCGGGAAGACAAATTAAGGATAATCTTAGAGTATTGGTTCTCGTAGGTTATCCGGGCTGTGTAACCGTGGTCTTGGTATTTTCTTTCCTGACATTTCACCAGCAGCTGTGGCCGGCATCTTCAGAGGAGTAACACTGAAGGACAGTGTCTCTCAGTGTCAAGTGTGTAGGAAGAGTAATATATAGTCAGAAAGGGGTTGGGTTTGAGCTGAATCATTGTCCTGCAATTTTACAAACAGATTGATGGAGTAGCTATGGGAAGTCCATTCAGTCCAGTAATAGCAAACTTTTACATGGAATATTTTGAAAAGACATGAATCAAATCTTTAATTAGTTATTTAATTCTAGTTGATAAAACAGAGGTATATATCTTGTAATTCACATTTAAAAGAGAAATAGGTCTATAATTTGTAACCTTCTCAGGATCTCTTCCAACTTTGTGTATCAGTGAGTTAAAGGCATGTGTCCATGTTTCAAGAATCAAACCAGTATCCAATATTGTATTGCAAACCATCAACAATGGGTTCAGCAGATGTGATTTAAATGTTTGGTAGAACAAGGCTGTTATTCCATCTGGACCAGGGGTTTTGTCTGTTTTTTGTTTAACCAGAGACTCTTCTAACTCTTCTAGAGAAATTGGTGCATCCAAAGAATCCTTTTGAGTTGATGATAGTTTCTTAAGTGGACTTCCCATAGCTACTCCATCAATCTGTTCATAAAATTCTTTATTCCATAAGAAATAACTTATTGTCAGGCAATGGTGAAATAAGGCTGTTATATCTTCTGGAAAAATCTGGTTAATCAATGAGATTGTGTCACAGACAAGGAGTTGTTTTCCTTACATATCAATACTAGCCACAAAATAAGCCATGATTCGGACAAGATTGATAATCTCACCTACAGAAAAATGGAACAGGGGTTAACCAGCCATACTTCCAGACAGAAGCAAAAGTTTAACAAATTACAGGAAAGAAGACAGACCAGTCCAAAACTTGACAACAAATGGATTATCTTCAATCTGACAGACCGACAACTCTCACCTGAAGAAACTTCCATCTTAGCCAAGGGAGGAAACTTTGCAGTCACTCCCACCCAAATTCCGGTGGAAGACATCATTGCAAATGTAGAAGCTGCCGTTCGTAATCTACCTGAAGAAGATGCTGAGGAAATAAGAGGAGAGACAGCAAGAATTCTACGAAAAGCAAAACCCCCTGCTAGCAATATAACACGCAATGAGAGAAACATCTTCAAGACCCTCAATGCAGATCCAGAAATCATTATTCTACCAGCTGACAAAGGCAATGCCACAGTGATCATGAAAACAGAAGAATACAAAAAGAAGATTGAGGAACTTCTGGACCCTGCTACATACAAAAAATTAAAACGAGATCCAACTTGCAAAATTACCAGGAAAACTAGCATACTGATCAAGAATTCCACTCTTCATCCGGACACACACAGAAAACTATGCAAGACAGAAGCACAACCACCACATTTATATAGACTACCTAAAATTCATAAGGATGCCGTCCCACTCCGACCCATCGTGAGCGCCATTGGTTCCCCAACATATGAATTAGCTAGATATTTGACCACCCTCCTACAGGACCACATTGGAAAAACCACTTCTTACATCAAAGACTCAACTCACTTCATCAACAAAATCAGTCCGTTGAGACTCAATCCACAGGATATATTAGTCAGTTTTGATGTTGTATCCCTCTTTACCAAGGTTCCAGTAAAAGACACAATCTCATTGATTAACCAGATTTTTCCAGAAGATATAACAGCCTTATTTCACCATTGTCTGACAAGTTATTTCTTATGGGATAAAGAATTTTACAAACAGATTGATGGAGTAGCTATGGGAAGTCCACTCAGGACCCCAAAATTTCTGTCAAGGCATTGGTAGACTCTGGTTGTGGCCGTACCCTGATCAATGAAGAGATGTTTAAAGCCCTAAAGGTGAAAGCAGTCTGTCTGCCGCAACCTGTTCAATTTCGCTCAGATGGATGGCAGTGACATACGGGGAGGGCCAGAAGACCGGCGCACTGGCAGAGTGGCCATGGGAATTGGGCACCACTGGGAACAAATACACTTTACTATAGTGCCAGGCATTCATTATGCAGTAGTCCTGGGGGCAAACTGGCTATGTGGGCATGGTCCCACTATTGACTGGGTAGCAAAAACAATTGAGTTTACCCAACCCCAATGCAAACGACATAGGTGGGAGGTAGCAGTCCCAATACCCGCCTTGGCAACAGGATCGAGTGTCCCTCTCGACCCTTCCCAGTTGCCGCCCAAATATACGGACTTTGCTGATGTTTTTGATGTCAAAGAGTGTGATGTGTTACCCCCCACCGACAATCGGATTGCGCCATTGAAGTGATGGGGGAAGGCAATTTAACCAAGAGCAAAATCTATCCCATGAGCCCCAAAGAGAGAGCTGTGCTCCAAGACTTTTTAGACAAGAATTTAGCTCTAGGTTTCATTCGTCCATCCACCGCACCGAATTGCGCCCCAGCCTTTTTTGTGTGCAAATAGATGGGAGACCTGCCCTTGTGCATTGACTTTCATAAACTCAATACAGTCACCCAAACCAACGCTTACCCCATTCCACTAATTCCTGACCTATTAAGTCAACTACGAGAGGGACATATCTTCACCAAACTGGACTTGGTCGAGGCTTACTATTGTGTAAGAATTCGGGAGGGGGACGAGCCATTAACCGCCTTTTCCAGCTGTTTTGGAATGTCTGAATATCTTGTGATGCCGTTTGGGTTGAAAGGCGCTCCGGGGTCTTCATGCAATTAATGAAGTTTTACATGATATATTGTTCAAAGGGGTGGTGGTTTATTTAGATGACATCCTGATTTACTCCAAAACTTATGAGGAACATGTTGCCATGGTCAAAGAAGTATTGTGGCATCTCAGAGAAAATCAGCTTTATGCTAAGGTTGCCAAATGTGAGTTTCACCGTGACCAGTTGGCTTTCCTGGGATACATAGTCTCACCCCAGGGATTAACCATGGATCCAGAAAAGATACACACAGTGGTGGATTGGGAGCCACCCTCAACGTGCAAGCAAGTTCAACAGTTCTTAGGGTTTGCCAATTTTTACAGAGGGTTTCTCCCCAATTTTGCCCAAATTGTGTTGCCCATCACCGACCTCCTAAAAACCAAAGGAAAAGGAAGCGCGGCTACACAGCCATCCACTTGGGTAGAGTGGATGGAGGAATACCAAACAGCATTTGAGACTCTCAAAAGATTGTTTACCACTGAACCAGTGCTGAAGCACCCAGACTGTCAAAAACAATTTATTGTCCAAGTAGACGCTTCAGAAGTAGCCATGGGAGGGGCCTTGTTGCAAGAGGGAGACGACAGGCAATTGCACCTGTGCGCTTATTTTTCTAAGAAATTTTCTCAATCCCAACTGAACTGGCCCATTTGGGAAAAGGAGGTGGCTGCAGTAAAACACGCTTTGGAAGTATGGAGACATTTCCTACAGGGGGCAGATACCCCTTTCCAGGTTTGGACTGATCACAAAAACTTAGAAGCCCTGACTGGAACTCGCATACTCTCAACCAAACAATTAAGGTGGGCGGACTTCTTTTTGAGATTTCAGTTTGTAATAAAACACGTTCCAGGGAAGCAAAACCAGCTAGCAGATGCTTTGTCCCGGCTTCCCCAGTATCCCAATAAGCTAAAGCACCCCATGGAGTCTTTGTTCACTCTGGCACAGAGGGGACTGCCCATGTTAGCTGTGCAGACCCGGGCTCAAACACAACACTCCCTAGAAGTCACCAAACCACCAATCCACCAACCTCACCAAAACCGCTCACCCTCTTCCCCCAACGCTGGCAACAATAGCGCCGGGGGAAGTGCCCACTAGCTCTTCACCCAGAGAGCTTCTCGAACTGTCTAACCCAGTTCCTAGTGATCCACTCCTGGAGGGACTGCCCGTTTCTTTCAGGGACGCCTTAGTCCAAGGGTATCAAGCTGAGCGTTCGGCCAGTACTCTCCCCACAGATCTTGACCAGCGCGGAGAACTCTATCTCAAAAATACCAAACTATATGTACCGGAAGTACTTCAAAGGGAGGTGTTGCACCTTGCACATGGAGCAAAGACTGCAGGACATTTTGGGTTTGTAAAACACTGCACCTCCTCCGGCGACAATTTTGGTGGCCAAAAATGCGATCAGACTTAGACTTGTTAATTCACAGTTGTCCCGTCTGCGCCACTTCAAAACGGCCCCCGGGAAAACTGCCTGGATTGTTGCAGCCTCTGGAAACTCCCTCCGGACCATGGGAAGTTATTGCAATGGATTTTATGACTGATCTCCCTCTCAGTAAAGGGAAAACGGTACTGTGGGTGGTAACGGATCTATTTTCAAAACAAGTGCATTTGGTTCCTTTAACAGGTTTGCCCTCCGCCCCAACATTTGTGTCACATGTCTTTAAATATCATTCTTTTCTTCAACCACAGGCCTCAATACGTAGCCAAATTTTGGAGGGCTTTTCTCAAATTGGTGGGGGTGGAGCAGGGGCTGTCAAGTGCATTTCACCCTCAGACCGATGGACAGACTGAACAGGTTAATGCTGTGTTGGAATGTTATTTACGATGTTATGTCAATTACCATCAAGATGACTGGGTAGATCTCTTACCCTTTGCAGAATATGCCTACAACAATGCTGCGCATCAGTCTACAGGTTTCAGCCCATTTCACATTGTGTATGGGAAAAAGTTTGGCCCCCTGGGCAGTGTGGATGTTTCAAGGGAGGAGGGAGGTGCAGACATTTCTGAGTGGGTGCACACAATTCAAACCACTTGGCCGTGGTTACAGAAGAATTTGGAACAGGCTAAGCAAAGATACAAAGCCCAAGCCAATAAGTATCATTCCCCAGGGTGGGAGCTCAAGGTGGGGGACTTAGTTTACCTGTCCACCAAAAACTTGCAGTCCCTGCGTCCAAGCAAGAAACTCAGTGAAAGGTTCATTGGCCCTTTTCCCATAGCTAAAATCATCAATCCTGTAACGGTGGAACTTGTTCTGCCTAAGACTCTGAGAAAGGTCCATCCCATTTTCCATGTTAGTCTTTTGAAACAACATGTCCCCTCGCCCGAGTAGCACCCGAAGACCCCCAGAAGTACCTAGCGTAGTGAGTGGGGAAGAACACTTTGAAGTTTCCAAAATCCTCGATTCCCGTATCCACGGGGGGGGGGGGCTCCAGTACCTGATTCGTTAAAACATTTTGGCCCTGCTTACGATGAGTGGGTGGCACATCATCACGTCTCCGCCCCGAGGTTGGTACGCCAATTCCATGCGTCGTACCCAGAACGTACCTCTCCATCTGATGTGGCGGGAGGGGGTTCTTAGAGGGGGCAGAATGTCAGGCACCGGCCTGTTGTTCAGGGGCTTGCCAGGTGCTAGTCCCAAGGTCGCTGTGTTGTGGTGCATCGTCTGTATTGTTATGTCTGTACTCCGTTCTATTCTGGAAACTGGGCCCTGGGAAGAAGGGGCTTATCTGAGTTGCCGTGGCAACCAAGAGCCGTTCCGAAAGTTTGCTTTCTATTATATTTCCTGCACCCTCAGTAGATTCCCATTAGACTCGTTGCTTTTTCCAAGTCATATTCTGCCATTCACTGTGCTTATTTCTCAAAAAATCAACTTCTTATGGAACACCTGCCTAAGAGTCGTTTTGTGGGATTTAGCTGGTGAACCCAGAGCTGACAGCAGGATGATCTTGACAGGCTGGAGAAGTGGGCTAGAACTAATAAAATGCACTTCAACAAAGACAAATGTAAAGTTCTGCATTTAGGTAGGAAAAATCAAATGCATAATTATAGGACGGGGGAGACTTGTCTGAGCAGTAGTGTATGTGAAAAGGATCTTGGGGTCTTAGTAGACCAAACACTGAACATGAGTCAGCAGTGTGATGTGGTAGCTAAAATGGCAAATGCAGTCTTGGGCTGCATCAACAGAAGTATAGTGTCCAGATCACGCAAAGTGATGGTATCGCTTTACTCCGCTCTGGTTAGACCTCAGCTAGAGTACTGTGTTCAGTTTTGGGCACCACAATTTAAAAAAGATGTAGACAAGCTGGAATGTATCTAGACAAGCTGGAGTGAGCCTAGATGTAGACAAGCTGGAAGACAGGCTTCCTCGGGAGGTGGTAAGCTCTCCTTCCCTGGAGGTTTTTAAGAAGAGGTTAGATGGCCATCTGTCAGCAATGCTGATTCTATGACCTTAGGCAGATGATGAAAGGGAGGGCATCTTGGGCATCTTCTGGTCACTGGGGGTGTGGGGGGGAGGTGTGAATTTCCTGCATTGTGCAGGGGGTTGGACTAGATGACCCTGGTGGTCCCTTCCAACGCTATGATTCTAGGAGCAAAGAAGGAAAGGAAAGATCTTGCTGGCTTTTACCTGAAAGGAGAGGGTGATTTGATTGTTTGGGGGGGACACTGCTTTGTTGTTGTCATCATTGTTCTCATTGTTGAATCTAGAAAGAGGCTTTTTTTTTTACAGTTCGGTGTCTTCTTGTGTGAACTTTGCAATGTTTTCCTATGGGGAATGGGAGCAACCCCTTAGGGACCCAATAAAATTGGACCCCCTGACCCAATCTTCATCAAACCTCGGGGTTCATGTAAGGAGAGTTCCTTCAAGCTACCCTGAAAATTTGGAAACTCTACCTCCAAAAATGCCCCCACAAGAGCTTCAAAATCTCCCCCATGGACTATAATTAGCCCAAATGTTTCCAGTAAACCCAGAAACATCTGTGCTATTCTCATGACCATAATGCTCTACTATCTATGCACTAGCTAGTGAATCATGTTTGATGGACTAGGGATCTGGTGGAGACATTTGATCATGCATCAGCATCCTGCTTGGTGATAAATCGGAAAAGAAATCCATGTCGAAGGGCACTTATTTGTCCCATCATATTTTTAGCATTTAATGTTCCTAGGAAACAAATGCATCATAAACTTTCTACAGATAATAGCCATGTTAATCAGGAAGGGTGAGTGAGCCTAACAGCAGTGATCGCTGACATGGTGACTGTGAACATTAGTGCAAATCGAGTTATGGATAAAAAGACAACATAGGCTAAGCATCAGGTTCTTTTTTTTCCAGTGCTGCTACTATTTTTATGGTGTAGGTTTGTTCAGCCACCCAGCTGAGGCTGGTACCTAGTAGAACCGCTATGGGAGATGTCATAGGATGGCTTAGATAGAACTCATATGAATAAGAGACAGGGAAGTACAGAACTACCCAAATATCCTAGGATGCCCCCCCTCCCAAGGATGGAGATTTTGACTTAATGTAAAAGTACCATCACCTCTCCCCCACCCTTTCCATCAGGCAAAGACTTAATCACTGGTTCCCAACTAGGGGTCCGTGGACCCCCAGGGGTCCGCGAGAACTAAATTAAGGTCCGCAAAACAAAGTTATAAACCCATAATAAATTAATATTTTCAATTAAAAGTTCTCTATTATAAGAATATATATATTCAAATATTATTCTAAGTTTAATGTTTAACTAACCGTTATGATTAAAGTTTATTTTCAAATTCTTGGAATTTTTATTTTGAACCTTGGGGTCCCTGCAGTGAACAAAAAAGTCCTAGTGGTTCCTGGTCAAAAAAAGGTTGGGAACCACTGACTTACATAATGCTGGCATACCTGTTCCAGATTTTGCCTAGCTGAGGAGGGAAAGATTGAAGGACAGTCAAAAAGAAATATTTCTTCACTCAACAAGTGGAATTCACTGTCACAAGATGCAGTGATGATTACTTACTTGCATTATTTTAAAAATTATTAGTCAAATACATAGGGGACAAGTCCACCAGTTATTATATACCATGGTGACTAAAGGAGACCTCTATATTCAGAAGCAGAAATACCTCTGAATACCAGTGCTGGGAGATGGCAACAGGAGGAAGAGGTGTTGTCCTCCATGACTTTCCTGGGTAAATCCAGTTAACCATCATGGGAATCAGCATGCTGGATGGACCATTGGTCTGATATGACAGGCTGCTTCTATGCTCTTATGAAGTGTGTATATGCAGTGACTCCTAATACCCTTCAACACATTCTAAAAATATAAGGAGAGCCCTATGGGATGAGGCCAAGAGTCCCTCGAGACCACCATCCTTTTTCCAATATCCATTAGCCAGATACCTTTGGGAAGCCCACAATCAGGCATGAAGGCAGCAGCCCTCATGGCTAATAGTTCTTGCTTGATCTATCCACCAGTGAGGGGTCAACCAGAACTGAATTGGATTACTAGTATTGTATGAAAGAGAACTCCCCCTCCCCCACTTTGGAATCTACTGCCAATTAAGTTTCTGAGTTCTTCTGAGTCCTAGTGTTGTAAGGGAAAGAGAAAAGATGGTCTTTATTACATAGCACTCCATAATTGTATAAATCTTTATCATGTCCCCTCTTAGCTATCCTTTCCCTCCAACAATCAAAAGGGCAAATGCTTAGCCTTTCTTCATAAGGAACATGCTCCAGTCCCTTAATTATTTGAATTGCCTTTTTTGTACCTTTTCCAGTGCTACCTTTTTGACATCAGGCAACCAGAGCTATATATAGTGTTCTAAATGTGGTTGTTTCAATTTTTAGAAACACAAAGCTCAGCCAGCTGGGGAAGGGAGTGAGGCAGAGAAGCTCAGTGCTCCTTGCATATTGTAAAGAATCAAACACCATCCAAGTGAGCATGCAGTTAATCAGATCATGCGTTTATATATAAAGCTTTATCTCTGGTCTTACAAGACATAAACTAGTTACCTCAGATAGGTAATGCTAATTGTTAACTAAAAGGTCAGTAAAATAAAGGATTAAAATATATTAAATTAATATGTGCCAGTAAAACAAAGGATTAAAATATATTAAATTAATGTGTGCATGGGTATGCTGCCAGCAGAGGTTTATCAAGTCAACTTGCAAAAGGCAGAATGTTCTATATATGAACCCTAAAAAGCATTCAACAAATTCATTACATATCTGACAAGATTATTCTTTTTCCTGAAATAAAATGGATTGAAAATAATAAACTGAGCCCTTGACATTTACCAAGATAGAAAAACAAAACAAAGAAATTATTTTAAAAGATGTCTCGCAAGAAGTTCTACAGCCGATTTGAGTAGTCTGAAGTAGAATGCAAAGGTGCATGCACACACACACACACACAGCACCATTCCAGAGAGGAGACAAAAATATTGCTAGTAAGTCATCCAGATGAACACATGTGTAAAGAACAACAGTAACTTTAAGGGACCAAATGTGTTCAAGAGTCTTGAATAAACAGAAGGAAAACATTGGGGATGGTAAAGTAGCAAGAGACAGCCCAGTGACTTCCAATTAGTCTTGATGAGTTATGTAGATTTAGAACAACCCATACTTCCCCTAAATATAATCTTTAGACATCCAATGGAAGATTTTGTAGATATTTATTCTAAATGTCTATTGGCTTGAGTCTGAAAGACAATGATCTTAAGTCAATCATCACTATCTGCCCCTTTCATAGAAAAAGCTGTAAAAAATATGCAACCTGATTTGCTACCAGAGTTGCAAGGTCTGACTCTTCTGAGTCACCTTGAGATATAGGTCACGGCACAAGGATATGATGTCATTTTGTAATGGCATGCCCTGTAATGTCACTTCCAAGTCAAAGGTCAATCAATGAAACATCATAATGCTATTTCAAAAAACCTTTTCTTCCTATGATGTCACTTCCAGACCACTCCTCCAAATCTACCCTCCTTGTGAGGTCACTTCCTCCTTTCAAAATTAAACTTCTCCAGCTTACATCACTTCCCATTCCTCCCCAAGTTTCCCCCACCTTATATTACTTGTAGGCTTCTTATTTAGCCTAGACAAAGACTTTTGCCTGAAACCCTAAAGAGCAGCTGCAAATTGGAGTAGACGATATTGATTTTCATGGGGAAATAGTCTGATTCAGTAACAGCCCATTCCTGAGATTGTGAGGCGAAAGTGCTTAGGAGGCCCGAGGAGCCTCGCGCCAGCATAAAAGGCACTTATGCCGGCGCAAACAGCCTGGGCGCCAGCATCAGGCCAGCTACTCCGGCAGCAGAAGTCAGTGGAGGGGGGTGGTACGGCCGCGCCAGCGCAAAACCCAAGCCAGCGCAAAGGCCACGCCAGCGCCTGAGCAGCGCATACGCGACTGCCAGTGGCCACGGGGGCATTTCTGGGGCATTCTTGCGGCTAAGAGGCCTCCTAATGCCCATTCGGCCTGGGAACACCCCCTTTTGCCACCGAAACGTTATGCCAGGTCTTGACCTGGCACAGCCCATAGACCACCATGCAAATGCTCCAGACGCTTGTCTCGCCGCCGTACCCAAGCACTGCCCATCTCTGCCTGGCGCCTCTGGAATCTGCCTAGAGGCCAGCCAATGGGGCCAGGGCAGGAAGTGGTGGCACCCCACTGGAGGAGGGGCCTTGGAGCTGGGAATTCCCCTCATAAACATCACTTTGCAGCTGGTGCTCACTTGCCGCTCTGCATCTCTGTCAGCGCGGATGCCCGCAGCCTGGCCGCCCGGCTGCCACTCGCACCGCCCTTGCCCTCAGCTGAGCTCCGGCCTCCATGCAACGCCTTCTGACAAGGCTGCCGACGTGTGCCAAAATCCGGGCCGGGACCATCCCCATGCCATTGGAGCAAGACCCCTGGCCGTCGACCCCCAGACACTGCTTCCTCATTGCAGGTCTCTCCGATGGCCACCTGGCTGCCTTCCCCTAAACACACACCTGCTGACACAAGGAGGGAAGCAGTTCCATCACCTCCCAGCACTGTGCCACTTTCCCAACCCCCTGGCCTCCACCAACACCCGCTGTGACTCATGGAACTCCAGCCGCACCCTACTCCTCCACTCCACTCCTGGCCTCTCACATGCCACTGTCCAACTAGTGTGAAAATAAAGTTGTCTTTTGAAACTGGTGCTGCCTGCATAGTCCTTGGGGATGGCCATGGGAGGGTCTGACTGCCCTGGTCCAGGCGCCCCAGCCAAGGGATCCAGCATGACACCATGGATGGCCTCCCAACTCTTGGAACTCAGTCCGCAGCAACAGTGTGTAGGGGGAACAAGGGGGCAATGGCCAAGAGCGGCCCAGGAGCCCTATCCAGAGGGGGGGAGGGGGACCATCAGGACTGCTATGAGCCTCGATGGGGCGGGCCGCTAGTGAGGAAACATTGCGGGCCCCATGACCTTCATGACCCCTTCATTTGCATGCCCAAAGATAGCAGCCTCTGGCCGGCCATTCCGGCACACTGAGGCAGCCGGCGCATGCCGAACACATACTAGGCGCTCATACAAGACCCGCTCACACCTGGCCGCCCCCTCACCTAGGGCCACCCAATGTTCAGCGGCCCTCCCGAGCTAGCCACCCCAACACCTTGACCCAATAGAAGGCAGCCCCTGCGGCTCTTTTGCTGGGGCCGCCCACATCATTTCCGCAGCTGGCCTCCATGACCACTGCACAGGCATGGAAACACGCATCTGTTCAGGTCTGGCTTGTCCTTGGCCTGGGGTCCCGGGCCCCGCCCACTAGTTTCCAAGTGGTGGCATGGAGCCAGCCCTAGAGCCCGAATATCTGCTGTCAACTGACGTGGCACGCCCAAGCTCAGCAGCCAGGCTGGCTAAGCCACCAGTATTCCCAAGTAGGCCCCCACCCAACATTCCACCAGAACTGCCACCACCACCACCAATGCTCCAAGCAGCCCTCCTCACTGGGACGGTGACCCGGCATGGTCAATGATTGAGACGATACCGCCTTCTGCCAAGGGGTGTGGGGACAGGCGGCCCCACCCTCCACAGCCTGTCTCCTGTCTCCATGCGAGCCCCTTCCACGGTGGCTTGCTACCCGTGACTCGGCCAAACCTTCCTATGCATGCTCGGGGAAGGCTCTCTTGGCCCATTGCAGGACACTTCTCGGTGTGCGCGTGCCCTGTCTGTCATGGCCCCTCACTCTTGCTCCACACCTGGCCTTTGGAGACCAATAGCTCCGGCCGTTATGGGGCCGGCTTAATGGGGGGATGGAGGGGGAGGTGGGGGGAGGCGAGCCATGTCTTGGGGCAGGAAGGTAGGCCCCCGTATAGGCGCCCAGCTGCCTTGGAGCCATGCCAGGAGGAGGTAGTCAACATCTGCTCTCCATCGTCATCTGCTCCAGCTGTAGCCTTCCCCATCCTTCCAGTGAAAGGGAATGGCCACTATTTTCCCCAACAACAACCTGGTCCAGCCAAGCAGTGAGATGACGCGTGTCTGATGGCCACCCGATGAGGCTCGGACTGCCAGCGGCTCTCGGGGGGGTTGCAGTTCTCGGGGTCCAGAGCAGGCCCCTCATGAGGACCCTCAGTCCTCGGACTACCAGCGGCTCTCTGGAGGGTTGCAGTCCTTGGCGTCCAGAGCAGGCCCCTCAGCAGGCCCCTCAGGACATGGAGGCTGGACGCTCCTCCTCCCTCCTTATCCCTAACCTGAATGGGCTCTGATCCCCCAAGGGGACGCACCCTCCCCAGACAGAGGCAGCCCTGACAACCAGCGCATTGGAAGCCGTATTTTGAAGGCAATGGAGCTGAAGCCACTCTGTCCACTCACTCCCGGGCCCCGACTGTGGCCTTAGCCGCCCTATGCCCTCTATAGTCGCCATGCCGAGGCAGGACAATGGCAAGGGAAGCTTCTCCTGGGAGAGTGCATTTCAGCGCCTGGCCAGCTCCCACGGTGGGGTCTAGCACGGCATGGGAACAGCCATCTGTACAGATGCATCATGCCCATGTCTCGCCCTGTTGGCGGGAGACTTTTACATGATGACCCACGTTCACTTTGGGTCATCACGGAACTGTCCGTCGGCCCCTGGACCACCCAGCAGAGGTGCGCTCACTCCTGCATGGCACCTCCAAGCTCAGACAGCTGACCCCCCCTCTTCAGGGGGTCCACCTCTCCCTTGGTTCAAAGACAGAGCTCATGACCACCCTCTCCCGCCCTGTTCCCACCTGCCCCCTCTCCATCCCACAGCTCGCACACCCCGGCCACCCCCTGGCATCTGCCGCCTCTGCCCTTCTGACAGCCCTGCCTGCTGTCATCTGAGGGAACGCCATGAGGGGGCTGTGGCCATCGGACCTTGACCACGCCACCCAGCACCATGGCCAGACCACCTTGGTCCTCCTCTGTCTTCACCTTCCCCTCCTGTGCGCTCGCAACCTCCCCATGGCCAGGTGCCTTTCACCTCAGATGAGCTGGACAATGGGGTCACCTCCAGACTCATGCCTTGGTGGCTGGGGAGAAGTCCGGGGCACCCAGCCCAAATATGGGACTCCCAGACCACGGGGAGGGATGTATCCACCCATGTGCAGGTCACTTCTTTTCCCTTCTCCATGGCGGGCTGCGCTTGGTGGCTATACTCTTGAGAGGCTGTGATTCAGCGGCTGGGCAGCTCCCACGGTGACTGCAGAGGCCGAGGGGAGCCGGAGAGGGCATGGCCTGGCGTCACTGCTCTGGCAGCTCTCAGACCTCTCCGCAGACATTTGCATGGAGTCCCCGCCGTCCTTTTCTGCTCACTCGTGTCCAGTCTGTGCCTCCCGGTGCTACTGCCGCCAGCACTAATGTGGCCACTTACTGCCCCCCTGTGCTGAGGACACCCAAGTCCCCCGGGACTTGGTCCACCATGACATGTCGGTTTGCCATTCCCACACAGGTGGCACCGCCACTGCTCGCCCCAGCCTCATTGTATCTGGCCTCCTTCCAAGCCAGGTTGTTCCATGCTGTCGCTGCTGGGATCCCCGGGGCCTTCACAGCCACAGGAATGGCCATCTGTGAAGATGAGCCATTCTCGTGACTCGCCCTGATGGCTGGAAGGATTCAGCTAGTGCGGATGAATTTCAGCCACTCTTGTGGTTAGCCCCATAGGACAGCTGATGGCCCTGTTTCCCCCCTCTCACTCCCCTTTCCCCTTCCCCCTTTAGAGGGACAACCTTTGCTACGGTGTAAAGACAGAGCATGCAGCCACCCAGTGGTGAAGGGTGGGCCACTTCCTGCCATCCACCTCTGGCCCCCATCCTCCCACTGCTGCGGACAGGGCTGCTGGCTCTGATCTCTCAGCAGAGAGTTGCCTCCCTGGCCCTTCTTTCGGTGTGTGTGTGTGGGGGTTTCTCTGGCAGCCCCGGCCCACCCTGGAGCTTGTGTCAAGGGAAAGAGTGGTGCTTGGGTGCAACTGCGAGGGTTGTGGGGACCCATGCAGGTGGCGTTGGCGACTACTCGGCAGTCCTTTCCAAGGCAGCTGCAGCGTGCCGTCACCCTTCTCCCGGCCCCTCCGGGAGCTCTCCCGTACTCCTGCTCCCACCCTACTCTGCCCGCCTCCCTTGCGGCCCCCGCCCTTCACTCCTCCCCCTGAGGCAGCCTTTCCCCTCTCGCAGCCTGCCCCTCCCATCCCCATTCCGTGGCCCACCTCTCAGCAGCGAAATCCCTCCCCCGGAAGTTCCCCTGCGGCCTCAGCGGGTCCTCGCTGGCATCAAGCTTCACCACCGCATTACTAAGAAACCGCCCCGCTCCTCGGCCTCTCATTCTTTTTGAAACTTTTGCCTTTTTCTTGCCGGCGCATGCTGCCGCGAAGCCCCTTAGGAGGCCTTCCGGCTGCACCATTGCTGTGCCCTGGCAGCGGCGGCTCACCTACGGCCTCACCTACGGCCTCAGGAATGGGCTGTAAAAGGCATATATAAAAGGATGGCAACCCTTTTCCCTCTGGGAAAACCCTGTTGGAGAGAGATTTAACCCAGGGTATCGAACTCAATTGTTGGAAGGGCTGGATATGACATAAATGTCATTTGGTCGGGCTGGGGCATGCCTTGCCAGCCTAGATCGAGAGTGGGGAAGGGAGTGGCAGCCTTGGCTGGTTTGTTGGCCGGGTAAGAACTCTCAAGGGGCTGGATCCAGCCTGTGGGCCTTATGTTTGACACCCGTAATTTAACTAGTGACCACTGTGTATTTTTTTCAGCTGGATTCTTCTGTTTTTACTTTTTCTTCCAAGAAGGTTGAAAGTGCAGTCTGATAACAGCTGCACCATATAAATATGTCTGCTATGGATGTTTATGCATCTGATGAAGTGAGCTCTAACTTATCAAAGCTCACACTGCTCCTTTGCCATGGGTTAGGCTAACCCATGACATCCTGTTTAATTTTACCAAGCACCATTTTATCTATTCAAACCTATGGACATCTGAAAATACCCCCTTGCTTCAGAAGCACACTTTCCCTCCTTGTTTCAATTAGCATCTTACTTTAAGGGCTTTTCACTTTGGTAGAAGAAAGGTGTTTCCGGGCTCTTTTTTAGAAGCTTCTACATATTTCTTAGACTGGAAGCTTGAGCTTCTGTCCGTCAACAGCACAGGCAAAATATAGCAAGTACTTTACTTGACACTGAGATCACTATGCCATCATTGCTAACTAATAGGCCCTGCAAGGGATTTTATTTAAATGGAAACATGTTGGTACTGTCAAAGGCTAAGACCAAGGAAAAATAGATAAAGAACTGCTCCACTGTCCAAAGGAACCTGGAGATAAGCTAAAATCATTATTAAAACTAGTTTTGTGCCCCCACCCCACCCCAGTTGCTGGGCTTGGATACTTGAAAATTAGGGTGGCAACTTTCTACAATCAGGGAGAAAAGGACTCTGAATATGGTCACAATCAGTCTAGTCTGAAACCCCTCTCTCATCTGGACAGCTGTGAGCTCCTGTATCTGCTGGTTCATGGATGATATTTTAAGAAGCTGTGAGTACCCAATGCCAATTCCAAGTAATTTTTACCACTGGATTTCTTCAGTGTGTCTATGGTGATGTTACGATTGCCAACCTCCAGGTACTAGCTGGAGATCTCCTGCTATTACAACTGATCTCCAGCCGATAGAGATCAGGTCACCTGGAGAAAATAGCCACTTTGGCAATTGGACTCTATGGCATTGAAGTCCCTCCCCTCCCTAAACCCCACCCTCCTCAGGCTCTGCCCAAAAAATCTCCCACTATTTGTGAAGAGGGAGCTGGCAACCCTAGGTGATGAGGAGTATGTGCCACATGAAGTAGTTGCTTCCAGGGGTTGTATGGCAGCAAGCAGTTTCCACATACATACCTGTATTTCTTGGGAAAGCTGTGGATATGGAAAACAAAATAAAGGGGTGCTTCTGTTTTCTCTGTCTGGTTCACATGGCATGGTTTTATACACAATCTGTTCCTGGAGGTGGCATGTATAAACAAAATAGGGAAATGTCAAAAGCTACCCCCAAAACATTTCATACCCAGGTGTCTCAAAATCACTCTTCAGCACAGAGTAGATTAATCAAGAATGCCAGATGGGTAGCTGTCTTAGCTCTTTAATGCATTTTTTAATCGATTCTGAATCCATACTCTTTTGGTTTGCGCCTGATTTCCACATGCATTTTTCTGCCTTTAGTTTGCACTCTTTTTTGTTTTGTTTTTCCTCCGGTTTATTTCTGGCTCTTCTGAGACCACTTTTACCTTGATGTTTTTCCAGACGCTGATTTTGAGTTGGCTTTTTCCTAGTGCATAATGTTTCTGTTGGTTTTCTTTGTCCCATCCCCCTCCACCCCGTTTTTCAATTACTGGACTGTCATTAGCATTAAACCACTCCCTCTTCCCCCTGCTCTGAAGACAAGTGATTTCAGTTTTTTTTTAAAAAAACAAGGCCCTAAAACATCAATATATCACTGTAGTGTTGCAATGATAGTTTAAGCAGGTACCCTGACTCCCCAGCTTTCCTTTTTTAAAAAACAAAAAGTAAGTCTCCCTTACTTCCCTTATGAAGATATAAGGAAAAAAGCATACCTACGTGAGGAAATGGGCTACAAACTTACTTTAAAAAAACAAAAGCTGGGAATTCAGGGAACCTACTTAAACTATCATTACAACACTACAGCGGTATATTGATGTTTTAGGGCCTTTAAAAAAATAAGGGGGATCCTCTGATGCTACTGATAACAACACCGATGTTGAGAACACCCTCCCTTGAAAATCCTTATTATTTAAGACAAGTGCAGAAGAAAATAAACTGACTCCGTAACTGTAAAAATGCATAGGGAGGGCAGATGTGCAGAAGAGCCCTGCCCAAACTGATTCCAGTGCTTGTAGATTGACTCCCAAGAAAATCAGCAGTAGGCTGAGCATGCAGAAAAGGTCTTTGTCGGTAGCAGCAGAATAAAAGAGGAGCCCAATGGCACCTTAATGACTAACAGCCTTTACTATTTTTAGCATTTAAGGTCCCACTGGACTTTTAAAAATCAAAAACATAAAAAATGCTTATATGCAAGAATTATAGAAACACAGTCTATAAAGTCAGTGTAAAAACATTCTAGCTATATTTTTATTTAAATATGAGTGGATGGCTTTTAAAAAATAAAACATAGTTAGATACTGGTTTGCAACAAGAGTTGGCACTCAGTCTTTATGCATATTTACATAACTTAAGCATTTTATTCCTGGAATCAGATTTGAGATATGTACCCCCTACACGGATGACCAATTTTCCCCTCAGCTTTGATGTAAATAAGACTTTTAGGAAAGGATTGTGTGTGAACAACTCATCATCCATTTCTATCTGCACTTCAGCTTATTTATTTATTTATTCAAACATTTGTATCCTGCCTTTCCTCGTGGTTCAAGGCAGCTTACAATAATAGTTGAAAACATTTTCAGTTAAAAACCAAAAATATAATAGCAAACCCCCCAAATCTCTCCCCCATACTCCCTTAAAATATGCCTGCCATTCAAACCCCTTCAAAAGCCCTGGCAAACAGGCAGGCCTTGCAGGGCCTCCTGAAGCTCTCTGTGGCAGGGGCCCCTCACCACTTTAGGTAGCCCATTTCACAGAGCTGGAGCTGTGATGGAAAAGGCCTGAGCTCTGGTCAATGCCAGACGGGCCACGCTAACAGTTGGCTGTCTGATGACTGTAGTTAGTGCACAGGGACATTTAGAAGAAGGTGGTTAGGGCTGTGCAAAAAAATAAATTTGGTAAATTTCAGGTTTATTGAGTCCGAATTTTTTTAGTAAACCCATTCAGCTTTTTTGGCAATCACCTATCCGGTTTAGCTTTAGTATTCGGCCAGAATACTAAACGTATTTAGTATTCAGCCAGAAATAAACCTGAATAAATCCAAAATGCATTTTTTTCGGGTTTATTTTCAATTCGGGTTTACTGATATGCTCAGCTCTAGAGGTGGTCCTGAACCCAAAGTTTTAACTTCTGTTCCACATGTATAACCACTAAAACAGATAAATGTTCCACTACCGTGCATTTAAAGAGTGGAAGTGGGGGGAAGCATCCCTTTACTACTTTGTTAGATTATGGAGAAATATTAACATCCCTCTTCTATTCATAATATTAACAAAGGTTTGCTACTGTACTACTATTAAGTACATTCTGTTGCCAAGAAGAATAGGGATGAGAAGGAGTTGAGACTGAGGCTTGAAAATAAATGGGTGGAAGGGAATAGGAAAAAAAATAGGTGGAGGGAAATGAATGAGAAAAGTGTGGAAAAGAGGGAGAGCAATTAAGGAAAAGAGAGGGAACATGTTTTATCTGGCTGCAACACACTGACAACCACTTTGCAAGATCTGGCTGAGCTGGGTGCAAGGAAAGGAAGAGAGAAAGGCTAGGCTACTGGAGAAAATGACTTTGTTAGAAGGTTACAGGCTGGCAATTACTGTAGCAGCCATCCACGTGCTGTCATGTCTTGCTCCCGTGCAGGGTTGGTTGACGGGCTCAGCATGAAGTTTGCTTCAGCCTTGCAGAAAGGCGAATCTAGCCATCAGTCAGAGTGCCTTTTACTGTGCCAGAACTCCCTGACCCCCTAGTGGCTGCAACTAGAACTGCATTAAAATAAATGGAAAAAAAATTCAGTTGGATGGAACATGAGGCTGAATTCAGGGATCCTTCAGCTAACTCCCCCCCCCCCAAATATTGTCTCCCTGGGTGGCCTGGAGCAGTGCACTGAAGATGAGTCCTTGCAGGAGAGAGGCCTCAGGAACTCCAGCCCTTGTCTCAATACTGCTGGGCCCAGTAACCTCCCAGACTACTTAAGCTGGAGCTTGTAGAGACAATCTTGCTGGATATACTGGTTTGCAAGGCCACAGCCCTTGCCTACATGATCTGGCTCCAGGCCTTCCCTGCTCAGTGACCATCTTCAGGGTAAGTCCTGACTCTTGTGGAAAGCAGCCAAAGTCTGAGACAACAAGAAGTGCTCTTAAGAGAGGATGGTGGTGGCATTGCACCAGCTTTGAGCTGTAATGCAGTCTTGGCTCAGCACCAAACAGATGCCTGCATGGCATATGTGAGGCGCCCAGCTAGCCCAAGACATGGAGGAACTCCTGGCAGGGGAGGTGGCCAGGCCAGAACAGCAGCAGGTTGTTCCCCAGGCTGTGGGGAAGGTGGTGTGCAGCTGGAAAGGCACATATATACAGCCAGCCAAGATATGCTCCTGAGCAGCTGGCAGTGCGCTACACCACTGCACCCAGGAATCTTGGAGGAGCAGAGGTGGCCAGGAGGCTTGGATACCACCACTTTGGCCAGTCACCAGCTCCCCTAGGAGGAGGAGGAGGCCATGGCACACAGGCTGGCTGTTTGCTGTGGCAGCAGATGGTGTGTGGGCTCAGTAGCCACCATCCCGAGTATCAAAGAGGTACCCTGCCTGGCAGTCAGGATAGGTGGTTGTGGTGGTATCTACAATGGTGACAGCAGTGGGCCTGTCACAGGCAGCGAAAAGTTAAAAATTCTGGCCATGAGGGATGGAAGGCTTTCATGAAAAAAGAAACATGCATCCTCCTCTACTAATACCACATGACTGACTGGGGTGGGCCCATGAATGCCAACATTTAAACCTTAGGGTGATGCTCTGCTTGGCCTCCACTCTATAGAGACTGGGGGCAAAATGTTAGGTGTTGCCACCATTTCCACCCTGCTGACAGAATCTTTCATGGTGGTAAACTGGGGCTCAGAGTGAGAGATCCTTTACTGCCACTAGGCAGATGGCAACTCAAGTTGCCACCCTTGTCCACCCTCTCCCATTAAAAATAATGATAAAGCAGCGAGTTGAGGGAGTGGCTGTTCTATGCAAGCTGCAATGAGAGTAGAGTGGATTTAATAACATGATTATAAATGGTAACCAGTAGCAGAGATGTTCAGAACAAGAGATTCCATTGTTGTATTTGCTCAGCTGAAATCATAGGATTTTAGTGCTAGGAAAGGCCAGTGAGCCCAGCCCCTCGTGATAACACAAAATCATTCATTCACTAACTTCCCCTCTCAAACCACATGCTCAGAGAAAATATGAGCCTTCAGGGAACCTGCTCATGGGCTTTTTGTATATAACTTTGCCATTGTTATCTCGAAGACTAGGGCATGAAAGACCTATCTTGTTGAATCGTATATATATCTTAGGACCCTGTAGTATTTTTAACCTAAATACTTCATTTTTATAGACATACATTACTACTGCATCATGTTTTAGCACTTCCATATCATGTTTGATTTGCAAAGTGCTTTGCAACAGTGTTCCAACGATGCTGTTCTATTGGGCAAAGCTGAGGAGATAGCTCTCCGTTTTGAGGTTTTTACATAGCCTACTAATTGAAAGTTACTGCTGGGTAAAAAAGAGATTGGCATGAGTGAGCCAATCCACAAGGAAAAGCAACCCCCCCCCCCAAAAAAAATAAAAACCTCACAGTTTTCAGTATTTGAATGTGACAATTTTGAAATAGTAAACAGTGAAATGCTTTGGGTCACTATTAGAGCAGAAGCAAAGTTTATAGTGGTAATGTGGACAGCAACGGATGGCTGGAAAAATGGCCAATGGCTATAGTCCAGAACTAACTTTGCTCATCTGAGCAAAGCCTTCTGAAGGTGCCACTCTGCAGATGGCTTTCTGTGCTGTGATTCTGTCAGGCTTCAGCAAATGCACGGCGTTTCAGGCAATAGAACTCAAATCCAGGCAGAGCAGCGATTCAAGGATTTATTCCGAAAGTCAGTGATTTCAGTAAGGAGACGAGCAAGGCTGGAATACATGACTGGGGGAGTATGGATACATTTATAGGGCTGATACAATAGGGTTACAGGAACAAAGAGACAATGTAGTCGTTTCCTGCCGGTAACGACTTAAGCAAAAAATGAACAGAAACGATTGTGAGCAATCAGTGGAGGAGATGGCCGAGCTCTCGGCTTTGTGCGCGGGACCCAATATCAGATCGGAGATTTACACGGGCGGGTCCCAATACAATTATAAATCCCTGGCCGAGGCTCGTGTGCAAAACGGGGGGGGGGGGAGGAGTGCACGGAGAACTCCATCTTGTTCGCGAGGAAACCATCATGTTTGGGAATGGAGCTGTCAGAAGCACTATCTGACAGATTCCCATCTTGTGGAATGGCCTGCATGAGGAGATCAGGAAGGCTCCCCCACACACATCATTCTGCAGAAACAGAAATGTCCAGGAAGACTTTTTAAAATACATTTTTATTACATTGTCTTTAATTTTTCTAATCTATTCTCTGCATTGCACATCATATTTTATACTTCTGTTGTTTGCATTGTTTTCTAATTTTGTGATCCTAGTCCTATTGAATTATTTATAGGCTATTTTATGCTTCCTGCATGAATTGTGTTTATATTGTGTAATCTGTTTTGTATCTAAATGAGAAAGATGAGCTATAAATAAAGTAAATAAATATATCAAATCAAATCATGGCACTTGGCAAATGTTTCATTTAGTCACTGTAAAATAAAAAGCATCGTTAGCATTGTCACCTGCTCTTCCAAATTTCTCTATCCTTTTTTTCCAGAATAAGAAATATAGTTAAGTTTCCCTTTCTGTTTAGTAATCTCAGTGAATTGTCCCATTCCTCATCTTTGTATCACCTGTTTACTATCCCTGCCAGTCACTCATTTCTACAAACATTGTCTGTTTGAATGATACAATTTCAGACTGCCCATTTCCCCAAATATGCCAGCAATAAGTTATTTACAGCACAATCCTAAACAAGAAAACTTAGTAGGGTTGCCAGGTCACTCTTGGCAACCGACGGGAAGTTTTGGGGGCGAAGCATGTGGAGGGTGGGGTTTGGGGAGGGGAGGGACTTCAATGCCATAGAGTCCAATTGCCAAAGTGGCCATTTTCTCCAGTTGAATTGATCTCTCTCGGCTGGAGATCAGTTGTAATAGCAGGAGATCTCCAGCTAGTACACCTGAAGGTTGGCAACCCTAAAACTTAGAGTCCCACTCATCTCTACTCAATGGAGTTTACTTCCAGAAAAATGTTTTTAAGATTGCACTGTTAGTGGCCTGGAGAAACCTGGAGAGTGGCTGGACTGCACTTATTGCAAGAGAAAGGCATACCTGCAAGGAGAGACTTGCTGTCAGGCACCGGCCTGGGAAAGGCACCCAGTGGTCAGGCCAGGTGGCGTTTCAAGGTCTAATGGTTATTCAGCCCTAGCTCTGTTTAGTCTTTGATCGCTCCTGGGAACGAATGTTATCTAGGGGATTGCCCTAGCAACCAGTAGTCATCCTGAATGTTTAATTTCGCCTTTATATCACCCAAACCCTTAGTTTTCCTTCCATTAGTATCCTTGCTAAGTTTCAAGTCAATTTCTGTAACTCGCTGTATATTTCCTAATAAACCAGCTTTCGTAGGAAAACCTGCCTGGAAGTCTGTTTGTGGGATTTATCTGGTGAGACCAGAGCTGTCACTTGCAAAGATAAATCAAGAGCTCTAGACTGTGCTAAACTAGGGCCCACTTTATAGCATTTAGATGATACTGCAAAAGCATTATCCAGAGTGCAAATGATTGAGCAGTGATAAATTCCCAAGAGGAAAAAGGCACTAGGCAGTTTTAAATCCATAAAAATGGCCTCTCTTATAAGCAGTAAAGAGTAACTGGACACCCTTCTCCCTCTTTGTCTTTCAAAATCTTCATCTGATTTCTTGTTTGGCATTGTCTAGGTCATTCTGTCAACAACATCAATTCCCTTTCACTTCAGGAACTTACCCAGCACAAATCACTGAGACACACTCTTTTTTGGAGGTTAACAGTGTGCTTGCCAGGAGTACCAGTGACAGGACTGAAGGTCCACCATGACTCACATCCACCTGAGCTGTATTCCTCTTCCTCCCATCAGCTTGTCTGAGGATCTCTAGACTTAGAATGTAAGAACAGTGTGTGGAATATATATGTATGCATACTTTAAAATGAGTCCTCAAGACCCAGTTTGTTTCCTCCCCGCAAGGCCTGTACAGCAGGTAGGGTTGCCAATCTGCAGGTGATAGCTGGAGATCTCCCACTATTACAACTGATCTCCAGGCAACAGAGATCAGTTCACCTGGAGAAAATGGCCACTTTGGAAGGTGGCATTTATGGCATTATACTCCATTGAAGTCCCTCCCTGCCCCAAACCCTGCCCTCCTCAGTCTCCATTCCTAAAATCTCTAGGCATTTTCCCACCCAGAGCTAGCAACCCTAAAGGAAGGAGGCCTCACTTAAGTCTTCTGTGTATGTGTTGATTGTAGCCTTCCAGTGTATGAATTAGTATTCTCCATCTGTAAGTGTTCTCTCCCAGTTTGAAGCAATAAAAGACCTGTTTATTGGGCAGGAGTGAACGATGATCTGACAGATAAGCTTCCTGTATCCACCACACCTCAGAGGACTCTACAAACAACCGTGGCTGAATCAGACAAATAGTCTTCCTTTGAACTATCTTTTAAAGCCCACTGCTACATCCTTTGATAGTGAGTTCCACAAATTACCTATATTGTGCATGAACAGGTGCTTTCTTCTGATAATAAACTTAATTTGATGTCCTTGAATTTCAGGATTACATGACAAGAAGAAAGGTTTTCATTCTATACACAAAGCATCATTTTATACACTTCTATTATGCCCGCTGACTCAATAAAGCAAACCACAGCCTTCATTTTGCAAGACTGTTAACGAGAAGACATTCTGAAGGTCCTTAATTCATAGGGTAACCATAAATTGGAAGCAACTTGATGGCACATAACACACACATCATGGCTGCACTATAGTTCCAAGCGTGTTTTTAAACTGAAAGTCTCTATCTTTCTTTTCTTCATACAGAAGGTGCCCCAACTAGGGATGTCAGGCCATGGCCAGCATCCCCAAAAGCTTTAGGAGTGGGGCGGGGGGCAGAAATGGCATCACACAATGCATAAAATCTAATTTCTGTGAACCTCTCTGACAATGTTCAGGAACGGTCTGACTATCCTCTGATGTGCTTACATCATGTCTGAAGTTTCAGACCAGGGCTGTTGACTCCCCCCCCCCCAGTATTGTTTGAGTTTATTGAACCTGAATTTTATCAGGAAAATCCGGAAACCCAGATTTTCTGAAAAATTTTGGGTTAATAAAATTGAACCCAAACAATACAGAAAAAAATCAGCACAGATCCACGCAGCCAAGCCTGGCCGTGTGGATCAAAGTGAAGCCCCACCCCGCCTCCCCAGGACTCCCAAGAAGGCAGGTGAGGGGGGCTTCAAAGAGATCCACACAGCCAGGTTTGGCAGCATGGATCTAAAGGAACCCCCCCGGTGGGCGGGGGGTTCTTCAAAAAGATCCATGCTGCCAGGCTTGGCAGCGTGGATCTCAAGGAAGCTCCCCCCACCCGTCTCCCTGGGAGTCCCAGGAAGGCAGGCGAGGAGGGGTTCAAAGAGATCCACACTGCCAGGCTTAGCACATGGATCTTAAGGAAGCTCTCCCCACCCGCCTCCCCAGGACTCCCGGGGAGGCAGGTGGGGGTTCTTTAAAGAGATCCATGCTTCCAGGCTTGGCAGCGTGGATCTAAAGGAAGCTTCCCCCACCTGCCTCCCCGGGACTCCCAGGAAGGGTTGAGGGGGGCTTCAAAAAGATCCATGCTGCCAGACTTGGCAGCGAGGATCTCAAGGAAGCTCCCCCCGCCTGCCTCCCTGGGAGTCCCGGGGAGGCGGGCGAAGGGAGCTTCCTTTAGATCCACACTGCCAAGCCTGGCAGCATGGATCTCTTTAAAGAACCCCACTAGAAGGACATCCTGATAAAGAGGAAAAGGTCGCTGTCACTCTCAGCCAACGCTCAATCTAGCCTTTGTTGGTGGACTTGCCCAGATAATCTTTCCCAGGGCTTGCCTTACATCCGTCAAACTCCAGTGCAACTATTCATGGATGTCTGCCTCACGGGATGGGGAACCACCCTTCATAACCAGCCAGCACAGGGCACCTGGAACACGAGAGAGAAAAGGCTGAACATCAACGCCCTGGAAATCAGGGCCATTCTCAAAGGCCTTTGACACTTTTGAATTCAAATCAAAGGAAAGGACTTGCTGCTAAGAATGGACAATGTGGCCGCCAAGACCCATTTAAACAAACAGGGTGGGTCCAGGTCCTCTGCTTTCTACAAGGAAGCCAGAGCAGTGCTGCTATGGGTGGAAGCCAACCTCTCTTCCATAGCAGCAGAACACATTCAGGGGACCCTGAATGTGCAAGCAGACTGGCTCAGCAGATAGCACCTCAATGAGGCTGAATGGAGTCTCCATCCCCAGGTCTTCCACCTCATCACCCTTCGGTGCGGCTCCCCCCTGGTGGATCTCTTTGCCTTTCATCACAATCACCTGGTAGCCAGATTCTTCAGCAGGTACCATCAGCCCGGAGTAGAACAGACAGGTGCACTGCTGGCTTCATGGCCCAAGGGCCTCCTTTATGCCTTTCCACTCATTCCAAGGGTCCTGAGAAGAATCCGCCTCCTTCGAGCATCAAGCATCCTGATCGTTCTTTCTGGCCTTGCCATCCGTGGTTTCCCACACTGATAAAGATGTCCAGTCAGGATCCATGGACGCTCCCAGACAGACACGACTTGCTCACCCAGAGCCCGATTTGCCACCCAGCTCCAGGCTGGTACAATTTGACCGCCTGGCTATTGAACGGAGCAGACTGTTAGATCGGGGCTACGGCACAGAAGTGATAGAAACCATACTGGCAGTGAGAAAACCGTCCACTCACTGCATATATAATTCCACCTGGAACGCCTTTGCAAATTGGTGCCACCACAAGCATATCAATTCTCTGAAGCCCAGTGTCGTCGAGATCCTAGCTTTTCTCCAGGACAGTTGCCATCAAGGAATCAGACCTGCCACTTTATGCAGACAGCTGGCGCCTATCGCTACCCTAGTTCCCAGAGTGTCAGGACACACTATTTCCAAACATCCTCATATTAGGGCCTTTTAAAGAGGGGTGTGCCTTACTGAGCCACCAACCCTCCACAGATTTCCCAACTGGAGCCTCCACACAGTGCTCACAGCTCTTACTAAGGCACCCTTTGAACCATTTGGTCTTGCACCTGAGTCAACTGTTCCTGCAAGTCCTGATTCCGGTACCGTAGGCGTTGGATCTCATCCTCGCCCCCCCCCCCCAGTATGCCAAGCTTGGGACGCTCGGAGATTTGTATTCCTTTCCCCCGCATCTCCCTTGTCTGGGTAGTCCCCAACATCCTGCGCAAAACTGCTGCGGCCGTCGGCTCCAGCCAGTCTCTGCCGGCAAGCCGTCTCCCTAGTAGGAAGAGAGTAAAATGGGGATCGGGGGAGAATGAAGGAAGCGTCCAATCCTCCCCCTCCATGTCTGGTATCCTCACGATTTTGGGTCGTGCTCTGGACGCGGACGCCGCCTGGGCGGCCATAAACGCCTCAGCCTGAGCAGCCTCCAACTCAGCGGCACGGGCAGTGGCTGCCTTGGACAAAAGGTATTCCGCTCCCTGTCGCAACAAGAGCAAATGTTCCCCGTGGTTGGCGAGCAGAGTAGCGTCCTGCGGGTTTCCTCCTGGGCATAGTGCGCAATTCCCCGGCCGCCGCTCTCTCAAGGGCGACCCAGTGCGAGGCAACCAACCCTGCCAGTCGATGGGACTCCTGATGAGCGTGGCGCGCTTCCTCAGGAGCGATCGCTGGAGGTTCCCCCCTGCGGCCCCTTCCAGGGTGCGGATGGTCGCGGGAGGTACGGTGGAAAATTGAAAAGTTGAAAAGGTAGCGATTAGTGCCCTAATGTCCGCTCTGGGCTCGCCATACAAATCCCACAAACAGATTTCCAGGCAGGTTTTTCTACGAAAGCTGGTTTATTAGGAAACATACAGCGAATAGCAGAAATTGACTTGGAAACTTGGGAAGGGCACTAATGGAGGGGGAACTACAGGGATGGGTGCTATAAAGACTACAGTGCACTTTCAGAACGACCGCTGGTTGCTAGGGCAATCCCTTAGATAACATAGTTTCCCAGAAGACTAAACAGAGCCAGTGATGAACAACAGTTAGACCTTGAAACACCACCTGGCCTAACCACTGGGCGCCTTTCCCAGGCCGGTGCCTGACACCTAGTGGTTAGTCAGTGAAAACCTCTTTGTACCTGCAAGCATTAAATATAATTCAATCTGCACTCTGAAGCCATAACTAGCTTAAATTATTGTGCCTCAGCCAGGTTTCTACTTTGACGGCTTGGAGACCTGTGCAACTCATCTGTTCTTTAAAAACAATCTGTAAATAAATAAATATTTGTTATTTACATACAACTCCTGCTTCAGTGATCTCCATGTTCTTCTTGCTCACCAAAAAACTTACCTCATGGCAGCAAACCCAAAGCCTTTATACTTACTATCCTAAAAACATCTTGTAACTGAGGGGAAGGTTTACAGTTCAAAATAAACCTGGTTCCCTCAAAATCGTAAGCGTCTGTGTGGGTCCCCTCAGTTGGTGGAAAAGGACTGTCACAGGCAGCCCCAGACAGTGCCTTTCTGAACAGGCTCCCTGCTTTTTACATATTGTGCAGAGATAGCAACATTAATGCAAAGTTGAATTCATACTCCCAAGGGTCCAAGGTCTTATCTTAGAAGAAGATGACTGTACCATGCTCCCTGACCTCCATCTGTAATGTACCCCCAGCCCTCATAAATCTTTCTGGCCTATGCTCATAGATTTCTCTTGATCTTCTATCTCTGCTCTGGTATAACACGAAAGAGGCTCTTAGGCATACTTATACTAGCCCCTCTCCCAATTATCTTGTGTTAACTTTCATTATTTAAAAAGAATTAGGAGTCCAGGAATACCCTCAGCCCTGTAGCTGTTCCAGCTAATACTGGTTCTGCTGCTGTTGAGAAGGCCACAATTGCTACGGGTGAAACACTCCTTGTTCAGGAGGTAGTGTCCATAAGTCACTTAAAATGGAGGTTGAGGGTTGCCCAAGCAAACAATTTTGTGACTCCCTCCTGGCCACGGTAGAAGCAAAAACAACTCTCTCCCAAGTCCTGTAGATAGGACTAAAACTTTCTCCCCAGCAGAGCCAGATCTAAGGGGAGCAAGGGAGGACCTGCCTTGGGCAGCATGCCGAATGGGGCAGTGGCAGCAGCAGATTATATAAAGAAAAATATGGATATAATATATGGGGGTCACTTTGTACTTTTGCCCCCCTTCAAAAAATGTAGACCTGGTTCTGCTCCCTAGCTCTGTAGTTGTTACAGGCTGCTGTATGCTGCTTTGTTCTGCTGTTCCTCAAGCTATTCCTCTGACTAGTGTTTCACTAGACCTCATAGGCAGTGTGGGATTTCATCCTGGAACCATCCCTTTTGAAAGAGTGGCAATATGTCATAATGCCTGGTTTCTCTGGCCCCTTAGAAAGGTGACCTGAATCACCGATAATAAAGCACTCTGCCAGTCTCAGACTTCAGCGTCTCCTTTCCTACTGTTGATTCACTCATCAAAGGAAATGACCAGATGTCTGCAATATAATTGAGTCTTCCTTGACTTCTCTGAGGCTTAAATAACTCAGCAAGCCAACTCTCCCACCTTGATATAATACTTCTGTTCTCTTTGTGCCTTCTCCTGCTGTTCATAAGGAATAACTGTCCTGCTGTTTTTGTTTTTGTTTTTTCCCTTTTGGGATGTAAAACAGATTTTTCTCACAAAATCATGAAACGGGGGGGGGGGGAGTGCTCCTGCTCTGAAGGGGATTTGAGAAGCATAACCCTTGGGGCGGACGGATGGGGAGTTGCCTGTCACACACACCGGTTGTCACAGATGATTCTAAAGAAGAAAGGAAATTGTTTCTTGGGAAGTTGCACTTCTTGCAAATTATGTCAGCTGTCAAGCTGACGGAAAGAAGTCACTAGAGAGATGACAGCCAAATAATGCCATTATTAAACATGTCTTTCATTAAATTAACAATGCTTCCTCTGCAAAGATAAACTTATTGTTGAAAGTAATTACTGGAGATGTAAGTTGGGCACTCTAAATGTTCCACATGCTTTCCATTTCCAGCACTTTAAGGTTGACTTGAGTGATCCCATAAACTATTAATCCAATCTATTATGAGCCACCCACCCAGACAAAGATTCCCTGGCACACTATCCAACCCAGATATCATATTAATGGAAATCACTTGAGTTGTCCTGCTCCACAGGCTTTCAGGATATCCAGGGCTTCTAAACTTTTAGCCTCCCTTTCAGCACCCCTGATAAGAATGGAAGCTACCATGGTCAGTTTTAAAAACTCTGGCAAGTGGGCAGGGCCAAATGTGGAGCTTAGAGGATGGAGATTGTTCCATGAGAGCAGAGCTAATAGCAAAAAACTTTCTACTTGGTCTGGCAGTTGGTGCTAACAGATGTGATGGGCTGAGTCTGTGCTTGGGTTATAGCATGCTGTGAAAGAGCAGCACCTACTAGTAGGTAGGAAGCTAACTCCCTTACTATCAACCACTGGCCACCCTCAGCTAAATAAACAGTGGCTAAAGATGCACTTGCATTTACTTTGCAGCCTCTCACACAGGCCTTTGCTGTTAGCAGGAGTAAAGGCTCTTGACATGAGTAGGCCAGTTTCTGGCTACACGTCAAGTCCTTGGTTCTCATACCTGTAAACTCTGTGTACAGCAGCGGTTCTCAACCTGTGGGTCACGACCCCTTTGGGGGTCGAATGACCCTTTCACAAGGGTCGCCTAAGACCATCAGAAAACACATATTTCCGATGGTCTTAGGAACCGAGACACCACTCCTCTAATGATTAAGGGCTGCTGGTGGCAGCGCCACCTCAGGAGAGAAGTGCGGGGGGGGGGAGGAAACGTGTGAGAAGCAGCCCCGGCGAGGGAGGCTACTGCTGACGACAGCGTGGTTCCCTCAGCTCTCCCGCCGCTCTCTCCTTTTTCTTTTTTTCTTCTTCTCCTTCCCCCCCTCTTTACCCCCAGCCAAACCAGCGGGCGCTCCGCTGCGCCTCCCTGCCTCCCGATTGGCAGCGGCCGCGCCCTATTGGAGCGAGGGGATGGCTCCTCCTCCTCCTCCCCTGGCTGAGAGAGCGCCAAAAGGGGCGGGCCGCCCTCTCTTCTCATCAGAGGGGTGTTGTTGTTTTTTGTGTCAGAGGGTGGGACGCAGTTGGAGCGGGCAGTGTCTGAGGGGGGAAGCCCTCGTGGGCTGCAGTCCCGTCACGTGCTTACTCTCCTATGCTACGAAAGCGGGGGGCTTTTACTTCTGAGCAAAGGGGGGGACAAGAGGAGCTGGGGGGGTTTGGAAGGAAATGACCGACCCGGAGCCGGGAACACAGCCCTTGCGCTACGCGGAACAGATGCAAACATGAGAGGAAGTGTGATTCAAGCCTGTGATGCAAAAGCGCTGGGTTTTGAGGGATGGGGGTGCTTTCTCGACCATGTTGCATTAACTCACTCTTTGCTGCCTCAGCGGAGTTTTCTCGCCTTCAGAAGGGAATAAAAGCCGCCCTGTCTAACGGGGCCGTTCCAAACGTTTGGGCAGGTCTTAAACGCTGCTGCAAAATGATCATTATGCCCTTTCTTTTGTTTTCTCTCGTTGCCCTCCCCTTTTCCTTGGTTTCTTCTTGTCTCAAGTCCTAGGAGGACATGAGACATCCTGGGCCGTTAGTGGTCATCTGCCTACTACGATTAGTTATAAATCAACTCACCATTAGGAATAATCACTGTTATATATAGTAGGTAGGAAATTAGAATGCCATCTTTAACTTGAATCAGTGACTGTAGTTTTATTCTATGCTTTAACTTATACTCCATGTTGTATTCCGTATGTATATTTGTTGGAAGCCACTCTGAGCCAGACTCTGTTGGGAAAGGACGGGGTATAAATTAAACAAAAATAAAATAAGTTATATACATGCTAAATTTTATTTTTGTGAAATCAAACAGCTTCTTTCATTTGAATAATGGAAAGGTGTGCCTCCCATTTTATGCATATCAGATATTTACATTACGATTCATAACAGTAGCAAAATTACAGGTATGAAGTAGCAACGAAAATAATTTTATGGTTGGGGGTCACCACAACATGAGGAACTGTATTAAAGGGTCGTGGCATTAGGAAGGTTGAGAACCACTGGTGTACAGTTTCACTCGTCCTGTTTTCCACAGCTGTGCTCTAATGTTTAGTCTTCCTTCCTGGGAATCGCTTATCTTGGGGTTGCTTAGCCATGTTTACCTTCACAGCCTGTAGTGCTTTTAAACATGTAACCTGCCCATGTTTCGCCATTACCAGCCTCACCTGCCTGTAGGCGATCAGTCCTTTAATCTGTCTTTTTGCTCCTAATAAAGTATTACCACTTCAGAGCTACCTGCCTGGATGAGTTTGCTTATGGGATGCTAGGGACAGACGTCTGATCCTGACATTAGGCTGGTAATCCCTTTTTGGGGCTGTGGTGCCATGTTCTCCCCAACACCATGGGTGAAGCCCCGGACACCAAAGTGCCCGATACCACGAGCCCGCTGATTCCTGACCAAGACCCGGTGAACCCCAAGGTACCGGATGAGGAACCTAAGCAACTGGAGAAGCCAGAGGAGGCCCCCAAGTTGCCGTTGGGACAACCGCCACCTTGGGGCATGGAAGGAGTGGTGCCTGGACTTCCGGACGTTCATCCGTGGATCTGGCTGGAGTCTCTGTGGGTGCCTCCACATGTTAATACCCAGCGGTGGCAGGGAGCGGGCTCCGTCTTGCCGGAGGAGGACTGGGGTGATTCAGTCGGCTCTTGGATGGGAGCAATGAGAATTTCTGAGGACCCACCTCTGTGGGGCACAGGATTGCGACAGACTGTGAGCACTAAATCCCAAATGATCCCAAAACAACATCCACAGACCAAAAGTCCAAAAGAGAGTTGATTTATTGGAACAGTCATAGGCATACAGTTGCTGCAGATAAATTGGCACTTACAAAAAACTAAGGTACAAAGCAGGGTATATTAAGGCATGCGGAAGGAACACATCAAAGGGGAACATGAAACCCCCTCCCTGGAGTAGGGAGGCATATTCACAGGAACTTCAAAAGCTAGCAGGAAAGCATAACTAGGGAAACGGCCTTGACTAGGCACCTGGGAGGAAGACAAAACAGTGTCAGGCCATGCTGGAGACCAGAAGTGCTGAGAAAGGGACAAGGACTATCAAACCCAGTCGCAAAAGTGGCGAGAGCAGAACGAGGACTACCTACACCTCCAACAGCAAAATCATGAACTGGTCAATCAGGTAGCTACGCTGTGGGGCTTGTTGGAGGGACTTTAGCAAGAGGTGGCCGAAGTCCATCAAGCACAGCCTGCACCACCCGTGCTGCTGCCGCCCCAGCAACCGGTGCCCCAGCAACTGGCGCCCCAGCAACTGCAAGCGCTGCAGGCACCCGCACCTTTGGGTCGACTGGCTCCCCAGCCTCAGCCACCCGCTCCATGGAGGGAGTTGCAAGCCTCCTTGAGAAGCTCCCCTACTTTTTGATTCAGGTGGATGGTTTCATGAAAGAGCAGGGACCCACTTTCGCTTCAGAGGAGAGTTGGGTACGGTACATAGCTTCGCTGCTGGAAGGAGAGGCAGCGAGCTGAATGGTCCAGCAGTACAGCCTTCGCTCCTGTGCACTGAGGACCCTTTGTTGTTGCTCAGATGGCATTTTGAAGATCCGCACCAGAGCGAGCGGTCCAAGACGGCTCTGCTACAGCTTCTCCAGGGTGCCAAGTCAGTGATGCAGTATGCTAGTGAGTTTCAGTTGCTAGCAAGCAAAGTTGTGGATTTGAGCGAGGCTATGCGTGTGCAGTATTTCTGTGAAGGACTGAACTCAGATGTTCTCCACTGGGCTTTCATGCAAGGAGACCCCCCTGATTTGAGGGGTGGATTCTGCTGGCGGTGGAAGTGGAAAACCACCAGCAGTTACTGAACTTGTCAAAACAACGCAAAGCATGAGACTCAGTGCCGTGGCCGGAGCGGGCAGTCCCGAGCGGGGGCTCCCGACCGCCAGGGAGGACGGCCGCCCCGACAGCAGAGAGAGCGAGGCATTTTCAGAGCGGGGCATGCCTGGTTTGTGGCGGAATGGGACATTTCTCTGCCGCTTGCCCCTCCCAGCCTGAGGGTCCCCTGGCCACTCTGCACCCGACCAAGGAGGAGGCGGCGCGGGCAGGAGGTAAGGAGCATCGGAAGAGTGCTGCCCCCGGAAGACGAGGACCCTCTGCTCTCAACTTCGCATCAACTAGCCAAGACCAGCGTACTACACAACTCAATCCAACAGGATCACGGATTACAAATGTGCCAGTGCCGAGCCAGGATAGCTCGTCAGCCTCAGAGGAGGAAGAGGCTTGGAGTTGCCAGCCAAAAAAGTCCCAGGTCTGCTGTAACTGGGGCTCTGCAGCAGACCTCTTCCAACAAAGAGCAGGGAGCTCCAGTGATGGTGAGCAATATGGGAGAGACTTTATTTTTAGACGTTGTTTTACAAAGTCCCAAGGGGGAACCCCAGGTTTAGTGGAGGCTTTAGTGGACACAGGGTGCAAACGAACTTTGATCAATGAGGAGACTTTTAAAGCTTTAAAAGTGAAAGCGGTGGACTTGCCCCAAGCCATCCACTTCACTCAAATGGATGGCAGTGACTTTAGGGGGGGCGTTGACCGGCACACAGGCCGAGTAGCATTTGGAGTTGGGACTCATTGGGAGCAGATCCATTTTACAAAAGTTCCAAACATCCAGTACCCAGTGGTACTTGGAGCAAATTGGTTACAAGGACATGGTCCCACCTTAGATTGGGTGGCCCGGACTATTGCCTTCACCCAGCCGCAGTGTGACCGACATCGGAGAGAGGTAGTCAGCGGGGGGGGGGGTTGCCATGGCTTCAAGGAATCGGGATCCTATACCCCCCCCAACTACCTGGAGAGTACACCCAGTTTGCAGATGTATTTAATGAGAAAGAGTGCAATGTTCTGCCTCCCCACCACAAGACAGACTGTGCCATTGAGCTGCTGGGAGAGGGCAAACTACCGAAGGGGAAGGTGTATCCCATGAGTCTGAAGGAGAAATCGGTGTTGCGGGAATTTTTAGATAAAAATATAGCCCGCAGTTTCATCCAACCCTCGTCGGCGCTTTGCTCCGCTCCCTCCTTTTTTGTGCGTAAGAAAACGGGAGATCTTTGCTTATGTATTGATTTTCGCAGACTCAATGCAGTCACCCAGACTAATGCCTACCCCCTTCCATTGATTCCAGATCTGCTCAGCCAACTGAAGGAAGGTCACATCTTTACCAAACTGGACCTAGTCGAGGCGTATTGTCGCATTAGAATATGAAACGGGGATGAGTGGAAAACGGCTTTCTCTAGTTGCTTTGGAATGTTTGAATGCCTGGTCATGCCCTTCTCTCTTCAGGGGCTCCTTGTGTCTTTATGCAAATGATTAACGAGGTGTTACATGACTTACTTTTTAAAGGGGTGATTGTGTATTTAGATGACATTTTGATTTATTCAAAAACTTACGAGGAGCATGTGAAATTAGTCAAAGAGGTACTGAGATGCCTCCGGGACAATAAATTGTTTGCAAAGTTGTCCAAATGTGAGTTTCATCAAGATAAACTGACCTTTTTGGGGTACGTGATTTCGCACAAGGGTCTGGCCATGGATCCTGAGAAAGTGAGGGCAGTGTTGGAGTGGGAGCCTCCGGCTACACACAAACAATTACAGCAGTTCCTCAGGTTTGCCCATTTTTACAAAGGGTTTCTCAACAATTTTGCGCAAGTGGCATTACCCATAATGGATTTGTTAAAAATGAAAGGGAAGGGGATCCTGACATGTGGTGTGTGATGAAACCAGTGTGATGTAGTGGTTAAAGTGTTGGGCGAGGATCTGGGAGAATCCAGGTTCAAATCCCCACTCTGTCATGGAATCTTGCTGTGTGACTTGGGGCCAGTCACATACTCTCAGCCTACCCTACCTCTTAGGGTTGTTGTGAGGAGAAAGTGGACAAGAAGTGAATGATGTAAACCACTCTGGATCCCCACTGTGGAGAAAATCAGGGTATAAATGAAGTAAATAAATAAACAAGTGGTACACTGATGCTGAATTCAACAAGTATGTAAGTGGGCTACATAATTCAAACATACAGATGAAGTTATCCAGGTGAAAACCTTTCACATCACCTGTCACCTTGAGATGGCAGTGCTGAAACTGGGACTTTCTGCATAAAAAAACAGATGTTCTACCACTGAGCCACATCTCTTCCCTGATGTTTCTGGTTTCCCCTTAAAAAAGTTCTCACTCTGCTCAAAGTGTCTTGCTACAAACAAAAATGAAACAACTTCTGTCAGCTTGCCCAAAAATCAAACTGGTGGGCTATTTTTTACTATAAAGCTGATGCACACTTATTTTGGAATAAGCTGGGAGGAAATGAGAAGGTTTGTAATATGAACCAGTGGTTTGTAATAGTTTGATTGTCAAGACACCATTTTCAGATTAGGGGAAAAAAACCTTTGGATTTAGCTCTGATGACAATGAAACTGCCAAGTCAAGTATGTCATATCTCACCCTGTACTCCTTGCTTTCTGTATGCATCCATGCCATCTTTCTCAGAAGCTGCATCCAGAAGCATCATGTGTACTTACAATTTTACAGTCTCTAGCCAAGCAGTATATACTTGTATTACATTCAGAAACTCCCTTAGCCAGAGAAGAATATGGGTTCAGGTAATATTTCCAATATTGTCTAGAGCAGTGGTTCCCAAACCTTTCAGGCCACCGCCCCCTTGGTTCCACAAACTCAACCCCAGTGCCTCATACCCTATCACTAAACAAGATAATAACAATAAAATTTCCAAACAGTAACAATTAATTGCACATCTATTCAAAATCAAGTTAAAACTTTTTAGTTGAAATGTATTCAACAAAACTGATGAACTTGATCCAGTGGTACCAGCTGTTCAAAGGCTGGAAAAAAATTATGATAGTTTCCACCAAATTTGCCAGCATGGTGCCATAGCTTGATTTATTGTAAATTAGTGAACAACACAGTTGAAGGGCCCCACTTCTAGCACCCCCTGCTGCCCCCTTGCCTCTTAGTGCCCCACCCCTAGCTAATCCCACCCCCCAGGTGTTACTGCCCACTTTGGGAATCACTGGCCTACAGCAGCCCATGTTTTCCCCTTCCCTCTATTTATATAACATCAACCCTACTTTTCTCATTTCCATTGTCAATTTCCTTAAAGTCTGGAAGTAGAATTCATTTTAATTTACCAAGCCTAATCACTAATTTATGATTGCCCTTTTTTTTGTCTTAAAGATTAACCATGGAACTAAAACAAATGTGTTTCATAATATGGCTTCAGTTTTGTAGCTGATCAAAACAAATTTCTCAAAATGAGGATGCGCACAATGTTGCAGCGAAGAGGGGCAGAGCTGCGTGGGTGGGAGCTGTTTGCCTTGTTTTGTTTTTATTTTGCATTTGAGTGGGTCTCCCCCCTCCATTTGCTTTTGCTTTGAAGGAAAATTGCTTTAGGGAGTTGCTTTTTGACAGCACCAATGGGAGCAGTGATGAAATTTCCATTTTAGCCAAAAGCTGACTTCCCAAGCCACACCATTTCCCCTCTTCCCTCAGTTTAAATTCAAGGTTCCCACTGTGATATCACACTCAATCAAATGTGACAGGTTATTTCTATTAAAGTTTGGGCTTGAATGGAGACTAACTAGAAAGGCAATTCTATGGCTAATAATTCATTTTTGAGATAGAATGCAGTAGTTTGGAAGAATTTACAAAGATCAAATTTAGAGCCTCATTGAAATGGAAAAAACAGCTTGTTTGTGTTATTCAGTGAATTTAAATAAAATCCATGTTTCTCCCTACACCTTTGAAAGCATATCTTGTTTATAATTCACTTTATTTTGTTTGTATTTGTGTGTTTGAGTCTGTTGGCAGATGCCTTATTAATGAGCACACTAATTATTCCTCTTTATCTAACTTCTATTGTCATCCTTGCAGTAGGAGTTGCAGTGCTCAGCATTTTCAACCTGCCTTTCTTACGAAAACGGAGCAGTTTATCAGCTAATCACTGAGGGAAGCACAATGTATGCAAATACTTCAGTATTTCCAAGCTTTCCAGTTTGTAAAACAGCACCCTTTTGTTTAACCTGGCATAATGAAAGCTAATTCCTTCCCATAGTCTTTTCTCTTCCCTCCCCCCCAAATACTTCTTACAGGATGGTGTTATTACAACACACATGCTCACATACTTATTTGAAGCATATGTCTCTTCACTCAACTTTTTCCTCTGTGTTCAAAGAAACAAAATGCTGAGAGCGCAAAATGTGAAATAGCTTGTAAAGCTTCACTAGACCTGATGGAGGGGTGGGGGAAGGCTATGTCAGGAATGCTTCCCATAGAAAACAAAAAAGACAGGATTCCTTTCTCATTCTGGAGAACAAGAAATAACCCATTGGAAGATTGCCTGTGGTAGCCCTCCATGGCGAGGAACATCAAGTAAAGGTATACCAGGCATTCCATATCAGTTTACCCCTTCTGGCCTTGTCACCTACAACTGGGATTTGGTGTGGGGGTATCTTCTTTCTCCTATTGGGTGTCACAGAACATAAGGTTTAATATGCTCAACTTTCCTGTGAAAGATGCTTGCCATGGAAACACAGGGCTATTATATAATGATGAGCAAATCTGAAACATTTAAACTTGCAACTAGCAGGAGCCTGGGAGATGAGGACATGGGGTGCGCTGTCATGATGACATTGTGGTGACAATGTGACATTATTTCCAGTCCAAACCTGGAAGTGATGTCACACTGTTCTAGAATTCCATAGAAATGCTGCTAAATTCTAGAGCAGCATGTAATCACTTCTGTGTTTAGCCTGCAAATAATGTCACATTGTCACCATAATGACAATTTTAAAATCAATTTTACTCACACTAGCCTATTGAGTGGTGGCAGGAGTGAGAAACTTGCAGCTGGAGTTGTGCCACAATAATGGGAGATCTGGCAAGTCTAGGACTTTGGGTCAGGGTGAAATCTGCCAACTATCCTAGCTATCAGCGAGGACAGGTTTAATCTTAACTCAAATTGTGTCTTCAATGACATCTGTACATATTTTCCCATTTAAATGAATATGATCCCCCCATGATCAAAGAACATAGGGGATATCAACTTGTTAATGCTGTAGAATTGAGGGCCTTTTGAGCCCTCACCCTGGGATGATCCCATAAACTGAATTCAGCCGACAGCAGTCAAACAAAAGCAGATTTTTTGAGACAAATCAACAGGTGAAAGAGGCTTACTCAGAGTCAAGGATACTAGTGAAAACCAAACTAACAGTACACAGTTTAAGTAGAGAAACAATGTCAGGGTAACCCCAGTCACCATGGCAATTCCCCTCCCTGGAGCACCCACCGGGGTAGTCTAAACATCTTGAAAACAGGATAGCGCTTGGCCTTGGCCACGGCACCTGGGCTTAACCACAACATTCCACTCTCAGGCCATGCCTGACAATGCCATTGTCAGGCCATGCCTGACATTCTGCTCCCCCAAAGGCCCCCCTACTTTCCCAAGGCGGGCCTGTGCGGATGGGCAGCATGGAACTCTCGGATTAGACGAGGGGCGGAAATATTGCGAGAATGCACCCACTCATCCTGTGCAGGACTAAAGTGCTCCCAACAAACTAAATATTGAAGGGTACCATGGTGTATGCGGGAGTCCAGGATTTTTGCCATTTCGAAATGCTCTTCCCCCCATCACCATTTCAGGCACTTCAGGCGGTGGTTCAGGATGCCACTTCGGGGAGGGAATGTGTTTCTTTAGCAGACTAATATGAAAAACGGGATGAACCCTCCTTAATGACTTGGGGAAGGACAGTTCCACGGTCACCTGATTGATAATTCGAGAGATGGGGAATGGGCCCACGTATTTGGCACTGAGCTTGCCGCACGGGTGGGTAGACCGTAGGTTTTTGGTAGACAGATCTCCCACCTTGCAGTCCCATTCTGGCGAGTGGTGCTTGTCAGCTTGAGCCTTGTATTTACATTTGGCATGTTCCAGGTTTTTAACCAGCCACTGCCAGGATGTTTGGATCGCACGCACCCACTCAGCCACATCAGCACCTCCCTTCTCCCCAGGAACATTAATATGGCCAATGGGGCCAAACTCTGTACCATATACAGCCTGAAAAGGACTGAACCCTGTGGACTGGTGGACAGCATTATTTTATGCATATTCAGCAAAGGGCAGCAGGTCTGTCCAATCATCTTGATGGTAATTGACATAACAGCGTAAATAACATTCCAAAACAGCATTGACCCGTTCCGTTTGACCATCCGTTTGGGGATGGAACGCACTAGACAGACCTTGTTCACCCCGACTAATTTGAGGAAACCTTTCCAAAACTTGGCCACGTAGGTGCCCCCCCTGTCGCTCACTATCTTGCGCGGAAAGCTATGCAGCCGGAAGACATGTGACACAAATAGGCGGGCCACTTTTGGGGTGGAAGGGATACCCACACAAGGTACAAGATGCACCTGTTTTGAAAACAGATCTGTAATCACCCAAAGTACTGTTTTCCCCCACTGGGGGGTAGATCAGTCATAAAGTCCATTGCAATGACTTCCCAGGGTCTGGAGGGGGTCTTCAAGGTTTGTAAAGGTCCGGGTGGCTTGCCCTGGGGTCTCTTGGCAGATGCACAAACGGGGCAGCTGCAGATGAAGGAGTCCAAGTCTGATCGCATACCCACCCACCAAAACTGTCTTCTGAGTAAATGCAATGTCTTAAGGAACCCAAAATGTCCCGCGGTTTTGGCGCCATGCACAAAACCCAAAACTTCCCCCCTCAACAGCTGCAGGGGGCAACACTGTTGCTCCGTGAGGGAGCAACACTGCGATCGGCCGCGGTGCCCCTTCCCCGGGCGTGGCCTCTCCCCTCCGGTCGGGGAGTGGAACTCGGTCGCTCCAAACATGATGGACAGGCCGCAGCGAAGTGACCCATGGCCCCACAAACGAGACAGCCCCCCCTTTGAAACCGTGATGTACGGTCTTGAGGAGGTTGGGCTGGTCTCCGCGGAGCTGAAGCGGCAGCCTTGGGAGGGTTCTTCCGGCTGTCCCCCTCTCTAGCCTGGCGCCGGGCTAGAGTAATGAATTGGAGGCAGCTTTCAACTTCCTCCGCTATCCAGTCTTCCAGAGTGGCTGGATCCCTTTGCATATATGCCCAGTTCAAAATCTCAGGGTTAAGAGTGGTACGGAAGTAATGCACTCGGGTTGCCTCCGTCCAATCGACATTCTTACTGGCCAGTCTCTGGAACTCATCCGCACAATCTCTGACCGAAGAAGATCCTTGACGGAGTTGCAGAAGGGCAGCCTTGTCCTTCTCCCCTTGAAACGGATCTTCGAAACATCTCCTTAACACTCGCATAAAGTGAGTGAGCTCCTGCTGTGCCCCACGGAGCGCAAGCTCAGCAGACAACTGAGTTAGGAGAGCAAAGTCCTCTTGAGCCAACCGGGTCTCCTCCAGTAAAGTGTCCAGCCACAAAAGGTTGTTGTGGGCACGTAGGTCAGCATCCTGCGTCTTCCAGGGGGTCACCGCTGCCAGGCGATGCCACTGATCAATCACTAACCCAACCAGCCGGTTGGACTGCCATGCCTGACAGGCCTGATGTTCACTGACAATTATTTATTTATTTAGGGAGTGTATATAGTCCCTCTCTAGAGACTAGGGCTGTTGATTAGGTAAAAACCAAACTGGAAAAATGCTGAATAAATGCAAATTCAGTAAATTTCTGGTTCGGGTTTAACAAGTCCACAAAATCCAGGAGGTTGGCAAAGCTGAATTTTGCCAATCCCCAATGTCTTTTTAAGCAATGTCTTTTTGTGGCTCCTGCAGGGACATTTTTGCAGGTAGAGGTCCCAAATTTTCAGGATAGCTATAAGGGACTTTCCTTGCAAGAACCCCCAGGTTTAGTAAAGATTGGGTCAAGAGGTCCAGAGGTATGGGGTCTGGAAGGGGTTGTCCCATCCTCCTCCATAGAAATGCATTGGCAAAGTGGCTGTGTTCAGAATCTTTAATCTGATCTCTTCAATTTATTCAAAGGAGAAGCTAGGCTTTAAATGGTAGGAAAGTTCCCCCCACACCTCCATAGAGACAAAGTGTATCAAATTGTATCTCTATGGAGGCACAGGGTGAACTCCTCCCCCCATTTAAAGCCCGGCTTCTCCATTGAGATCATATTAAAGAGTCTGGCCACGGCCACAATGCATTTCTATGGAGGAGGATGGGGTCGACTAGGGCTGTTGAAAAAAAAATAGGTTCGATTCGGATTCGACTGAATTCAGCCCGTTTTTATTCAGGAAATGCCAAAGTCCGAACTCCCCCTATTCGGATTCAAGGAATTCAGCTTGAAATTCGGCGTTCCTGAATAAATTCGGCCATTTAAAGCCATTAAAACACATTTGTGGCTTTCCGCGGCTCTGGGGAAAGCATTTGTGGAGGTAGAGGTCCCAAACTTTCAGGGTAGCTTGGAGGGACCCTACTTGCAAGAACCTCCAAGTTTGGTGCAGATTGAATCCAATGCAAAACCTCCCACTGTTTCTGGGGCAGCCAGAGAGAGTCTCACCATCCCACACTGACCTCCAGGCGAAGGTGGCAACCACAAAAAACAGCAGAAATAACTCTCCCACAGAGGCAAGCCAGCCCACCCCAACCAGAACAGGTAACCCCCCCTTTGGCTTGCCCCAAAGAAAATATACAAATAAACAAAAGACCCTCTGTGCTGCACTAAGTCAAGCTTTAACAAAAAAAAGCATGTGGCTCACAACTCTTATTATGAAACAATATAATTTTATTATAGTGAACTAAGGATATGACCGATATGATTATTGCATGCAAAAAACTCACAAGGTGCTGTACAACAGATCCCAACAGAAACAAACACGAACTCCTACTGTGTATCTTTATATACAAAAAATAAGTGAAATAATCCAGTCCGTAGCTTTTTATTTTTTTATATAAATTTTTATTCAAGTTTTACAAGAAAAAGGATAACAGTGTGTATAGTAACAGAAAAAAGAAAGAAACATATATATGAATAAACAGTACCTTACCCACCTACCAAACCCTCTACCCCCACCCGTGACTGACTTCCGTTAGTGTAGCTCTTAGGAAAATTCCCATAATCTTTTTGTTACCCATTTTGGTATGTATTCATTACAACCCTTTCACGAGGACTTCCGAGGCTGCGCTGAGGAAGCAAATGCGCGAGCCGAGTTGCATGCCGGTGAGGGGGGCTAAAGTGGGGGCTCTCCATCAGTCCGTAGCTTCTAGGAGCCGATGTAACACTAACAGGCAAGAAAAGCTTTCATACTACACCGAAAGTGCATCCAACAACACTCAAAGCGTAAGTAAACAGCGTAACTAGCGTGGGTAACGTATCTTTTAATTTCAACACAGCCAAAGTACATCTTATAACGCTACTAGCATAGGTGCGACCTATGCAAATTGCATATCTTCAGTATTGATAGATTCCATGCTGCTAGACTCAAATTTTCCACAGCAAAAATCATACTAGCACAGAGGCAATCAGGCCCCCCCCCCACTAGGACAGGTAACCCCCCCAATCACACTCCTCAGAGGCAATCAAGCCCCCCCAGCAGAACAATCCCCCCGAACCAGAATAGCAAATCCCAAACAAACAAGAATGGGCCAGCCAGAGAGAGACTCACTGACCCTTAACTCCAGCCAAAGTTGGCAACTGGTGAAAACAGCAAAAATCCCACTAGCACAGAGGCAATCAAGCCCCCCCACCAGGACAAGTCATCCCCCCCTTTGGCTTCCCCCCCCCACACACAGAATCTCCTCCCCCCCCCACACACACACACAGGAAAAAATTTATAGAGAATAGCCCCAAATGGGTCAAACTGTGGATGTCTTCTCTTCCAGCAGAAGCAGGGGTCAAGAAGAGTAATCCAATCTGATTCCAGAAAGCAGCAGCAGGTCAGCTCAGCTCAGGATCTCTCAGGATCAGCACAGGGGCAGCACAGGAGCAGCAGCAAGCAGCACCACCAAAATGGAAGGAATACAGACTCGAGTCGGGACAGCCAGGGAAGGGACAGGATGGGAGTATTTATTATCTTCTCCTGGCCAATTCAGAGAGGTTCAAAAGGGAGAATCCCTTCTCTGATTGGCCAGAAGAAGACCCAGCTTGGCCACTGGTGTTTGGTTGTCTCTCCTGAAAGGCAAGTTTGCTTGCCTTCCAGAAGAGAGCTCCATCTTTGTTTCTTTTCAGGAAGGCGCAGCGAGAGAATGCTGATTCGAGGATGCCGAATTTGCCAGGTGAACTGATCTCTATCTGCTGGAGATCAGCTGTAAAAGCAGATAGCACACAAGTTACAGGCTCTAGAACTTGCCGGTTGTTTCCGGTTCCGGTGCAGAGATAAGCCACGCGTCTTCGCAGCTCAGATAAGATATTTTAACTTTTATAAAAATTTTAATGCCCAAGAGGGAAACTACTTTTAACCTTGAGCTCGCTGGATGGGAGAGCCTGCCGTGCTAAAGGGTGATTTTAATTTATCTGACATGCCTCTTACCAGGAAGAGGATGCCGAATTTGTCCGAATTTATTCGGCGTCCTCCCAAACTCACTGAATTTGGCTCGTCGTTTTCCTGCCTTTTTTTACTTTGGTTCTATCTGAACTGGAAACTGCCGAATCGGGGTAAATTCAGCTGTTTTTCATTTCGGATAGAACCGAATCGACAGCCCTAGGGTCAACCCCTTCCAGACCATATACCTCTGGACCCCCTGACCCAATCTTTACCAAACTTGGGGTTTCTTGCAAGGAGAGTCCCTTCTAGCTACCCTGAAAATTTGGGACATCGACCTGCAAAAATGCCCCCCCCCGAGCCACGAAAAGCAGTGAATGGGTTTAAATGAATTTAAATGGCCAAATTATTAGGGAAACCCGAATTTAAAGCTGAATTCCTACCTTTACCAGTATAGGGGAATTAAGCATTTGGGTTTTCCCAAATAAAAAAATGGCCAATGAACCCAAACCCGAATTTTAACGAATTGTTTTATTTCAGCAGCCCTACTAGAGACCTACTTAAGGCATATCACAAGTAAAGTGGCACAATAAAATAATAAAACAGCATTAAAAAGCAAGGGGGCAGCGCATAAAAACACTGCAAAAATGTTCAGTAGCTTAAAATGATAGTCCTTAGTTGGGGGTGTGCATACTGAAATTCCTAAGCTGAAGATATACATGGAAACCATTGGGTTATATTGTTACAGTGGTTTCCTGGACTGGGGATATCTTGGGATTCTTGGGATTCTTGGGAATTATGAACCTGCTACCCCAAACAATCCATTCCCCCCCCCCCCAGTACAGGTGCTTACCAGCAATGCATGCACTTATGTTTTTCTTTGATTTACTGATTTCCCAGGGAATGGCATTCCTCCCTTCCTAGTGGATCCTTGCAAGTAATGAGCACGGAGCGCTCCCTACCAATCACCTTTGGAGACAAGCTGCAGAGGGCTACTGTTCTCCTTTGTTCCCTCCTTTGTGGGAGCTGAGCCCTTTTTTTCTTTCTGCAAGTATGATAGCTGAGAGGACCTTGTACAGGAGCCCATAGAATCGGTCCCCATTGTCATAGGCTGTGACAATTATGACCATAGAAGCACTGCATTTTGCAGACTTTCACTGTTTAAAGTTAATGTAGAACAGTTAGAAGATTGACTCATATTAGAAACTTGGCAAGCCTAGATATGCCTGACCATATGACCCTTTTGGAATACAGACTAGAGACTTCTTTAGAAGACTTTTTCAAAGCTAGTACTGAGTAACTTGGAAATTCTAGAAATTCCAGAATACAAACTGTCACTAGCACAGACTAGCTGTCTGACTAAGCAGAACTGTATAATAGTACATATGGATTTTAAGGATTTTAATGAATGGATTGCAGTGAAATGTAAATGAAAATATACATGTAAGCATACCCTTTAGGAGATGTAAATACTGGTATGTTTATACATTATAAAAGTATAATGAAGACACAAACTGATTGTTAAGCATATAAAGGTTATGATCAGCAAGTGACCAGGAAGAGGATCTCCTTATATGGTGTCCATACAGAATCCATATAGCTGTGGTGCGCAACTACAGAACAATCCGAAAGGGAGGCTGTAGTTGTGCACAAATTCAGAACAAATCAGGAAAACCAGGTCTCAAAAACATATAAGAGAAGGGCTCTTCTAGCCTAGAGTGAGAGTTCCTAGCAGGTTAATACCTGATTGCCTGAACAGATATCTCCATCCCTTCCATGGGATGTGGGTTCTCAGACCTTAATTCTTGCATGGATTGAGGCTCTCAGACCTTCCATATGGGTTAGGACTTTCTTCCCTAAAAACTCTCTATAAGTGTTCAGCCCTTGTGTGTACTGGATACTTACAGATTTCTCCAACATTTACAAGCCTCCTGTGAGACTGGAGAACTCCTTAAATGGGGGATTCTTTTCAGATATCCAGCCCTTGTTAGGACTGGGTGCCTGGGCTGAATGCCTACAAATTTCTCCATCTTTTAAGTAAGATGGAGACTCTTAGAATCCATCAACGTTTGTGTGGATTCTAAGAGCTTAAATCTCTCCATCCTTTGTATGGAGGCATTGAGATCTCATTGATTCTAGCAAGGATTAATGGGTTTTCACTAAGGCCTATCTAGCTTTTGCATAGGCATCCCAGTCCTTACAGACATGGAGATTTTAAATCCTACTAGCTCCCTTCCCACAAGCCTCTCCAGCCCTTCTGTGAGCTGGAGATACTTGGAGCTTTTTATTCTTTGCATGGAGTCAGAGACCTCTCTAACAATCAGAGAAGCTTCTAAACACAGTTCTTACACAGACTAAGGTCTTACACAGAACTCTTTACACAGACATTTACATGGCTTTAAGCTTTGCATAGCTTTCTAGTTTTGGCAGAACTAAAGATGGCATACAAACACACACACAGATCTCCCTGATCTTAGCATAGATCAGAGGCCTTTCATAGGCTGAGAACACTTAGATATTTTCTAACCTTTGCATACACCAAAATATTTATATACACTCAGATATTTAAAGACTAAAATAACACATAGAAGACCTTAAAGGTCTAGTCAACCTTAACATGGATTGGGAACTTTTCAGATCTCTCTAGTTCTGCTTTACTGGGGAGGTTCACAACTGACATGATTGGGTAAAGTATGCCTGCTTATTATGATGATATTCTAGATACTTTGAATTAAGATACTTTTAACTAAATCAAATCTTATGTACTGAACTAACCATTTTTAAAAGATTTCTGTAACTGTTATATTTTATGAATGAAATATTATTACTGTTTTAAGGTTTGATACTCTCAAATAGAGGCATAGAGATGGTTTCAAATTGCTTGCAACATGAACATGTTTGAGACTCAAAAAGTCTGAACTTGTGTAACATTTAAAGACTTCGTAACCATCTACATGCATATATACTATGTAAAATAAACTGTGCATACATTTACATCCTTTTCATAATTTATTGGAGCACTTCAAGAGAAAGCTTACTTTGGTAAGAAGCATTGAGTCCTGCTTATTAGGTGTCTAACTGAATAAGATAACATACTTCTTCTCAGGAAGGTGTCAGTTCTAAGAGCACTGAAACGCACTGACCAGCGACACCATAGTACAGTGATGGCAAAACTTTTAGAGACAGAGTGCCCAAACTGCAACCCAAAACCCACTTATTTATTGCCAAGTGCCAAAACGGCAATTTAACCTGAATACTGAGGTTTTAGTTTAGAAAAAATTACTCATACTTTAACATCTTTTGTCTTAAAAGAAAAACACAGTAACAGAGTTTTCAATGATACAAACAACTTTTTATGGAAAGGTAAAGTTTGCATTTGGCATGCTTTTGAACAATCTAGTCCAGCTCCTGTATCTCACAGTGGCCCACATCTATAATCAGGAGGTAGCACATACCCATCAGGGCTAATAACCCGTGATGGACTTCTCCTCCAGAAATTAGTCCAATCCCCTCTTAAAGGCATCTAGGCTAGATGCCATCACCACATCCTGGGGCAAGGAGTTCCACAGGTTAAAGTGGGTGTTCTTCTTTTATTGAGCAGAGGGAGAGTAACTGGTCCTCCGCACTCCAGCAGTGTCTTTTCTGGTGGCTGTCTGCTGGTGTTCTTTTGCTTCTTTTTACATTGCGAGCCCCTTAGGGACAGGGAGCAGTTAGAAAAGTGAAATATAAATACTGTCAATAATAGTAATACTGTGCAATATTGCATTTTTTTTTATTAAGCCAGCAGTATCCTAGTTGGATGGCTGCATCATGCTGTATTTCATGAACACTCACAGCTATGTGAAATTCTGCATGCACTTCTTTTCCAATAGGATTGGAGAAGCAATTCTGCGGTTTACCTTTAAGATCATATAAAAATTAGTTTTGTGTGACGTTCTCAAAAGCAAATAAAAACAACAAAGCTTTTAAGCAGCTGGCTACACAGTAGGATTCTTAGGTTCAAGAGTTTGGCAAAAGCGTAGCAAGTTACAAACATGTTACCCGTTCCAAAAGTGATGATGTACATCAGTTCAGCATTCAATAAATGTTCCAAGAGTTCCTTTTGGCATATCCCTGCCCCAGGAATCAGATGGATTGATGGTATCCGACATGCTGTCCGCGTGTCCAGACCACCACATGCACAGTTGTGCGTGTTCCTCTTTTATTTTCCAGGATCTGGGGGGGGGGGAGTTCAAACCTCACTGAGATTCTGGAGATGCCAACTGACCAAAGATTGATAACATCCGGCTTGCAACAGAAAACACCAAGGTGACAAATGCTTACAGAGCAGATCACCTGAGGTTCCCTGAGGCAGGACCATTTGTTACTATGACAACAAGTGGTCCGGCAGATGGGGGAAGCAATTGCATTTTTTACCAATGTTAATTGAGCCACATCCTGGAATGTCTTGCAGTTTGATTTCCCCAGCCAGGACCAAAGATTTTTCAGCAACAAGGAATTGGGGGGAAGGGTCCCATTTCCTTGACACGCCTTAACCCAGACAGGAGAGGGAGGAAGCACTCTCATTGGGCTGCTGGGCACAGGGGCGGGTGATGTGAGAAATGCCCTCAGGCATGCGTGGAGAGGGGGAGGGGAGCAGCCCGGCCCCGCGTCCCTCTGGCTTTCTAGTAACGAACTCAGGCGAACTCTGTGCTGGGGCAACAGCGAGCGTGCCCACAGAGAGGGCTCTGAGTGCCCAATCTGGCACGCGTGCCATAGGTTCGCTATCACGGCCATAGTACAATTCGCTTGAAACTTGGGAGTTCTTTAGTGGGCAGGCACCTCTGATCCACTGGATGTTTTGTTAGTTCTGATAAAAGAGACAATAGGAGAGCACCGGAAGCTTTATACCCAAAGGCTTATCCGAGTTTTAGATTTACTGACTTTGATGTACCCATGGGCTTATAAATGTTGACATTTGTTGACAACTGTTGCTTTCCTTTATGAAGACTGCACCCCAGTCTTACACCAGCAGAGTAACCAAAATAACTGGGCTAGGTCAGTAAATTCGGTAAAACAAACCATAGTCCAGCATCCTGTTTCACACATCAGCCAACTACCTGTTGTGGCCCAACATAACCATGAAGACCCAAGTGTACTCCTGTTGCTGATCTCCAATAATTAGCATTCAGAGGTAAATTGCCAGTGAACATGAAAGACTTTTACAAGCTCATATTTTCTCCCCATCCCCCAAGTTGTCTTAGATTGAAGTGTAGCTCCAACGCACCCCGATGAGCCAAGTTTGCCAAGTCGGGGCTGAGTGGAGCACGGGGAGCTGAATGCGAGGGCGTGCTGGTGGGGCAGCGCAGAGGCCAAGAATGATTTAGCGGATGCCTTGTCCTGCCTTCAGGAGGAGAGATTCTGCAGCTTGGCCCCAGGGGTGAACCGACATCCGGATCCTTTCCCAGAGGAGTGCTGGGCCATTTGCAAAACTAATGGAAGGGGTCTTCAATTCAGTTTCACCAGTCACCTTAAGGTCATATAAAGCAGCCGCGGCTGCCTTTTTGACTTTTTCTGCAAAGAAATGGTCAACCTGGTGGCCTACAACAGAAGAAATGGCGCTCAGATACCTGGCTAACCTTAGGGATAGGGGCTTTGCCCCTAGCACGATGGGTGGACACTTGGCTGCTATTTCCCTGTGGTGCTATTAAGAAAGCATGTTTCGTGCAGCACACCTTTGATTTTCCCCACTTTTATTTGCCTAGCATCAACAGCAGTGGCCCCAGCCCCAGAGGCAATCGTGGTGCCGGCGGACCTGATCCACGATCCAGGGACAGGTTCGTTGGGGACCCTTGCAAAACCCAATTTGTGTTGTGCCACCCATGGGATATGCATGAGTCTTGGGAGGGGGACCCTCTTCCAAACAGAGGGCACATAGGTGAAGATTGTTGCTTTTGGCCTTTTCCAGATCCTGGCAAATCGCCCTCACTGGCGAGGGGAGAGGCCAGGGTGTTCCTGGATCTGGTCCAGGCACTGGAGAATCGCTGGCAGCGCTCCTGTAAGTTTAATGAGTGCTGGGCAAAGGTGGGTCAGGGACCCCGATCTTCCTCCCCCTTTTATTTCCTTTTTGGAAAAGCCAAGCTGGAATCACATTCCCAACCTCCCATGCCCCATCCACCATACTGGAAATCCAAGGACGAGTCCCTTGTAATGTGTTGCTGACCAACCCTTTCCTTTTATTGATTAACCTTTCCTTTTTATCCCCCACCCACCCACTCTGCAGTTGACCAGCCAGAGGAGCGCGTCAGGCGGCTGGAGGAGAGAGTTTTTGGTGGTCCCAGTTGATGTTTTTATAAAAAAATTGTTGAAAAGTTTTTTAAAAGTTAATATTTTTGAAAAGTTCTAAAAAAGTTTATATTGTTGTATAGTTTATTAAAATGTTTAAATTGTTGTACATGATTGCTCTCTTTAAGTATTCGAAGGGCTGTCACTTAAAGGAGGGCAGGGAGCTGTGCCTGTTGGCAGCAGAGGATAGGGCTCTCAATAATGGGTTTAAATAATGGGCAGAAAGGTACAAGCTGGATAATAGGAAAAAACCTTTACAGTAAGAGTTGTCCAACAGTGGAATCATCTACCTAGGGAGGTGGTGAGCTCCCCCTCACTGGCAGTCTTTAAGCAGAGGCTGGACAAGCACTTGTCAGGGATGCTCCAGGCTGATCCTGCATTAAGCAGGGGGTTGGACTAGGTGGCCTGTATGGCCCCTTCCAATTTTATGAGTCTGTGATTCTAAGAATGCAGGAAGAGATGACAGCATCCACCTTCTAGGAACAAACACATTTCAGAAAGCAAAAAGCCGCAGAGGCCAGCTCCTAGATTCATTTTCCCATGGGTAATAATTAGATTACCAGACCCTGCCCATGTGTTACTGGTACCTTTACTGATGGAGGCAAGAAGGGTTTTATGGAAATATGTATGCATCAACAACTCAGACTACCCCCTCGAGTTGATCTAATTTTTACAATATTTTCTGTACACTCACCACAAAAGAGAGTGCAGAGTGCTTACACCACGCCACCTAGCCCATTTTCTTGTACCCTACCTCACAACTAGTGCAGCCTGCCTTACACAAAGTACAACACCAGACAGCATCACAAACAAAGCAGCTACCTAGAAGCAGAAGAATAACCAACGAGGACAACCTCACTGAGAAGTCTAGACTGTTAACAAAAACCCTAAATAGAACACACCAAGATCAACAGTGGGGGCCCTTTTGCCCTCCCCTAACAAACTTAACCCTAACCCTAAGACAAGCCAACCACAGCAGAACTGCCCCACCCCAAATCTGTAGCCTGATTTCACACCAGGGAATCACTGCCATGAGACAGATGAACTGGAACCCCCCACCCACAGGCAGAAATCACGCAGGTGAGGCAAGCCATAACTTCAATAGGAAGCAAGCAAAGTTCACCAAAGTTCCTCAATCAGTTAACACAGCCACAAGGTCTCCCCCACACAGCCAGCAAAGTAGTTTGCAGGAAGCTGGCTACCTTCCCTGCCCTGCCCCCCACAAACAGACAGAGAAACCCAATAGTAACCAGGCATGCCAGAAAAACACACAAACCCACATTTTCCCCATGGAAGGAAGGCCTCAGACAGTGAGAGGAAGGAGTTTGGTTGCACTCAGATCAGCCGCTCTCTGCAGTCTCGCACACCATCACACGGCCCACCAGGTGGAAACTGTGACTCTGCGGCTGACTTTCATCATCACTGGCTCTCCTATTCCATTTCCCACCTCCCACCCCTGCAAAGAAGAAAAGTAAAGGGGTTTACTTTATACATATTAAACACACTTGATGACCTGCATGATGTTGTTGGCCAACCTGCAGGTTTCTGGGGTGCGGGGGTGCAGCTGCATCGGTGTGAAATTTGGTGTGGGCACTGGGTTATGGTGATGATGATGAGTCCAAGCGGCTGGGTGAGTGAACCGAGATTTGCCCTCAACATTCCCCTGTGCCGCATGGCCACTAAGGGTCCATGGAGGCCTCGGTGTGTTTGCGGGTTTGTGTGTTCAGGGTGGCGTTATGGGTTTGGGAATGGGAGACAGTGCCAAGGGCCAATTCAATTGGGGATGTGACCTGCCGCTTCTCTGTGAGGTTGATGAATTTTTACTCAGGGAAGAGCACTTCACCCTAACCTCCTAAGACAGGCCCCGAGGAGATGTAGGCACAAGCATGTGCTCACCTCATGCATCTTCAAAGTCCAGGTCTGGGAAGCCAAACAGAGACAAGTTGATCTTGAGGAAGACCAACTGCTCTGCATGCCAGGGTGCCAGGCTTGCGCGATGTGGGCAGAGCATGTCGCCCAAATGAGAAAAAAGGTGACCGCTCTGGACGCTCGTCGGAGGGAAGGAGAGGAGCCTCTGGGCCACTACAGAGAGGTCCAGCCAGACCGACTTCTTCATGGCCCAGTAGCTCAGCGGACATGTGGTCTGCGACTCGTAGGGCTCCGCAAGATACTCCCTCACCATCGCCTCCACCATGTCCTGTCTCATGCGCCTCGTCGTCCCCTTGGAGGGGCCAACTGCCCACCCGATCACGTCCATCTCCATTGTCATCGGGGTGGTTGCCTGGGGGGGGGGGGCAGCCCAGGTTGGTGGAGGTGGGGGACAAGCAGCAGAAGAGCTGCTTGGGCCCCCTGCCTCCCCCTCCCCAGGCGAGCTCCCCCTTTCCGCTTGCACTTGCTGCACACACTGGGAGAGCTTGTCTTGCCAGTGCAGCAGCTGGTTGGCCCACTTGGCAATGCTCGCCAACATGTAGGCTGGCTCCTGGGCGACAGGCACCAGACGGGTTGCCACACTGTCTTGCAGCCTCTGCACCAGGGCGCTCATGGCTGGAACCAACTCTGCATGTCTGTCAGCCGGCTCCAGAAATGTGTCCAGCCTCGCATAAAGCCTGTGGGTCATGGGGGTGAACAGAGCCAGTGTCGCCGTGTCAGAGGAGAGCATGTCTGTGCACTGCTTGAAGGGCTCAAGCACCATCACAGTCTGAGAGATAGCCAGCCATTTGTCATCGCTGAGCTGCCTCTCAGGCCCCAGGGCATTGGTCTCCTGGAAAAATGCCCTGAGGGCCCTCTTCTGCTCCACCAAATGCCTGAGCATGGCATGGGTGGAGTTCCAGCGTGTGTCAACGTCGCCCTTCACACGGTGCTCGGGCACGCCTTCTCGGGCCTGAATCTCACGCAGTGCTTAGTTGTCCTTCGGACTGCAAGAGAAGTGACTCGCAAGCTGCCGGCATTTCATGATGAGATGCCGGAACTCACGGGTCGTGGCATCGAGCCTGGACTCCTGAGAGCTCAGGCCCAGGGCATCCTTGACCAAGAAGTGGAGAAGGTGGGCTGCACAGTAAATCCGTGCTGGCTTGTCCACAGGTTGGGTGTGAAGTGCACAGTTCTTCCAGCAGCACGGGACAGCTGTGCCTTCACAAACATTCTGATGGCCCTGTACAACGAGGGCACAACAGATTGTGCCATCATGGAGCGAGCTGGGAACTTGTACCAGGGCGCCAGGAAGTGGATCAGCCTTCTGAAGGCAACCTTCTCCACTAGACGACAGGGTAAATCGTCCACGGCAATCACCTCGCCGAGGAGACAAGTCACCTTTCTCGTCGCTGCCCTAACCCCACCTCTTGGCGCCCTACTGACGCCACCCTCTCCAAACATCTTGGTAAGAGTAGCTTGGCATCCCTTTTCTACTGGAGCCGCTGCAAGGGGTGCAGCAGGGAGAGCACCAGACGAAGGTAGTGGGCTGGCTCCTGGCCCCTTGGTCAATGAAGAACCAGCCTCTTTCTCCCCCTGAAGAAGCACCAGGTTGTGGTGCTTCCACAGATGGTTCCGGAGTGCAGAGGTCGAGAGATGACGGACGTCTTTCCCTCGACTGACCCGCACCCTAGAGAGCTGGCACTCAGCGAGTTGTGGATCATCCTCTGACACCTGGAAGTACTTCCAGGCCGAGGATGTGAAGTGGCTCCCAGGCGGCTTGGCCGTTGCGGGTGCCACGGGAGCAGCCTGCCTAGAGTTGCTCGGGGCAGACACGTCGTGTCTAGAGAATGAGGGGGAGGTGGTGGGGGGGGAAAGGGTTGAGATGGCTGCCACACCTGTTGGTGCACCTCCTCCATCTCTTCCTCTTGCACCTCCTCCACCCTCTCCTCCCATGCCCCCATGGAAGAACTGCTGCTGGTGAGTGAAGAAGCAGGCAAAGTTGATGGGGTGTCCAGCGACCGTGCAAGCTCCTCCACCACCCTCTTGGAAGTGGGGGTGAGCTCCGACAGACTGGCGTCTAAGAAGCTCAGCCCCAGTTCCTCCCCAGACTGCTCCTCCTCCACCACCACCCACTGCTGCAGGAAAGGCTCAACAACAGCAGGAGGAGGAGGGACAGCCTGAACAGCAGCAGCAGTCCCCCTCCCAGTACCAGCAGCACCTGTCATCACCTGTGCAGGGATGGCAGCTCCAGAGGCCCCCTGGAGAAAGAGGATCCGCCGCTGGATCTTGAAGGGCACCTCTGGAGCTACTTCCCGCCCAGGTCAGGGGCGAGCCACAGCAGCCCTCCCCCTCCCCTCCACCCCTCTAGTCTTCTCCTTTGCTTTCCCCCCCGGGGCCCCTCTTATCTGCACCCCTGCCACTCATTGTTCCCCTGGGCCAAACTACCTGTACTGTGGGGATGTTTAACTGCCCAGCTTGCTGTCCTGGAGTAGGAGCAGTCCCTGAGCTGAGAACTTTTTACCTACCCTCCCCGAAGATAACTGTTATCTTTTTTGCAAACAAGAGGTTAGGGCCTCTTGTTTGCAAAAAAAGATAAAAGTGAGTTAGGGCCTAGCCTAAATACCTTCTGGTTTGTTTGTTTGTTTGGTTTTTTTTTTTTTTTTAAGAACTACCTGGGGAACCTAGTCTAGAGACCTGTCTGGGTTTAACCTTTCACACAGCCCTGGAGATAGATTTCTAAACCTTTTTAAAAGGAGGAAGTAATGCCTGGGATATTTTAAAGCCTATCTAAATCTGTGCTCCAACAATGGTTCCCTCAGGAACCAGGAGGAGTGTTCTCTGCACAGATGGACACTCTTCCCTCACCTTTGAATTAAAAATCTACTGGCATCAGCCATCCAAATGTTAGGCTAGAGGCTACCCAACAACTGTTTGACCTAGTTGTAATCTACTTAATCAATATCCCTTGCCCTTTTAAAGACCTAGGTGAGCCTAGTTTTTGAGAAACTGACCGGCCCTACAGCTAGGGTTTAAATGTGAGGGCCCTAGGCCAGACACTGCCTAACAGATCTTATTAATGTGGGAATCCTGAAGACACACACCTGAAGCCCCCCCACCCCTCAAACCAGGGAGAGAGAGATGCACGCACCGCCTGACAACAGGCAGAAAAAGGCAGAATGCTCACTCCCGCAGAGGCGTGCGGGCAACCCCCCCGGCAGAACAGGCAAATCCCCCCCTCAAACCAGTATGGCTCTCGGCTCAACCCCGAACTAATGAACCAAGGAAGAGGAGGAGGCGCGGGTGCCGAGCGGAGGGTAACTCACGCCACACCGCCGCACTGATTCAATTCCAGGTGAGGGTGGCAACGGGCAGAAAAAGGCAGGATGCACACTCCTGCAGAGGCGAGCGGGCAACCCCCCCCCCTGGCAGAACAGGCAAATCCCCCCCAAAACCAGTACGGCTCTCGGTTCAACCCCAAACTAACCAACCAAGGAAGAGGAGGAGGCGCGGGTGCCGAGTGGAGGGACACTCATGCCGCACCGCTGCACTGACTCAACTCCAGGCGAGGGTGGCAACAGGCAGAAAAAGGCAGAACACACACTCCCGCAGAGGTGAGTGGGCAACCCCCCTGGAAGAACAGGCAAAAGCCTCCCTTTGGCTTCCCCGCCACCCACAGAAACTGCTTCCCCACACACACACACAGAATCTGCTTTCCCCTATAGAGAAAAACCCCAAAAATCAAACTGTGTGGATGTCTTCCAGCAGGAGCAGGGGTGAGAAGTAAATCCAATCCAATCCTATTCCAGTAAGCAGGATCTCTCAGGAGCAGCACCACCAAAATGGAAGGAAATGAATACAGGCTCGGGACGGGATCACGGGAGTCGGACGGGAGTTTTTTACTCTTCTCCTGGCCAATTCAAAAGGGAAAATCCCTGCTCTGACTGGCCAGAAGAAGACCCAGCTTGGCCACCATTGGCCACGGGAGAATGCTGCTGATTTGGCAGGCGCCGAATTTGCCTGAATTTATTCGGCGCCTGCCCAAACTCGCCGATTTTGGCTCGTTGTTTTCCTGCCTTTTTCCACTTCAGCTCTATCCGAACTTGAAACCGCCGAATCGGGGAAAATTTGGCTGTTTTTCAGTTTGGATGGAACTGAATCGATAGCCCTAATAAGAACATAAGAAAAGCCCTGCTGGATTAGACAAAGGCCCATCAAGTCCAACAGTCTGTTCACAAAGTGGCCAACCAGGTGCCTCTAGGAAGCCCCCAAACAAGATGACTGCAGCAGCACCATCCTGCCTGTGTTCCACAGCACCTAAGATAATAGGCATGCTCCTCTGATCCTGGAGAGAATAGGCATGCAGCATGACTAGTACCCATTTTAACTAGCAGCCACGAATACCCCTTTCCTCCATGAACATGTCCACTCCCCTCTTAAAGCTTTTCAAGTTGGCAGCCATCACATTTTGGGGCAGGGAGTTCCACAATTTAACTATGCGTTGTGTGAAAAAATACTTCCTTTTATCTGTTTTGAATCTCTCACCCTCCTGATTCAGCAGATGACCCCACATTTTAGTATTATGGGATAAGGGCATTGGCCTGCAGGCGGGCAGGTCGATGGAAGGATCACACCCCTATGCCATGCCAATGCCTTGCTCCTGCAATCAATAAAGTTGTGGCCATTTTCATTTCTGTGATACCGGGGGGAGTAAGTGTGGGCTGACCAGGGTCAGGTCAGAGGCTCAACAGCGCCTCCATGCACAACTAGCCACTGGGCTGGCAATCAGACCATAGCTATTATCTACTTCTACTGGCAACAGCTCTCCAAGATCTCAGGCCGAGCAAGGTCTTTCCCAACTTCTGTTAGGTGAGACATTTTTAGCTGGAGATGGCAAGGACTAAACTTGGGGACTTCTGCATGCAAAGCAGATGCTCTACCACTGAGTCATGCCTTCCTTCTTTCGGTCTGGCAAAGACAGAGGCTACATCATTATTTTTTTTACTGTCTCTTACAGTTCTGTGGGGATATCTGGGGGTGGGAAAATGAGGTAGGGAAAAAAAGTTGCACTTCCTTCCTTTACACTGTGGTACCAATCCAAAACAATCCAATCCAAAACAGGAGCACCTGTGGCTGCTATTTAGCCATTAAAACCCAACTATTCATGGATTTCCTAGCCTCTCATCTATTTAATCCTGAGGTAAAGTATCCATGTTCCTTGTATAATATATTTCTGGTGAAAACATATGTGTGACTCCTAAATACATAAGCCAATAATAACATAATAAGAGCCCTGCTGTATCAGACCAAGAATCCTTCTCGACCGGCATTCTGTTTCACACAGTGGCCTAACACATGCTTCTGGGAAACCTACAAGCAGGCTGGGAGAGCAGCAGCCCTCCCTATTGTCACCTTCTGTATAAACTAAAATGTCCTAAACACTTTAGCCTTTTTGCATAATGAAGGTTCTCCAGCTTTCTATTTCCTGTAAGATAATGCTGTGCTTCAAAAGAGGTGGAGGAAAGATCAATAACGAAAGCCAGTGAACTGCAGAGGTTAAAGAGTTAGACTGAGGCCTGTATGGCCAAAAAGGCTGACTACAGATTGTGCTTTACTGATGGGCCAGGATGCATGATCTCCATATAGGGTTGCCAACCTCCAGGTGCTAGCTGGAGATCTCCTGCTATTACAGCAGATCTCCAGCTGATAGAAATCAGTTCACCTGGAGAAAATGGCTGCTTTAGCAATTGGCCTCTATGGCATTGAAGTCCTTTCCCTCCTCAAACCCCACCCTCCTTAGGCTCTGCCTCAAAAACCTCCTGTCGGTGGCAAAGAGGGACCTGGCAACCCTGTCTCCATATCATCTGAGCCCTCAGCCATGACACTCATTGGGTGATTGTGGGTCAGGCACTGTTGATCTGCCTTACAGGCACTGTTGATCTGCCTTACAGGATTGTTGTCAGAGGATAACTACTATATATGCTTCTGGGTTCACTGGAGGAAGGGCAGGACAAAATATGATAGATATAGGAAACGGAAGAAGCTAAAGATTGCAGGCAACTGACTTGGTACAAAAAATTGCCATCATATTGGTTCGATCCAAAACATTATGAAAGTGTGCACACTTTTGAGTTCTCCATATCCTTTCAGGGATGTTTAAAAACAAAACAAAAAAAGGGGAGACAGATGTTTCAGGCCAAAGTGTCTTGTCTGTACTTTGAGCAGAATATGCTACAGGCCTGATTTGATTTAATAGCTCTAGGAGGAGCTAGGCCCCTAGAGTTAAAAGAATATGTTGGATTGGTAAGAAGTTTCTCTAAAACTAAAAGTTCTTTATAGCACTTGAGCTCTATCTGCAGAGATGTGTGATAACCCTCAATACATCTGTATGTCATGCCTGTGAGTCTACACAGACAAATTGCAAGAAATGACCTGTTTCAGCCAAACGATCATGTCAACTTTCTCTTCTACTGGAATTTGCTCACCTAATTTCATAGGCCTGGGAACACAGCCATCTATCTAGGTTCATTGACTCAGCTAGATTGATACAGATTGCCAGAGTCACTTTTTTTTTTTAAAAAAAGGAGTATCCTCTTGACTTTCAGTATCATCAGTTATACCTGAAGCCCCCATGGAGAAAAATGAAATGTGGCAGAAGGCAAGAGGAAAACTAAAACTAAGTAGGCATGGAAAAGTGATAAATAGGGAAAGGCCCAGGCTTATTAGCCACTAGGGAAAAAATACACACACACGCTGATCTGTGTGGGAGGAATATGATAGATGTATGCACAACTATGATTGGTTTTGAAAAAGTCAAGACAGAACCAGTGATTATCTGCTGGCAAGATTTCTAACAGTGCCATCCTGAGCAGAGTTACACCCTTCTAACCCCATTGGTTTCAATTTTCTTAGAAGGGTGTAACTCTGCTTATTTTATTTTTTTATTTATTATTTATTAAAATTTATAGCCTGCCCTCATTCCCGGCAAGCCAGGCTCAGGGCGGGTAACAACCTTAAAATACATAAAAACTTCAGTCATCCATAAAACAGTAACCTTAGAATGGTTAGAACAGGGGTGTTGAACTCAATTGTTAAGAGGGTTGGATATGTGTGAGCACTTGGCCTACCAAGAACCACAAACCACAACAGGAGACAGTCGTCCAAAGAAGCTGGTTTTACTGGTCATTTAGGTTAGCAGAGCACAGAGAACCTAAAACAGCAATGGAGCAAATTGGCTTGCACTTGATAACATAAAAGCATTGAAAAAAGCATTCAGCAGCACGGTACAGCTTCAAGAGATTACAGATTACAAACAGCCCAAGGGCACCGTGATTCTCACGGGTTACTGTCGGCTTCAAAGAGTTCACAAAAGCAAAACAAACCTTGAAGGCTACTTGGTGGGAAAACGAAACTAACTGAGACACAGACCTGACAATATGACATAAATGTCATGTGGTCGGGCCAGGCCATGCCTCGCCAGCCCAGATTGAGAGTGGGGAATGGCTGCCTCAGTTGGCTCATGGGCCGGATAAGAGCTCTCAAGAAGCTGGATCCAGCCCTCAGGCTTTATGTTTGACACCCCTGGGTTAGAATGCTTAGAATGGGATGGTGTTGTATAGTGGTTGAGAGTGCTGGACTAGTGTCTGGGAGTCCCGGGTTGAAATCCCCGCTTGTGAGATGAAAACTCGCTGGATGACCTCGGGCCAGTCATGCACTCTCGACCTAACCCACCTCACAGGGTTGCTGTGAGGAAAAAATGGAGGCGAAGAGAACGATAAAAGCCTCTTCGAGTCCCCATTGGGGAGAAAGGTTAGGCACAAATGAATAAAATAAATAAATAAGCTGAGATCTCGATTCAATATCCTAAGTTAGTGATGATCTCCGCACTGTCTTTCAGGTTTAATTTCTCCGTCGGCATGGAACCTCACACTGTTTTTAGAAAAGAAAAGAAAAAAAGCCTATGAGCAATGTAGGGTAACTTTTGAAATAAATAAGTTAAATAAAGACATGATGGTGCACATATGCAACTAGAAAGGGGAAAATAAAGTTAAATAAAGACATGATGGTGCACATATGCAACTAGAAAGGGGGAAAAAGAGAAATCAAACAGAAAGAGAGGAGAAAAAAACCTCACAAAAGGCGCCCAAGTAGCCACCAGTATGGAACAGTGAGGTAATAGAGCAGGATACTTACATATTGATTTGAACTAACCAGGCAACTTACTGACAGTAGTATATTATAATATTTATATAGCAATCACATTCAGCATCTAAGATCATTGAAAGTTGCTACAGGATTTATTCTTAGCAACTGCTCTGGACGCAGCATGAACAAGAGTGCAAATTGAGTGCCAAAGCCCATGTTAGATGCTTAACAGAATTGAAATAATTTTAAATTGGGAAATGTTGTCTTTTCAATATGGACTAAATTAGAATGTTTTCAAAATGGTAAAGGAAACACCATCAAACAATCGGCTCAGAGGCTTAATGGGAGCAGCAAGCCAGGCCAAGAGGCAGTACTGAATCTAATTGCAAACATTGCAAACCCTAGCAGAAAGTACAGATGTGTGAATTTGTTTTGACTTTGTTTCTTTTCATTTCTGTGCATAATTGAGAAAACCATTCCTGTCCTGTCTGTTTCCTTTGATAAATTTCCCAATTTTGTTTCTTTCTTTGATAACATTTTGCATAAGCCATTTATCCACAATGGTTGCAAAAAAGTGTCAATCTAGTGAAATAATTTAATCTGAATTTCATTAATATGATTGAGAAAGAGGACTATCTCCGTTTTGTCCTGAGAAACCTTAAAAGAACCTTGAATTTTCCTATCAAACCAGAGTTATCACAACATTTGGTAACATCCTTAATCAAAAGCTAGCTATTGGTTAATAGGCAAGCATGGTTGCTCACTTCTGAGGACCAAATTCCATGCAGCCTAATCTGTTTTTTTGATTCTTCGAGTGAGGGTGGAAAAATTTCAATAGATTTCAGTAAGCAGCATTTGAGACAGCCTGACTCACCTCCTCAGATTGGTCCAGCTATGGTCCTTGACTTGTCAAAGAGGCCATAAGGTCAGTTAAGTTTGTGGGTAAGGCAGGCTCTTCTTTAAAGGTATTATGCAAGGTGCTTTTTAGGATAAGGACCAAGTAGTCACAGATGGAGTAGCCTCACTGGGATGAGATGCTAATGAAAATGTGCCTGCTGCTGACACTGAAATAGACTTGGCGGCATCACTGAAAGCTGGGTATGGCTGCCAACTTTGTTAGCACTCGACTCTTGATGGGTTGCACACAGTTAATGGTACAGCTCAAATCAGCAGACTTCCCCTCCCTAATTTTTTTTCCCAGAGCATTAATGAGTGATGAGGTTGGATGCAAAAGAATAATTAAGCACTGTGATAAATTAGATTGATTATGGCTAGGATCATTTCTGACATTTCTAATCCAAAGTGAAGGACAATCCAAAGCACAGAAATGTGCATTTGTGACTTTTCTTGAAAGGGCATCTGAGGATTAAATATATAAGATAAATGTGAACCATTACTATGAGGAGCTAGTGCTGTATGTTCACTTGGTTTAGTTTTACCCACTAACAGTGCATTCCTAAGGAGAGTTACTCCACTCTAAGCCCATTCATTTCAATCTGCTTAGACTGGAGTAACTCTCTTTAGGAATGCACTGTAAGTGTAGCTTGGTTTTACCCATATGCAAAGAAGTGGCCTTCTCAGATCTGCAGAGAAATGGCTTCACTGTCTTGCTCACTTTCTGAGTTAGCCAGACCCCAAGGATTTTAATATTTTAAAAAAAACTTCCACCACCCCCAATTTATCTTGATCTTGAAAAAGTCCACCAAGTCATATGTAGTATATAAGCCACAATCCTAGATGAATAACCATGTTAGTCTGTGTCAGCAAAATAAAACAGAAGTGAAATGGCATTTTACATACTTTAAAAAAAATGATTCCAGCATTTCCTGTGTCAGAGCTCACTTAATCAGATGCATGAAGTATACATAAGATTGATGCATTTACATTAAAGCTTACAAACCTTAGAAAGTGTGCGTGTCTCAGAAAGTGTGTGTGTGTGTGGTGATGTTACAAAGAGAGCTAGTTTAAAACAACATCTAGTCAAAAGATTAATCCATCCATTCAGAATGAGTGAGGACTACTGCCAAAGGAGGTTTAACATAAAATCTGATATAGCTAGGTACAGGATGAAATATGAAAAGCAGATCCAATTAGAAAGTAACTGAAGTAATTAACTATAGCTGAACAAATTAACAAAGCCCCTTATGCCATCAAAGCCCTCAGTTATGTGCAAGACACCACAGACTTCCTGAGAAAAGTACACTCTGTTCACAGTATTCCAAGGAAACACTATTTTGGCCACCATGGATGTCAGGTGTCTATACCCACAAAGAGAGACTACAAGCTATTAGGAACACCATCTCTGACAACACCATGGTCAACCTCGCTACCAAGCTCTGCCAGTTTTTCTGCACCCACAAATATTTCAGATCTGGTGAAGAAGGAGAAGAAGATGAGTTGGATTTTTATACCCCACTTTACCTTTAAGGAGTCTCAAAGTGACTTACAAGCAACTTCCCTTCCCCTCCTCACAACAGACCCCCTTGTAAGGTAGGTGGGGCTGAGAGAGTTCTGAGAGAACTGCGACTATCCCAGGGTCACCCAGCAGGCTTCATGTGGAGGAGTGGGGAATCAAACTCAGTTCTCCAGATTAGAGTCTGCTACACCAAGCTGGCTCTCTTCAGATTAATGGCACAGCCCTGAGCACCCATATGGCTCCACAAAATGCCATGATTTTCATGGTTAACCTGGAGCAGCACTTCCTCAACTCCTATCTGTTAACATCCCTCTTGTACCTGTGATTTATTGATGACATTTTCCTCATTTCAACACATGGGAAACAAGCACTGGAGAGATTTCATCAGGCTTTCACTCCACCATCAACCTGACCATGAATCAATCCGCACAAGAAATATACTTTCTAGACACCACTGTACAAATACATAGTGGAAGCACAGAAAACACCTACCTACTTATCACTAAACATATCTACATGACTCCAATTACTATCCTAAACACACCAAAAACATTCCATTATGTACAGTCAAGCTCTATGATACAGCCCCGTCAGACAAAGATCGTCACCTGCAGGATCTACAACAGATATTCTTGGAATTATGATACCCACCTGATGTAGTAAGGGAAAATGTCAAGAAAGCCAGAATGATACCAAGGGATAAATTGCTACAGGATAGACCCAAATGAAACAACAACAGAACACCACTAGTGGTCATGTAAAGCTCTCAAACTGGTTCAACAACCTGCAACTCATTCTGGACAATGATACTCTTCTCTCACAGGCATTGGAAGGCAAACTTTTTTTTTGCCCATATATTCTTCAACAACTTCTCACCAACAGCAATATCCTTCCAAACATGGACACAGATTCTAGAACCAGGACCTGCTACAAACCAAGATGGCAACTGTATCCCCATATCCACTCTGACAACACAATAACTGGACTTAACAACATCAGCCATACCTTCTCAGGTGCATTTATCTTCCAACATTGTATATCCCATCAAATGTCAGCAATGCCCTTCCACTCTCTGTTTGACAAACAGGTCAGTCCCTATGCAAAAGAATAAATGGACATAAATCCAACATTAAAAACAGCAACACTCAAAAACTAGTGGGAGAACATTTTAATCTTCCAGTTCATTCCATTGCTGACCTAAGAGTGGAGGTCCTCAAGCAAATAAATTTTAAGGGGAAATTACAATGCAAGGCTGCTGAACTTGAGTTAATTCACAAGTTCAGAACAATAGGAAACCACTCCCCCAGGACTGAATTATGTATTTATCTCATTACAGATGCTAATTTTCTGTGGCAAATTATTTCCTCTTTGCTCTAATCAAGCTTATAACAATATGCATTGTATCTTTGCATCCTTTATAACACCCCTTCCACATTCTGACTAGGATAAAAGGACTGAGAGATGAGCTACATTTCTACTACCTTGATCGGGAAAGGGCAGGATGAAAATAAATAAATAAATAAATGTGTTAGAGAAGGGATCTTTGTCTCTCGAAAGTTATACCCTGAAACTCTTGTCGGTTTCTAAGGTGCTAATGGACTTGAACCTAATAAATTAACATCTGTAAGGGGTGGGATATGCAGAATTACTGTGACCTTAGGCAGATGATGAGAGGGAGGGCATCTTGGCCATCTTCTGGTCACTAGGGGTGTGGAGGGGGGAGGTAGTTGTGAGTTTCCTGCATTGTGCAGGGGGTTGGACTTGATGACCCTGGTGACCCCTTCCTGGTGGCTATGATTCTATGAATATTAGCAGCTATAAGGAGTGAGGCAGTGAAGTCCTTGCTAAGACCTAGGTGGGGTGGGGAGGATATGGTGTTAAACTTCTTGATAAATTCTAATTCAGCAATTTCACTAGGGACCTCTCTTTGAAATTCTTTTGTAGAAGAATACTGACTTTTAGATCAGCAGCAGAATGCCCTGTATTGACTGCATGCAGAAGATACCGGGTTCAAGAGAGTAAAGTGGGTTCTCCTCCAGGGTAACCATAGCCCCTCCCTAATTCTCCCAAGAGTTGTAAGTGTAGATGGATTGGCAGTGCTCTTGATCTCATCAAATTAAACTATTCTTTTTGGCTGTTGGCAAAATATTGTTTTTTCATATGTATGTCTTTTTTTTTACCATCATTGCTTTATTATTGTTATTGCTATAGCCAAATGGTGATTGAAAATTAAGGGCACATTCCTAAAGGGGGGGCGAACTGGCTTAGGAGCTGACGTGACCCTGTGTTGGCATAAGTGCCCATTTATCCCATGATAATGGGCACTTACGTTGGCACAGGGGGCATTTCTGCCAGCTCCTGGGTGTACGGAGCTGCAATGGCCTCCCTCGCCAGAGCACCCTACTGCTGTCATCCACCTAGCACAAGTCCCTGCACCGGTGTCCCAGGAGGCATTCCCAGGGGTAGAGCTGCCTTTAGGCAGCTTCCTAGCCCCTTTCACCCCAGGAACACCCCCTCCCGCAGTGGAGTCACCACACCACCTTTTTATGTGGTGTAGCCCTGCTTTCCCCTAAGGGGACTTTTCTGCATTATTTTGTTTTTTACCCATCATACAACATTTATTTCGCTCCACAGCAGCCGGGAAGCCTCTTAGGAGGTGTTGCACCTGTGCCGCTCCCAGCTGCCGCTGAAATACCCCCTCCTTAGGAATACGCTGTAAGTCACACAATTGACTGTTTTAAAAAAATCTGTAGTGTTATAACGTTTTGCCAAGCTAGGGAGCACAATGTTTAAGAATCTGGGCTTGTAGACTTCTGCAAGCTCCCATGGGCTTGGTGCATGAGCACTCTTCCAAGTGAGTAGCTGCCACTGCAGTGGCCTTTCCCCTTTCGTTTTGCTGACAACCTTAGTAATAAATATTGCATTTTATAATTAAATTTTTAAATCTACAAGGTCCACAAAGAAAAGGTTCTAAATTAAATAACAGTCATTTGCATACATTTCAATCGAGAGAGCATCATTAGAGGCGAACATCTTCCATAATGAGCTGTTTTCATTAACTGTGCCTCAGTGATTACATCAGGATGCTTTTCAGGAACCAAAGGAAAAGATATCCAGGTGAGACCACCAATATAATTGTATGTTTTTAGCCAGCAGAACTTCATTGTATGTCGCTTTGTTACTGGCCTTTGCCTAGGCTAAGGCAGCTGACTTGTGTCTTAAGAGTATAATTGAACCACATTTTCAGATAGCCTTGGTGCTCACAAAGAGATTGGCTTAACTGCTTAGGGAGTCAAGGTCTGATCTTTCATTTGCATCATTTTTAGAGGCAAAAAATGGAGTCTCAAGCAAATTTCAACATACTGTTTTGTGGTATAACCCCTACAAATATTATAGAGTGACATAATGGGAGAAAGTGTTCCTATTGAACTGTTTTGATGTAATGTGAGAACCCCAGCAAAAAAAGTCTTACTTTTCTTGAACAGACATCAATGACAAGAAAAGACTATATCGCTGAATTAGGTTTTCACCTGTATTGTGTAACACTGTGAAACGTGCCAAGATCCAGTTTCTCAGAACAGTGGTGGTACATCACAAATATGCTGTTGGCATTTTGTTCTCCATGGCAGAGCAGACATTATTCATAGTTAGCCCACGGAGAAATTTTTCAATTCCTCAGCCATTCATTTTTGTAACCACCAATTAATGGCTGTCACTGTAGTTTATGCTGGTTGTTGATGAGGATTGGCAGGTTGGAAGTTTTCCTCAAGTCCTCTGGTTAATAATAGTGATATCTAGAGCAGAACCAAGATCTGAGCCTTGGAATAGCTTCTTTTTGGCAAATGACCTTATTCCCCTGAGACCTGTAGGTGTAGATTCCGGGAAGCATTTCTTGGGGTATTAACAAATGTTGTTGCATTAAAATAATAACTATGTGCCAATGTATTTTTTTTTTGGCTGCAAATAACAAAAAATTGGTATTACATGTGCAGCTGTTGTTTCAAAGTTGTCTAGCACAGAGATGGCCAACTTCTCAAGGTTTACAAAACACCCCAGCTCTTTCCTGAAACAAGACGCACAGAAATTTCCACATTAAATTTGCAATCTATTTTTTCTTTTCTTTATCATATCCCCTAAGATTTTCTTGAGATAAAAAAATCCTTCAAGTTGATGGCAGAGGTCAAGAGATATAAAGATTTCCTTGGAAGTCAGTACATAAAGGAAACATCTAATTGTCTTTATAACCAGAGAGGAAACAGCTCCAAAGTGCCCTTTAAAACTGTTAAAGTGAAGAGTGAAGACATTTTAAGAGACAAGAAAAATGTCAATTCTTAATAGCCTATGGCTCTTCTTCCTGCATGCCTTCCTCTATTTTTAAGCAAGTTATGTTTACTGCCTTATAACCATCTACTCGTCATCATCTACCATGTAAGTCAATGTAGGGAGAAATATCTCTTGTAAATACTGTAATTATTTGTGCCTTGTTTATTTTATACAAAAGAATGAATTTTATGGCCATCGTTAAACAGATCCCAAGTGCACAATTAGATTCAGCAGAGTGTTGCTTTTATATTGGTGGTGGAAGCCAGAATTGCAGCTTCACCAAATTGTAAACACTATGAGGTGAATAGAATGAGCATCTGAGAGAGATTTTTATGCAGAACTGTCAAATCATGGAGCTAGGCAGGATCAAGATTCTGCCAATGACCTCCAGCACAGGCAATGCACATTCTGACAATGAAGACTGAAACACATAAAAATCCTGGATAGCAAGCATTAATAATTTCTGCTCATACAGGAATCTCAAGTGAGATAGATTTGCACATACATCATTTAACGTTCAGAGTGGAGCATTATGCATCATCCCCATGAGGGCCTGTGTATGAATATTTGTATTGGAAGCATAATAACCTTGAAAAGCGTCCATCTAGCCCAGTTTTTTTTAACAGTGATCCAACAATGAATGTGTACAGGGGACCTAGGAAATTACAAGCAAGTTAGCTTAACGTCTGTTCCGGGTAAATTGATGGAAAGCATTATTAAAGATAGAATTGTCAAGCATATAGAAGGGCAGGGTCTGCTGAGCAAAACCCAACATGGCTTCTGTAAAGGTAGGTCCTGTCTCACTAACCTATTAGAGTTTTTTGAAAGCGTCAATAAGCATCTTGAGAGGAATGAGCCTGTGGACATTGTGTATTTGGATTTCCAAAAAGTCCCCCACCAAAGACTGCTAAGCAAACTCCATAGTCATGGGATAAGAGGACAACTCTTCTTATGGATTGAGAGCTGGCTGAAAAATAGGAAGCAGAGAATAGGAATCAATGGTCAGTTCTCACAATGGCGGGATGTGAGCAGTGGGGTGCCTCAGGGATCTGTGTTGGGACCGGTGCTTTTAAACCTGTTCATCAGTGACCTGGAGTGGGGGTTAAACAGTGAAGTAGCCAAGTTTGCAGATGACACCAAATTATTTAGGGTGGTTAAAACAAAATCGGACTGTGAAGAGCTCCAGAAGAATCTCTACATACTGGAAGAATGGGCATTAAAATGGCAAATGAGATTCAATGTGAGCAAGTGTAAAGTGATGCATGTTGGGGCAAAAAATCCCAACTTCACATATACACTGATGGGATCTGTGCTGGCAGCAACAGATCAAGAAAGGGATCTTGGGGTGGTAGTGGATAGCTCAATGAAGATGTCAACCCAGTGTGTGGCTGCTGTAAAAAAGGCAAATTCCATGCTGGCCATAATTAATCGAGGAATTGAGAATAAAACTGCTGATTTCATACTGCCCTTGTACAAATCTATGGTGAGACCACACTTGGAATACTGTGTACAGTTCTGGTCACTGCACCTAAAAAAGGACATTACAGAGCTTGAGAAGGTGCAGAAAAGAGCAACCAAAATGATTACGGGGCTAAAACAACTGTCCTATGGGGAGCGGTTAAGATGCTTAGGGCTGTTTAGCTTGGAAAGAAGGCAGCTAAGGGGTGACATGATAGAGGTCTATAAAATTATGCATGGTTTGGAGAGAGTGGACAGGGAGAAGTTTTTCTCCCTCTCCCATAATACTAGAACGCGAGGTCATCTGTTGAAGCTGGAGGGTGACAGATTCGAAACAGATGAAAGGAAGTATTTTTTCACACAACGCATAGTTAAATTGTGGAACTCCCTGCCCCGGGGATGTGGTGATGGCTGCCAACTTGGAAGGCTTTAAGAGGGGAGTGGACGTATTCATTGAGGAAAGGGGTATTCATGGCTATTAGTTAAAATGGATAGTAGTCATGCTGCATGCCTATTCTCTCTAGTATCGGAAGAGCATGCCTATTGTATTGGGTGCTGTGGAACACAGGCAGGATTGTGCTGCTGCAGTCATCTTGTTTGTGGCTTCCTAGAGGCACCTGGTTGGCCACTGAGTGAACATACTGCTGGACTTGATGGGCCTTGGTCTGATCCAGCAGGGCCTTTCTTGTGTTCTTATGTTATCACTACTACCAATTGGATGGTTTAGTGAGGTCTTCGTATCAGCCCTGCCAGGGTCATCGAAGGCCCCAGTGGAGTTTTGAGAAAACAGTAATTTGATGAACTAGAGAAATTAAAAGTCATAACAAGGTTTCAATAGGTGAATCTGAGGAAGGATAATTAACGAAGCCCATCTCAGGGAGAAAGATAGAACACACATAGTGATATATAAGCTACAGGGTTCCCCCAAGATTTCTGGGAACACATGTGGAAACATACACACAAGACTAATGCACTCCTGAGATGCCCCCTTTGCTCCACACAGTAGCAAATGCCAGGTGTTGTTTAAACATTCTCCCAGTTATATGGGAGCTGCTTCTCTGTGAGCAGACCTCATGTGGATAAGAAAATGACTTTCAACATATTCTGATCATACAGATTTACCTAAGTGGGATTCCCCTAGATCCACAATTAAGCCTGGATCTTCAGGATGCAGTATGGATAGGCCTGCAGGGTTGCCTGCTATGGTGGAGAACCTCTCACTTTCAGTGGTTCTCCTCTCCTCTGCCCTGCCTCACAGCAGGAGAAAATGGTAGAGGGGGATAAAGTCATGGGCATGGCAATTTCATATCTGGTTGCCATGTCCATAACATTTCAGGATTTTTTCAACCTTTGTGGTCTTTACCAGAGATTGGGGAAATTCCTAGAGCCTTGTGCAATGCAGTGACAGCACTCCCAATATGTGATGCCACCACTTCATACAACACTTCCTCTTCCTCATGTCCCACCCTAGGGTTGTAATTTCCACCCTGGGATGGAGGATCTCCTACCCCAAGCAGGCACTTCTTGCTAGCACTCAGCTAGGCAGCAGAAGAAAAATAGGGGTTAAATGGGAGGTATTTACCAGCATCCTGATGCTTTAATGTCACTACTGGCCTGATCAAATGTTGCAGTGTCACCGGTGACATACTGACATAACTTACTGTCATGCTGGAAGTGGTGGTCAGGGCCACCGGGAGGAGGGACTGGGGTTACAAAATTCAGGAGCCCAAATCAGCTTTACGGCCTGTGAAGGCTGAATTCAGTGAATGTATTTCAATTTATTTTACTTTTAATGCAGCTCTGTACTGAAGCCACTATGGATGCAGGGAAGGCACAGCAAACAGCAGTAGCTCTGATTATCTGCTTGTGGTATTATTTACTGTGATATACGTGTATAATGATAGTCTGTTCCTCCCTCGTTATCTATAGGAGTTACTTAGGTCCCACAGGGCGGAGTTCTTGTTACCAGTTTCTAGTTTAGTTGATGTTGCTGTCAGCCTGTTGGAGTTGATGTTATACAAATAAAAGCTGTTGGATGGACCCGAAAGTGAGTACTCTTGCCTGATGCTGTATGCCTTTAAAGGGGATCATTACACTGCTTGCTGTGCCTTTGTACAAACTTTACTAATACAAGGCTAAAGCAAACACTGTCTATCACCAGATGCTTGTAAGCCCAACAATCAAGCCAGTATTAGGACCAGGCAAGACCATACAGCACAGCAGATGATTGCTACAGAAATTGCCAGGCTGCAGCCTCCTGACAAGGTTGTTGTTTCCAGTAGTCTCTGTTTCCCTCTTCCTTTTTTCCACCCAGTTCTGGGGACAGGGTAAAAGCCAGAACGGTCCGGAATGGCCCAGAACAGGCATTAAACAAATAATACCGCAGCAAAAAACAGTGGCATGCCTTGCAAGGGCTCCAGAACTATAGTTTAGAAATCAAAACGGGGAGAGAGCATGCATTTATTAACCCTTTCCAGGCCAAAATGCCTCCCGAACAGCCCAGAACAGCCCAGAATGGGCATTAAACAAATCATACCACAGCAGCTACCCAGTGGTCAGATCTCACCCTGCTTAAACCAGTTCGGTCCAGCTTTAATGCTGTCATAAGCAGTCATGTGACACCAGCTGTCATCTGGCTGTCACTCAGATTACAGCAATCTACTTGCTTGCTATGAGCAGTCTGAAATTCCAACATAGCCTTGTATCCCACATGTTAACAGTTCACTTCAGGATACAATGGTTCCACATTAACATACCACACCCTCATTAGCACATTATCTTGATACTTACAGGACAATGATTTGCACATTACTTTTAATACTCTACAGGACAATGACTCAGCTCAAACCCAACCCCCTTCTGACTATATATTACTCTTCCTACAGTCTTGACACTGAGAGACACTGTCCTTCAGTGTTACTCCTCTGAAGATGCCTGCCACAGCAGCTGGCGAAACATCAGGAAAGAAAATACCAAGACCACGGTCACACAGCCCGGATAACCTACAAGAACCAATACTTTTAAATCATTCTTCGGTATACATTAAATAAGATGCATTTCCTTCATTTAAAGCCACCAATACACTAAACAGGCCTGCTCAACAGTAGACTCCCAACTCAACTCAGATCCTTTTAGTATTATAGATTCATGGCAACAGCAAGCCAAGTGATTTGTTTTGTTATAATATTTGATTTGGATTAAGGTCATATGGTGGGACCCAGATGGACGTTTTGTCTGGGGGCCCATCGTGGCTCTCAGCAGCCTTGGTGATGGTCTCCCACCAGTTGCCAGCCTCATTCTAGCAAGCCTTCCCCACCCATGATGGCCAGGCACAGGCCTGGCAACCCTACATATGAACAAGAAGGAACTTTCACCTGCTATTGGTGAGAAGAACAGCACCTAGGGAGGCCAAGTTCCTGCTATAGTAGATCTCTGGGACTGGGCTCCATATTCCCTGCCACCTCTTGTCAGGCCAGTGGGGGCGGGGAATGCAGGGGGCTCTTCAGTGTCTTTCCAATGTACAATGTCACTTCCAGTGTGAAACCAGAAGTGTTGGTGTGACACTCTAGGATTCACCCAAGACTTTTTCGTAGTTTTGGGTAAATCCTAGAGCATTATCCCAACATGATGTTGTCACCTGGTTTTATACCGGAAGTAGTATTCTGCATTGCCAAAGAACTTGTCCCACCCTCAAAATTCTGTCACCAGGGTGCCAGCTATGGATGGCAACCCTAACCACACCACTTCTTTTTTGATTAATACTTCCTATCCTCAAAGTTATTCTGTGTAGGGCTATTCTTCAGTACTGTTCAGGAGTTTTAGTTTGTGCAAAGTGCAAAATGCAAAGGTTTTCTTCTCAACAAAAGAAGGTTAATACCAGTCATCCAATCATCCTATTTTCTTTGTTACTTTTATCTTATCCCTTTGTTGTCTCTTTCATTGTCAAAACTGAGATTATAAAGTCCTCTGGGCAGAGACCTATATTTTTTTCTTATGTTACTCTGCAAATCCACATGTACACTGATGTCACTACATTAATAATAACAATAACCCATGATCCCTTAACTCTACTGCATCTTCATTTCCCTCCATGCATAATTAAAAGGTGTTGTGTTAATCTTTAAACCTTAAACGAGTAGGCTTCTATAAATCTCCCATGTGTGCTGCAATATCTCTCAGGCCTGCTAATGATTCCATTTCAGTAGCTGCCTTACCACTAAGAAATGTGTTCTGAAGACTGAACTATTCGTTTAGAGGAAATAACTCTGGTATTGAAAGCAATTGTAAAGTGAGTGATGTTCCGTGACTAAATTGTATAATCATTTTGACATGTCATCTTAGGGGAACAACAGTTGCCTTCATTAATTCATTCATTCACTCACTCACTCTCTCATTCATTCATTCATTCATTCATTCTATTTTTATCCCACCCTTCCCAACTAAAGCCAGACTCAGGGCCATTAACAATATAGAATTACCATTAAAATAATAAATGTAATATAAACAATTTAAACATTAAATTATTAATAACAGTATTGGTGGCCTGACATGGTTCTCAGATTGTCATTTTCAGGTTCAGAGGAACCATGTGTAACTAGCATGGGGAGCCACAAGCTGTTAATGGATGGGCATAAGATAGGGTAGGAAAAAACAAGTAGGGAAAAGAGGGAAGGGGAAGTGGGGGAAGGGTCAGATGAGGCCTTAATCTTACCCTTGATGTCAACCCCAGGACCCCCCAATTCCAGGAAGGCACCTCTGTTGGACCTGCAAGAGAATCTGGCTGAGAGAGCTTGGCCACATGCCGTATGAACCTCACTCTCCCAGCTGTGCATCAGTTCAAAGTGAGAGAAGAGGTTGGGGGGAGAATGGCCAAGTCTCTCACCAGCAGCATGAGTGGCTGTACCCCGATGCAAAGTCCCACAGGTGGACTCGGGTATGGGCCATGGAACCCCTCCTCGGAAGGGGTCACCTTTTGTCTGGACACCCCAACAGGAGCAGAGGCACAAAAGCTCTAAGACCACACTTTGGGGAGCTGTCCAGCAGCATCTTGAGCCAAGTGAGCCTTACCTGTCAGAGGTGAGGCTTGAGTAAAGTAGTGCTTATGAGGGATAACTCATCAAGGCAGGGGCTGCCTCCATGGGGGCACGGCAATTTCCAGGCCAGCCCCATTGGCCAGTCACTTGGTTGGATTCCAGAGCCGGCAGGGAACAGTGGGAGGGGCAATGCTGAGGTGAGCTTTCCCCTCGGGAAGCCGATTGCACGGGGCTCAATGGGCGGTGCCAGGTAAATACCTGGTGTAACTTTACACTGCAAAAAGTGGGTGTTACTTGGCCAAAAGCCCTTAGGAACGGGACTACTGTTGGGAACTCCCCCAGGGATGCCCCTTTTGATGACAGCGGGGGGGCCAGCGGTGTTCTGGCACTGACGCAGCAGTTGCACCGCCACTCTTATGGCAGTGCTTGCTGCCGTCCCATCATGCTGGCCTAACTCCTCTTCTGCCAGCCCCCTTGCCAGTTTAGACGTCACAAGTGGCATTTGGACCGGCACAAGCCTTTTCCTTTCTCCTAAGTCCATTCGGCCACCAACCTCAGGAATGATCCATAAACAGGAATATTAGGAAATAAGGGCTATAACTATATTTTATATAGCTTTGTGTGGCAATAACCATAAAAAATTCTCCTCAGATTTTCTCTGAAATTTCAGCAAACAATTAAATCTGGGGAAATATGACAAAGGGGAGAAGGTGTTAGCCAAATTGCTCTTTAACTTGGGGAATTAGCAAGCAAGAGGGCCAACTTTAATATTTATATAGCGAGATCAACCAACTATACCAGAGCCCATTAACTGTGACCTTAAGAATCAAGACAGACAAGGGAATTCCGAATTAAGAGAGTTATGTTGTTTTCCATTCAAATCAGTGATGCATACACACATATAGAGAAATCTAAGAAATTCAAAGAGAGTAGTACAAGCACAGATGCCAACGTGGCAGGGATGTTGATGGGGCGATATTTACCGTTCTTGAAGAGGTGTTGTCCAAGTTCACGTAGACTAAGACAGGAGAAATTAAGATCAAAAGTAGGGGCAAAGGGTTCCCGTAGACTTGGCCAGCAAGGCGGGAGGGAGCGTGGCCAGGCTGCGCAAAACCAAACCGACAGAGTAACAGCAAAGATACCAGGAAAGACCTAAGGTAACATAATGGGCTTGGGGCACCCTAGATATACTGTTTTTCTGGGGGCGGGGAGAGGGGATTTACCCCTCCTAGGTTCCCAGGTGACAAAAGGATTAATCTGTGGCTACCGGGGTGGGGACGGTGAGAATTTTGAAATCTATTCTGATTCCAATGGCTTTTGCAACCCAGGAGGAACCGGGAGATCTCTGCTGAAGTGATTAACGTTCTGAAACAATAATCTTGATCTCTGCTAACACCTGGGGATCGCTGCTGCATAGCTGGAAGAACGACTCCTCGCTGATATCAGGATCGCTGCTGATTGCCCATTAAGCTGCTGATGTTGCAATGGGAAAGGGGGGTGTTGGCACTGACTACGTGACTGTCTGCTTTCCACGACATGGCTGCGGCTGGAACAGAGTTTGCACAGGAACATGGAGTCTTTCAGGTTCACTGGAGGTTGCCCTTGCTTCTGCTTCCTAGCTGCTGGCTGCATGGAGCGCGCAGGAGAGGCCGTGTCAGTTTCAACGGAGCGCGCAGCAGCCGTCCAGTAGTGTTTGGAGTGGGTGCGCGGCTGGAACAGTAGTCGTGTGCCTGCATATCGGGTTGCCAGGTCCAGTCCGGGAGTTTAGGCGGCCTGTATGCTTTCAAAGCCAGAGAGGTAAGATGTCTGCAAACCAATGTGGATTTAAGTATTTAGACAATTTACCTAAATTAATCTATCCTTAATCAAAGTTAATCTGCTATAAATCTCCTTATTGTCATTTTTAACAGGAGGGCTTGCCATAATAGGAAATGTGAAAGTGTCAATTGGTTTCCTGAGATACTTATCCAGTCTCCATTATCATAACCTCCACATATCACAGGGAGGCAATTCTCTTTACACAAAACAGCCACTGCAATGTGGGGAGGAAGAACATCCACTTGTTTGATTTATGAGCATTTCAAAAACAGAGATGCCATGGGGCAACCACACATACTTGCTTATGCTTTTCCCAGTCCTCTGTCCTTAAAAATAGTGTACTACTAAGACATAGAATGATGTGGCCTGGGAAATTCTGATTTCATTCCTGGCAGAAATCCCAACTGCAGCTGTTCTGCTCAGTTTTATGACCTCTGTGGTGTGCAGCGTACCAGTATCTGCCTGATTGTTATCATACCTCACTGCCAAAGTTGGCAGTGAACTCCCTTTTCACCCAAGACACATTATCATTGCTGATAGTAATGACATCATTGCAAGAAACATCTTAGTATCTACCAGTTTTTCTGAGTTGACAACACTTAAATATATTTTAAATAACAGGGGTCCGTGCATAATCAAATAAAAGAAACAAAAATATGCATTTTGGTATGCATCCCATCCACAGACTTTGCAGAACTAGACTTTTCAATTTCCCCTGCTGCAGCTTACTGAGTGTTGTGGCCCAGACCTCGCCAGGCGAGGAATCATCAGAGGAAGAGCCATGCCAGGTAGAACCAGTCTCCCCTGAACCTCAGTCAGCTGAGAGTCCATGCCAAGTTGAACTCCAACAGGAAGAACCACACACCAGTCCTGCTGAGTGGCTACAGAACCACCCCATTTCGATGACCCAGCTCCAGCTGTAATTACGCAGAGCCATGACCCACCCAGCTCACCTGAAGTAGTTAGACATTACAGGCAACGGGGTAGAGCGGAGCTTTAGGCTAAAAGATGCAGTGCCCATTTAGAAGCACTAAGGAGAGGTTTGGAGAACTGTGAGTCTTCGGGGGATGAAGGCTGAGATAAGCAGAAACCAGCTTAAAGCCTTGCCTAGGACAAACAAGCATTATGAAAGTAACTTTGCAAAACAGCCTGAGACTTTCATTGCTGATGCTTCCCTGACACTACTCAATGGAGTTCTGACCCTTTGGACAGGACTACTGACCTTGCTCCTGCATGCCGACTTTGACTCCTGTTCCCAGCTCCTGGCAAAACTCCTGCCGGTGACTGCATTCAGGCTGCTGTTGAGCCCTCCCGCTTTAGGAATCTGAGACTCTGGCTACAGCCTGGGCTGGCACACTGAGCCCCCAGAAATAATGGACTCTCGGGAATAGCATAGTGGGGAAAGTATGGGCATGCAGAGGGAGGGAGAATTGGCAGAAATTACTACCACCTCTTTCACAAACAGAAAATGCTATTCTGTCAGAGGAACAGCATGGTTAGTTAGACACCACTAAGACTATCCTTACAATGGTTACCAAATAGAGCTCACAGTTAAACATATGAGCTATCAAACAATTCAAATTAGCACCAGTTGCTGTGCTGCCCTCTTGTCGCCTGAAATGCAGGGGTCCCCAATGTTTTTGCGCCTATATGCTCAACTTTTGAGAGGGGTGGTGAGCATGACTCCAAAGAGGCTGCCATAGGAGGTTTTGCTAAACCCAAAATGGCTGTCATATTAGGTGGGGCAAATGGAATACCTCCCTCCTCCCACCTTCTGGGGAAAAGGCAAGCTTGAAGAGGGAATGGAACCACACACTATATAAGAAAAAGCCAGGCATTTACCAGTCCTCCTAGTCCTCAAAGTGTAAAACTCTTTCATTTGAATGATGGCAGCCAATATCAAACCCTGCCTTATAATCGCCCCACCTGCTTTCTGAAAAGCTTGGGGGGCACCAAGGGAAATACTGATGGGTGCCATGGCATCCACAGGTGCCACATTAGAAAACCCTGCTGAAATGGAACTGTCCATTCTACCACTAAAAGCTTCATTGGTGGCTAGGGCTGCTAAGTTTTAAAGGTGTGTGTGTGTGTTGTTTTTTTAAGAGGGTGGGCTTCTCTGATTTAAATAAAAACAGGTAGACCTGGCCTCCGGATTGGGAGAACATGTTGTCAACCTGTTTTTAGTTAAAACAACCTAGAATGGGGGTGGTGGTCAGGAATTCTCAGTGGCCAATAGGAACCCAGGTACAGAAGAACAGTTGTCAGCTCTGGGCTCGCCATATAAATCCCACAAACAGACTTCCAGGCAGTTCTTCCTAAGAAAGCTGGTTTATTAAGAAACATACAGCGAATTGCAGAAATTGACTTGTAACTAAGCAAGGGCACTAATGGGGGGGAACTACAGGGACGGGTGCTATAATTTTCAGGATGATTGCTGGTTGCCAGGGCAACCCTTTAGATAACACGGTTTCCCAGAAGCAATCAAAGACTAAACAGAGTTAGACAGACAGGACTTCCGGGGCTTGCAGTTTGGAGCGCAGACGAGCGTCTCGTCGCTCGCTGGCTGGGGGTCTTTTATGACCCCCCCCACTTCAAAACACCACCTTTGGGGCATAGAGGTGAGTGGCAGTGGGCATACATAAAGACAGATCCCAAGGCGAGACAATGGCAAGGCTATGGCTGAGTTTTGTTTTGCTTGTGGCGTTGGGAAAAGATGTCTTGCCATGATGAATAGATCCCAGGGCCAGATGGTCGCTCTCAATGAACTGTAAGCTGATTTTAATCACTAACTAATCACTAAATAACGCTGAACTATTTACAACCACAAACTGAAGTACCTCTCAGCGAAGATAATAGATCATAAATTCTAAAAGACTGTTTTACAACTCTTCCGGTAGAAGAAGAAGTGGGGAGGGGAGGAAGTTTCCACCATTGCCTTGTTCAGAGTTGTTAGAATACAGATATATCTGTCTGGGTACATCTTGGTAATGGAGATATACCTTTAAAAGACTATCGGAATGACTATAATCTAACAACTCAGTTTGAAGAAAACATTCTCTCAAAAATCTGAATGCTAGAGAACTGCTTCAAGGTGATTTGAAACAGTTTGGGAAGGCATGATAACTGAATAGATCAACTCCCCCCCTCTCCAGTCCAGTCCCATTAGAAAGTCTCTCAGACCCATCACACAGTTTATAAATGGAGAAAAAGGAGAAGGAAAAGAAACTGGTGACCCAACAATTATCATTGACCACAGCTCCAGTAAGAAGGGCTTCTATATCGACCCCCCAGACTTAGACTTTGCCAACGATGGCTACTTCTCAGACTACTAAAGAGGAAAAGCCGAAACCGACTTCAGAAGAGCTCCTGGTTTCAATACATGAGACAGTGCTTGCAAACCAGCAGATTTTAAACCAACATACTGTGTTACTGAATGAGCATACACGACAGATTGCTCAACACTCTGAATCTGTGCAAAAGAACACTAAAGCAATTGAGGATCTGAAGGAGAGTTTCACTGGTCTTGTCGCAAAACAAGACAAAATGAAGACAAATGCCTCCACACCGTTAAAGCATGTTTTACCGCGGCGGCCTCTTTTTCCCAAATGGGCCAGTTTAGCTGGGATTGGGAAAACTTCTTGGAAAAGTAGCTGTGATTGATTTTATTATTACGGCAATAGCCAGATAAAATACAAACCTTTTCAGTAAAACCGATTACATAATAAAAGTCTCTATATACAAAATACAGATAAAATTATATCAATTAAAATCACCTTGTTCACATAGGCACATATCAATTAAAAGTCACTAATACCCTTCTCCGAGTGGATTTTAATAGCTGTAGAGCAGTACTTGGCTACAAGCAAAGATCGCTGAGAGTCTCCCTCCCATAAGAGAAATTTAATTTTCTCTTCCTCTGAACTGGCTTCCATTGTGCTAATGAGAGGTAGAATTAGCTTCTGACGAATTCCCTCATAGAAGATACATCTAAATAGAGCATGACTAGTGCTTTCCATTTCACCTGACCCGCAAGGGCATGCCCACTCAGATCTTGCTAACTTCTTATACTTTCCCTACTCTTGGAAAAGTAAGCACATGGGTGCAGCTGACCATCCTCTCCTTGCTGCAAGAGGGGTGCCCCCATGGCTACCTCGGAGGCATCCATCAGAACGACGAACGGCCGCCTACAATCCGGATGCTTCAGTACGGGCTCCGTTGTAAACAATCGTTTAAGAGTCTCAAAAGCCCTTTGACACTCCGGTGTCCACTCCACCCGCGCACCCGCTGAGATGCCTCACTCCCCTTCCCCTTGGTTTTCAGGAGGTCGGTGATGGGTAACGCAACTTGGGCAAAGTTGTTAAGGAATCCCCTGTAAAAATTTGAAAACCCCCAGAATTGTTGCACTTGCTTACGGGTGGTGGGCGGTTTCCAGTCTACTACTGCTCGCACCTTGTCAGGATCCATTGCTTGGTGCGAGATTATGTAACCTAGGAAAGTCAATTGGTCCCGGTGAAACTCTCACTTAGACACTTTAGCAAAGAGTTTGTTCTCTCTGAGGCGCCGTAGCACCTCTTTAACCATGGCCACATGCTCTTCATATGTCTCGGAGTATATGAAAATGTCATCTAAGTAAACTACCACTCCTTTAAACAACAGTTCATGAATAATTTCATTAATCAACTGCATGAAGACCCCCGGGGCACCTTTTAGCCCAAAGGGCATCACTAGGTACTCAAACATCCCAAAACAGCTGGAAAAGGCAGTCAACAGTTCGTCCCCCTCCCAGATTCTCACCCGATAATACGCTTCCAGTTTGGTGAAAATGCACCCCTCCTTTAGCTGGCTCAATAAATCAGGGGGATGGGATAAATTTACTCTTGGGCAATTTGCCTTCTCCCACCACCTCAACAGAGCAGTCCGTTCTGCGGTGGGGAGGCAGCAAATCACACTCTTTTACATCAAAGACATCAGCAAAGTCCACATATTCGAGGGGCCGTTGGGGGGGTGTTGGAGGTGCTACTGAGTTGCGCTGCCATGGCAGGTGCCTTAACTGCTACTTCTCTGCGATGCCAGTCACACTGTGGTTGGGTGAACTCAATGGTTTCGGCTGCCCAGTTAATAGGGGGCTGTGCCCGTTTGGCTGCTGCACAGATGGGGCAGCTGCGGATGAAGGAGTCCACATCTGATCGCATGCCTGTCCACCAAAATTGCCTCCTAAGTAAATGCAATGTCTTAAGGAATCCAAAATGTCCGGCGGTCTTGGCACCATGAACCAAACCTAAAACTTCCCCCCGCAACACCTCTGGCACATACAGTTTAGAATTCTTGTACCAAAATTCCCCGTGTTTAACTAGAGAAGCTGGAAGGGTCTGCGAGGAAAGTTCCGCTTGATAACTACAAAGAAGAGTGTCCCTAAAGGACTCAGACAGACCTTCCACCCCCTCCGGAGTAGTGCCGGCGGGCAGCTGGACTGGGGATGGAGTTGATACCGGAGTGGGGGGGGTGGCTGAACAGGTTGCCCTTGTCCCCTTGCCTTGGGAGACATGGCTGTTGATCGCTCCGAGGGAGGAGGAAGCGAAATGGGTGGCGTCACCGGCTTGCCCGGGCGCAGGGCATCCGTCCCCTCAGGAAGCGGCAGCGGTGGGGAGTGAGACTGAGAACGGGTTTGCACAGCCAGAGTGGGTACTAGACCCCGTTGGGCAGGGGTGAAGAGCGACTCTGTGGGTCGGGCAACCGTCAGCCAGTAGATTTTGCTTCCCTGGTACATGCTTCAGGATGAATCGGAATTGGGCAAAGAAGTCCACCCAACGCACTTGTTTTGCGGACAGTTTGCGGGCCTCCGTTAGGGTGACCAGATTTTTGTGATCGGACCACACTTCAAAAGGCACCATGGAACCGTCCAAAAACTGTCTCCACACTGTCAGGGCATGTTTTACAGCAGCGGCTTCCTTTTCCCAAATAGCCCAATTGAGTTCAGATTGGGTAAACATTTTGGAAAAACAAGCGCACGGACACAGGTGTCCATCCTCCCCCCGTTGCAGAAGTGCACCCCCCCATTGCTACATCGGAAGAGTCTACTTGAACTATGAATGGTTGAGTGCAGTCGGGGTGTTGCAAGACCAGCTCGGACGTAAAGAGCTGCTTTAGACTATTGAAGGCCGCTTGACACTGGGGGGTCCACTCCACCCGGGCATTGGGTAAAGTGGCCAAATCCCCCTTCCCCTTAGTTTTAAGGAGATCTGTGATGGGCAGAGCAATCTGAGCGAAATGAAGGAGGAACACCCTGTAAAAATTCGCAAACCCGAGGAATCTTTGGACTTTGCTTGCGAGTAGAGGGTGGTTCCAAACTGAGCACAGCTTGCACCTTTTCTGGATCCATAGTTAGTCTTTGGTGCGAGATGACATATGGCTTCTGTAACCTGTCATATAAAACTGCTTTCGTGGACTTGCCATCTGCTGGAATCTGTTTATGGGTTTGCCGCAAGACTAGAGCTCACATTATGACACTTGTCCTCACCTTCATCGGTTTTAATCGCTGACCTTGACTGGAGCCCTGGAGGGTTTGCCTAGGCACTCGTCTCCTCGTCTTGGGGCGTGAGACGAGCTCCCCAAGGATCCCGGTTTACTGCAAGCCGTCTTGGAGGAGACGCTGCGAACTGACACGGAGGCCACCCGGCTGGTTTGGCCTCAAAAGTTATTCTATTCTTTCTTTCACACTTCTTCTGTGGCCAGATGAAGATCTTTAAACAACAACAGTAGTTATTGTTTCATGGAAACAAATGTGATGAACCCATTCACAGTAACCTTTAAATTTCACATTCAAAGATAAAGTAACTTAAGGCACTTGTTTATCATTAAATGAATAAATGTCAACCTGCATATTGAAATGATAGCATGAAATATACCTTTCTGCAAACCTAGAGGTACCTGACAGTGATTCAAAGAGGAAGAATTATTTAGCAAATAGGGTTTTAAAGTAACAATGGCTCATTTTTGTTATATAAATACTTGTGTAGTTTATCATTATTGTAAATAGGGTTATAACCTTTCAGTATGAAGTACAGACATCTGCTCAAAGCTGTACTAAACATCTGGTTATTCTTGCAAAGCATATAATTATATTTAATGGCAGGAGTGTTTTTTTTGCATTGCAGCCAAGTTTCCCAACAATACAGTTACATGGGAAATTATCTGTTGGGGTTAGGCTGATAAAATATCAAGACTGTGCACAATGTTCTTTTTGGGGCACATTATGATTCTGAATTATTTTGGTGCATTTCTATTAACAAAGATGCTGTGGCCTTTGCTTTTGGATGAGTTTTGGAGCACACTAAACTCTCTCCTGTGGGGAAATTCTATAGATCAACATGGGTGTCTTTCCTTCAATAAATGGAATCTCCAAGATATAATATCCAGACCTTAGAGAATGTTAGTTTCTGGACTGTAGCATTTGTTAAACCTTCATATAAAGCCAGACGTTTTCCCCCACTCTAGTTTTTGTTCAGTGGCTGGCACAGCTGGAATTTAAACTGCGCAATCCAGCTGGCAAAACGTCAAGTTCAGCTCAGATCCTGTTAATGGAGTTGTAGCAAGTAAAAATAGCTTGTTTAGAGAAAAAGAGTCCTGCTAGACACCCCAGTTGTGCGTTTCCCAAAAAAAGTGAAAGTACTTGCTGTTATTTAAGAATTGGAAAGTCTCTGTGGCTCGTCCCGGCTACCAACAAGGGGAAGTTATGGCGCCCGCCTCTCAGCTGTCGCACCGAGCAGTCTCCGCCGATTTCTTGGCAGGGACCACTTCTAGGATGGCATGCTCGCCTGCACCTTCTCAGCACTCCCTCTTGCACCGAGGGGTGCTGCTTAGCCTGGGGAGGGGTAGTTCTTTTTACCCCCCCAGCAGCCCTTGGCCGGGGCGTGATTGTTCGCGTGTCTGCTGCCGGTCTTCTCCGACCTCGGAAGTGAAACAGTAGGGGTCTAATGTGGTACAGAGAACCACTAACAGCATTAAAAATTATAAAGCATTTATTTAAAAGAAAATGTCCACAGACATACTCTCAGCACAGCACCAGATTGAGCAAAGGATCTAAAAGAAAACGTTGAAATGCAGTTCCTCTGTCCTTCCCTCTGTACATGCCCTAGTGGATGTTAATATAAGATAGGATCATTAGCTTAAAAGGTTGTTCATTACATTGAAGCCACTGCTCAGGTGTGCAGGCTGGCACATGGCAATGGGCACCTCCTATAGAATTCAGGTAAGAGTTCTGCCTGGATGGAATCAGCACAAAAAAGACCCTCCTTCTTGCTTCCAGGTGTTTTGCCATCTCTCATTCTCCTCCCACTCACCAGGTCAAGCCAGGTCAAAAAAGCTTTTCCTGAAGTCTCCAGGAATTTTTTCCTGAAGGCTTTCTAGCCTCTTTAGTCCTCCAAATCTCACCTGATTAGCAGGCTTAACATTTGCGGTTCTAAAGGCTTAGTGGGTGAAGCTGGCAAGCAATTGAATCCCCCCCCTCGCACTTGTACCCTGCCAAAACAGGAAAAATCCTTTTTTGAACTTAAAGTGAAGGTTTTGCTCAGTTCAACCTTCCAAGCAACAATGCATTTCTACACAGTTGGAAACAGCCCTTGGGTATAGTGAGTTTTCTGGACAATGGGTAACTTAAGGCCTGTGGACCACACACACAGCCTTTTGTCTGGTTGCAGACATTACCCATCATTTAAGATGTCTGGTAGATAGTGCTGGGGAGGAGCCAGTGGCTGTGGTGCACATTGGCACCAACAATGTGGGGAAGTGTTGTCTGGAGGTCTTGGAATCCAAATTTAGTTTGCTAGGATGCCATGAGTCAGCCTTCAGAGACCTCCTCTGACAAAGGGGAAATAGAAGCCAGAACAGAGAGACATCCTCAGGCAGAAGTCCCACAGGAACAACCACAGGGCCTACAGCCTGCCAGAATAGAGGATCAGCCAAAGCCAGGAGATGACTCACCATGCCTGCATCCTGCCAGTTCAAGGACTCCAGTTGGACCTGACACCTTGCAGCATGCAGTGTCCCCAGAGGCCTCATCAAGGCCACTGGAACAGAGAAGAAGACAGGTTCATCTGGCAATGCAGCAGAGATGGCAGAGTGCAAGACTGAAGGCTTTACAGAGGAACCTCCTCAGCAGCAGTGATGAGGAAGAGCAGGGCTGAAGCATCTCCTGTGAACTCAGCCTAATCAGCATCAGCTGGATCTGCTACAGCAGCAGAAGAAGGGATTTAAGCCATCAGTTAGGCTTGGCTGCTGTGCAAGCAACTTGTCACTAACCTCCTTGTGTACTGGCCTTGTTTCCCTGCTATCCTTTGGATTCCTGGTATCCTGACTTCTTGGACTGACTCTGACTAACTCCTTGGACTACCCTTGCCTATACTGATATCTTGGACTCTGCCTTAACTGTGAATGACCTTGGACTGCTTCCCAGACTATGCCCCCCGCCTTCAGCCCTCACTCCCTGCCGGCAACATGACATAGGCAGAAGACTAAAAGCCAGGACCTCCAAGGTAGCTTTATCTTAAATGCTACCTGTTTATGCATAGAACCAGCTAGGCAGGCACAGTTGGGGTGTCTCAATGCATGGATGAGATGGTGGTGTAAGAAGGAGGGCTTTAGATTTGTTAGGAACTGGGCAACATTTGGGACAAGCTGGGCCTATACAAAAGAGATGGGCTCCACTTGAACTGGGATGGAATCAGACTGCTGGCAAATAACATAAAAAAGGTGGTAGAGCATTTTTAAAACTGAACCTGAGGGGAAAGCCGACAGGAGCTGAGAAGCACCCAGTTTGGGCAGACTCAATGCAAATGGACAAAGGAAAATTACTTCTGATTGCCCACACGGGAATGGGGTAGATATGAAAGGGGATGGTAAAAAAAAAGCGAGATAGACACTTAAGGATGCCCTAGGGCACATGCCAGGCAAGTCAAAAGAAAGAGACAGTGTAGAGGTTTTCTATGCTAATGCTAGAAGCCTCCAAGCAAAAATGGGGGAGTTTGAGTGCATGGTTTTGAGGGAAAACAGAGATATAGTGAGCTTTACAGAAACCTGGTGGAGGGGAGAGAACCAGTGGGAAAACAGATATAGTGAGCTTTACAGAAACCTGGTGGAGGGGAGAGAACCAGTGGGATATGGTCGTTCCTGGTTACAAACTGTATAGAAACGACAGGGAAGGGCATATTGGAGGGGGTGTTGCTATGTATATCATGGAAGACTCACAGCCCATTCCTGATGCCACAGGTGGGCCGCGGTGGCCAGCCGGGGAGAAGCAATGGCACAGCCCAGAGGTCTCCTAAGGGGCTTTGTGGCGGCATGCACCACCAAGAAAAAGACAAAAGTTGCAAAAGAAGTGAGAGGCCAAGGAGCAGCGTGCTGGGGTAGGAACGCTGCAGTCCAGAAATGCCGCAGTGCGGCCTGAGGCCAGCCAGGGCCGGCTGAGTTCGCAGGACAACTTTCGGGGGATGGATCTCCCTGCGGGAAGGTGGGCCATGGAATGGGGATCTTCATCTTTCCTGAAGGCCCTGGGGATACCAGCAGCGAATGCGTGGGACAACCTGGCTCAGAATGAAGCCAGATACAATGAGGCTGGGATGAGCAGTGGTGGTGCCACCTGTGTGGGAATGGCACACCGACATGTCATGGTGGACCGAGTCCCGAGGGACTTGGGGGTCCTCGGCACAGGGGGGCAGGCAGGGACTCAATGCAAATGTCTGCGGAGAGGTCTGGGAACTGCCAGTGCAGCGACGCCAGACCATGGCCTCTCCATCTCCCTTCGGCCTCCATGGTCACTGTGGGAGCTGGCCAGCCGCTGAATATCAGCCTCCCAAGAGTATAGCCACCAAGTGCAGGCCACCCTGGAGAAGGGAAAAGAAGGGACCCGGACATGGGTGGCCACATCTCTCCCCGTGGCCTGGGAGTCCCATGTCTGGCTTGGGTGCCACAACCCGGGCCCCCAACCCTCCTCAGAATTAAAATTTGGTGATTACTGTAGCTGAAAGGTTTCTTCAAACCTCTCTGCACACTTTTTTCATTTCAGGAAGATGGGACGTTACCATGAGACCATTGCAAAGTGATGATAGATTTACACCCCAGTGCTTCAGTGAGGAAAAAAAATGATCCAGTCAATGTGGTTACATTTTTGGCTAAACTTTCTAGGATTTAAAAAAAAAATCTGATTTCCTCTGAGATAATGAAAGATCTGTACAATATTGCTGACAAAAGCAGATCTGTAGGAAACAACATAGGAATTATCTGTTTGAATCATTCCTGCAACATGAGACCTGGGAGAAGTATAAAGCTTCACAGTCCTTCCCATTACCATAATTTCACCTTGTTGCCAGTAATATCTAAGCTATTATAGTAATTTACTTTAATTGCTGAGCTTGTCCAACTCTGGTTAAATGAGATACACACTACTGCATGGGCTGGAGGATGTGGAAATTAAGATTTCCAACAGTAGATAGTCATTTTGTACAAGCAGCAAATCTTTAAGAAAAGAATGGAATACAGAGAGTTGTAGGCACAGAGACTCATTAATTTTAAAACCAATCTGTTGAGTTTATGATGGATTTCCCCCACTTATTATAAGGCATCAGAAGTTATAGGTGGCACAATGAACTTGGGACAGAAGAAGAAGTTTTGGGTTTTATACCCCAAATTTCTCTACCTTTTTAAAGGAGACTTAAACCTGTTATCAATCTCCTTCCTTTCCCCTCCCCGCAACAGACACCTTATGAGAGAGCTTGGAGAAAACTGTGACTAGCCCAAGGTCATCTAGCAGGCTTCATGTGTAGGAGTGGGGAAACCAGCACAGTTCACCAGATTAGAGTCCACCGCTCATGTGGAGGAGTGGGGAATCAAACCCAGTTTTCCAGATTAGAGTCTACTGCTCTTAACCACTCAAGGATACATTGACAGCGCATTCCTGAGCTTTGGAGGTGAAAGTGCTTAGGAGGTGCGCAGGGCCTCCCGCCAGCACAAATGGCACTTACGTGGGTGCAAGCGGCCTTGCCGCCCGCTTAAGTGGAATTAGGCTGGCAATGGCAGGCGGCAGAAGGGGAAGGCACGGGTGCCCCGATGCAAGAGCTGTGCCGGCACCCGACAGGCGTAGAAGAGGGTGCCAGCGGCCACAGAGGCATACCCTTTCACTGGCTAGGAGGCCTCCTAAGGCCCTTTCAGCCCGGGAATGCCCACTTTTTCTGCCAAAAAGTTATGCAAGGTATTTACCTGGCTTAGCCCATTGACCTTCATGCAACTGCTCCAGACCCTTGTCTCTCCACCGTGGCGAAGCACCGGCCATCTCCACCTGGCACCTCTGGAACCCGACCAGGAGCCCAACCAATGGGGACAGCCCAGGAAGTGGCAGCACACACACACCCCGCAGGGAGGAAATTCCCTCATAAGATGCACTTCGAAGCAGGCGCTCACTTGACAGGTAAGCCTTGTATGGGCCGGCATGCTGCCAATCTGCACCGGGGGGTCGGGACTTTGTGATTTCCCCCCTCCAACTTCTGAACTCTTGGGGGACTTTGCGCAATCTCTCCTCCAACTCCCAAACTCTCGGGAGACTTTGCGCATTGGCTCCTCCAACTTCCACTGTTGAGGGACTCTGCCCGGGCTAGCCCCCAAAAATGGGGGTAGGCCGCCTCTCGGGTCTACCCAGTGGACTCTGCCTGTGGACGGCCGAGGTCTTCAGGCTGCCGGGAGCCTGGCCCCCTCCACCCTCTCCACTGGAGCAGTGGAAGCGCACACCTGCCCTCACTCTAGCAAGAGCCTCTGCCAAATCCCTTGCAAAGACTGCCCCTGATCCCTCTCTGTGCTTTTGTTCAGATGGTGAGGCCACCCTGGCCAGGACAGGAGCTTGCTGCCGCCTCTCTGTCACTTTGCCTGTCCCTCCCCGCAGCTGTCCCCGGGGCGCCCACCTGCCACTCACACCACAATTGCCGTCAGCCCTCTGCAGCCTCTGCAAGCAGCCTGAGGATGAACCAGCCGCCTTCGCACACCAGCCAAGGCTCGGGACCACCAACATGCTGCAGCTGCCAGACCCCCGGCCGGCCCACATGTCACCCAGGGGTCTGCTGCCGGAACCCCCTAGAATAATAGAATCATAGAGTTGGAAGGGACCACCAGGGTCATCAAGTCCAACCCCCTGCACAATGCAGGAAATTCACAACTACCTCCCCCCTCCACACCTAGTGACCAGAAGATGGCCAAGATGCCCTCCCTCTCATCATCTGCCTCACACCCTTTTTTCTCATGTTAGGAATCTCAGCGGGCCAGCATGCCACCTGAACCCCCCCCCACACACACACACACACATACACACTGCCAAATCGACAGGAGACTTTTGCTGGGGGACTGCTTCCACCACTTCCATACCCCATAGCAACTCGGTGTCCCCCCGTAAACACACACAGACATGGGTAGGAACCTCTGTGCTGTGCCCTCCCGGCCCATCCATGCCCTCTCACCTCCCGCTCACCATGGAATGTTCAAATAAAGGTTTTATTGTTACACGAGGTGCCTGCTTATGGCTTGGGGAAGGGGACAGGAGGGTCTTTTGGAGGCTCCGCAGGCGGCCTGTCTGAGGGAGGGCTCAGCGCCAACCCCCTCGAGGGTGCCCTGCTCCCACTCTGGACTCAGGCAGCAGCTCTTGGGGGGCAGGGGGGAGCTCTGTGTGTGAGGGCTATGTGGGGGCATCTCTGATGGGAGGCAAGGGTGGGGTGTGGGGCAGAGGTGGGCCCCCAATGAGGCCCTAGTGCTGTGCTAGTGAACCCCAAGAAAGGCCAGCTGCCAGGATCTGCCCCTTCATTTGCATGGCTACCTATTTTGGTCTCTGGCTGCCCATACTGGGCCCCCTCCCATCCGGGAAGCCACAGAAACTCACCTGCGGATAGCCTCAGACATCCCGCACCCATGCCTGTCCTGGTCGGCCTCTCTCCTGGGGCCACCCTATGTTTGGCGGCACTCCCCTCCTGACCTGTCCCACTCCTGCACCCAGTAGAAGGCAGTTGGCTGCGGCTCTTTTGCCATGGCCACTTGCCTCTCCTCTGCAGCCACCCGCCTCAGGCATTGCAGAGGCACCCTAACAGCCATCCTATCAGGTGGGCTTAGCCCTTGGCGGGGGGTCACGGGCCCCGGCTGTTAATTTCCAAGTGAAGACGTTGAGCCAGCCCTGGAACCCGAATACCTGCTGTCATCTGATGTGGGCCACGCAAGCTCCACAGCCCTGATTGCAAACCATTACTCCCACCACATCGACTAACATGCTCTCCACCTCCAAACCGACCAAGACTCCCACCACCACTCCCACCACCAATGCTAATAAAAGCCCTCCTCACAGGGAGGGTGGCCACTGCTGTGTCAACAAAAGAGAACCAGCTGGCCTCTGTCAACAGAGGATGCTTCCTCACAGCCACACACCCCACAGGTGTTGGGCATCTCCATGAAGGCCACCTCTCCTGCACCTCACACCCCGATTGTGCCCCACCCTCACCTGTCGATGATTGGTGAGGCTGTTCCGCCCCCCCCCATCCAGTGTCTACCGGTGTGTGGGTGCCCTGGCACCCAAATGTATTCCCTCATGCTCCACACCTGGCCTTTGCAGGTTGAGGGTAGCGAGGATGAGGTGACAGACTGAACGGGAGAGGATGGACGGGGAGGGAGAAAGGGTGACTGGAGGGGCAGGGCCACAGGCCCCAGACCCCCCTTCACTTCCACTCGTGGAGGGGTGAAGTGCGGACAATCTGGGCAGCCACCAGAGGCACCGCGGAGCCCACTGAGGGGGCAGTTGCTGGGGTGAGTTCCTCTCATGCCCAATCCACCCTCAGGCTGGGTGGCTGATCAGACGCCTTGTCGTGGGGAGCCCCTCCATGGGCAGAGAGGCAGGTGAGGGGGTGACGGCTCCCTACTTTGCCTTGCAGGGTCAGGAGTCACCCGTCAGTGGGTCCCCCAGCAGCAGCCTGCGGCCTCACCCACTGGAAGGTTGGCGTTTGTTCCTGCCCTGCTGACTCGTCTTGTTCCTGGAGTGTCCAGCCTACAGTGGGCCCACCGGTGACCAGGGGCCCTTGCCAGGACAGCACTTGGCCTGCTTGGACCAGGAGAACGAGCCCCCGCACCCCTGGCTAGAGCCTGGCGTGATGCCAGGAAGATGGGAGCAGGGCCGGGGGGGTGTTGGGGCAAATGTGGGCCATTACTCCCTGGAGACCCACACAAGTTCTCTCCTCTGGTGTTGCAGGAGTGACAAGTGGTCCTCACAGAGAGAGACCTGGCCCTTGAGGCCAGGTCAGATCATGGCCACCAGGTCGGGGCAGCCCTCATCCTGGCATGGCCATTGCCAGGGCGGGTGCCCCTTGCAGAGGCAGCGACATGCCAGGGGGCTGACAAGGGAGGCTCTGTGGCTCTGTTTCCCAACCTTGGAAGGTCCTTCAGCCAGAGTCTCCACCACCCTTCCATTGATGGCCACTGACAGGGACTTCTCCCCTCTGCACCCTGCCACTGCTTGGCCAAGCGACCTGCTGCTACAAGGGTGGCCAATGGAGTTGCCATGGGCTGAGGACTGACAGAGCCTCCTTGACCAGCTGCCTGGCATCGGCTGAGAGGCCGGGATGGAGGGCATGTTGGGATGTCACTGGCCAGCCCTCCCTGCACCATGGCCAGGCCACCTCGTTTCTCTACCGTCTTCCCGACCCACTCCCTGTTCATGCTCCTGTTCCCCAATGCCCTGGTGACCCCCATTTGAAGATGGTTTCCCTTATGACAGTGTCTCCTAACTCCTGACTTGGTGCCAGGGGAATGGCGGGAGAGTGGGTGGTTGGGTGCCACACCAGATGTGATGCTGGCAGACCCCAGGGAGGGATGGCTGCGGCCGTGGAACAGAGTCATGTGCCACCATGTCCACAGCGGACAGTGCCTGGTGAGCACACTCTTGGGAGGGCGAGGTTCAGCAGCTGGCTAGCTCCCATGGTGGCCGCAGAGCAAAAAGGGATGTTGAGAGGGCATGGTTCGGCGTCGCAGTGCTAGCAGCTCCCAGCCACCCTCGCAGTCATTTGCATGGAAACCCCACAGTCCTTTGGTGGATGCATGCTGCCAGATGTTCCCTCCCAGTGCCAACTCCACCAATGGGGAGGGGAGTCCCTTGCTTCCCCTCTTTGCCCAAGACCCCCAAGTCCCCCAGGATTCGGGCCCCCATGACATGTCAGCCTGGCATGGCCACCCAGGTGGCTCCACCGCTGATCATTCAGCCTCCTGGGGTCTAGCCATCTTCTGAGCTTGGACGTCCCATGCCAAATCAGCTGGGATGCCCAGGGCCTGCATGGGCATGGGAACAGCCATCTGTACAGATGCATCATTCCTGTGGTGAGCCAGTGTGGTGTAGTGGTTAAGAGCAGTGGTTTGAAGCAATAGAGTCTGATCTGGAGAACTGGGTCTGATTCCCCACTCCTCCACATGAGTGGTGGAGGCTAATCTAGTGAATTGGATTTGTTTCCCCACTCCTACACATAAAGCCAGCTGGGTGACCTTGGGCAAGTCATGCTCTCTCAGACTCACCTACTGTCAGGCCTGCTCTCTGCTGAGACAGCCATGAGCACTCCGTGGAAGGTACCGGTGGGCACAAGCTGTGGGGACAATAACACTGTGCAGGACAAGGATGGCCCTGCAAAAAGGAGTGGCCACATGGTGGCCACCTCCTCATCTCATGTGGATGACTGCCCTGTGCAGCTGTAAGCGCTCCAGCCCCCCCCCCCTGTGAACCAGCCACAGGGTCCTGATGCTCCCCCTGTAACTGTGGTCCTGGTGATGGTGCTGCCGGCCGCAAGGCACCCCCAATGCCGCAGTCACCAACAGGTGAAGCCCTCGCGGCTACTGCAGATAATAGGGGACACAGGCGGCACAGGAATACGGCTCCTGCCGACTCCACGTGAGCTTCCCTAGCTATGCCGAGGAGTGAGGGTGTGGTGCTTGGGTGCCACTACAGGTCGGTGCACTGACCCAGGGGGTACCAACTCTGGCAAGACAGCACCCCATATTTCCACCACAGTGGTCCTTCTTGGTGCAACAACTCCAGATCCCTCCCTGCAGCTCCCTGGCCATCCTCTCCCGGCCGGGACCCACCCTTGCCCCCGGCCTTCTGATGGCCCTGCCTGGCCTTGGGCTGCACAGTGGCAGCCCTGTGCTGCTGCCATTGCTGCCCCGCTCCTTGCCCACTCCCTTCTCTTTTTGTTTTTACATTTTCCTTGGCAGCACACATCACTGTGAAGCCCCTTAGGAGGCCTCCCAGCTGCACCATTGCTGCACTTCGCCATGCTGCTGCACAGCGCTTGCGGCCTCAGGAATGTGCTGTGAGTCCAGTATCTTGTTTACAATGGTGGGCAGCAAGATGCCTCTGTGAGCTCTAGCCCTGCGACAAAACCATGTTTTGTGAGCTCTAGCCCTGGGGCAAAACCATAAACAGATTCCATCAGACGGCAAGTCCACGAAAGCAGTTTTATTTGGTTAGAATCGACAGGTTACAGAAGCCATATTCAAAAGGACACTAGTAAGGGGCAAAGGCAAGGTGCAGAGCATATATGGAAAAGCAACAGGAGATAACTGGTAACCTAGACAACCCCCCTCCCAGAGGCAGGAAGGAGCACTTGGCAATTCCCACAGTATGGGAATTTATGAAGACTAAACACGGGGCCCAGATTGGCCTTGGACAGAACAGCACAACAGCATCTGGGAGCAGCACAACCGCACTGCCACATACTATCTTTCTGGCTTGCTCCAGACATAACTCTACAAACAGGGTCCGAATGCAATAGCCCTTCCGATTAATAGCCATGGTATCTGCATACACAGATGGCTGAACATTTCTGATGAATTCCCATTCATTTCGATGGAATTTATACAGAATACTTTTCAAATGAATTGTGTCCAGAAAGAACGGATGGGATTTGAGTAGCCTCATACTAAAACATTTAAGGCATTTTGGTCCCACTTGAGCCATTGAAGCTGGCTTCCAAGTAAGATTAGAAATAATATCCAAGTATAATAGTTGGTTTATTCCTTTGTGCCTCCCCCCCCTTCTCTGAGTTTTGTGTGTGTGTAAAGGAGAGAGTGTGTGTAAAGGAGAGTACAACATGGTCCGAGTTTTCCATACTGTACTTCCCATTTAAATCATAAAAAGGAAGGATAGGGTGGTTCTTTATAGAACAGTGCCAAAGAAAAGATTATGTTACAGAGCTAGTGTGTTATGAATTTCAGAGAAATGGCATGAGAGCCAAGATATCTTTTTTTTATTTAGCAATTCTAGCAGATGTGCAAGATGCTGGAGGAAGGCTTCAACTTTACTGGATGAAACCTCCATTATTTCAAAGTCATGCTGAGGAATGTAACTCTATTGAAATTGTGGAATAAAAAGTAAACATCATATTGACTCTGTTTCAGTTGCCTCTGGACAACTCAGCAGATTTCTTGGCTGCTACTCCACAAAATGCCACCACTTAGGGCATAGCTACATGATACCCCCAATATGTGTCAAGTAATGGATGCCTGACCAGACTCGCAGACAGACAGACATCGGGGGAACTCACCTTAAAAAGTGCTTGTCTGCTCAGTGCTGCTACAGAGCTCCGTGAGAGAGGAGGTGTTTTCAGGTCCCATTCACCCATGCTTTCACCAGCAGAAGGGGGTAGGGGTGGAGCCAAAGAAAAGGGGTAAAACCTCCCCCACTCCCTTTCCATTGGCAAAAGCAGGGTGGAAACAGGAAGCTCCTTCTCCCCACTTGCAGCACTCCCTCACAGCACCGAGTGAATGAGCACATTTTTAAGGAGAGTTCCCTGATGTACGTCTGTCTAGGAGTCCAGTCATACACCTGTGGCCCTATTGGAAGTATGAAACATATGCATGAAACATTTGTGTCTGTAACTTAGCCCTCTTAATGGCATGTATAAATGATACACCAAAAACAAAAACTGATTTTCTTCTTTCTCTGCCTTAACCACTGAAAACCTAAAAGAATCCCAATTCCAAAAAGAAAGCAGTAAAGTCCGATATAATTATTGTAAAGTGTCCATTTAGCCCTTTTGGTAAGCAAAAGTGTTTTTTCAGTTGTCATCATATACATCCATACACAGCAACCTCTTGACATAGGTAGCTTTTATAACCATTTTATAGGCAGGGAACTGAAGCCAAAGGACAATCACATACTCAAGAACATCCATGGGCTTGAGTCTAATTTTAAATCTTTTTCTTCATGGTTCAAACCCCAAAGGCCCTCCAAACACTAAGAAAGGACAGAAGGTTGAATATCTACTATAGTGTTTTCACAGGTGTAAGGACTTCTGCCTGTGGAGTGTGAGTTTTACAACTGATCTTTATGAATATTTTAATGGCTTTGCCGTATTAATAAATCTGAATCTAAAACTGATCTCCAGCCAATAGAGATCAGTTCCCCTGGAGAAAATGGCCACTTTGGCAATTGGACTCTTTGGCATTGAAGTCCCTCCCCTCCCCAAACCCTGCCCTCCTTAGGCTCTGCCATGAAACCTTCCTGCTGATGGCAAAGAGGAACCTGGCAACCCTAGTGGCAGCCCATAATGCCCCTCCGACCCTGCTCCTGAAGAAGAGGGGACCCCCATGAACATGATTTCAAGCTATAGGAGGAGGGCACTGCTACAAAAGATGTTCTCCAAAGGCAAAGCCAATGGATCAATGCTGCACTGGCTCCAACCCAGTGTAGAGGAGGCTTTGTTTTTTTCTGATTACACACTTTAAAAAATAATTATTATATTTCTAGTGTGTAGGTATATAATGATGAGCTTTAGGGTGTTCATCGCATTTCACGTTATTGCAATAATTCTTATGAGACCCATACAGAATAGATTGTAATCTCCAGATTTCAGGTGGAATACTGAGGTGGAGAGAACAGTGGTTCACTAAGGTCACCTAATGTGTTTGTGGCTGATCCCAGAGAGATTATTGTTATAACAACTACGTGGGCCCAGTATTAGCTGCATATGTTGAACACACAAATATTTTTTCCCTTTGTAAAAGAGTGACTGGTGTTGATAGTATTGCTGTAGCTATTATGAGGTATAAAAACATAATGACAACAAATTCCATTTAAAAACACACTGGTGGTATGGTTACCAGGTCCCTCTTAGCCAACGGAGGGAGGTTTTGGGGGTGGAGCCTGAGGAGGGCGGGGTTTGGGGAGGGGAGGGACTTCAATGCCATAGAGTCCAATTGCCAAAGAGGCCATTTTCTCCAGGTAAACTGATCTCTATTGGCTGGACATCAGTTGTAATAGCAGGAGATCTCTAGCTAGTACCTGGAGGTTAAACAAAAATACAGCACAGATACCAACAGCGAACTGTGGAGAAACAAAGGTATCAAGCTCACAATAGTAATGCAAAAAGTGCTCTATTGACAATGTGTAGCTGTCACAGCTTCACTCAGGCAGCCAGAAAGGTGCATGGAAGAGAAAGATTGTTACTGAAAAATTATTTATAAAGGATTTGAAGGAGCAACAGTTTGAGGCCACCGGCTGACGAAGCTGTCTTCGGATGGCGAAAGAGTTTAAATCATCCGGCAAACGCTCCAGCAGAGGCGTGCCTCCCCCAATTCTAGGCTCCATTATTGCTCTCTGTTAAAAGAAGAAAGTTGTCAAACAAGTCATTGTACTTACTTCTGCAAACATTTGTCTTCTTCGGGTAGCTTTCAGCTACACATTGTCATTGTGTTATGTTTGTATATGTTCATGATATTTTTGACGCTTGCACTTGTAAATAATAGAGCACTTTTTGCATTATTATTGTGAGCTTGATACCTTTGTTTCTCCACAGTACCTGGAGGTTGGCAACCTTAACTGGTGGTGAAGCAACCAGAGTCTTTTTCCAGCTTCCATTGTGGGAGAAAGAGCAATTTAAGCTTAAGCAAGCCTTCTTGGGCTGAAGAAAGACTTTAAACTTTGCTCAGTGGAGGTAGGATAGCGGTAGGATACCCTTTTTGTTATTTAATCTTAAACATCTAAGAGTGGACCTTAAGACCTTCACATACCGAATCTCTGTCCACACACTGAAAGGCCTTTGTGCTCCTTTACACATGTCAATAGTACATGCTTTCAAACAACAGAGCTTGTGCCACTTTGTACATTCTGTTCCCCAGAAGTGAGGGAGGCCTCATTTAAAAAGGCCCTTCCCTCAATTGTTACGATTGGAAATTAATGTCTTTCATGACTAGGGTTGCCAAGTGCCCGGTGTTGGCTGGTAAAATCCTGCCAATCCACCAGGCTGCCCACCGACCAGCTGAGGGCTGGCGTGCACTGCAGTGCGCATCACTTTTGGGTTTACCCAGAAGCGACGTGGATGCTCTGGCAACCTTGGCTAAAACTCTATGGAAACGATAGAGTTTCGGCTGAGATCGCTAGAGCATCTGCGTCGCTTCCAAGTAAACCCGGAAGTGACGTAGGCATGTTGCTCTGGGGGCGCGTGCATGCCACAACAGGCGCATGCGCACATCACGCACCTTGGCTGTGGCCCCGCAAAGCTCTCGCAAAGCCTATTCATGACTCTCAACTCCTTGGGGTTGGCAGCCATTCGTCATAGAAAGGATGAAAACAGGAAGCTTTCAGGAGGGAAGTCCTTCAAACTATCCATGTAAAGAAAACCTTGGGGCTGAGTGTGTTGCAATCAATAAAAATTTTCTTGGTTCATCTGAGAGGCTGATTTGTTTTGAGTGGCTATTATAAACACCATGAGTTTGTTATAATGTTTTTCTTCTTCAGCGTGTTGGAGTCTTGAATGAAAGCCAATCAGATACAGATTAAATGTGCTCCTGCTGCACTCCAAAAACGATCAGTATGCAATTTATTATTAGAATCAGCTCTGCTAAATCATTACTCACATTGCAGCAGGCAGATATAAACCATTTTTAAAAAATTGTTTAACTTCTGAGCTGCTAGAAGCAACACCAACAGGCCATTGGGCTGTTTTAAATCCATAATGTACTTTTTGCATGACCTGTCAGGAACTACAATTCAAAGACTACAGCAACCATAATGTTTTAACTTTTTTTTCTTCTTCTAGTCATCACAGAATAGTAATGCCACCATTTCAGAAAATCAAATAAAATGATCATTAGCCAAACCTACTAACATTCACAAATAGGTTCCTATAAAAAATACAGTTGGGGAAGAAGGGGGAAATAATAAAACTTCTCGAATACAACACTGATAAAAATCAATTTCTACCTGTTTTAAGAGTGGAGCACAGATGTGCTTGAATATCCACAAGTTGTGATTGCTTCTTGCAATCATGGAAGCTGACATTTAATGAGTGTGTTGTGCTACATCTGATTATAATGGCTCTTGGCCTCATACAGTAACTGCTACTTGATCTCACAGGTGCCTACATCTTAACAGCTGAAATAAGGCTAATGCAGAAATGCCACCACTGTACATGCACAGAAAAACACATTAAAAAACCTATATGCTTACTGGTTTGGTGTCCACCTCTGTGTGTCTTTCTGATCTCTGACAGTTTTTATAATATAATAACTTTTATAATATAATAATTTTCTAACAGTTAAAGCAGTTCCTCAGTGGAACAGGCTTCCTCGGGAGGTGGTAAGCTCTCCTTCCCTGGAGGTTTTAAAGAAGAGGCTAGATGGCCATCTGTCAGCAATGCTGATTCTATGACCTTTGGCAGATCATGAGAGGGAGGGCACCTTGGCCATCTTCTGGGTATGAAGTATGGGTCACTGGGGGTGTTGGGGGGAGGTAGTTTGGAATTTCCTGCATTGTGCAAGGGGTTGGACTAGACGACCCTAGTGATCCCTTCCAACTCTATGATTCTATGATTCAACCTCTTCTTTTCCAGACTGAACATTCCCAACTCCCTCAGCCTTTCCTCATAGGGCTTGGTCTCCAGGTCCCTAATTATCCTCGTCACTCTCCTCTGTACCCACTTGATTCTGTCCACATCATTTTTGAAGTGAGGCCTCCAGAACTGCACACACTACTCCAGGTGTAGCCTGACCAATGCTGGAAGTGACGGTAAATAGCCAAGTTCTGCTGGGTGGTTTGGCCTTTTCCCCAATTAAGTTGGGTCCTCTGGGCCAATGGCTCGCACAGTACCCCATGAAGGAGGCGGCATCATTCCTTTGGGCTGGGTTTTCTCATGGTTTTCGCACCCCTTTCACTGGTTCTCGTGGGGCAATGGACTCAAGGAACTTGAAGTTGGCCAGGGACTTGCCCGAGGTGGTGGCAGCAAAAATTGGGAAGGAAATTGCTGTGGGGAGGGTGGCAGACCCCTTCTCAGACCCCTCATGGAGAACTTAAGAGTTTCTCCATTAGGCGTCGTGCCTAAGAAGGCTCCCAGGGAGTATCGCCTAATCCACCACCTGTCTTATCTAAGGGGTTCTTCGGTCAACGAGGCTATACCGCCGCAACGCTATTCTGTACAGTATGCCTCATTCAACCATGTAGTGTGATTGGCCAGGGCATGCGGCCCTAATGTCCTTCTGGCAAAATGCGACATTCAGTCAGCATTCAGGTTGCTCCCTGTGCACCCAGAAGATTTTTGCCTGCTGGGGTTCCACTTTGATGGGTACTGGTATGTGGATAAGGTGATGCCCATGGGGTGTTCTGTTGCCTGTGCTACTTTTGAGACATTCAGCACTTTCCTAGAATGGGCAGTGATGGTCAGGGCCAGTTCCCCATTTCCCATTACTTGGATGACTTCTTGTTCCTGGGTCCAGCTTCTTCAGAGGAGTGTGCTAACTTGGTGGCTTCTTTTCAATCCCTGGCCAGGGATTTGGGTGTCCCATTGGCTCAGGAGAAAACTGAGGGCCCTACCACCAGGCTTACATACTTGGGCATTAAGCTGGACTCTGGGGCAGGTACGTTGCACTTACCAGAGGAAAAGCTCCTCGTGCTGCGGGCCCTCCTTTCACTTTTTCTGGGGCGGAAAAAGTGCACGCTGAAGGAGCTGCAATCACTGGTTGGTCACCTTAACTTTGCGTGCAGGGTGGTCTCCCCAGGGCGGTCTCTCTGTGCATGCTTGCCCAGAGCTACAGCACAAGCTTCTCGCCCTCATCATAAGATACAGGTCACAAGGGGCATGAAGGAAGTCTTAAAAGTCTGGCATTCCTTCTTGGACAATTATAATGGGATTTCATTGGAGCATGGTGGGGGCTTGCAGGTCCAGTTGGATGAGGCTGGGGGGGGTTGGTTTTGGTGTGTTTTTCAATGGGAGGTGGTGCGCTCAGCCCTGGCCAGCCCATTGGATAAGGACGGACATCACCAGGGACCTGACCTTTCTGAAACTGTTCCCTATCCTTGTGGCTGTGTTGATCTGGGGGGATGCCTTCCAAAACAAGCGGGTGAGGTTTTGGTGTGACAACCAAGTGGTGGTACAGGTGGTTAATAAGCAAACCTCATGCTCTGAGTGTAATGGGCTTGGTGCGTAAGCTTGTACTTACCTGTTTGTTGACCAATATCATGTTTGAGGCAAAACATGTGGCGGGGTAGATAATTGCTTAGCCGATGCGCTGTCCCACCTTCAGGAGGAGATTCCACAGTCTGGCCCCATGGGCCAATCCCCACCTGGATCCATTCCCGGAGGAGCTATGGTCACTTGGAGACAATCCATAATGGAAGGGGTGTTTAAACTCGGTAGCACCAGCCACCTTGAGGTCGTATGGGGCGGCGGGTCCCTTCTTAGCCTTTTCAGTGGTCAAGGGGGGGGGGTCACCTGCATGGCCTACAATGGAGGAGATGGTTCTCCAGTACCTGGCAGACATGCAAGGTAGGGGCTTCGCTCCCAGAACCATGGGGGTCATTTGGCAGCAATCTCATTTTTTAGCAAGGCTCATGGGAACACGGCCCCCTGTGCCTTGTTCTTGGCCTGGAGGGTATTGGAAGTTTGGTGGCAGGGCATGCCTTGGGCCCCTGATTGCAGGAAGCCAATAACTATTCCCCTCTTGTCCCGCCTGCTTAAATGCCTGGGCAAGGTTTGCTGGTCTTGGTATGAGGCAACCTTGTTGGAGGCAGCCTTTACGATGGTCTTTTATGGGGCTCTCAGGGTGGGGGAGCCGTTAGCGGGGTCCCGTTTGGATGGGTTGGGCCGAGCCCTGCAGCCTGAGGATGTGGCTTTGGAGAGGGAGACTGTGCGGGTGACTATCAGGTGCTCAAAAACCGATCAGCTCAGACGTGGGGCATCATTGACCATTGGGGCGGCTCCTCGTGGCTCCCCCTGTCCCGAACGGGTCACCAGGACCTTTTTGGCTGCTTGGCTGCAGGTGGACAGGTTTTTTTCTTTGCCACAGGGATGGTTCCCCTTGACACGGTTACAGTTCACGGGGCTATTGTGTAAGTGCATAGCTAAACTGGTCCTCCCCTTGGGGGAGTATGACCCTCACTCATTCAGGATTGGGGCTGCTACTGCTGCAGCTGGTATGGGTCTGTCTGAGAGTAAGATCAAGGCTATTGGGAGGTGGAAGTCGGAAGCATATAAAGGATACGTTTGTCCACAAGAGTGTGTGGATCTGCGGCCACAGTATCATTCACTGGGCTGGGACTTATGCTGCTCCGCGAAGACCGGCTCAACCCTCGCAAGACCGAGCATCACGGTTTCAAAGGAGAGCCTGCCTCGTTTGCGGTGCCATGGGTCACTTCGCTGCAACCTGCCCATCGTGTCTGGAGCGACCAACTCCAACTCCCTGGCCTGAGGGGACCCCTCGCGGAAGGGGAAGCGCTAGAAGGAGAGGTGCCGCAGCTGATTGTAGCATCGCTCTGGGACGGAAAGAGCCCCCAGCCCTCCACATCGAGGAAACTACAAACGAGTCCTCACCAGCAGACCCATCGGGGTCCAGGATTACAAATGCTCCGGAAGGAGACAGTTCTGCTTCGTCTGAGGAAGGAGGCCACTGGGACTCCCCTGCCCTGAACTTGGAGTCTCCCAGCTATCAATCAAAAAATGGGCGGTCTGCAGTGAATGGAGCGACACCGCAGACCTCCGCAGGTGCCTCTGTGAAACCCAAGGCTCCCTTAATGGTGAGTGAAGTGGGAGAGACTGTGTATGTGGATGTAGTATTGCAGCATTATAGAAAGGATCCTCGGTTACAAGTAAAAGCTTTAATAGACTCAGGATGTGCATGCTCTTTGATCAATGAAGCCACTTTCAAGGCACTTAAAGTTAAGTCAGTGCCTTTACCGGCGCCTGTCCAGTTCGCCCAGATGGATGGCAGTGATTTCAGGGGTGGGCTGGTTGATTATCGCACTGATGGAGTGGCAGTGGGAATAGGCCACCATTGGGAATGAATCAACTTTACTATAGCCCCCAACGTTCGTTACGCTGTAGTGTTGGGAATAAATTGGCTCAGGGGACACAGTCCCACCATAGATTGGGAAGCTGAGACATTAACGTTTTCCAACCCAATATGTGAACGGCACCGGTACGAAATAGCTGTTAAGACTGTAATTCAATAAACTCCTGCTTTGGCTTCAGACACTTCTAGTCCATCCCAACTGCCTCCCGAATATCAGGACTTTATGGATGTCTTTAATGTGCAGGAATGTGATGTGTAACCCCCCCACCGCCGAAATGACTGTGCTATTGAGGTGGTGGGGGATGGAAAACTGCAAAAAAGCAAAATCTATCCCATGAGCTCTACTGAAAGGACAGTGCTCCGTGATTTCTTAGACAAGAATCTGGCTAGAGGTTTCATCCAACCCTCTACCGCACCTTATTCGGCCCCAGCATTTTTCGTGCGTAAAAAAAACTGGTGATTTGCGTTTGTGCATTGACTTTCGAAAACTCGATGCGGTTACCCAAACGAATTCCTACCCTATTCCTTTAATCTTGGATCTTTTGGGGCAACTAAAGGAGGGACACATTTTTACCAAATTGGACTTGGTTGAAGCCTATTACAGGATCAGGATTCGAGAGGGAGAGAACCACCTTCTCCAGTTGCTTTGGAATGTTTGAATTTATGGTAATGCCTTTTGGATTGAAAGGCGCCCCGGGGGTCTTCATGCAACTCATTAATGAGATCCTACACGTCTTGCTGTTCAAAGGGGTGGTGGTTTATCTGGATGACATTCTCATTTGTTCTTGTAGATTATCCGGGCTGTGTAACCGACGGTTACACAGCCCGGATAATCTACCACGGTTACACAGCCCGGATAATCTACAAGAACCAATGAACTCTGACCGTGAAAGCCTTCGGCAATATTTTGAATGCCTCTACGGGGAGGAAATATTTCAACAGACCGAGAGATTGGAAACACTTCGGAACAAGAAAGCACATCTAACCACGGTTACACAGCCCGGATAATCTACAAGAACCAATGAACTCTGACCGTGAAAGCCTTCGACGACATTCTCATTTATTCGAAAACCTTTGATGAACATGTCACCCGTCTCAGAGACAATCAACTCTATGCTAAGCTATCCAAGTGCGAGTTCCACCAAGAACAATTGACTTTCCTGGGATATATAATCTCGCACCAAGGACTCACTATGGATCCAGAAAAGGTGCAAGCCGTGACCAATTGGGAGCCGCCCACCACACGTAAGCAAGTTCAGAGATTTCTCGGGTTCACAAATTTCTACAGGGGGTTCCTCCCACATTTCGCTCAGATTGCGCTGCCCATCACAGACCTCCTTAAAACTAAAGGAAAGGGAAGTGCTTTTGCTTACAGCCAAAGTAAATTGGACCCCCCAATGTCAAACTGCTTTTGACAGCCTCAAACAATTGTTCACCTCCGAACCGGTTCTAAAGCACCCTGATTGTGAACAAGTGTTTATTGTCCAAGTAGACGCTTCTGATGTGGCAATGGGAGGTGTGCTGTTGCAGCAGGGGGGGACGGCCATGTGCATCCGTGCGCTTACTTCTCTAAGAAGTTCACTCAATCCCAACTCAATTGGCCGATCTGGGAAAAGGAGGCTGCAGCAGTTAAGCATGCCCTCACAGTGTGGAGACAGTTTTTAGAGGGCTCTAAAGTGCCCTTCAAGGTTCATAGTGATCACAAAAACAGGGGCTCGCAAGCTGTCCACAAAACAAGTACGGTGGGCGGACTTCTTTGCCCAATTCCACTTCGTACTAAAACATGTACCAGGGAAGCAAAACCTGCTGGCCAATGCTTTGTCCAGGCTTCCCCAATATCCTACTAAGATTGATCGACCCACAGAGTCTCTCTTCACCCTGGCTCAAAGAGGTTTAGTACCCATTCTGGCAGTTCAAACTCAGTCGCAGACCCGGCCCCCAGCGCCGCCGCTTCTGCAGGGGGGGGGAAGCCCAACGTCCGTCCATGCCAGATGGGCCATCCGCCCCACTCCCCTCGCTCCCTCACTGGCACTGACTCTGTCAATGTCAGGAATGGGTCTAAGAAAGGAATGTTGTGGTTTCCCCACGTGCAGACCAAGGCCAGCTCCATGCCTTGTAAATAGTGTGTTTAGACTCCCAGTGTCTGGGAACTCTCCTAATGCCTCCTGACACCTCCTGACAGCTCCAAGGAGGGGGGGTGCCATGGTAACCAGATCTCCCCGATTTGCCCTTTTGCTTTTCTATATATGCTCTATGCCATGCCCATAGCTTTTACAAGTGTCCATTTGACTCCTGGCCTCTGTTACCTGTGGATTTTCTAATAAATCAAGCTTTCTTTGGACTGTTTATCTGCTGAAGTCTGTTTATGGGATTATCACCGGACTAGAGCTTACAGCAGCTGGGGACCTGGGGGCCTGGGCGGCCAGGTTTCCAGGCACCATCATCCTGTGGTCTGACCTGTTGGAGCAGCAGGCCTGGAGAGGAGCAGTGCAGCCGGAGAAGGTGGAGAGGGCCAGGCAGAAGGTCACAGCAGCTGTGGGGGCTGTGGTGCGAGCCCTGGGTGGGACTGTAATTCAACACCCTGAGATTTTGCATCACTTGGCAGTGCTTTATCACCTGGATGGGGTGCACCTGTCATCATGGCGGTGTGACACTTGGCTCAGCAACGTGTGGCACTGTCTGCGGGAGTGGTTGCCGAATTAAGCTTTGGCGGAGGTCGGGCAGGCCCCAGGATGGGGGCTCGCCGATCTCTTGTGGCCATTTGCCATGGGGGCCGGATCCAGTTTGGGGGAAAGCGGCCTGCGTACCCCATTTTTCCCCTCACTGAGGATCCCAATAAGGGATTTTGGGGGAAGCCTGAAGATGGATTGGAGCAAGCCCAAAGGTGTAGGCTGCTAAGGACAAGCCCAACTCAGGGGCTGTCAAGGGACTTGCCCAGTGGGGGCAAGTGGGTTGGCCTCCTTCCAAGTGGCAGAGAACCACACAGCTGGCTTTCGTCCACTTGGGTTCTGATACTGCCATCTCATTGGCTCCCAGCAAGTGGCTGGGTGGATTGCCCATCGGCCTGCAACGGGTGGGCCGATGTAAGGATCATGCCCCCAATGCCATGCCAATGCCTATTGCTGTAACAATAAAGTTGTGGCCATTTGTAAGCTCTAGCCCTGCGGCAAGCCCATAAACAGATTTCAGCAGACGGCAAATCCACGAAAGCAGTTTTATTGGTTAGAATTGACAGGTTTCAGAAGCCATATTCAAAAGGACATTAGTAAGGGTCAAAGGCAAGGCACATAGCATATATGGGAGAGCAAAAGGAGATAACCGGTTACCTAGGCAACCCCCCTTCCAACAGGCAGGAAGGAGCACTCGGCGTTTCCCACAGTATGGGAATCTATGAAGACTAAACACGGGGCTTAGACTGGCCTTGGACAGAATAGCACAACAGTACCTGGAAGCAGCACAACAGCACTACCACATACCATCCTCATGGCCTACTCCTGACATTCTGCCCCCCTAAAGACCCCCCTTCATCCTCCCAGCATGGGTTTGTGAGGGTAGGCGGCATGGAATTCTTGTACCAAGTGGGGGACAGAGACATCACAGACATGCACCCATTCATCCTGGGCGGGACTAAAATGTTCTACAGGAGAGTTCTACCGTCACTGGATTAATAATCCGGGAAACGGGGAATGGACCCATGTACTTGGCACTGAGTTTATCGCACGGGCAGGTGGATCGTAGGTTCTTGGAGGACAGAGCTCCTTCACCTTGCATTCCTTACCGGGGGAGTGATGTTTGTTAGCCTTAGCCTTGTACTTTCGTTTGGCCCACTCCAGATTTTTAACCAGCCATGGCCAGGTTGTTTGAATGGAATGCACCCATCTGGCCACGTCAGCTCCCCCCCCCCCTCAGAAACATCAACATAACCAGCGGGCCAAACTCTTTACCGTGGACAACCTGGAAGGGGCTGAAACCTGAGGATTGGTGAACCGCATTATTATAAGCATATTCAGCAAAAGGCAACAGGTCTACCCAATCATCCTTATGGTAATTAACGTAACAGCGTAAATAGCATTCCAATACCGCATTCACCCGTTCAGTTTGACCATCCGTTTGGGGATGGAAGGCACTAGACAGTCCTTGTTCCACTCCGACCAATTTGAGAAAAGCTTTCCAAAATTTGGCCATGAAATTTGACCCCCTGTCCGTCACTATCTTGCGTGGAAAGGAATGGAGACGGAAGACATGTGACACAAAGAGGCGGGCCAATTTTGGGGCGGAAGGGATACCTGCGCAGGGTACAAGATGCACCTGTTTCGAAAACAGGTCAGTAATCACCCAAAGAACTGTCTTTCCCCCACTAGGGGGTAGGTCCATCATGAAATCCATTGCAATTACTTCCCATGGTTTAGAGGGAGTCTCTAATGGTTGTAAAAGTCTGGGTGGCTTGCCCTGAGATTGTTTGGCTGCTGCACATATGGGGCAGCTGCGGATGAAGGTGTCCACATCTGACCGCATGCCAGCCCACCAAAACTGTCTCTGTAGCAAATGCAATGTCTTAAGAAATCCGAAATGTCCTGCAGTCTTGGCGCCATGAACCAAACCCAAAACCTTCCCCCACAACACTTCCGGAACATACAATTTAGAATCTTTGTACCAAAATTCCCAGCATTTAATTGATAACTGCGAAGAAGAATGTCCCTAAAGGACTCAGACAGACCTTCCACCCCCTCCTGAGTTGTGCCAGCGGGCAGCTGGACCAGGGACGGAGCCGACACAGGTGCAGGGAGTGACTGAATGGTGCGCTCAGGTCCCCGCACCTTGGGAACCGTGGCTGTCAGTCGTTCAGGAGGAGGAGGAAGCGAGGCGGGTGGCGCTGCCGGCTCATCAGGGCGTGGGGCTTCCCCTCCCACCGAAAGTGGCGGTGGTAGGGATCGGGTCTGAGAACGGGTTTGTACGGCCAAAGTGGGTAATAGACCTCATTGGGCAGGGATGAAGAGCAACTCTGTGGGCCGATCAACCTTGGTGGGATATTGGGGAAGTCTGGATAAAGCGTCAGCCAGAAGGTTTTGCTTCCCAGGTACTTATTTTAGGACGAATCGAAATTGGGTAAAGAAGTCCACCCAGCGCATGTGCTTTGTGGACAGCTTGCAAGGTCCCGTTGGGGCCTCTAGGTTTTTGTGATCAGACTACACTTCAAAAGGCACCTTGGAACCCTCTAAAAACTGCCCCCACACTGTCAGGGCATGCTTTACCGCTGCAACTTCCTTTTCCCAAACGGCCCAATTGAGTTCGGATTGAGTGAACTTTTTAGAAAAATAAGCGCACGGATGGAAGTGCCCATCCTCCCCCCACTGCAGGAGCGCACCCCCCCATCACTACATCGGATGTAAAAAGCTCGGATGTAAAAAGCTGCTTAAGACTATCGAAGGCGGCTTGACACTGGGGGGTCCACTCCACCCGGCCGTTGGGTAAGGTGGCTGTATTCCCCTTTCCTTTAGTTTTAAGGAGGTTCGTGATGGGTAGCACGATCTGAGCGAAATGTGGGAGGAATGCCCTGTAAAAATTCATGAACCTGAGAAATCTTTGGACCTGTTTACGGGTAGAGGGTGGTTCCCAACTGAGCATTGCTTGCACTTTGTCAGGATTCATAGTCAGTCCCTGGTGCGAGATAATATATCCTAAGAAAGTCAATTGCTTTTTATGGAACTTGCATTTAGACACTTTAGCATACAGCTGATTGTCTCTGAGACATTGCAACACCTCTCGAACCAAGGCGACATGCTCATCCATCGTTTTAGAGTAAATGATAATATCATCTAAATAGACCACCATTCCTTTGAACAGTAGATCATGGAGGATCTCATTAATGAGTTGCATGAAGACCCCGGGGGCCCCTTTTAATCCAGAAGGCATCACCATACATTCGAACATCCCAAAGCAACTGGAAAAGGCTGCCAAAGATTCATCCCCCTCCCGGATTCTGACTCTGTAATAAGCCTCGACTAAGTCCAATTTGGTAAAAATGTGTCCCTCCTTCAATTGTCCCAAGAGATCAGAAATGAGGGGGATGGGATAAGCATTCGTTTGAGTAACAGCATTGAGTTTTCGAAAGTCAATACACAAACGCAAATCTCCTGTTTTCTTATGCACGAAGAAAGCTGGTGCAGAATAGGCGCGGTGGAGGATCGGGTGAAACCGTGAGCCAAGTTCTTGGCTCTTGAATTCGCGGAGAACCGTCCATTTGGTAGGACTCATTGGGTAGATCTTACTCTTTGGCAGTTTTCCATTCCCCACCACTTCAATAGCGCAGTCCATCCGGTGGTTTGGGGGGGGGTAACACATCACACTCCTGAACATTAAACACGTCTGCAAAGTCCTGATATTCGGGCGGCACTTGGGTCAGACTGGAGGTGTCCGAGGTCAGGGCCGGAATTGTTTTGATTACGGTTTTAACGGCCACTTCATATCGGTGTAACTCACACAGCGGGCTATTGAACGTTAAAGTCTCAGCTTCCCAGTCTATGGTGGGACTGTGTCCTTTGAACCGATTTGCTTCTAACACCACAGCATATTGAACATTGGGCACAATAGTAAAGTTGATTTGTTCCCAATGGTGGCCAATTCCCATCGCCACTCCGTCAGTGCAACGGTTGACTGCCCCCCCTGAAATCACTGCCATCTATTTGAGCAAATTGAACAGGTGCCGGCAAAGGGACTGATTTCACGTGGAGCTCCTTAAAGGTGGTTTCGTTAATTAATGAGCGGGCACACCCAGAGTCTATTAAGGCCTTAACTTGTAATTGAGGACCTTTTCTATAATGTCGTAATATCACATCTACATACACAGTCTCTTCTACTTCACTCACCATGAAAGGAGCCTTGGGTTTCACAGGAACACCTGCGGAGGTCTGCAGTATCGCTCCTTCTACCGCAGACCCAGTCCGTTTTTTGGCTGTTTGAGGGGAGACTCCAAGTTAAGGGCTGGGGAGTTCCAGTGGTCACCCTCCTCTGAAGAAGCGGAGCTACCCTCCCCAGGAGTAGTAACTGTAATCCTGGACCCCAACGGGTCCGCTGGCGAAAGGTCCGTTGTCACTTCTCTGGCGTGCAGAGCTGGGGGCGCTTTTTGTCTTGGAGCGATGCTCCGCTCTGCTACGGTGCCTCTCCCCCGAGCGCATCCACTCCCACGAGGAGTCCCCTCTGGCTGGGGAGTGGGACTCGGCAGTCCCGGACGTGATGGACAAGTGGCAGCAAAGTGACCCATGGCACCGCAAATGAGGTAGGCTCCCCTTTGAAACCGCAACGCTTGGTCTTGTGAAGGTAGAGCTGGCCTGAGGAGCGGCAGGTTTGGGAGGGTTTCTCTGGTTTCCCCCCTCCCTGGCCTGCCATCGGGCAAGGGAAATAAACTGGCGGCGGCTTTCCACTTCCTCCGCGAGTAAAATCCACTCTTCCAAGGTGGCTGGGTCCCGCTGCATGTATGCCCAGTTTAGAATCTCAGGATGCAACACTGCTCTGAAGTAATGCATCCGGGTAGTTTCCGTCCAATCCTCTATTTTATTAGTGAGTCTTTGGAACTCATCCGCAAACTCTCAGACTGAGGAGGATCCTTGACGGCGTTGTAGGAGGGCTGCTTTGGCCTTCTCCCCTTGAAATGGATCCTCAAAACATCTTCTCAACGCTCACATGAATTCATTAAGCGACTGTATGGAGCGGGCCCGGGTATCAAACTGGAGGACCATCCATTCTGCAGCCTTTCCAGTCAAAAGTGAGGAAACAAATCTTACTCGGCTGTCTTCCATGGGAAAGGAATGCCCTTGTTCTCTCATGTAACTGTCCACTTGGTGTAGAAAACAGGGCAAAGTGTCTGCGAAGCCATCAAATGTCACTCGCAAATGGGGTTGCTTCCACTGCACGACCGGGACCACAGTCTAGACCGGTCCCACTGGTGGTGGTGCCGGTGGTTGTCCAGGGGCCAGCTGCCCAGGAGCCGGTTGCGCCGGGGCTGGCTGCCCCAGAGCCGGTTGCGCTGGGGCCGGCTGCCCCGGAGGCGGTTGTGCCGGGGCCGGCTGCCCCAGAGGCGGTTGCGCCGGGGCCGGCTGCCCCAGAGGCGGTTGCGCAGGGGCCGGCTGCCCTGGCGGAGGTTGTGCTGGAGGTTTCCCTGGAGCCGGCTGCGCCAGAGCCGGCTACATCGGAGGCTGCTGGCCTGGGGGTTGTTGGCCTGGGACCAGTGCCTGCACAGGCTCCCCTTGAGCTTGCTGTAGGTGACCGTACTCACACATCAACACGTCCATTTGGTCCTGCATACGGGCCATATGATCCAACAGCTCTCGGTTTTGAAACCTCTAGGCATGGATCTCCTCCTCAGCCCCCCCAGTCCGTCGGGCTTGGCTGACTCGGTAGTTCGTTAGGAGAGCAAAGTCCTCTTGCGCCAACCGGGCCTCCTCCAGCAAAGTATCTAGCCCCAAAAGGTCGTTGTGGGCATGTAGATCAGCATCCTGAGTCCTCCATGAGGTCACCGCTGCCAGGCGATGCCACTGATCAATCACCTGCCCAACCAGCCGGGTGGACTCTGCGTAAATCCACTGTGCCTCCTCCAAGACGGCACGCAGAAAGTTGGGGTCCTTGGGGAGCTCATCCTGCGCCCCAAACCAAGGAGACAAGTGTCTAGGCGAACCCTCCAGGGCTCCAGCCAAGGTCAGCAAGTAAGGATAGGACTAGTGTCCTAATGTAAGCTCTAGCCCTGCGGCAAACCCATAAACAGATTTCAGCAGACGGCAAATCCACGAAAGCAGTTTTATTAGTTAGAATCGACAGGTTTCAGAACCCATATTCAAAAGGACACTAGTAAGGGTCAAAGGCAAGGCACATAGCATATATGGGAGAGCAAAAGGAGATAGCCGGTTACCCAGGCAACCCCCCCCCCTCCAACAGGCAGGAAGGAGCACTCGGTGATTCCCACAGTATGGGAATCTATGAAGACTAAACAAGGGGCTTAGGCTGGTTTTGGACAGAATAGCACAACAGCACCTGGAAGCCGCACAACAGCACCACCACATACCATCCTCATGGCCTACTCCTTACACCATTTCCATCCAGTTACTGCTTCTGTGTTTTATTGGGAACTGGGATGTTATGGGGATACCAATCTTTGGGCAAAGGTTCTTATGTGGGACTTAGGCCAGGTCTGTGTTGCTCCTTATAGGCACTGGGCCAGCAACTGATGTCATCATGCTGGCAACATCGAGGCCTAGGCCTAATTTTAAGCCAGGTAAGACTCCCACCAGCCAACTGGACAGCGCCAGGGAGAGGGGGCCCAAAGGGGGGATCCCCCAAACCCAGCGGGGGTCTGGCAATCCTATGCACCCCTCTTACATTATATTATTTGTTTGTTCAATGAGTTACATTTTGTTGTCATGTGGTGATATCCCAAATTGGCTACCTGAAGAATACTGGATAATTTGGGGGGTGATGATAAGATATTCAGCATCAGGAGTGTTGTGTTGATGGAATGACATCACTTTTGATTTTGTGTTAAATTGCCCCCCCCCCAATTCCCACAACCTCTCAGATGGCAGCAGGAAACAGATGCTACAGTAGGAGACCTGGCCCGTTTAGGTACAAAGCTTGGCTTATTCACAGGCTTTATAGTAATTCCCTTCTCATCATTAGAGATAGCCACTATGTTGCTTTTTTGTTTCCTCATTGTCCCGTGTCTCTGCTCCCCCTTGGGGCAGTTGCATTTGAGGTCAGAAGGAATGAGAGAGAATTAGGCTTCGGGATTGTTCTCAGTTCGTATCCCATGCTCCATGTCTATTTGAAAAAGAATGGAACAGGACATACTTCTCTGTGTATCCTTTCCTAGACAGATAAAGAAGGCTCTATTATGTGCTCTAGGGGGTATGAGACTATCAAAGAGTTTCAAATCCATCTGAATGTCATGGCAAAGTTTATTATGAGCTGTAGACACATGGCTGTGTCTAGCAGTACAAAGAGCCAAATCAGACAACAACAGAGCTCCTATATTTCTGTAAATAATGCAGAGCTCAGCAAATCTGGCAGGTGACTGTGGAACCTTCCACTCCACAGATGTGTTAAGAGTGCAGAATGTTAGGAAGAAGGATTTTTTTAGGTCTGAACTTTTTACATCTCTTTTTTTTATAATTTTTTTATTAAATTTTTAATGAAACATACAAAAAAGAAAAAAAACATAAAATACAAACAAAACAACCAAACAAAAATACAAAGAGCACTAATTATCTAATAATTAAAAGATACATTCTCTTAATATATGTCTCCATAGTGCCCTGAGTCCCAGCCCCCACCTCAGTGCCCATCACCATTGGACTTCCGTTGGGGTGTTATGACACTACATTAAAAAAAAATTCTCATTTTATAGTTAATTAAGAATCACATAATACTACAATTTGTTAAATACAGAACTTTTTACATCTTGAAGGAGTGTGAATACAAAGCATCAAAACCTGATATCAGATGAGAATGTATACAGATATTCATGTTCATCTGATGCTGTATCGTGAAGCTGGGAAACCTAGGGATGGATTGGTTTACTGCTGGTGAATCATGTATTTTTACTTCAATATCCCAGAAGAGGGGGAAAAAAGCTGGAAGTGATGCACAGCGAACTTGTTTTGCTCTCCTGAAGATGTGTAGCAAATGTTCTCCTCTCCATCAGAGAGAGGAAGAGAAACATTAGCTGAATCTGTCTGGGCCATAATATTAATATGTAGCTTTATAGAGCACATTTGAAGTCTTCAAAGCTCTTTACATGCAACATCACAGTGGGACAGCCCAAAAGGGCTTGAAATGGTGCCATGAGGGAGAAGGGTTTTTGCCTCCCCCAAGCCATTTTCCTGTGCAAAAACCTTTGCCAGGGAAGGGGGTATTTCCCCAGTTTTACTGCTCCATGGATTTTGCTGCTCCGTTGATTTTGCTGTTCTTCCTCCCCCTGCAGTGCCATTCCAAGCCCATCCAGGTTCTCTTATTAAAAAAAAATAAAAAGACTTTCCCCACTGCTACTGTGTGGCCATGGGAAAAACCACTTGAGTCCAGGGACCCCAGACCTAACTCTTTTAAAACCTAACATGTAGTTTGACCCATAGTTGTTCTGTTTATTTTCTGTTTGAAAAGGGAACATGTTGCCTGTCACTCCCCCTCCAAATTCATCCATCTGAGGAGAAATTCTCAGGGATTGTACCTTTCCTTCAAGAGGATCTCCCTGATACGTTTTGAGTGAATAGTGTCCCTTGTTTACAGGCAGGGTTGGGCAGCTCAAATGCACATGGTGTGGCAGAACAGTGAAAGTGTCCCTTGTTTACAGGCAGGGTTGGGCAGCTCAAATGCACATGGTGTGGCAGAACAGGCACAAATAATATATAAGTAATAAAATGTCTTTTGGCAAGCACCATGTTTAGCAGGAATCTCTGTGCCAGGCATAGAGAGGATGAAATTGGGAAGAGCACAGCTTGCACTCGTCTGCCCATTCGGTGTGAATGTGTCTTCCCTGAGGGCAGAAATGCACGACATGTAGTTCTGTGTTCCTCATTAAGGCTTGCTTTCTGAATGGAGCCCCACCCATGCTGTAGTCTCTCACTGTATTACTGATTACAACATGCATACATTATTGAGAGAGGATAGCAGATGCTGCCTTGAGAGTCCATGGGTGTGGAATAGTGCGAGTGTAGCAGTTGTCTCACCCAGAAGCTTGCAAGAAAAATGTTTGTCTCTGTTGTACTGTCTGTTGCATTTGCCTGTAGTCTCCATTCCTCAGTCTGCAAAACCCAAAGGCTTGTCTTTTTCCTAGCTGGCATAGCATCACAGAAACAAGCAAACTTACATAGAATCAAAGTCCTCCCAGTACCGCGAAGGAACCACTCTGAAAAGACCAGTCTATCAGACAGTAGGAGCCCCGTGGCGCAGAGTGTTAAGCTGCAGTACTGCAGTCAAAAGCTCTGCTCACGACCTGAGTTCGATCCCGATGGAAGTCGGTTTCAGGTAGCCTGCTCAAGGTTGACTCAGCCTTCCATCCTTCCGAGGTCGGTGAAATGAGTACCCAGCTTGCTGGGGGTAAAGGGAAGATGACTGGGGAAGGCACTGGCAAACCACCCCGCAAACAAAGTCTGCCTAGAAAACGTTGGGATGTGACGTCTCCCCATGGGTCAGGAATGACCCGGTGCTTGCACAGGGGACCTTTACCTTTACCAGACAAATCCTCTTAGGTGGCAAGAGTGGTATAATTTTGCGGAATGGTAAATAGCTGTGTCAGTTACATATCTTCTGAGTCAGAGCTGATTCATGCCTTACAAAGTCCATGTGGAAAACACTTGAACTTTCAGCTGATTTGTTCTGAGTTCCATGCTGGGAATTTAGTTCTGAGACATATTTGGATCAGGGGTGGATTGGGAAGCAAAAAAGGCCCAGGAAAAAGGTCCTGCCCCCACCTCAACCAGAGCCTTGCCCATGATGGGGGGGAGGGAATGAGGACATACCGCTGCCTCCCAATGGAGAGAGGGAAGGAGCAGTCTCAGACTGGGCCACCAACTGGGGCTGGGGGCACCATCTGGGACTGCTGCTTTCTGTGGCAGACTGTGATGCTGCAAGTGGGCAGAGAGTGACAGGGCTGGTTTGGGCACCCCTTCACCTCTGACTCCCTAGGTGGTTGCTTCAGTGTGCCTAATGGATAGGCCAGCCCTGACAGACACACTTCAGGTCCCACAGATTTCTGAAATGGTCTGAAAACTCGCAAAAACCTATTTACCAAAGGAAAAGCTGGATAAGTATATATACCACAAACAGCAAAGTTTCTTTCAAACTGCCTTCATGTCTCTCAGAATTTATGCTCTGTGTCCAGTCTGAATTTAGAATTTATGCCAAAGTGGCAGAATGAAAGCTCCTTTTTTAAATCAACCTCAGCCGGATTTTGACAGTAATTTTTGTTGTTCACTAATCTTTTTCAGTTATCTATGCATAATAGATAGACAGACAGACAGACAGTGTGTGTGTGTGCATTTGTGCATGCGTATACATTTCTGGTACAAAATTACACTTAGTTTTTGGTTTGGAATATGAATGGTATTTCCTTCTCATTTTGGCACTTGCTGAAGGTAGAAAGCTCTTTGGGTGGCTGGAGGATGGGGCTAACTGTAAAAAAAAGTAAGCTAGAACTTATCTGAAAATGAGCGCCCCTCCCCTTCTGATGTGAGCTGGAGAGGTCACACTGTATGACACATGTGCTGCTTCCTTTTCCAGTGGTAACTGGTCAGAAACCAGACAAGAAGCATCTGAACAAGAGCCGCTTTCTCCTGGTCTCTGCCCAGCTCTTCCAGCTGTTCTGCTCCATCCATCTTTGGACTGTGTCTAGGAAAACAAGACTGTCTGTACAAAAATACAGGGGGGAGCATTTCTGAATGCATAAAGGATGACTTCCGATAACAGTACAACATCTCCTCCGCGTGAGTACTTGATATTTCCCCCCTTACTATAGCTGTGGCTGTACAAGATTAATGCAAAGCTTTTTCTTTAAAACAGAATTCAGGATCTAAAGAAACCTCCCGTTCTTGAAACTTTACTCCTTTCCTGCTTTCGTGCGGGAGTGTTTTGAGCAGCAAGCAGAGAGAATGAAAAATGTATGTGTAGAAGTTGAGGCAAGAACCCAAACAAAACAGTGGTTTGCAATAATATCTAGAGTAAAACTTCTGAATCGTCATTACATGGAAAGTATAGCTGAAACTAGAAATCAATCGCATTTCTGCATTTAACAAGTATTTAGTTGTTTGGCAGGGTTTTTCTTTCTCTCGGTGTCTTTCTCCTGGGACATTACTACCTCACTCTTACACAGGCATGGAACTGTCTCTATGTAACATGAGAGCCAAGCCCCAAACTGACAGCCTATATTTAGCCACAATGCATTTTTGTTTTCAGAACTTTGGTAAATACAGCAATTGAATGATCAAAAACGAGGGGAAGTGAAGGGGGAGGCGGCATTTCCTGTTTCCAGGGCTCAACAGGCTTGCAGTGAAGTTACACAAGAAAATAAATTAGCCCTAGGAGCTTTGGATGAGAGATTAAGGAGACAGAAGCATGCCAGAGCCTCATCTGATGTTAGCAGTCTTGCATGAGTGGAGCCCTTGACAACTGTAAAGCTGCAGGAGGTTTCCAATGGGGTCACCAAAACAGTGTCAGAACCACAGATCAAGTTATGAGGTGGGGGGTGAGAAATACGAGAATCCAACTGGACTTTGCTTAAGAACACTACAGCAAATTATATTACTACTCTCTTCTTCTAAACCTCCAATTACTACAGCACAATTAATGTACATGACACTTTATGGAGTATTGTGAGAAAAAAATTAACAGGACTCTGACCCCAAAGAATTTATAATTTAAACCTACAATGAGGAAGACACTAGAGGAAATCAGGGGTGGAATGTGAGCATCCTCCATTTCACCCTCAGCAGGATTTGTATCAAGGTTCTTCTGATATACAGTATGCTGGAATATCTGTTCAAGCTTTGGTATGCCTATATCCAATGTGAAACATGAGAACATGTTTTCCGGTTCTCAGCCAGGTGTACCAAGGGAGGAAAAGAGATACATACCTTCTTTCTCCTTTAGCATATTTTAAAATAAACTTCTAGCCCACATAGTTGCATGGTAGTCTGAAAACACAAGGAATATATGTATAAATGGACTACTTTGTGATGTGATAGATAGCTTGATATAAACAAAATGTCATACCTCCCCCTATATTTAAAAAAAAAATTCTTTCTCAGACTACATACTGTTGAACAATACAGCTCCATGATACCTATCTTTATTTTTCTACATGTACATATTGGGGGGGGGGAATAACTGAATATGTCACTAACTATCTTACCATTGATCTGTTGTGTTAATATGCAAATATTGTCAGTTTTGTGTGTTGTGGTAGAAGTTGAAAGGGGAAGCCAGGAGATGGCTCGCGACAGGCACAGGGTACGAGTGGTGCTGCAGAGCCTTGTTGATTGTGCACTTATAGTCCGCGCAAATCTGCACAGCCCCGTTTGGCTTGAGTGGGGTGACAATCGGAGTCTCCCACTTCGCGTTTGGGACAGGCTCCAGGACCCCCTGAGCGATGAGACAATCCAGCTCCACATCAATTTTATCCTTGAGGGCAAAGGGAACTCGCTGGGGCTTCAGGCGAACACGGGCGACAGCGGGGTCGAGGGGAAGCGAGATAGGCGGGCCCTTGTAGCGGCCCAGCGGGGCATTCTACACATCCTCAAAGTCCTTCCAAACTGCCTCAAGTTGTGAGAGGTCAATGCTGTGGACGCCGCCCATAAAGAACCCCAAGGCAGGGAACCACTCAATCCCCAGCAGGCTAGCGTGTTGACCCTCCACAACAAGCAGGCGGAGGACTGCTTGTACTGGATGTGGACAGTCGCGACGCCCCGCACCGGAACCCGATGTCTCTGGGAAAAGGTCAGGACGGTGTTGTAAGGCTGGAGCGGAGGTGTTCTGCCCTTCATGCGCAGGCGCGTGAAGGTGTCCACCGACACGATGGAGAACGCCGACCCAGAGTCAATCCCCATCTCACAAGGTGAGCCCTGGATGTGGACGGTCACCCACACCTTCTCGACGGCATGGAGCTCGGTCGGCTTCTCCCCTCGGGTGTGGCGCCGGGGCTGCTGTCGGCAACCATTGGTGCGCATGGCGGACAGCAAGTTGGTTGGACGAGTTTCGAATTCCCCCCTCTCTGCGTTGAGCGGCAGACCTTGGTGATGTGGCCAACTTTCCCACATCCCCTGCAGGTCGAGTCGCGGACACGGCAGGACTGTCTCTTGTGTGGGTCGCTGAAGCTTGCACACGGCTTCCCAGTCGAGGACCTCGGTCAGGCCCCCCTGGCGGACATCTTGTGGGTAGTCTCCATCTCCTCACCCTCGTCCTCATGGTGGACAGGGACTGCTGTGCGGGGGGGTGTAATGGCCGCTGGGGCCGCAGGGCGGGGCACCTTCTCAGCGGCCTCAGACGCCATTGCTTCCTCCAGGGCCACCGCGAACATGGGGGCCTTCTTAGCAAACAACCGCCGCCTTGTCTTCTGGTCCCGGAGTCTGATAGTCAGTTGGTCTTGGATTCTATCCTCGAGGTCTGGGAACTTGCACCCTTGGGCAGCCTGGCAGAGCGTCGACACGTACTCGGCTACCGACTCCGTGAGCCCTTGCTGGCACACCTGGAACGCATTGCGCTTGGCGAGTAGGGACAGTTGTGGGGCGAAGTGGGCTTTCAGCATGACCATGATGTTTTCAAATGTGGCCGTGTCCAACTGCATGGGAGCCAGGAGTCCTTGGGCAATCTCGAACGTGGGCAGGCCGCAGCTGCTGAGGCGAGTCGTCCGTTTCTTTTCGGCATCCGTGATGTCGTTGGCCGCCATGAAGAATTTCAGGCTTATGGTGTACAAATCCCACTTCTCTGGAGTGGCAGGGTTGAACGCCTCGAACTTTCCTGGGGCAGCCATCGCGTCCCTCCGTGACTCTCCCAGTGTATCGGTAATGATTCAGCTGATGAGCCGGGCTGCTTACCGGTCCCTGAGTGATTTCAGCTGGGATGGGATGGGTTGCTTACCAGTGCCTATATCCCATCCTCATTGTCACTATTATGTAGCGTGGGCAAAGCATGAGGCAGGAGGCAGAGATAATACAACATTGCTTTATTGTGATTACAGCTACCTAACTCAGTGTGCATCGCACTTATATGCTCATTCAACCTCCCCAGCCACCCCACCCCACAGTAGCCTATTGGGCAGCTACAGCCATGGTAGCCAATGAGAACACACAAGCCCTCAAGTCTGTGATTGGACAGTTACAGTCTTTCAGCCAATACGAACACACAGTTCAGGAGCCTGGAGAAACTCCAAGCTCTGTATAGATGCTGCTATCTAATGCATACATAACATTTCCCACTGCTTGTTCAAGTAGTTATGCAACAGTCTGTTGTTTTCAGAATAATTCCTAAGGGCTTTATTGTGATTAGGACTACAGTGCGGGAGATACATCAAGGCTTCCATTGCCTCCTCCCCTTAGTTACCACCTTCAGTGTTTGGGATGCTCTCTCTGATGCATTCAAGGTGTCATACATTAGTATACATTTCCCAAGATGCGTATCAGGCACCCTGGGACTACTTTTTGCTGAATGTACTGAGGAAAACACATTGGGTGCATTAAATCATCTGAGATGTCAAGGGAAATTGGGGAGAGAGATTCTTGGCCTACATCGACTCCCTGCCTAGCCTGCACAGTAAGTGGGAGAAGAGGAGAGAAGAATTATTAAAAACAAGTAAATGATGAAAAATGTATAGGTTTAATAATGAAAATAAAAACAAAAAATTTAAAAAACAGAAACAAAATGAAACAGAAAACATGTTCTGCCACTCAGAGGCTACAAACAACGGTAATCAGACAATGTACAGTGTACATCCACAGAGCTCTTGCAGGCAGGGCTGCTTACTAGGGATGTGCATATTGATACACTTGAACCGAAAATAAACCCGAAATTAGCTGTTTCAGGATTATTTGAGTTTCGGGTCGACCGAATACCAAAACACGGGAATCTGCCTGAAGCTGAATAGGCGATTCCCCAAAAAGCCAAATAGATATTCGGCTTTTCAGGTTTCGGCTATTCGCCTTCTGCAGAGTCTCCATTTTGTGGCCCTTGTTGTGTTTAAAGGAGAGCTATATCCTTTCATCGTATTCCTGCCCCCTGGCTGGTTTCCAGGGCAGCAGGAGGGAGGGTGCAGGCATGTTGGAGTGGCCAATAGGAAAGCTCACTGGAGCTTTCCCATGTGGCCATGCATTTTGCATAGCTACAAAGCCAGCTGGTGCAATCTACCTGGATTGCAACAACAGGACAACCTAGAGAGGACGACAGAGGAGGGTCAGGAACTCTCAGTGGCCAATAGGAACCCAGGTAAAAAAGTGTTCTTTCACCAGTCACAGAAGGTGTTTTTTGGATGGAATAATTTTCAGACTTTTCTGTGCTTGGCCAAAGACTATAAAAGCAGGCCTGGTTCCCAGATCAGGCCGTTTGAGAGAGTTTGGTGGCACAGCTTGGCTTTAGCTCCTGATGCCTGATTCTTCCTCTGCAATCCTGGTTCCTAGAGCCTCACTTGCTGAATTACAACCTGCTGCTTGGGTTGGGTTCCTTCCTGCCTGCTGCCTGGGGGAAAAGACATGAAAGGATTTGTGATATCATCATTTCCCTTTTAAACAAGTTGTTGTATTTAGGGCTTATTTTCTAAATGTTGCTAGAAGCCAGCAGTCCTTGGCCTGTTGGTTGGTGGGGGGTTTTTTGCTAGTTTGAGGGGGTGATTTGATTATTTTGGGTGGGAGGCCCTGCTTCCATTTCTCCACTGCTTGCTGATTCAAAGTTGTACTGTTTGAATTTTGGGGTTTTCTCCAGATCTTGAAGATTCTTTCAGATCTTGCTGGCTTTCACCTGAAAGTAGGGGGTAATTTGATTGTTTGGGGGGTACTGCTTTTTTGTTGACATCATAGTTCTCATTGTTGAACTTAGAGAGGGATTTTTTGGCAGTTTGGTGTCTTCTTGTGTGAACTTTGCAATGTTTTCCTATGGAGAATGGAGGCAACCTTTTTGGGACCCCATAAAATTGGACCTCCTGACCCAATCTTTACCAAACTGTGGGGTTCATGCAAGGAGAGTTCCTTCAAGCTACCCTGAAAATTTGCGAACTCTACCTCCAAAAATACCCCCACAGGAGCTTCAAATTTTTTCCCCATAGGGCCATTTTTTTTTTGTAAACCCAGAAATATGCCGAATACCAGAATATTTACCAGTATGGGTATTCTGCTTATTTCAGATTTACAGAAAAAAATCAGGCCAAATAAACCTGAACCTGAAATTTAACTTATTTTTTTGCACAGCCCTACTGAGTGAATGAAGAGGGAGGCCTTTAGGAACATAAGATCACTCCTAGATCAGACCAGAAGCTTGTCTATTCTAGTAACGTTCTGTTTCCAGTGGCAATCGGAGGCATGCCACTGGACAGCCTGGAGCTGAGCAACTCCCATTACTTGTCCTCATCATCTTGCATAAGAATCATGATGTGGCTGAGAATGCAAGATGGAAGTGTCTAAATCATAAGTGGGGATCCCCGTCAGAGCTTCCACATGTGCCGAATCAGAGCACAATGTTATATGTAAGACTGGAGCATGAATACCAATGTTTAGTCTCAGACATAAAACTGTTAAATTCAAATGGTTCATTTTGATTACGCAGCCTCCTCACATAGACCATCATAGTAAGAGTGTCATATTAATGACGAGTTATTCCTTTTAAATATACAGCAATAGCTTTTTGAATGAGTCTTGGGTACTTTAACGATTAATTTGTTATTCTTTAAGGTGCCATGAGACCCTGTTTGGTTTTTGCTGTAATACAGAACAGCTCCCCCACCCAATTTGTCTTTTAGGGATTCTTTTATGATGAGTTTTTATATGAGGGAGGGCATCTTGGCCATCTTCTGGTCACTAGGTGTGGGGGGGAGGTAGTTGTGAATTTCCTGCATTGTGCAGGGGGTTGGACTTGATGACCCTGGTGGTCCCTTCCAACTCTATGATTCTATGAAAAGCTTGGTTATATTTTCAAAACATTAGCAATGTGATAATCTCTGCTGAACTTTGTAGTCATTGACTTTTTTGTTTTGCAGTACTTTGCAGGATCCTTTGTTAGTTAGATTAAGGATAAAAAATCCTACCATCTGTAGTTATGAACCATTCAAAATGGGTCTCTCCAGAATGTGAATTAGACTCTGGACTTATAGGTTTTATGGGGGCTTTTTTAGATGGTAATGTGTATTTCAGACATGAAGCTATAATCTGCCTTTGGCCCTGCTGAGTTTGTGTCCATCCCAAAGTTTGTTCCTGACACCTCTGCTGTGTGTCTTCTATGACATTGGCTCCTTAAGGCTCTGTGGGTGTTTATATGCATGTGCTTTAAAGACAAGAACAACTAATGTCCAAAAACCCACAGGTGACAAACCTTGCAACACACATTGACCAACTCACCCCAGTACCTCCTAAAAGGGAAAAATAAGCACAAAATAAAAAGACTGATAATAGACAACAGGTCCTATCCCTGAAGAACAATTTTCTTGTACCTGCCCTAGTTAATAGGGATAATTGAAGATATGCTGGCTTGCAGACATCTGGAATATTATTATATCTGGAATATTATTATAGAAAATGTACAAAAAGATCTGTATGGACAGTTGGGACTGAAGGATTTATCTTTTCCTGTATTATATGAATGGCTCCTAATTCCTCAATTTCCTCTTTTATTGGTTTTCTGTCACATTTCAGTAATCCAAACAAGAATGGAAACATCACTTGGTGACTTAGGTGATCTGTGGCACAGACTATCTCTTATCCGAAATGCTTGGGACCAGAAGTGTTTTGGATTTTGGATTATTTTGGATTTTGGAATATTTGCATATACATAATGAGATATCTTGAAGATGGGACCCAAGTCTAAACATTAAATCAATTAATGTGTTATATATACCTTATGCACATAGCCTAAAGGTAATTTTATGCAATATCTTTTAAAATATATTTTTATTTTATAATAAAGGGTACAGAGGAAAAAAGGGGGAAAGTGGAAAATATGAGAATATCCAGCATAAAATTTTAAAAACCATAGATTTAAGAACAGATCGAGCAGACTACATTGCCCTGCTTTTCAATGTCTCTTTCCCCAATCTAATAATTGCCCAATATCTTTAATAATTTTGTGCATGAAACACAGTTTGTGTACATTGAACCATCAGAAAACAAAAGTGTCACTGTCTCAGCCATTCATGTGGGCAATCTGTGGTTGTTTGGCATCACCATCATTCCTGACTCGTAATTTACATGCTACCGATAAGCATTTTTTCCTTGGGGATGCTCAATAAACTGTTGTGCACCTGCATCTTGACTGCCACCCATCACATGAGGTCAGGTGGCATCATGTTGGAACTCAAAAAGTTTTGGATTTTGGATCATTTCAGATTTCAGGATAAGGGATACTCAACCTGTACCATCCCAAGCAAGACTACATGCTTCTGAGCCCATTGACTTCAATGGATCTAAAAGAGTGTAACTCTGGTTAGGAGTGTCTGTCATTAGACCATATGCATGTTTTTATTAAAATCTAGGCGAATTAATCAAGTGAGCTTCACGTTTAAAGCAGCTATATATATGAGTTCAAGATGCAGTAAGGTTGCATTAAAAATATTAAAAAAAAAAAAGATTATGATTTACCTCTTCTCTCCTTGTAAGTAGCACAAACTAATCCCTCTGTGGCTTCTGATTTGGTTGGAGGCTGCTGTTGTTTTTAACCCAGTTACTGGTTTTAGTGCTTGTTGCACTTTAACAAAAAGGCTTCAATCCACAGATATATTATTTCACCCACTCAAACATCAAGTAAGCTCACTCTGGATTGGGAAATACCTGGAGATTTTTGGGATGGAGCCTGAGGAGGGCAGGCTTTGGGGAAGGGAGGGAATTCAGTGGGGTATAATGCCATAGAACCCACCTTCCAAAGTGGCCATTTTCTCCAGGTGAACTGATCTCTGTCATCTAGAGATCAGATGTATTAACAGGAGATATCCAGCCACAACCTGAAGCATAGCAACCTAGGCTAGGGCCATTAAATTTATGAGAGAGCTCTTTCAAGTGGGCTCAAGTGGGGAATGAGGAATGGATACAGTATATAAGGGTTCAAGGAGCCACTATAGGCTGCAATCTCACTACCATAATGTCATTTCAGAAACAAAATATAATTTTTGTTTTAAGCATGAGTCCTAGGGTTTAGGTGTGTGCATATCGATAAACCTGAACCAAAAATAAACCCAAAATTAGCCATTTTGTTAAATTTCCAGTTCAGGTTTACCTAATGCACAAACTTGGGGAGAAAGCTGAAGCCGAATAGGCAATTCTGGAAAAAGCTGAATAATTATTTTGCATTTTTGGGTCCTGGGTGTGTGTGTGTCATTTTTTGAGGTAGAGCCCCCAAATTCACAGTGTAGCTTGAAGGTCTGTCCTTGCACAAACCCCAAAGTTTGGTGAAGATTGGGTCAGGGGTATGGAAGGGGTCACCCCCCCTCCATAGAGAATCACTGCAAATCCACCTAATACCGTAATACTGGGAAATGTTTTTGAACAAATCATCGAACAGCCAGTCCTTGAGCATTTAGAACGGATAGATCTGATTACTAATAGTCAGCACGGGTTTCTCAAGAACAAGTCATGTCAGACTAATCTTATCTCCTTTTTTGATAAAGTTACTACCTTGCTGGATCAGGGGAGTGCTATAGACATAGTTTATCTTGATTTCAGTAAGGCTTTTGATAAGGTTCCCCATAATATTCTTGTTGACAAATTGGGAAAACGTGATTTCGATCCTGTTATTGTTAGGTGGATCTGTAATTGGTTGACAGATTGTACCCAAAGAGTGCTAGTTAATGGTTCCTCATCCACTTGGAGAGAAGTGACTAGTGGAGTGCCTCAGGGATCTGTCCTGGGCCCTGTGTTGTTCAATATCTTTATAAATGATTTGGATGAAGGAATAGACAGGATGCTTATTAAATTTGCAGGTGATACTAAATTGGGAGGGGTAGCAATTACAGTAGAAGACAGAGCCAGGATACAAGATGATCTTGACAGGCTGGAGAATTGGGCTAAAACCAATAAAATGCATTTCAACAGAGATAAATGTAAAGTTCTGCATTTAGGTAGGAAAAATCAAATGCATAATTATAGGATGGGAGAGACTTGTCTTAGCAGTAGTGTGTGCGAAAAGGATCTTGGGGTCTTAGTAGACCAAACACTGAACCTGAGTCAGAAGTGTGATGCGGTAGCTAAAAAGGCAAATGCGATCTTGGGCTGTATCAACAGAAGTATAGTGTCCAGATCATGGCTGCACAGTGCCACCACTTGCCTCCTGATATATACAGGTAGGCAGAACATGCATGATCTACTTCTCTGATGGTAAGAAGTTCCAGAGGATGATGCTTACCTGGATTAGTTCCCTTTGGAGGAGAGAACACTGGCAGGTTGTGGTATTTTGCTATACCACAAGTAAAGCACTTGTGGAACCAAACACGTACTCCTATGGGTAACAGAGCCACAGCCCACGAGAACTGGATCAGACCAGTGGTCCATTTAGTCCAGCATCCTGTTTCACAAACCGACAATTGCCCTGGAGAGCCACCCAATAGGACACAGAGGCCAAGGTCCTCCTCTGATGTTGCACAGGGTTCCCAACCTCCAGGGATTGCATCCTAGCACTGGGTTTCATAGATTTACAGTTCCTTTTACTCATCATAGTAGTGCCAGCTTTTCCATCTATAAAGGAAAGGCCTTTACTATAATGGCCCTGAGACTATGGAGTTACTGCCGTAAATGTCTGAGACTTCCCTTCCTTTACTCTTTTTTGTAAGAGGTGCTAAACCCTGTTCCTGAGAGGGTTGCCAGCCCTTGGCTGACAACTAGCACAAGATTGAAGGGGGTGAGGACTTCCTTTTTTGTCATCGACTTGATGTCACTTCCAAAGCAACCCGAAAGTAATGTCATCCTGTTGGAGTAACACTTTAGGATTCAACAGAAGACATGGGGATGTCACCAGGTCGTACCAGAAGTGACATCATGGCCTTGCCACAAAACCAATTGCCCCTCATTTCCTCCCCCACCAACCCAGCAAAAAGAGACAGGATGTGTAGGGCTGCCAGTGGGAGGTGCCCTAATTCTAGAAAGCATTTTGCTGTTGAGGCTTTTATTATTGTAAATGGCTGTCTTTGTGTCTTCTGGCTTTATTGGAGCCATGTTTAAAGTTGCTGTAGTAGTTTCTATGAGGAAAGACCAACCCCTGATAAATGATAGTGAAGATGCTCAAGCTACTGTGATCAGTTACTATAATTGTAGAATTTATACCTCACTGGAAGGTATGATTCCTTATTTAAGATAGCCACCCCAAGTAGTGATGCAACCTAATTGAATTAGTTTAATTCTTGTTATTGCTATGCTTCAGAATTATTAGTATAAAATCAGTATATATACAATAAATGTAAGAAAATGTAAGAAAACAAAACAAGCTAGTTTACAAAGTTTCACAGATGTAAATAGCACAATCAAAAATATAACAGTTTTACATACCCATGACAAACATACTGAACGGGAAGCTCGGACTGAGACCAGTGGCGGACCTACATTTTTGTGGCCCTGAAGCTTGAACTGTTATGGGGGCCCCTTTGCAACCAGCAACAATAGGGTAACATACAACAAGGTCCAAAGGGCCTTGCTGCCCTTGCAAATTTACTATTGCAGTAAACAATAACTTACTGTACATACAGTAATAATAATAATAATAACTAATAAAATAATAATATGGTAATAATATACATACATACATACATACATACATACATACATACAAACACACATATATATACAGGGGGAAATTGTAATGATTGATCAATTAAATATAAAATATACCCAAAGGCCAAAGCATTGACTAATAAATAAAAAGGGATACAATTACAGCCTTAAAGTTGTTATTAGTTCATTTTAGTTTATTCCTTACCGAATATATATTTTATTCAAACAGTACTGTCCCAAAAAATGCCCGAAACCAATCACATTCTGCAAAGTAAATATTGAATGGAGAAAATGTTGTAGAAGTGGAACAATAGTTATATAAAATCTCAGTAGTTGGCACTGGGAAGGACCGAAGATGCCATGAGGAAGAATTACTCAGATAAACCATTGTAAAGGCATTACCATTGACATGACCTACATGAATGCTGAACTGTCTACAAAGAATTCTACCACTAGAAATACAGTAAATAAGAAATAAGCCAGGTCTGTCACTTCCAAAAAACTCAACTGAATAAGCAAAATATACAAATTTTACTCTAGAAAACGGAAATATCTCTGTAAATATGGGAACTGAAGCACTAGTTGCTGGTTAATGAAACCACTAGGAATATACACATAAATCTCCTGCTATTACAACTGATCTCCCGCCAATAGAAATCAGTTCCCCTGGAGAAAATGGCCGCTTTGGCAATTGGACTCTATGGCATTGAAGTCCCTCCCCTCCCCAAACCCCGCCCTCCTCAGGCTCCACCCCAAAAACCTCCCACTGGTGGCAAACAGGGACCTGGCAACCCTACACATAAACAAAAAGTCACACCACCCAACATCAATGAGCGGGAAAAGTATTGGTTCGTTCTCTAAAAGTATGTGGTTGTCCTCAACAAGGGCCGGGGCTTTTTCAGTCCTGGCCCCAGCCTGATGGAATGCTCTTCCGAGTGACATCAGGGCCCTGCGGGACCTTCAGAAGTTCCACAGGGCCTGTAAAACCGAGTTATTCCACCAGGCCTACAATTGAGGGCAACCACAGGCTGTCATCATGACTGGCCTCCCTTCCCTATCCTCCTCGGGGCTTCTGATATGAGGATCTGGCTGTGTGGCCAGGCCTCCAATGGCCCTGTAATTATATGAGTACCATCTTGTTAACTGTATTAATTGTATTGAATGGTTTTATGAATTTTATTGGTTACTTATGAATTTTAGAAATATATGATTTTATTATGATTGTTGTTACCTGCTGTCGGGTAAGGGAGAGGAGTGGGGATCTTCAGTAGCTGCCACCACTCTGGTGTGGGCCTAATTCAGGAGGGCCCAGAGCACCCTCCCTGCCCTTGTCTTCTTCTCCCAACAGGGTAATACTTTCTAGGTATGAGGCATGAGGACCCAGGCAGAGTAACGAACAGTTTATTAAACAGGTCTAATAATAATGGTAACTCAAGCCACAAGCCAGTAAAGGGAGGCAATCAAACAAATAAAAACCCTAACGTGTCGATCTTTACTGTCTCTAGCCATCTCCTGGCACTAGGCCTTAGCTAACTCACCCCTTCCTGGATGAAGAATCCCTCCATCTGCAGCAGCCTCTCCCCAGCCCTGCTCCTTAGGAGTGAACCCCCTTCCCTTTTCAGGCAAGGCCTTTTATTCTTTCTCCCCAAGCACCACTCCCTTACCCCCGATTGGCTCTAGCCCTCCCTCCAAATTTTCTTCCACCAATCACAAGGCCCAGAGGGTACCTAGGAGATGAAGGCCTGGTAACTACTTTAATATAGGCCTCCTTAGGGTCATGACACCTGACCTGAACCCGGCTTTGACTGGGAATGAGGGTGGGCTATAAATTTAACTAATAAATAAATAATAATAATAATAGGTAGAAGGTCATCAGAGGGGGCTCGTTAAGATAAAGAGGGGAAAATCTATTATAGGCACCTATAACAGCATGCGCGCGCCCCCCACGTGACACGGACGCTCTAGCGATCTTAGCCAAAACTTTATGGTTTCCATAGAGTTTTAGCTGAGGTTGCCAAAGGGCCCACATCGCTTTTGGGTAAACCCAGAAGTGATATGCGTGCAGCGCGCAGACGAGTTGCCCGCCGGCCCTCAGCTGGTTGGCGGGCAGCCCGGTGGTTTGGCAGGATTTTACCCGCCACCACCGGGCACTTGGCAACCTGAGTTATAGAATTGGAGATTGAGGCAGGGTTTGGAAAGGTTCTAGCAAGGTAAGTCAGAGGGCTTGGCTGGCTACTTGATGAGATTACTGTGTCCATCTGAATGGAGTTGATGAGATTTGGCAAGGTGTGTCTGGTCTACTGCAGGAGAGCTATAGAAATGCTAAAAAAAAGTCTGTCCTCTGTCTCTTTTTGTCTTCAATGCACCATCAATGTTCCTTTCAGGGGAAAGCATGGTAAAACAAGTCTGAACATTGCCCAGTCGGCTTCTGCGGCATTGGCACAAACAAGATGGATGCCAGGAGACCCCTTTTTGTCTCCGGCCATGCAGCAATGTTCTGTCTTTACACACTAGCTCTAGTCCTGAACACCTTGCTGGGTGTACCAGGGTAGCCTAGGGCTATTAGTATACCATGACAGGGGAGGGACTTCAATGAGTATAATGCCATAGAGTCCACCTTCCAAAGCAGCCATTTTCTCCAGGTGAACTAGGGTTGCCCGCTCCAGGTTGGGAAATACCTGGAGATTTTTGGGTGGATCCTGAGGAGGGCAGGGCTTGGGGAGGGGAGGGACTTCAATGCCATGGAGTCCAATTGCCAAAGCAGCCATTTTCTCCAGGTGAACTGATCTCTATCGGCTGGAGATCAGTTGTAATAGCAGGAGATCTCCAGCTAGTACCTGGAGGTTGGCAACCCTAAGGTGAACTGCTCTCTGTCACCTGGAGATCAGTTGCAATAGTGAGAGATCTCCAGCCACCACCTGGAGGTTGGAAACCCTAGGGTTGGTACATTTTTCTTTTCCTTCTGTGACAGCAACTGTCATGTGACTGAATGGAAGTGTGTCGTCTATTGCAAGTCTTTTTTCAAAGACCTCTCCTGTGTGTGAGCTTCTCCTGTGTTCCCTATAACCTACCTCCAAACAATGCCAATGACTTTAATGATTGCTGGCAGCCCCAATGCAAACTGGGAATTGCTGAGGATACTTATTTCAGTGCTGTTCATAGCTGATGGTTCTTTTTCTAAGGGTTGCTCAGTCAGCCTCCAGTCTTCTTTCAACATTTACAAGCTGATATGCCGGAAAGGTTATAATTAAAAACCTCAGGTGCTCCCAGGAGTTTTGCCATCCACAACAGGACATAGTCATTAAATGCTATAGAAATTTGGGTCCCAAAAAGGGGGGACAAGGGAACTCTTAAAATAATCAGAATCCACCTGGGATTTGTTGAGCCTATACACCAACACCCCCCTTTTCCTGACCATAGTTCATAGCTCCACAGACTACTGATTTTACACTAAATGGACTTTAAAAAAAACTTTTCTCCCAAGGTATTCTAGATGCAATGTCAGCAGGAAGGAAGCGACGTTACAGCCACAGGGGAGGAAGGCACAACTCTTTCCTTTTCAGTTTATCGCCTGGAGTGTTTTATTGTTCTGTGCAAAAGCCACTTCCTTTCTCAAAGCATCCCAGCCCGAGACATTTGATGTCCCCAGCTCCAATTTTTGCTGGTACCAGATACCAAGGATCCCCCCCCCCTCATTTTCATTCTTGGGCACTTAAAAAACCAAATCTTTGCAAAAACCAACAGATTTTATCGATCTCCTTTCAATTTTCAAAGTTGCCTCAGTGGCTTTTTGCTTCCGGAATGGCAAATGAAGGCTGGGGCCGTCACCTGCTCCTCGCTTCATGTTCTGTGGGTTTTAAATCAAGTAGTAGGGAGAGGGATTGCCACTAGGGATTTACGTTTGGCAACTAGACGCGCAGTCGCGGCATCTCTGTGCTGCACAGAGTTTTTGCTTGCTGGAGGGACCCAGAGAGGGCAGGTGTCACTTTTAAAACCTGTAGCCATCGTGACAGACCCCCGAGCGGAGCGCAGAATAAATGAAACACAACGCCTTCCTCTGGGGAGAAGTTGCTTTACCTCATTTCATGAATCATCTTCCTTCCTGCTGTGTACTTAACTCAGCAGCTGCTCAAAGGTCCTGCATGTAACAAATTCAGGTGGCAAATTGCCACCAGGAGCTCTATATCCTTCTCCACTGTCCTTTCTCTCTCTCCAGGTCTCCACACTGGCTTCATTTTCCTCCCGGAAGTCATTTGCAGGCTTCATGAATCTTTGTGCAACAGCCTTGCCCCAAATTCTCTCACCCACATACTTTGAACCTCTGCAGACCGCCTGGTCCTCGTCACCTGCTCTGTTCCCACATCTGTCTTTTTTTTTTCATAATGAGCAGGGATTTGAACCTCGGTCTCCTCAGAGATAGTCCAGTACTCTAACCACTACAACCAGGCTGGCTATCGGTCTCGTTTTTATCTGCCCCTTTGGAGCTCAGGGCAGGACGCATGGCTATCACCTCACCCTGCATGCATTTTATGATGGAGGGATGTATTCAGAAATGTTATTTGTGTTTGGCTCACTTTGTTGGTTACAAACTGTGGCTTCTTTAGAGTTGTTTAGAGTTGTTACTGCATTTGGTAAATGTTTCCATCGGTTAGTGACTGGCACAACATCCCCTAGTGAGCTTCCATGGCAGACTGGGGATTTGAACCTGGATCTCCCAGACCCTACTCTGAAGCTCTAATCACAAACCACACTGGCTTTCATAGGGTGGCTTCTGTTGCTCAGCAGCAAGCAGACAGACCTAGGTGAGTCTTGCAAGTCCGGTGGTATCAAGTCACCCAGGGATTGCTGCCGGGCCCCAGTTAGTCCTCCCTAAAAGGCCAAAACAGCCCTTAGAAAGTGCCTTGCCCCTCCCCCCCAATCACCTCCACTTCCAGCAAGCCCAGCCCAGCTCCCTGTAGGGTTGCCAACCTCCAGGTAATAAGCTGGAGATCTCCCGCTGGAAAAAATGGCAGCTCACATCCCAAACCCACCCTCTCAGGCTCCGCCCCCAAGACCTCCTGCCGGTGGCAAAGAGGGACCTGGCAAGAAGAAGAAGAGTTGGTTTTTATAGGCTGACTCTACCACTTAAGGAAAATTGGCTTACAATCGCCTTCCCCTCCCCACAACAGACACGCTGTGAGGTAGGTGGGGCTGAGAGTGTGTGACTAACCCAAGGTCACCCCGGCTTCATGTGGAGGAGTGGGGAAACAAATCCAATTCGCCAGATCAGCCTCCGCTGCTCATGTGGAGGAGTAGGGAATCAAACCCGGTTCTCCAGATCAGAGTCCACCGCTCCAACCCTCACTCCCTGCCTCCACCACCAGGCCCACCACACCTCCAGCTCCCCCCATCCCATGCAGTGCTGCTGGGCCTTTGCCACATCTCCCAATAGCCACCATTGGCCACAAGCCCAGTGCCGCTCCAGTTCCCCCAAGCAGCTCTACACCCAGAGAGCCCAGTGTGGCTCTCCGCCTCCACTGCCAGGCCTACTGCATCTCCCAACCCTCCCTGGCCTCCTCTCCTGGCAAAGCCTGGCGTTGGGCTCCGGGCCTGTTCTGCCTGGCCTGCTGCAGCAGCCCATAAACCCCAAAATTGGAGTTGCTGGAGGAGTAGGGTTGCCAGGTCCCTCTTCGCCACCGGCGGGAGATTTTGGGGGCGAAGCCTGAGGAGGGCGGGGTTTGGGGAGGGGAGGGACTTAAATGCCATAGAATCCAATTGCCAAAGCGGTCATTTTTCTCCAGGGGAACTGATCTCTATTGGCTGGAGATCAGTTGATTTAGCAAGAGATTTCCTGCTACTACCTGGCAGTTGGCAACCCTATGGAGGAGGTAGGTTTGTATTCTGCACATGCACAGACAACAAATGTGTTTATGGGGGGGATTTAAACCCACATTGTATTTTTAAAAAGTTTTCAGATTTTTCTGCAAACCTGGGTAGTTTGCAGGACTATCTGTTTTGGGTAAGTGTGGGTCTGATATGAGGGCTTAGATCTCTACAGATGGGGGGCACACTTGAGAAATAGATATGTAGATTATGTTGTTTATGATCATAGGCCAAGGATTCTGATTGGCTGGTGTTTCTTTCAGGCACACATTTGCTAATTCACTCTTTCCCCTTGCTACCCTTTCTTTGCCAGCCCAGGAACCGGAAACTTAAAGACAGTGTGGAAAATGGAAACTGATGGTAAAGCACATTTACGGACATTATGCTCTACCAGAAAGAAAGAAAAAACAGCCTGATCTAGCCTAGTTGGTTTTATGTCCAAAAGTTGGAAGAAATATCATTTGGATTAACCTTCTGTGGTTAATGAGCGTGGTGTGTTTGGCTTCATTTTTTATTATAATGCACATCTCTGTTTATTTTTATACTTCATTTTTCTCCCCAGTGTAGACACAAAGTAGCTTACTCTACTGTTCTCTCCCACTCCATTTTCTCCTTAACAATAACTTAAGAGAGCTGTGTTAAGTTGAGAACAGGCTTACCATATGTCTACTTCAGGTGTGCAATCTTCCGGCGGATTGGCCCTCCCACGTGACCTCATACCTGGGTTGGCGGGAGAATTGCATTGGGTGGTAGAAATGATGTTACATGACATCAGTGCATCAGGCTGATGTCGAGTATTACCATCGAGTTTATTCCCCAGCTTTCTACACAATGTAACAATGTTACACCATTCTCTTCCATTTTATCTTCAAACTACCTTGGGAGGAAGGTTACACTGAGAGCATGTGACTAGTCCAAGATCACTCAGCAGGACTCAGCATGATGGAGATTTGAACCTGGGTCTTGCAGATCATAGTCTGACACTCTAACCACTACACAACATTGGCTGTATTATGGCTCTGGGATTTGAATTGCTTTGCACAAGCCGATGAAGTTCTTCAGCCTGCCTCTGACTACTTGGTCAGTAATTAATTTAAAAATAATCTCTTTGCTAACACACACTGCAAATCTAAGGATGTTTCCAGCCTGTTAAACTGACATGGCTCCAAACCAAGAAACAATGGAAACTGCAGCTCAGTGAAGGATCTAGTGATGTCTGACAAAATGCAAAATGATGATTCCCAAGCCACTCTTGGAGAAATCCACAACGATTTAACCAGTATTAACCCGGTTTATATTTGTAGTATGTAGAGAAGCCTTCTGAGATTTACAGTCTGGATAAGCAGAGCCTGACTGATGTTTGCAATGGTTTCCAATTCAGTCTCTAGTCTCCAGCTCCAGGACCAGGTGGCTGTTGCATTGTAGTTCTATTACATCATCCCTGTTTTCTCCCTGTTTTCCAGAATCGATCAGATTCTTTGCATAGGAAAATTCCTCTGCCCCCACACAACTCCTGGACAATTGGCTAATCCTTGCATCCTATTTATGTGGTGTGACCAAAGGTTAACTCCCTCTAAACTGTTTTTACTTGTTATAAACCACTGGTTCCCAACCAGGGGTCCGTGGACCCCCAGGGGTCCACGAGAACTAAATTAAGGTCCGCAAAACAAAGTTATAAACCCATAATAAATTAATATTTTCAATTAAAAGTTCTCTGTTATAAAAATATATATTCAAATATTATTCTAAGTTTAATGTTTAACTAACAGTTATGATTAAAGATTATTTTCAAATTCTCGGCATTTTTATTTTGAACCTTGGGGTCCCTGCACCGAACAAAAAAGTCCTAGTGGTCCCTGGTCAAAAAAAGGTTGGGAACCACTGTTATAAACAAATCAAGTCTTTGGTTGGTAGCATCTGATTTTTGGGCATAGGACTTGTGATTGACACAAGCAGTAATAACCATCTTGTCAGAGGCCTTGTTAGAAGAGCTTCTTGTCAGAGCAAGCGCATGATAGATGAGGCTTTGGCGAGAGGACCAGCCAAAGAGTTGATGTGTGAGGGTGGTTTAAATGAAACAAAGCGTCCCGAGGCAAAGGGCCTTCCCCTTCTTGAAAAGGCTTGTCTGTCCTGAAAAAGAAAGGCTGTGTTTTTTGTATTGAGTTGTTCACAGTATTGCCCAGGCAGGAAGTGAATCCTGTGTTATGTTTGTAGCCTCCCCTCTACCCTGCCCCAGGCAGTAATTGAGCCGATGAAATTATGAATTCCATGTGTTCTCACAACAGTATTGCTTTTCAGTCTCCTAAATCAATGAAGCGGCACACCAAGCACACTCTGCCTTGACTCCTCTTTTTCAAACGTTGCTTAGAACGGTGCTGTGACTTACACATCCTGACAGCTGCCTTGAGGTGACCAACCAGTGCATGCAGAGGTGAAACACTAGCTTGCTTGTCTGAAGCGTGACATGCCTATTTTTGTCAGATGGGTAATTGTAGCTATCTCCAGGCGTCTGCAGCACATGTCCTGTAATTAAAGATCATGCTGGTTATTAATTCCTCCACAGCTCCTCTCTTTTCTCCTTGTGTTGCTGAAGGAACTTCACTTTCTTATACCCAAAACAGAGAAAAGAACACCCTACCCAGTTTTGGATTGGAGCAAAGAGGGAGAAGCAAGTTAGTGTCTCAGTAGGTACGTGTGTATGTTCTAAGAAGCAAGTACACACCATAAACTGCAGACAAAATATCTTAACCTCTAATAAGAATGGTGATTAATGTGACACCTGAGAAATGTAACATTTACTTGGGTTGGGGAATTCCTGGAGTTTTGGGAGTGGAGCCTAAGGAAGGTGGGGTATAATGCCACTCTCTAAAGCAGCCTTTTTTTTTTTTCCAGGGGAAGTGATCTTTGTCCTTTGGAGAGCAGTTGTAATTCTGGGAGATCCTCTAGAGGAAATGGTAGCTTTGGAGGGCAGACTGTATGGCATCAAATCCTCACTGAGCGCCCTCCACAAACTCTGCCCTCCGAGGGCACTGCCCTCAAATCTCCAGGAATTTCCCAGGCCAGAGTTAGCAACCATAAGCCCAGGCCAAAACTACCCAGGGGTTGTGCCCCACCCACCATGTACTTGCTGAAAGGAGATGAATAGGGTAATCAAATAGAGGGGCTGGAAGGAGAAGGGAGTAAGAAAGGCCAAGCAGGGACAAAAACATTGGGCAGCCCTTCTGCTTTTCTTCACTGCTCATTCCTCTAGGGTTGCCAGATCCCTCTTCGCCACCGGCGGGAGATTTTGGGGGCAGAGCCTGAGGAAGGTGGGGTTGGGGAAGGGGAGGGACTTCAATGCCACAGAGTCCAATTGCCAACGCGGCCATTTGCTCCAGGTGAACTAATCTCTATCGGCTGGAGATCAGTTATAATAGCAGGAGATCTTCAGCTAGTACCTGGTAGTCAGCAACCCTACATTCCCCCCATAACTGGAATGTCTTAGATTACTTCATATGAGATCAGATGAGACTTGCCAATCTCATTTGAAGTGATCTGAATCATACTTGGCTTGTGGGCTGTGTTCAGCTCAATTCTTATTTTATTATTGCATAGTGTTTTCTGTATTTGGATATGGGAAGAACAACTTCAAATCCTTATTTAGGCATGAAGTTCTTTTAGTAAGCCACTAGCACTAAGCCTAAATTCACTCTCACAGTCTATAATGAGGGGAGGGCTAAGGCTGCCATTGTAACATAGCCCTCTGTCCCTTTGGTAGGGTTGCCAACCTCCAGATGGAGTCTGCATATCTCCCCAAATTACAACTGATCTTCAGACCACAGAAATCAGTTCCCCTGGAGAAAATGGAGGGCAGACTGTATGCATTTATACCCAACTGAGGTCCTTCCCCTTCACAAACCCTACCCTCCCTAAGCTCTACCGCCAAATCTCCAGAAATCTCAACAATTTTCCTTCTCTCTGTTTGCTATCCACTGTGACTAGTGTTTCCCAGCATACCCCTCCATTCTAAATACATCCTAGCACCAGCAGCCTATCTCCACTATTTAGAGATAAATAATTATAGAAGGGCCTTTACCCTGGCCAGATGTGCAGCCTTACCTTCTGCTCTGCTAGAGGGGAAATTTAAGAAGACACCCTGGGAGGAGAGATTCTGCCCTTGCAAATCAGGGGACTTAGAAACTGTTGAGCATGCCCTCCTGAACTGCAATTTTTATACATTACCCCGTTCGAAGTTTATTGAGCCCCTCTTATCGAGAATGGGACCTGACAGGGCAGGAGAAAGGACTGAGATGCTCCTACAAGGGGATAATCCTTCAATCACTCTTCAGGTTGTGAAATTTTGCATGGCAGCAATGAAAATTGGACGCCATAGAACAGCCTCTTAGCGCAATTGACAGATGTGTCCCAGCTGTAATTTTCTTTTTAAGTGTTATAAGACTCGGACTGTAATTCTTTGTTTGTAAGAATTTATTAGCCCATGTTTTCTGTTTTATCTTGTTTTATCTGGCTAAGGGCCGTAAATAAATTATCTATCTATCTATCGATCAATCTATCGATCAATCGATCTATTTCCCAGCAGTAGGACAGAGGCATAAACTGCATCCTGTTCTGTGGATTTGGATCCCTTGATATTTTTATGCAAGATCAGGGACTCTTCCATACCCAATCCTTCTTTCCCATTAGAAACTTGGAGTCTAAAACACAGTACACAGGCACACACACACCCCTTTACAAATATATACTGCAGTTTTACTTAAGTGGATGTTTGTCTTGCCTATAATGAATGTTTTAGGGCATGGGAGAGTACCTCCTATTGTTTCCTGGCCTAGTATGGAGATACTGCCTTACTATTGGCTTCTCAGAGGAAGATGTTTTTGCCTGTCTTCAAAGGACAGGGAAATAGTGTAAGCATAAAACACTTCCTGTGTAGTACTGCATTTCACAAGGATATAAAACCCCCCACAATGTTACAGGGTCCTGTTTCCAAAGTATGAATCATCGCCCAAGAGTGAAAGGATGGTTACACAACATCTCTAGTGGCATCAAGTAGTTAACCTTGAAATATGTAGAGCACTTCCCCGGGAATAGTCATATAGCTGTTCTACAGATTACACAAAGGCATAACAGACACCTCCAGTGTCTGTGTGTATATGAGTTGATTGGGGGCAAATTCTGTAGCACATGACATTCTTACACTTTACATTTTCAAGATTCTATTTATATCAAGGCTCAAGATGTAGCTTCTCATGTGAGCAGCTTCTTCCATCAAATCCCTCACAATGTGAATATAGCTAACTAAGAAGCTTGATGTCTTATTTGAAAGCATTTTGCAGATACAATCACTCATACCTACTCAGAATTGGAAGCCACTTATTTATGCAGACCCATCTCAGAATGTTATCTGATCAAAGCTAGTTTCATGGTTGCTTGGATGCTGCTGAAGTCTAAGGATGCTGAATTCTAAGGATGTTGACAAGAGGCTTACCTATCCTCAGCCCTTGTCCACCATGGATTGCACTGCTGGGTTCAGGGAGTGAAGGTACTTTGAGGGAAGGTAAGATTCCATCTGCCTTGCAGGAGGCAGTTGGTGAGGCTCCAGAGAGTAGAAATTTCACTATACCACATTGGTTATCAGTTATGGTCCAGTATATACATGCTGGACAGCATGCTTCTTTACATGTGATGAAGGAGTAGGCATAGCCCCTTTTCTTCCACCGTGCAACTAAGGACTGGTCTATACATGGAGCAGAATAATGTGACTAAAGTAATCTGGCAAGAGACTCTAATTTGGGGAAGTCCCTTGCCAGCCATGTAAGATCATCACAGGTGACATGATGATGCCACTTCTGTCATGACTGGGCAGTGATGTCAACAGGGTCACCAGAGATGCTGTAGCATTCGCCCCAAATTCCATTGTATAACCACATAGTTTTGGGTGAACACTAGAGTTCTGTCTGATGTGATTTCACTTCTGTGAAATATATTTCACTACCAGACAAATATATCTTTTTTGAGCATCACTTCTTAGTTACAAGGAGCACCTCGGCCCTGCTCATCTCACCTTCACTGCTTGCTACCTACCTAGTTGGGCAGCTTTGGTTCCTCTATCATAAATGCTGATCCATAACCACCCAGTATAAACTGGGCCCTCCTTTGTAATAACATTGTTTTGAGTTAGTTAACTATGTTTATCTAATTGAAAATAACTTTGGACCAGACTCACAGGCCATTTATGCTCGGGTACTTGCCTCGGGATCCCCACAAGACTGCTTTGGGGCTTTGTTGGAGTTATTAATGATTTTTCCTTCCTTCAGAAGTTGCCCCCACCATGCACTTGACTCATGTTTTAAGCAACCTGTTTTAGCACGAATTCTAAGTTTGCCTCAATTCCAAAGTGAGGCAAATCATCACCATTTCCATGAATAGGTTTTAGCTTCAGGTGTCAGCTCTGGGCTCGCCAGACAAATCCCACAAACGACTTCTAGGCAGGTTCTCCTTAGAAGGTTGATTTAATGAAAAATATACAGCAAGTTACAGAAACCAACTTGGAAATAGCAAGGATACTAATGGGGGTAGGAATGAGTACAGTAGATATAAAGTTGAAATGAACTTTCTGAACTACTCCTGGTTGCTACGGCAACCCATAGATAGCCCTTGTTCCCAGAGAAGAGCGAGACAAAACATAACAAAGTTGAACAACAATTCGACCTTGGAGCATCATCTGGCCTAACCGCTGAAAACCAGGCCAGTGTCTGACATTCTGCCCCCTCTAAGGCCCCCCTCCTCCCATGTCTGGTGGGGAGGGACTCTTTGGGTATAATGCATGGAATTGGCGAACCAACCGGGGGGGGGCAGATACGTGGTGATGGTTCACCCATTCATCGTAAGCAGGACTGAAATGTTTCCAATGAACCAGATACTGCAGCATCCCCCTGTGGACACGGGAGTCGAGGATCTTGGAAATTTCAAAGTGTTCCTCCCCCCCCCATGCTAGGCACCTCTGGAGGAGCTTCCGGGTGCCATTCAGGCGAGGGTACGTGTTGTTTTAAAAAACTAATATGGAGCACTGGATGTACTTTTCTCAAAGCCTTGGGGAGGGAGAGCCCTACAGTCACTTTGTTGATGATTCTCGATATGGGAAAAGGTCCTACAAACTTTTCACTGAGTTTCCTACACAGGCACAGGGAGCGTACGTTTTTGGTGGACAGGTACACTAGATCCCCCACCTTGAATTCCCAGCCAGGCGAACAATGTTTATCTGCTTGAGCCTTGTACTTTCGTTTAGCCCGTTCCAAATTCTTTTGCAACTACGGCCAAGTGGTCTGAATTGCGTGGACCCACTCAGTTATGTCGGCATCCCCCTCCTCCCCCGAAAAGTCAACACTACCTAGGGGGCCGAACTCTCTCCCATATACTGCGTAGAACGGGCTAAATCCTGTAGACTGATGCACAGCATTATTATAAGCATACTCCGCAAAAAGCAAGAGGTTGACCCAGTCATCTTGATGGTAATTGACATAACACCGTAAATAAAACTCCAATACAGCATTTACCCATTCGGTCTGCCCATCGGTCTGAGGGTGAAATGCACTTGACAGCCCCTGCTCCACCCCCACCAATTTGAGAAAAGACCTCCAAAACTTGGCTACATACTGAACCCCGCGGTAGGAAATTACCTTGCACGGGAAAGAATGGTATTTGAAGACATGTGACACAAACAAACGGGCCAATTTTGGGGCGGAGGACAAGCCCGCACACGGAATCAAATGTACTTGCTTGGAAAATAGATCCGTAACCACCCATAGTACCATTTTCCCCCTGCTGAGAGGGAGATCAGTCATGAAATCCATGGCAATGACTTCCCACGGTCTTGAGGGTGTTTCCAACGGCTGCAATAACCCGGGAGGCTTTCCTGGGGATCGTTTGGCGATGGCACAGGTGGGACAAATGCAAATGAAGGCGTCTAAGTCTGATCGCATTTTCGGCCACCAAAACTGCCGACGGAGTAGGTGTAGCGACTTTACGAAACCAAAATGTCCTGCCGATTTCGCCCCAGGAGCAAGACCCAACACCTCCCCCCAGTGTATTTCAGGCACATACAACTTGGTGTCTTTAAACCACAGCTCCCCCCGCTTAACAAGGTTTGCAGGGAAGGCATTGGTTAACTGTTCCGTTTGGTAACCCTGGACCAAAGTGCCTCTGAAGGAATTAGGTAGTCCCTCCAGGAGAGAAAATGGGGGAGGGGATTCAGAAGGCTCCTCGGGAGTAGGTCTCGTGGGTTCCCCTGACACTTCAGTCTGCTGTGATGGAGGGAGGGGGGCGAGCGTCTCACTCGGGCGCAGTATGTCCATAACCTCGATGGACCATTGTGCTTGGGCACGGGTCTGCATGGCTAACGTAGGCATCAGACCCCTCTGTGCGGGAGTGAAAACAGACTCCGTGGGGCGCTCCAGCTTGCTTGGGTAATTGGGAAGCCGGGACAAAGCATCCGCCAGCTGGTTTTGTTTCCCCGGGACATGGCGTAGCACGAAATTGAACTTGGAAAAGAAATCCGCCTATCGCACTTGTTTGGCGGAGAGCTTGCGAGTCCCCGTTAAGGCTTCCAAGTTCTTGTGATCGGTACACACCTCAAAGGGGGTGTCTGCCCCCACTAGAAAATGTCTCCACACCATTAAAGCATGCTTTACCACGGCGGCCTCTTTTTCCCAAATGGGCCAGTTCAGCTGGGATTGGGAAAACTTCTTGGAAAAATAAGCACAGGGGTGCAGCTGACCGTCTTCCCCCCGCTGCAAGAGGCCCTCCCCCATGGCTACCTTGGAAGCATCTACCTGAACAACGAATGGCCGCCCGCAATCCAGATGCTTCAGCACGGGTTCAGTTGTAAACAACCATTTAAGAGTCTCAAAAGCCCTTTGACACTCCGGTGTCCACTCCACCCACGCACCCAGCTGAGAAGCCGCACTCCCCTTCCCCTTGGTCTTAAGGAGGTCAGTGATGGATAACGCAACTTGAGCAAAGTTGTTGAGGAACCCCCTATAGAAATTTGTGAATCCCAAGAATTGTTGCACTTGTTTACGGGTGGAGGGAGGTTTCCATTCCATCACGGCTTGCACCTTTTCAGGATCCATGGCTAGTCCTTGGTGCGAAATTATGTAGCCTAGGAAAGTCAATTGGTCCTGGTGGAACTCGCATTTAGATACTTTGGCATAGAGCTGATTTTCTCTGAGGCACCGTAGCACTTCTTTGACCATGGCAACACGCTCCTCATAAGACTTGGAGTAAATAAGAATGTCAACTAAGTAGACCACCACTCCTTTAAACAACAGGTCATGAAGTATTTCATTAATCAATTGCATTGGTTGTCCTGGGATGGGTACACTGGGTTGTCCCGGGAGGGGCACTCCCGGTGGTCCAGGTTGCCCAGGGAGCGGCGGAACCGGTGCAGGGGGTTGCATCCAAGTCCCGCATCTGAGTCACTTGCTCCTGCAAGTCCTGGTTACAGTACCGCAAGCGTTGGACCTCGTCCCTGGCCCCCCCGGTCCACCCAGCCTGGGGCACTCGGAGATTTGTATTCCACTCACCGAGGTCGTACTCATCCGGATACCCCCCAACATCTTGTGAAAAACTACTGCAGCGGCCCAGGCCCGTCAGTCTTTGCGGGCGAGCCGTCACTCTACTAGGGAGATCGTAGAATGGGAGATCGGGGGAGGATGAGGATTGTGTCCAATCCTCCCCCTCTGTGTCCGAAATCCCAAGGTCTTTGGGCCGTGCTCCGAGTGCGGCCGCCACCTGCACGGCCGCAAGTGCCTCTGCTTGCGCCGCTGCCAACTCGGCGGTTCGCGCATTTCAGCCTCCTGGTGAAAATGGGGTCGATCAGGACTCACCTTCTCCAACTGCTTCACCATGAGGGAGAATGGTATGGGACCCCGAACATGTGGATCGGGCCCCTCCAGGAAAGTCTCGTTTCTGCCGCCTGCGGCAGCATTCCCTCCCACGTGGTGGTATCAGTCCAATAGCCTGGCCCTGCTGTTCTTCAACCTCTCCACGCAGCACTGCCGGTAGGGTTCCTTCCATGGCGGGGCTTGGGAACTCTTGTCGAGGCATCGGCGCTGCCGGAGCAATGATTCCACGACTGCGGCCTCTTCCGACTCCACAGTCTCTGCTCCCGCAAGGGTGGCCCACTGCAAGGACCCCTGAAGAGAGTGGCGTGCATCCTCCAGGAGCGATCGCTGGAGGTCCTCCTCTGCGGACCCTGCCAGGGCGCGGGCGGTCGCAGTAGACAAAAAGAGATATTTCAGATTAGTATCCTAATGTCAGCTCTGGCCTCACCAGACAAATCCCACAAACGACTTCTAGGCAGGTTCTCCTTAGAAGGTTGATTTAATGGAAAATATGGAAACCAACTTGGAAATAGCAAGGATACTAATGGGGGTAGGAATGAGAGTACAGTAGATATAAAGTTGAACTGAACTTTCTGGAAGACTCCTGGTTGCTACGGCAATCCATAAATAGCCCTTGTCCCCAGAGAAGAGTGAGACAAAACATAACAGAGTTGAACAACAATTCGACCTTGGAGCACCATCTGGCCTAACCACTGAGAACCAGGCCGGTGCCTGACATCAGGCTTCTCTCCCCACGCCTACTGTTCTGCTTGTCCCTCTTTCATGCAATCCCTCCCCTTGGAAGCCATTTTGTTTAGTGAGTGGAAGGTAGGAAGGAGAGAATGCTGGAGTTGTATAGGTAAATGTGCTTGCCCAGCTTAAGCAGCATTTGCATATATCTGTGCACAGAGCTACTCCCCCCCACCCCCAAATGCTGACCTGTCCACTTTAAGAAGTGTTTGCATATCTCTGGGCATGAGAAGCTTTCTCCCCTTCACTCCCAAATACCCCCAAACACTGATATGGCCAGTTTTTGTTTTTGTTTTAAATGCTCATCACCATGGCGGGGCTTAACAGGGATGGTGACATGATTTTCCATGGGGAAAAACCATCCAATAAAAGAGGGCCTGGGGGGGAGGGGTTTTGATGAGCCACACTTTGCCATGACTTCTTCATTGCAGCAAATTATTCCTGAATGCCAGGACGTTTTGCGGGGCAAAATGCCCCCCTGAACAGGGATTGAAACCTCACAGTAGAAAACTGTGCACCAAGAGAGCAGCAAACCAAGCAAAATTTTCCCCTGGGTAAATGGCCACACAGTCTCTAGTTTGATATGGGCCTATTTTGCCTATGTATCTGAAGACAACATTTGGCTCTCTGTCAAATTCAGATGTTTACATTTCCCAGCAGAGCTTTATAAGTCTTATTTTCCAGAACTATTTTATTAGTAGATCTTCCCTTACATTCAGCACCTAGGCAGGTCTTTTGCTAGGACAATGTGCCTCAATAGCCTACCAAAACAACAAATACTTGGATGATAATCATAAAAGGAACATATGTGACATTTAAATGTCACAAACGTTTATTTTATGATTGCCCCCATTTGTTATCATTCATTTTATGATTATCACCGAACTGTGGATTGTCTTATACTGTCAGCCCTTGGCCCACAGAACCAGAAATCACCACAAAGTCGTATAGAGTCCAAACAGATGGATTTTACTGATCAAATAGGCATACAGTGCAAACGAATAAAATGACAGCTATGAAAGGCTCACTAGCTGGGAGATATTATAAGGCAGGAAAGGCGGGAGATTACACGCAGGGATACAGTTTCCCAGGAGCTGAGTTCCCAGGCTTAGGCTTAGGCATGCGACCTTGGGGGGCAGACAATACAGCACAGAGACAGAGGCAATAACGAAACCGAGATAGCAGCCTGACATTCTGCTCCCCTCAAGGCCCCCTCCTAGTTCGCAAGGGGGCTGGCCTGTTCGGGTAAGCAATGTGAAAGGCGTCGACGAGGTCGGGGGCGGAGACATCCCGTGCGCGCACCCATTCGTCATAGGCAGGGGGGAAATGTTTCCAACGAACTAGATATTGGAGAGTACCATGGTGAATACGGGAGTCAAGGATCTTGGAGACTTCGAAGTGTTCTTCCCCCCCCACCATGATGGGTTGCGCAGGCGGTGGGTCCGGATGCCACCGTGGAGAAGCAACATGGGGTTTGAGGAGGCTTATGTGGAAAACAGGATGCACACGCCTCAAGGATTTGGGGAGAGCCAGTTCCACTGTGACAGGGTTTATGACCCGAGTAATGGGGAAAGGGCCAATGAATTTGGCGCTGAGTTTATGGCACGGTTGGGTGGAACGGAGGTTTTTGGTGGAAAGGTAAACCAAAGCACCCACTTGCAGATCACCCCCGGGGGAGCGATGTTTGTCAGCTTGCGCTTTGTATTTACGTTTGGCCCGGTCGAGGTTGCTAACGAGCCAGGGCCAAGTGGTACGGAGGGCGTGTGCCCAGGAGGCAATGTCGGGGTTCCCCTCCCCCTCTACATCATCTGTAGGAACGATGGGACTGAAATCTTGTCCATACACAGCAAAAAACGGGCTAAAACCTGTGGATTGATGCATGGCATTATTGTAGGCATATTCTGCTAAAGGTAACAGTTCTACCCAGTTATCCTGGTGGTAGTTAACATAACAACGCAAATAACATTCGAGTACAGCATTGACACGTTCAGTTTGACCATCAGTTTGAGGATGGTATGCACTAGACATTCCCTGTTCCACCCCCACCAACTTGAGGAAAGCTTTCCAAAACTTAGAAACGAAACCACTTCCGCGGTCACAAATTATTTTACGCGGAAACGAATGTAAACGAAATATATGCGTCACGAAGAGGCGGGCCAGTTTCTGAGCAGAGGGGATCCCTGCGCATGGAATCAAATGTATTTGCTTAGAAAACAAATCAGTAACAACCCACAACACAGTTTTACCCCCACTGAGAGGGAGATCAGTCATGAAGTCCATAGCAATCACTTCCCAAGGTCTGCTGGGCGTTTCAAGAGGTTGTAGCAATCCCGGGGGTTTGCCCTGCGATCGTTTCGCAGCGGCACAAACGGGACAGCTGCGGATGAAGGAGTCAATGTCGGAACGCATTCCCCCCCACCAGAACTGTCTGCGCAATAAGTGAAGGGTCTTCAGAAACCCAAAGTGCCCAGCTGTTTTGGCTCCATGAGCTAAATGTAAAACGTCTTTCCGGAGAGCTTTGGGTACATACAATTTTGAGTCTTTGTACCAGGACCCCCCTTGTTCCAAAACACCAGGAGGTAGGGTATGAGCGGAACGTTCTAAAAGGCACTGGTCCCGAAGGACAGTTAAAAAGGATTCGGAGATGGGGAGCTTGGAGGGAGCCCCCCCGTCGGTCCCGGAGATTTGAGAAATAGTTATAGGGTTAGTGCTTACGTGTGGCGGCGCGCAGACTGCAGGCGGCTGAGCGGTCGGAGGGGTAGGAGGGGCGGGAACTCCGGTCTGTTGCGGTGGCGGCTGGGCAGCCGGTTGGGCTGGCGGAGCTTGCGAGTTAGGGAAGGTGTGTTGATGCTGGGATCGGGTTTGCACAGCCAGCATAGGTAGGGCCCCACGTTGCATAGGGGTGAACAGAGAGTTGGTGGGTCTTTCGAGTTTTACCGGATATTGTGGTAAACGGGAGAGGGCATCCGCGAGAACGTTCTGCTTCCCAGGGACGTGCTTCAGGGTGAAACGGAACTGAGCAAAGAACTCCGCCCACCGTTGTTGTTTCGCCGATAGTTTATGGGACCCCGTGAGGGCAGCTAGATTTTTGTGATCGGTCCAAACTTCAAAGGGTACTTTAGACCCTTCCAAGAATTGCCGCCATAAAGTCAGTGCATGATGAACTGCAGAGGCCTCTTTCTCCCAGATGGGCCAGTTTAATTGAGCGTGCGCAAATTTTTTTGAAAAGTAAGCGCAAGGGTGAAGAAGACCGTCCGGTCCTTGTTGGAGGAGAGCCCCTCCCATGGCTACATCGGAAGCATCGACTTGCACAATGAACATTTGATTTGGGTCTGGGTGCCGTAGCACCGGCTCCGAAGTGAAGAGGCGTTTGAGGGCCAGAAAGGCGGCTTGGCATTGCTCAGTCCATAGGATTTTTGCGGAGGGCAAGGCAGCCGAGCTTACTTTTCCTTTAGTTTTCAGTAGGTCCGTAATGGGTAGAGCCACTTGGGCGAAGTTAGGGATGAATCCTTGATAGAAGTTTGCAAATCCCAGAAATTGCTGTACTTGCTTACGGTTGGTGGGGGGAGTCCAATCGAGGACGGCTTGGACTTTGGCGGGGTCCATGCGAAGACCTTGGTGGGAGATGATGTATCCCAAAAACGTGAGTTTGCTTTGGTGAAATTCACACTTAGCTAGTTTAGCGAACAGTTGATGGTTACGCAGGCGTTGTAGAACTTCTCTGACCAGAGTCACATGCTCGTCCATAGTTTTCGAATAAATGAGAATGTCATCTAAGTAGACCACCACCCCACGATATAGAAGGTCATGTAGGATTTCATTGATGAGTTGCATGAAGACCCCCGGGGCCCCTTTTAATCCGAACGGCATTACAAGGAATTCATACATTCCGAAACAGCTAGAGAAGGCAGTGAGGTGTTCATCTCCTTCGCGGATACGGACTCGGTAGTAGGCTTCCACCAAGTCTAATTTAGAGAATACACGGCCTTCCTGTAATTGTCCCAAAATATCCGATATTAATGGGATAGGATAGGCGTTGGTCTGGGTAACCGCATTGAGCTTTCTGAAGTCAATGCACAGGCGAAGGTCGCCCTCTTTTTTCCGGACGAAAAACGCGGGGGCCGAGTTTGGGGCATTCGAAGGGCGAATGAACCCTCTGGCGAGGTTTTTGTCCAAAAAGTCCCGGAGGACAGTGCGCTCGGAAGCGCTCATAGGGTAAATCTTACTTTTGGTTAATGTGCAGTCCTTTACTACTTCAATCGCACAGTCTGAGGCCCGGTGGGGGGGTAAGGCATCACATTCCTTAAGGTCGAAGACATCTTCAAAGTCCCGGTATACAGCGGGTAGAGCCGGTGGTACTGGAGCAGTAGAGGTTAACGCTGGAACGGGCGGAAATGGCAGAGCAAAGTTTTGCCGATGCTGGTCGCAGGTGGGACTAGCGAAAGAAATAGTGTTTGTTTCCCAATCAATACTGGGACTATGTCCTTTAATCCAGTTAATTCCCAAGACCACGTCAAATCGGATAGGGGCTATAGTGAAGTCTATTTGTTCCCAGTGGAAACCAATTCCCATTGCCACCCCTATGGTGCGATGATCAACTGGACCCCCCTGGAATTGGCTCCCGTCCATTTGAGCAAATTGGACGGGGGCGGGTAAAGCCTCTGAGTCGGCTCTGAGGGCAGCAAACGTGGCTTCGCTTATGAGAGTGCGACAGCAACCGGAGTCAATTAGTGCTTTGACGGGGATTTGTGGACCTCCGTTAAGTTGTTGTAAAACTGCATCTACGTAGACGGTGGAGTCCACTTCTTTGATTTTGGTAGGAGCATTCGGTTTGATAGGAAGATCCTGAGAGGTCTGTGGAGATGCTCCATTCACCACAGACCGGAGCCGTTTTTTGACAAGTCGAGGGGAGATTCCAGGTTTAAGGCTGGAGAAATCCAAGGGTTTTCCTCATCCGAAGAGGGAAAGCTGTCCCCCAATGGGGCACTTGTAATCCGAGACCCGGCGGGGTCGTTGGAAGCAGGCAGGGAGGCTGGGTCCCCGGCATGGAGTGCAGAGGGTGTGGGCCTTCCCGGAGCTGCGCTGCGGGTGGCCGCGGTGCCTCTGCGTGGTGGACGACCTCGGGCGCGGGTTGTCGTGCTGGGACGAAATAATTCCTGGCGGCGTGGGCAAACGGCTGCAAAGTGGCCCATTTCTCCGCATGTAAGACAGGCACCCCTCTGAAATCGGGCTTCACGTTCCTGGAGCGGACGTGGGGGATTTCGCGGGACGAGCAGTGGTGCCTTGGGTTGAGGCTTTTGGGTGCCCTTCTCCTTGTGCTTTTGACGGACGAGAGAAATAAAGCGGCGGCGGCTTTCCACTTCCTCGGCTAATAGGATCCAGCCTTCGAGGGTATCGGGATCGCCCCGCATGTAAGACCAGTTCAGAATGTCAGGATGCAAGGCTTCCCTGAAATGATGGATTAGGGTGGTCTCGGGCCAACCTACAATTTTACTTGCCAGTCGCTGAAATTCATCGGCAAATTCCCGAACTGTAGCAGAGCCTTGTTTTAATTGTAAAAGTTCCGTTTTGGCTCTTTCTCCCAGGAAGGGGTCCTCAAACCTCCTTCTTAGGGCAGTCATGAAGTTGTTGAGGGAACGAATCGCACGAGAGCGGGTGTCAAACTGGAGGACCATCCAGTCAGCCGCTTTGCCTGTCAGGAGGGAAGCTACGTACCGCACCCGGCTATCTTCCGTGGGGAAAAGTTGACCTTGTTCTCGCATATAACTGTCCACTTGATGCAAGAAACAAGGCAAAGTCTCAAGAGATCCGTCATACGTAGTCCTCAATTTGAGTTGCTTCCAAGGGCCGGGCGCGGGCTGACCCGGTTGCACGGGTGGTCCGGGCGGAGGAGCAACAGGAGCTCCAGGAGGCAAGGGTGGAGCAGGCACATTAGCAGGTGGTTGCACGGGTGGTCGGGGCGGAGGAGCAACAGGAGCTCCAGGAGGTAAGGGTGGAGCAGGCACATTAGCGGGTGGTTGTACGGGTACCGCCTGACCCGGTATCGGAACGGGCTGTCTCTGAGCTATCAGGGTTTGTTGTAATTGCCTGTTCTCGTGAAGCATAAGTTCCATTACTTCTTGGAGTTGATCAACACGGTCGGAGAGCTCCCGATTCTGGGCTCGTAAAAGATGAACCTCCTCACTTGGGCCCCCAGTAAGATGAGGCTTACTGGTTCGGAAGCTCGTGGCCCATTGAGAGCTATCCCCATATAAATCCTCGTCTTCAGACTCATCTGAGTCTCGACGTCGGTCAGCCAAACGGCGTGCGCGTTGAGTCGCACGCGACGGGACAAACGCCGGGGAAAAGGTTAGACCTGATAGTCCCAGTACATAGTCCTTGGGGCGCGTGTCCACGTTCGCCTGATTCCTTGCTGCAGCCGCCCTGGCTGCTTCCGCCGCCTCTCTCTCTCTTGCGACCCTAGCCGCTTCGGCGGCTTGCTGATCCGCAAGAACTTTGGCGTTCTCAAGTCTTAGGGCAGCCTCTGCCGTAATGCGCGGCAAAAGTTCTGTCTCGAGGAGCAAGAGTATGGGGTCAGGTTCCCCGCCCAGCAGAGGTTGTACTCGAACCGCCAGTGCGGATGCCTCGGCTCCAAACGTCGGGGTCAAAACTTGAGCCAAGGTGGCTACCGGGGTGTCCTTTGTACATTCCACAAGGAGAAGAGCGGTGCTAATAGCGACTCGCTTGGCCTCAGCCTGGCAGCTGGCCGCATCCGGGATCAGGGAAAAACCCTCCGGTGGGGCTCCCGCCATGGTAGAAAGAGTTTGTCGAGAAATAAGATTATCCAAAAGTCCAGTTAATATTTGTAAATCCTCAGTCGCCAATCGGGCATCGTCCAGTAATTGATCCAAGTCCTGAAGATCTAAACGAGCATCAGTATCCTCCGATGTTAACATCCAGAGACGTCCTGTAAGAGATTGCCACTGCGCGTGTACCAGTCCCCTCAAGCGGCAAACCTCTCGGTTCGTCCGGAAAAGTTCAGCGATTAAGTCCTGTAACAGAGTAGGGTCCTCTGAGAAGGGCTCCAGGGTAGTAGATCACCTGGAGAGCTGCACAGCTCCCATCCAAGTGGCAGGCGAACCCCCCTGGGCTCCAGCCTGGCTAGGAGAACGGTGAAGATGTGAGATAGCTGTCATAATGTCAGCCCTTGGCCCACAGAACCAGAAATCACCACAAAGTCGTATAGAGTCCAAACAGATGGATTTTACTGATCAAATAGGCATACAGTGCAAACGAATAAAATGACAGCTATGAAAGGCTCACTAGCTGGGAGATATTATAAGGCAGGAAAGGCGGGAGATTACACGCAGGGATACAGTTTCCCAGGAGCTGAGTTCCCAGGCTTAGGCTTAGGCATGCGACCTTGGGGGGCAGACAATACAGCACAGAGACAGAGGCAATAACGAAACCGAGATAGCAGCCTGACATATACTTTGGAGTCCCATCTGTAGCACTTCTGAATTTTTATGTGTGAAGAATTTTAAAAGATTACCCTCCATGTTTTTCCACAGACATAATTGCTTGGAAGTGTACTTGTGATCTATTTTTGCCCTCTTTGTGCCACATAATCTTATGCTTTGACCCTTAGTGTTGCTGAGTTTTATCAACACTGCTTTGGTAAGTGACACAAAAGGGTTTCAAAAGAGAACTTGGGTTATTCTTGAGGAAATGAATGGCATATTCTGTCACTGCTTAATGGTCTGATCCAATGCCTCTACAACATCTGCTGTCATCTGGATGCCTAGGGGTTCCACATTAAATATGCTGCAGCCTATATTATGACAGGAGGATAGTCAAGAAATTGTTAAAGCCACAGTTTTTCAGAGATTTTTAGAAGTGAAATTGATCCAGGAAAGGTATCATATTGTCTATTTAGATTATCACTTTTGTATTTGGATAGTCATCATGTTTAAAAGGAACACACATCACATACCAGAAGGAGAAGATTTGTCCTTCTGTCTTCCTGCCCCCCCCCCATCTGAAAGTTCCAGAACCACTAAATTGATTTGCGCCAACAAAACATCATACAAAAAGCATGGTAAATCCAAAGACTGTTGAATGCAATGCTAGGGTTTCCAAAGTTGGTCTTTGCAGTCAGCTGCATGTCCACAGAATTGGACAAACCATCTGTGACATCAGCAAATATTAGCCAATGGCATCCAAAGAGACAATCACACCTACCTGCAAAATTTCACTGGGACATCAGAACAGGTCTCCCTTTGCGGCAAACAGGCAGATTAGAAATAAACAAATGCATCCCTAAGATCAGGCAAAGGCATTGTGGCAGGGCACAGAGGGAGGATGGGGTTAAGAGAGCAGAGAGGTTCTAAAAATGTTCTAATAGTACTAGTCAAATAGTTTAGTTTGGACAGCACTGTCTCCTTTGCCTTGCATAAATTATTTGGAAATTCTATGAAAATGCATCATGATATTTGCTGAAAGGTCCCAAATGAGAAGTACCTTTGGCAAGATATCCTATAGGCCAGAAGCCTTTCCCTCTTCCCTAAAAAGGAATCAGTCTCTTTACACCAAGCTTATATCAGTCTTAAGAACACGTTCCTGGGAGTAAGCCCCATTGAATAGACCTGAGTAGGATTCTGAGTAGTCCAATTTAGGATGGAATTGTAAATCCCTTCCCTCCCTTTGCTTTATTTACTCTCTGCTCTCATCTTCATTTTGTTTAATTTATTATGGCATTAATTAATTTGTATTTGTTTTCCATTGCTGACAATAGGAAACGACTTCTTGCTATAACTTTTTCATCCAATATGAATGAGATTTTCAGCCATTGTACCAGTCACCAAAGGAAACCTCCTTGCTAAATTTCAGACAATTTTTTTACAGTCAGTTTAAGGCAAGCACATTTTGTCAGCAATGACTTTATTTTCCATCCACTACTCATAAAGCGGAGCCAAAGGAGAGATGGCTCCCTATCAATGGGATAAAGACTCCCGTTTAACAGGCATTTAAAATTCTCACCTGTGGAACAGGCTGAGGGACATATTGAGTGTTCCAACAAGGTACTGCCACATTGACCCTGGGTTCTGCTGGGCTTCTGCATATTGCTCTTGGTTCTGCTGGGCTTGCAAAGGTGGGCCCAATGTGCTTAAGATTCTTGTGCTGGGCTTCTGTGGATAGCCCTTGGTTATTATTTTTTTTAAAAGTGACTTTCCAGGATTCTCTGGCTTCACGTCGGTTCTGTCAGGCTTGCACTGCCACATTGGCCCTGGGTTCTGCTGAACTTCTCTGTTACACATTGGGATTGCAAAAGTGTCCCTGCTTGATTTTGTTCTGCTTGGATTCTCTGGTTTCACATTGGTTCTGTTGGGCTTGCCACATTGCCTTGTGGTTCTGATGGGATTCCTGGGTTCTGCTTTGGTTTTGTTGAGCTTGTATTGGTTCTTGGCATGGCAGGCATTGACCAGTGGTTGCTGTGGGCATGCCTCTCTGCTTTTACCCTGGAGGGGGGGAAAGCTTTCCCCCCATTGGAAACAATGGAGGATGGATGGGGGCACCTTCTTTGGGGCCCATAAAATTGGACCCCCTGAGCCAATCTTATTGAAACTTTGGGGTTCTTCTGTGGACAGGCACCAGCAGCTCTGTTGCAAATTTGGCATCTCTAGCTTAAACTACAGACCTCCACACCCCCAGATAACTTCCCCATAGGCTATAATGGAGCCGAATAATTTCAAGTTCCCAAATAAAACCTGAATCCAAATGCCATACCAGTATTGGAATTTGAGGATATTGGGAATACAATATTGTTTTGCTTCACTATACCAGAATCCTTTCCCAAAACCCTCACATTTTAGCTATAGCAAAGCATAAGACAGAACTTGAAAACACCCACTCTCCCCCCCAAAAAAAAACCTCAGGAAAATATGGAACCCAGAGATGGGCACGTTTCTGTACAGCATCAGAATTTCTTCCAAATCAACTAAATTCCAAATATAGCAAGAAATCCACTGAGCTAGAAAAATAGGTAGAAGTGGTGTAGGAAGACAGAGGAGCCAAGATAATCTTCTTTTGTTGCAACTCACAGTTCCTTCCTGAGCCTTTCAGCGGCTGGGGATAGCATGGTCAAGGCGCCACCATGGTGTGACGGATACAGGGTTAAACTGTGTAACTTGGTAACTGTCAGCCAATGCCAGCAAGCAGTCTGGAAAGCTGACAGGCTTTTTTTGGGAGGGAGAGAAGAGATCTTGAGGTTAGCTCTTGGGAAGGTTATAGCTCTGAGCTCCTAAACTGTGTGGTGGTGTGGAGAGACTCTGAGAGCACTTGTTCAAACACTACCTAGCTTGTTTTATAACCAAACCTGAGTAGTGGCAAGGGGAAGATTGTGGCAGTGTGTGATGATGGCCCCTTTCTTCAGTCACTTGGTTGTAGGTGGCTTCTGAAACAGGGAGACTCCTGACTCAGTGTTTTGGGGAAGAGTGATTTGTTTCCACAGGAGGTGGGCAAATCTAAGGAGTGGGAAAGGTTGTGGATGAACCTCCACTCACCGGTATTTTGTGTGTGGATGGCCCAGGCTAGCCTGATCTCGTCAGATCTCAGAAGCTAAGCAGGTTCAGCCCTGGTTAGTATTTGGATGGGAGACCACCAAGGCATACCAGGGTTGCTGTGCAGAGGAAGGCACTGGCAAACCACCTCTGTTAGTCTCTTGCCATGAAAACCCCCAAAAGGGGTCACCATAAGTCGGCTGCGACTTGACGGTACTTTACACACACACAGGTTAGTCTGAGTCTACATCAGGTATTTTGCGTCTGTGAACATTTTGAATAACATTTAAGTTTATTACCGAGTATTTTGAAGTAACTGAACTGAGAACTAAGAACTGTGCATGAAACCAACTAAGATTTTGAACTGCCTGTAACCATTTAAGCTTTGTGCCTCTCGTGAAGAATAACCAACAATTTTAAAACCTTTCTGTAAATAATAAACATCTTTTTATTCAACTTTAAAATTCAGCCTCTAAGCCTCTAACCCTTTCTATTTCTACTGGGGGGAAGGAAAGGGAAACTCTCCTCACTTAAGCAAGGTGACAGACTGTGGGGTATTAAATCCTCCTCTCAGCTACTGGTAACAGGGAGAAATTTGTGAGGGTCCATAAAGGTGGTAAACAAGAACAGAAACTCTTCCCCCCACACACACACGGCACCTTCAAAGCAGTTCCCCGGCCACCAAAAGACTTTAAAAAGCCTTTTAAAATCTTTTTTCCCCTTAAAATGGAGCATTTTTCTTTATTGAGAACAGTGAGGCTGCACAAGGAAAAACCTGGAGCAGCAACGCTGTTGTTGGAGGGGTCAGGAAGCTGCCTACTGGCAGCTCTGCCCCCGGAACACCCTAGGAATGCCCCTTGGGATGACGGCATGGGGATCTGTGCTGGCAGGTTGCCAGTGGGAGGCCGAGCCTGTTTCCCAGGGCCGTGCTGCAGCGCCAACGCAGGGAGGCCAGCATGAGCACCCCAACGCCAGCGTCCCTGCCTCTCTCGGTAGTGCAAGTGGCCCAGGCACCAGCACAAGCGGCCCAGATGCCAGCGCAGCCACTTGCGCACCTCCTGAGCTCTTTTAGAATCATAAAATCATAGAGTTGGAAGGGACCACCAGGGCCATCAAGTCCAACCCCCTGCACAATGCAGGAAATTCACAACTACCTCCCCCCTCCACACCCCTAGTGACCAGAAGATGGCCAAGATGCCCTCCCTCTCATCATCTGCCTAAGGTCACAGAATCAGCATTGCTGACAGATGGCCATCTAACCTCTTCTTAAAAACCTCCAGGGAAGGAGAGCTTACTACCTCCCGAGGAAGCCTGTTCAACTGAGGAACCGCTCTAACTGTTAGAAAATTCTTCCTAATGTCTAGACGGAAACTCTTTTGATTTAATTTCAACCCGTTGGTTCTGGTTCGACCTTCTTGAGCAACAGAAAACAACTCGGCACCCTCCTCTATATGACAGCCCTTCAAGTACTTGAACATGGTTATCATATCCCCTCTCAGTCTTCTCCTCTTCAGGCTAAACATACCCAGCTCCTTCAACCTTTCCTCATAGGACTTGGTCTCCAGACCCCTCACCATCTTTGTTGCCCTTCTCTGGACACGTTCCAGCTTGTCTACATCTTTCTTAAATTGTGGTGCCCAAAACTGAACATAGTACTCTAGTTGAGGTCTAACCAGAGCAGAGTAAAGCAATACCATCACTTCGCATGATCTGGACACTATACTTCTGTTGATGCAGCCCAAGACTGCTTGCCTTTTTAGTTACAGCACCACACTGCTGACTTTTGGTCCCAGAGCTCAGGAATGGGATGCCCAGGTCTGTTTGACTGAGGTAATTTGAAAACATCATTGGTGTTTCCACTTCTCCTGACTTAATCCTGCCTCTTCCTGTGCTGGATATCTGCTTGAAGTCTCTAAACCAGACTGTCAGGCACCATGGGGAAAAAAAGAAATTCATTTGTTCAATGATTTATTTATCCATTCATATTTATTATCTTAATAAATAAATTAGCCTGAACTGACCCTAGAAGCTAAAATGACTAAACTGAGGCTATCGTATTTTGGTCACGTCATGAGACGACAAGAGTCACTGGAAAAGACAGTCATGCTAGGAAAAGTTGAGGGCAGCAGGAAAAGAGGAAGACCCAACAAGAGATGGATTGACTCAATAAAGGAAGCCACAGCCTTCAATTTGCAAGATCTGAGCAAGGCTGTCAAAGATAGGACATTTTGGAGGACTTTCATTCATCGGGTCGCCATGAGTCGGAAGCGACTTGACGGCACTTAACACACACACACATTTATTATCTATAATAAATGGGGATTTTTGGTGTGTGTTTTTCATTTGCTTGAAAACAAATACATATCCACGCCTATCATTTCCTGCTATCTCAACCCTTACTATTGGTTGGATCCTGTGGAGAATTTCTGTGAATTAAATTGGTAATTTTCTCCAATTCCCCTTTCCTGCTGCAGAACTCCTCCCCTGTGCTGTTTCTAGAGCTTCCTTGTTTCCCAGGAGCAGCATTTGAGGAAGCATTTGGGGCTGCAGGTGAAGTGAAAAAGATCTGCTCCACTGATGGAAGTCCCTTCCACTAGCAGAGATGTTCTGAAGTATCCATGCCTTTTTCATGTTTGTTTCAGCAAATACCCAGGGTCAGTTTTATTTTATACTGATGCAATTAAATATTTGCATCTGAATGCAATCTGAATGGCCATTAGTTGCAGAAAGAGAACATGGAGCCATGAGAGTTTTGATTTTGAAGTAAACCTTGTGTTTATCTGCATTTTTTTAACCTTGACTTTTGAAACCAATCCATTTACAGTCACCTAAATGATTGGTCTGGCTGAGCCTTTTTTTTTTCTGGCCACCCCATTATTATCCTTGTAATAATTTAGAACACAAAAGGAGGACAAATTATTCTATCTCCTGTCCAGATTGACAGATGAGAAACTGTTCCTTAATTTTCAAAGAGCAGCGTTGATGAATTTCACTATCTAAGAGAAGGTGGCAATGGGGTATCCAGTACAGAGAGTGTCAGATTGATGAGTTCACCCTGATGACCCCTTCAGAAAAGTGGATGCTGACTCCAATGAGTTAGTAGCAAGTATTTAAATAGATAATGAATAAGACTTAACCCTTAAAAGATGTACGAGTTTTGAATCAGATTCTGAATATGTAAATACTTTTGATATAAAATTGCAGACTGCACGATCATGTCTAAATCTCCCATTTTCCCTCTTGGCTGGGGCATTACCTGCCCCAGCCCCATTTTCCTGCCTCTAAAGACCTGAGAGGTGGGAGAAAAATGACTTCTACATCAAGGAATTTCACCTGGTTTCTATGGTAAAGGCCAGGGACACTAGGGGAGGCAGCCTAGATCATCACCCAGAAGTGGCACCACACCCTCCCCAAACTCCACCCTCCTCAGACACTGTCCCCAAATCTCCTGGCATTTGCTGAGGCAGTGTTGGGAACCCTAATAGTGTCTTGGTAGGCTACCCTTTCTTAAAAGTTCTATACAAATAGAAAACCATCAGAATAACTGAAGAGAGGTGATTAGTAGCTGTGCTAGTTTTCTGTTTGCACAGAAATTTTTTTTATGCAAATGCACATTCAGAGCTGAAATTTACCACCTGCAATCTGAAATGGTCCATTTTGTCACCTCCAGTATCTGCCATCTCATTCTCCTGCAAGAATGAACTGGGAATGAATGAAATCCATATACACTCAACTGGAAGTTGCAACAAATGCTTTTTGTATTTATTCATTTCATTTCTGTCCAGCCTTTCTTCCAGCATGGAAAAGCATAGGTCAGCATAAGACTCCCAGGAGGTTTCCTTTAAAGGTCAATACTAGCACCTTGAATTGAGCCCAGAAATGAATAGGAAGTCAGTGTAGATGGAACAAGACTGGAGTGATACGGTCCCTATGACCCACTCCACCAAACACTCTAGCCTCAGCATTTAGAACCAACTACAGCTTCCTGATAGTCTTCAAAGGCAGTTCCACATAGAGTGCACTGCAGTAATCTAATCTAGATGTTACCAAGGCATGCACCACAATGGCAAGATCTTTCCTGCCCAGGAAGGGCTGGTGCTGGTACACCAGCTGAAGCTGTGGAAAGTCACCACTAGCCACCACTGCCACCTGTTTATGCAACAGGGGCCCAGGTCCAAGAGCACCCCCAAGCTATGAACCTCCTTTTTGGGGGGAGTGCAACCCCATCCAGTAAAGGAATAACCCATTTCCCAGGTCAGACCTTCCCTCACCAATAGCACCTCTGTTTTGTGGGGATTAAATTTCAGTTTGTTAGCCTCATCTCATTCCAAAACTGCCTCCAGGTACCCATTCACAGTTTCCACAGTCTCCTTGGGATCTGCTGGTAGGCTAAGACAGAGCAAAGTGACTTTTGCATTTTGGTGGCAGCTCAGCCTAAATCTCTGTTGAAAAGCATGGGGGACAAGATGGAACCTTGGGGAACCTTGTAGACCAAAGGCCTAGGGACAGAGCAACAGTCCCCAGCACCACACTCTGAAACCATGCTGTTTTCTGGACCTATTCCACCAGCCCCCCTCAACAGATTTAAGTAGTCAGGAAGGGCAAGGGTCATAGAAGCAGGCGGTAGGTCTCTGACTTCCAAGAATCCTGTCCACATCCTCAGACTGCACAAGCTGCAAAGGTATCCCACACAACTGGACAAATCAGCACCCTGGGATCATCTGATCCTGTTGCTGCTAATGTATGTACAAAGCTGTTGTGCTTTGTACATACATATACTCCTATTTTTGTATATGAATATTTTTTTAAAAAAAAATCTTTCTTGAACCCTTCCTTTTGTTATATCAGAACAATTGTTCAATCAGGAATGGTTTCCTTTTTTGGAACAGGAGTAGGTCAGATAAATGAGCCTCTTCCAAATGATTCTTACTTATCCTGGAAAGGCTATATGCTTTGTTGAGAAGAACATACATGCCTAAAATTCAGTAACTGACCTTTCTAGAGGCTGGATTACATTTGTAAGCATAGGAAATTCTTTGCAAATTGCCTGGCTCCTATGAGTTGTGACTTGAGCAATGATTGTGACCAGAAATTATATATATACTTCAACAGCAGGGCATGCGTCAAGTAAATACTATCTTCAAAAACCAATTAGGATACAGGGTTTTTTTGGGGGGTGGAGCCCTCTACCATACTGGTATGAGGTATTATGAGACATATTTGCAAAAGGGAAAATTGTATAGTTGCCTAGGCATCACATTGCCTTTGTCCATCCCTCAGTACAATCCCTAAGTGGCAATGCGAGAAAACTCTTGCACAAAAACAGAGAGCCAATTTAGAACCATTAATAAAACAACAAGCTTTTACAAACTATTTGCATGTGCCACTCACAGTTGGTGAATTATTGGCAATTTGAACCAAGAGAAAAACTCACTAATGATTAGCCTTGCCATTTGCCCTCTTTGGGTGGGCAACCCCCTGTTGGTCTACTCCTCCTACATGCCATTGCATCTGGGCTGGTGGAAGAACTGGGGTGGGGGGCAGAGAAAGAGTGAAAGGTTTTAGGACACTTCAAGTCATTATGCATCCATGCCTTGTTTTATGTGCAGGAAGGTCCTGTGATTCAGTGGTAGGACACAAGTTTTCTATACAATTAATTAGTTTTATATGCCAATTAGGTTTACTAACCCTGGGCTGGGAAATTCCTGGAGATTTGGCTGAGGAGGACAGGGATCTCAGTGGACCATTGAGTCCACCCTCCAAAGCAGCCACTTCCTCCTGGGGGACTAATATCTGTACTCTGGAGATCAGTTGTAATTCTAGGAGATCTCCAGGCCCCAACAAAAGGTGGGCAACCCTAATGCCAATGCTAGAAGACTCTGAGCCGAGATGAGGAAATTGGAGTTCTTAGTACTGCAAGAAGGCATATATGTAAAAGCCCCATCTGAAAACTGTAGATTTATCTGTAGATATGAGCGCTATAGGAACAAGAAGGAAAGTCATTTGGGGGGAGTGTAGCAGCTCTCTGTGTGAGAAAGTCTAATGAGTTAGAAATCCTTAGGAATGGTGACCAGAACAGTAACTTAGTGTTTGGAGTACACTACCGGAGTACACTATTGTCAAGCTCAGAGCATGATCCAAGGGTGGAGGAAGAATCCATAGAGGCTCCCAGAGGAAATGAAATAAAGAGTCAGTAAAATAAAATAAAAAATTCATGATGCTTAGACATTTTTTAAAGTCACAATAGAAATTCAGCTAAAATGTTTGCCGTGACTAGGAAGGGTAAAAATGGTTGGCATGGTTAACAGGTAGAGTCAACAAACCATGAAAGAAAATAGAAATCCTTCAAAAAGTGGAAATGTACCCCAAATAGGGAAAATTTGAGGGAACATGCACTCTGGCCAAAGAAATCCAAGACAGCAATAAAGCAAGCAAAAAAAAAAAAAGAAGAAGCACTCAAGGAACACATTGGCATAAGCATTAGGATGAAGAACAGGAACCTCTTTCAACAAAATAGATGCAGAAAACTACAAAGGAAAGCTGTTGAACTATTCGATTAAAAAGCTATAAGCAGATTACTGATGGAGGATATTATCTGTCTTCACTGTGAAAGATGTCAGGCCTGTCTCTGATCCAGTTTTTTTAGGCAAGATGTGCGAAGCACTGAATCATCTAATGGTATCCTAAGATGTTCTATGGCTAATTGATAAATTACAAATTAACAAGTCACAGGATATGGATGGTATGTATATACACAAGAATTTTTAAAGATGCAATAAAAGATTCACAAGACCCATTGACTATTTCTACAACTGCCATGGAGAAAATGAATTCTAGATTGTGGACACTGCATCAAAGAAAATAAGAGAGCAATAGGGAAATAAAACTGTCTCAATGTACTGATGCATTAAATCCTACCAGACATTGAAAGAAAGAAAAAAGCCTTGTCTGAAATTTGATTTTCTTTGTGAAAAAACACTTTAACCTTTTATTAGTCTGGATTTTTTAAAGGCTATTGTGATGAACGAGTTAATCTTTGAGAGAAGCTCAGAGAGGGAGTGGGTAGAACTAAGAAACTCATGATCGATCAATCTTTATTTTACGGTCATTTGACCAAAAGTAGAACATCTAATCAAGAGCTACATAAATTGTAATAAAACAATATCAGACAATCGAAAAGTCCGATAAGAAACTCACTCTCTCAGTTCTGAAGAAAGGAATTGTTTCTGATATTGGTAACATGCTTGTTCAGAAGCTGTGTTTGACTCTGGGAACCAGTTTTAATTCTGTAACTGATACGAATTTTAATGGTATTTGCCGTATTAATAAATGAATCTGACTCTGGGAACCTGAGGGTTCAGATTTGCCTAAGCTGGTGTAAAACAAATCATGTGGAGTGACAGGCAGAGATTGGGAGGGAAAGGGCCGTTTGTCAGGTCACTGGAAGGGAATAGGTTCTGGGAAGGACATATTCCAAATACATGGTGCTGTTCAGGGATTACTGCCACAGAAGTGGGGTATATCTATAATTTTGTACCAACTAAGCCATCTAAGATCTATGCCTTCTCTGAAGTGAAACTTATAAAACAGCTCAAGTTCTATGCTTTTCCTAATGACAGTTTCCCCTCCAAATCCATCCCTTGTACAGCGTTGAATAAATCTCTGTTACTTGCTTGTTAACTTGAAAAAGCCTCTGGTGTCTCATTTCTTGAGGTAAAATAAGTAAAGGGGACTAAGAAGGAAATTTAATTTTAAAAATTAAAACTCCAAATAAACATTCTGGCAACAAGCAAAGCTCTCTGTCTCCCTCAGTACCCAGGTAAGAGGGATCGTGATAGCTATAATTAAGGCCAAGGTTTTGTTTCCCCTTCTTTCAGCCTCTCATAAGTCTTTCCAACCAATTCCTTTTCTCAGATCCTTAAAAGACCATGCTTGGTTTTTCTTCTTCTCAACTCATAAGCTTTTAAACTGCAAAATCATGTACTCCAGAGTTATTATAATCCAGTCGCGAATGTAATTGGGATTCCTGGAGATATTCATCCCTGCTGTAGGAAAATGCCACTCCACAAATAATGCACCTACTTATGACAAGTGACCTAGATAGATATCTTCCCTCCACTTTTACTGCTGCTGCAGCTGTTTGTAATAAATCCCTGTTCTTTCACAGAAAGAAATGCCTAGTTCTAACTGAAGTTATTACACCTGTGTCTGGGCTGTACCAATTCAGGCTGCAGGTGGCAGCTCGTGCAGCTGAATAATTATCTACACAAAATATTCCCGGTATACAGAAAATTAGATGTCCATTTTGTCTAGCCAAGACTTTCCTTGACTGTTTTCTGTGCGCAAGGAAATTCTTCAGATATAGGAGCACACAATTTTGTGAATTCCCTGACTGCAGTCCGATGTGGTTCAGCCGTCACAGAGGTTTACTATACCAGTGAGAACTAGGTCATAATAACTGCTGTAGCTGGGGGGTGGGGGATTCTCACTACAATCAAATTTATCTGAAAGGCCAGAAGAAAGCACAAACCAAGTTTAATCCCCCCCCCCCAAACACACACACACACACAACGGAAGCATGTCATTTAAGTATGAGGATATGTGTACGTGCATTTCTTTAGTTTGGCAAAATTTTAGTTGCATTTTGTGCAGATTATGCAGAATATTTAGAGAACAAGCGGTTCCATGCTGAGTATATATTATATTAAAGTTTATAAATGATATTAAGATGAAATCAGACCAAACTTGCATCTTCTTGTGTTTGTTTTTAATTTTGTAAAAATAATTTTCTTTTAGCTTTATTTTCATATCCCGGTAAAGATATCTTAACACAGATGCATCCCATAACAATGTTGTACAGTAACATGAAATATACTGGTGGGAAAAAAGAAAATCAAAACCATAAAATAAAATAAACAATGCAGATCCTAATTCATTTTCTCCTCTTTCATCTTTCTCTTCCATTTAATATATGCAGAGGGACTTGTACTGATGACTTTTACGGCATGGTTATTCTTTCCATCTATATAAAAAAGGGCTACGGATCAAATTGCAAAACAAAAACAAAAACCTCACTAATGGATACTGATGCACCTATCTATTTTTTTCATTGTTACTAACTTTCATTAATCTGATTATAGTTAGCCCAGATTTGCGTTGTTCCCCCTCCCCTGCCTTGCAAGAGCTAATTTTGATTCTGGCCACTGGTAGGTTGGATCCTGCCTAGATCTCCATAGGAGGGGAGAACCATTTTTGCTAATTCCATCCTCCTGTGGCAGTTCAAATGCCTCCCCCCAAAAATGCTGCTCCTGGAGGACAGAAGACCCCTAGGAATAGCTATGAAGAAAATCCAAGGTATCCTGCAGTAAGGAAGTATGTTGTATAATGTTGGCGAATCTCAGTGTTTGAATGAGACTTTTCAAAGGCTTCCTTTTGCTTTTTGGATGCTTCACATTCATTATTTCAATGGAAGGGTTAGAAACAGCATCACTCCATCTCTGCTGTGGCTATCTATCACCTGAGGTCTCCTGTCTCATTGGATCTTATATATTTTATTTCTAGCTGCAAATATTGGAAGCTCTCCAGCAGGAGCTGATATTGCTGTCATTGGAGGTAAGACTATGATATTTCTAGAACAATGACTGGATTTCAGGGATTGTTTTGAAGAAGGGGGAAAAAAAAGATTCTCCATCTGAGAGACAGAAAAAAACCTCCCTTGTCAGCTTTCTATAGAAATCAGTACCATGATGCAATCCAGTACCATCTCAGTTGTGCCCATAGTCCTAAAAATGTGCAACGGCATTCAGGCAAAACAAACAAACAAACAAAACCTGAGACGCCTTTCAAGAAACTGTTATTTAACAGGTTTCTCACACAGGGGATGAGGGTTCTTCTAGGGATTGTGGGATAGCATGGGGAGCAGGGAATAGCAAATTTGACATTTGGTATTTGTAAGAAACATATAAACAGTCAAGGCTAACGTTTCCCAAAGCTACAGCCCTTCAGAGGTTTCATAGAGCCAGGCTATGAATGGATGTTCCATTAGCATTAAAAAAACATTAAAAAAAACCTGACAGGGCTCTGAATTGGATTGGGGTTGCATTCCAGGAAGTTTATTTGCAGTCTCTCCCCCCCGCCATGCTATCTCAATTATTTTAATGCCCATCACTACTACATTCCCGAAAGGGGGAAATACTTGCTAAGAAAGGATACATATCTTTTTTATATGTTATAATTTTTATTTATTTATTATCATTGACAAAATTTATATCCTGCCTTTCTTCCCTCACAAGAGTTACCAAAGCAAGTAACAAATTAAAAAAATACATAATAAAATCACATTTTGTGTGTATATCGAACTGTCAAGTCGCAGACAACTTCTGGCTATCCCAGCAAGGAGCTTTCAAGGCAAGTGAGACGCAGAGGTGGTTTGCCATTGCCTTCCTCTGCAGAGTTTTCCTTGGAGGTCTCCCTTCCAAGTATCGACCCTCCTAAGCTTCTGAGATCTGATGAGATCAGGCTATACCATGCCACCTTCCCTCCCAAATCACATTTTAGAACTTTTTAAAACCAACCCCCCACACGAAAAAACCACATCATTAAAACAATTGAAACAGAACTAAAATGTATACTAAGATATAAGAAAAAAATTAAATGTTTGCTTGTTTTCTTTTTCCAGGGCTACCAACAGCCTGGGTGAAGGGTTGATTTCATTTGCAAATTGCTCAGGGAGAAGAATTAAACCCCCTATGGCTGCACACAGTAGCTCCAATCTGAATCAGATTCTTCCTCAACCTTAGGGGGGGGGGGAAACAAACATTCCTCAGATACATGCTGAAAAATGCAGCAACAAGGTTCTAAATTCCATACTGCTATAGGTCCATATATATTCTACCTGTAAATGACATCCCATGGAGAGAAAGTGTTTAGAATCTAGTGTGGTGAGGCAAGAACTAGTTCACCAGTTGGAATGGATGGCAAAGAAAAAGGACAAGGGGCACCCCAAGCAGATACACCTGGTTTCTATGTTTTGAGGGCATGGAAATATATTTAAGAGATAATGACTCAAAGTCTGGTAGACATAGAAGGTGTGACGAATAAGGGGTTAACCAGCAGCAAGAGCTGATAGGCGAAGAGTAGGCCAAGCCAGAGAGCTGACACGCTGAGCTGAGAGAGACAGAGGAAGCATTTGAAGTTTGGGACCCAGCCTGGATAGGAGGGCTGTGATAGGATTCGAAGTTTGGGACCCAGCCTGGATAGGAGGGCTGAGAAAGATTCGAAGTTTGGGACCCAGCCTGGATAGGAGGGCTGTGATAGGATTTGAAGCGTGGAACCAGCCTGAGAGGAGGCTGGGAAAGTAGTGGAAGCTTGAGACCAGCCAGAGAGGAGGCTGTGATAGATTCAGAGCTTGGTTGCAAGACCGAGCGGAAGCCAGACTATACTCTGTGAACCTGAGGGGGGTTCTGTGAAAGACAAAGCTATTGACACACACAACCCCTGTGGGAGTGACAGGAGTGAGAACTGGGTTAGAGACTGAGGGCCCATTCTCAAGTCACAAGGGGACTCAGTCTCTGAGGTGGAGCTATTCCGGTAGCAGGAAGGTGTGGAGGATTACAGCCACTGAGGTGGGGTAGTCAGAGAGAGAGAGCTGGGCTGGGGACAGAGTTTTGAGAGTCTGAAGCTGAATGACAGACTGAGAGTCTGAACGTCTGAACAATAGTTCTAAGGGATAGAACTAAAGCTGAAGCTGAATGTGTCTAATAGTTCTGAAGAGATAGAACTAAGCTTGAGAACTGAGCACTGAAAGTAACTTGAGTAAAGGGAACATCTAAGCTATTTCTCTGAAGTAATCTTGCTTGTATCAATCTAACTCTGAGTTTTCCCTCCAAAATATTCTGCCTTTTCTTAAAAACCAATCTCTGTAAGTTCTCTTTAATAAACTTCCCTGTTTTCTCTGTTAAAGTTGAAAAGCCTCTTGTCTCCTATTTCTCACTGAGGTAAATACAGGTGTGGGACTGGAGGAGAAGAAGGAAAATAATTCTCCTCACAAATATACTCAGGCCAACACCTTTTCCCCTCAGCATATATATACGGCCGGGCTGAGTGAGTGGGATATTGAAGTGGTTGGAAGGGGAGGTGCGTCATAGAAGGTCTGGATAGCACAGTTCTGAGACTGCTGTTAGAGGTCTGGGCTGTACATTATATTAAGAAAACCATAGCAATTTGATCACTCAAAAAAAACGCATCATAGAAATAAATCCTTCAAAATGATGTAAAAGATAAAAAAATCTTGATACTGATTTTCATGTATAAAAGCAGGTTATCCTTTAATAATAATAAATAAATTATTAGCAGGTGGTGGAAATTGTAATAAACAATAGACAATGTACAGGATAAATTTTCAACTGGTATCAAAATGATCATTGTTTTCCACTGATATTATTCTGACACAAATGTACAGCAATTTGGCTGCAGTCCCATTAGCACACTACCGTGCTAATTCAGGTTGTTCGCTCAAATTACAATCCCTCCCCAATGCAGCATCTTAAATGTTAAGTGTATTTTCTGAATCTTTTTTATTTCTATTGTGTTTGCTCACTTCCTTGTTGTACTTGCTACTTTCAGTAATTTGCCAGGTGAGTTCCCAATCATTAGTGCAAATTAGTGAAGTTCTGCTGCATTTCCCCTCAGGTTCCATCTCCTTTGACTTTAATTTCAGCTTCCTACCAGTTACTAGGAGGAAAATTGGATTGTGTTCAGTCCCTGAGGCTTACTAATACTATAAAACATCTAAAAAGCATTAAAGTCTATTGTGTTTTGGGAGTCGAAAATAGTCCTTTAAAACTTATGGATCCCCTATTGGACTTGCATTACTGTGGAAGAAGCAACATCTTTACATGGGCAATTTTCTTTTTGATAGCTGTAACTTTGGTTTGGAACCAGGTACCACAAAGCTCTGAAGATTTGTTAATGGTATACATTGACATGGATTTTGTACAGCTAGAGTGGTTTCCCTATGCTCATGCTATAACCATTGGAAGCTGGCTTCAAGATTTCCAGTAGAGAAACTGATTTAGAGCTAAATATTCATGTTATATCAAGCTCAAGAGGCTAACTGCCCAAGTGCTACTGAAAGCCACAGCAAAGCGGCAAGTTCAATACATGTGCAACAAGTCCAGTTGTAGCTGGTAGGGAAAATGTCAAATTGTAACAGGCCGATGGCACTGTGTAGGAGCTGAGAGGAAGGAGTCTCCTTGCCCCACATCTCATCTCAGCAACAATGGCCAGGGGAGGTGGGGGACTGGGGCACCACTATGCTGGTGCATGGCTGGTGAATGTCCAGTCACAGGGGATGGGCTGATAATGTCATCAACCCATCCTACTGGTCATTCACCAGCTGCTGTCGTAGGTGCCACCTCCCTTTACTGCTGCAGTCCACCATCTGCCCCACCCCATGAGAAGCCACAGTACAGATACAAATCAAATCCATGGCCAGAAACAAGACACGGTCCAAAGTATTTAATTCTACTTTGTGATTGACAGCAAAATGAGCTGCCCTGCACTGCCAATGTCTTGGATCACCAATAATTTCCACAGATGGAAGAAATTTCCATCCAGAGAGTGTGACTTGCTCACATTCCCTCTCCTGCTTCAGCTTAAAATGCCTCCTGAAATATTGTTCTGAGTGGAGAGGGGATGCCCAAGAAAAGCATGAGGAAGAAGTCGGAGATTTGCATCAGGATGGGGGATTGACATAAATCATCCTCCCACAGAAATTCTCTACTGGGTCCAAGCTAGTATCTGGATCTTTCCATCAACTGCTGGGGTATATAACACAGTAACCAGAATTTGAAGGAAAAGGATCTGAATTTGTTGTTGTTTTCTTGTATTTATCTTGCCTGTTCTGGGAGAAATTAACAAATGTCTTCTCATCACAATGTCAAACTCCCTTTCTAATGTGTTGTTATCTATGCATGTTTTCTCTTTGATGGATCTAGATGAAAGCACCAATCTAGTTTTTATTAAAAACAAAAACAGCTATTTGGAATTGGTAATGAAAAGACATTTTCAAATGTGTCTTGTTCCCATAGGTGTCATTGCTGCTGTGGCTTTTGTCTTGATTTGTCTCTTGGTAGTGATGCTACGATACATGTACCGGCACAAGGGCACCTACCACACCAACGAAGCAAAGGGAACCGAATTTGCCAAAAGCGCAGATGCTGCTTTGAAAAATGACCCTACCCTTCAAGAAGCCATGGATGAGAGCCGGAAAGAATATTTCATCTGAGAGCAAAGGCAGCCCCACTGAGACTCACTTAGTAAGTCTCTCCTTCTCAAGGGAATTGATCAGAGGCACTACATCAAAAAGCATCAGGATATGAAGATTGCACAGAGGAGAACAAGGGGACTAATTGAAATATTGCTGTTTGCCCCCAAGAAGAACTAAACGCCAGGTCCATGGCTGTTTATTTGATTTAGCAGCATAGCTCAATTGAATAGCAGATCAGGAGAAACAAAAAAATAAATCTCAGGATGAGTGATTAACTGGAAGCAGATAATAACATCAAATGTCAAACCTTGACATTTGGCAAAAATAGCAAGTACCAATGGAAAACATCCTCATAGATTTGCCCCCCTTGACAACAAAACAACCCAATATCTAGAACCTTGCAGAAAAACATTATGGGGAAATGTTAGCAAAAGGTTTTTAAAAGGATTAGGTTTCTGAATATATGTTGTGTTAATGTCAGTTTCTTCTCTGCTAGGAGGCTAGAATGAATTGCTTAGGACTTCCCTTGACTCATTTCTTTTTAAAACCCTATTATCATCTGTCCTGGAGTGTAGATCATCTTCTAGGGCTCTTCTCAAATTGTATAACTGTGTTTATGTATCTGTCTTGAACTAGTTAACTTTCAAGGTGGTTTTACAACCACAGTGTTTGTTGAAGTGGTGCTTCTGCAGCCCAGGATGATCTGCACAAGGAAGAGCTATTGAGATGATCACAAATGCCATCATTCATGTCCACAAAGACTCATTTGTCCTATTACTGTGTACTATTCCTCCCTCTTCAACTGAAAGAAGATTGAGGTTTAAGTACAATGTGGACTCATCCTTAAATCCTATCTAAACTAACCCAGTCTGCACAGGCTTCAAAAATGTGTAGACTCTCTCAAAGGCTGAGTCTGCCCTGGATACACAACTCAGGCCTGCCCAACTTCTGACCCACCAAGTCAAACATAGCCCACCAGCCATGCATTATGGCCTGCCATGTGCATGACCTATCCCTCCAAAGGCAGGCAGAAACAGCAGGAGTTTATCCAGTGCTTGCTAAGCCATCATATAAAGGTAAAGGTCCCCTGTGCAAGCACCAGGTCATTCCTGACCCATGGGGTGACATCACATCCCGACGTTTCCTAGGCAGACTTTGTTTGCGGGGTGGTTTGCCAGTGCCTTCCCCAGTCATCTTCCCTTTACCTCCAGCAAGCTGGGTACTCATTTTACCGACCTTGGAAGGATGGAAGGCTGAGTCAACCTTGAGCCAGCCATCATAGGTGACCACAAATTAGGTAGGATTTTGTTGCTGCATTGGAGGTCATTGCTATATGCCATTCTCCAGGCCATATCATTCAACAGCTAGAATGGCTTTTTAAATTAAATTTTTAATTTCAAAAAGTCTTAAAAATGCCACAAGATATACTAGAACAATAATGCAAAAACACAATAATGAAACCAATAGGAGTCTAACAGTGTCAGAAATTATTGGCAACATTCAACTAAGAATAACAAAAATGACAAGACAGCTAGAAATGTCCCATCTTTGCCAGGTACCTGAGAGTGTGAGATAGATTTCCCTATGGAGAGAGTTCTAGAGTTTCATTGCCTCTGTTGAGAGAGCTTGCAACATGGACCCTTTCAATTTCATGCCTGTATTGGATGTTCTTTAGAGTGTGCACTGTTGGCGTAGAAACTCCGCATAACTGGGAAAATCCATGTGGCAAACCACGCTAAACGTAGTGTCTTCCAGACTGAATCACCTGTAGTTTTGCTACTGCCATTGTGGCTACCAATTCAGTACAGTGGAAATGGGCTTCCAGATGGTGGATTTCCCTGCACTTTCCCTGCCTTTCCCCCACTGCTGCCATCCCCACTTCAAAGTTGGCTAACCACAAAGATAAACAATCATTATTAAAATGCACGTATTTGCACTTTATATTAAACTTAACAAGCCAAAAAGATGCTGAATAAACCATAAAGACTGAGAATCACACTTCTCACAGCTGAATTTAAAAGTGTACTTCCTCTACTGATTTTCTGTCTTCACTCTGAAAGAAACAATCTTATTTCTGAGGCTGGCTCTTCGCCCAGACTTCAGCTGACTTCCTAGCTGATGTTTATTAAATACTTTCCTGGCTTCCTTTTTCTGTAACCAGTCTACTCTCTCGGATGCCACTCTCCCGGGGAAACACAAACTCAATGCCAAAAAGGTTCAATTTAATGCTGCAGTTTGTCAATATTTACTCTTTTTAACCTTATATATGTTGGAAACCATAACAGGGCCACCCTGAACAAACTGGACCTGACTCTGATCACAGCCCCTAACCCCACCTCCCTAAACCTCCCGCCGGTTGCAAGGAGGGACCTGGTAACCCTACCCACCAGCCTATCTACCTATTTCTGCCCTCCTGCCTGTCTTCAACTGTCCTTCCTTCTCTACCCCGGCAGCCTCTCTCAGGGAAAACTACAGCCCAGTTGTGCAGTGCCAGCTGCCTTACCAGCCTCAGTTGCACAGTGGGGGACCCACAAGAACTTGCAGAGGCACCTAATTTCCCCCCTATATCCCCTTCCCTACACTATTTCCTCTTTCCCTCTTCCTGGCAACCCCCATATCCTCATTTTTTTCCCTGCTTCCTTCTCTCCTTTCTGCCCACCAACCAACCTACCTTTATCCCTCCCCTGTCTTCAGCTACTGTTGGAACAGTAGCAAGCTGCAGGGCCTGAGTGAGCCATGGAACTCATGTGGTATCAAGTGTCCTAGTGGTTGCTGGTAGGCCTGGCCCCAATGGATCCCCCCTCAAAGGCCAAAATAGCCCTGGAAAGGGCCCTGACTTTTACTGTCTTGAAGGCTACTGTGTGCAGGTGCTGCTTTATTATGGGGGGAGGGTAATCCCCAACATGTGTGTGAGTGTGTGTATTTAGATTTCAGATTTTTCTGCAAACCTGTTTTTTTTTCTTTTCAGGTTTGTAGAAAGATCTTTCTTGTTGGTTCTTGGCTCTAGTCTCTGGATTTAAGTATCCACAGATCCAGCCACATTGAGAATTAGACACACTGATAATAACCATCTAGACAGTGCCAATTTTAACAAAGAAACGGAACCTCCCTGAAGTCCAGGTGGCACAGGAGAGGAAATGACAGCTGTGAGGGAACAGGGCCGGGGAAATGGCACCACATTGGCCAACACCTTTTTTAAAATTAAATTTTTATTATTTCAAACATAACAAACATAACACACACACACAACATTGTACTATACGCTTCATAAACATATGTGTGGCACATCATCCCAAACCTAACTTAAAGATCTTCCTTTACATCCCTATGATCAAAAATACTATGTTCTGTAATATTATATTCCCCTCATACAAAATTATCCACGTAACATTTCATTTTTAATACTTTGAATTATGTCAGCTACACATATATAGTATTCTACAATCAGAGAAAAAATACATCACTGCTTTACATTGTTGATAAACTACAATTAATAGTCTACTTAATATTCTAATATACTAACAAAAGCTTCCCTTCTATAGGTTTATTTGACAGTAGTTAATTGGACACATATTCATAATATAATTTCCAATTCTTTTTAAATTCTTCCAACAGTCTTTTGTTGTCAATGTTTGTCAATTTGGCCATCATTGCATATTCAGCTAGTGTCTCCAGCCAGTTATCTGTAGACAGAATTGCTTCTAATATCCAATGAGATGCAATTATCACTCTTGGTGCTGTAATCATATATCTAAGCAACTCTTCTTTATTTTTCCCAAGTGCAGCTGGGTCAGCCAGCACCTTTTGAAGCACAGCGTACAATCCATATGGAAGGCAAACATGTTTCAGCTGCATGCCAGTAGGAAACATCAGACCAAACGTAGTTTGAGAAAACATGGAGAAAGCATAGGGGAATCATGGGAAGACATCAAAGCAGTGTGGAAGCTCAGAAATAATCTGCTGCACTTGGAATCCCAGACCGGAGTTAAAAAAAAAAAAAAACATGTGGAAGTCACCAGTTTCATTGTGGAGAGTTTCCATGAGTGGAGAATGTGGAGAGTTTCCACATAGAAGAAATTTTAATGCATAGATGGGCCTTTTGTGTTTCAGCAGGTTCAGGGGGGAAATGGTGAGGAAATCAATAAGGCAATAAAACAACCTAGAGGTGACTACTTAAATCTTCCTCTTGGTAACAAAAGATGATACTGCAGTCAGCGGTCCTGGGTTATCTTTGAAATGTGAGTTGAGGTTAAAGGGATTTAAATACTTAAAATAAAAGTAAAGAGAGGTCAAGAACACAGTGAACAGCAGTCTTGCTCTTGGCAAGGATGCTGATATTATTCATTCAAATGACTACTCACCTTATGAAAACTAATGGACTTATGTGTCTGAATCCATCCTGAATGATATAAGCACCATTTGGGAAACCATGTTCGCCTTGGTACTTGCTATCAACATCTCTACAGTGTCATCTGTTAACAACTCTTGTATGAGTCATACATCCTTTTGAACTAGACTTTCCTTTGTCTGGATCCCTTCACTCCAATTGAGCCTTTACTTATCTACAAAAATAAGGCGTTTTTCAGCAATAAAGGGTAAGATTTTCAAGCTGCATTGATTGTTTTCAGTAAGCCTACACACATTTATAAAATACACAAAACTGATTCCACGACTGTATTGTGTCTCCACAACTGAAACAAGCTTTTGACACTACATTAGCCATTTATTTCATTTGCATTTATTCTTTTCTTCTTGTTAAAGGTATTGATTTAACCAAAGAAACAGTCCAAATGCATCAGCCCATTTCTATCCATTGCTAATTATAATTTTGACTATTAAAATGAAGATTCGATATTGTAATATCTGTTGGTTTTCTTTCAAACTTTGTTATAGTTTGGATGCTCCTCCTTTATTTTTCAAGTGGGACAGCTTTTGAGAGGAAGGCTGAGCCAACCAATAAACATGTGCAGGAACAAAAAGCCCATGGCTCTCCACTTCTGAAAAGGAGAAAATTCAGATACTCATTCCTACACCTAAGTGTTTGTCCAGATACAGACACTCATGAAGGTGCTAACCATTAAGGGTGTTAAAGCAAAGTAAGTTCACCTGGGTGCCGCATTTGTGTCAGAGTCTGTGGCATGCCTACTGAGCATATGAGCAGGAAATTGTTGTGTAAGCACCCCTGAGCTCATACATCATTTTGAATGTGTACTGTCTCATCTTTAACAACACTATGGGTCTTCTCCTCTTTACTAGCCCTGTTCACAAGTTACAGTGAACTCAGTATATGCTTGATTTTTGTGTGTTGAACAATTCTCATTTACAGTCAATGCATGTAACCCCACATTTATCCAAGTACTGGTCTACAGTTGCATTTGTAAAGTGCATGTGTGTTATGCAAGATGTACATGCGTTCATTGTAACATGTAAATAGGGCCACTGAATTTTCCTTGCAATCACTGTCAAGTGACCATACTTTTATTTCTTTATTTTGAAATCAGAGAGGAAAGCTGGCACTAAGTACCTTGGCAGCTCCTGATAGGAAAATGAAACAAAGAGGTTCTTAAGTGATGCTTGGAAGGCAATCAATCTATTTATTATTATGGTTGCTGGACCAAAAATATAATTTTAGAAAATTACATTGCCTTACCCATTGCAATAGTTTTGGTTAAAACACTCTACAGAATGTTAATATCTTTAAAATGATTAAAAACTAATAAAGAGTATAAATTTATATGATCAGTAATGGCAAACACCTTTTCATTTCTGTTTAAATTTCCGGAAATTATATACTATTTTACAAAGCTTGGCCACCAGCTTTGTTAACTGTGGAAATTCATCCTTAGGGAGGATATTGGCTCAATAGGCTTCAGGATAACCAGTACTCTTTCTCAAAAGAGTGCCCAGGATCTTCACCCGGTCCTCATTATAATAACTGCACTTTAGGTCATGTTCCAGTGTTTCTGGTTCTCCACTAATACAGGGACAGAGTCTTTGTGAATATGAAATCTTTTAAAATTTCCCTTGCAGTACTGCAGAGGGCAAAGCAGAACACCAAGCTAAAGTAATGCTCTACTAATAGTATTTACTTCTAACGTTGAAAGATGCCACTGGGCAAGGGATATACTTGGTATTGGCAGGCGCCCTAAAGAAGGGTGCCCTGGCTAAGTTGAATTGCCTTTCAGTGTCTTTTATTCTTTGTTTTAATACTTATCTTGCTGTATCATAACCTAAAGCCCTCAGATATTCTGGGGGAAATCCAAGTTGTTCTATTTTGTTTCTAACGGCTTTAAGCCAGTTTGATGCACAATTATCCTCTAAAATCAGTGGAAGAAGTCCACGGGGTCTAAGGTTCAATTTAAGCCATGAATCGATCGATAATAAAATGATCCTGGCCTTGACTTTTGTTTGGCCAGTCTCCAACCTCAACAAAGAGTTTGATACACAGTTAGGAACCTGAAGCAATGCTCTTAAGAATTTTATTTGGGACTTCCGGTAAGGACGCTGACCGAAGCAAATTTGTCTCCCCGGGGTGTTCCGGTTGGAGATCCAAAAAATATCAAATTAGGGTGCTCTGCCACCCCCACCCCCGATTCCTAAACGGTGGATCGGGACTCAGGAATGTTCCTGCTGCCCTAGAAGAGCGGTTTGACCCCTAAGCTTTCCGAGAGTGCTTTTTTAAAGACTCCTGAAGGCTTGAATGTTTGGTCCCACGGGCTTGAGGGGATTGGAATTCGCCACAGACGTTTATTTTGGCTTCATTCTCCCTTACCCTATACCATCTATGCAACCAACTTAAAGAAATGAAAGCCTCATCCTCCGAAATCCAAGTGAGTGACAAGAACCCCTCTGCTTTCATCCTGAGAACCAACTTGGTTTTAAGAATTTGATAACTGGCGAATCCTTACCTCCCCCCCAAAAGACGTTCGATTAATTGAATCTATTTAACTTGGTGTGGAAAATCGGCAAGAGGCTTATCAATTAAACAGCGTGCTAGACTAAACAAAAGGGACGTTGAACTGACATACTGACCTCCAATAAAATGCTGTGAAATCCAAGAAAGAAAGAGGAAGTCACCTTAGACCCTCCTTCTGGCAATGGCTGCTGCGGGGGAAAACTCCGACTGCATGGCAATATAGAGGTACCAGGCAACAGGCAACAGGCAAAGACAGAGAACACCGGTTACAAACCACCATCGTAGGACCAGAAGCGCGTTTCCTGGTGTAACAGATATATTTGTCCTGATCAACCAAAGAAAGGAACAGCAGAAGGTCCGCGATACTTCCTACTTCCTGTCAAAGCTGAGGACTTGGATGAGACACTCCTAGATCAGATTACTAAATTCTCAAAGAGACGGGACGTGGTGGTCATGGGGGATTTTAATTACCCGGATATCTGTTGGAAGTCCAACTCTGCTAAAAATGCAAGATCCAATAAATTCCTGACTTGTCTTGCTGACAACTTCATTTTCCAGAAAGTGACCAGGGAAACAAGGGGATCTGCTATCTTAGATTTGATTCTCACCAACAGGGAAGAACTGGTTGATGAGGTTAAAGTAGTAGGCACTCTGGGTAGTAGTGATTATGTAATCTTGGAATTTACAATCTTGGGGAAAGGGAAAACTGTACGTAGTCAGACATATAGGTTGGACTTTAGGAAAGCAAATTTTAACAAACTTAAATTTATGCTGGGAAGAATCCCATGGTCAGAAATACTTAAGGAGAAGGGAGTTCAAGAAGGGTGGGAGTTTCTTAAAAATGAAATACTGAAGGCGCAATCACAAACCATTCCTATAAGAAGGGAAATGGGAGGAGCTTAAAGATGCCAGGGTGGCTCCATAAACAGCTTTTTAAAGAGTTGAGAAGTAAAAAAGATTCATTTAGGAAGTGGAAGGAGGGCCTTATAACCAAAGAGGAATATAAAAAATAACTAGTGCTTGTAGGGAGAGTGTTAGGAAAGCTAAAGCTCAGTATGAGCTTAGGCTAGCGAGAGATGCTAAACACAACAAAAAAGAGTTCTTTTCCTATGTACAGAGTAAGGATAAGAATAAGATAAGCCCATTGCGGGGACCGGAAAGTGAAATTGTAACAGGAGATGAAGAGAGGGCAGAACTCCTCAATTCCTTCTTTTCCTCAGTCTTTTCTTGTGAGGGAGGAGGTGCTCAACAAGGCATAAATAGAACACATGATGAGGGAAGGGATTTGCATCCTAGGATTGGCATTGGGGTAGTGCACAAACACCTAGTTTCTTTAAATGAAACAAAGTCCTCTGGGTCAGATGAACTGCATCCAAGGGTACTCAAAGAACTTGCAGATCATAGAATCATAGAGTTGGAAGGGACCACCAGGGTCATCAAGTCCAACCCCTGCACAATGCAAGAAATTCACAACTACCTCCCCCCTCCACACCCCTAGTGACCAGAAGATGGCCAAGATGCCCTCCCTCTCATCATCTGCCTAAGGTCACAGAATCAGCATTGCTGACAGATGGCCATCTAATCTCTTCTTAAAAACCTCCAGAGAAGGAGAGCTTACCACCTCCCGAGGAAGCCTGTTCCACTGAGGAACCGCTGTAACTGTTAGAAAATTCTTCCTAATGTCTAGACGGAAACTCTTTTGATTTAATTTCAACCTGTTGGTTCTGGTCCGACCTTCTTGAGCAACAGAAAACAACTCAGCACCATCCTCAATATGACAGCCCCTCAAGCACTTGAACATGGTTATCATATCCCCTCTCAGTCTTCTCCTCTTCAGGCTAAACATACCCAGCTCCTTCAACCTTTCCTCATAGGGCTTGGTCTCCAGACCCCTCACCATCTTTGTTGCCCTCCTCTGGACACATTCCAGCTTGTCTACATCTTTTTAAAATGTAATTTCTGAGCCTCTTACCATTATTTTTGGAAAGTCTTGGAGATCAGGAAAGGTGCCAGAAGATTGGAGGCGGGCAAATGTTGTCCCCATCTTCAAGAAGGGGAAAAAGGAGGATCCGGGTAACTACCGATCCATCAGCTTGACGTCTATACCAGGAAAAGTTTTCGAACAAATCATCAAACAGTCAGTCCTTGAGGATTTAGAAAGGATGGCTCTGATCACTAAGAGCCAGCATGGGTTTCTCAAGAACAAGTCATGCTGGACTAAACCTATCTCCTTTTTTGAGAAAGTTGCTACCTTGCTGGATCAGGGGAATGCTGTAGACATAGTTTCTCTAGATTTCAGTAAGGCTTCTGATAAGAGGGGATGCTTATTAAATTTGCAGATGTAGGGATGTTGGGGGGAAAATTAGGTAAAATTCGGATTCAGCAAAATTTGGCCTGTTTTTATTCGGGAAATGCCAAAGTCCGAACTCCCTCGATTCGGATCCGTGGAATTCGGCACTAAGTTTGGAGTTTGCAAATAAATTCGGCCATTTAAAGTCATTAAAAACACATTTGTGCATTTCTGCGGCTTCGGGGGCGGGGCGTTTTTGGAGGTAGAGGTCCCAAACTTTCAGTGTAGCTTGAGGGGACCCTTCTTGCAAGACCCCCAAGTTTTGTGAAGATTGGGTCAGTAGGTCCCTAGTTATGGGGCCTGGAAGGGGTCCCCCATCTGCCCACTACAATAAAGCCATTACAAACACATTTGCGGCTTTCCGCGGCTCAGGGGGGGCATTTTTGGAGGTTGAGGTCCCACCTTAAGGGTAGAAAAAAACCTTGGGCTTGAATACCGGCTGGAGAAAAAAACTTTGCACACTTTAAAAGCTAAGGACAGTCCAAGGGGGTGGGAGCAATTTTACATAACGTTTCAAGGTATGATGGTAATAGTACAATGGCGAAGAAAACATAATCTTTTCCTGGTTAAAATCTTTTTACTTTCAGGTGCTTATACGGCAAAACTGGCAAACCCCCTCTCCCTCAAACCAGTACAGCTCGGCTCAACCCCAAATAAAGGTGGGCACCAAATCCCCCTCCCTCAAGCCAGTACAGTTTGGCTCAACCACCTACAAATGACCCAAGGAGGAGGTGGGGCGGTTGGCTTGTGGAGGGAGAGACTCACACGCGTGCACCGCTGCATGGACTCAACTCCAGGCGAGGGTGGCCAGGCCACGGGCAGAAAAATAGCAGAACGTAAACTCCCACAGAGGCGAGCGGGCACAAACACACGGCAGAACAAGCAAAACCCCCCTTTGGCTTCCCCCCACCCACAGAAACTGCTCCCCCCCACACACAGAGAGAGAATCTGCTTTCCCCCCCCCCACACACACACACACCCAGGAGAAAAAGTATAGAGGAAAACCCCAAAAATCAAACTGTGTGGATGTCTTCCAGCAGGAGCAGGGATGAGAAGTAAATCCAACCCAGTCCTATTCCAGTAAGCAGGAATCGGGATCTCTCAGAGTCAGGAGCAACACCACCAAAATGGAAAGAAATGAGTTCCAGACTCAGGACGGGACAGGAGGACGGGAGTTTTTATACTCTTCTCCTGGCCAATTCAAAAGGGGGAATCCCTGTTCTGATTGGCCAGGAGAAGACCCAGCTTGGCCACCATTAGCCGCGGGAGAATGCTGCTAGTTGCTTACTAACTGACGGTTATGCTGTTGATTCGGAGCCCTCCGAATTTGCTGAATTTATTCGGCGATTGCCCAAACTCGCTGAATTCGGCTCGTCGTTTTCCCGCCTTTTTCTAAATTTGGTTCCATCCGAACTGAAAACCGGCGAACCGGGGAAAATTCGGCTGTTTTTCAGTTAGTATGGAACCGAATCAACAGCCCTATGCAGATGATACTAAATTGAGAGGGGTAGCAAATACAGTAGAGGACACAGCCAGGATACAACATGATCTGGACAGGCTGGTGAACTGGGCTAAAACTAATAAAATGCACTTCAACACAGATAAATCTAAAGTTCTACATTTAGGTAGGAAAAATCAAATTCATAATTATAAGACGGGGGAGACTTGTCTGAGCAGTAGTGTGTGTGAAAAGGATCTTGGGGTCTTATTAGACCAAATACTGAACATGAGTCAGCAGTGTGATGCAGTAGCTAAAAAGGCAAATGCGATTTTGGGGTGTATCAACAGAAGTATAGTGTCCAGATCACCTGAAGTGCTGGTATCGCTTTACTCTGCTCTGGTTAGACCTCACCTAGAATACTGTGTTTAAGTTTTGGGCACCACAATTTAAGAAAGATGTAGACAAGCTGGAACATGTCCATATGAGGGCAACAAAGATGGTGAGGGATCTGGAGACCAAATCATATGAGGAAAGGTTGAAGGAGGTGGGTATGTTTAGCCTGAAGAGGAGATGACTGAGAGGGGATGATAACCATCTTCAAGTACTTGAAGGGCTGACACATAGAGGAGGGTGCCAAGTTGTTTTCTGTTGCCCCAGAAGGTCGGAGCAGAACCAACGGGTTGAAATTGAATCAAAAGAGTTTCTGTGTAGACATTAGGAAGAATTTTCTAACAGTTAGAGCAATTCCTCAGTGGAACAGACTTCCTCAGGAGATGGTGAGCTCTCCTTCCCTGTCAGCAATGCTGATTCTATAACCTTAAGCAGATGATGAGAGGGAATGCATCTGGGTCATCTTCTGGGCATGTAGTGGGGGACACTGGGGGTGTGGGTGGAGGTGATTGTGAATTTCCTGCATTGTTCGGGGGGTTGGACTAGATGACCCTGGTGGTACCTTTCCAACTCTATGATTCTATGATTCTAGTATTCCAATTGCATGGTTCTTTATGGAGTAGAGAAGGAAACTGCTAAACAAGTAGTTTGGCTTGGTTTGGTTTGGTTTGACTCAAAGGCTCCTGAGACCTGGGACAAATTAAGAGGTCATTCACTCAGAAATTAAGAAGACAATCCTAATCAGGTCTTGTCAGTAGTAAATCTCATTTTATTCAGTATGTCTTACTTCCAGGAGAGTGTTCTTAATTGCAGTCTAGTTTCCTTCTGTAAGGTCCAAAGCAAAGTAAATGCCTGGAAAATGTTTCTTCAACCATCAAGTTTCTCCTCTATGAATTTTGTCACTAAGCATCAGAAACCAGTGCAGAAAAATTCAGTTGTTAAAGTGTCCTCACCATTTTTGTCTCATTATTTCATTTACTTCCAGTAATGTGACCTATTATGTTCAGGATGGTTGTATAATCTGAACAAGGCCAGTATCATTTTTGAAAATCTTTTTTTTTTTTTTTAGTCTTTTATTCCTCTTGCTGGATTCTTAAAGCAGAGTGCTTTTAAAATGTTCTTTTTGTAGTTTGGATAGATCACCTTGAGCATCTAATTTGTGGAAAGGCTATTCAGAGAAATGAAACGAATACAAATATTAACCAACCCCTTCTCCAATCCAGTGTGAAAAGGATTAATTTAGCACCACATAGCAGAGCAATTATCTGAAGCGCCATTTGTTTCATGACTTTTAAAATCTTGGCAAACTTCCTACATTGTATCCCCAGCATTGCTGCTGAAATTATCCTGTTTATGCCTCTCTGAGAGAGATAACTGAGAATCACTTTTCAAAGCCACTTAAAAGTATTTATCACATTATGTGCATTTGTGGTTTCATCATGGCATTATAAGTACTGGACTGCTGCCAAAAGCAGTGGGTGAGCATGCCTTAAATGCCATCCTGTCACTCAACGAAGTGCAAAGAACGCTGATGTTACTTGCATTCTGTCACCTTTGATTGCTGAACCTGGATTTGATTTACATTATTGTAGGCACTTTCACTCTGTGTTAACAATATATTTTCAAGCATCATTTCGACCATTCCAACAACCTGTCATTTGATATTAATGTACTCATCTCTATGAAGACATGCAGAAACACTGAAAGTTTTTGCTCCTGCTAGGAAAATAGCAGTGCCCAATACTTGCACCATTAACATTTGGTAATCTCTGACCAAACAGTCTCTTGTAACATGATGTGGCTTATCATATTGTTGGATAAAAGAGGATAGTGATCATTAAAGATGTGCAGTTAGAATATCATGAATCACAATTTGACCCAAGGGTCTGGTTGATGCCATATTGGATACCTTAAGCAGGAGAACAACCAGTTGGTGGCAGCCTGGGGACTGTAGTCATTGTACATGGACATATGTGGGGAGACAGTTTTATGAAAGTGATGACACGTTGCACTTGATTACTTTCCTCTTTCCCATTTTGATTATGTTTCTTAAACTCATTTTGTACCATGTTTCTTAGCCATTATTTTAAATTGTAAGCCTCTTTGACAGAAAAGTGGTATGCAAACCTAAAAGATACTGGTAAACAATATGCATGAGATATAACAGAGAAGACATTTCTGAGCTTCTGAGAGGTAGAGGAAGAAAGGGCTCTTTGGCTCTTTACCTGGCTGGAGGGAAAAAAAGAAAATGGCAAGTGTGCCGGCTGAAGAAAGAAACATAGCTTCAGGAGGTGACTTGGACAGAACCAACACAAATAGATGGAAACACATCTAGTAACTAAGATTAATACACATTTCCATTAATTAACAGCATAGGAAGTGTTAGCCAAAATGCTCGGTTATGAATAATATGGGGGAATTAGCGTACAATAACCGGCAGTGGGAATAACCTAGGGATCATTAACCAACGTTTACGGGAGTCCAATCCGAGACATAATAGAAAAGACGAAGGCAACTGAACTTTTGTTTAAAGGTTTACTTATTACTTAAATATGTTCACAAGCATGCAAATTTCATTTATACAATGTTCATTCAGATTCTAAGAGCAAAGGAGAGGAGTATAGGGACGGTCGCCAATGTGTCAGGTCCAGATGACGGGTTATATGGTACCTGTCCTGAAGCGGAGGTGTCTTGAGTTCTGTAGGCTAAAACACTGGGGTGAGCGGGGGCACAGTGGAGGGGTTCCCGGGGACTCACCCAGCGAGTCGGGGGAGAGAGAGAGGGGGGTGAGTGATTGGGCTATGAAAAACCCAACGCACAGAGTGGCGGCAAAGAAGCCAAGGGAAGACCTAAGGTAACGTATGGTTTGCGGGGACCCCAGTTATACTATTTTCTGATGGGGAGGGTGATTGGATTACCCTTGTGGTTCCCAAGCTAAGACAAAAGGTGACAAAAGGATTAATGATCGGCTACCGGGGTGGGGGAGTGTGATAATTTAGTAGTCTAGACTGTTTCCATTGATTTGCGCAACCCCGGGGGAGTCAGGTGTCGCTCGTTGATGGGTTTTACTGCTCATACACAAGTTGCACATTGTGATGTCCGGGAATGCATGGCTTTGCATAGCCGGAGGAATGGTGTTTATTTGTTGTCTTATCGTCTCTCGATGATTAGTTCATTAAGTCGATCAACTCAAGGGGGGGGAAGCGCTGCCGGTGGTTGCATGCTGTCAGCTCCCTGCAATATGGCTTCCACTGGAACGGGGGCACTGCGAACAGTGGACTCCCTCTGGTTCACTGGAGGTTTGACCTGGCCTCCGCTCCTTGACTGCCGGTTCGCGGGATGACAGAGAGCTCCTCTCCAGGCGGCTTTAGGCTTGCCGCTTGCTCTGGAGAGGCGGGGGCACACATCGACTGGGGTTGCCATGACCAGTCCGGGAAATAAGCAACCCATATCGTAACAGAAGAGGTAGGTTTAGATGCAGTGTTGTCATCTCCTGCTTGAGAAATTCCTAGAGATTTGGGGGAGGTGCCCGGGGAGGACAGGAGCATAGGAGGGAAGGAAATTTCAAAAATGTCATTTCCTTTGTAGTCTGGAAATCAGTTGCAATTCTGGGGAAAACTCCAGGCCCCACCTTGAAGATGGTATTCCTGATTTTATATAGGAAAAGAGGATTATGTTTATTATATTTCTTAGCTATCTGTTTGCCAATAGCCATAAGATATCACTTTTAGGGATGTGCACAATTTTTATTTTTTTATTTTTCTGTTTTATTAAACCCGGAAATTTTAAAGAAATCTGGAAAACCTAGATTGTTTGAAAATTTCCTGGTTAATAAATACAAACCTGAAAAATATCAAAAACAAAAGATCTTTCAGATCCACCAGCCAGCCTTCTTTGGGGTCTGGAGAAGCCCGGGGGGGATCTGAAAGCAATCCATGCTGTGCCACTTCTCTGGACTTTGAAGAAGTGGCACAGTGTGAATTTCTATCAGTTCCACCCTGCTGGCCTTCTCCAGGGTCCAGAGAAGACTGGGGGAGGGGGATCCAAAAGCAATCCAGGTTGCATCCAGCCCCGTCTTCAGTTTGCTTTGGCTCAGCAGCAGAGATCTGCTTCCATGCTGAAGCAGACAGGAGGCAGGGCTCCCCCTCCCCCCACAGGGCACCCCTCCCTTCCCCTCCCTTACTTACTTGCACTTAGCTTCAGCATGGTAGCAGAGCTCTGCTGCTGCGGTGAAGCTAAGTACAGGTAAGTAAAGGAGGGGGAGGCTAAAATATGGCGGCAGGGCCATAGCAGCCCCAAATAATGCTGAATAAATTCCTTCCCTTTCCTTTATCCCTTAGAAGCTCCTTGATCCATTGATCTTGAACAGCGTACTTTTAAGTCTAATGTTTGAGGGACTGAGATAAATCTTACCATTGCCAATGTAGCCTTGGGATCCCTATCACTTAACAAAAAAAGGCATTAAATCAGACACAGAGGCATTGGATTTATGAATTAAAAGAGGATAAATATATTGTGATCTAAGATCCTCACAGAAACGACATTCCAAGAGCGCATGAGCTAATGAGTCGATAGAGCCAGAAGCACAGGGACAAGTCCTTTCTGAATATGGTAAATTCAAAATTCTGAAAAAACAACTAAAGAGGGGGGGACTCCTGATTGCAAACCAAAGAGGCTGAGCTGGAAAAAGTTAATATTACAAATATATAAATTTTAATATGGTGCACTTGTAGATTAAAAGCATAAAACTCCTAGTAAAGGCAAAAACTTACACATTCAGTATATACAAACATAAACAACTGCGATGTACAATATTTCTCTTTCTTTCTTTCTTTCTTTCTTTCTTTCTTTCTTTCTTTCTTTCTTTCTTTCTTTCTTTCTTTCTTTCTTTCTTTTTTAACCAATATGAGATCCAAAAAGGACCAGATGCGTTTCGGCCTGGATAGGCCTTCCTCATTTTGACTTAATACACTGCTTGATGCATCCACATCCTTAAGAACCCGGCATACACCAGAAGGTGAGACAGTGAAGCCAAGTTTTAACGTATAAGAAATAAAGAAATTCACAGAGAGCTTCACTGTACTAGAAGGGCTTTTAGATATTTCTTACTGCCCATTATGTTATGATTACAATATTAGGATGTGTGATAAGTTATAATTTTATACTGACCTCTGAGGAAATTTAAAGTTTTGCTTTCCATTACCATAGAAGGGTTAGCGTTTGATCTGGCTAGAAAGAAGGCTCTAGAGAGACAAGAGACTGTCAAGTAATAAGTATAGGCAGGCAAGCCATGTGGTGGTGGTATTCCAAAAAACTGAGATGAGCAAATGCAACAAGCACGGAAAGATGTGCTATCATAATCAACCTCTTTGATATTTTTTATTATAGCAAAAGCTTCTGTTTTTCCAAGATCTGATATCATATCCCATGAGATGCCTATCAGTGATAGTTTTTCATCAAAGATTTTTTGCCATGAGGATCTATATGAGTCATGCTTCAGAGAAACTAGATACCTTTCAGTGCTAAAAAAAACCAACAAGTTGTAGCTTAAAAGCAAACAACCATGCCCTAGCCTTGAGAGATATTTGGCCAAACTCAGAGCAAAGGGTAACGCCAGCAACACATAGAGGGGCATTTAACAATTTTCATTAAAACTGAAGCAATGGTCGATCTATGGACTCATTAACAGCAGTTATACAGATGGCAACACCAAAAAGAATAATTGAAATAATTTAAATAAAAAACTTGGATGGCCTCTGGAATATATTTTCTGCCTTTAGTTGGAAAAAGTTAACAATAGCCCCAGCCCCAGGTTTAATTTTGTTAAATACTGTTTTTAGATGAACTTTCCAGTTTAGGTTATAAGAAAAAAGAACACCAAGATAAATGAACTCCTTGACTTGGTCAATATCAAAGCCATCTAATACCCAATGGAAAGAAGACGTTTTTCTCCTCTTAGAGAAGATCATGATCTTGGATCTTCTCTAGAGCAATACTTGGAGAAAGGTTGTAGGGATCTTTTCAGACCAATTCTTGCGTGGGACAGAAGAACTGCATCGTCAGCATAAAGTAGGATTGGGATACTATGTCTTGCAAGCTTCGGAGGGTGGCAGAACTCTGAAATAAGTTAAACACAAGAGGAGCAAGGAGTCAACCTTGTCTACCTCCCTTGGCCAAATCAAAGGGCGCAGTTAATTTTCCTTGATCACCACAGCGAACCTGAGCTGTAAGGTTAATATGAAATTGCTGTATAATCCACAAAAGCCTCCTATTCATACTAGAATTGGATAATTTTGTCCATAGTCTTTCTCTAGGAATGGCATCAAAGGCTCCCTCAAGATCCATAAAACCGGAAGATAGATAAGCCAGAATGTTAGAATAGTGCTAGATCTTTTAGAATACGCAGAATTTGATACTACACCTTTTTCAATGATATTTTTGGATGCAGAGAAAGCGTTTGACAACGTAAATTGGAAATTTATGAGAAAAGTGTTGGAATATATGGATTTCGGGGGGAAATTTCAATCGGCCATTGTTAATATTTATACTTATCAAACTGCTAGGTTGTTGATTAATGGGGAATTAACTTCACAATTTGAAATTCAAAAGGGCACCAGGCAAGGTTGCCCTCATTCATGTTTATTGTTTATTATTATGTTAGAAGTATTGTTGAGAAAGATTAGAAATAATGTAGATATCGTAGGTTATAAAATAGGGAGAAATCATTTTAAGGTTAAAGCATATGCAGATGATTTAGTTTGTTTTTTAACTAATCCTATTACTCAGATTGTGGAATGGAATAAAATGGTTGAGGTTTATGGGAAGCTCACAGGTTTTAAAATAAATAAAAATAAAACAAAACTTTTGGTTAAAAATATCACACCTTTGCAGCAGCAAGAATTATCAAAATGTACTGGTTTTTGTATTGAACATCGGGTAAAATATTTGGGTATTTGGTTAACCTCAAATAATTTTAATCTATTTAAAAATAATTATATTAAAACTTGGCAGCAAATCAATATAGATTTGAAGAATTGGGGAAAAAATACCTTTATCATTATGGGGTAGAATTTCGGTAATTAAAATGATGGTATTACCTAAAATGCTTTTTTTATTTCAAAATTTACCAATCATTAAAGAATCTAAAATATTTAAAATCTGGAAAAAATATATTTTAAACTTTTTGTGGGGTAAAGCAAAACATAGAATAGCATATAATAATTTGATTCAATTAAGAGAAACAGGAGGATTAGGGTTGCCAGATTTAAAAATGTATTATGAAGCATCTTGTTTTGTTTGGTTAAAGACCTGGATTATGCTAGAGAATCCCAAAATATTAGAATTAGAAGGTTATAATCTCCATTTTGGCTGGCATGCATATTTGTGGTATGAGAAGGAAAAGGTAAATAGGGATTTTAATATTCATATAATTAGAGCAGGGTTATTACAAATTTGGAAAAAATATAGAAGGATTTTAGAAAAAAGGACTCTGGGATGGGTTAATCCAACAGAAGCCCATATGAGAAGAGGATTACAGCTGAATTTAGATATAGATATGTATAGAAATATTATTGACTGAAAAGAAGGGAAATGGGTTTTAAAAAGTAGGGAAGAATTAGATATAAAGGATTGGTTTGTGTATTATAGGTTAAGAGATATATTTAATAAAGATAATCAGCTTGGATTTAACAGAAATAAATCTGAGTTAGAGAAAATATTAAATAAAGGAAATAAAGGACTGATAGGTAGAATGTATAAATTACTAATTACGACCAATCTAGAACAAGAAAGAATCAAACCAGTTATGATTAAATGGATGGAATTAGGATTTAATATCAATTTGGATATATGGGAAAATTTATGGAAGAGAGAGTTTAGATTTACAATAACCAATGAAATCAGAGAAAATTTATATAAAATGTTTTATAGATGGCATATAATCCCAATTATGATATCCAAGATGAATAGGGAAGACAAGGGAATCTGTTGGAAAGGTGGAAAGGAAAGAGGAACATATATGCATGTATGGTGGTTATGCAAATTTTTTAAAAAAAATTGGAAAAAAATATTAAGGGAAACAAATAATTTGATTAATAGTAGAGTAAAAAGGAAACCATCATTTTGCTTATTGGGAATCCCACCAAAAAATATATCTGACCAGGATAGGATTATCTGTCAATACAGTTTTGCTGCTGCAAGAATTGTGATAGCCAAAGTATGGAAACAAGTAAATAAACCTTCAATCATTGACTGGAGAGAGAAATTATGGATGTATATGAGGATGGCCAGGTTAACGGAATTTCTTCATGGAAAGGATATGGGAGAATTAAAAAAAACACGGGTTAAGGCCACCTCATATTGGGATAAGTTGGCAAAAACGGACTTTTTACTTTATTAATTAATGAGATATAGAAATCAATTTTTTAACAATTGTGATTTATAATATTAATGGATAAAATAAAACTGTTAAGACACTTCTGCGGAAGTCGGGTGAAGGGTCACTCTTTAGGTGGGTGGAGGGGAAAGGGTATCTTTGCTTAACATTATAAATTAGTAATTATGAATGTATTAATTATGGTATATGAATACCCTTTTATAATCTCTTGTATTCTTTTTTGTGTTTTTTTGTTTTTTTGTTTTTTCTTGTTGTATTTGTTTGTTTTTCATGTTTTTCTTAAAGAAAAAAAATCTAATAAAAATTAAAAAAAAATCCATAAAACCAGCATAAAGGGTGCCAGTTGGGGGAGAGGAATATTTCTCAGCTAAGTAAGAGAGTATTAAACAGTGGCCCATGACAGACCAACCTTTTCTAAAGCCAATCTGCTCCCAGCCAAGAATGTAATTACTCTCAATCCACTCAAGCAGCTTCTTTAATAAGTAAGAGGAATACAGTTTGCCTAAGCAAGACAGTAGACTGATTGGATGATAACAACTTGGGTCAGAGCGCTTACCATTTTTAAAGGTAGAAAGTAGTCAGTAACATTGGCACCATTTTGACCAAAAAAAGTAAAATTTCATTTGGGTCAACCTGTGATCACCCATTTACTATTATTAGATTTCTCTGAATAGCAAATTGGACCAAGCTTAAGCCAGCAGAGTTTATTACCGAGTCTCTAGAAGTTCTAATGTACCATAGTGAGTTCAGAAAGCATTCATCAAAATTCCCTATGAGATTCTGGAAGAGTATGATCGTCTGGCCCTATTCATGTGTTGAAATCACCAGCCATAAGAACTGGAATAGTTGGATGGTTGTTTTTTGATATCATCAAATAATTATCCTAGACAGGTCCAGTTTCATGCAGTGTTGCTTGACCCAGCAGGAGATATATATAGAGAAAATAAAATCAATGAGAAAGAGGTAAAATTTAATCTAAGTGCAAGACAGAGCCAATTCATCAGCCACAAGAAAGTCAATTGAGCTTATGCTTAAAGAAGTAGAGATAAAACAGGCTAGTCCCCACGAGTATAACAATATTGGCAAAGTCACAACAGACTAGGTTACATGATTTGCACAGAGTACACAGATCATAACATTCATATAACAAAGTTTCTATACATGCCAAGGTACCACCCGGGAAGTCTAAGAAAGACCTCCAACGTTTTACAATTTCCAGCCCCTTATATACCTTTTTTCATGGGAATCTTAATCTGTGGTTATGCATCACAATCTTTACATTACACCTTCTCAAGGATCTGAAACTATCCCACAACAAAATTTATCGTTCACACCCACCAAGGTTTCTTTACACGGCCCTGGGCAAGGTTTTCTGATATAGATGTGCATAGATAGATAATCAGATCTTCAATGTCAAGCCAATTAATTATAATATGGTGAGAAAGTTACAGAAAGGATGCTTGAGGCATACAGAATAAAGCATCTCAATGGATTTAAAACACGCCCCATCCAGGATTCAAAGAGGAGAACATTTTTCCGTTTTTATCTATGTTGACATTTATCGAAGGTCTTGGCAGCATGCCTAGAAGCATCTAACTGCTAGCTAGCAATGAAGCTAAAGCATGGAGTTTTCGTATTTGCCAGTCTCCTGGCAGGAGATTTAACTTTAATTAACATATGTTGCATGAATATATATATTCTTTAAGGCTATATGTGCCTAGCACTGCTACAAAAGTATGTGAGGAGAGACTTTTGGTTGGCAAACTATATATTTTTCCTGCTTAGGGTTGTCAACTTGGGGTTGGGAAATTCATGCAGATCTGGGGGTGAAGCCTGAGAAGGGCAGAGTTGGGGAAGAGGAGGGAGCTCAACAGAGATGTGATGCCATAGAGCCCACTCTCCACCCTCCAAAACTGCCATTTCCCCAGGGGACTCGATCTCTGAAGATTAGTTGGAATCTTGAAAGAATTTCAGGCCCCATCTGGAAGTTGGCATTGGCAACCCTACTCCTGCTAATGACAAGTGGTGAATGGATCTTATTTGTATGGAGGGAAGGGTTGAAATGAGCCTGGAGTGACACGCTCCTCATTAAGATTTAGGCCATTTTGCCTAATTAGATGGAAGGATCTGCAGGGCTAGGTTTGCCAGGTCCCCCCTGTTTTTGGGACTGAGGCTGGGGTGGAAATCATGTGCAGCTGTGCACAACGCAATTACATCATTCCAGGGGTAAACCCAGAAGCACTGCATTGCGAAGGGATGCTTTAACACCCAAACTCTTGGTGTTTGAGTGCTAAAGAATCCCATCGTGATGTGGCACTTCCAGGTAAGTAATCGCATTGTGCATGGCCGCACACACACGTTATAGCCACTCCAAGCAGTGTGGTGGATTGACAGGCAATTGCCTGCCGAAAACACCAACCTGGCAACCCTATGTAGGTTTCATGCTAATATTGCTGGTGTTGCTCAACTGAAAATGTTTAAAATATGTCGCTAAACAAAGAAGTAGAAGGACAAATATTTAGATGTCATAAATGTTTACATTATTAGTGTCATTCAACATTATTCCCCAAATACTAAAATATTTAAGAAGTAAAAATGTAGTACATCCTTGTTCTAAAAGATTGTTTCTCAAACAGTCTGTGCTGTCAGCTAAATTGGTATTGTTGAAAATTAACCTCACTATTAGGAGCAAAGTCATGATTTTTTTTCTTTGCTGAAAACATCCACATCAGAACAGAACTCTCTTTAGCTCTAGTATTAAGCTGGTGCCTTCAGTCTCGAAAGTTCTTTAAAATATTTGAGGGACCACTTCCCTCTTTTATAAACCCACCAACCAGCTCAATTCCACACAAAAAATAGCTCCTGAAATGTCTGCCTCCCCATCAAATGAAATCCTCCACAGCAAGAGCTCAATTAGTTAAATGACCTACCAATATGGCACTCAATTAGTTAAATGACCTACCCAAGGCAGTCTAGAGAGCATCTTTTAAGACAAATCTGGAGAATGACAGTGAGGGTGTTGGCTAATGATTGCTTTTTCATTGTGGTATTCATAAGATCTGGTTTTGTTTGCTTTTAATGATGTTTTATTGTTGATAGGGTAATTTAAAAAAATTAGTTTCAGAGGGCAAAAGGATTTTTTCGTCTCAGAAGCTTTGACGTTCAAATGCTTATCCCCTGAAACTCTTTTTAAGAACATAAGAAAGGCCCTGCTGGATCAGACCAAGGCCCATCAAGTCCAGCAGTCTGTTCACACAGTGGCCAACCAGGTGCCTCTAGGAAGCCACAAACAAGACGAGTGCAGCAGCACCGTCCTGCCTGTGTTCCACCTCACCCAATATAACAGGCATGCTTCTCTGATACTAGAGAGAATAGGTATGCAGCATGACTAGTATCCATTCTAACTAATAGCCATGAATACCTTTTCCTCCATGAGTATGTCCACTGGGTTGACATCTTCATCGAGCTATCCACTACCACCCTGAGATCCCTTTCTTGGTCTGTCACTGCCAGCACAGATCCCATCAGTGTATATCTGAAGTTGGGATTTTTTGCCCCAATATGCTTCACTTTACACTTACATTGAATCTCATTTGCCATTTTAATGCCCATTCTTCCAGTATGTAGAGATCCTTCTGGAGCTCTTCACAGTCCAATTTTGTTTTAACCACCCTAAATAATTTGGTGTCATCTGAAAACTTGGCTACTTCACTGTTTAACCCCCACTCCAGGTCATTGATGAACAGGTTGAAAAGCACCGGTCCCAACACAGATCCCTGAGGCACCCCACTGCTCACACCCCGCCATTGTGAGAACTGACCATTGATTCCTACTTTCTGCTTCCTAATTTTTCAGCCAGCTCTCAATCCATAAGAGCACTTGTCCTCTTATCCCATGACTATGAAGTTTGCTTAGCAGTCTTTGGTGGGGGACTTTGTCAAAAGCCTTTTGGAAATCCAAATACACGATGTCCACAGGCTCATTCCTGTCCACATGGTTATTGACGCTTTCAAAAAACTCTAATACGTTAGTGAGACAGGACCTACTTTTACAGAAGCCATGTTGGATTTTGCTCAACAGACCCTGCCCTTCTATATGCTTGACAATTCTATCACCTGGGTCCCCCCGTAACCTTTTTTATAAATGAGTTTTACATTGTCCATTCTCCAGTCCTCTGGTACAGAGGCTGATCAAAGGGACATATTACATATCTTTGTTAGAAGTTCAACAATTTCCCTTTTGAGTTCTTGAAGAACTCTAGGATGAATACCATCTGGTCCCTGTGACTTGTTAGTTTGCAGTTGGTCTAGACGTTCTAGGACTTCCTGCCTTGTTACCACTATTTGCCTCAGTTCCTCATTCTCCCCTCTCCAAAATCTCTGTTCAGAAGGAATCTGCCCTGTATCTTCAACAGTGAAGACAGATGAGAAGAATTCATTTAGTTTTTCAGCAATTGCTTTATCCTTCCTTAGAGTTCCTTTACTCCCATTGTCATCGAATGGTCCAACTGCTTCCCAGCTGGTTTCCTACTCCTAATATACTTAAAGAATTTCTTATTGTTTATTTTGATGTGTTTAGCAATATGCCCCTCAAAATCTTTTTTTGCATCTCTAATTATCTGCTTGCATTTCCTTTGTGCAAGTTTGTGTTTGCTTCTGTTCGCCTCGTTTGGGCAAACCTTCCAGTCTATGAAGGAAGACTTTTTTCTCTAATTGCTTTCTTCACCTTACCTGTTAGCCATGGTGGTGACCTCTTGGACGTATTACTACCTTTCCTGACCTGCAGTATACAATCTAGCTGAGCCTCTAGTAATGTGGACCTGAGTAACCCCCAAGCCTTTTCCAGAGATTTAACCCTCCTAACTGTTCCTTTCAACTTCCTCTTTACCAGTTTTCTCATTTTAGAGAAGTTCCCTCTTTTAAAGTCAAAGGTAATTGTGTGAGATTTCCCAGTCACTTTCCCACTTACATATAAATTAAATGTGATGCCATTGTGATCACTATTGCCAACTAGCTCAACTACATCCATATCCCACACTAAGTCACTGGCAGCACCACAGAGTATTAAATCCAGGATTGCCTCCCCTCTGGTTGGGTCTCTGACCAACTGTTCGAGGGCTCAGTCATTTAGGATGTCTAAATTTTTTATCTCTTTGGCTTGACTGGAACATACATTTATCCAATCAATATGAGGGAAGTTAAAGTCTCCCATTATTACTACTTCATTACCTTTACATGCTTCCCTAATTTCATTCTCCATCTCAAGATCACCCTGAGCCATTTGGTCAGGGGGATAGAACGTCCCCAGTACTAAATCACCTTTGGGGCCCGGAATCGTCACCCATAAGGATTCTGTGGACGAGTCTGCCCTTTTTATGGTCTCTAGCTTATTAGACACTATGCCTTCCTTGATATACATAGCAACACCCCCTCCAATACGCTCTTCCCTGTCATTTCTATACATTTTGTAACTAGGGATGACCATATCCCACTGGTTCTCTCCCCTCCACCAGGTTTCTGTAATGCTCACTATATCTATGTTTTCTCTTAAAACCATGCACTGTAACTCCCCCATTTTTGCTTGGAGGCTTCTAGCGTTAGCATATAAACATCTCCACACTGTTTCTCTCTTTCGACTTGCCTGGCATGTGCTTTTGGGCATCTTTAAGTGGCTATCCATCTTTTTTTCCCATCCCCTTTCATGTCTAAGTAATTCCCATGTGGGAAATCTGAAGCAATTTCCCCTTTGTCCGTGTGCACTGAGTTTGTCCGAACCAGATGCTTCTCAGCTCCTGTCAGCTTTCCCCCCAGGTTCAGTTTAAAAGCTGCTCTGCCACCCTTTTTGTATTAAGCACCAGCAGTCTGGTTCCATCCTGGTTCAAGTGGAGCCCATCCCTTTTGTATAGGCCCGGCTTGTCTCAAAATGTTGCCCAGTTCCTTACAAATCTAAAACCCTCTTCCCTGTACCACCATCTCATCCATGCATTGAGACTCACCAACGGTGCCTGCCTAGCTGGTCCTGCAAGTGGAACAGGTAGCATATCTGAGAAAGCTACCTTGGAGGTCCTGGCTTTTAATATCCTGCCTAGCAACCTAAATTTGGATTCCAAGACCTCCAGACTACATTTCCCCATGTCATTGGTGCCAACATGCACCACAACCACTGGCTCCTCCCCAGCACTATCTACCAGACTACCTATATGATGGGTAATGTCCGCAACCTTCGCACCAGGCAGGCAAGTCACCATGCTGTCCATGCACCCGCCAGAAACCCAGCTATCTACATTCCTAAGGATTGAATCCCCCACTACAAGAAGCCCCCCTCCTCTCTGAGGCATATCCTCGGTACAAGATGATATCTGTTCATCCACCAAGGAAGAGGTCCCTTCTAAGGTACCATATCCCCTTACCTCAGTGAGATGGCCTCCTTCCCCAAGTGCTCCATCATCCATGACTGGCAGTTTGCTGTCACCTTGGGACTGGGATGTGACTATTTCATCCCTGGAGTCCTTAGTCACCTCTTTCTCTGCCTGCCTCAGCTTATCCAGTTGCGCTACCTTGGCCTCATGGAAGCGAACTCCCTTCCTGAGGGCCAGGAGCTCCCTGCATGGAGCACACATCCATGACTTCTGCCCAGCAGGCAGATAATCATAAATGTGACACTCTATGCAGCACACTGGATACCCCCCGACCCCTGCCGGCTTTCGACCTTCATAACTGGTATTTTATTAATTGATTTATTATTATATTATTCTTTGATTTTTAAACCCCACACTCTTCCTATACAAAATAACAAGATAACAAGATTTATTACCCACCTTACATGTCTCCAGTCACGATCCCCAGGCTAAGAGCCGCAGGGCAAGAGCCCTTGTGCTCTCGCCCTTTGGCTCGCGCCAAAGGCTCACACCTCTGGCGAGCAGGAGCCTTTGCAATTTATATGCTCACAGCCCCTGCCTTTCACACACAAGCTCCACCCAGCACCAATCAAAATACCCCCTCTTTAGGAGCAGCAATCAAGCTTTAAGACAGTAATCAAGCTTTAATTACCCATTCACCCTCTGGCACAACAAACACAATGCTCTCCCAGCAAGCCTCACTTAGTTATTTCTCAGCTGAATTAAGCTTAGGTTTAGTAAAGGCAAAACTTAAGACTTATCCCTGACTGTAGTCCCCAGCTCAGCTGATTCAAATGCAGCCTCTAAGGTACTAGTGGACTCAAATCTAAATGTTGTAAGTTTTTTAAAAGTTTTTTTAGTGGTTTTTGTAAGCCACTTTGAGTTTTTGGAGAGTCAGGGAATTCATAATAAAATTAAAATCTTCCTTCAAGTAGCCTGAACCTCATTTTTAAAAACCCTTCTTCTAGAAATGAGCTGACCAAAACTAAGTTTGGGAGTTAGAGGTCCACAGAAATTCCCCAGTAGGGCAATAACACCCCAGGACTGTTTCAAGATGGAAAAACGGAGTGTGGACAAGGTCTAAATCCATCTCTCTATGTATCAGGGTCTTAATTCAAAATGAGACCATATGAGTTTAGGAAGAGTGGTACTTCAGTACACTTCTCTCCACCTGGCTAGGGCTGTCAAAAAAAAAAACATTCAGTACAGTTCGGATTCGGCCGAATTTGACCCTTGTGGGTTCGGTACGTGCCGAAGTCCGAACTCCCCCGCTTCGGATCCCCGGTAATTCGGGGGGATCCGGAGTTCGGGGGAAAATTCGGCCCCAGCGCGCCTTCAGAGGGATTCCCTGAAGGCGCGCGGGGGCCCTTTAAACTGATCTGAGCCTCCCAGCTGGGAGGCGCAGATGAGTTTAAAGGGCAGCCCGCCCCCCTTCAGCGGGCTCCGCTGGAGAGGCTCGGGCTGCCCTTTAAACTGATCTGAGCCTCCCGGCCGGGAGGCGCAGGTCAGTTTAAAGGGCAGCCCGCGCCTCTCCAGCGGAGCTCGCTGAAGGGGGGCGGGCTGCCCTTTAAACTCATCTGTGCCTCCCGGCCGGGAGGTGCAGATCAGTTTAAATGACAGCCCGCGCCTCTCCAGCGGAGCCCGCTGAAGGGGGGCGGGCTGCCCTTTAAACTCATCTGCGTCTCTCGGCCGGGAGGCGCAGGTCAGTTTAAAGGGCAGCCCGCGCCTCTCCAGCGGAGCCCGCTGAAGGGGGGCGGGCTGCCCTTTAAACTCATCTGAGCCTCCCAGCTGGAAGGCGCAGATGAGGTTAAAGGGCAGCCCGCCCCCCTTCAGCGGGCTCCGCTGGAGAGGCTCGGGCTGCCCTTTAAACTGATCTGAGCCTCCCAGCTGGGAGGCGCAGGTCAGTTTAAAGGGCAGCCCGCGCCTCTCCAGCGGAGCCCGCTGAAGGGGGGCGGGCTGCCCTTTAAACTCATCTGAGCCTCCCAGCTGGAAGGCGCAGATGAGTTTAAAGGGCAGCCCGCCCCCCTTCAGCGGGCTCCGCTGGAGAGGCTCGGGCTGCCCTTTAAACTGATCTGAGCCTCCCAGCTGGGAGGCGCAGGTCAGTTTAAAGGGCAACCCGCGCCTCTCCAGCGGAGCCCGCTGAAGGGGGGCGGGCTGCCCTTTAAACTGACCTGCGCCTCCCAGCTGGGAGGCTCAGATCAGTTTAAAGGGCAGCCCGCGCCTTTCAGCGGGCTCCCCTGAAGGGGGGCCGAATTTGCCGAATTTATTCACGAACTCACGAACTCGCTGAATTCGCCCCCCCCCCCGGTTGCCCGCCAGTTTTGAGTTCGGATCCGTCCGAACAGAAAATCACTGAATCAGGGGAAATTCGGTTGATTTTCAGTTCGGACCGAACCGAATTGACAGCCCTACACCTGGCCCATTTACGTTTCTGGAGAAAATGTAACATGTAGTTAGGCCCTGAGTGAAGGTTTGAAGCTGGATCTCTCTGGTCCTAGCCCGATATTCTTAACTATATGCTACATTAGCTCTCATTGGATAATATCATCTATGTCTTAATGTATGTAAATTGAGTACAAATGTATTGTTTTGAGCACGTCAACCAGATAATTAGAATTCATATTGTATGGTGGCAGTGAATTTATTTTGCCCATGACTCCTGGGTGAACACCTTGTCCCCTGGAGCTAACACACAGATCCACACAGCATGAAGACAACGGCCCATGTTTCTTAGTCTAGGAGGTATAAAAGCCTAGTGTTCTCCATAGTTCTGATTGCTGGCAGGGCAGGGGATGTACAATGCAAACAGAACAAAAGGTTATATATACAGAGATGCATACTGGCAGTCGCACCTGTAAGCTTTTACCCAATAGAGCAAAACCTTTTACAAACACAAAGGCAGATTCCATTTTCATTGAGCAATGTTGAAACATGAATTTTAATTTCCTCTGCCCTTGGTGGTTAATTAATTGAAACACATTTTTTCATATCAGCGCACAAAGAAAATCGCACTTCTGAGGGCTCATTTCATCTTCTAAAGTTGCTGTAACATCACAGCTGCTCAAACATAACTGTGGGGGGAGCACCCTAAAAGAAAGAAGGGTTTTGCTGTCCTGGTAAATTGTCACATCACCACTGAAAATAGCAGAAGCATGCAAGTCTTGCCGGGTTTATAAGGCAGTAACACTGCTCCCCCCAAAAAATATTTGCTGTATAAGTGGAACATGAGCAGCTAAGGTGGAGAAGTTCCACTCAGGGAGAGTTGCTATAGCAAGGCTACAGTGAGAATACATATGAAGGAAGGTGCTCTACTATCTCAGGAGCCTCTGTCTTCATTGTCTCTTACAAATCAAATAATCCTAATTTTTAAATAAAAAGTTGTATCCCTCAAAGAAAAAAAAACATATATTTATTCAAGTACATTTGAAATGTATGAGTAATGCATTGGGAAAAATTGGGGAGTGAGATAAAATTCCTGTCACACATGAATAGTTTAATCTGAGGGCCAACTTTCTGGATATGAAACCAGCGTGGTGTAGTGGTTTGGAGTGGTGGACTCTGATCTGGAGAATTGGGTTTGATTCCCCATTCCTCCACATGAGCGATGGACACTAATTTGGTGAACTGGATTTGTTTCTTCACTCCTACACATGAATCCAGCTGGGTGACCTTGGGCTAGTCACACACTCTCAGCCCCACCTACCTCACATGGTGTCTGTTGTGGGGAGGGGAAGGGAAGGTGATTGTAAGCTGGTTTGATTCTTCCTTAAGTAGTAGAGAAAGTCGGCATATAAAAACCAACTCTTCTTCTTCATCATCATCATCACCACCAACAACAACAACATATCTCAGAAACCTGGCTTGGTGAGGGATAAATAGTTGGCAGCTGCATGCCATTTGCACCCCAAAATAAGCTCTGGACCACAACAAATCACCCCACATGCTCTGGAGACTGTCCCCAGCGTGGTGGCATGCACTGATGCATTCCAAAATAGAAACTCTTGATGCCAGAACCAGTGTTTGGACTGGGCATCACTAGGGGGTACATTGTAGACAGCAGTCTTCAGAAAGTGGGTGCATGTGATTCAGGGTTTTTCAAAGCTTATTTTGGAATGCAGCTGCCCCAGTTCTTTATTCAGGGCATTTCCCCAATATAATGATATAGACTTACTGGGGGCATCAAGAATAGATTCTCTTGGTAACAGAACCAGTGTTTGAACTATGCACTAGTGTATATCACCTTACAGGGGACAGTCTCCAGAGTCTAAGGATGTGTGATTTCAAGTGATCCAAAGATTATTTTTGGTACCACTACACCCAGTTTCCTAATCTGTGTTTCTCCCCACTTTGGATCAAGTCACACAAAAATAGGGCCCCTACAAGCGCAGAATCCACTGAACATGGGGTATATGGATTGAGGTGGTCCAACACTTATGTTTGGATACAGAGCTTCTTAAGTATCATCAGTATCTGTAGCTCGATACTAGGAAGTGTGAAAAAGGAACTGGGAACCAGTTTCAGCCTCATGCCTTTATACTTACTTCCTTAAAACAACCCTATGGACTGGGATTTTGAGTTCCTAGATAATCATGAAACTACCATTTTTTGTAAGTCCAATAAATTGGCAAAATGCAGGCGTAATTTTAAGCAATTGCTTGCAGCAGTCTGTACTTGGTGAAGCCTTTATGACAGGTTTTATTTTGGTTCTCCATTTGTATTGTAAGTAAATGCTTACTGATTATTTAGAATTTAATGCTGTCCTTGATTTGCTATCCATATGATGCTAAAACTATCTAGCAGTTGTTCTTTTAAAAAAAAAAACAGTTGTTCATAGAATCAGACAGAGAATCATAGAGTTGGAAGGGGCCATACAGGCCATCCAGTCCAACCCCATGCTTAATGCAGGATCAGCCTAGAGCATCCCTGACAAGCCTTTGTCCAGCCTTTGCTTAAAGACTGCTAGAGAGGGGGAGCTCACCACCTCCCTAGGTTGCTGATTTCACTGTCGAACGACTCTTACTGTAATTCCCCCCTAATATCCAGCCAGTACCTTTCCACCCACAATTTAAACCCATTATTGAGGGTCCTATCCTCTGCTGCCAACAGAAACAGCTCCCTGCCCTCCTCTAAGTGACAGCCCTTCAAATACTTAAAGAGAGCAATCAACTTCCTCTTCTCCAGACTAAACATTCCCAACTCCCTCATCCTTTCCTCATAGGGCTAGGTTTCCAAGCCCCTGATCATCCTCGTTGCTTGATTCTGTCTATATCCTTTCTGAAGTGAAGCCTCCAGAACTGCGGACAATACTCCAGGTGTGGCCTGACCAATGCAGTGTACAGCAAAACTATGACATCTTGCGATTTATGCCTCTGTTGATGCATCACAAGATCACATTAGCTTTTTTTGTCACTGCATCACACTGGCTGCTCATATTTAACTTACGATCCACTCGTACCCAAAGATATCATTCATACACACTACTACGCAGAAGTGTATCCCTCATCCAGTATACATATCCCTCATTTTTGTTTTCCAGATGTAGAACTCAGAACTTATCCTTGTTGAATTGCATCTTGTTCACATCCACCCACTTTTCCAGTATGCTCAGATCTCATTGAATTCTATCCCTATCTTCTGGTGTGTTCTCAACTCCTCCAAATTTGGTGTCATCTGCAAATTTAATGAGTAGTCCCTCCACACCCTCATCCAGATAATTTACAAAAATATTGAAAAGTACTGGGCCCATAACCGAATCCTGTGGCACCCCACTGGACACCTTCCTCTATTCAGATGAAATGCCATTGACAACTCCTCTTTCAGTGCGGTTCTCCCTATCCACCTAACTATCCTAGGGTCCAGTCCACAGTCTTCTGGTTTACCCATCAGAACATAATGGGAAACTCTGTCAAAAGCCTTTCTGAAATCCAGGTAAACAACATCAACCACATTCCCTCAATCCAGTAAGCATGACACTTGATCAAAGAAGGAAACGAGGTTGGTCTGCTACGAGGAGCACAGTGTAATTGCTGGGGGTAATTGCTGGCTCCACCCTCTGCAGTAAGCTATTGAGGGGTAGGACTGAGAGCTCTTCATTAGACGGCTGAGCTCGCTAGGGGTGTGAGCCTTTGGCGAGAGCACAAGGGCTCTTGCCCTGTGGCTCTTAGCCTGGGGGTCGTGTCTGGGGGCCTTGAAACAAAGTTTTGTATTTGTACTTTACTCTGAAACCAGTGAGTCTCGTGAAGCTTTTGGTAAGCTTTTTACCATTGGGGAATTGTGCAAGGTCACCACACCTAAAAAAGGATATTACAGAGCTTGAGAAGGTGCAGAAAAGAGCAACCAAAACGATTAGGGGACTAGAGCAACTGTCCTATGGGGAGCGGTTAAGACGCTTAGGGCTGTTTAGCTTGGAAAGAAGGCGGCTGAGGGGAGACATGATAGAGGTCTATAAAATTATGCATGGTTTGGAGAGAATGGACAGGGAGAAGTTTTTCTCCCTCTCCCATAAGAGGGGAGTGGACATATTCATGGAGGAGAAGGGTATTCGTGGCTATTAGTTAGAATGGATACTAGTCATGCTGCATACCTATTCTCTCTAGTATCAGAGGAGCATGCCTATTATTTTGGGTGCGGTGGAACACAGGCAGGACGGTGCTGCTGCACTCGTCTTGTTTGTGGCTTCCTAGAGGCACCTGGTTGGCCACTGTGTGAACAGACTGATGGACTTGATGGGCCTTGGTCTGATCCAGCAGGGCCTTTCTTATGTTCTTAAGAAACCATACAACATCTGCAATGAATCAAAGCGGAATGGCTGGTGAGGGAGTGGAGGTAGTGACGTGCACAGATTGTGGAATGTTTGTTTTCCTACCTGAGGGTAACTACAACTACACATGCAGTAAGTGTAAGTTGGTGTTTGTTTTTTTGGACCATGATTTACGCTACCTAGATGATGGTCTTCTATCGGGAGATGGCTTACACCTCACAGAGGTGGGGGGAAATGTGTTTGGTCAGAGCCTTGCAAGCCTGATAAGGAGGGCTTTAAACTAAATCTTCCATGGGAGCGAGACGTAAATTTAAAGCCTCACATGAGGACAATAACTGCAGATATAGATACGAAGGATTTGAGGAGGGTAGCACATATGCAAGGAAAGACAGCTCAAAAACTCAACAATGGGATGGAAACAATTTTAAACAAGCTGCCAAAAAGAAGGACCCGAGGTCTAAGATGTCTCTACACTAATGCACAGAGCATGGGCAATAAGCAAGATGAACTAGAACTCTTAACAGAATGAAGCAAATATGATATAATAGGCATTACGGAAACCTGGTGGGACAAGTCTCATGATTGGAATGTATTACTTGAAGGGTATAACCTATTTCGGAGAAATAGACCAAATCGGAAGGGGGAGGAGTAGCATTATATGTTAGGGATGATTACACCTGCGAGGAGCTCCAGGACTTAAACACTGGAAGCCAGCTTGAAAGCATCTGAGTAAAAATAAAGCAGGAGAAAAACAGTGATGTCATTGTGTGTGTGTTTTAAGTGTCATCAAGTCGCTTCCGACTCATGGCGACCCTATGAATGACACAATGATGTCATTGTGGGGGTCTATTATAGATCCCCAAGCCAGACTGAAGAGTTAGATGATGTCTTCCTGGAACAGATGTCCAAGCATTCAAAAAAGAGACATGTAGTAGTAATGGGAGATTTCAATTATCCTGACATCTGCTGGAAGACAAACTCTGCCAAGACAATAAGGTCCAACAAATTCTTCGCTTCCCTTGCAGACAACTTCATTGTCGAAAAGGTGGAAGAAGCAACAAGGGGAACTGCCATTTCCCTACTAGGCTTGCCAACCTCTGGGTACTAACTGGAGATCTTCTGCTATTACAACTGATCTCCAGCCGATAGAGATCAGTTCACCTGGAGAATATGTCTGCTTTGGCAATTGGACTCTATGGCATTGAAATCCCTCCCCTCCCCACACCCTGCCCTCCTCAGGCTCTACACCAAAATTATCCAGGTATTTCCCATCCTAGTGCTGGCAACCCTACACAGTGCAGAGCTACAACAGTCACATCTTTCATAGCACAAGGTGAGGTCAGATGTGGCAAGTTGTGGCCAGGCATGTCCTTCTCCATGCCATGAGAGGCAATGCCAAGAATGGCAAGGCTGGGCTGGCAGTGTCCTTTCCTACACTGGGTGAGGCCAGGCCAGGCAAGGTAGGGTGAAGCTGCTCTGGCTGTATCCTTCACCATGCCAGGTGAGGCAAGGGTGTGCTAGCCATGTTGTTCACCATACCAGAAGGGGTGAGACCAGGCACCTTTTTCTGCTTGCCTCATGAAGCGACTGCCACTGGCTCACAATGGTGACAGATCACACCCACCCCTCTGTTGGGGTCAGTATAGCCCTGGATTGGGGGCAGGGTAGGGAGACCCTGGTGCGGGGGCAGCCCCCCAGGCTATCCACCTACTGGGACTTACTTTGGTGGCCTTAATGGTCAATCTGCCCTGTCTCTGCCTACCAGGGTTCTTGATAAAACAGCAGGTTAGAACTTCTCTTCAGGAAGTAGACATTGTCACTATAGATTATCTTGAATGTATTCTACTCACTGGTGACCAGACCCTGATGGTCTCTATCCGATGCCTGGATCTCAGAACATATTTGCATTTACTGCATAACTCTCTCTCTCTCTGAACTTTCTCTGAACTTTTGGGAAGGGGAGAACGAGGCACTGGGGCAAATAGTGATAACAAGGCAGGAAGTCCTAGAACGTCTAGACAAACTGCAAACTAACAAGTCACAGGGCCCAGACGGCATTCATCCTAGAGTTCTTCAAGAACTCAAATGGGAAATTGCTGAACTACTATCAAAGATATCCAATGTATCCCTTTGATCAGCCTCTGTACCAGAGGACTGGAGAATGGCCAATGTCCATTCACCCATTTATAATAAAAGGTTCCAGGGGGGACCCAGGAAATTACAGACTAGTTAGCTTAACGTCTGTTCTAGGTAAATTGATGGGAAGCATTATTAAAGATAGAATTGTCAAGAATATAGAAGGGTAAGGCCTGCTGAACAAAACCCAACATGGCTTCTGTAAAGGTAGGACCTGTCTCACTAACCTATTAGATTTTTTTTGAAAGTGTCAGTAAGCATGTGGCAGGAATGAGCCTGTGGACATTGTGTATTTGGATTTCCAAAAGGCTTTTGACAAAGTCCCCCACCAAAGACTGCTAAGCAAACTTCCTAGTCATGGGACCAGAGGACTTATGGGTTGAGAGCTGGCTGAAAAATAGGAAGCAGAGAGTAGGAATCAATGGTAAGTTCTCACAATGGAGGGATGTGAGCAGTGGGGTGCCTCAGGGATCAGTGTTGGGACCGGTGAGTTTGGTATGTGGTTACAGATACCAACCCTAAGAAATGTCATTGTGCTATTTTAATGTTTTTAAATATTTTTAACCTTTATATAGTGCTTCTAATAAATTATATTTTCCGTGCAGGGAGCTCCTGGCTCTCAGGAAGGGAGTTCGCTTCCATGAGGCCAAGGTAGCGCAACTGGATAAGCTGAGGCAGGCAGAGAAAGAGGTGACTAAGGACTCCAGGGATGAAATAGTCACATCCCAGTCCCAAGGTGACAGCAAACTGCCAGTCATGGATGATGGAGCACTTGGGGAAGGAGGCCATCTCACTGAGGTAAGGGGATATGGTACCTTAGAAGGGACCTCTTCCTTGGTGGATGAACAGATATCATCTTGTACCGAGGATATGCCTCAGAGAGGAAGGGGGCTTCTTGTAGTGGGGGATTCAATCCTTAGGAATGTAGATAGCTGGGTTTCTGGCGGGTGCATGGACCACATGGTGACTTGCCTGTCTGGTGCGAAGGTTGCGGACATTACCCGTCATATAGGTAGTCTGGTAGATAGTGCTGGGGAGGAGCCAGTGGTTGTGGTGCATGTTGGCACCAATGACATGGGGAAATGTAGTCTGGAGGTCTTGGAATCCAAATTTAGGTTGCTAGGCAGGATATTAAAAGCCAGGACCTCCAAGGTAGCTTTCTCAGAAATGCTACCTGTTCCACGTGCAGGACCAGCTAGGCAGGCACCGTTGGTGAGTCTCAATGTGTGGATGAGATGGTGGTGCAGGGAAGAGGGCTTTAGATTTGTAAGGAACAGGGCAACATTTTGAGACAAGCCGGGCCTATACAAAAGGGATGGGCTCCACTTGAACCAGGATGGAACCAGACTGCTGGTGCTTAATACAAAAAGGGTGGCAGAGCAGCTTTTAAACTGAACCTGGGGGGAAAGCTGACAGGAGCTGAGAAGCATCCGGTTCGGGCAAACTCAGTGCACACGGACAAAGGGAAAATTGCTTCAGATTGCCCACATAGATTTTTGGAGGCAGACAATATTTCTTTCAGGGAAATTTTTCTTCTGTACCATAACATACATTGAGAGCAGGCTGAAGCTGGAAGCAAAGCGCTGCACCAGGCTGTCTGTATATCTTGCTGATTTTCTTGCTGCCTCCTTGTGAAGGAAAATGAAAAGTATTTTTTCTGATCAACTTTTTAATTCATCATCTTATTAACCTTCCTCTATTTTAGATGGTTGTCAGAATCATGAATGAAAAATCTTTAAATTCTGTAGATTTCCCCAGTAATTATCACCTTCTAGTTGGCTGGAGAAATCACTTGCTTGAAGTGTTAGCACTTGAGTTGAAAATGACCACCCCTTACCAAAATGTTTCCCCTTCTCTTATCTTTAATGACCCATCCAAGTATCTTTCAACGATAACCTCTGCAAGTTTATACTCTTTACCCTTCCAGGTTACTGTAATTGGAGGTTCATTTTGTGTCTGTGATAGAGACTGGAGTTCTCTCAGAAATGAAGCTGATATCCAAACTATAATGATCAATTCCCCTGGAGGAAATATCGACTTTGGAGAGTGGACTCTGAGCTCTCTCTCCCAGTCTCCTAGACTTTCCCAAGCTAGTGTTGGCAAACCTAATATGAAGTGAAATCTAGCTTCCAAAGAGAGGCTTTCAATCACTATAAGAGTCTTTTTAATATTGGGTAAGGGAAATTAGTATCTAAAGAGGGGCAGTGCCCCAGACGTTTCCTCCCTTTTCCTCAGGTCCCTTCTGTCTACAGCAAGTATGGGTTTTCTATCCATTCTTGGACAAATTCTACTCATTTGTCCACCTAAAAATCTGACTATAATTGTTGCTGTGTTGTCACTGTCAAATACATTTTGGAAGGTCTTTACAAGGTAGTGTTCAGGGCCTTATGAAGGAAGAAGGAGGCTCATAGAGGAGTTGGGAGGGATATGTGTTCTGGCCATGTAGTACTCTCAGCAATGTTGCTAGGGATTTGTGGGGAGGGGAATTATAAACTGGTCTTATTGATGCTATTCTTAACTGATCTGAGGGAAGTTCAACCACCACTACTTAATATAGATGAAATGGCCTAGTGGCAAATAAGTGAAATAGTTGAGGCACAGCCCATGAGTGGTATTGGGGTGGTACTGGGGAGCCTTATTGGGGAATGGATAAAGCTTTTTGTGAAAAAGAGATACTCTGAACCCACACAGGTAAGATGATGCTCTGTCATTGTTGCACTCTTGTCTCTTTCTGATGCCTAGTTCAATATTAGTGACCACAACATGATCCAGGAAGACTATCTCTTCCCATATGTCCTTGTGCTCCAATTTTGGTCCTCCATCTAGAAGCTACCATGTAGCCCTTCCCTTGTTAAGGGGTCCTGCTTGGAATCTAATTGAGCCTTTTCTTTGTGGAGCAGACTCCCTGAGGAGGCAAGGCGAGCACCATCTTTAAAAGTCTTCAGGACTGTTAAGTCGGATTTGCTAGAGCTTTTAATGAGGGTTAATGGGCTTTTATTTTTAATGGTTTTAATTATAAACCGCTGAGCTGGAAGGGAAAGGTTGGGTTAAATATTTTAATAAGGATATGCTCACCTCAAGGAAGGAAGGAATTGTTGCCATCTAGTCTAAGTGAGAGATGTTTTTATTTTTTTAAAAAGAACATGTAGGTGTCAATAGGAAAGAAAGGAAGGAAGGAAGGAAGGAAGGAAGGAAGGAAGGAAGGAAGGAAGGAAGGAAGGAAGAAAGAAAGAAAGAAAGAAAGAAAGAAAGAAAGAAAGAAAGAAAGAAAGAAAAAGAAAGAAAGAAAGAAAGAAAGAAAGAAAGAAAGAAAGAAAGAAAGAAAGAAAGAAAGAAAGAAAGAAAGAAAGAAAGAAAGACAAGGATCTGTAGTGGAAAATTGTCACAAAATTCTAAGTAATATATCTTAGATTCCCAATTCTAGAATAAAGCTGTGATTTGAAGGGGAAAAAAATGATATTTAAACTCTCTTTCTAATGTTAAAAGGGTCAGATATAAGGTAAATCACTGTCTCTGAAAACACAAAGATCTATAATGCTCAGAAATCCTCCTTTGGTTTGTATGGCAAAGGCAAAGATTTTGACAGGCAGATAAAAAGCTGATAGTAAAATGGGATGCAAGCTATAGAAGATTAGAAATGGGAAATCAAAATCTTCTAACCTTTTGTCCCATAACCTGGAGGCTTCAGGGCTAAAGCTTCATCTTTTATCCATGTTCTTTATTTTTAGAATCTGTTTTATTAGCATTCTCCCTTTCCCGCCACCCTTATCATTTCACAATCTATGTATTTATGCAGCAAAAAGCTCTGTAGTCACATAAGTACTGATGTTCATTTTCTAATGTTTGTCTTGTTGTTATTGTGGATAGGGTCATGCAAAACAAAATCGGTAAATTTCGGGTTCAAGTGTATCGGGCCCGATTTTTTCGGTAAACCCGGAATCAGCCAAATATGCATATTGGTAAAGAGGCATTTTGGCTTTATTTCCAGGTTTACCAAAAAAAAATCAGGCCCAATATGGGGATTTTTTTCCCAAAGCTCCTGTGGGGGCATTTTTGGAGATAGTGTCACCAAACCTGCTGTGTAGCTGCAAGGAATTCTCCTTAGATGGACACCGAGGTTTGGTGACATTTGGGACAGGAGGTCCAATTTTATGGGCCTGCAAGGGTTCACCCCCATCCTCTAGGTATTTGCAAGCTGAGCTGTCCATCAGTTTTCAGGTTTAGAAGTTCAGCGTTGCTGAGGACTGGTGGAAAGAGCCAATTGGCAGGCTGGTGCCTCAAATTAGCTTCAAAACTGAGGAAAACGGCTTACATGCAAGAAAAATAAGGCACAGAAAACATTTCTTTTGGTGGCAAACAACATCCTGTCTTTTATTATAGTGATCAAAAATCTGATTTAAGAGATAGTCACAGTGCGGGGAAACAAAGCCTCTACTCGGGGCAACCTTCAGTTTGAGAGCAGGTTTTCAAGGGGGGTGTTGATATTGGAACCAGCCAAAGTCATGACTAAGGCAGCTCTTGTGAAGGAGAGTGCACATCCACACAGGTGAGCAGTCTTCTTCAGAACGAAGCCTGTTCAGAAGCTGTTGAAGCTCGTGCTTTTTTAGTTGAAGGGTATATCCCTCTGGACGGGACTAGGTGAGCCCCGTCTTTTAAATGACCTTTCTGCCTCCAGACTATCCTGATCCAGATTAACCCACTGAATGGTGATGGATAGTTTGGTCAGAACAATTTGTCTCTGATTACATGACCCTTACTTCAAAATGGTCCCAACTATGGGGCCCTAACAAAACCAGTCAAAGACAGAAAAATGGGAGAAAGTACAGAGCTGTGCATCTGACCAAAGGCGAACATCCAAAACCTGACAAAGATGAATATCTATTCAGCGTTTTCGTGAATCGCCTATTCAACTTCGGGCAGATTCCCAAATTTTGGTATTTGGTTGACCGAAACCCAAATATTTCAGAAACGGCTAATTTCAGGTTTATTTTCAGTCCGGATAAATCAAAATGCACAACCCTTTTTAAATTAAATTTCAAATTGAATAAGTCAGCAGCAGAAAAACTCCCCCACCCACCGCCCAAAGAGCTAAACTTCAGTGGAAACCAAATTTAAGGTGTCTCCCCCCCTTTCAAGAATTTATAGTCTTCAGCCTGACCATATTGTCTGAATATATTGGCAGCCAAGTCTATGAGAACTGGTGATAATTTGGGGAATAGTTTAAAATCCTGGCAACCTATACCCTTCCCAAAGTGGCAATGGTATAGCAAAAAGCCAGTGGTGTCAGTTTTTCTCATATAGATATTACACTTTTATTCCACCTGTTCCCTGAAGAGCTTGTTGCCAAAAGGGTTGCCAATCTCCCGGACTGGTCATGGCAACCCCAGCAGACACGTGCACACTCTGTTCCAACCGCGCGCCGAGCCCCAAACACAATGGGAATGGTTCCCGCGACAGCAAGTGAAACTGACCAGAATTAAGTGCCCATTGGAAGATGTTGAGATACCAGCGAAAGATTGTTCCTTCCGCTATGCAAAGTGACGCGCCCCGGAGACAGCTGTACGCGCCTTTGTGATAGAACATTAATCCCATCTGCACGAAGCTCCTGGTCCTCCCAGAATTGCGCAAATCAATGGAAATAGGATAGTTTACTCAATTGCCCAATTGCCTCACCCCGGCAGCCGACCATTAGGGTCTTTATCACCTTTTGTCACCCAGGAACCATGAAGGGGTAATCCAATCACCCAGAAAACAGTATATCTGGGGTCCCCACAGTCCTTTCTTTACCTTAGGTCTTCCTTTGGCTTACTTGCCGCCACTCTGCTGGTTGAGGTTTTGCGCAGCCTGACCACGCTCCCCTCCTGCCTCGCTGGTCGAGTCCCCGAGAACTGCTCTTTCTTGCCCCCTTTCCCCAGTATCTTAGCCTACGGAACTCAGGACAACTCCACTCCAAGATACAGTATAACCCATCATCATGGGCCTGCCACATTGGCAAATGTCTCTCTACTCCTCCCTTTTATTCTTAGACTCTGTATGTTGGTGTGTGTATGATATCTGAGTGCTGGTGCACACATTTTTAATAATAACAAGTAAAACTCTTGAAACTAAAATCCATTGACTCTGCCTTATTCATTGAATCACGGTTTGGACTCCCGTAGACACAGGTTTAGATCCTGCGGGTTATGCCTCTAGCCGGTTATTGATTTGCTAATTTTCCCATAAATATTCATAACCGAGCAATTTGGCTAACAAGATAGGAGAGGCAAGGGCAAACCTGGCTTAGTTTTAGGAAAGCAAGTGACTGACCTGCCTTCCTGCACCACTGGTAGTTGCTCTGTTCCTGTTGTGTCTTCTAATTCTATGTTAGTGCACAGGGAACACCAGGATCATGCAATCACTTCAGTAGGTCTGTCGATTCGGTTCATCCCGAACCGAAAAACTGCTGAATTTCCCCGATTCAGCGGTTTTCAGTTCAGATGGAACCAAATTCAAAAAAAGGCGGGAAAACAACGAACCGAATTCGGCGAGTTGGAGGCGATCGTTGAATAAATTTGGCAAATTTGGGGGCTCCGAATCAGCAGCATAACCATCAGTTAGTAAGCAGCATTCTCCCACGGCCAATCGGTTGCCAAGCTGGGTCTTCTTCTGGCCAATCAGTCACGGTTGAGTGCGTGAGCCCAGCTGCTGTACAGCCCGGGGAGAGAGTGTCTGTTTGTGTGAGAGAGAGATCCCCGTGGGGAGGTGCACATTCGTGGCTTTCCATGGCTACGGGGGGGGGGGCATTTTTGAAGGTAGAGGTCCCAAAATTTCAATGTACCTTCAGGGGACCCTTCTTGCAAGAACCCCCAAGTTTTGTGAAGATTGGGTCAGGGGGTCCCGAGTTATGTGGTCCCCCCCCATCCAACCACTGCGATCCTGTGCATCTAGAGAGCGGCAAATCCAAGGCAAAACCTCCCGTGCATAAATGGAATCGTATTGGATTACTCCTGAGAAGACATCCACAGTAAGACCCATTTTGGGGCTTTTCTCTATAATTTTTTTCCTGTGTGTGTGTGGGGGGGGAAGCAGAGTCTCTGTGTGTGGGGTAGCAGTTTCTGTGGGTGGGGGGGAGCCAAAGGGGGCTTTCGCCCGTTCTGTTGAGGGGTGTGTGCCTAAAGATTTACTTCTCCATGCTCCTGCTGGAAGACATCCAAACAGTTTGATTTTGGGGTTTTTTTCTCTATACCTTTTCTCCTGTGTGTGTGTGGGGGGGGGGAAGCAGAGTCTGTGTGTGGGGGGGAGCAGTTTCTGTGGGTGGGGGGGAAGCCAAAGGGGGCTTTCGCCCATTCTGCTGAGGGGTGTGTGCCCACTCGCCTCTGCAGGAGTGTGTGTTCTGCTTTTAAAGTTTTGAAGTGTAAAGTTGAGTCTGTGCGGCTGCTAGCGAGTCTCTCTCCCCTCGGCACCTGGGCTGCGCCTCCTCCTCCTTGGTTTTTTTCCCATTTGGGGCCGAGCTGTACTGGTTTGAGAGGGGTTTTTTTCGCCCGTTCTCCCTTGGGGGGGTGCCCACTCGCGTCTCTCTCTCTCTCTGGTTTGGGGGGGGGCTTCAGTTGTGTGTCCTCAGGTTTTCCCTCATTCATAAGATCGGTTAGGTCTATTTTGATGCTCGCTCAAAACTGGTGTTCAAATTGTTGTTGTTGTTTTAAAAAAATATTTTAACATGAATAAAAAAGAATACAAAAAGTCAATTTGAAATACAGAATAATAAAATACAAAAAGTTGAATTATGTTAATTGAATTAAAAAAGAAATAAATCCATATGTAGTACTTTTAATATCCACCACCCACCAATAGTGTACCCCCCATATCCATCCATCACTGTGCAGAACTTCCAGTGAAGTGTCTTAACAGGTTAGCATTACAACAATTACTACTAAACTTAAAAATATATATATCTACAGCCCGTTCACAATATGCAAAGGCCTTTGACCAAGATTGTTTAAATTCTTCCATGTCTTTCCCATGTAGGGAATCTGTTAGTTTGGCCATTTGCACATAGAACCATAATTTCTCTCTCCAGTCTTTAATTGCAGGTCTATTAACAGCTTCCAGGATCTTGCTATTGTAATTCTTGTCACTGCAAAACTATATTGGCATATGACTCTATCACTTCTGCTAATTTTCTCCCTTACAATCCCCAATAAACAAAAAGCCGGATCAAGTTTTATCTTATTATTAATCAAATTATTGGTTTCTTTAACTACCTTTCTCCAAAAATGTTTGATCTTTTTACAAAACCACCAAGTGTGCATAAATGTTCCACTTTCAATTCCACATTTCCTATTCTCATTTTATTTACCATTACTGGTGTAATATATCATCTGTAAAACATTTTGTACATGTTTTCTCTTATTTCATTACAAATTGTAAATTTAAATTCTCTTTTCCATAGGGTTTCCCATACCTCTAAGTTAATAGTATAATCTAAATCTCTCATCCATTTTATCATCACTGGTTTAATCCTCTCTTGTTCTAAATTCATTTCTGTTAAAATTCTATATACCTTACCTATCAGTCCTTTATTTCCTGAATTTAACATTAATTCCAATTTAGATTTACTTCTATTAAAACCTGTACATTTATCTTTACTAAATATATCGTTTAATTTATAATATATAAACCAATCTCTAATTTTAAGCTCTTCTCTTGATTTAAGTTGCCAATCTTCTCTAATATAATCAATAATATCTCTATAACTACCCAGATCTAAATTGATTTCCTCTTTTCATAAATGCTTCAATAGGGTTGAGCCAGCCTGGGGTTTTATTTTCTAAAAATCTCTTATATCTTTTCCAAACTTGTAATAAGCTGGCCCTAATAATATGTTGATTAAAATTGCTATTTACCTTATCCTTTTCATACCACAAGTATGCATGCCAACCAAATCTTAGATTAAAACCTTCCAATTCTAATAACCTAAAGTTTTCTAATAAGATCCAATTTTTTAACCAGCCAAAACAAGATGCTTCATAATACATTTTCAAATCTGGGAGCCCTAAACCCCCTGATTCTTTTAGCTCAATTAAATTATTATAAGCTATCCTGTGCTTTTCATTACCCCAAATAAAATTTAGAATTTCTTTCTTCCATTGTTTAAATTTTTGTACTCCTTTTATGATCGGTAAATTCTGAACTAAAAAAAGCATTTTGGGTAAAACCATCATTTTAACTACTGAAATCCATCCCCAAAGCGATAGCGGCAACTTCTCCCACTTTTTAAGATCCCTTACTATGTTTTGCCAGATTTTAACATAATTGTTCTGAAACAGATTTAAATTATTTGAAGTTAACCAAATTCCTAAATATCTTATTTTACTTTCAATGCAAAATCCAGTTTTGCTAATCAATTCTCTTTGTTGTGATAGTCATATTTTCAACCAAATTTTTTGTCTTATTTCTATTTATCTTGAATCCTGCAAGCTTTCCATAGACCTCAATGATATTATTCCAATTTGTGACTTGACAATTAGGGTTAGTCAAAAAACATACTAAATCATCTGCATAGGCTTTGACTTTATAATGATTTCTCCCAAACCTTACCCCTACTAAATTATTATTCTGCCTAATCTTATTCAACAATATTGCTAAAACTAAAATAAACAATAAAGGTGAAAGAAGACAACCCTGCCTGGTTCCTTTCTGAATTTCTAGTTGTGGTGTAATTCACCATTAATGAGCAATCTGGCCGTCTGTTGCGTATATATGCTCTCGATAGCTCTTTTAAAGCCAGCCCCAAATTCCATAAATTGTAAGATTTTTTTCATAAAATTCCAGTTGACATTATAAAAAGCCTTCTCTGCATCTATGAATATCATGGCAACTGGGATATCCGGATTATATTCAGCTAATTCAGCTGGGGGGAAAAAACTGGTGTTCAAATTGTGACTTAAACAATGCATTTGCCTGGTCCCGACTCCCGAGTCGGATGCAAAAGGGGAAATTCCACCCCCACCTGCTCCTTATGCATAGCTAGCAAGCCTCTGTCCTTTTCCATGGCTTGCAAACTCCCAAGGTCGCGTCACATGTTGCTTTGCATGGTTTTGCAAACTCCGAGTCCAATGGGCTGATCATGGGGGGACCCCTTCCGAGCCCCATAACTCGGGAACCCCTGCCCCAATCGTCACAAAACTTGGGGGTTCTTGCAAGAAGGGTCCCCTCAAGCTACACTGAAGGTTTGGGACCTCTACCTCCAAAAATGCCCCCCGGAGCCGCAGAAAGGAGCGAATGTGTTTTTAATGGCTTTATTCGGCCGAATTTTTCCCCGAACTCTGAACTTAATGCTGAATTCCACGGATCTGAATCGGGGGAGTTTGGACTTTGGCATTTCCCAAATCAAAACGGGCTGAATTTTGCCAAATCTGAATTTTACCGAATTATTTTTTTCAACAGCCCTAAGCTTCAGCGCAGGTGTGCTTTCAATGCAATTATGCAATATGGAGGCCTGACCATGTGGGAGAAGCATTTGGTGTTTCCTACTCACAAAGAGAATAGTATTGACAATAAAGTGAACCAAGACTTTGCTAAACCAAATTAACTGTCTGCACAGAGTCTTGATTTTTGTGGCAGTTAATGTTGTTTTCATTAAACGTTGTTCTTTAAAAACACAAACATGTGGAATAGACAATTCCATGGTCATGCATTGCTCTTCCTGTTTTATATGTCACTCCTTCCCAGTTAAAGCAAGGCAAAGCCTGAGCATGGGGAAGTGGAACGAACACCTGTTCTTCTTCACTTTATCCTTCCTCCCATCCATTTTCTGCCTCCCTTCTGGCAAATTTGAACGGTAAGTTCTCTCAGAGCAAGGGTCTGTCTTCTTGTGTTCTGCCCATTGATGAGGTTATATAAATCACAAGAACAACTATTAATAATAATGTAATTGTTATTAAAACCATACACTGTTCAACACACTTTACCAGTTTTATGAAATTTAATCTTACACTGACTGCCACCCAGAAGTAATGCTTAATCTTCATATCCTATACCTAGGTACTTTCTACTCCTGTACCTATAGGATTCAGTTTTCCCCCTTAATAATACTGAGTTGCTACAATTATGTCCATGCCACTGATTTCCCCCCAGAGATATGAATGGGTGCCTGATCTTCTTTGATTTCCAAATGTTTGCAAAGGCAGTTATTGGAAATGCCATAACAAAAGGTCATTAAAGACTAGGAATGCTGCTACCAGTTTGGCTTGTGACCTGTTTACAGGTTTTGATCAAGGAAGCTGAATGCCACATGGACTGTTCACCTGTATCTGAATGACACGAATGTGTCTAATTGGTGTGTGTGTGTGGAGGGGAGGAGATGTGTGATTACATGCTGCTTTCCAACAGAGGCAGTCCACACCCCATCCCATGTCTGGAGTTCCCTCCAACTTAAAAGGCAAATGATTAAAAGGGGAAAATAATGTTTTACATTTTGTGTACAGCATTACTTCTCTGTTATGTCTGTTATATGAGAGCATCGCTCACTCTCCATTAACAGCTGCCAAGTTGTCTAGCTCCAGATCAATTTGGGCATGCAGATTCTCACGCAGCCTCATGAGAGTTGTTTATTTCCCTCCTTCCCTGTTATCATCCCTGTCACCCACCCATTTTATAAAAATCTTTAAAACTACTAAGATGGATATGTGTCAGGACATCCTAGCACATGGCACCCCACACAGATAACAAAAAGGAACAGCTGCTAAATGGTCCAAAGCACAGATAAATCTGCACTTGAGCCTGGCATTCTTTAAGCAAAAGCTGCTGTGAGTGTGGCTGTCTTCACATACTGTTCAAGAAACAAATGGAGTGGAGCTCAACTGAGCTGTGGCCCTGTAGCACAAGCAGCTTCTGGGTAATTGCAAAGCCTCTCAGCACAGTCTTTTGAGTATTGAATCGGACATCAAACAGCAATGTTGAAGTGATCTGGTGAGAGGGCTAAAGACAACGGGCTGGATTCCTAAAGTGCCATTCCGCCAGCATAACAGCAGAAACACTGGCAGAACAGAACAGTCGGTCTCCTCCCATAATTTCCCATGCACTACTTGTGGTCTTCAGGCTACCCCCTGCTGGCTCAGGGTGGCCTGCCTGGTATTAGACCCTTGGGGAGTCCACTCACTGGAGATATTCAGGAAGTAATTCAAGGCTTGTTTGTTCGCCAGGACTTTGGAGGGGTATTAACAGCAGGCAACTTTCTTGTGCGGGGGGAGGGCAGAAGGCATTTGGGAGTTTTATTTGATTTTAATCTCTAATGTTTTAATAGCCACTTGTAAACTGCCTTGAGTCAAGAGGTAATGCCAGGTTTAAATGTTTGATAAATAAATGTCTTGTGATTGAGGAAGAAAGGGCAACTCCCACTCTAGAGCCCCATTTTGCCTCCCACTCTGTTCCTGTGGTTCCTTTGACCCACCGGGACCCAATTTCAGGGGACACAGAAACCGGGGGAGGGAAGAAAGTTGTCCTTATTTCAGAGTTCAGTTCATTTATTTTATGCTCATAGACCAATCAGTCATGAGCATAGGAAAAAGGTATACTGTTAAACAACATAATGATTAAATATACAAGTTCAAATATAGGAATTACATTTACAGCTTTCATAAAACATCGTTAAAATTTTAGATATACAAAATTGTACAATTTTAAAAGTTGCCCTTCATCTATGCAGTTCTGCTGAGGCTACATAGGATCCAAGCCAGTGTGTTTTCCTAATCAGAAAGGTAGAACCAATGGAGCAGGGTGTGGCTTACAAGGTATGCTGAACCGTTTGGGCAAAAGCCCAAGCTGGTGTGGAAGCAACTATGGAGAGAGAGGCAACTGGTCCACTCAGAGTATGTGCAAAGGAGGTCTAAGCTTGTACAGCTTCAGAGAACTTTTTATTTTATGTGCTTTTAAAAATATATATATAAATAAAATATAACTATGCTTAAATCCCACCCAACAATCTTCATTCTCAGCAAACTCAGTGTTACAGTTTGTAAAAGAGAGCTATACACAGCACTGTAGGTATTTCTTTATTCTTTTTTGCATCCACAATTTGGTCAAGGATGGTTCCATACTTTTGGCTTACCAAAAGACTTGGAGAAATAGATTAATTGCTTTTCTACGGCAGCAGGGCTTTCTGAACAGCTGGATCAAAGCAAGGAACAGGAAGTGAAATTTTAGTCTGTTTTTAATAGAATGCAGATCTAAACAATAAAAGGCAAACAGTTGCTCATACAGAACCCACCTTAAATTTTGGTGACAGCTCCCTGGAAGATGGCACAGCCACATACGGGAGGCTGAAGTGCTAGAAGGAATGCATCTTCAGGCAACGGCCGAAAGGACAGTGCTGAAAACCACAGCCCCCCGAAAGTGCATTTGGGAGAAGGCAGGATGAAGCAAAAGGGACACATTGAGTGGTTAGGCATCTCAACTGTCAACCTGCCTCTGGTTTAAAGTGCCTGATTCTTTTTCCCAAAGTGATGACTGTAGGAGCTGAATGTCTTTTCTTTCCAAATGCTTGTAAAAGTAGAAATGCGGTAAGAAAAGGCTGCTAAAGAAAATATATAGATGAATGAAAGCCTAGGTCATCACCCCCAGCTGCCTCTTCTCAAGGTTTGTTTGTTTGTTTCCCTGAAGCTTGTTTTGTATGTGTTTTAGTGGACAAGAATGGACAGTTAAGAATAGCATTGAAACACTGTAGAGTATCTGGTAAAACATTTAACCTACATTCATCACTAAACGTAGATTGTCGATCTATAAGCAGTCTGGTTCCTTGCTCTGCTGAGAAATCATAAAGATCTAACAAATACATTGCTATAGTTGCTGCCATCGCCACTATCTCTGCTGCAGCCGCTATAATTTCTTGCTAGCATTGCTGAAGTGACTGTGAACAGTATTCTTCTGGTGGAGTGTAATTTGTTTTTCATCAGGTCTCTCTGATTCACTGCTGAAATAACCATTGGTGAGTTGGTATTATGAGTACCCTAGGGCTCCCTTGATTATTGGGCCCCATGTTTTAATTGACTGCAAAAAATAAACTGATTTTTACTTGAAGATCATTATGTTTCATTGCATTTCTGGATATCACCATAGTGTTTTAAAAAAGACAGGTATTAAATAATGACAAAGTGGTCAATCAAGCCTGGCCCACCAGATGTATTGTACAAAACTGGAGAAGGGGTAACTTCTGGAGCAGGTAGCTACTTGCCTGCAGCTGACTCCCATCATCCACTTCAACTCTGAGAGAAGCTAGGTTTATGCTGGTTACCTGTCAAATAATCCCATTAGTTGTGCTGAACAGAGTACGTAAGGGTAATATGAAGATTTCATCAAGCAGGGAACATGCACTGTGGCTCTTTGATCTGTGCTGCTCATTAATATCCTTTATAGCCTTGGGGAACTTCTTGCTTTGATTTCCATTTGATTTTGTTCAGTATCTTTGAATTTGTAGGATGTTTTGATTGTCTCCTCAATATTTTTGCTCACAAAACTGCATCTTGTAAAGCTGCCATCTGTTCTTTATATATGTACCAGAGTTCTCTACTCAGGAGATTTCCTGGTCTCGAAGAAACATTGAATCAAATGCACACTATGTTTCAAAGCAGAGATGGGGGGGTGAGCAAGCTGGTTTTGTAGCTCTTATTGCAAGAAAATGTAAACAACCATAGTTTTCTACTTAGCTCATATGACAGTTCTGCGCACACAATCATATTCTTATATCTAATTTCCTTGCTAACTTTGATGCTATTAATATTTGGGGCATCTTGTCATACTGGGGATGCTATTGTGTGGTTCCTGTTGCAAAATGCAGGTACCCCAAAGTGAATGGGTATACTTTTCTCAGGCAGGAGTTTGGCCTATCCATGGTCAGTGTGGTTTAGAACTTTGGAACTGCAGTTGTACCAAGACTATTAATCTGGAACAGAAATTGTAATGCCTTCATATAGATCAAGCCCCACCAACCATTATCCATATCTTCAAGGCACTATAATTAATCATTTTGTTTTAATATATTATTGTAGAATAGGGAATCACTACTGTTCAGAATCTTCAATTTGTTCAGAAAATGACATCCTTACAAATGCAGAGATATTCATACTGCAGCAGCCCTTCTGGATCATTAGTGCTCTCCTTCCTTTTTTTTTTTTTTTTTTTTTACAAAAACAATTCAAAGAGCTGGATTTAATCTATACAACTTTAAAAGGCTTACCTTTCTACTGTCATCACAGTCCCTATAATGAGTTCACTCTGTTAAAAAAATTAGATGTAATAGTGTGGGCAGGGTAGAGAAGATATTCTTCTGCCTCTGCCATAACACTAGAATGCAGGGGTCAGGGTCACCCAATGGAGTTGATTTGTGGTAGCTTTTGGCAAAATAAAGCTTCTCTTCACACAATGCATAGTCCACTTGTGCAAGACATGATTAACTAGATTAGGTAGCATTAAAAATAGACAAGTCAATATCAATTTAATTTGTCAACAACTATTAGCCATAGTAATTAAACAGAACCCCTATGTTATATATTCCTGAATACCAAATAGTAATGTCAAATAGCTATGGATGGCCTTCACAATCATCTGTTGCATATGCACAACCAAAGGCATCTAGGATAAGAATGCTGGACTAAAACATATGATCCAACAGGATGGTTATTATGGTCCCACCTGATTTAAATTAAAGCCAGTTCCAGGTTTTCATGGGCCCTGGCCAACACAGAATAACTGAGCCTCCTTTCCCTAATGGTACAACCCCTTTCTCCCCTAACTATATCCCTTCCATTTGGCTCTAGCCTTCCATTTGGCTCTATCCCTTCCCTTTGGCTCTAGCCTTTCCTCTTTAAGCACATCCTTTCCATTTCAATTTGTTTACTCTGGTAAAGAGAATTTTGCTTTCTTGGTTGCATGAAAGCAATACAGAAAACCATCACTCTGTAGATGCAGCTGGAGGATTGGGTCAGGGAAATGCCTCCCTGAGAGAGGGGGTGGTTGCCCCTTCTCTGGTGGATAACCTGTGCCAGGAGATAGATAGGCCTAGTGCAACCCTGTTAATGCTCCTGGACCTCTTAACAGCTTTCAGTGCCATCAATCATGGTATTCTTCTGGACCGCCTTTCAGAGCTGGGACTGGAAGACACTGTTTTGTGGTGGTTGCAGTCCTACTTCAAAGGTAGGTTTGAAAATTTCAGCTGGGGGCTACAGCTTGGCACATTGGCTTCTGGCCTACAGGGCCCCACAAGGTTTCATCTTGTGCCCTATGCTTTTCAACATCTACATGAAGCCACTGGATGAGGTGATTGAGAGATCTGTGCTGAGTTGCCACCGATATGTGAATGACACTCAGCTCTATCTCATATTTCCATCAGATCCAAGGGAGGCTCTTGAATAAATCAGTTTTGCACAGTTAGAAGAAAGCCAGGAGAGTGGGAGCTTTCCTGACCTCCTCAGATAGGCTATTCCATAAGAAGGGAACCACAGTAGAGAAAGCGTATGTACTGGCAGCTGTCGAATTTGTTCACCTGCAGGTTGGCACCCACAGAAAGCCCTTCAGTCAGGGACCAGGTAGTGGTGCTTGGCCTCTGACTCCAATCACAGCAATGGCGATACTATATTGAGCAGATCCTTACACTGGTTTTACTCTTCCCAGGAATGCCGGGCCGCACGAGAGAAAGTGCAAAGCTAGCATGCAAAGCAAAGGAACAAGGTCACTCACTGGCACGAGGTCTCTAGGCAGTTCAGATGCAGGAGCTGGAATCTGGCACCCAGACAGGAAAACACTAAGCACAGAGCTTATCAGTAGGATGTAGACAAGAGGAATCTCTGACATGAGTGTCAGAGCTGGCAGAAACAACAGAGTTGTTCCCACAAGGAATCTGGCTGGCAGCCCAGCTTTTATTGCCCTATGTAGCTAAGCCCTCTTCTGCACTCAGCTGTTTCGTATCACCTGGTGGTGCCAATTCTTGTGTGAACTTATGATGCTGTGCTGATAAGTGTGTGTTCCTTCTTCTTTTTTGTATTGTGAGCTATGCCTTTAATCTCTGCTGTTCGGCCAGCCTGGGAGATCCTGGAGGTGATAAGCTCTCCTGTTGCTGCCTCTGCTCTTTCGTCCCTTGCCAAGAGGAACAGCCTTTATCCCCAGATGATGTTTTTGCTGGCTCAGAGTCCAGGTCCCGCCTCTCTAGTAAGTACTCTGAGGGTGTGGGGCCCTGCTGTGCCACCCCTTCATTTTCAGAAGAGGAAAGTTCAGGCTGACTCACAACAGCCCTGTTGACATGAGTGAAGTTGTTGTGGTAGAGCATGGGCAGTCCCACAGATAAGACGGACCAAAGCCATGAAGTCCTTTGTATGGGATAGCCAACTGAGCCCAGTAACAAATGGGCAGCCAATGGAATGTCTGTGGAATGAGAGTAATCTGCATGCTTCATCAAGCTGTGGCATTCTGGACCAGTTGGAGTTTCCAAATTAATTTTGAAGGGAGGCCAATGTACAGTGCATGACAGTAGGTTAGTCTCAGTGTTACTGTGGTGTGGATCCAGTTGGCCAGATCAGCTGTGTCAAAATAAGGGGCCATTTTATAGGCTAGGCTGAATAGGTAGTTGCTCCGTCACCCATTGCCAGGTGGCAAGAGCTTGTGCCCCCTGCACTTTGGCTGCCCGGGCCACCGCGGCGGCTGCCACCAGCGGCTCAGCCGCTCGCTGTAGCAACAACTTCAGTTCACAATAGTCAGTGAGCAACGGCTGGGCTGTTATTTTGCAGCTACATTAACTTGCTTCTCCAGTAATAAAGATGGATTTAGTATAACACCAAGGCTTTAAACTGTGTCAGCAAATGTCACCTGAACTCCATCAAAAGTGAGGAGAACAATGTCCTTCAAGACCTTCACCTTCCCAGCCAGCATTACCCCTGTCTTTTCAGGGTTTAGTTTTAATTTGTTCTCTTTTAGCCAATTAACTACAGCAGCCAGGCTGCAACTCAAGACCTCTATTGCATCAGTATAAGATTTGGATAAGAAGAAGAGTTAGTTTTTATATGCTGACTATGGCTGTTGAAAAAAAAATTCGGTTAAATTCGGATTCGGCAAAATTTGGCTTGTTTTGATTCAGGAAATGCCAAAGTCTGAACTCCCCCGAATCGGATCCATGGAATTCGGTGCGAGATTTGGAGTTAGGGGAAAAATTCAGCGACCCCATGGGACTCTAATCTCCGTGTCCGGGACGAACTTTGGTGGCTTGACTGGAGGAGGTGTGCTTGGCGCAAGAGGACTCTGCCCTCCTGACTCGACTGGTAGCCGACTTCGGTGCATCCCAGATGGCGCGGAGGGACGTGGCCACTCCAACCCAGGAGCCCACCCATCCTTCACCCATGACGGAAGGCCAGGGGGAACACATCCCGAATCTCGACCAGTCCAGCCTGGACACTCAAAATGCCGCCGCCAGGAAGCTTCTATGCCTCATGGATCTGCCGCTGAAGACGGTGACAGAGGAGGATGTCCAGCAAATTCTGGAACTGGAGTACGACCCTTCCTCCGTGGATCTCGCCCAGCAAGCCCAGCCGTTGCTCACTGACTATTGTGAACTGAAGTTGTTGCTACAGCGAGCGGCTGAGCCGCTGGTGGCAGCCGCCGCGGTGGCCCGGGCAGCCAAAGTGCAGGGGGCACAAGCTCTTGCCACCTGGCAATGGGTGACGGAGCAACTGTTGGCGAAGATGGCCGCAGCCCAGGCAAGGGCCTCCCTGGAACGGGCGGCAGCAGCGGCTGGAGCGCCCCCGAAAGGCAGTGGGGGTGTGGACTGGCCCTCTCTCCCATCCTTCCCCTCATCCTCTCCGGACATCCGTTATGGAGCGAGGCCCGCAGACGACGGCTTGCTGGAGCAACCTCTCATTGCACCTTTGCACCCAACGTATGGAACTACATGGAGGAGGGCAATTCAGATGAAGGGGACTCAGACGAATGGAATACTAACCTCATTGTTAGCCACCCCCACCGTACGGGGGGGGGGGGCGAAGAGGAAATACAGGCGTTAAAGTACCAGAATCGGGAACTATTGGAGCGGATGGCCCTGATGCAAGACCAAATGGACGTTCTGGTGCTGGAGTATGGACGTTTGCACCAGACCCAAACTGTAACCGCACCGACCCCAGGACTGCCTCAGTTGGGTTCGGCTGTGCCTCCCAGAAGGGGGCTGGCTCAACTGGCGGCACCACTCCAACCAGCCGCCCCAGTTCAGCCAGCGGTCCCTCTCCAGCCGGCTCAACCTGCGGTCCCACTCCAACCGGCGGCACCGTTTCAGCTGGCTGCCCCAATCCAGCCGGTGGTCCCAATCCCACCAGCGGCACTCGTGGTGCCATGGCAGCAGCCCCATTTGCAAGTGACTTTTGACGGGTCTGCGGAAGCGCTACCTTGCTTCCTGCATCAAGTGGATAGTTACATGAGAGAACAAGGGCACGCTTTCCCTACAGAAGACAGTTGGGTGAGGTTTGTCTCGTCTCTATTGACAGGGAGGGCCGCTGAGTGGATGATTTTACAATTCGATACCAGGGCCCGATCCGTTCGCTCCTTCAATGAGTTCATGCGAGCGTTAAGAAAACGTTTTGATGACCAGTTTCGAGGTGAGAAGGCCAAAACCACCATTCTACAGCTTCGTCAGGGGTCCTCCTCAGTCAGGGAATTTGCTGATGAGTTCCAAAGACTCACTAGTAAAATTGTGGACTGGAGAGAGGCCAACCGTATACATTACTTTCGGGAGGCCTTACACCCTGAAATCCTGAATTGGGCATACATGCAGCGGGATCCAGCCACCCTAGAGGAGTGGATTCTGCTGGCGGAGGAAGTGGAGAGCTGCCACCAGGTCGTGTCCCTTGCCCAACGCTGGGCTAAGGAAGGGGCCAAGCTCCCTACCAAACCTCCAGTTGTTGAGCTGCGGAGGCAAGCTCAAACCTCACTGGATCGGGTGATGCACTTCCAGAAGGGAGCCTGCCTCGTTTGTGGTGCCATGGGTCATTTTGCTGCAGCCTGCCCGTCGCGCCCGGAGCGGCCAACCCAACACCCCCGAGCGGAGGGGACTCCCCGGGGGAGGGGAAATACTCGGAGGAGGAGTGCTGTAGCCAATCGTAGCGTTGCTCCCGGGCGGAAGGCACCCCAAGCACCTTTAATGTACATCGGGCAGGCCTCCAAGGATCCTCCACTGGCGGACCCGTCAGGGTCCAGGATTACAATTACAACTCCCCCGGGCGGGGACAGCTCTGCTTCATCCGAGGAAGGTGGACAGTGGGACTCCCCTGCATTGAATCCCGTAGCGCTCCTTGAGCAGCCAAAAAACGGACAGGGTCTGCGGTAGATGGAGCAACACCGCAGACCACTGCAGAGCCTCCTACACGACCCAAGGCTCCATTAATGGTGAGAGATGTAGAAGAGACTGTATATTTGGATGTGGTTTTGCAAAAGTATAGAGGGGGCCCCCAGGTACAGGTGAAAGCCTTAGTAGACTCGGGGTGTGCTCGCACTCTAATCAATGAAGACACTTTTAAAGCTCTAAAAGTGAAAGCTGTGCCGTTACCAGCGCCAGTCCAGTTCGCCCAAATGGATGGCAGTGGTTTTAGGGGGGCAGTAAACCGTCACACAAGTGGGGTAGCGATGGGTATAGGTCAGCACTGGGAACAGATTCATTTTACCATTGTCCCCGGATTCGTTACGCCATTGTATTGGGAGCAAACTGATTAGTTGGACACAGTCCCACCATAGACTGGGTGGCCAAAACCTTAGCTTTCAACAGCCCGCAATGTGTACTACACCATTGAGAAGTAGCCGTTTTAACTCCAGCTCTAGCATCGGAGGCGCCCAATTCGTCCCAACTACCCCCCGAGTATCGGGACTTTGCGGATGTTTTCAATGTACAAGAATGCGACGTGCTACCCCAACCACCGCCCTACAGACTGTGCGATTGAGGTGGTGGGGGATGGCAAACTGCCTAAAAGCAGAATTTATCCCATGAGTCCTACTGAGAGGACAGTGCTCTGTGAGTTCCTGGACAAGAATTTGGCTCTTGGTTTCATTCGCCCCTCCACAGCACCGTACTCGGCACCAGCCTTTTTTGTGCGTAAGAAAACGGGCAATTTACGATTGTGCGTTGATTTTCGAAAACTCAATGCAGTGACTCAAGCAAACGCTGACCCTATTCCCCTGATCTCCGATCTTTTGGGGCAACTGAAGGAGGGGCACATTTTTACCAAGTTGGACTTAGTTGAAGCCTACTACCGTGTTAGGATCCGGGAAGGGGATGAGCCCTTGACAGCCTTTTCAAGTTGCTTTGGGATGTTTGAATATCTGGTGATGCCCTTTGGCTTGAAAGGGGCCCCAGGGGTCTTCATGCAATTAATTAACGAAGTCCTACACGATTTACTATTTAAGGGGGTGGTGGTTTATCTAGACGACATTTTAATTTACTCTAAAACCTACAAAGAGCACGTTGCTCTGGTTAAAGAAGTGTTACAACGTCTCAGAGACAACCAACTCTATGCTAAGGTGTCTAAGTGCGAATTTCACCAAAAGCAATCGACTTTCCTAGGCTACATTATCTCGCATCATGGATTAACTATGGACCCGGAGAAGGTGCAGGCAGTGATTGACTGGGAGCCACCCACAACTCGAAAACAGGTGCAAAGATTTCTCGGCTTCGCAAATTTTAACTGAGGGTTCCTCCCCAACTTCGCACAAGTTGCACTACCCATCACTGACCTTCTCAAAACGAAGGGGAAGGTGAGTGCAGCTGCCCTGCCTTCTGCCCGAGTGGATTGGACCCCCCAATGTCAAACTGCTTTTGACAATCTTAAACAACTGTTCACTTCTGAACCAGTGTTGCGACACCCTGACTGCGAACAGCCCTTCATAGTCCAAGTAGATGCTTCTGAAGTAGCAATGGGGGGTGCACTTCTACAGAGGGGGGAGGACGGACGGCTGCACCCTTGCGCATACTTCTCTAAGAAGTTCGCCCAATCTCAACTCAATTGGCCTATATGGGAAAAGGAGGCAGCAGCAGTTAAACATGCCTTGACACTATGGAGACAGTATCTAGAAGGCTCTAAAGTCCCCTTTGAGGTCTGGAGTGATCACAAGAACTTGGAAGCTCTAACAGGAGTTCGCAAGCTCTCCGCGAAACAGGTGCGGTGGGCGGATTTCTTTTCCAAGTTCAGTTTTGTGCTGAAACATGTTCCTGGAAAGCAAAACCTACTGGCGGATGCTCTAGCCAGGCTTCCCCAATACCCAAATAAACTCAATTAGCCCACTGAATCCCTTTTCACCCCAGTTCAATGGGGGATGCTACCCACCCTGGCAGTACAAACTCGTTCTCAAACCCAAGCCCTACAGCAACCACCTTCCGCGGGGGAGGAAGTGCAGAGTTCGGCAGAGCCACCCTCTCTGCTGCTTCCGTCAGCGCCAGGGAAGCCTGCTGAGCAGCGCCCGGCCGAACTGGCTATATTGATGTTTCAGGGGAGGAGGGTGGAGCTGATATAGCCAAATGGTCTCATACAATTCAAACGACCTGGCCATGGCTGATTAAAAATCTGGAACGAGCCAAATGTAAATTCAAGGCTCAGGCTGACAAACACCAATCTCCAGGGTGGGATTTCAAGGTGGGAGATCTGGTATATCTATCCACCAAGAACCTACGGTCCACCCGCCCGTGTGGAAAGCTCAGTGCCAAATATGTGGGGCCCTTTCCCATTTCCAGGATTATCAATGCAGTGACAGTGGAACTCTCCCTGCCCAAATCCCTGCGGAGAGTTCACCCGGTGTTCCACATTATTCTCCTCAAACGACACGTTGCCTCCCCTCAGTGGCACCCCGAGCCACCTCCTGAGGTGCCTGAAATGGTGGTGGTGGGGACAAGCATTTTGAAGTATCTAAAATCCTGGACTCCCGAATCCACCGTGGTACCCTTCAATACTTGGTTCGTTGGAAACATTTCAGTCCTGCTCAAAATGAATGGGTGTGTGCTAACGATGTCTCCGCCCCCCGGCTGGTTCGAGAATTCCATGCCACCTATCCACAGAAACCTGCTTCTGGTGGGTGAAGGGGGCCTTTGGGGGGGGCAGAATGTCAGGCATAGCCTGAGAATGGTATGTTGTGGGTGAGCCAGATGCCAGCCAAGGCCAATCTGTTATTCCTTTTCCTAAGTGTTTTGACTCCCTTCGTGAGAACCTCTGGAAGCCGCTCTTGGGAGGGGGGTTACCATGGTACCCTGGGCTATCTGTTTTTTGATTATCTATTTATGCCATGCACTGTACAATTGATCCTCACTAGTATCCTCTTGATTCTTGGCTTCTGTTACCAGTTGATCTTTCCTAATAAATCAGCTTTCGTAGAATTCCCTGCCTGCTGAGTCTATGGGATTATCACGGGACTAGAGCTCACAACCTCTGCCACTGAGTATGATGAGGCTTTTTGCAAACTTGCATCCCAGAGCGAGAAGGCTAGATGTGATCTTATTAATGACAAATTGTGGCTAGTTATATATAAGGAGCAAGCACGACCAGGGAAAGATGGGCCGTTGGGGAGGGGCCTGCAGGGACCTGTCCCGGTGTGTCTGCTGGGTATTCAACCACAGTAAGTGCCACTGGGCTAGATGCCATTTTGAGCATAGTTGTGAGGCCTGTTTGGGTCCAAACCCCAGTTCCACGTGCCCTCGCAGCAATGGTAACCAACATCCCTTTTGAGGCAGCAGTCTCCTTTGGGTCCAACCACAAGAACGGGGGTTTGCTGGCAATAGCCTGGGCAGAATATAAGGATGGTTCCACGGGCACACTGGCTAACACACCCATCAAACTTGAAGCACTTGCCCCCCTCCTCTCAAACTACCTTGTTCTACTAGCAGCAAAAAAATTTTGTGGGAAAGTTTCTCCAAAGGATTCCGTATCCCATTTTTTGGCCCTCAGGTTCCCATGGAATCTGGCAATTTGAAATCAACTAAGGAATTGCCGGAAGTTGTGGCAGCAAAAATTGCCAAGGAGTGTGCTGCAGGCTGTGTGGCTGGCCCCTTTAGTTCTCCTTCCATGTCAAATTTGAGTGTTTCCCCTCTGGGGTTGTATTTAAAAAGGCACCAAGGGAGTATTGGATGATTCACCACCTGTCCTATCCCAAGGGTTCATCAGTGAATGAGGCCATACCACCAGAATTTTGTTCTGTAAAGTATGCATCTTTTGACTATGCCAGAAGCATAATCCGGTCCTGTGGCCCTGGTGCAAAAATGGCAAAATGTGACATTCAGTCAGCATTTCGTTCACAAGAGTTTTGTTCCCATTCATTTAGGATTGGTGCGGCTATGACTGCAGCCAACTTAGGGCTGCCAGATGGTCGTATATGAGCCATTGGGAGGTGGAGGTCCTCGTTTTACAAGGGTTACATCCAGCCTCACCTTGATATGTGTTAATCTTCTTTCTTTTGAGTTTCAGTGGGGTAAAATAAGCGGGTATGTCTCTACGGGCACAGCATTGTACACTGGCACACCTTTTTCAGGCTGCAGATTAGCCGTGACAATATCCCAATGGTAACAGCCCGGCACCCATCTGGGTTGTGGCTAGAAGCCCGATGCCAACCTTTGATCACACGTTGTGCCACAAAGGATACACATGGGTAAGTATATCCGTGAGCCTGACTAAAAAAATGAAAGAGCTTCCATATGTACCCCCATTGTCCTGGCAGAAAACCCACTATCCTTAAGGTGGGCTAGGTACTGCAAGACCATGTGCTCTGGTGCTGGAAACCCACCCCCCAGGTCCTCTATCATTCACAAAAAAGGTCATATTTGGGAATATAGAAAGGAAAAGAACAGTAGCCACGTATGCTATTGCGGCCTGGTTGCCTGGAACTGTGCTCTGCTGGTCTGAAATGCTAGAGCACCGCTGTTGGTGGAAGGGTAGTGCCCCAGGAAACTGGGCATAGCAAGGCATAAAGCCACTAATGCCATGGACAAGGTAGTGGTAGCTCTTAAGGGCCTGGTTTTTCATCATTGGGACGTATCACATAATTTGGCGGCCATATTCCGGCCGGATGTAGTTCACCTCTCAGACTGAGGACTTGACACCTGGCTACACAGCATATGGAATGGCCTGAAGGATTGGCTTCAGCTGTAGGTGCATTGGAGGGAGCTGGGCTGGGCCATGAGCCCTGCCGGCTCTTTGACAGTGTTCACAAGTGTCCAGTTCAGTTTTTGGGGGAAGTGACCTGCATGCCCCTTTTCTCACCATTGGGGATCCCAATAAGGGACTCTGGGGGAGGCTTGGGAGCTCTCCAGACAGCCTCCTTTCAAGTGGTGGGGGAACCACCAAGTGGCTCATGCCCAGGTGAAATCCCAGTACTGCCATCCCAGGATACTCCCAGCAGGCTCACTGGGAGTTGGGTGGACATCTGTCTGCATTGGGGTCAGATGATGTCCCAGAACCAGCCCCCCTGCTGCACCATTGCAACTTCCAGCTGTTGCCAATAAACAAATTGTGGGCATTTCACTCCAAAACTGGTTTGGTGTCCAGTTATTGATGGCATACAATATAGGTGATGGTAAGACCTATGCATCCTCTCCACATTCGGCCCTGGGCCAGCAACTGACATCCACGTCAGAGCACATTCTTGATATTTTATCAGCAAAAAACTTAGCAGAGGTTTCGCAGCTAATTGTCCTGAGACAACAAAGGCCCACATTTTGGCATCTGCAGTAGCTACCTTGAACAACTGGGATGGCTGTCAGCTTACTGATGCTATAAATCCAGATACATTGTTGCCCCTGCCTCATATCTTTTCACTCTGGAACTAAATAGTCATAGAAGGCATTTTCACAAGCCAGATGCTCTGCCTTCCCCTCAGCACTCCTAGAGGGTAGATATTTTTTTTAAATCCCCATTTTAGAGAGATTATGCTGGTGTGATACAGGGGAGGTAGAAACTGTGGAGCATATCCTCATCCACTGCCCTTACTATGAAGAGATCCGTGGCAAATTTATCCAGCCCTGGATTAACAAGCTCTCTGATAACTCGGAGGCAGAGAGGGCAAGGAAGTTCCTCTTGGATGAAAATCCAAGGGTTACCATAGATACTGCTAAATTTTGTGCTGCCACGACCAAAATTAGGTGCAAATTGCTGGGATGACATGTCTTATTACCTATGTATATAGTAGCACCCTCTTAGGATTTTATGTATTTTATATTTATATTAATGTATTTTATATTCTTATATTTGGAATTTCTCCTTTTAATATCGATGGGATTTTAGTCAACTGTTGACTAATTTATTTTTTTGTATGTGACTGGCTATTTACTAAATGACTGACTGAATGCCATGAGTGAGGGGCCCAATCCCTTAGATTTGCCTCCTGATTGGATGGAAAAAGTAGTAACTACCAGACATGTACTTCCCATTCAAACTAATGGAAAATGAAAATGTGTGAACGTAAACACTGTAAATGAATTTTCAAATGAAAACAAATAAAAGCACAACTTTATCAAAAGTTGAAAGGGTGCACTGGAACGGCAAAGTTCGTATAATACTCAGTATAAGAAACATTCTTGTGCTAAACTTCAAAGACTTGGAATTTTCTTTATATATCAAAGTAATTCACAGAATCTTTAGCCTGGGAACTCAAACTTCCCTGGGATCAAGGGTCTACTGCCCTCTGGAGTATGAAATCAGAATCATAACTGCATACCCAAGAAGCTGCAAAGGGAGAGTCTGTACCAGCCAGTAAGCTTCATATCCTAAACCTAAACAGAATCTAAACCTACTTAACCCCAAGTTAAAGGTATGTATCATGTACTTTCTGCACCACAGAAATTCAAATCTGACAAGATTAACAGCCCAAAAGCAGAAGGTAAAACAGGCATAGAGGGAATTTTCTGATTAGACTCTCATAAGTGGATTATGCTGCCCTGGCACAGTGCAAACAGTCTTAAACCCACAGCATGCCTGCATATATTTGTCAAGTTATTATGCGCAGAGCCTTAAGAGGCAGCAGGTTTCCACTAACAGTCAATTTAAGCGGATGTTAGTTTTTAGTGACTGTGTGTTCTGCACAGAATAACTGTTTGGTGCACAACCACATTATTCAAGAATAAATAAGTATAATCTAAACAAGGACATTAGCACAACTCCATTTTCCATTTGTTGGGAAATTGAAGTGTGGGTGATTCTTTTTTAATCAGTGATTTCATTAACGACTTGCTATGGGGAAACCAGATGCAACTTGAGCATCTTCAGCAAGTAATAATGATGCAGTTGAGTACACAATGGATATTTTGCAACAAGACCATAAATACACACACCACACACACATATTAGAAAGAAAGAAAAACCCAAAGATAATATGCATTCTTTACTCCAGAATGTGAGGAGGAGGAGAGCACAACGCACATGCTCTGGATTCCTCAAAAAGAGGACACTAATAGTGTATTCTCTAGTTATTTATAGTTATAGGAACAGTTTATCTATCTATCTATCTAGCTAGCTAGCTAGCTATTTATCTATCTATCGCATTAAGGTAAACAAGCATGCTCTTCTGATATCACAAAAGAGGATTTGATGGACTTTCTGCTTGCTTTAATAGAGCAAATACACGTAACTTTTCACTTACCTCATTTTCCAGCCATTGCAACTGACATGCTTTTTGTATTCAAGCAACATCAGTCTAATTAAGCAGCTTGTGGAATATTAGAAGGCATTCCCAAGAGCCCACAACTCTCCTTTGGTTTATGTCCTATACTGCACTTGGTTGGAATGTATGCACTTTGGGGTAGAAATGCATCTATAAAACATATTTGATAAAGCTGCATTGGAGCTTACCTAGTCAGAATGCTGCACCCACCAAATGCATCCTACTTTAAGCTGAAGGAAGGCTAGACTTCACAAAATCACAAAATCACACAAGGTTGGAAGAGACCACAAGGGCCATCCAGTCAATCAATCAATCAATCTTTATTTTACGGTCATTTTACCAAAAATAGAACGCATCTAATCAAGAGTAACATAAATTTGTAATAAAACAGTATCAGTCAATCGAAAAGTCCACAAAATAAATCAATAAAGTCCTCTATCTAAAAAGGTAAGTAAGCTACTTTCTAAAATGTTTACCTATCAAATTGTACCTATTTGTACATTACATCCTTTCAGGCCTTATATATGGCAGCACAAAATTTGGCCACACATCTTGAAGTTTGTGTGTTACTATCTTCCAGTAGTCATTGGATACAAATTTTATCAGGTAGCCCTGTATTATTTCTTAGAATTTCTTGAATAGTCTTAGATCTTAACTCATGATGGAGAGGGCAGTATAAAAAGACGTGTTCACGGGTCTAAATTTCTTCACCATTGCATGGGCAGACTCTCTCGGAAAGAGGAATTTTTTTATATCTGCCTTCTAGGACGGCCAATGGCAAAGCTCCACATCTGGCTAATGTGAAAGCCCTTCTAAATTTGTTCACCTCCAGTGTCATCAGATATGGGGCTGCCATCATCAAGTGTCTGAATTTCTGTGAGGCTATGAAACCAGGGGACCTTGCGAGGTCATGCTGTTTCTCAGTGTCTACCACTCTCTGCCTTACTACTTTTTTAAACTGATCTCCGCTCAGTGTAGGGCCATCCAGTGCAACCCCCTGCCATGCAGGATCTCACAATCAAAGCACTCTCGACAGATGGCCATCCAACCTTTCCTTAAAGACCTCCAAAGATGGGGACTCCCCCCTCCCCTCGAGGCAGCGCATTCCACCGTCGAACAGCCCTCACCGTCAGAAAGTTCTTCCTAATGTTTAGGTGGAATTGCTTTTCTCTTAGTTTAAATCCATTACTCTGTGTCCTAGTCTCCGAAGCAACCGAGAACAAGCTATTTCCCTCATTAACATGACATCCCTTCAAATATTTAAACATGGCTATCATGTCACCCCTTAACCTTCTCTTCTCCAGACTAAACAAACCCAGCTCCTTAAGTCTCTCTTCATAGGGCATAGATTCCAGACCTTTGACCATTCTGGTCGCTCTCCTCTGGACACGCTCCAACTTGTCAACATCCTTCTTAAATTGTGGATCCCAAAACTGGACACAGTATTCCAAGTGTGGTCTGACCAATGCAGAATACAGTGGTAGTACAACTTCCCTTGATCTAGACACAATACTCCTATTTTTTAATAATTTCTTTTATTTTTTCCAAATCATTATACATTCCAGTTCACATATCAAAAAGTATAATTCATTAACTTCCCCTCTCCCCTCCTCTAACCCTTTATTTAACATTGTTTCTCTCTTTGTATTATTTGTCTAATTCAATTGTAACCAAAGCATCCATGTCTAATATATCCACACTGAGTTAGATCAAAATATATGTCTTATCCCACCAAATAACATACCTGACCAGGATAGAATTATTTGCCAATACTGTTTTGCTGCTGCAAGAATTGTGATAGCTAAATTATGGAAACAAGTAAATAAACCTTCAATCACAGACTGGAGAGAGAAAATATGGTTGTATATGAGGATGGCCAGATTAACGGTTTTTCTGCATGGAAAAGATATGGAAGAATTTAAACAAACATGGTTTAAGGCCACCTCATACTGGGATAAGATGGCACAAATGGATTTTACGACATTATTTAGTGAGATATAGAAAAATAATGTTTAAATGACGTTAATTTTAGATAATAGATAAATAAAACTATCCAGACACTTCTTCGGAAGTCGGGTGAAGGGTCACTTTTGGTGGGTGTTGGGTAGAAGGGTATTTTTGGATATTTTGATTGATTATGATTGTACTATATATGATGTAAAATTACCCTTTTATTTCATTTTACTTTTATCTTTTTTTTTTTTGCTTTTGTATGTTAACTTTTTTGTTATTAATTTTTTTGTCTTTTTATATTGTATGTTTTGTTAAACTTTAATAAAAATTTTATATATATATATATATATATATATATATATATATATATATATATATATATATATATATTTCTTAATATCACATTTAAGTTCATTTCTGCAATAATTAGTCCATGCCTCCCATTCTTTTGCAAATTCATTGTCATCCTTTTGATTTATCAAGGCCGTGAGTTTAGCCATCTCTACTAATTCCATCATTTTTTGAATCCACTCCGATTTGTTTGGTATATCCGTCATTTTCCATCTCCTAGCTTATACCATTCTGGCGGCAATAGTGGCATACATCAAAAAAGATCTCTGGGTCACTATGGTATCTGTTATTATACTCAACAGCATCATTTCTATTGATTTAGGGATATTTTGTTGTAATATCAGCCTTAGTTCATTGTAGATCATATCCCAATAATTCTTAGCCTTCTCGCATAGCCACCAAACATGACGAAAGGAACCCACTTCTTTCTGACATTTCCAACAGTTCGGTGACATATTTCTATACATTTTGGCTAATTTCTTTGGTGTTAGATACCATCTGTACATCATTTTATATATATTCTCTCTTAAAGATTGTGAATATATGTATTTCATATCCTTTGACCAAAGTCTTTCCCATTTGTACATATGTATATCATGACCCAGAGTTTGTGCCCAAGTTATCATTGTTGATTTGACAAGGTCTTGTTCAGTGTACAAGGTCAATAATATCTTATAAATCTTAGATATTAAATGTTCATTGTTATCTAACAACATTCGTTGAAAAAGTGATTTGTCTTTTGTAAAACCTAGCCTCATATCTTGTATAAATACAGATTGTAAAGACACAAAAAATTCTAAATAATATACATGAAGACCAAGCAGGGTTTCTTCCAGGGAGGTTAATTAGTCAAAATGTTAGAGTAGTGTTAGATTTATTAGAATATGCAGAATTTGATAACACTCCTTTTGCAATGATATTTCTAGATGCAGAAAAAGCGTTTGACAATGTAAATTGGAACTTTATGAGGAAAGTGTTAGAATACATGGGTTTTGGTGATAAATTTCAAAAGGTTATCGGAAATATCTATACTTGTCAAACTGCTAAGCTAGTAATTAATGGGGAATTATCATTACAATTTGAAATACAAAAGGGCACCAGACAAGGGTGCCCTCTTTCACCACTGTTGTTTATTATTATATTAGAAGTACTGATGAGAAAAATTAGAAAGAATGTAGAGATTGTAGGTTATAAAATAGGGAGAAATCATTATAAAGTTAAGGCATATGCGGATGATTTAGTGTGTTTCTTAACTGATCCTATTAATCAGATTGTTGAATGGAGCAAAATGATTGAGGTTTACGGAAAACTTGCAGGTTTTAAAATAAATAAAAGTAAAACTAAAATACTGGTCAAAAATATCACACTCTTACAGCAGCAAGAATTAGCGAGAATAACAAGTTTTGATATAGAACATAAAGTAAAATATCTGGGTATATGGTTAACTTCTAATAATTTTAATTTGTTTAAAAATAATTATGAAAAAACATGGCAACAAATAAATACCGATTTGACAAAATGGGAAAAAATACCTTTATCATTGTGGGGTAGAGTATCGGTAATAAAAATGATGGTATTACCCAGGATGCTTTTCTTATTTCAAAATTTACCGATTATTAAGGGGGTTAAAGTTTTTAAAATTTGGAAAAAGGATATCCAAAAATTTTTGTGGGGAAAAGGAAAACATAGAATAGCGTATAAAAATCTGATTCAATTAAGAGAAACAGGAGGATTAGGTTTACCTGATTTGCAACAATATTATGAGGCTTCCTGTTTTCTCTGGCTAAGAACTTGGATTAAATTAGAAAATTATCGATTATTAGAGCTAGAAGGGTACAATCTTCGATATGGTTGGCATGCATATCTATGGTACGAAAAGGAAAAGGTAAATAGGGATTTTAAAATTCATATTATTAGAGCTGGGTTATTCCAAATTTGGACAAAATACAAGAAGATTTTAGAAAATAGGACTCCGGGATGGATTAATCCAATAGAAGCTTATATGAAGAGAGGAATACAGTTAAATTTAGATATAGAGATGTATAGGGGTATTATTGAATGGAAAGAGAGTAAATGGGTCTTAAAAAGCAGGGAAGAATTAAATATAAAAGACTGGTTTTTATATTATAAACTACAAGATATTTTTAATAAAGACAATCAACTTGGATTTAGCAAAAACAAATCCGAGTTAGAAAAGATATTAGATAAAGGAAATAAAGGATTGATTGGTAGGATGTATAAATTATTGATTACAATTAATTTAGAACAAGAAAGAATTAAACCAGTCATGATCAAATGGATGCAGGATTTAGGATGTAATATAGATTTAGATAAATGGGAAAATTTATGGAAAAGGGAGTTTAAATTTACAATTACTAATGAAATTAGAGAAAATCTCTATAAAATGTTTTATAGATGGCATATAACTCCAATTATGATATCTAAGATGAACAGTCAGGATAAAGGAAATTGCTGGAAATGTGGAAAAGAAAGAGGATCTTATATGCATGTTTGGTGGACTTGCAGAAAAATCAAAAAATTTTGGAAAAAAATAGTGAAAGAAACAAATAATCTGATTAACAGTAAAGTGAAAAGGAAACCATCATTTTGCCTATTGGGAATACCCACAAATGATATTCATGATCGGGATAGGATTATTTGCCAATATAGTTTTGCTGCTGCAAGAATTGTGATAGCTAAGGTTTGGAAAAAAACAAGTAAACCTTCAATTTTAGAATGGAGAGAGAAATTGTGGTTATATATGAGGATGGCCAGATTAACAGAATTTCTGCATGGAAAGGATTTGGAAGAATTTAAGCAAACATGGTCTAAGGCCACCTCATATTGGGATAAGTTGGCAAAAATGGATTTTACTTTGTTATTTAGTGAGTTATAGAAAAATATGTTTTAAGTAGTATTATATTTTAGATAACTATTAATAAAGCTACCAGACACTTCTTCGGAAGTCACTTTTGGTGGGTGGGGGGAAAGGGTACTTTTTGATGACTGTATTAAAAAAATGAAATGTATTGAATATGTTATGTGAATACCCTTTTATATATATATATATTCTTTTTTCTTTTCTTTTTTCTTTTTTTTTGTATTGAAAAATTCAATAAAAAATTATTTTTTTAAAAAAAGGTCATTCTGAACTCTGACCCTGTCCTCTGGGGTATTAACTACTCCTCCCAACTTGGTGTCATCTCCAAATTTGATTATCATGTCCTCTATTCCATCATCCAAGATTTATAAAAATATTAATTTAGTACCGGTCCCAGGACAGACCCCTGTGGCACCCCACAGGAATCTCCTCTCCAGGATGAAGTTGTGCTGTTAATGAGCACCCTTTGGGTTTGGTTGGTCAACCAATTACCAATCCACCTAACAGTAGCAGTGTCCAGCACACATTTTACTAACTTTGTTTCAAGAAGATCATGGGGGACTTTATCAAAGGCTTTAATGAAATCAAGGTACACTACATCTACATCATTCCCTTCATCTACCATACTTGTCACTCTATCAAAAAAAGATATGAGATTAGTTTGGCATGACCTGTTTTTGAGAAACCCATGTTGACTGTCAGTGATCACGGCATTTCTTTCTAAGTGCTTACAGACCGTCTGTTTAATTATCTGCTCTAGTATCTTACCTGGTATTGATGTCAAGTTGACTGGGCGATAATTGTTTGGGATTTCTTTCCTTGAGGCCCATCTATAAATCTTGAAGGAGGAGCACTTTTTGAAATGAGCTAGCCCCTCTAAATCTCTATTGAGCCTGAGTCTGAAATGAATTGCATATGAATTGCAGTTCAGAAGCTTCATAAATGAAGTTTTTTGCAATGGAGTTTTGATATGGTTGCTTATAATTAGCACAACTGCATGCAGAGAACAAGTCCCTGTTTACACTTATTATCAGGATGTCTGTAAACACTTCTGTCTGTAAACGCTTCGCCTTGACTTCAAGGCTGTTTTCTGGTGCAGCTGCCAGTTGCTTTGCTTAGCTTAGCTTCCCAGGGTCTGAGGTCCATGGGAGCTTGGTATTTACAGACTGCCTCTGTAATCATGATGTGACTGTAGTTCTGTGTCTGTAATTCTCCATATAACCAAGTGTACCCCCATCCCCCTTCGTTCCTACCTTTTGGTCTCTAAGCTCTGCATATCTGTTGCCAATAAACCAACTCTTTTGGACTTTTGTCTCTGGATGTGGCTGTTGAACTTCAGTGAACACAAGTGCTTACATTAAGGCAGGAACCCTTCTCTCTTTTCACCTGCCCTGGAGGGTTCGCCTGGCGCTCAGATAGGAGCTGAGACGGTGCTCTCCGAGTTACCTACCCGTGGCTGGAGCTCCATGTGGTTCGCCCGGGACCTGGGTGGGAGCAGGATCGCTCCCCGGGTGGTGGGTTCCTGCCTGGAGCCCTGGAAGGCTCCCATCTTTGGTTCCTTCCGTTGGGGAGGGTGGATGATGACCCCGACCTAGCACGGGACGTTTTAGCCAAGATACATCGTACTGACGCAGAAGTCAATCGCCTGACTGGACTTGTTCAGGCTCAGTGGCGTTCTCTAGCCGCGACAGTTCCTTGGACTTCTGAAGTCGCGGATACCAGTGCCCGCCAAGACCTCCACACCTTGGACTGGTTGGTGGAGGACGCTCGATTGGCGGTGGAGGATTTACAGTTGTTAACTAGCTTGTTGGCGGGACTAACCTCCAGTGACACGCAGTTGGATCAGGCAGGGGTCCCGACCCGTCCTCCTGCATCGCCAGACATGGCGACTCCAGTCGCGCCGGAACCCCAGCTTTGCCAAGCGGAGTCAAAAGCGGTGGCAACACGGGTGGCTGCACTCTTCCAGGGCAAGACCTCAGCCACGATTTCTGTGGCTGAAATCACAAAGCATCTGACCCCTGACTTCGGTGCTGGTGCAGCAGCCGATGCTGGATCTTACTGACCCCTCTGAACTCCTCTTGACATTGGAACTGGAGGCTCTCCCACTAGTTACCACAGCCCTCACCGCTAAGCTTGAGGCCGACCAGGCCTTGGCTGAACGCAAGAGGGCTGAAGATCAGGCACGGGCAGCGGCAGATGCCACGGCAAAGGCTCGGGCTGAACAGGAGGAGAAGGAACGTTTGACCACCGAACGGGCGTGATTCGGCACACGCCCTCGAAACACTGGGGGCTATGGATTTCCCTCATTCTCCCCGACTTTCGTCTCGTCTCGCAGCGTCCAACGCGCCCGTAGGTTTGCGGGAACTTTATCCGATGTACCGGATGATTCCGACGAGGAGGACCTATATGGTGGGGAATCACTCTACTAACCTACGGACCAGCCAATCCCGAAACACTGGCGGTGCCTGCGACGATGTGTTTCTGTTGCGGAGCCAGAATCTGGACCTTATGGAACAGGTGGCGTGCTTACAACACCAACTGGCCCTAGTACTCCGTGACAACGACCAGTTACAACGGGCCCAAACTGCGCCCGTTGACCCGGCTCTAGCTATGCCACAGCAGCCACCACAGCAACTGCTACAACAGCTGCCACAGCAGCCAGCTGCGCCAGTGGTTCCTCCCGGTGGAGGACCCGTTGCTCCTGGCGGAGGACCCGTTGCGCCCGGCGGAGGTCCCATTGTGCCAGGAGTCCCTGCCCTACCGTTGCTACTGGGTGCACCGGGAGTACCAGGGGCACCAGTTCCTGGACACCCACCTGCACCCCCAATCCCATTGAGGCAACCCAAGTTGAAGGTTTCTTATGACGGTTCGGTTGAGACTCTGCCCCGATTTCTGCATCATGTAGATAGTTACATGAGGGAGCAAAGACAATTCTTCCCTACCGAGGATAGCTGCGTCCGTTTCGTTGCCTCCCTGCTAACGGAGAAAGCAGCCGACTGGATGATTCTCCAGTTTGATACGCGGTCCCGCTCCATTTGCTCCCTCAACAATTTTATGTTTGCCTTGAGGAGGCGCTTTGAGGATCCCTTCATGGGAGAGAGAGCCAAAGCGGAACTTTTGCAACTCAGGCAAGGCTCCTCTCCGGTTCGGGAATTCGCGGATGAATTCCAGCAACTCGCGAGTAAAGTAGTGGACTGGCCCGAAGCTACCCTTATCCACTACTTCCGAGAAGCTTTGCACCCAGACATTTTGAACTGGTCTTATATGCGAGGCAACCCAGATACCCTTGAGGATTGGATTTTACTGGCAGAGGAAGTAGAAAGCTGTCAGCGATTTGTTTCCCTAGTCTGAAATCGGACCAAAGAGAGGGGCAGTCAGAAACCTCCCCCCAAACCTTTGGCTCCCAGCCCGCAGAGACCAACACGGCTCCCTCTGGATCGCGAGTCCCGATTCCAGAGGGGAGCCTGTCTCGTTTGCGGTATTATGGGCCACTTTGCAGCGGCCTGTCCTCAACGTCCAGAACTCGCTCGACCGGATGCACCGCCCCGAGCTCGGGGACGACCTCAATGCAGAGGCACCGCGGCCACCCGCAGCGCAGCGCCAGGATGACCCACACCCTCTGCACTTCATGTCGGGGAACCGTCCAGTCTCCCTGCGCCTATTGACCCCGCGGGATCCCAGATTACAAGTGCCCCATTGGGGGACAGCTCTCCTTCTTCAGACGAGGGCCGTCACTGGGATTCCCCAACTCTTAACCTGGAATCTCCTCTTGACCTGTCAAAAAATGGATATGGTCTGTGGTGAGCGGAGCATCCCCACAGACCCCTGCAGCTCCTTCTGCAAAACCCAAGGCTCCTGTTATGGTGAGTGAAGTCGACAATACTGTGTATGTGGATGAAGTGTTACAACACTATAAAAAGGGCCCCCAGTTACGGGTCAAAGCACTCATAGATTCCGGCTGCAGGTGCTCTTTAATCAATGAGGCCACTTTTGCAGCTCTTCAAGTCAAGTCCGAGAATCTACCGGCTCCCGTCCAATTCGCCCAAATGGACGGCAGCCACTTTAAAGGGGGTCCGGTCGACCGTCGCACACGGGGAGTAGCGATGGGCATTGGTTCTCATTGGGAGCAGATAGACTTTACCATAACTCCTATCCGATATGAGGTTATTCTGGGAATCAACTGGCTCAAAGGGCACGGTCCCTCCATAGACTGGAAGGCTGACACTATTACGTTTACCGACCCTGTTTGTAAACAGCATCGACACGAGGTCACGGTGGTCCTTCCACCTGCCTCAGCCTTAGCCTCCGATGCCCTGCCGTCAACCCAATTACCTGATGAATACCGAGAGTTTGAGGATGTTTTTGATGTGAAAGAATGCGATGCATTGCCCCCCCACCGCAGAACAGATTGTGCGATTGAAATGGTGGGAGACTGCAAACTTTGTAAAAGTAAAATTTACCCTATAAGTGTTTCCGAGCGCGCCGTACTGCGAGACTTCCTGGATAAAAATCTTACTCGAGGGTTCATTTGGCCATCAACCACTCCCAACTCAGCCCCCGCTTTCTTTGTCCGAAAGAAGACGTGTGACTTGCACTTGTGCATTGACTTTCGAAAACTCAACGCAGTCACCCAAACTAGCGCCTACCCCATCTTGCTGATCTCGGATATCTTGGGACAACTTAAGGAGGGGTGCATTTTCACCAAACTGGACTTGGTCGAAGCTTATTACAGAGTCCGGATTCGTGACGGAGACGAACCCCTCACAGCCTTCTCTAGTTGCTTTGGAATATATGAATTTTTGGTGATGTTTTTTGGATTAAAAGGGGCCCCGGGGGTCTTCTTGCAGCTCATTAACGAGGTCCTCCATGATTTGTTATATCAGGGCATGGTGGTTTATCTCGATGATATCCTTATTTACTCTAATTCCATGAATGAGCATGTTGCTCTGGTTAGGGAAGTGTTACAGCGTCTCAGAGACAATCAACTCTATGCTAAGGTGTCTAAGTGTGAATTCCACAAGAAACAATTAACTTTCTTGGGTTACATAGTTTCTCACCAGGGCCTCACCATGGACCCTGCTAAGATACAATCTGTGCTCGATGGGGCTCCTCCCTCCACCTGCAAGCAGGTGCAGCAGTTTCTCGGCTTTGCCAATTTTTACCGTAGTTTCATTCCCAACTTTGCTCAAGTGGCACTGCCACTCACTGACCTCCTGAAACCAAGGGTAAGGAGGTCTCTGCCATGTTGCCCACCACTAAGATTCATTGGACAACTCAGTGTCAGACTGCCTTTGAAAACCTCAAGCAGCTATTCACCTCAGAACCTGTGCTAAAGCATCCTGATCCTGACCATATGTTTATAGTACAGGTGGATGCATCTGATGTGGCTATGGGGGGGGGGCTCTTTTGCAACGAGGACCGGACGGTCTTCTTCACCCCTGCACTTATTTCTCAAGGAAATTTGCACACTCCCAACTGAGCTGGCCAATTTGGGAGAAGGAAGCTGCAGCTGTCCACCATGCCCTCACTACGTGGAGGCAATTTCTGGAGGGTTCCAGGGTCTCCTTTGAGGTCTGGACAGATCACAAAAATCTGGAAGCCCTTACGGGGGCCCACAAACTGTCCGTGAAACAACAGCATTGGGCTGACTTCTTTGCTCAATTTCGTTTTGTGCTCAAGCATGTGCCTGGAAAACAGAACGTACTGGCAGATGCTCTTTCCAGGCATCCCCAGTATCCGGTGAAAATCGACTGTCCAACAGTCTCCTTATTCACCCCAGCACAAAGGGATGCTCTATCTGTTTTGACTGTACAAACCCGGTCCCAAACTCTGCTTCAGTCCCAGTCCCAACCAACGGACAGCAGAGCCTCTGAAAGGGGGAAATCGACTCCCTCACCAGTCCCACCCGCGCCTCCTGCGCCTAGTGCCCCAGATCAACCAGTCCTCCCCTCCGTCCCACCACTATTGCCGGTGAGCCCTGCTTCACCCCCCTCCGCAGATGGGGTGACCCTGCCCGACTCCTTCCTGGACTCCCTTCGTACCCAATGTCTAGCTGAACGCACTGCTCAGGCACTTCCCCCGTCCCTGCTGGAACGGGGTGGTTGTTGGTACAAAGACTCTAAGATATATGTGCCCAAAGTACTTCGGAAGGAAGTCCTGCAATTAGCCCACGGAGCCAAAACTGCGGGGCACTTTGGCTTTTTGAAAACTCTCCACTTATTGCACAGGCAATTCTGGTGGGCGGGCATGCATGCTGATGTGGACTCTTTCATTCGCAGTTGCCCTATATGCGCCACTGTCAAACGATCCCAGGGAAAGCCCTCCAGACTTTTGAACCCGCTGGAGGTCCCCTCCAGGCCCTGGGAAGTAATTGCTATGGACTTTATGACGGATCTCCCTCTCAGCGAGGGTAAGACGGTTCTTTGGGTAATTACTGACTTATTTTCCAAGCAAGTACATCTCGTTCCCTGTGCTGGTATACCCTCCGCCCCAAAACTGGCCCGCCTCTTTGTGTCACATGTCTTTCATTTACATTCCTTTCCACGTAAGATAATCAGCGACCGCGGGGGGAGCTATGTCGCCAAGTTTTGGAAAGCTTTTCTCAAGTTGGTGGGGGTGGAGCAGGGGTTGTCAAGTGCCTTTCACCCCCAGACGGATGGACAAACAGAACGAGTAAATGCTGTTTTAGAATGCTATCTGCGTTGTTATGTTAATTACCATCAGGATAATTGGGTTGAATTGTTACCTTTTGCTGAATATGCTTATAACAATGCTGTACATCAATCTACTGGTTTCAGTCCTTTTTATGCTGTGTATGGTCAGGATTTCAGTCCCGTTGGCCGGGTTGATGTTTCTGGGGAGGAGGGGGGTGCAGATGTGGAGTCTTGGGTGCAAGCTGTCCACACCACTTGGCCCTGGCTGATCAAGAACTTAGAAAGAGCCAAACGGAAATACAAAACTCAAGCGGATAAGCATTGCTCCCCCAGCCCGAACTTTAACGTAGGAGACTTGGTTTACCTCTCCACCAAGAATCTACAGTCTACCCGCCAGTGTGGCAAACTCAGTGCCAAGTATGTGGGTCCGTATCCTATTGCTCGCATAATCAACCCAGTAACCGTGGAACTGACCCTCCCCAAGGCTTTGAGGTGCATACACCCTGTATTCCATGTCAGTCTCCTGAAACCTCATGTTGCCACCCCGAACTGGCATCCCAAACCACCTCCTGAGCAGCCGGTGATGAGGGGGGGGAGGAACATTTTGAAGTTGCCAAGATTCTGGATTCCCGCTTACATCACGGTTCTCTTCAATACCTTGTTCGCTGGAAGCACTTCCCTCCTGCCTATGACGAGTGGGTACGCTCCCGTGATGTACCCCCATCCCCCTTCGTTCCTGCCTTTTGGTCTCTAAGCTCTGCATATCTGTTGCCAATAAACCAACTCTTTTGGACTTCTGTCTCTGGATGTGGCTGTTGGACTTCAGTGAACACAAGTGCTTACACATACATCTTTGTGTAACACAGAAGTATCATGTGCTGATTGATTCGCATGAATATGAGTGCTACAGGGCCAAATGGGAAGGCCTTGGATCTCAAGGAGATAAATGTGTCCAAAGAGATGCTTGTCTCAGGTCCAAGAGACAAGAGAATTTTAATATCTTCCTGAGTAGAGGGTTCTTCAGAGTAATTAAAGCCAATTGAGGTGCATCCATTTGGAGCCAGCTGCAAACTGGATTCTAGAGAAGACTGGGCTGATGCAGTTGATAGGCACAAGCTAGCAGGTTCCTCATGCAGGCCTGAGTTCTCTTTCTACACAACAAGGCCTTCCAAAACAAAGGTAGGGGAGATGTAAAACAGCTAATTAGCTCAACCAGGAACAGGTCTCCAAGCTGTCAAATGGAGATAGGATGCAAATGTTACTTGCTGAGGTGAATAAGCTTGATGAGCTACAGTTGCTGGTATGTAAAATTCAGGTGAAAAATACTTCAGCTTATACATTTTCCCCAATTTTCCAAAGTACTTGGAGTCATTTATCAATTTAAATATAAGTGCTTTCACTGAATTCACTGAGGTGACTCAAGTTGTCTCTTGCACATTAACCAAGATCATATTGTTTAGCTCATTTCATTAAGGCCCCAGAGTGCTACCTGATGAAAACATGCCAATGTATTTTCTCTTACGTAACTTTAGAGGCCTCAGGGCTATGCATAGAAATGATGGCAGCATTGGAAGGCACAGATACTACTGGATATGAAACTAGGTAATATCTGTTGAAATCCCATATTTTGGACTTCCAGGTCGGAGGGGGAACTCCGTGAAACGCGCAGCGAGTCACGTGCCGGCTTGAAGTGGCTGGGGACTGGGAAAACGCCCCCCCACCATCTGGCAAGCAGCACCCCTTGGCGCAAGAGGGGATGCTGGACCAGGCGCCGGCGGGCTGCCTGTCATTGCAGCGATCGCCGCTGAAAAATTGGCGGTGGTCACTCTGACAGGCGCAGCCGAGAAGCGGGCGCCATTTTAATACAGCAGCCGGGAAACGCGGAGGAGAATCTCCAATTTAAACAGCAAGTCTTTTTGTTTTATTTTTAAAATATTTTACCAAAGTCACAACTGAGGTGTTTGACAGTTTTGTTTTTGGAAGACAAAGCACTGATTTTACAGACTATAACTCTACTAACTGCATGCAAACCGAAACTGGGCTTTTTGCCAGCTGTTGCGCAGCACAAAATTATTTTGCCAGGCATTGCCAGAGCTTGAGACGTATACAAAAGCTAAGGTGATAGGAACTGGCATTAAATAATCAAGCAAAGAAGTTAATGTGCTGGAAACCCTCTCTGAGGCTTGAACTACAAACTGTGTGATTTTCATCCACAATAAAGATCCCAAACTGATCTTCTAAACAAAAAAATGCCATCTCCCCCCCCTCTTTGTGGATTACAAAGCTCAGCCAGACTTGTGTTTTAAGTTCAATGGGAAACGAAGACAAAAGAGAGAAGCACTCTAAAGAATTTTTTAAAGACGCTAAACAACTGCAAGTGCAAAAAACCCTTAAACAACGTAGAGGTTCAGCCTCCAGTATAACACCAGCTACTTCACCTTCTTTAACAAGTACCTCTATTGCTGTGAAGATGGCTGCCAAATCAAAACCTGAGGTCACTCTGAATTCTTTACATGAACTGTTGACAAAAACCTTTCAGGAGGTAATAGAAATGAAGCAAAAGTTGAGTCAAAATACTGTAGCCATCTCTCAAAATACAGATGCTATTGCTGCCTTGCAAGATTCCATTTCAGCTATGACTGTGCATCAGGATAAGATGGAGATCAAACTTCAAAAATGTGCTCAGGACAATAAAGACACCAAGAAGAGGATTGACAACTTGGAAATGTTGACGGAAGCAGCTCAGGAGAGAGAAGAGAAAAGGAAAGACCACATTGCAATGCTTGAACTCAAAATAAAGGAAAATTATATTCGTATACATGGTTTGAGAGAAAAATATGAAGGAACATTAAAAAATTAATGGAATAGCAATGTATGTCCCTTTGGTATTGGAACCCAAAATTATATTTAATGATAAAGAAGGAAGGATTTTGTTGATAGAAATTACCTGTGGTTTCCAAAAGGTATTGTTGGTAGCAATTTATGCTCTCAATTTAAATCAAAAAATATTTTATAACAACTTGACAACAATCTTAGCTGAATATGCTACAGAAAAAATGATTTGGATGGGAGACTTCAATGGGGTAATAGAACCTAAGATGGATAGATCTGCACACACACACAAAAAAAGGAAACTGTGAGGGTAAATTACCTGGTACTTTTAATAATCTTATAGATCAATGGGAAATGTTTGACGTGTGGAGACTGTTACATGGGAGTAAAAAGGGATATACTTTTTTTTCATCTAGACATCTTACTTATTCAAGAATAGATATGATTTGGCTTTCTAAAGGTTTGATAAACATCTCAGAGGATGCAGAGATTTTACCTAGGGTGTTATCAGACCATATTGCAGTTTCAGTAAAGGTTAAGATAGGTGATAGAAGGAACAAGCCGTGGGTAATAAATGAATTTTTATTAAAAAAATAAAAAAATAGTAGACAAATTAAAGACAGATATACAAAACTATCTTTCTGACAATGTAGATAAGGGTATAAAGGAAGAGGTAATATGGGATGCTGGTAAAGCAGTAATTAGAGCACTTTTAATACCTCAAAATACAAGATGGTTTAAAGAGGAGGCACAAAAGAAAAATATATTAGAAAATATTAGACAAGGGAAAAGACAGCCTAGAAACCCTCATGACAAATTAGCAAAACAGGAACAGTTAAACAATTTGAAAAATTTACATCAATCTGAATTTCTATTAACTACTGAAATTGAAAGGAAAATAATGTATAATAGACAAAGATTTTTTGAACATGTGAATAAACCAGGTAAATTAAGCATGGCAGCTTAAACACAAAGAGAAAACACAAAGAGAAAAAAATACCAATTTTGAAATTTAAGAAAGATGGTAAAATACTAACAGATAAACAAAAAAATATGGAAACATTTGTAGAATATTATACAAATTTGTATAGCAAAAATTTAGCATCAGAAAAAGAAATGGATGTTTATCTTAATCAATTTGACAGGGGGAAAATATCACAAGAAAACAGGGAATTATTAGAATCTGAAATAACTATGGAAGAATTAAAAAATGGTATAGGTAAGAGTAAATTAAATAAATCTCCAGGGGCGGATAGATTTACAGCACTTTATTACAAAACTTTTCAAGAACAATTATCTCCACATTTATTAAGAGTAATGAATGCTTGTTTGCAGAATGGATCTATTCCCCAAACAAGCAAATATAGTATTAATACCAAAATTAAATTCAGATTTATTAGATGTTAAGAATTATAGACTTATTTCATTATTGAATGACGACTATAAATTATTTGCTGAGATCTTAGCTTCCAGATTTGAAATTATATTAAACAAGGGAAATAAAGGATTGATAGGACGAATTTATAAATTATTAACTGAAATGAATTTAGAACATGAAAGAATTAAACCAGTGATGGTGAAATGGATGAAGGAGTTAGGATACAATATTGACCTGGAAATTTGGGAAAATTTGTGGAAAAAAGAATATAAATTTACAATTTACAATGAAATAAGAGAAAACTTATATAAAATATTTTATAGATGGTATATTACTCCTGTTATGATAAGAAAAAAATGAAAAAAGGTGATTCGGATTTATGTTGGAAATGTGAAAAAGATAAAGGAACATTTATGCATGCATGGTGGTTTTGTAAAAAAATTTAAAAAATTTGGAGAAAAGTATTAAATGAAATGAATAATTTGATTATCTCCAAAGTGAAAATGGACCCTTCCTTTTGTTTATTGGGTATACCTGAAAATAAATTAGATAGATGTGATAGAGTCATATGTCAATACAGTTTTGCAGCGGCAAGAATTACAATAGCTAAAACCTAGAAGCAAGTAAATAAACCTCCAATTAATGCTTGGAGAGAGAAATTATGGACATATATGCGAATGGCCAAATTAACAGACTCCTTACATGGTAAGGATATGGAAGATTTTAAAAAAAACATGGACAGTGACCATCGCATATTGGGACAAACTGCAAAAATGAATTTTACTAATTTAGTTAATGAGTTGTAGATAATTGATTATGGATTTTTATAATGATTTTATTATACTTACTCTTTAAAACTGTCATAACACTTCTCCGGAAGTCCAATGTGGTGATGGGACACTATCTTAGGGTGGGTGGTGGTTTTTCAGGGCACTATGAATTTTGTAATTTTTTATTATAATAAGTAGCTTCAATTGTTAAATAAGTGCTCTTTTGTATTTTCTTTTTCTTTGTATGTTATGTTTTATGTTATAAAAAATAATAAAAATTAATATATATATATAAAAGAAATCCCATATTTTGGTTGGCCTCCAGTAGTTTTCACTCACGATCAGCCACAGTTCTCATTTTGTAAATTGGGAAGGACAGTATCAATATTGAGATAAATAATAGCCTAAGAGCAACATTGCAGAAAGGATAAATCAGAGTTGTTTATGTTACTATTTAAAGATGCAATACTTAAGATCTGAGTTTCAAAATGGATGCAGATGGCACTAGAGAATGGTCAGTAGTCATCCATCTGTTAGGAAGGGAACCTGTGGAAAAACATCATAAGATAGGAAAATGTGCATCACAGACTGCATATAACAAAATGTTGACACTCGTGGATCATGCAAAACACTTGATCATGGTTTTTAATATATATTGTCTCCCAGTTAATTTAAAGTCCAAAATAGTCTGGACCCACATCACCTACTCACATCAGTCTACTTGTACTCAGAGTTGCTAGATCCCCAGCATCTCAAACCCTGAGATTCATGGGGCAGGACCTGGTAATGTCATGAGCTGGGAGACTGGTGATGTTATATTGAACAGCAGTTCTAACGATAGCATTTCCTCACATCAGTAGTCAGTGTATTACATGGGATCCATGAATCTCTGTATTCAAAATCACTCATCTTTGAAGAGAAATAAGCTATTTACCATGTCAAAAAATAAAAAATTACGTCAGCATTGACTGTGTGGCCATTTATGCAAGGGAAATTTGTACTGGGTTTGTCACTCAGCTTTCTGATCCGAATTCTAAAAACTGTTATTCATGGGGTCTTTTTGCCCTGAAGGTCTTCCCAGAGTGCATTGCCCTCAATTATTCATACTCAGTGAAATACGGAGTTTCTGATTTCCTCCCCCGATAACGCTGCTTTGTAATTGGTTGTACAGTGTTCTTTGAAATATGTTGCCAGCCCTGCAGAGGGATTCTTGCATTTGTAATTAACGGTGTGGCTTTTTACAGTCAAAGCAGAGATGGGTCTGGAAAAATATCTCCCCAGCCAATTTGTTTCAGGCTAGTTCAATGCATTGGCAGTCACTTGCAAACAGAAAAAAGGTTTCGTGCCTTTAAGAGGACATGTCTGTGTGTGTGTGTGTGTGGGGGGGGGGGAATCTATCCAGCTGTGTTCTCTCCCGATCTCAGGGATTCATTTTTAACTGAGCCACCATAGCATTTTAACAAACAAAGCAGAAAATCACACTCAGGACATAAGCCAGTTAATTTTTTTTTTGTCTCCAATATTAATGTTACCAATAAAACGAAACTATAAAGAGAAATGAAGACAAGAGCAGCCAAGGGGAAAACCCAGTGTTCCTCCCCCCCCCCCAACAGGCAATGAAGCACCAAGATATCCGAATGGGGGGGGGAGCGCTGATGTTGTATCAGCTCCAAGCATAAACAAGAACTAATCAGAAACTGGAAAACGAAGCAACCTTTTGATTTATCCTCTCGTGTATTTGTTAGAGTGCAACTGCAATATGTATTCCTAGTCTTTGGTAAAGTCTGTTTTTTAAGACAATAATTGTTACAGGTTTCTTGAATTGTTAAAAAAAACCAGAATTTATTACATTATTTACGTTGTTGTTCTTGTAGGTAGTTAAAATTTCTAATAGAATGTTATATTCGAGTTATCCTTATTCAAGTAGTCCAAGTTAATGAAACTGAAATATTAGCAAGTAAAATCTCTTGATCAATAAAGATTGGTTCGCTAAATTTTAAAAGGTTACATTAATGGGATCTTGGAAAGGGGTGGATTGGCTGTTATGGCCACCAGAAAAAATATTCAGTGGGCTGGTGACTTCGGGGGGGGGGGGTGCCTCTCCTGAACCCTCCTCCAGGCCTGGGCCCAGCTAGCCTGAGGGCAAGGAGTCTGGCCTGTCCAAGAATGATCCTTGGATTACTGTCTCCTTTGAATGGGAGCAGCTCTCTAGCATCTCAGAGAAATATCTTTACAAGAACCTCTTATCTGATACCCTTCAGATTAAAAATTAGCCTGGGATCTTTAGCATACATGCTACCACGGATCTCTGGTCCATTCCCAACATGGTGAATATATGAAGTGGCTTGATATAGCCATTGGTCTACCTCTCTAACTGGCAGTAGCACTTCAGGGTCTCAGGCAGAGAAAAGCCTTTGCCCCCACCAGCCAGTTGAGAGTCTTTAGTCTGAGATCTCAGGAATTGTACCTTGAACTTTCTGCATGCAAAGCCACAATGCCTCCTCATACTGGTGGATGGGTATCCTTAAGTTTCTCATGGTCAGCAATGCAGAAAAAAATGAGGCCTATTTTGTCAAGTTTTAATCAAGAAAGGGAGAAATTTGGGGCTTGGGATTCTAGTTTTTGTTTTGTTAAAAAAGAAGGGTTATATCTAAATGCAAGAGAATGAACATACATTAGTCTCTTTTCCCCCTTGCCCCGTTTCATCAATCTCCACCTGAGGCTGTTGACCTCACATTTCCTTTGCCCTATATGCAGGCTTCCTCCCAGTCTTATCAGAATCCTGAATCAAAGGCCATGGCATGGGTGCTGATGATGCAGCTTAGCTGAACAAGTCTCTTCCGTCTGCTTCCCAGACGAGACAGCCAAAGGCTATATAATCAGTATGTGTGAGAAGATCAATCCCCTTACAGAACATAAAGCAAGAATTTCTAAAACTAGCTCTCAAAGGAAGAGAGGGAGAAGAATTTTGAAACTCATGAGGGAAATAAGCCGTGATTAAATAAAGGCCAGCCAAAAGAAGCAAAACAATAAAATGATAGAAAAGAGAGTTGCTTTGTAACTCAGAGCAAATCTCAGGAGAGGACCCAGATGCTATATTTCTCTGTGGCTAAAAATTATCAGCAACTGGCTTGGTGCATTTTTAAGACTACAACTGTTTGCAGCAGTAATTGTTTGCATGGGTGTACTAGTATGGTATGAGAAAACTATGAGCACAATAATTTTAAACCCCAGGGAGTTCACAGTCCTTACTCTAGCATTTGTGTCTCTTGCACTGGATAGGATTGGATCACTTAGTCATTCACAGTGTAGATATTTAGCAGTTATGAACCCTAAGAGGAAGTTTTCCATTGTGTCTCTGTATGAGTAACAGCTCTGTGCGTGCATCCTTCCAATCAGGATGCAGAACAGTGACTTATGCAGAAGCCTAAAGAGGAGGGTGACTATAGTTATTATATGCTCCACAAATGCAGTTGCTGAGGTAGAAGGTGGAAGCCTTCAATTTTAATTTAGAAAAGAGTTGGGGCAAATAGTGCTCGCTGGGGCTCTTTCCAGTCAGGAAAATGGGGGAAAGACTGAAGGCCCTCCTCCTCCCATACCATAGTCTCAGTCCGAACCACTGCAGTGCTTCAGAATGGTGTTCTCACAGGGAACTTGCTACTACAATATGACTGCCAGCCTCCCATGGCAGTCATGTGTTAAATGCCATTTCTAGTTTGGGTCTTAGTGAGCTCGTCATGGAGGTGAATTTCAGGAGGGTTGAGTTTCAGCTGTGTTGGTCTGCAGTAGAAGAGCAAGATTCAAGTCCAGTAGCACCTCCAGGCTAGTCTAGAGAGCCAGCATGACGTAGTGGTTAAGAGCGGTGGACTCTAATCTGTAGAAGTGGGTTTGATTGCCCACTCCTCCACATGAATGGCGGACTCTAATCTGGTGAACCGGGTTGGTTTCCCCACTCCTACACATGAAGCCAGCTGAGTGACCTTGGGCTAGTCACAGTTCTTTCCGAACTCTCTCAGCCTCACCTACCTCACAAAGTGTCTGTTGTGGGGAGAGGAAGGCGATTGTAAGTCAGTCTGATTCTCCTTAAAGGTAGAGAAAATCGGCATATAAAACAGAATTCTTATTTTTCTTCTTCTATTGCAGCTCACGCTATGTAGGGCTACCTTTGAGACTGCTCCAGAAGCTACACCTGGTCCAGAACACAGTGACATGGATTTGGGGCCAGCCCAACACAGCCTCTCACAGGCTTAGCAGGGTTTCTGCAGGTGTTCTAGGTGGTCGGTACACCAACAAGATAGCCAGACTCTCCTCAATGTCCCACACAAGGCCCACACAATCCATGCCAGTGATCTCTGGGGAGGGGATTGCCCGGAAAGAGAAAGACTCCTGGATGAGTATTGCCACTCCTTCCTCCCTGGCCCTTTGTCTGGTATTGATGAAAGACTAAGAAAATGGGGGGTGGCAGCAGTTATTTTAGGGCTATTGTCTTACCCTCCCTCACCCAGGCCTCAGTCACACATGCCAGGTCCACTTCATGTGCAGCAAGGTAATCCCGCAGAGTTGCAGTCTTATTATTTGTGGGCCTGACATTTAACAACATCAGTGTTGGAGAAGGGCTATCCCTACCACCATTGTGCCTCGGGATGGGACAGAGATTGGAAAGAGATCAAGCATGTCCATATCTCATTCTCCTCCCCTTATACAATATCCTCCCACCGCCATTCCTCCCAAATCCCCCAATAACTGAGATCCCTGACCCTTTATTGGTCTCCCACAAAGAAGCTGGGCCCAACATCATCCCGTCCCTGTTAAGTAATAAAGTGCAGTAAGGTCTCCCCTTCCACAACTTCAACAACTAATGCATGCTTTGTCACCTCCCAGCAACTACAATATAGTCAATAATCTATAATCCATTACAATTCCTATAAAACCTAACAATCATTTCCCTCCCCTCCCCCAGCAAATTCACCCCACTGACTAAGTTCTTCAGTTAACTAACTATGTTTCTAAGATCACTGACTAATATTCCTAACTTCCTAATCGCACACCTTCGCCTGTGAATAAATTATAATCTTCTGCCCTCTGGGCAGCAGCTCAAGGATAAACAATTCTAGTAATGAAACAATATAGTTTAAGGCTATTACCGCACTAGGTATTCCCAGCGATGTATCAAGATTTTTGAAATGTTATAAAAAATGGTTGGAAGACGTCTTCACAGCTAAAGAGGCCAAACAAAGTGCGAATAGTATTTTTTATAACAGTTTCAAACTCTTAATACATTGGTGGGAATACATTGAAAGTGCGAACAGAATTTTTTATAACATTTCCAAACTCTTGATACATCACTGGGAATACCTAGTGCAGTAACAGCATCTGTCTGTTGAGTTATAACTGGCTTTTCCCCCTGCACTTGAGGCTGCAGTGTTATTTTGTTCATATCTAACAGTAAAAAAAAAAAAAAAAAAAGCAGGAGTTCAGTGGCACATTAATAAAATATATTCCAGCATAATCTTTTGTGAGTCAGAGCTCCCTTCATCAGATGTATATCTGATGTATATCACAATGTGGGTGGGTGTCTTGATGGATGTCTCTGCATCCATTCAGCTTGTGCAGTTGCAGATCTGCTGCGAGAATGCCATATATGGAAGCCTGCTTTTGGATCAGGGCATCAAACTGTTATGTGTAGAGCAATAACACCCTTCCTTCATGCTCGCCCAGCTAGCCTCGCTGATTTTCAGCCAAGATGTTCCACCTATGTGTAAAACAGGGTTTCTCTGACATTTGATGGCATCAGTAAAGGATTCTTCAGTTTTCGTGTGCTAACAGGCAGTCATTCTGTCCATCTCAACTGGCTCTCCTCTAACTCAGCTTAATGCTGAGAGACAGATTTATTTCAGAAAAGTGAGGAAAACTAAACAATCAGTGCCCTTTTCCTGCTTGAGAAGAGCACACAGACAGACACCCAGGCTGAGCTTTACATCTACAGGAGATGGCAAGTGAGCGATGTCTCTTCAAGCCATGCAGTTTCACAGGGTGAACAGCTGTGCCTCTATAGACAGTGATCCGAAAGAGAAACATTTCAAGCTAGGGAAGGTGCCCCTGAAGATTCACAACTCTTCTACTCCATAGATTGTGGAATGTGCTGTTGGAAATGTACTAATCAAGATCCAACCCAAACAGCAGCCATTTGCAAATATCAGACAGGTTCCCTCACAAGCAGAAGTATTTCTGACATTCAGGAGCTTTCTGGTCTGGTGAATATTCTGGGGACTCACACTCCAAGTTGGATCCTGAGCAGAGGTGACTGAAGCAGCATCAACAGATATGTGCATAAAAGGGAAACTGAGAGCAGGATCATCCCACCTGGTTTGTTGGTTCTTTTGTTTTGTTTTTGTACTCTGCATTTCCCATTCTGATTCTGTATCAGCATTGCCTGAGCTATTCTATTAACTGCACACATGCTAGACAAATAAATAGACTTTGCTGATATCCACTGGAAACAAGGCAGAGAAGGGGTGTGTGTCAGACAATAGCTATGACTTCTCCCCACATTTGAAAAGTAGGCAGAGTTAATCAGTCTGCCTAACCTGCAGGGGACAGAGAGAAAACTTTGCTTGCACATGCTGGAAAACAAAGAAGGGAATAGAGGCACAACATTAAGGCTTCCCCTCTCCCAGCCAGCCTACAATAACTCTTTTGCCCAAGACTGCATTTGCCTTTTTAGTTACAGCATCACACTGCTGACTCATGTTCAGTGTTTGGTCTACTATGACCCCAAGATCCTTTCCACATACACTACTGCTCAAACAAGTCTCCCCCATCCTATAATTATGCATTTGATTTTTCCTACCTAAATGCAGAACTTTACATTTGTCTTTGTTGAAGTGCATTTGATTAGTTCTAGCCCATTTCTCCAGCCTGTCAAGATCATCCTGCATCTTGGCTCTGTCTTCTACTATATTTGCTACCCCTCCCAATTTAGTATCATCTGCAAATTTAATAAGCATCCCCTCTATTCCTTCATCCAAATCATTTATAAAGACGTTGAACAACACAGGGCCCAGCACAGATCCCTGAGGAACTCCACTAGTCACTTCTCTCCAAGTGGACGAGGAACCATTAACTAGCACTCTTTGGGTATGATCTGTCAACCAGTTGCAGATCCATCTAACAATAATAGGATCTAACCCTCATTTTCCTAATTTGTCAACTAGAATACTATGTGGAACCTTACTGAAATCTAGATAAACTATGTCTACAGCATTCCCCTGATCCAGCAAGGTAGTAACTTTCTCAAAAAAGATAAGATTAGTCTGACATGACTTATTCTTGATAAACCCATGCTGGCTCTTAGTGATCAGATCCATCCTTTCTAAATGCTCAAGGATGGACTGTTTGATGAGTGTTGCCAACTTTCCAGTTATGGTATCTCCAAGATTTAGCAAAGCCCATGATCTCTGATTTCTTTGCGTTGATGGTGAGCCCATTTTGTTGGCAATAGGTAGAAAGAGTTAGGAGATACTTTTTAAGGCCTATTAAGGTCCTGGCCATGATTACCGCATCATCAGCATATAGCAACAGGGATTGGATGGTTATTCAGTTTGGGCGGATGGCCATCTACCTTATCCAGATCATTTGCTAAGTTGTTAACAAATAGGTTAAAGAGATGAGGAGCTAGGACACAACCTTGCCTCACACCTATTTTGACTGGGATTTTAGTTGTTAAATCACCATTTGGGTTAAATCTATATCCCTTTTCCTGGCTGAGTGCAATTTTTATTTTTAATTCCCTGTTTGGCAGAAAGCCTTAGGTGGAAAAAAATAGGAAAATGACCCTCTTGCTAGACCTTTTGTTGCACACAATAAACACTTTGATTGCCAATTACATATAGAGGTAAAAGGGGGGAAGTCTAATTGTCTGGAATGACTCAAAACTTAACCACATGGTCATTGTTTGTGGTTTGGAATAGATACTGCTGTGACCGCTCTGTGTGCCCCACATAATTGCATGGGTTAATCACATTTGCTCTGCTGGCTTTCCTTTTCCTGGGCATGAATAATAGTGCACCATTTGAGCTTGGATGCATGGCTATGGACTGGTCCAAGAACATATTTCTCATCAGTTCCTCAAGATGCAGGGGCAGAAAGGGCTTTAGTTCCTCCCTACTATTTTCCTAGTTTCCTCTTCCCCTGGCGGAAATGGCATGAAAAGTCTAATCCTCTCCCTACTCACCCTTTACGGAGCTCTACCCTGAGGAGGAGATGGTATCAGACAGTTCAATCCCTTCCTCCTAACCCTTGGCGGGGCTTAAAATCACAGTTTCACAAAAAGGGGGCAAAGAGCGCTGCAGATGCCTTTGTTTGACCCAGGGACCAGAGACCTCCTCTTGGACCCTATTAGGATACCAGTGCACCTCACTCTCAGATCCTCTCAGTTTCTCTATCAGGACACCGGCGCTTCCTCACACCTCCGGCTGACGAAATCCCTGCTCAAAAGAGGGGGGTACTGAGATCAGCCTTTCCTTGGCTCTCTGCCTCAGCCCCGGGACCATGAGAGTTCCTCCCTGGCTTTTCATGTCCCTGCCTAGTGGGGAGCGGCCTCTCCTCCTAACTAGGTCTTGGGTCTCCCTGACCCTTTCAAGGTACTCTCCTACTCGCCTGGACTGCAATCCTCGTCAGGACTGAGTGACAACCAAAAAAAAAAAAGTTCCACTTCAAGCTTCCACTCTGCCTGTTATTTGCACTTGGAGCTGCCGCTCTGCCAAAAAGTTTGCCTTTTTTGGAACGGTTCAGTAATCGGGTGATATTACAGGGGGTTTTATATATGCCTATGTGTAGAGGTGCAATTTCTAGGTGCAATTTCTACTCTGCAAATCCCATCCCAGATAGCCGTTTAAATGGGGAATCTCCCAAAGAGATGTGGTTCCCAGGAGCTTCGCTGATTGGCCCACTGGTGTTGTCAAGATGTGCGTCTAGACCTCTCAGCTGAAGGAGATGGGGGGGGGGAAGCCAACCCACAAGATAGTGCTCTCTGGAGCTAAGCACTCAACTTTTTCTGCGCTTAAGACTAGCTTCATGCAAGCCCCTGCCTTGGCACACCCAGACCCTTCAAAGCCCTTTCACAATTCAACTTGCCACATCAGACAGCAGCCTAGGGGCTACTCTATGCCGGCGCCCCCCCAAGTGGTAGCTTACGCTTCCAGAAACCTAAGCCCAGTAGAACTGAGGTTCAGCCCCTGTGAAAAGATGTGCCTTGCGCTTGTATGGAGTCTCACCCACTGGGAGTTCATTATCGGAGGCTCCCGGGTGGTAGTTCATACCACGCATACGCTGCTAAAATATATCCTGTCAGGGAAGATCCAGGACAGGCAGGTCTCCAATGCAAAAATTGCACAATGGACCCTGGCCTTTGTCAATAAGGGAGTAGAATTCCAGTGAGCCCAAAGCAAACCGCCCTCCCCATATGGACTCATTGTCATGGGAGAGCAACATGAATGCCCTCCCTGAAATAGACAGTGATCCCTGGCCAGCAAAGGAAGGGGTCCCCTTAGCAGAAGCTGAAGCACTCAGCTTGGAGTGTTGGTTCTGCGATGGGTCCTCCTTCTATATTGACGGCTCCCCTCATACAGGCTTTGCAGCTTTCAGAGTAAGGGATCGGACTGTCCTGAAAGGAATCACCCACCCCCACTCCAGCCAAGCGGCAGTAATTGATGCACTTTTGGTGGTCCTAGATGACCCCCAGACCCCCATCACAATTTTTTCTGACTCAGACTGGGCAGTAAGGGCCGCTACCATTTGGCTCCCGGTCTGGCAGAAAAATTCCTGGCAGACCCAGGACGGCAAAACTGTCACCTACCAGCAACGCTAGATGGATGCAGCTGCCCTGATACAAAGGCGCATAGCCATAACTCAGATATCCCATGTGAAGGGACATCAGAAAAATGATTCCACAACAGCTTACTGGATCGACCAGGCAGATCAAGAGGCAAAAGCCACAGCAGCCTTTGACAAACCCTCCCCACCCCACTATATTAAAAGCATCAGCCCAGTAATTACCAGAAGTATAGCCAACCGACCTGAATCCCAAATATTCAGAGACCTGGCCTCATTGCAGAAGGAAGACCCTGAAATTCAAGCTTAGCACAAGCAGGAAAAGATGAAACAGGCCGCTACTCTATTCAGGAGAAATATTCAATATGGGGGGCTGTGGATTCACAGAAGGAACTGCACTGGATTGTACCCCTGGAAGTCAGGGGAGATCTGATTAAATTTGTGCACGAGCAGGGGCACAGAGGCAAGGAGCCTACCCTAGCCCGAGTGTAGGAAGTTGGCTGGTGGCCTCATATGTACACCGAGGTAGCACAGTGGGTCGATAACTGTCTATCCTGCGCCATGGTAAACGCAGATTCCTCAGGCCCCAAAGCACCCCTTCAACATCAGAGAATAGACGGCCCTTGGTCTCGCATCCAAATTGATTTTATAGGTCCGCTTCCCTCCACAGCTCGGGGAAACCAATACTGTTTCACAATCATAGACCCATTTAGCAAATGGTTGGAAGCTTTCCCATGCCCCAGGAATGATGCAGCCACTACAGCCCGTCTCCTATTTAACAATGTATGGAATAGATGGGGAATCTGCCATGTAGACAGTGATTTGGGGCCACACTTCACTGGACAAATCACGCAAGAACTGTGTAAAGCATTGGGCATTCAACAGCATTTTCACGTTGCTGGGCATCCCCAGTCCTCAGGCGCCATAGAAAGGGCAAATAGAATGATCAAAGAAGCCCTCCGCAAAATGGTAAAAGTCTCAGGCAGAGACTGGGATGAAAAATTGCCCATCATCCTCATGGCCATCAGGGGCACCCCTGCTGTTCATGGGTACACTCCACACATGGTCATGACAGGCAGGCAAATGCACATGCCTGAAGCGTTTTGGATCAACACACAACTCCCCAATGATTTGGAGCCGATTGTCATAAGTGACGAGTGGGTAAAACAGCTCATTGACTCAGTATCAAAAGTACACATGCACGTTGCACGCCAGCTGGGCATTGCGCAAAAGAGACTGGACAAGAAATTGGGATGGGTTAGAAATCCCGTGCAATGGGAGGAAGGACGGCTAGTGCTCTATAGGAAATTCTCTCAAGACGAGCACTCCTTGTCTGCCAAATGGCAAGGTCCTGTCCCCATCACAAAAAGGGTGAGCCCTGAAGTCTATCACGTTGCCATCCCCCGGAAAAAGGGGAGACACATGGCACAAGTACTTTCACTGTTCTCAACTGAAAGAGTGGAAAGGCAAATCACCCGAAGTTGGCAATCGACTAAATCAGCTTGGCATAACGCCTCCAGCCTTGCCACCCATCTCAGAAATTACAATCAGGCAGATATCACTCCCACCGATCTCAGAGATCAAGGAGATACCACTAGAAGATACATTCATGAAGTTATGAATGAACCTCCAGCCTGAAATAGTTTTGAGCCAACCAATGCTTTTCCCATGCTTTTCCCATGGAAAAAGCAGGGGGGGGGGAGAGAAGTTGTAAGAGACAGAAACCCAATAACCCCCCTCTGTTTTTTTTAAACCCCCCTTTTAAAAAAAAATACCTGTCAAACTCCTGAACAAATCCCTCCTCTGTATTGCAGGGATCCAAAATGTCCCCAGGAAAGGGATAGATACCAGCAATACTGACACTACTTGCCCTGGCAAACCATAACCCCGGTGAAGCACAGGTAATCAATAGCACAGCTATCCTAATAAACCCGCACTGGAGGTGCAGAACCGCAGCAAACAATTATGAAATCATGCTATGCAACGTAATAAAACCGAATGATGGGGAAGGCATCGTGCACCCCATCCCCAGTAGCCTTTTCAGAAGTTGTGACTAACAATGGGTTAAACCCCCAGACTTGGTGCTCCTTTACATAGGAGTTAAAACTAGCCTGCAATCACTGTTTTGCTATTCGCACACAGATCAGCTAAGCCCAATGACTCCCACATCGTGTCAATGGATACAGAAACGGCTACCAAAAATAAAAAATTTAAAAACCTCAAGACCAGCAACCATTCCTGCGATAACCCCAACTCCTCCCGTCATTACAGAGGACTGGGCTCCATACTGCGCTGTTTCTATGGTGTCGACTGCAGTCTGGAAAGCAGGGGACCCCCTCAAAATTGTAATCCTAATAGGCACCAGAATGGAAATAGATACGTCTGTTACCCTGACTAATCCAACAGGGGAAGTTGTTTCTTTCCAAGTGGGGAATTGGACACAGACCCCTTGGACAGTAAGCAAGGAGGACCTGGCAAAACAGGGACCTCCCGATTGGCTCATAAGGTCAGCTGACCCAAAATGTCCAAATCACGCCCACTCCATCCGGTTTCACAACTTGGGAGTGATAGTAATTAACACCACACACACTGCAGGTCAATATCACTTAGAGGTGTCAGCTGGAGACTCTCTAAACTTAACATTCGACCCTCTCATCTCAAACCCGCAGACACTCATGAAAAATTATCCCAAGGTTGCTGGCTCACATGCTATAAAAACAGACATAAAAGAGAAAGTCCTGATCCAACCCCAAATGTCCTTAAAGGAGATACGTGTCAACCTATCGGGTCTCAACACCACTCAGAGGTTGCCCCAATGCGCCCCCTATTTGAAACCTGGCCAGAAAGGGTGGGAAGCTTGGCTAAAACTATGGACAGTCAGCTCCTCCTCCACCAATCGGAGAAAAAGGGATCTGGCTGACATAATCGCCCCTGCAGCAGGAGGCATGGCACTGCTAGACTCAGCAGACATTGAGGTCCTAGCAAACAAATTTGCATACACTACCTCCGCAGTAGCAGACCTAGGCAAGCCCGTTACCAACTCACTCCAGGAGATATCTGGAGTACAGCACTCCATAAGTTCGATCCTAGTCAATTGAGAAAGCCAAATTCTAAGAGACTTTGCTCTCCTCTTAAAGGGAACTCAGTCTCTCCAAGCCAATTTGTCAATAGCCATAGCTTGCAGCCAAGCTCAAAGTTTGAACACAGCCATGGCCATGGGAATAATCCGACAAGCAACGGAAGGGCACTTCCCCCTAGAGATCAAACAGTTGGTAGCCCCCAAGCTCACAGATACCGAATTGCAATTGGAACCTTGGTGGACGCTAGTAAACTCCACCTTCTACCCCCGCTCACAGGAACTCCTCCTTTTTCTGCTCACGGCTAGCAGACGGGAGTCCTTTGATATTTTTCCCGTTGTTCCCCTGGGCCCCCAAGCGGGAGACTCAGATGTAATGTATGCAAGAAACCCCTCCCACTGGGCCAGACTGTCCCCCAACAATGCAGCTTTTGTAAACACAGAAGGGTGCATGCACAGAGACAGCCTAGGATTCATCTGTGAAGACCACGCACTGGAGCCACACCATCTGTGCTTGGCTCCCCCCTTGGATTCCATCGGCCACTGCCAATATGATGTAGTCCAAGAGAATGGGTCTGCTCTTGTATACCTTGGAAAAGAGTGTGCATGTGTCAGAACCCCCTGCAACCTTTTGATCATCAACTCCTTTTTAATGCAACCTATGCTCCCCTTTTTCAATAGGTGCTTTTGTAACCTCACATCAGTGAAGGGTTGTGACTTCCAATACACAATCCCTGTCTGGACCCTTGAGGAAATGCTTTTGACCCCAAAACTTTTTGACAATTTGGAACCTATTTTTCTTGGCATGGGTTTAGAATCCATCAGCCAGCTCCTCAAACACCCCAGCCTTCGCAAATCTCTCCAGGAAATAAAGTGCTCTGGAGATGATAGCTCTTTAATAGTCAAACATAATAATAAAGAGATTTTGGATATTGCTACCACAATAAAGGAAACAAGCAAATATTCATGGTGGGAGACTCTTTTGGGTTGGAGCCCCTGTGCCACCGGCTTTTTGAATCTAGCCTTACACCCTTACACCCTATTGTTGTGATTCTCATAGCCCAAGTATGCCTCACTGTCTTAATAATTTCCCTTGGGTGCTGGGTGCGAAAGCAGCTCAGCAAACTAGAAGTCATACACCGAACCACCCAGCTCTCCTACAAGAAGCTATGGAGGAGGCTGATCCCCATTCCCCCCTCCCCCTTCTTTGTGTTTGGTGTGTTCTATCTTTGACTTTCCAAGGTGGGGTTGCCTAATAGACATCCCCTATCCAAAAATTGGAGGGAGGGAAGGAGCTTGGTTCACGGTCGGCGGGGCCATACGACCACCGCCAACGTGAGCCCATCACTGGAAGCTCTATGAATCCCATCTCATGATGACCTTTATACGGTCTGAGCTGTGGATTCGTCTACGTGAAGTAGGTCGAGCCCCAGGTGTGGAGCAAGGAGGTAAAAGCGTGTAGCATGCATGTCAGTCTGGTTTTGGACTGCCCTCCCTCTCCACGGGTACATGCCCATAGGCATGATCCCAATAACGATGGTGCCTCAGAATCAGGAAGGGGCCTCTGAGCCACCCACCTTCAAGATCAAGGGACCCCCCCACACACTCCCCCAAAACAACAGTGACCTTGGAAAGCCAACTTCCTATCTGTACCTTTAAATGTGTTGCTACCTCTTCAAAGACAAACACCGCGGTCTGACACCTGTCAGAACGCTGCAAACAGTCAGGTACCCAGCATGCTTTAGAAATTGGTAATTTGCATATGCCAGACCCCCTGGGGCAGGCCAAACCAAATCAGTACTGGCAAGGCTCTGCTCCACCCACATCAAAGAAGCCTCCATGAGATCAATGAGTAACCCCACAAGAATATATGAAATGCTTCCTCACACTTTCCTTTTCTATTCTTTGACAACATTAGGAGAGGTCCCCTCCCAAGGGAGAGATCCTTTCATTATACAGAAGGATCGCCCCATTAGGAAGAGACCCCAGGTTATGGATTCATTCCCTAAGAGGGAAGGCGAATCCAAAACCAGAGCAACACCCGTGCAGTCAGCAGCCCCATAGGGCCGCTGAATGGGTGCATGTTCACAGGAGGTCATATGGCAACACCGCCCGGAATGTCTGCTCCAACCAGCCTGTACTGCAAACAAAACCAGCATAGTCTTGCAACCCTGTCCGTTTTCAAACTATGGTTCCCCGCAAACACTCTTTTAAATATTTTCTTATGTCTATATTGAAACCGGAAAAGGGAATGGCTGTAAAAGAGCCGGTATTAAGAACTTGAACTTGGTGATTGATTATAAAACTGTAAATGTGTATTGCAACCACCTTGCTTTGCACCGTATGCATATTGTCTCTCCAACCCCCTCGGACTAGCTTAATCCATTCTAGCCCCATTGGAGGCAAAGGAGACGGAAGACCTCAAAAGCGAAAGTGATAATTAGCACCTCCTCCGAGATGGAAGAACCCAATCCCAGCCGGCTGCAGCCGAAGCAACCACCATGTGTTTTATTGTAACTTCGCCCTTACGCTAAGCCTTTTTAACAACCATGGACTGAAGGGGGGGTGATGGTTTTCCTTCTCCTAAAGACATCTTAACGAAAACCAGCGGGTCGTTTCTTCTTGACTGTCCTTTGTTTTAAGTGTGCAAAGTTTTTTTCCCAACAGGGAAACCTTTTCCCAAGGTTTTTCTTTGTGCACTATTTTTGCATTATTTAACTGTGTATTGCCTATTGATCATTAAGTGCCTATAAATGTATACATGTATTTAATTGCTGATTTTAGGTCCATAGTTTAGGAATGTAATTCCAGTTTAGTAGTATCATTGTTTTATTTGCTATTTATCTGCACTGATAATGTATGGAAGAATTGCGCAGGCTGCATTAACCCATTCAAATGCAGTTGTTCTAAAAGTATGCTTGCAAATTGAAAATTACATATTTCTCTTTAAAACGTACTGAGTTCCATAGGCAGTCACCCATTTAATCAAGAATGGTTTTTAATTTAGCAAAATGGTTCCCACCCCCATTAACTTGTGCATACCCAGTGCCTTCCTTTTCAATCAAGATCTCATCATCCTGCACAAGTAAAAGTGTTGGCATTCAGACGGACGTCTTTCAGCCAACAAGGAGGGGAATTGTTGCCCCATGGAGTGCCCAAAACTCCCGGACTGGTCATGGCAACCCCAGGCATACGTGCGCATGTATTTCCAGCTGTGCGCCTAGTCCCAAATGTTATGGGGAAAGCTCTCACGCGCGTGGGTGAAACTGACACGAATGCTCCTATGCATCCCGCAGAGCCAGCAGCTGAGAAGCCGAGGCCAGGTCAACCTCTCCAGTGAACCAGAGAGACTCCATGTCCTGCATATCCTCCGTTCCAGCCAGCACCATTTCATCGAAAGCAGGCAAGCAGGTAACCTTCGTCAACCCCCCCCCCCCGCATCGTCAGCAATGATTAACTAGCCATCGACAGACATCGAGATAACAATAAAGAATCATTCCTCCGGCAATGCAGAGTGATGAACCCCGGACGTAGCAATATCACGCCTTTGTGTTAGATCGTTAATCCAATCTGCAGAGACTCCCGGTTTCTCCCGGTGTTGCACAAGTCACTGGAATTAGAATAGATTTCCAAATTCCCTTCTCCCCACCCCGGCAGCCGGCCATTAATCCTTTTGTTACCTTTTGTCACCTGGGAACCACAGAGGGGTAATACAATCACCCCGCCCCCCAAAAACACTATAACTGTGGTCACCCATACCCATAATGTTACCTTAGGTCTTTCCCTGGCATATTTGCCATCTCTCTGTGGGTTTGAATTTTGCGCAGCCTGGCCTCGCTGGTCGAGTCCACGGGAACCCCTATCCCTCGTCCCTCTCTATTTTCTCTGTGTCTTAGCCTACTGGAACTCAGGACAACTCCTCTACAGGAAAGGTATCGTATAGCCCATCAACGCCTCCTGCCACATTGGCGACTGTCCCTCTCTCTCCTCCCTTTTGAATTCCTAGATTCTCTGTGTATGTTTGTGTTGCACCATTTGAACATTTGAGAACATAAACTCTCTTAATTTGGAAAACTTTGTCGTTATTCCAAGGTCACAGAATACGGACTCTGGTATAGTTGGTTGCATCCCGCTATATAAATATTATAGTTACCGTATGCACAGCTAATTTCCCCAATCAAGGCGCATTTCGGCTAACAACCTGGACTGGCCCAGTTAGCCCCTCCTGACTATTTCGAGGCTTTGTTTTGATTATGCATGCATTTTCTGACCTTCAGAGGTTGCCTCGCTAAACAGCATCCAGAAAACCGGAGACACGCGGAGAGAGCAAGGCAACCTCTGAAGGTCAGAAAATACATTCATAATCAAAAGCCCCAAAGTAGTTTGGGGAGGGGGTGCCCATGAGGGAAGAGGTATGAGAAGAGCCAGTTTCAATTCCCTGCTTTCCATTGAATCTTTCTATGGACCCACTTAACAGGGTTGCTGTATGAATAAAATAGAGAAAGAAAGAACCATATACAAGTTTCCCAAGTTTCATCTTGAAAGGGCAGTTTAAAAATGAAATGAGTAAGTAATATAACTGTAGCAGAAGAATTGTGTAAGAGCCATATTTCCTCTCTTTGTGACTGAAATATTGTGAATGAAAAATTCACACATCTGTAGGCAGCTATACAGATTCTTGAGGCACATGTGAATTTTGCCATTATACATTAAACTGGAGAACCAAATGTAGGAAGCCCGAGTCACTTTTCTTCTGTTAGTTCATTCAACAACACTTGATCCCATACCTCACACCCAAGCCCTTGAATGGAAACTGTACAATCGTATGGTATTTCAGGCTTTCCTCATATACCTTACTTTTCACTACTCATATGATGTTAGATTGTCATGTCTTGCGGGTTGGACTGGTCCATCACTATCCATGAGTCTTGCTGTTTCTTCATGATATATCCAGATCTTGTGATTGTGATTGCTACTAAACTATGGCATTTATTGTTTTTATTGGCATTGTTTTTATTGACCGCTGTTGTTAGCCACCTGGAATGTGGGGAAAGTGGAATACAAAACCCTTCAAATGAAACACATAATGACATTTCCCCCCACAAAAATCCACACATTCAGACATTCAGATGCCAGCATGGCATAGTGGTTTAGAGTGGCAGACTCTAATTTGGAGAACTGGGCTTGATTCCCCACTTTTCCACATGAACTGCAGTCTCTAATCTGGTGAACCAGGTTTGATTTCCCACTCCTCCACATGCAGCCTGCTGAGTGGCCTTGGGTTAGTCACAGTTCTCTCCAAACTCTCTCAGCCCCACCTATTTCACAAGGTGCCTGTTGTGGGGAGGGGGAGGGAAGACGATGGTAAGTCATTTTGAGACTCCTTAAAGTTAGATAAAAGTGGCATATAAAAACTAACTCTTCTTCTTCACCCCTGCTTCTGATAAGTCTGTCAGTGAGCCTCAGGAATCCACAAAGCCAAGAGAGTTAATCAAATACCTAGTGGGTCCCAATCCAAATAGACAGTAAGCAGCTGTTTCCTAAACAGGTTAAATGTGTTTGTAGAAAGCGAGCTTTTCCACTAGAGGGCTCACCATTTTGGGTTCGGGTTTATTGGGCCCAAATATTTTTGGTAAACCCAAAATAAGCCAAATACCCACACTGGTAAATATGGTATTTGGCTTTATTTCTGGGTTTCTGAAAAAACTGGGCCCATTTTAGTCTATGGGGAATTTTTAAAGTTCCAGTGAAAGCACTTTTGGAGGTAGAGTTCCCAAATTTTCAGTGTAGCTTCAAGGGACTCTCATTGCATGAACCCCAAAGTTTGGTGAAGATTGGACTAGGGGGTCCAATTTTGTGGGGGGCTCTCTCCTCCATAGAGAAGTATGATAAAGTTTACAATGCTGCTCTTTGGAGGATGGGGTCAACCCCTTCGGTGCCCCATAAGATAGGACCCCCTGACCCAAATTTAACCAAACTTTGGGGTTCCTGAAAGGGGAGTCCCTTGAAGCTACCCTGAAAATTTGGTGGATCCACCTGCTTTTATAGTCTTTCGCCAAGCACAGAAAAGTTTGAAAATAATTCCAGCCAAAAAAACACCTTCTGTGATTGGTGAAAGAACACTGTTCTTCCTTACCTGGGTTCCTATTGGCCACTGAGAATTCCTGGCCCTCCTCCCTCCCCCTCTCTAGGTTGTGCTCTGTGCAATCCAAGTAGACTGCACCAGCTGGCTTTGCAGCAATGCAAAATGCATTGCTGCCATTGGCCACATGGGAAGCTCCAGTGAGCCTTCCTATTGGTTACTCTAAGACGCCTGCTCCCTTCCTCCTGCTGCCCTGGAAACCAGCCAGGGGGCAGGATTACGAAGAAAGGAGATAGCTCTCATTTAAATGCAACAAGGGCCACAACATGGAGACTCCGCAGAAGGCGAATAGCCGGCTTTTTCAAGAATCGCCTATTCATCTTCGGGCAGATTCCCAGGTTTTTGTCTTTTGGTAAAACTAAAACCCGAATATTGCTGAAACAGGTAATTTCGGGTTAACTTTTGGTTCGGGTATATCGATATGCACAACCCTAGCCATCACTATCCTTCTCCACTCCTGGGTAGCTATGAGCTCCATTAAAGTGTTTCCAGAGGCTGATGAGGTGTCCATTCCTTGGGATGTTCCCACCCTTGCATAAGTGCTGTTCCAACCCCCTGTTGATGCACCCAGATCAACCCCAGTTCCAACCTCCTGTTGATGCACCTGCCAGATATGGGAACATGCAGGTTCTCAGCCCTGTTTTCTCTCCCACCCCAAGGAGTGGCTGCTCCAGCAGACTCCAGAACCACTGGAATAGGGTTCAAAACTGCCCAGGAGTGGGGAAGGATGGCAGCAGCAACAGGCTTCTCCCAGATAGGGTTGCCAACCTATAAGTGGCACCTGGAGATCTCCCACTATTACAACTGATCATACTAACAAGATCAGTTCCCTTGGAAAAAATGGTTGCTTTGGAGGGTGGACTTGATGGTATTATATCCCTTCCCTCCTCAAACCTGACCCTTCCCAGGGTTCACCCCCAAAATCTCCTGGTATTTTCCCAACCCAGAGCTGGCAACCCTACTCACAGAGCCTATTTGATGGGTGTGAAGAGTGGTCACTGAGGAAGTAGTGCTAGGGCAGCCTATCAATTTGCATTAAGGGGACTGGGAAGCTGCCCCCATTCTAGATGCTTTCACTGGACTGGCAGTAGCTCTGCCCAGGGCTACTGCTTGTTGCCATGGCTGATCTCTATACCATGGAAGGGCTGGCTTAGACCTGCATGGAGCCCATCCACAGACCCTGCTTGTGTGCTTGCTTCCTCACCCCTATATGTCCTACTTGAACTCTGCATTCATAAATACTAAGATACCACTGATGCCCTAGTACTCACATTCTCCAATGCTGTTTCCACCAAAAGCAAATGAACCTGTAAAGGGGGCTCTGGATGTCTCAGTACTCAGACAAGAAGTTCCTTGCTAGAACAGTGAAACTTGGAAACTGCCCCAGGATGCAATATGGCTACTGAGATGGAATAATGGTAAAGCCTCTGAACAGACACAATATGTTTCATAGGGCACAGCAAAGGATTGTGCCTGTGCTGCATAAGAATGGTTACAATACACACACAATTGTGTTTAAATTATTACAAGCAACCTTAAAATACTGCTGCTTATATTGTGCTGCCCCAGTATGCTGTGTTTTCTCCAACCAAAATAAATAGCTCCCCATTAAACAAATACCTTCAATTAGAACTACTTAATCTTCTAATTTGCTTCCCCCCAAACTTTTAAAAAGGCCAAGATGGGTTTATTTTCCCAAAATGATATGTCAGCTGTGTATGTTCGGAGTCCTAGTGGTGTAAGATTAATCCCATTTTAAAATATTACGGAGGGCTTAATGGAACAGAAGGCGACAAAAAGAAAAGGTATATTTCTCTAGAGGGTATTAGCATGAAACTATATAAGCAATATATAGTGATGTTTGCAAATATTCTTTCATAGAGCATACTTTAGTGAGGAAAGAGCTTCCATGGGAGAGTCTATATTTTAATTTTTAATGGTTTTACAACCCTTTTATATTTTGCCAATATAAAGAGAGTGTCTACTGGCATTGCTATTCCAGCAGAAAGGATGCTGTGAGAGAGATCCCCTCCCAAAACATAGCTTTCACTGTGCACATTTAAGCAAAGGTGCTGGTGTGTGGTTACCCCCAAGCTGCCCCATTACAGCCCACATAAAATTGTGGGTAGTGTGCATTTTGTCATGAATATGTTTGACAGTCAAACTTAACAACTTATTTAAGAAGTGGTCTGCGGGGAACTCAGGTCCCCATCAAGCCACAAATATCTGAAGACAAATGGTTGGCACATTTTAAAACAATTTTCTATGATCTGGATGTGACCCCAGGACATCCAAAGAATGGATTACCACCAGAAACTGTGGAATGGCCCCCGGTCACTCCCGAAGAAGTAGAAAAAACCTTGTTGAAATTTAAAAGAGGGAAAGCAGCCGGTCCTGATGGACTACCAATCGACCTTTTCAAGGAGTTTGTAAGTAAATGGGCCGTTCCAATTTTTTTTACAAAATAATTTTTTTACAATAATAAATTTGAGTGGCCTAGTCCCTAAATCATGGACTGAAGCAACAGTATTACCAATTTTTTAAAAAGGAGATCCTTCTATCCCCACAAATTATAGGCCGATAAGTTTACTATCCACAATCAGGAAAGTCTATGTCAGCATCCTGGCCACTAGACTCGCCGACTGGGCCTCCTCAAAAATAGGACCAGAACAAATTGGTTTTATCAAAGGGAAATCAACATATGACCACTGTATTACACTCCATTATTTAGCAGAAAATATTCGGGCAAGAAGGAAAAGAAACTATATGCAGCCTTTTTAGATCTCAAAGGCTCCATACCCAGGCCACGTCTTTGGGAAAAATTGACAGCAATGGGTATTGAACCTTGCTTGCTGTTCCTAATACAGCAACTATACTCGAATATGAGCTGTTGAATCCGCTACGACCAACTGACCAATCCAAACCCCCCCCCCCCGATTATTTCTAATAAAGGCATGAAGCAAGGCTGCGTGCTGGCACCATATCTATTTAATCTATATATAGCGGATCTGGCAGCTTACTTATCCGCAAACCATCATCACACCCCAAATCTTAACAGCTATCAGGTTCCAGTACTTCTATATGCCGATGATGCAGTTTTACTTGCTTATACAAAAATCGGCATGCAGCGAAGCTTAAATATGTTTGCCAAATATTGTGAAACAAATAATCTTAACATCAATTCTGAAAAATCAAAGGTCTTAATATTCACAAGGTAGAACAAAAGTAGAACACTGGAGGGTGAATGAGCAGAAGATTGAACAGGTATTACAATTTAAATACCTTGGAGTCAATCAATCGATTGATTGATTGGAGTCAATTTTCATCACACTTTGAACTGGAATCTACATCAGAAAATGGTGACGAATCTAACCTCATACAAGATAGGAGCTATAATAAAAAAAAATTTCGCCAAAGGTGGTCAGTATGTCCCAGCGGCAATCCGACTCTTCAAAGCTAAATTACTATCACAACTCTTCTATGGTATTCCAATTTGGGGTCTGAAATTATCTCCAGCAATTGAGAAAATCCAGGCCACTTTCCTCCGTAAGCTTCTGGGAGCACCAAGATGTATTTAGACCAGCCATGGGGAACCTCAGGCCCGGGGGCCATATGCGGCCCCCGAAGACATTTTTTGTGGCCCTCGGGAGCTCCGTGGCCCTGCTGCTGAAGCGGGACAAAGGGCGGCCCTCCCTGAGGGTGCTCCTGGGGCCACGGCTTACATGGGCACTGTGGCGCCCTTTGGACCTCCTCTCACCGACTGTTGGCTGTTGGTCGATGAGAGGAGAGGGGAGGGGGAGGGATGCTTCCCCCAAGGCTGCTTCCTACAGCCACAGCATGCAGGAACGCCGCAGCACATTGTAAGCCCCTCTTGCAGCCTGTCGGCTGTTGAGCAGCTGCCTGCGGCAGAGCATGAGTGCAGGAGCCGATCGGATTGGGGGGGGCTTTTGTGGACTCGGGGGGGAGGGTATGGAGACTGGGGTCTGGTCGCATGGGGCTCCGTGCACCGCCGTGTGTGTGTGTGTGGGTGGGGGAGGCGGGGAGGCTGGGGCCCGGTATTTGGGTTTTCCAGAATAAAAAAAGGCCATTTAAACCCGAACCCAAATTTCCCCCCAAAACATTTCCAATATCCCTAATCTGCAGTTTCAGCAGTGTAATTGGGACAATGCCTCTTGCTGGACCTTCCTTTTTCTTCAACCCTGCCCTTGAACAGACAGAACAAGACCCTCTACAGGCAGGAGGTACAGGACACAACATAGAACAGCGCTATTAGCAGTCACACCCCTCATCTGTAAAAGGGTCTCTAAGAACATCAGAGCAGAGCACTGTTCCCTCCCCCAACAAATGGATGCCATCTGGACAGTTCTGGGATCCATATTATGGTTGTCAACCTTGACAGGAAGGGAGTGGGCAGCCGACCTTTTCCCATGGCCTAAAGATGTGCTTGGCTAAACAAAGGGGCCAGCTAAAGGCTTGTTTGTCTCACCTCAAAGGTGATGTTATCAGCTCTCCGAGCAGAACTTTCTGTCACCAAATCTGCATCCCTATGGTGACGAACCTTCAAAGAATTCCTTCCCTTTTGGTCTGAAGATCAGGAAAAGCAATCAGTCACTCCCTTTGATCTCTCTGAGATCTTCCCCCAGCCATAACATCTCATGTCACCTCAGTGATAGTCATAGTGTCCCTTGGCCCTGTGTGTGTATAAGAACATAAGAAAGGCTTATGTTCTTATAAGGATCAGACCAAGGCCCATCAAGTCCAGCAGTCTGTTCACACAGTGGCCAACCAGGTGCCTCTAGGAAGCCACTAACAAGACGAGTGCAGCAGCACCAACCTGCCTGTGTTCCACCACTCCCAAAATAATAGGCATGTCCTGGGACGAGCCTACAGGCCGGCTCCCAGGCTGCTGTCTTCCCGCCTCTGACCCCCCGGGCTCAGGTGTACTCACGGGGTAGGCGGGGGGGCTCGCTGGATCACCCGGCCCCCTCAGGGAGAGTCGGGGGGGCCACAATGCCGGTTCCCTTCTTTTCCCAGGCAGCCGGCTGGACGGGGCGTGGCCGCCCAGGAACGGAGCAACCCGGCCAGGAGCCGCAGGCCCCGACGCAGCCAGAGTGACGCAGCTCGACGGACTCCACCCCTCTCACCAGCTGATGGTCGGGAGGGCGCGGGCGGGTCGAGGAAGGGCCAGCGCAGCTGCCGGAGAGCCCGATAGAGCCACACGAGCGGCCATCCGGCACGGGGGAGCACGGGGAAAGGGGCGGTAGCGGGGAAGGGGTGGGGCCTCTCTGGCCGGGGAGGGTTAAAAGGTGAGAGGGGAGCCGAGGCCGGGGAGGAAGCCGGAAAGGGTTGCGTGCAGGCTGAATGAGAGTTGGCCAGCAACCTGGCAACGTCCGAGGGAGGAGAAAGTTCTGACTCCCCCTCGGACTGGTCTGAGGCCGAGGAGGCTCCCCCTCCCCCACCCCTCTCCAGGGCAGAGAACCCGGGGGTCGCCGGAGGCCAGGCGCGGCACGACAAGGCATGCTCCTCTGATACTAGAGAGACTAGGTAAGCAGCATGACTAGTATCCATTCTAACTAACAGCCATGAAAACCCCTCTCCTCCATGAATATGTCCACTCCCCTCTTTAAGCCCTCCAAGCTGGCAGCCATCACCACATCCTGGGGCAGGGAGTTCCACAATTTATGCGTTGTGTGAAAAAATACTTCCTTTTATCTGTTTTGAATCTCTCACCCTCCAGGTTTAGCAGATGACCCTGTGTTCTAGTATTATGGGAGAGGGAGAAAAACCTCTCCCTGTCCACTCTCTCCAAACCATGCATAATTTTATAGACCTCTATCATATCTCCCCTCAGCTGCCTTCTTTCTTTTATATATATATATATATATATATATATATATATATATATATATATATATATATATATATATATATATATATAATATTTTTCAATAATAGCTTACATATCATTTGACCATACATCCTCTGTATCAATAAAAAATAGTAAAAAAATTAAAAAAATTATTAGGTGTATATCTTCAATATTTATATACAATTAATAATAGTTGACTTCCCCTCCTTCTTCTTCCCTCTCTAAAATATCTAAAATCTCCTTTGCATTCTTACATTCTAATTCATTATAAGTCATCATATTCATATTATACTTTCCCCTTATCTGGTGACTTTCAATAAACAATAGTCTATAATGTTAATAATAAGAAGGAAAGAGAAATAAAAACATTTTAAAAATAAAGAGATACAAATCTCATTTAGCATAGTTCCCTCCAGTTGTTCATCTCTGAATAGTTTGTATAAATCTTAAAAAAATAAAAAACCTTATATATCCCAAATAAAAAAAACATATTGATAATATTTTTCCTCCACCCCCCACCTTTCCCGTATTAAAAGTCAAATTGGTGTTCTTCCAACTTTCTCAGCCTTTCTTCTTATACTTTTTCTTCTGTCGGGAATTTCTATCGCCATTCACTTCCTTTCTTGAGGTGGTCTCCTGTCTGGAACAGTCAATACCCTGAGCTCCGTGGGCTGCTGAATCTTCTTGTATTCCAACAGTTTGAGTTGACAGCTCACTATTTCTTGTCAAAAAAAATTCAACATGTTCCAGTGAATTGATAGCATGTTTAATTTGTTTGTAAGTAAAAGTAAAGCCTTGTGGTAACAGCCAGCTGTACTATATTCCTTTATTTCTTAGCAATTCAGCAAAGTCTTTATATATGGCTCTCTTTTCAATCAGGTGACGTGGGATGTCTTTGAGAATTATCAACGGTGTATTATCAACACTCAGTTGATTCTCCAGTTGGAATTTCATGATAATATTTTTCATCCTGATATCAAAGAAGGAGATCAAGATCTCTCTGGCTTTTGTTTTCTGTACCCATGTTGATAAAGGAATTCTATATATCTTGTTTATTGCATCATTCAATTCTTGTACATTTAAATGAAATATTTCAGCCAGTGATCTGATGATATCTTCTCTGGTGCCCCCAAGTCTTTCCGGTAAATTGCGTATGCGTAAATTAAATTCTCTTTGTTGTAAATCCAGAATGGCTAATTGTTCTTTCATTTTTTGTTCCTGGAGTTGTATTGCTTCAATTTGTTGTGCTTGGGATTCATATCTTTTTTAAGTCCTTTCAAATCTTCCGTATTATTTTTAATTGAAAGTTCCATCTTGTTCATGCCATCTTTCATTTGTATAATTTGGTCTTTTATTTCCTTGATCTCATTTATGATGCCAGCAAATTTCTGGGTAATAATTAAAGTCATTTGTGTAGCTGATTGTTCTTGTTCCTTGGAGACCTGTTCAAGATTCTTCTTTACTAGTTCATTTATTAATTCATTTTGCTTAGCCAACATTTCCTGTATCTTTTGATAATTAATTTCCATGATTCTCTGTGGCTTTTTCTCCTTTTCCCTGACTAAAAATATATGTAAGCAGGCAATCCAGTGTTAGAAAGCTACTGAGTTATGAAGAGAGTCTTTTGGCTTTGGTGCTGTTGCTAGGCAGAACAGGAAGATACGAGGTTGTGAGCCTTCCGTGACTCTCACTCTAATTAAAGAGGGTAGGATCTGTTTTGTTGCTGCACTGAGTGAGGCACATCCGGCTCAACCCTCCTCTTTGATTTCCAAGTCCTAGAAAGGTCTCTTCCTGAGTTCGTGCCTGGAGGACTCTTTCCAGGGAAATCGAAAGCAAAGAAATACTCCTCTTCCCCTTCACACCGCGGCCGCCGATTGGAAGCTATCGATGCCACTCAAGTCTTTCAGGTTGTTTTTATTTGCCTGCTAATTCAATTTTTGCTAATTGAACAATCTTTTTAGTCGGAAGATTATTTAAAGTCCTGGGTAATGGGATGCAGAGTCTTAATCATATTTTAAAAAGTTCCAGTCGTCCAAAATCAGATTTGATAAGCAAAGGGAGTTCATGAAACTTACATGGAGATTGGAAGATGGGGTTCTCTGTTATTTCCTTGTTCGATGTTTGGTGTAAGGTAGAGGAGATCACAGCTTCTATCCTCGAGGCATTCGCGGCGATGGACGTCCTCCTCAGCCGGCGGGACTTCGACCAACCCTCCTCCTAGGCGACAACTCTCACGGGAGGGAGTTGGGAGTCAAACCGCTCTTCTATGGCAGCAGGGGGTTGCCAGCATTCCGATCCACTATTTAGGATTGGAGACGGGGCTTTTTGATGGAGCCCCGATTCAAAACGCCTCTTGGTTCCTCTGAGCGAAATCGGGGGACATGGCGCTGGGTCAGCGTCTCTACCGGAAGTCCCCCTCAGCCGCCTTCTTTCCAAGCTAAACAGCCCTAAGCGTCCTAACCGCTCCCCATAGGACAGTTGATCTAGTCCCCTAATCATTTTGGTTGCTCTTTTCTGCACCTTCTCAAGCTCTGTAATATCCTTTTTTAGGTGTGGTGACCAGAACTGTACACAGTATTCCAAGTGTGGTCTCACCATAGATATGTACAAGGGCAGTATGATATCAGCAGTTTTATTCTCTATTCCTCGTCTAATTATGGCTAGCATAGAATTTGCCTTTTTTACAGCAGCCGCACACTGGGTTGACATCTTCATTGAGCTATCCACTACCACCCCAAGATCCCTTTCTTGGTCTGTCGCTGCCAGCACAGATCCCATCAGTGTATATGTGAAGTTGGGTTGTTGTTTTTTTGCCCCAATATGCATCACTTTACACTTACTCACATTGAATCTCATTTGCCATTTTAATGCCCATTCTTCCAGTATGCAGAGATCCTTCTGGAGCTCTTCACAGTCCGATTTTGTTTTAACCACCCTAAATAATTTGGTGTCATCTGCAAACTTGGCTACTTCACTGTTTAACCCCAACTCCAGATCATTGATGAACAGGTTGAAAAGCACTGGTCCCAACACAGATCCCTGAGGCACGCCACTGCTCACATCCCGCCACTGGGAGAACTGACCATTGATTCCTACTCTCTGCTTCCTATTTTTCAGCCAGCTCTCAATCCATAAGAGGACTTGTCCTCTTATCCCATGACTATGAAGTTTGCTTAGCAGTCTTTGGTGGGGGACTTTGTCAAAAGCCTTTTGGAAATCCAAATATACAATGTCCACAGGCTCATTCCTGTCCACATGCTTATTGACGCTTTCAAAAAACTCTAATAGGTTAGTGAGACAGGACCTACCCTTACAGAAGCCATGTTGGGTTTTGCCCAGCAGACCTTGCCCTTCTATATGCTTGACAATTTTATCTTTAATAATGCTTTCCACTAATTTACCTGGAACAGACGTTAAGCTAACTGGCCTGTAATTTCTTGGGTCCCCCCTGGAACCTTTTTTATAAATGGGTGTTACATTGGCCATTCTCCAGTCCACTGGTACAGAGGCTGATTGAAGGGACATATTACATATCTTTGTTAGAAGTTCAGCAATTTCCCATTTGAGTTCTTGAAGAACTCTAGGATGTATACCGTCTTGTCCCTGTGACTTGTAGTTTGCAGTTTGTCTAGACGGTACAGGGCTTCCTGCCTTGCTACCACTATTTGCCTCAGTTCCTCATTCTCCCCTCTACAAAATCTCTGTTCAGGAGAAGGAATCTTCAACAGTGAAGACAGATGAGAAGAATTCATTTAGTTTTTCAGCAATTGCTTTATCCTTCCTTTAAATTGCTTTATCCTTTACTCCCATTGTCATCCAATGGTCCAACTGCTTCCCAGCTGATTTCCTACTCCTAATATACTTACAGGATTTCTTATTGTTGTGAGGGTTCCCAACCTCCCTGTGCAAACTCCATAAAATCACTTGCTCAGACGGTCATGCAGAAACAAGGAACTTTATTGGAAGCTTCAGGTTAGTATAGCCCTTACAATGGCAAAGTTGCAAGTGCTAGCAATTTCACAAAGACAGAATTATAACCCCTACAGGGAAGCAGATGTCAAAAGCATGTTATGGGAATCTACGAGATAATTGTGCATGGTACAGGAACATCAAAGACCTCAGGAAGCTGGTTATTACTATCTACACACCAAGGCTGGTGGGAGGGAGTCGGAGAGAGCAAGGGAGGAGGATGGTGGGAAGAGACATTCCAACCTGGGGCCTGCTGGACGCAGCACCTGAACCAAAGAAAGGCAAAAGGCCTGGACTGCTTTTATGAGTCCAGGGGGGGGGAGCACACAAAGCAAAAGCTTACAGACCCTTACATTCTGCCCCCCTTAAGGCCCCCCTCCCCTGAGTCCGGGTGGACGAGCCTTGTCAGGATAGGCAGAGTGAAACTCTCGAACCAGGCGGGGAGCCGCTACATGGGGAGCGGCCACCCATTCGTCATGGGCGGGCCCCAGGTGCTTCCAGCGGATCAGATAGAACAATTTTCCTTTTTTCAGCTTCGAGTCCAATACTTTGGAAACTTCAAGATGCGATTCCCCCCCCCCCCACAACCGTAGGAATTTCGGACTTAGGGAGGGGGTGGAAGTGAGGGGCAGCGACGTACGGTTTGAGTAGGCTGATGTGGAATACCGGATGTACCCCTCGAAGAGACTTGGGGAGTTCCAACTCCACCGTGACGTCGTTGATCACTTGGGTGATGGGAAAAGGACCTACATACTTGTCACTCAGCTTTTTGCAAGGCCGAAGTGAACGTAGGTTCTTTGTGGAAAGGTAAACCTGCCCTCCCACCTTGAGTTCCCACCCAGGAGACCGATGTTTATCGGCCTGGTCTTTGTACTTGTGCTTGGCCCTTTCCAGGTTTTTCTGCAGCCAGGGCCAAGTGGTCTGCACCACCTGTACCCAATCCTGGACCTCCTGCACCCCTTCAAGTTCAGGAGTGATGGTAGGAGAACCAAAGGGCCCAAAGTCTTTTCCATAAACCACATGAAACGGACTGAAACCTGTGGAGGAATGGGGGGCATTATTATAGGCATATTCAGCAAAAGGCAGTAGGTCTACCCAGTCGTCCTGGTGGTAATTGACATAACACCTTAGATAGCATTCTACTACAGCATTGACACGTTCGGTCTGACCATCGGTCTGGGGGTGGTAGGCTGAAGAGAGTCCTTGTTCCTCCACCCCCATGACTTTTAGGAAGGCCCTCCAGAATTTGGCAACGAATTGGGCCCCTCTGTCGGAGAGGACCTTCCTCGGGATCGAATGATACTTCACCACGTGATTAAGAAACAGTTTAGCCAACTTTTGGGCCGATGGTAGCCCCGCACAAGGAGTAAAGTGAACCTGTTTAGAGAATAAGTCTGTTATCACCCACAGTACAGTTTTTCCCCGACTTGGGGGCAAATCAGTGATAAAATCCATGGCGATTACTTCCCAGGACATGGTCGGGGTCTCCAGAGGCTTTAAGAGTCCAGGAGGCTTCCCCATTCGTTTCTTGGCAGTGGCGCAAATGGGGCAGCTTCGCACGTACAACTCCACATCGGCTCTCATATCTGGCCACCAAAATTGACGCCGCAATAAATGCAAAGTCTTTACAAACCCAAAATGCCCCGCAAGTTTGGCCCCGTGGACCATTCCCAGCACTTCTTTTCAGAGTACTTCGGGGACATAAAGCCTACCCCCCTGCAACCAAAAGGAGCCCTGTCGGTCGAGATTTGCGGGGAGAACCTGCTGATCCGCCTCCCTCAGAGAAGCGTCCCGGAGCCGCTGTTGAAAAGCCTCCAGGACTCCTTTGAGGGGAGGAAAATCCTGGCGGTGGGACTGGGACCGGGTGGTTACTGCAAGTCCCGAGACTTCCCCTCTCTGTTCAGGGGTAAACAAGGAATCAGTCAAAGTCATTGCGATATTGGGGGAGCCTAGAAAGAGCATCCGCTAACGCATTGTCCTTTCCTGGCACATGTTTCAGGACAAAGCGGAATTTGGCAAAAAACTGTGCCCAACGAATCTGTTTCACGGTGAGCTTTCTAGCCCCTTTTAAGGCCTCCAGGTTTTTGTGATCGCTGCAAACTTCAAAGGGGATCTCTACACCCTCCAGGAAATGCCTCCAAATGGTGAGGGCATGTTTAACAGCTGCGGCTTCCTTCTCCCAAATGGCCCAGTTGATTTCGGATTGGGAGAACTTTTTAGAAAAATAGGCACAAGGTTTCAGCTGACCGTTCTCGTCCCGTTGCAAGAGCCCCCCCCCCCCATGGCAACGTCAGAAGCATCGACCTGGACCACAAAAGGTTTTTCACAATCAGGGTGCGCGAGAACGGGTTCGGACGAGAAAAGCCGCTTGAGCGTATCGAAAGCCTGCTGGCAGTCCGAAGTCCATTGCAACCTAGCAGAGGGCAAGGCGGCTCCCGCCCCTTTCCCTTTTGTACGCAGGAGCGAAGTGAGAGGGAGCGCCACCTGGGCAAAGTTAGGGATGAAGTTTCGGTAAAAGTTAGCAAAGCCCAAAAACTGCTGCAAATGTCTGCGCGTGGTGGGGCGGTCCCACTCCATTACCGCCCGAACCTTCTCAGGATCCATCTCTAAGCCTTGGTGGGAAATCACATACCCCAGAAAAGTGATGGAGGGTTGATAGAAATCACATTTAGAAACCTTAGCAAACAGTTTGTGCTCGTGCAGCCGCTGCAGCACCTCGCGCACCAGTTGTACGTGCTCCTTCATGGTTTTCGTATAAATGAGGATATCGTCCAAGAAAACCACCACCCCGCGGAACAGTAAATCATGAAGTACTTCATTAATCAATTGCATGAATACACTCGGAGCCCCTGAAAGTCCGAACGGCATCACTAAATACTCAAACATTCCAAAACAACTTGAGAAGGCAGTCTTAGGTTCGTCCCCTTCTCGTATGCGGACACGGTGGTAAGCCTCCACCAAATCCAATTTGGTGAAGATTCGGCCCTCCTTCAATTGTGCGAGAAGGTCTGGAATGAGAGGGAGGGGGGATGCATTAGACTGAGTGACAGCATTCAGTCTACGGTAATCAATACACAGTCTTAAGTCTCCCGTCTTTTTCTTGACAAAGAAGGAGGGGGCCGAGTATGGTGCCTTTGACGGGCGGATAAAGCCCCGCGCCAAATTGGTGTCCAAATATTCTCGCAACACCACCTTTTCATTAGGACTCATGGGGTAGACCTTCCCTTTGGATAATTTGCCATCCCCCACTATTTCAATAGCACAGTCCGTCTCCCGGTGGGGGGGGAGGCAATTCGTCGCATTCCCGCACGTCAAACACATCGGCAAACTGGGAATACTCGCTGGGGAGCTGGGGCAGGGAAGCTTTGATAGAAGGGCCCCCACGAGGGCGGCTGCGGGAGTTTTAAGCACTCGGTCTTTATCATGGTATTCACACAGGTTGCGGGGAAAGGTGAGCGTCCGCTCGATCCAGTCTATGGAAGGATTGTGCCCCAGCAACCAGTTCATCCCTAAAACAACGGGCGCGGCAATGGGAGCGATAGTAAAATAAAGCCGTTCCCAATGCTCCCCTACGGCCATGACGACCGCGGCGGTGCAGTGAGTAACAGGCCCCTTTTTAAAGTCACTGCCATCCATCTGGGAAAAGCGGATGGGTTCAGGTAGCCGCTTTCGCTTAACTCGCAATTGTCGGGCAGCCTCTTCGCTTATCAGGGTGCGGGCACAACCCGAGTCGACTAGGGCCGTAAATTCTAACATGGGCCCCCCTTTTGGCAACGAGAGATTGACCTTTACATATACATTGTCTTCCTGAACGCTTACCATCAGTGGAGCTCCTTGCACAACGTTCGGAGCAGTCTGCTGAGGAGCCCCCTTTACAGCAGACCAACGGCGTTTTTTGCCAGCATGTCCCAGTCCTCGTCCTCACTGGAGGAAGCAGACATGGTATTTGTAATCCGTGACTCCGATGAGTCAAAGGTTTCATTTGTAATCCGTGGCCCCGATGGGCCAGAAGTGCCCGAGGCTTCGACCTCGGTGCGTGCGTGCATTGCCGAGGGTGCGCCCCGTCGGCTCGGTGCACCGCTCTGGCGGCGAGGTTGCCCCTTGGGAGGGGGCTTCTCAGGTTCGGTCGTTGCCGGACGAGACGGTCCCGGACGTCCGGGTTGGGAAGGGCATTGAGAGGCAAAGTGTCCTCTTCCCCCGCAAACGAGACAGGCCCCGCTCTCAAAGCGTTTGCGGCGTTCGGTCACGGATGGTCCTCCCCCCGAGGGGGGACGAGAGTCCTTCGGACCGCCGGGCCTGTCTCCACGGGTCTTGGTTTCCCGTCCGGTGCGTTGCCGGGACAGGAGCAGCAGCTGCTTTCGGTTCTCTATGTCAGCGGCGTGACGAACCAACCCTTCAACATCGGGAGGGTTACCTTGCATGAAAGCCCAGTGTTGCAATTCCGGGTTCAAACCTTCGCGGAAATACTGCACCCTGGTAGCTTCACTCCAGTCCAAAATTTTACTCGAGAGCGACTGAAATTCGCTTGCATACTGCGTGACCGACTTAGTCCCTTGACGCAGTTGTAGCAAGGTAAAGGTCCGGGCCTGTTCCCGCATAAAAATGTCCACTTGTACCATAAAAAACGTCAGCTGGTCACTCGACCCGTCATACGTGATCTTCAGGTCTCGGCGGGCCGGTGGAGCGGGACGGATGGGAGGTGCGGGAGCCATAGGTCGGCCTGGTTGCTGCCCTCCGTCCGCCAGAGCCACGGGTGGCGTCGGAACCTTCAGGTCGTCCATGGCTTGAGCCATGTCCAGAATCACCGCGTTCATGGCATCCATCTGGTCCAGTAATTCCTGGCACTCCTCCTGCCAGCGCTGCCGCTCCTCATCCATCTGGTGAAGCAGCAGGGCTTCCTTCCAGGCGGGATCGTCCTCGAACCCCAACCCGTGAACCGCAGTCCGTCGTGACCGCACGTCGCTCTGCGGGAGCGACCAACCCCGGGGAAACTCCAGCCAGGTATTCAAGCAGGTAGACTTGGGCTTTGTACCCAGACCCGATCCCGAGTCAGCTCCACTGGGCATCTTCCCAGTCGACTTCCCTTCCGAAGGGGCCGGATTGGGCTGCTTGGGTACGGCGCTGTCCTTCTTGTCGTTGTCATCCCCGTTGCCTGCCATAGCTGTCCAAGAACAGTACAGGAGCAGGACAACGAGGCAGAGGACTTGCAACTTAATGTGAGGGTTCCCAACCTCCCTGTGCAAACTCCATAAAATCACTTGCTCAGACGGTCATGCAGAAACAAGGAACTTTATTGGAAGCTTCAGGTTAGTATAGGCCTTACAATGGCAAAGTTGCAAGTGCTAGCAATTTCACAAAGACAGAATTATAACCCCTACAGGGAAGCAGATATCAAAAGCATGTTATGGGAATCTACGAGATAATTGTGCATGGTACAGGAACATCAAAGACCTCAGGAAGCTGGTTATTACTATCTACACACCAAGGCCATAGCTGGTGGGAGGGAGTCGGAGAGAGCAAGGGAGGAGGATGGTGGGAAGAGACATTCCAACCTGGGGCCTGCTGGACGCAGCGCCTGAACCAAGGAAAGGCAAAAGGCCTGGACTGCTTTTATGAGTCCAGGGGGGGGGGAGCACACAAAGCAAAAGCTTTCAGACCCTTACAATTGTTTATTTTGATGTGTTTAGCAATATGCCCCTCAAAATCTTTTTTTGCATCTCTAATTATCTGCTTGCATTTCCTTTGTGCAAGTTTGTGTTTGCTTCTGTTCGCCTCGTTTGGGCAAACCTTCCAGTCTATGAGGGAAGACTTTTTTTTCTCTAATTGCTTCCTTCACCTTACCTGTTAGCCATGGTGGTGACCTCTTGGACGTATTACTACCTTTCCTGACCTGCAGAAAAACCACTTCTTACATCAAAGATTCAACTCATTTCATCAACAAAATCAGTCCGTTGAGACTCAATCCACAGGATATATTAGTCAGTTTTGATGTTGTATCCCTCTTTACCAAGGTTCCAGTAAAAGACACAATCTCATTGATTAACCAGATTTTTCCAGAAGATATAACAGCTTAATTTCACCATTGTTTGACAACAAGTTATTTCCTATGGGATAAAGAATTTTATGAACAGATTGATGGAGTAGCTATGGGAAGTCCACTCAGTCCAGTAATAGCAAACTTTTACATGGAATATTTTGAAAAGACAGCATTAGAATCGGCACCTTACAAACCTACAGTCTGGTTCAGGTTCGTAGATGATATATTTACTATTTGGAGCCATGGTGAAGAAAAATTAATGGACTTTCTAAACCATCTTAATAATATCCATCCAAACATTCAGTTTACCATGGAAAAGGAAATTGAGGGTAAACTCCCATTTCTTGATACCCTTGTCATCCGTAAAACAAACTTTCAGTTAGGTCACAAGGTCTACCGGAAACCAACTCACACAGATCGCTACTTACACAAAAACTCCAACCACCACCCCCGACAGAAAAGAGGAATAATCAAAACATTAATGGACCGTGCAAGATGGATCTGTGAACCACGGTTTCTCAAGGAAGAAATTAATCATCTAAATCACGCACTGCTAGCAAACGGCTATTCCAGAAATGAAATCAGAAGGGCCATTAAACCAAACAAAAATCAGAAAACTCAGGAAAAACAGTCTCCCATAGGAAAGGTATTCTTGCCATTTATTAAAGGAGTCACTGATAGGATGGAGAAACTTTTGAAAAAACATAACCTACAAACTGTTTAAACCCACCAAGAAAATACAACAGATGCTACGATCAGCAAAAGACAAAAGAGACCCCCTCACCTCTGCAGGAGTATATCGTATACTTTGCAGTTGTGGACAAGTTTACATCGGGACCACAAAACGCAGCATATAAACAAGGATAAAAGAACTGAAAGATACTGCAGACTTAGCCAACCTGAGAAATCAGCAGTGGCTGAACATGGACTGACACAAACAGGACACAGAGTCCTATTCCAAGACACTGAAAGACTGGACAATTCTACCAACTATTTTGTCAGATTGCACAGAGAAGCCATTGAAATTCATAAACATCAGCACAACTTTAACAGAAAAGAAGAGAGTTTAAGAATGAATAAGGCTTGGCTTCCTATCCTGAAAACCTCCAGACTAACAAAGACTACAGTCCACAATAGCCATGCAGATTAGCTTTGGATTTCACACATTAACAGATACCTTCAGGATACAATGGTTCCATATTAACATACCACATCCTCATTAGCACATTATCTTGATACTTACAGGACAATGATTAGCACATTACCTTTGATACTTTTGCAGGACAATGATTCAGCTCAAACCCAACCCCTTTCTGACTATATATTACTCTTCCTACACACTTGACACTGAGAGACACTGTCCTTCAGTGTTACTACTCTGAAGATGCCTGCCACAGCTGCTGGCGAAACGTCAGGAAAGAAAATACCAAGACCACGGTCACACAGCCCGGATAACCTACAAGAACCAATGAACTCTGACCGTGAAAGCCTTCGACAATATTTTGAACTGCCTGCTTATTTGAGAGTTCCCACTTGGGACAATCCTGGTTTACGTGGGTTGTTTGATCCCAGTTACCCTCTCTTGCCCTGCCTGTCTTCAGCTAATTCCCCCAATTCAAGTGGAGACCTTCCAATCAGAGTAACAGTGCAGGCTGTTAGTATAGAGCTTTGAGCCAATGTGGGACTAGTTTTGTGGTATACAAAGTAATTCATTTGTTTAATGCTCCTGGAAACATCAATTTAAGAAGATGACTCCAAATTGCTCCTGTTCTTCTTTCGTGTTAAAATTCAATACAGGCATTCCCATGTCAGACTTAAAACAATTTCTTGAATTCAGGGGTGATGCTTTCTTGGCTCCTTTCAGCATGCTGAGATGTAATGTTAAACTAGGAGCAACAACAGCAGGCAGAATCCATAAGGCAGAAGAGAACAATCCTTCACTCCAGAGAAAAAGAGAAGAATGGGTGTGCAGCAGAAGGAAGGTTAAAAAAAACCTGAATACTTGGGACAAGTAGTTGGGAAAGAGACTCCAGTTAAGCATGAGTAAGTGATTATTTCCTAGCTGGACATGGCTTCTAGCCAAACTGGAAATGTGAGTGATTGTACGGGACCAGCACGATGTTCACCCTGCATTAGCAGTTTACTTGAGTATCAATTTCTAGATGCCTTGTAACGGGAAGCCAATGTCCATTTCTGTATGAGACCTCCTTGGAGAAGGTTTTATCAGCCATGAAATTACTCCTTCATGCTCTTTTAAGTTAACAGTCCAGGTCTGGGACTCTTTATCATGCAGTTCTCCAGATACTGGTCATAAGTTCTGATTAGCACACCTAAAAGCAAGCGTCTTTTTAAATGTACAATAAAGCTTCATGCGGTGCACTCAATCAATGAGGGAGATGGTTAGGACCTATGCAACCAAACCCCAAACTTAGATTTGAATAATAACACTTTAGAGTAATTATCTATTGATTTATTGGGCATATATCCAAAATGTTTACTCAGGATCATGGTTGTTTCTTCCTGAAAATTAGAACAATAAATCTACTCAATTCAAAACACCAGTCTCCAATCTGAAATGTTATATTTTGCCCATAGATACCAAAATATTTTTATAGCTGAAGATTATATATCGATTATCTATATACATCCACCCCCACAAAAAAATGCTGTTGCTGGGAGACAGAGAATGCCCAGGAAAAGCATGAGAGGGTAGCTGGAGGTTTGCTACAGGACAGGGAACTGAGAAGGGGCTGTGGCTCAAAGGAAGAGCAGCTGTTTTGCATTCAGAAGATCCCAGGTTCAATCCCCAGCATCTCCAGTTGAAAGGCCCAGGTAGTAGGTGATGGGAATTACCTCGGCCTGAAACCCTAGAGAGCTGCTGCCAGTCTGAGTAAAACAATATGGATCCTGATGGACCAGTGGTCTGATTCAGTGTAAGGCAGCTTCATGTGTGTGTTACAAATTACCCCATTCCATCTGCTTCAGTTCTTTGTGGGATCCTACCCGATGCTTGTATTTCCAAAACATTTTGCATAAGTGATTTGAATGATGTATTGTTCTTATATAATGAGTTTTACATGGCAAGATAGTCATATTAGATACAGTAAATTGAAACGAAACCTTCAATTTAACAACAGGGCGTAACAAATATTCAAAAGCATGCTCTCAGCTCGAAAGTAGGGCAAACATGAAACTTCAAATTTGGGATATGAGCTGAGTTTATAATGCACAAAGTCAGCATTTCAAATCAACATTTTTCTTATTCCGCAGCTCAAGCAACTGCTGCAGAGATAAGAAAGATTAACAAAACTAAGGGGCTAATATGTTACAAGGGAAGCTGCAATAATTTATGTTTGGGTTCAGTGGATGTCACAAAGACAAACATTTGTAATTTGTAATTTTCTACAAGAGTCCCATAGAGGAAACAAACCAACAGCCCAATCCTAAACAGAGTTGCACTCTCCTAAACCCACTGAAGACAACTGGGCTAGGAAGGGAATAACTCTGCTTAGGATGACAAAGCAAACGTAATTTTTCCTTATTCAGTAGGCAATGGCACAGTAGCTGTGTTTAGTAGAGTTTATTGAAATCACCCATGTTTCAAGCATAATCACCTGTGAAAGAAACTCTTTTTCCTCTGGTTTCTGTTCTGGCCAGCACAATCTTTGATTTCCATGCAAACACAAGTAAGTTTGCACTGCCCTCTGACTTTCCCCTGTACTGAGAATGCAGCAGTTCTCAGTTTTAAGGGAATTAAATTACATGCAACCCCACCAGGGTTGCAGCTACTGGCCCTGCACTCAACCTCTATGTGTTCACAGTCATGATTGTACAGAGTCTGTCCATGCGCATGATATCCACAGTCCAGGAATTTTAATTTTCTAGACTGCCAGGTCTCACATATGGAAAGTGATACATGTCTGAGTGTGTTTGAGTGTGTATGCATCTATATAAACATGACCCTTGAATGTGTGGTGCTCAAAGACAGGGCCTACTTCGCCTTCTCCAAGTGTTCATTTCGACCCAACTGAATACTTGAGCAGGGCTATTGTCTCATATACTATTCAAGTTCTTGGCTAAGTCTAGTAGGGCAATTTTAAACAGAGTTATGACCTTCTAAGTCCATTGAAGTCAACTCACTTGGTTTACAAGGGTGTAACTGCAGGTCTATCAGCTGAATGGGATAGCCAAGTATAAACACTTATTTTCTGCAGTCTGTCTTGGTGAAGATACCATATATATTTTAGTGGCTATATGGAAAACTTGATAGACAGTCAGAAATCCACTGGTAAAGGAGGTGTCACTGTTATGACATTCTGTTTCAGAGATATAAGAGGAGTCAAGTTGTCCATACACAAGCCCACACCAAGACTCACCACCCTGAGGCCCTAGAGCTGGGATACTTACCTGGTCCACAGCCCTCAGAGGGAGGAAAAGACACCAGGCAACAGGCTGCCTGATTAAGGCAGACAAGGGAATCTACAGGAACCACCCAGTGGATGATTGAAGAGAAACACCTGGACTAGGGAAACAAGTGAGGCTAGGCCAGACCCAAGTATAGTGGCTATTGAGTGAATGGGGAGGGGGGTTATTGGCTTTCCAAGGACAGAGGAGACCAGAGAGGGAAATAAAAGACTAGGGAGACAGGCTAGGGAGGAAGGAAGCAGCGCAATACCAGAGAGGGAGGCAGAGTCCTGTTCTGCGGAAGAAAAGGAGGAACCTGCAGTGTTCAGCCAGAATCCTACCTCCCCCAGTTCTGAGCCTAATGAGCTCCAATGTAGAAGGCATGAAAGCGGGGTGGGGCAGGGAGACTGACCTTGTGGAAGGGGGGGGGGCTCACACAAGTCTGAGAAGCACATACATGTCCAGACAGAATAAACACTACCATCAGCCTTAGAATTAAAACTCTACTTCCATGATATACAATTTTAGGAAAAAGCAAGGTTTATAGCTGTTAAAATGGAGCCCCGTGGCGCAGAGTGTTAAGCTGCAGTACTGCAGTCCAAGCTCTGCTCACGGCCTGAGTTCGATCCTGAAGGAAGTCGGTTTCAGGTAGCCAGCTCAAGGTCGACTCAGCCTTCCATCCTTCCAAGGTCGGTAAAATGAGGACCCAGTTTGCTGGGGGTAAAGGGAAGATGACTGGGGAAGGCACTGGCAAACCACCCTGTAAACAAAGTCTGCCTAGGAAACATCAGGATGTGACCTCACCCCATGGGTCAGGAATGACCCAGTGCTTGCACAGGGGACCTTTACCTTTACAGTTGTTAAAATCAAAGTCAAAAATATTTATTACAGTCCATGACCAGCAAATAGGTTTATAATATTGTCGAAGGCTTTCACGGCCAGAGTTCATTGGTTCTTCTGAAGGACAGTGTTACTCCTCTGAAGATGCCTGCAACAGCTGCTGGCGAAATGTCAGGAAAGAAAATACCAAGACCACGGTCACACAGCCCGGATAACCTACAAGAACCAAATAGGTTTATAGTTGGTATACTAACTTCCTTCCATCTTTTATGTGCTCCTTCAAGATAGCTTAGAAAACTTGCCAAATCATTTGTACCAGAGAAAATCTGAAACTTGTCCAAAGTTCTGTTAAGATTGTGGTGTTGGTAGTCAGAAGTAACAGCTCAATCCAGTTTAAAGTCCTTGCATATAATACACTACTTCAGTTCCATTTAAATCAATCAGAATAAAATAACGGTACTTCTTTGGACTGTTTGAAATCAGAATCAAGAGCAGATGTTGTGTAACAGTGTTTTATCTAAATTGCTTGTATAGTTTCCCAAGAACATTTTAAAAAATCTTGTTCCTGAGTTTCATGAAATTTTCACATGAATTGTGTGTGTACATTATTTGCCATTCTTGAAACATTTATAGGCTTGGAACTTCCATAGGTATCTTGGAATGGAAGTGTATGTGTGAATGCTCACCAAGTTATTCCCATGGGATGCTTCTGCAGACAGAAGGGTTTCCATCGATGGAGCTTCTTGCCTCCCCTCTCCTGCTGTAACCCCAAATTCTCCCTGAAAACAGAAGGCATTTGGGGCTGCAGAAGAAGTTAGAAAGTTGCCCTCTGCAGATGTAAAGCCTTCTATCCATGGAAAATCTTCATTCGATCCAAGACAGTGTGTTCATAAAGTAATGATGGGTTGGAATACAATCACATAGGATAAAAAATAGAGACTACTCTGGACTTACAAATTTGCACCATTATAGATGCATTTATATAACTCTGGGTAAGAGGAGGTCTGCATGGCATGGTTTGAGCAGTTTATCTTGAGTAATACACTGTCAAGAACAACAGGAGATCTAAATTCTTCAGCACAGATAACAAGAGCCTTTTGGTTCCTAACAACTACCTGGTTTCTTTCACACAGAGAAAACAACCTGTAACATTTCAAGGGCAAAAACAGAAGAGACCAGCACTGGTAGCAGATATGATCCATCACTGCCCTTCCAGAGCAAAGTGGAAGATAAGAGAATCAAAGAATCATCGAATCATAGAGTTGGAAGGGTCATCTAGTCCAACCCCCTGCACAATGCAGGAAATTAACAACTACCTCCCCCCCACATCCCCAGTGAGCCCCCCCCCCCACAATGCAGGATCCCACAATCTAAGCACTCCCGACAGATGGCCATCCAGCCTCTGCTTAAAGACCTCCAAAGACAGGGACTCCACCACCGAGGCAGCGCATTCCACCATCGAACAGCCCTCACCGTCAGAAAGTTCTTCCTAATGTTTAGGTGGAATCGCTTACTCTACAGAGAAACTCTACTGACAGCTGATTTAAAAAGCCAGCTTTTCCTTCCTTGCGTGTGGCAAACTTCTCTGATTAGTTAAAATGATCAGTTAAAAAAACCCTCTTCTGGCCATTTTTGTTTTGACTTTTAGGATAGTTGCTAAAAATGTAAAGGCTATCCCCCCGCCGCCTGCCCATTTTTAGCAGTACACCTTAGGTGAAGAGAGGGCTTTTTTGTGGGGGCCTGTTCCCAGACCAAGAGCAAAATCAACATGGAGCAGTGGTAAGTCTGGGAAAGTGGCAGCTAAAAGAGGGAAAGGTCTCATAACATCTCCACTCAATTTAAGCAGCTCAATTTAATGTGCATTCATTTAAATATAATTGGTTATTCTTCATTATTTATTAATCATTTAATCATATATTAATCATTATTTAACCTAGCGTGTATTTTCATTTGGTTTATGCATTCATTGTGCATTGATTATTATTGATCCATTCAATTAGGGATTTTTATCTTAGCTTTTTAATGGTCTACTTCTGTTCTATGGATAATTTTTCTTCTCCTTAGGTCTAATAGCTTGTTTTTAATGGCTTGTTTTTCATGCTGTGGTGAGTCCTCGAGCAGGACGGTGAAGAGGCAGCATAGAAATGTCCTAAGTACATAAATAAATAATGTATTTACATTTTTCGTTAATTTAATACTTTTTGAATTCTACACTGATTACATTGCATGATTATTATTTTGCATATCTGATATATTTGCTTATTTTATGCTTTTAGGATTTTTAATATTATTGCTTTGAGGTTTTGTACCAGATTTTTATATAACATAGAATTTTGGTATGGATTCTTTGTATACGCAGTAAATAAAAAACTGAACGGCTTTTGTTGAACTTAAAATCAACGAAATGAGCTATTAAACAAGATTTATATTTTGAAAAATAGTATTTTGAAGGATGTTTGGAGCCTTAAACCTGCTTCAGCATCATGGACTTATGTCCTTTATTTAATGTTTATTTAAATATTATCTTGGTCTTTGATAAAGTTCAGGAGGACTTACAAAAAAAAGATAAAATCATGTTTGTGCAGGAAACTCAATATTCAATCATATCACAAATAAGCAATCATTTCATCCAACAACAGACAGAGCTCTACCGTATATACTCGGGTATAAGCCGACCCGAGTATAAGCCGACCCCCCAAATTAGAGGCCAGAAAAGGGAATTTCTTATTGACCCACATATAAGCCGAGGGGCAATAAGAAATTTCCTTTACCCGCAATGCTGCGCTCTAAAATGGCGGCCGCCATTTTAGAGCGCAGGGCCCCTGCCCCAGGTCGCCCTCCCGCCGCCTCCCAGGCCCTCCCGACCCACCCCGACCCCAGTGCCATCCAAGGGGGGGGAGGGGGAAAAGCCCCTGAACCCACTACTTACCTGGAGAGGCGGCGAAGCGGCGGCGCGTCCTTCCTGGGCTGGCAGGAGGCCCCTCCAGCCGGCAGCGAAAGGCGCCCAGGCGCGTGGGTGGTAGCGGCGCGACGGGCAGGGGCCTCCCAGGGACCCTCCCGGCGGGGAAAATTCGGTGGGGGCCGGGGGGGCCAGGGCAGTCTCTCTGCAACTGCAGAGAGGCTGCCCAGGGCCCCTCCCGGCGGGAGAAAATGGCGGCGGGGGCCTGGGGGGGCCAGGGCAGCTTCTCTGCAACTGCAGAGAGGCTGCCCAAGACCCCTCCCGGCAGGAGACAATGGCGGCGGGGGCCGGGGGGGGCCAGGGCAGCTTCTCTGCAACTGCAGAGAGGCTGCCCAAGACCCCTCCCGGCAGGAGAAAATGGCGGCGGGGGCCAGGGGGGGCCAGGGCAGCTTCTCTGCGGCTGCAGAGAGGCTGCCCAAGACCCCTCCCGGCAGGAGAAAATGGCGGCGGGGGCCGGGGGGGCCAGGGCAGTCTCTGCGGCTGCAGAGAGGCTGCCCAGGGCCCCTCCCGGCGGGAGAAAATGGCGGCGGGGGCTGGGGGGGCAGGGCAGCCTCCCTGCGGCTGCAGAGAGGCTGCCCAGGGCCCCTCCCGGCCGGGGAAAATGGCGGCGGGGGCCGGGGGGCAGGGCAGTCTCTGCGGCTGCAGAGAGGCTGCCCAGGGCCCCTTCCGGCGGGAGAAAATGGCGGCGGGGGCTGGGGGGGCAGGGCAGCCTCCCTGCGGCTGCAGAGAGGCTGCCCAGGGCCCCTCCCGGCCGGGGAAAATGGCGGCGGGGGCCGGGGGGGCAGGGCAGTCTCTGCGGCTGCAGAGAGGCTGCCCAGGGCCCCTCCCGGCGGGAGAAAATGGCGGCGGGGGCTGGGGGGGCAGGGCAGCCTCCCTGCGGCTGCAGAGAGGCTGCCCAGGGCCCCTCCCGGCCGGGGAAAATGGCGGCGGGTGCCGGGGGGGGCAGGGCAGTCTCTGCAGAGAGGCTGCCCAGGGCCCCTCCCGGCGGGAGAAAATGGCGGTGGCTCGGCAGCGGTGGTAAGTTCCCTCCTCCCTCCTTCCCCCCTCCCTCCTCCCTCCTCCCTCCTTCTCCCTTCTACCGTATTGACCCGTGTATAAGCCGAGGCCGGCTTTTTCAGCCCTTTTTTTGGGCTGAAAAACTCGGCTTATACACGAGTATATACGGTAATTCAAAAGCATACATAAGCCAATTCCTCAGCAGAAGGCCCTTTGAAGTAAAACAGTTTTCATGTTCTCTGAGATGCTGGAAGAGACAGAGCTCTGCAATCTGCTTCTGGGAGTCCATTTTAAAAGGTAGGAGCAATGATGGAAAACGCTGCTCAGTGTTCAGTAGAGGAATATGCTACCTGCAGAGAAGGCACCATTAAAAGGTGCTGCTGAGCTGGGTGGGGTTGGCAGGTGAACTCCTATACAAAGAAGTGGTCCTTCAGGTATTTTGGCCCCAGGCCGTGAAGCACAAGCACCTGGAACTGAGCTAGGAAGCAAATCAACATCTGATGTATCAGATTAATACTGCTGTGATTAGATCCTAGTGGCTCCTCCAAGTCAACATGTTCCATGTTTTGTATAAATTGAAGTTTCAGAGCTCTTCCTAGTTTTGAGAGAGATAAGCAGAGAAACTTGACAACAGTTATTCATTGGTAAGACGTTCTGTACAGTCTCAGAGGTGCACTTTCCCTTCACCCAGGCATGTTGGAACTAGTGCTGTTGATTCAGTAAAAACCGATGTGGAAAAATACTGAATAAATGCAAATTTGGTAAATTTCTGGTTCAGGTTTACTGAGTCCACAAAATCTGAGAGGTTGGCAAAGCCGAATTTGCCATTCCTGAATATCCAGCTTTTTTAGCAATGTCTTTCCATGGCTCCTGGGGGAGCATTATTGCAGATAGAGGTCCCAAATGTTCAGGGTAGCTAGAAGGAACTCTCCTTGCAAGAACCCCCAAGTTTGGTAAAGATTTGGAGAGGGAGTCCGGAGTTATGGGGTCTGGAAGGGGTCACCTCATCTTCCTCCATTTAAAAGCAATGAGTGGCTGCAAGCAGATTTCTTTAGAGCAGTGGTTCCCAACCTTTTTTTGACCAGGGACCACTAGGACTTTTTTGTTCGGTGCAGGGACCCCAAGGTTCAAAATAAAAATTCCGAGAATTTGAAAATAAACTTTAATCATAACTGTTAAACATTAAACTTAGAATAATATTTGAATATATATTTTTATAATAGAGAACTTTTAATTGAAAATATTAATTTATTATGGGTTTATAACTTTGTTTTGCGGACCTTAATTTAGTTCTCACGGACCCCTGGGGGTCCATGGACCCCTGGTTGAGAACCAGTGCTTTAGAGTGATCTATGCATCACAATGGAGCAGCTGGGCTTTAAATGGGGAGGGGGGATTCGCCCAGAGATACAATGTATCTTTAATAGAGGAAGCTATTTTCTGTGTTTTTGCAAGGAGAAAGCTCTCCTTGGTGCAAACTACCTTGCCTGGACAGCTGAAGGGGGGGTTAGGGTTAGGAGGGGGAAATTTAACTCCCAGATAGTGGCTAGCCCTGAGAGAAGAGTGTTCTTTGGCCAATCACAGAAGCTAGATTCTTTTCTGTGTTTTGGCCAAAGGCTATACCACCTAATCTGGCTGTTGCTCACAGAGAAAGAGAGAGAGAGAGTTTGTTCTAGTGCAAAAACCTTGGCTTTTGCTCCTGCCGCCTCATCCTGAGTAGACCAGGTGGATTACAGCCTGCTTCATTGGATTATTTCCTGCCTGCTAACTGGAGGAGGAGGAGATATCCAACAGTTTGCCTATCATTTTATTTTATGTGGGGCTTTATTTCTAAACTTGATTCCTGTGTCTGGCTGTGTGTGTGTGTGTGTGGGGGAGCCACTGGCTTCCTGCTGGTGGTGAATCTCTGGCTTGAACCTCTCTCAGGCTGCAGAGTTGGGGGGTGTTTTCCAGTGAACTTGTGGGCTGTAGGGTTTGAGCTCAGCTCTTTTTTCCTGGTTTAAGTCACCCTTTGCAAGTGGTGACTTGCTGATAAGTTCCTTGGTTTGCTACTGAAGTTCCTTGCTTGCCTTCCCAGTTGGTTTTCTAGCTGTATGTTAGGTAGGCAGCTTAATTGCACTGACCTAGATTCCACGCTAGCTGTGAAGAAGGAGGAAATGCTCCTAATAAGTTTTTCTCACCGTTAAAAAGCAATGGGGGAATGGGGGTGCCCCCTTCCAGACCCCATAACTCCAGACCCCCTGACCCAAACTTGGAGATTCTTGCAAGGAGAGTCGGTTCCTGCTACCCGGAAAATTTGGGACATCTACCTGCAAAACTGCCCCCCAGAGCCGCAGAAAGCTGTGAATGGGTTTTAATGGGTTTAAATGGCCGAATTATTCAGGAATCCCGAATTTAAAACCAAATTCCCACCTATATCAGTATAGGGGAATTCGGCATTCAGGTTTTCCCAAGTAAAAAAAGGTCATTTAAACCCAAACCTGAATTTTCCCGAATTTTTTTTCCAACAGCCCTAGTTGGAACAAGTGGTTTATATGATTAAAAACATATTCCAGGGCACTTGTTTTTTCTTCCTGCCCCACACCCCAGGGCTCAGCCTAATCCAGAGACAAGTTCTCCACTTGGGGTTGCCAGGTCCCCCCCTGGTGGGGTATGGGGGGAGGGTTGCTAGATCCAGGTTGGGAAATCCCTGAAGATTGGAAGCTGGAGCCTAGGGAGGACACTCTGCAAAGCATCCATTTTCTCCAGGGGAACTGATCTGTGTGGTCTGGAGATGAACTCTTATTCCAGGGGATCCCCTGGTCCCACCTGGAGGCTGGCATCCGTATCTCCACTCGACTCAAACTCAGCAACCTGTTACTCGTTTCTGCTAACAGCAAGGAGGCAGCAAAGCAATGAAGAAATAAGGAAAGAGCAGGGGGGAGACATGATGATGGTGCATGGCATGAGTTTACTCAAGAAAGGGTAAACCAACTCCAAAAAGGGGTTGCAGTTTTATCTCTCTAGCCCTTATGAGGCAATGAAGTGGAAAATGGCATGCATATTTTGCCTTATATCCCTGTAAGGAAAAGGACTAGATGCTTTAAAACAATGAAAACTAGAATTTCAGCAAGGGGGTGCTGGTGTATTTATAAGGGATAGGGTTGTCAGTTCTGGGATGGCAAATTCTTGGAGATTTGTGGGATGAAGCCGGGAGATAGCAGGGTTTGAGGAGGGGGAGGGGCCTCAGTGAGAATCCAGCTTCCAAAACAACCATTTTCTCCAGGGGAACTGATCTCTGCTGTCTGCAGATCAGTCATAATTCTGGGAAATTTCCAAGCTCCACCTGGAGGTTGGCAACCTTAGGAAGCTCCATCCCCACAAATCATCCCCCACCTGAAGCAATGGACCTAGTTTGGACATGAAGAGCAATGCAGGTGTACATTGTGTATCATTTGTCTTTATATGGAAGTCATCTCCATGGGCAGAACTCTCTTGCTGAATCTTGAAGATAATATCAGGACGAATGGGAGAAACATTCCCTTCCTCAGTAGCTGAAAACAAGTGAGTTTAGGGTTTGCCAATAGGGTCTAATACTTAAAAAGCAAATCTTCATGAAATCAAAATATGGGGTAATGCCTTTTCCTTACATAAATCATAATTAGTAGAAAATGCACCCCATAATGCAAAAGCATATCACCTAATCTGCTGAAAGCTGCATTTTAAAATCATGGATTTGTCTAAACTGTTTTGTGTCCATTCCACGTTCACAAAGACAAATGAAACAAATGGAATGAACTAAGGCAAATTACAGAAATTCAAAGGAATTATGTGCATTAAGATAAACACCAGAAGACTAAACTAAAGCAAATTAAATTCTGTGAAGGCACATTTCTCAAAGGATGAAAAGTGTGGATTTGAATGTTAATTTAAAAAAAATTCTTTAAAAAGCTATGTCCAAATTAAAAATATGTTTTCATAATTGTGTGGTCTCTGGTTTCAAAATGCCTTCCACTAGAGCAAAATGGTATATTATCACAGGACTGTATGCTAAGCAGAGTACACAGAGCCCAATTTTTCCCTGTCCCACTGTCACTTGTGCTCCCAAAAATGCAGACCCTGGAAGTCAATGGATCCTTAGGAACTGAGTAGGGTACAATGCAAGTTTGCAGTGGGAGGGGGAAGAAATTCCACTTCCACCCCCAGATGAATGGAAATGCAGAAGAGAAGGTGTGATTCAAGCCTCGGTGATTTTCAAACTTTATACATTTAGGGAATGCATTCCAGATCGGTGTTTCCTGAGGTTGCCATGTAAGCCCAGTGTATTGGGACGTATGCCTTAATTCATGAAACCGACCAAGCTAGGAAGATGTCACTAACGCCCCATGTACTGTTAGCATTTTCCACAATGGGACTTTGAGTATTCAAAATGCTTCATCCACATTGTGTGTGTGTTAGGCGTTGTCAAGTCGCTTCTGACTTATGGCAACCCTATGAATTAATAACCTCCAAAATGTGTCATTAACAACATTGCTCAGGTCTTGCAAACTGAGGAGTGTGGCTTCCTCAGTCCATCTCATCTTGAGCCTTCCTCTTTTCCTGCGGCCTTCACCTTTTCCTAGCCTTATTGTCTTTTCCAGTGAGTCTTGTCTTTTCATAATCTTTATTTATTTTTCTTCACTGTTAAGGACATTGCTACCCTCTCTCAACATTTCAAATTTCCCTCAGTGAGTAAGTACTTACCTGCTAAGAAAGGTAGATGGGAGAGGGCATGTCAGGGTTGCCAACCTCCAAGTTGTGGCTGAAGATCTCCCGCTATTACAACTGATCTCCAGGCAATACAGTTCTGTTCACCTGGAGAAAAAGGCTTCTTTGGAAGGTGGACTCTATGGCATTATACCCTAATGAAGTCCCTCTCCTCCCCGAACCCCACCCTCCTCAGGCTCCACCCCCCAAATCTCCAGGTATTTCCAACCCAGAGCTGGCAACCCTGGGGCATGTCCTTTGCATGCATCACTTCCTGTATGTAAGGTCAGAATGGATTTTTGATTAGACTGGTAAAGTGCACTGGTTGCTTGTAGACAGTTTACTGATGATCTAGGCTTGCTAACTGCCCGCCCCTGGCAAGCAATTGCCCAGTGCATGGAAAAAGGGAAGCAGGGAATGGTGACTGACTCCAGAAGTGATGTTGTATTCAGGCAATGCTCTGGAAATCTTTCTGAATCTCTGGCTTTTACCATAGAGATTTGGGGGGGCTCCTCCAGCATCAACCACAAGTTATGTCACTTCTAGAGTTGGACCCAGCCCCACCTAAAAAAAATCTCCCAGGGTTTCAGGTGCAGGCCTGGCAACAGTAGGGTTGCCAATTCTTTTTTTCTCTTTTTTTTTTTAACCAATTTTATTTATTTTTAATAAGGGGTACAAAAAAAAAGAGGGGGGAAAAGACAAATAGGGAAAGCTTAACATTTAGATTTTATGTCCGCGGCCAAGATAACTCATCCATTCTTTCTCTCCCCATGATGAAGTCTTATAAAAATACAAAATTTAACTAAAAATTCAAGCTCATTGGTACTTCATTTCATTTCTATACTTCAACAATCTTCTAAAAAGCTATTTCAAACATGCATATCAAATAGAACCTATTTTGTATCGCCGTCTATAAAATTAAGTCTACAGTTCTAAATCAGGCCTATTAAAGCAACTTGTTAAATCATGTTTATATCTAACCTTGATATATGATTAAATCATGCATATCTATCAAAAATAATCATGCATATCTGTCAAAAATTAATTGCCATTTCTGCTTGTAATCCTCAATTGACTTTCTTCGAAGTAAGTTTGTTAATCTCGACATGGTCACAAACTCATACAATTTTGTAATCCATTCTGTTAAATCCGGAATGTTCTTCGTTTTCCAGTACATTGCAAACAGAATTCTTGCCACCATTGTCACATATTGAAAAAGTTCTTTGTGAATGGGTTTTATCTGGTTTGGAATTATCCCAAGCAGCATATGCTTAGCATTTAGGTCAAAGTTTGTGTGCAACATTTCTTGAATTTCTTTATGTATTAACTTCCAGTATTTCTGAGCTTTTTTACATGTCCACCATTGGTGAAAGAAAGTTCCTTCTATTTCTGAACATTTCCAACAGTTTGCTTGGTTGGAATTGTACACCTTTTGGAGGTCCTTTGGAGCAAAGTACCATCTGTAGAACATCTTATACCAATTTTCTCGTACAGCTTGCGATATTGAAAATTTTACATCAGTCATTCATATTCTTTCCCAAGTTTGCATGGGAATCACCTCTCCAAAATTTTGCAACCATTTAATCATACATATCTTGGCCTGTTCTGGAGCTGTATCAAGAGTCAATAGTAACTGGTATATTTGAGATAAAATGTGATCTTATGATTTAGTGATCATCTGTTCGAAATCGGTTAGTTTTCTAATCTTTCCAGCTTGCTGAAGGTCAGTTCTTAAACCGTGTGTTACTTGATGGTAAGCATACCAAGAAATCTTAAAATTTTCATCATGTAATTCCTGCAGAGACTTGGTTTGTCCATCTTTTCTAATCACGTCTTTATAGGTTAAGAAATCATTGTTGATCCTACTCACAAAGTCCATATATGCTTCTGTTGGTGACATTAAACCAGGCAGAGAAGGACTAAGTATCCATTTCAATTGGTCTCACACTTTTAATAGGTGAATCGTTATGTTTTCATTATATCCCATTTTTGCACAGTCCTGGGATTTTTTGTCCATAAGAAATAGTGGAATCTTTGACCCAAGCCAGCCTTTTCTAATCTGATTTTCCTATCCTCTCGGCATAGAATCCAATCTGTTAACACAGCCTAAGTTATGGCCTGATGGTACAATTTCAAATTTGGAAGTGCCAAACCACCTCTTTTTTTCTCATCCGGTAACTAGGGCTGTTGATTCGGTTCGTCTGAACTGAAAAAACAGCCGAATTTTCCGCAATTCGGGGGTTTTCAGTTCGGATGGAACCGAACTGAAAAAAGGCAGGAAAACGACGCCCCAAATTCAGCAAATTCGGGGCGATCGCCAAAAAAATTCAGCAGGTCGGCGTTCCCAAACCTGCCTTTTCCCGCCTTTAAAGACCCACCACCCACTTTCCCAGGACTCCCGGGAAACCGGGCGGGGGGTCTTTAAACTCCCCACTTAGGCTCCAGGGACTCTTGCCTTCCAGAAAGGCACTTTAAACAGATCTGCGCCTTCCAGCTGAGAGGCGCAGATCTGTTCCACCCCACCCCCCCGCGTGCCTTCACGGGGCTTTCCTGAAGGTGCGTGGGGGGCGCTTTAAACAGATCTGTGTCTTCCAGCTGGGAGGCTCAGATCTGTTCCCCCCCCCCGCACACCTTCATGAGGCTTCCCTGAAGCCTGGCGGGGGACGCTTTAAACAGATCTGTGCCTTCCAGCTGGGAGGCGCAGATCTGTTCCCCCCTGCGCGCCTTCACGAGGCTTCCCTGAAGGCACGCGGGGGCGCTTTAAACAGATCTGCGCCTTCCAGCTGGGAGGCTCAGATCTGTTCCCCCCTGCGCGCCTTCACGGGGCTTCTCTGAAGCTGAGCAGGGGGCGCTTTAAACATAGCTATGCCTTCCAGCTGTTCTAAGGACATTTGCATTACACAGGCTTTTCATTACACAAGCCTCTGCAGTTTACTTTCAGTTTGCATGATGTATTCAAGCTCTACATGGAATTAATTCTGCACATGTACACAAAATACCATAATTATGTCAGAGACAGTGACACTTCCTGCGGGTATTTTGATTCCTAAGTATCTGACACTCTTTTTTGCGTTTGAGCACTGTAAAATATCTTGTATTTCAGACACTTCTTCATTAGGTACATTGTACATTGTTAGTTTTGTGTTTGTTTAATTTGTAGCCAGAATAGTCAATCTGAGTGCTTAATCTCTTGTACTGAATCCTTCGGATTTCGACATATTAGCACCACATCATCCGCATAGCTCCTAATTTTATATTCTTGATCTTCATATTTCATTCTTTTAATTTTAGAGGTTAGTCTTGTTTTGTTGGTCAGTCCTTCCATGGCTAGATTGAACAGTAGAGGCGATAAATGACAACCTTGTCTTGTTCCTTTTTCAATTTTGAAGCTGTCAGTTAGTGTCCCATTAATCAACAATCTCGCTCTTTGTGTTGTGTATATAGCTTTAACTGCTGTTGAAAATTGATTACCACAGTTTATCTGTTGTAGAATCTTTTGAAGAAAATTCCAAGAAACATTGTCAAAGGCTTTTTCAGCATCCAAAAATAGCACAGCTGCTTTCTCTTTCTTGATCTTAATATGATTAATTGCAGCCAAGATGACTCTGACATTATCTTTCATCTGTCTTTTTGGCATAAATCCCATTTGGTCTGGATAAATTATTTTCAAAATGCATCTCTTCAGTTTTTCTGCCAGAATGGACGAAAGGATTTTATAGTCAACATTCAAAAGCAAGATAGGTCTATATGCTTGAGGAAAGTGACTTTCTTGCTCTTCTTTTGCTATTAGCGATATATGGACTTCCCACGATTCTGGAACTTTTTTTTCCTGAAGTAAATCATTAAAAACTTTTTGAAGATGAGGAGCCAAAATATGTTCAAACACTTTATAGTAGCTGGCTGTTAATCCATCCAGCCCTGGTGCTTTGTAAATTTTTAACTTCTTAAAAGCATCTGTGATCTCTTGCATTGATACTTTTTGGTTGAGTATTTGTTGATCCTCATCCGAAAACCCCTTCATATCAGCCGATTGAATATAGGAGTCCAAATTAGTTTGGGCAGTGTCATTATTTTTGTAAAGTTCCAAATAAAAGGTCCTGAAGATCTCTTGGATGTCCTCTTCTTTATTTGATAATTGATTATCTTTGAAGACCGCCAATACCATTCTTTTCTCTTATTCCTTTTTAGTGTATTTGCTAATACTTTACTGGGTTAATTGGCTTGCTCAAAAAATTTGTGCCATACAAATCTCAGTTTTTTTTGCATGTCTTCTGTTTCCAACCCATCTATTTGGTGTTTTAGACTTTTAAATTTTAAACGAATTTTAAACAGGTCTTTTTGGTCCCCTGATTTATGATGATTTTCTTCTAGCTGGCGCAATTGTCCATAAAGATTGTCTAATAAGTTATTTTTATCCCTCTTTAACTTGGATGCTAAAGCAATTAATCTTCCTCTCATATACACCTTACTGGCATCCCAAATTGTTCTTGCTTCCATTCCAGGAGTGGAATTCAGCTCAAAGAAATTTTTAGCTTTTTCTTGACACTGTTTTAAGATATCATGACGAAGAAGCAAATTATCATTCATCCACCACCTTCTTAATCCTCTTCTTTCTCCTTTAAGTTTCATTAAAAGTGGGTTATGGTCAGCGAAAGTTGCAGGCAAGATGGAGACATCTATGTTATTATGCATCATATTGGAAATCCATCCTACATTGATCCTGGAATAAGAATCATGTCTATTTGAAAAAAAGGTGTAGTCTCTTTCTTTTGGGTGCTTGGACCTCCAAGCGTCCGTTAATCTCCAGTCTTGCAAAAACTGGAAGACAATCTTTAGAAATTTACCCCCTTTAATTTTGTCCTATTTATCCTGGTTTGTGTCCATGACGCCATTCATATCTCCAACTATGAGCAATTCTCCTTGATGAAAGTTGAGCAAATCTTCAAAAAAGTTTTTAAAAAACTTTTCCTTTGGCTGATTGGGTGCATAGATATTTGCAATTGTGTATTTCCTGCCGTTTGCCCCTTAAGTTAGTAGAATCAAATATCTGCCCTTCTCTTTTAAGGAGTCAATTACTGTAAGGTTATTACCTTTAATGTAGATTGCCACACCTTTCTTCTTAGTAAGGGACAAGGAGGAATATAAGGTGCCTAATTTATTACATTGTAAAAAAATGTTCATGAGAGACCTTGATATGTGTTTCTTGGATGCAAACCAAATCCAAAGTAGATTTAATAAGCTTATGGAATATCTTCTTTTTGATGGAGAGTTTAATCCATGGACATTGACTGAGATGATCTTTAAGTTTTCCATTTTACTCTAGTGTTGTAGCTTCACTCAATTTGAATTTCTCTTCTTCTTCCAGTGAAACTCCTTCTAATGCTGGTGTCTCAGTTAAATCCCTTTCCTCTCTATTTAATGCGGCCATTGTTTCCGGAGAGACAATTGTTTTGATTGCACCCACTAGTTCTTTGACTTGCACTCGCTTGTGACTTGGTTTTTGAGCATCCACTTGAGCTAAACCGAGAACTGCTTCCTTAAGTTCCTGTCTCTGCTGGCGTTTCCGTAACAGTGATTCCTCAAGCCTCGTCTCTTCTTCAGATGTATTCTCTTCTTATCCTGTTCTGCTTTGGTGATACGGGTAGTTGTAGAGCAGTTCTTCTATGAGTTGATCAGTCTCTTCCTTGTTTCTTACTATTCTTCTGCTGGTTTGTAAAGAAATGTTGACAGCGTAAGGAGCAATCCAGCCAAATCTGAGATTTTAAAATGTAAAATAGCTCTCATTTCATCAAATTGTTTTCTCTTTTGAATAACACTGGGTGGTAAATCAGAAAAAAACAACTTCCCCCCCATTATATGTTAGAAGCTTTTCCCTCTGAGCACGTAAAATTTCATCTCTAGCTCTCTGATGGGAGAATTTTACAAGTATGTCTCTGTGGGTCTGATGTCTTCTTGCATATGCAGATTTAACCCTGAATATCTCTCAATCTGAAGAAATTCTTCTTGGAAGCTATATATTTCCTGTAGTAGTTGTTGGAGCTCAGATTCCAAATCCGTCACCCCAAATCTCTCCCCAAAGCCTCTGATTTTGATATTGTTTTCTTGGTTTATGATCTCCTGGAAATCAAAACGTTCATCCGTTTCTTTATGTTCATCCGTTTGAGTCATGGAGACTCAATGTTTTAGTTTGTTGTTCAAGTTTTTCTTCGAATTTCTGTTGCCTTTGTTGGAGCACTTTTATTTCCTTGGTGTTTTCATCTGTCTTTTTTTCAATCCTCGTTAGAGTCTCTTGGAGTTCCTTGTTACTCTCTTGTAGACTTTTGTTGCTTTCTTTTTGTTTCCTCACACTTTCCTCACTGAGTTGTAACATAAAACTTTTAAGATCTTCCGTTTGTTAACCCACTTCTTCAGGAACATTCTGTTTTCCCTTCTTAGATTTGGGCATAGCTGCTTGGAATAACACAAGTTCAGAGTCTGTTTCTACAGAATCAACAATTCTCTCTGACGTTGTTGCCAGGTCCTCTCCATGGACTTCTCAGAACAGTTGTATCTTTGGTATCTGATACTTCTTAGTCAAAGTCAGGTACTTTTTCTTATTATGAAATGCAACCAGTCATCTAAATGTAAATCAACTCTTACCATCAATGACTATTTCAACTCCCTTATTTTGGAATTAACTGTTTTTAAATATTACCAGTCAATTTAAACCTCATGAAATTATAATATTTTTAGTATAATTAAAAGGTTAAGTCAAGTAATTAATGTCAGTTAATAATAGTAGACCCATAATTAGATTAGGTTAGAATTAATTAATTTTGGATTACTCACTATGCTCCAAACGTTTAGTAAGAAAAGATATATAACTGAAAGCAGGACTCAATGGAGTTATTGCATTAGGGAAAAGCTTAGTGGCAGGGGACTATTATGAGTCAATGCTTAAGACTCCATCCACCGGGTGGCGTTGTTGTTGCACTTATTCAGATATCTCTTCTGTCAGCCTGTGGGTTGAGTCAGCTTCTGCAAAGAAGCGGGAAGCTGGGGGCCCCTGGTCAAACCAGTCACGGTAAAGAGAAATAAAGATGGAGGATTTCTCTGAGTGACAGGGAGGAAAGCGAGCAAAACTTTTCAGGCACTCGATACTTACTTCCCCAAACAGTCCCACTTCACCAAAAAGGGCCTCTTAGTCAAACGGGCATCTCCTCCTCACCTGCACTTGCTCTGCTGGTTCCTAGCCGCCTCAGACACTGCTGTCCTGGACAAATTTCTCCAGCTTCTCCCCAGTCAGGCTGCTGCATTTTGTCTGCTCCACTTCACGACGCCCTCTCTTAGAATCATAGAGTTGGAAGGGACCACCAGGGCCATCAAGTCCAACCCCCTGCATATTGCAGGAAATTCACAACTACCTCCCCCCTCCACACCCCTAGTGACCAGAAGATGGCCAAGATACCCTCCCTCTCATCATCTGCCTAAGGTCACAGAATCAGCATTGCTGACAGATGGCCATCCAACCTCTTCTTAAAAACCTCCAGGGAACGAGAGCTTACCACCTCCCGAGGAAGCCTGTTCCACTGAGGAACCGCTCTAACTGTTAGAAAATTCTTCCTAACGTCTAGACGGAAACTCTTTTGATTTAATTTCAACCCGTTGGTTCTAGTCCAACCTTCTTGAGCAACACAAAACAACTCGGCACCCTCCTCTATATGACAGCCCCTCAAGTACTTGAACATGGTTATCATATCCCCTCACAGTCTTCTCCTCTTCAGGCTAAACATACCCAGCTCCTTCAACCTTTCCTCATAGGACTTGGTCTCCAGACCCCTCACCATCTTTGTTGCCCTTCTCTGGACACGGTCCAGCTTGTCTATATCTTTCTTAAATTGTGGTGCCCAAAACTGAACACAGTACTCTAGTTGAGGTCTAACCAGAGCAGAGTAAAGCGATACCATCACTTCGCGTGATCTGGACACTATACTTCTGTTGATGCAGCCCAAGACTGCGTTTGCCTTTTTAGTTACAGTGTCACACTGCTGACTCATGTTCAGTGTTTGGTCTACTAAGACCCCAAGATCCTTTTCACACACACTACTGCTCAAACAAGTCTCCCCCATCCAATAATTATGCATTTGATTTTTCCTACCTAAATGCAGAACTTTACATTTGTCTTTGTTGAAGTGCATTTCATTAGTTCTAGCCCATTTCTCCAGCCTGTCAAGATCATCCTGCATCTTGGCTCTGTCTTCTACCATATTTGCTACCCCTCCCATCTGCAAATTTAATAAGCATCCCCTCTATTCCTTCATCCAAATCATTTATAAAGATGTTGAACAACACAGGGCCAGTCACAGTTCTCTCAGAACTGTCTCATCCCATGTGGAGGCAGGCAATGGCAAACCACCTCCGAACGTCTCTTGCCTTGAAAACCCTACAGGGTCACCATAAGTCAAGTGGGAAATTGAACCTGGCTTTCTAGATTAGAGTCTGCAGCTCTTAATCACTACAGCATGCTGGCACCACATTTTTACTGGGAGAGAATTCCAATGGCAGGGACCACTATTGAGAAGGCTTAATGCTTGAGAGTTTACCTAATTCCTGAAGGTGAGGAACTCAGAGATGGAATCTGTGGAATATCTTAATTGACAAGTATATCTGGGAGTATGTGTTTGTAAGAACCCTGTTTTCAGACTGTTCATGAACCTAAAGGTGATGATGAGCATCTTGAATTAAATTCAGAGTGAATTTCAGCCAGTGACACTCTCAATCTAACTAGAGGATTATTAGGAGGATGAAATGGGTAAACCACTGGTATACTATGTTGAGCTCATGAATGAAAATGGTGTAACCCTAATACATACATAGCATTGGGCTATTTCTCTTTGACATGTACTGATTTTCTTGAACAGCTGGCAAGTCACATTTAAGATCTGCACAAGGCTCCTGACAAGAACCCCACACTTGAATGCCGTGTCTCAAACAATGTTATTCTCCATATTAAATACCACTTTGAGGGCTGTCCCCCTGGGCTAATACTTGAAAGAGCTTTCAAAAAATAATAATTACCTAAACAGACTGGGAACACCGACACAAACACACACTGGTTCACACACTCTGGTTGAACTGTGAATTCTAAACCTGCTCATTTCTGCAGTCTTGACAGCAGATCTTATTAATATGACATTTCTTAGTTAAGGTAATATATAAGGGAGCAAAACAAAATTTTATATACTATTAGCATACACAGTACAAAAAAAAATCTCCAGGCTCGTCAATTCATTCTAAACCATAATTATGGACAAAGAAACATTGCATACATCAGCAGGGTGCTGCATTCCTTTTATAATAATGATCATGTTAACTTTTCCAGTTGAATTTTGTATTCAGACATGAGCATGTCTGAATGTCACATGTTGTTCTTGGCTCCCACACCAACCAGGGAGATTGTTGTGATGTAGCACATTACCATTCTTGGATTTCACAGCGCACACACCATGCATTTCTATCTGGCCATCTGCCTAAAATTCACTGACATGCATCAGTCTCTCAGACACTGGTCCCCTGCCTAAGAGAGGGCTTCTATCACTAGACTCTTTTGGGAAACATCAGAGCTTGGGATGGAGTGCAGTGTAGCAGGAACAGACCTGAACCTGGGTAACAACTTGGGAAATAGTTCCTGAAAGGTCTCAACAACATCAGATTCCATACTATGGATCCTCACGATGGGTGGTTGTCCAAAATAGGCTGCTATTGACTTTGACCTTTGGGTAGAAACAGCTTGGATTCACCTGTCTTTCACCAGCTAGGACACATACAATGAAAAGTAATTCAACAGAGAGTTGTTAACTTGCAGTAAAGAAGGTACTGACAATGTCAAAGGCAGAAAGTACAACCTTTCTATCATATTTAACAATGCTATTGTCCAGCATGAAGGAAAGAAAAATATTGCTTTATTTGGCACTGCTCAGCTTGAAAGGAAACAGGCAAACTGTAGTGGATTCAGAGGAAAACAACAAAAGCGATAAGAAAACAACAAGTGGAGTAGGAATAGCTGTGGTTGGAAGTTGGGCTTGTGTGGTAGGGGTAGTGAATCTTTTTTTAACTAACTATTAACAGGTAGTAGAAAAGAGGGAAAGTCCAATAGCACCTTAAAGATTTTTAAAAATCTGGCTGGGTATGAGGTTTTGTGAGTCACAACTCACTTCTTCAGATAACTATTACTATTAAGAAGTAGGGTTGTCAACCTACAGGTGGTGGCTGGAGATATCCCAGAATTACAACTGATCTTTAGGCAACAGAGATCAGTTCCTCTGGAGGAAATGGCAGCTTTGGAGGGTAGACGATATGGAATTAAATCCCCCCCCAAGTTCCCTCCCCTCCCCAAATTCGCCTTCCCCAGGTTTTGCCCCCAAATCTCCAGGAATTTTCCAAGCTGGGGCTGGCAACCTTATTAAGAGGGAACATGCCTGCACATTCCTGTACAAATTTCGAAAAGGTACATAATAACTACAGAAAAGAAATGCCATGTTATTCAAGGAACACAAGCCATGGTTTCATATTACTACACAGTGCTTTCAGGCTGGTGAAGGAGCAAAGGGAACATCATGTGATACTGATGTTGCTCTGCTGCCTTTCATCACTGTCAGATCAGTCTTTGCTCATTCCATACTGTTTAATGCCATGTTTCTCCATAAAAAGTGGATCCATCTTTTTGAAAGAAGCATGTTTCTGCCCAAAAAGTGGCAAGGATGGTTTTGCACTCTTCTTCATCAGAGAACTAGAGAATCCATACTTTGGGGTGGTGGGAAAAAAGGAAAGGCCACCTTATGCAGTGCTTGCAATGAGAGGGCTGAGAGTAGGAGGCTACTGAAAGCTGTTCCCTTGTTTGGCACATCTTTTTTTTCCTGTGGAGCTCCATACTCTTCCTTCCTTGTGGCAACAATGAGAGATTAGCCAGTCTCTTCAGGACCAAGCAGAAATGTTTTGGGTCCCTATCTGGTTGGCCAGGATAATGGATTCCTCTTCCAACCTGCTTCCTAGTTGTTGTTGCAGGGTTGGGTTATTCAACTTGGCCTGATCCTGATGGGTTGATGAGGCTCTAATTGAGGATGGCAGGATTTGTGTAGGTTAGGGGCTTGTTCAATTAGATTGGCAAGCACCATGAGGTATCCAACGATTGGGAGAAGAAGCACCCACACCAGCCAATGAGGGCTGAACATTCTCAGACGACTGGAAAGGGTTAATCCCTCCCTTCTGTGCACCAACAGTTGAACCTTTGCACTATACAGTATGGCAGGGGGAGGGAGTGATGGGCAACATCTCTGCACAAGTTTGGAGCAAGTAAGGTACACTAAAACTTGTGGCCATGTTGAGCTTGGAGCCAGATACTGGCAAACACAGCTGGGAGTCTGTTAGGGAACTTGCACCACTGTGGGGGGGGGGGGAGAAGTTTAATTATTTAATTATTTACACCATTCAGACTGTAATTTATGAGCCCAAATTTAAACTATATCTGGTATCTTTATTGTGGGGTATGAGAGCAAGCAGGTTTCTACAACTTGTAAGACAGTAGGCTGGTCCAGCTCAGTAGGCTGAGCTCGTCAAAGTTGTAGAAGCACGGGTGTACGTTTTCCTGTTCGTCAGTAATATTCCTTCACATCAGATGCCATCTATACAAATATGTAATTGCATAGACAGGGAGATAATAATAAGGAACTTGCAGCAATTTTTATTATTTCATAGCACAAGAACCTGATCCATTCTTCACATGGGTACCCTGATGTATTGAAAGATCAACTCATGTGGGCAGGAACTGGCTCACTTGGTTTGATTCTCTGGTTGTGTGAGCAGAAGGTGTTCACTGTGGCAAGTTCTTCCCAGCCTTTCTGTTCCCAAAGCTGCTGTTTGTAACTCCCATGGACAAAAATCCACTAGGGAAGTGGTGCTGCAGTGCTGAAGAGGAACAGGGCAAAACCAACCTTCTTCACTGTTTCACCAATGAAAACTTGGCTAAGAAAGCATGGTCGAGCAAAAGCTCTTCTAGCACAAGAGCAAGGTGGGTTGCTATTCTTCTTCATCACTGCACCCCACATGTCTGGGGTGTGTGTGTTATCTTTGGAAAGCTTCGATGTTTTACAATCCTATATATGGGAAAGGTTCATACCTTTCCCATATATAGGATTGTAAAACAGCTAAGCTTTCCAAATAACCAGCTCAGATTTTGCTCCAGAGAGTATTAGTTAAACTTCCAAATAGTTCTGTTTAAATGTTTATAGTACAAAAAACTGTGCCAATGGGTACCAGGTTTGCAGATATTAGCCCTGAATAATCACCTCGGAGTATAAAAGAAGGAGCAATTGTCTCTTCATGTTGGCGGGGCCAATGTTAACATGGAAGCCTTCTTTGAACAAAAAAAAGGTGTAATTGGCGTAAATGGCAACCTTTTATGATAAATATGCATGATGTCTGAAACTAGTCAATTGTATTTAATAGGGCAATTAGATTTAATCAGAAACTAAAAACCAAAAGAATATATATCACCAGTGTAAATATTTGTGTAGGATTATGTAATGATAATCAGACGGTATATTAATTGATTGGGCGCATAATAGATTAACCTGTCTCTGAGATATGTAAAGTTTTTATTGACTGATTTTGAATATTGAAATTTAATCACTTCCCTTTTTTCTTTCCCCAGTTCCCCTTTTATTTCTGTATCCTAAAAACCCTCAATTAAAAAATATTTTTTAAAAAGAACTCACACAGACACTTCTGATGCTCTCTTGCTTGAATCATCCAGAGGTTTTCACTCCGAGGGATATGCTTTCTATGTTTCATGTTGGTGTCTGGAGTCTGGTTGGACTAGTGGTTCTGCTTGGTGTTAGAGGATTAGACTACATGATCTTTTGATTCCTTTAATCTAATGAACTGGTTGAAAAAATATGTTTCCAGTATTAACCTGAATTTGCCTTGAAGGAGAACCCCTTCTACAGATGCCAGCTTACGAATATGATCACAGGTTGACTGTGATTCCAAAGTGAATGGAAATTAGCTTGTCTGACTGATACTGGCTTTCGTTCTTTGGAGTCCATTTCAACCCTGAAACTTTGGAGATGGATTTAATCCTCAAAAGGAAAACTCAAACAAACCTTAGAGAAGCCCCATGCCCTGCAGTTTGCATATCTTAATATCATAAAAGGGGGGGAATTTCTTCTTGAACAAGCAAGCCTCAAAACTAATCTTCCCTTAGCTCAAATTGAATTTAAATATAATCAAACTTGCATTGCATCACAGCATTCATTTATCTTGCTTAAAACTTATATGCAGTTCTTACTGGGACCAGCTGTAGGGCTGTTTGCTTTTGTTTTCTGAAATCTGCTGTCCTCAGCATTGTCTGCTTGGAAAGAGATGATGGATGGGGCACTGAGCACATCCGTTATCCGCTATCTGCAAGAGCAGAACCCATCTGCATGGCCTCTCCTTATCCTACCATCATAGTTACAGCTAAGCTCAACAGTTAAAGCACTTCAGAGCAGGGCTTGGAATGTAAGATTACACACAGCATTATTGATGCATTGTCAGGTCTGTTTTTAACAGCTGCTCCTCTTCCAAAGGAATGAAATTCCACATCAACCATAGCAAGAAGTAATCTACACCAATGTAGCTTCTTCCTGGTAGATGAATAGGACAGGAGCTGCACTTAACCAGGAATAATCTTGGACTTCAATTTAGCTGAATTAACAAAATTGTGTTTACTGTATTATAATTCAAGAAGAATGTAATTACTTAGTATATATGCTCTATATTACAACTAAATAAATGCATTAGAGAACAGACGAGAACAGACTCCCATGTAGGGGAACCAGGTCCTCCACTATCACCATCCCACATCCCTGGTCCCCCACCACTGCCAGGTGCAGCCACAGGAGAAATTTGGTTGGAAAAGTGATACCATGGGGATGATGAAGTGTCACTTCCAGTCACATAACTAGAAGTGATGTCATGTGTTACCAGGATGCTCTAGCATGCCCCAGATCTGTACGATAAGACCAGAAGTGATATCACAGCATTGCCCCCAGAAGCTACCACACCTTTTAATGAGTACATAGAACTAGGGTTGCCAGGTCCCCCTTCCCCTGGCCACCACTTATGGGGATAAGATTGCCAGATCCAGGTTGGGAAACTCCTGGAGATGTGGGAGGGGGGACCATTAGTTTGGACACCCCAAAAAAGGAGAATCTTTAGAACAGCAAGGGGTTGACCCTGTCCCTGGTGCAGGAAAAAATGCTGCAGGACAGCTTCAGAAACCCAGGCATTGTAGCACATTGACAGGACTAGTAAAACTGGCTTCTCTTTGTGTGTTCATGTTTCCTGCCTCAGGGGGTGGAAGGGCAGGGAAAGGAGTTAGTATCTTGCCTCTTGGGTGACAGGAGATTTGCTACAATGCTCTATCTTTCTATTGATGAATAAACTGTGCTTTAACTGTGAATCTGTTTCTGAGTTTAATGGGTTTAGAAGAATAGTGGGAATCTTTCCAATAGGGCATGATCTCACCCTCTCCAACGGAGGCCTGGTTCTCCTCCCTCTGACAGAGGCTGCTGGGTAATCTGATCTACTTCCCCTGGGAACCAGTGTTAACATGTTTGTCTACCTGCTGCAGGCCAACCCTGCAAGGTAGGACAGCTCCGAGAAACACTCAGACCCAATTTCCTGTCTAGCAATACCAAGTCAGACCATTGGTCCATTTAGCTTAGCATTGTCTGCCAAGGATGTACATTTGGAACACAACACATCAAGATCCCATAGAAACACATACTGTAGTTTAACAAATCTGAACATGTACCATTATGATATTAAAGAATGCAAACAAAATTTTAAAGAACAAAATGCACCAGTTTTGCATAGTAGGGGAGGGAAGAGAGGAGTTTCTCTCTGTCCAGTTGGTAATCTTTGAACTTTAAACTGGATTGGCTGGTGCCAAAATAATGAATATTAATTTATAACTAATGCCATGAGTGTTCCTATTCATTTTCATTAAAACAGCAATGATAATGAAAATGACATTTTAGTTTTGTTTTCCCATTCATTAATAAGCAGATACAAATTCCTAGAAAGAAGTTAAACTAGGGCTGTGCATATCGATAAACCTGAGCCAAAAATAAGCCGAGAAATTGCCATTTCGGTTTATTTCAGGCTTCGGATTTACCAGTAGCAAAAGGCAGGGGAATAAGCCGAACCGAATAAGCAATTCCCGGTAAAGCCAATTAGAGAATCGGCTTTCCCCCCAACTTTTGTTGCAAGGAGAGCTATCTCCTTGCTTCCTGCTGCAGACTACCTTGATTTTTTTTGCTAGGGAGGACAATCTAATGTGGGGGAGGGAGGAGGTCCATGAATTCTCATTGGCCAGGTCAGGAACAACAATGTTCTTTGGCCCATCACAGAAGCTGGGATTATTTTCAAACTTTTATGTACTTGGCCAAAGAAAGACCAGGCCATTCCTGAGAGGTTTGAGAGAGTTTGGTGGCTGCCTGGTTCTGCCTCTGCATTCCTGGGTCTTGGTGCCTCATCCTGATCTGATGGATTATTTACCTGCTGCATGGATTGCATTGGATTGCATTGGATTGCTTCAGATTCCTGCCTGCCTGCCTGCCTGCTGCCTGGAGGAGAAGAAATTGAAGGGTTTGATAATATCATTGTTTTCCTTTTCAACTAGTTGCATTTGGGGGCTTATTTTCTAAATGTTGCTAGTGGGGGGAGTTTGAAGGGCTGATTGAGGGGGGATCCTGCTTCTTTCTCCTGTTTGCTTGCTGTAACACAGTTTAATTTGTTGGAGTTTGGGCCTTTCAATTTGCTACAATTTGCTAAAAGCAAGCAGGCCTTTGTCCTGCTGTTGCTTAGTGTATGGGGGGAATTGCTTTTTTGAGGGGCTGGTTTGTGTCCCATTCCCAGTTCAACTACTTGGATTCTGGCTGGGCCTTCAATTCTGCTTGAAGCCAGCAGCTGGCCTTGGCCTGTTGGTTGGTTGGTGGGGTTTTCCTAGTTTTTTTAGGTGGAGGGGCACCACTTGGTGATGGTTGTAATTGGTCTCAGTTTGTTTAGAGAGAGTTTTTTCTGGCAGTTTGGTGTTTTCTGGTGTGCCACATCTGGTCTAGCAGCAGTTTCCCCAGACTTCCAGCTACCTGGCATCTTGTGGCTGGACGTGGGTGTTGTGGGGCGTGTGCTGGCAGAGCATGCCTGGGTGTTGGTGTCTGGTCTCCACCCAGTGCATAGCGTAGGTTTTGTAAGGGATGGCAAAAGGGCTCCCACTTTTGATTTTGTTGTGGTGTGGTGTGTTTCACCATTAGATTTATCTATGTGGTTTCTTGTGCTGTTGGATTAGGTTGGTGTCTGGTGGTGTAAGTAGGGCTTGTGTGAGTTATTGGGGAGGGAGGCACTGGCCTGTGCTCATCGCCATGTCTTCCCATAGCTTTCAATGGGCCATTTTTTTTTGCCTGGGCCCATGCAAAGCTATGGGAAAGTCTATGGGGATTTTTTTAAAGCTCCTGGGGGGCATTTTTGGAGGTAGAGGTCCCACATTTTCAGGGTAGCTTGAAGGGGCTCTCCTTGCAAGAACCCCCACGTTTGGTGAAGATAGGGTCATGGGGTTCTATTTTATGAGGTCTGGAAGAGGTCACCCCCTCCTCCTCCATAGAGAAGAATTGGGGAAGTGGCCATGGTCAGATTCTGTATTGCGAACTTCGCTATGCTTTTCTATGGAGGAGCCCAGCAAGCGTTCCCTCCATTGAAAGCAATTGCATTCAATGGCCCATTGCTTTCAAGGGAGGGAAACGTCCAGTTCACACCTGTAAATGCCACATTGCTAGTGTTTGGGGGGTTTGAGTGGTTAACTGGGCTGTTGTGATGCGGCACTTCTGGGTGTAAACTGGAAGTGATGTAATTGCATTGGCGCAGCTGCATGTGCATGATCCACACCCCAGCTCTGCCCCAAAAACCTCCCGCCAGAGGAGAGGGGGGACCTGGCAACCCTAGAGATGTAGTATAGTGGGATAGGAAACAGGAAGGAGAAGGGGGGAGATGTGGCCTAGGACTAGACTGTTCTATTATTACAGAAGTTATGTCAGGTTCTCCAGCCAACCTGGGCAATTCCCAAGAAGCCACTCGCTCAGACAGCCAAGTCAGAAGCAGGTAAACTTTATTGTAGAAGCAACAGGTCAAGCTAAGGCAACTTGCAGGTTCAAAGCTGCTAATGACGAGCCAGGCTACGAGGCATAACTTAAAAGCATGATTACATCACAGGTGCAGTTGCAAACGGCCTGGGAAATGACTAGATAACGGTGCTTGGTAGGAAGGAGGAAGACGGAGCCTAAACACGGTGCTGCTCCTTAGCCGCTCAAGGCCAAGGCAAGGGAGGGGGGAATGGAACAGGGAGTGTGGGAATAGCAGAGCAAACGTACATCGAAGCAAAATGCAAACACTGACCGAACTCATGTCAAGAGCCTGACCGCTTGTACGGGCCAGCCCAAGCATGGCTAGGCAAGGACTCAGAAGACAACCAAAAGGCAACCTCAGATCTGACAACCTCAGACACTCTGACAAGTTATTGTGCCAGTTTTAATACCTGCAGTAAACCTTAGTTTGGAATCTAAATTTTGTGGAACAAAATGGTTGAGGTTTATGGAAAGCTTGCAGGTTTTAAAATAAATAAAAACTAAACTAAAATATTGGTTAAGAATATGACATTTTTGCAGCAACAAGAGCTATCACAACGTACAGGCTTCTCTATCGAACATAAAATAAAATATTTGGGCATTTGGTTAACCTCAAACAATCTCAATTTATTTTAAAATAATTATGTTAAGATATGGCAGCAAATTATTGTAGATTTGAAAAATTGGGAAAAAATACCTCTATCATTATGGGGTAGAATTTCGGTAATTAAAATGATGGTTTTACCCAAAATGCTTTTTTTATTTCAAAATTTGCCAATTATAAAAGGGGCCAAAATATTTAAAATTTGGAAAAAAAATATTTTAAATTTCCTATGGGGCAAAGAAAGACACAGAATAGCGTATAATAATTTAATTGAATTAAGGGAAACAGGAGGTTTAGGGTTACCAGATTTAAGAATGTATTATGAGGCATCCTGTTTCGCTTGGTTAAAGACTTGGATTTTGTTAGAGAATATCAAAATATTAGAATTAGAAGGTTTTAATCTACATTTTGGATGGCATGCAAACTTATGGTATGATAAGGAAAATATTAATAAAGGGAAATAAAGGATTGATAGGAAGAATATATAAATTATTAATTGAAACTAATTTAGAACAAGAAAGAATTAAACCAGTAATGGTGAAATGGATGAAGGAGTTAGGATTTAATATCGATTTGGAAATATGGGAAAACTTATGGAAAAGAGAATTTAAATTTACAATAACTAATGAAATCAGAGAAAACCTATATAAAATGTTCTACAGATGGTATATAACAGCTGTGATGATATCTAAAATGAAAAAAGGAGATATGGATTTATGTTGGAAATGCGGAAAGGAAAGAGGTACTTTTATGCATGTATGGTGGATATGTAAAAAAATTAAAAGCTTTTGGAAAAAAGTTATTAGGGAAACTAATAATTTGATTAATGGTAGAGTAAAAAGAAAGCCTGCATTTTGTTTATTGGGAATTCCACAAAAAAATATGAGTAATAATGACAGGGTTATCTGTCAATATAGTTTTGCTGCTGCAAGAATTGTAATAGCTAAAGTTTGGAAGCAAGTGAATAAACCTTCAATTTGTGACTGGAGAGAGAAATTATGGATGTATATGAGGATGGCCAAACTAACTGAATTCCTACATGGAAAGGATATGGAAGAATTTAAAAAAACTTGGGCAAAGGCTGTCACATATTGGGATAAACTGGCAAAAATGGATTTTACTACTTTATTTAGTGAGTTATAGAAACTAGTTTTTAATATTTTTTATATTTTACTGTTAATATTTTTAAAACTGTTTAGACACTTCTTCGGAAGTCGGGTGATGGGTCACTTTTGCAGGGTGGGTGGAGGGTAGAAGGGGTATCTTTTTGAATCTTATAACTTTGTAATTATGAATGTATTAATTAGCCTATATAGATACTCTTTTGTATTTTCTTTTTTTAATTTTTCTTTTATATTTTTATTATTGTATTTGTTTTGTTTTATAAAATTAATAAAAAATTATTTTAAAAAAGTTTAAAATCTAAATTTTGCTTAGTTGCTTGACACAACAATTAGATACAATGTCAGTTGCCAAATTTCTTTCCCAGACAATTAAGATTAAAAAATATTAATTTCTTTATGGGCTAGTTAAATAGTTACTTTTTCTTTTTTCTTATTTTGATCTCAATGTGACATTGTTCAGGGCCAAATTGGCCATGTGAACAATTTCATTAAAGTAAAGCTTTACAAAGTCAATGAAAAAAGGAAATATCATAGCTGGGATTTCAGAGATGTCAAGGAATACCAGTCACACATTATCATGACACATGTCTTAGGGAAAGAGAGAAAATGTTGCATGTTGTCCATAGAAATCACTTTACCAGTTGTTGAGTTAGCACAGTCTAGTAGATAAAAAAATTGCATTTGGTTGGAGTCACTAGACAGGCTTGGCCAAATCACTTAAATAACAATGCATCTGTGAATTGCTTATCACCTGGATGATGTGGTCATCATCCCATGGCTGACTTGAGAGCCAGTGTGATATAGTGGTTAAGAGTGGCGGGCTCTAATCTGGAGAACCAGGTTTGATTTCCCACTCCTTCACATAAAGCCTGCTGGGTGACCTTGGACCAGTCACAGTTCTCTCAGAACTCTCTTAGCCCCACCTACCTCATAAAGTGACTGTTGTGGGGAGAGGAAGGGAATGTGATTATTAGCCACTTTGAGACTCCTTAAAGTAGAGAAAGCTCTGACCTGGATGGCCCCGGCTAGCCTGATCTCATTAGATCTCAGAAGCTAATCAGGGTCAGCTCTGGTTAGTAATTGGATGGGAGACCAACATGGAATACCAGGGATGCCATGCAGAGGAAGGCAATGGCAAACCACCTCCGTTCGTCTCTTGCCTTGAAAACCCTACTGGGTTGCCATAAGCCAGCTGTAACTTGACAGCACTTTACACACACACATGGTAGAGAAAAACGGGGTATAAAAACCTACTCTTGTTGTTATCTTATTCCTGACAATGTATGCAATGTATGTAACAGCGTTAGGGTGGATCTTGTAGTTTTATGGCATAATAGAAAAACACCTGGAACATTGCTAGTGCAATTTGTAATTATGTAATAAATACTAATCATATGGACAAAAGTTGCATATAAAAAATTATATGGGAGCAGCCACAAGAAATATTTGTAAGGCTATAGGCGTTTGTATATGTAGTATTTGATTTCTGCTTCATACGTTCTCATTCATGCTATTGTAGGCAGTAAGGATAAAAAATATGTGTGAACTATTTCTCTGGCTCATTTGCTTAAGGACAATAAAGGTTCATTTTCTGATGTCCATAAGGTCGGGATTTGTTAACAAGAACTTCAGAAAGAATGTAAAAAACAAACATGCAAAATTTATCCCTGGGTAGGTTGTTGATGCTGCAACCATCAGCCATGACATATTTACATCTCCAGTTTCTCAGATGCTAACACAGTGAGTGACATATTTACTTATCACAATAAAAAAAATCAAATAGCTTGTTTAGCTGAGCATATAAAATGGAAGGCAGTTGATCAAAACCTATTGCACATTTAAAAAATGTCCCTAAAGAGGTGTGAAAGAAACGTATCAAGCTGTCATCTCCAAGACAGGCTCCATCTGCTTTAGGGAGATATTGTGGAGGCTGTCAGATCTCTCATACAACAACCAGAGAATCATCTTGAGATAAGGAAACCATTTGTGTGTTGGCCTCATTTACCAGTTCCATTACTCTGATGACTTTTAATTGTATCTCAGAAAAAAAATAGTGACACTTACTGTTTATGGAAAAAAATAGCCAAGGCTATCTCACATCCTCTCATATTTATTTATATATCCACAGATTGTGCATAGCAGTCCACATGTAGTTGCTATTTCTGTCTGTCGCTTTCAGAAGCCCTCCTTTGCATTAAACATATTGCTTTGAAAGTGAAGGAAGGTTTGTTAGAAGTTAGCCTGTATGCTAGGGTTGTGCGCAAAAAAAAGGTTAATTTCGGGTTTGGGTTTATTGGGTTTTGTAAACCTGAAATATGCCGAATACCCATACTGGTAAATATGGATATTTGGCTTTTTCTGGATTCCCCCCCCCCCCACACACACACACACAAAAATGGGACCATTATAGTCTATGGAAAATTCTTTGTGAAGCTCCTGGGGGTGTTTTTGGAGGTAGGGTTCCCAAATTTTCAGGGTAGCTTGAAGGGACTCTCCTAGCATGAGCCTCAAAGTTTGGTGAAGATTGGTTCATGGGGTCCGATTTTATGGGGTCCCAAAGGAGTAGCCCCCATTCCCCATAGGAAAACATTGCAAACTTCATAATGTTTTCCTCTGGGGAATGGGGGCTACCCATTTGGGACCAAATAACATTGGACCCCCTGACCCAATTTTCACCAAACTTTGTGGTTCATGCAAGGAGAGTCCTTTCAAGCTTCCCTGAACATTTGGGAATTCTACCTTCAAAAACACCCCCATAGAAGCTTTGAAAAGTATTTTCCATAGATTACAGTGACCCTATTTCACATGTGCTGGGAATTGCCAAGCCAACTTTCTTATCATTAGTTTCAGTGGGCCTATGCAAAGCAATGGGAGGGCAGGTCTAAATCTCAGTGGAAAAGTGGAGAGATATGTAAGCACAGGCCAATGCCTCCCTCCCCAAGAACTCATGCAAGCCCTACACAACCAGACACCAATCCAGTCCAGCAGCACAACAAACCACATAGAGAAGTCTAACAGAGCCAAGACTCTTTACAAAAACCCTGAAACACAACACACCCCAATAAAATCAAAAGTGGGGGCACTTTTGCTATCCCACAGGAAACCACAATCCTACACTATTCGCAGGGCAGAGGCCAAACACCAGCTGCACGCACTGGCAGCACACATCCAACAAAACCCATGTCCAGCCACACAATGCCGGGTGGCTGGAGGTCTGGGAGCATTGCTGCCTGCCCAGATATGGTGCCAAGCCAATCTGATGCACAGGACAACCCCAACAACAACCAGGCATGCAAAAAAGATACATACCCACACTTTTCCCTTGCAAGGAAGGCCTCAAAAAATGAGAGGGAGGGGGGTTCGTTATGCACTCAGATCCTCCTCTTTGTGCAGTCTCACACACCTTCACACAGCTCACAAGGTGGAAACTGTAGTTATGTGGCTGCCTGTCATCATCACTGGCTCTCCTCTTCCCACCTCCCACCCACGCAAAGAAGAAAGTTGGGGGGGGAATACTATTGTTTTAGCCACTATTGTTGGGGGGGGGGAACATTATTGTTTTAGCCATTCTGTTGGTTTCTGCTGTGTAACATTTAAAATGCTGGCCCCTATCCTAGTGCATTCCTTTCATCTTTGAAGAGATGAAGAACAGTTTTGGTGCAGCTGCATAAATTTCAGCAGCATTAAAATTTTGTTTGGGTGGCATGTCCAAAGGGCTGAGTGAGCCGAGAACCACCTTCAAAATTCCCCTGTGCTGCATTGCCACAAAGGGTCAATGGAGGCCTCCGTGTGCGTGCAGGTGGCATTAGGGGTTGGGGAGGGGACTGCCAATCAAACTGGAAATCTGATCTGCCACTTCTTTCTAATTTTGACTTTTTTATTCTGGGAAGAGTGTTTCCCCCAACCTTCCCAAGACAGACCCTGAGGGGATGCAGGCCCAAGCATGTGCTCACCTCAGTCACCCACAAAGTCCAGAACTAGAAAGTCAAACACAGGAAAGTTGATCTTGAGGAAGACCAGCTGCTCTGCATGCCAGGGTGCCATGTGTGAGCGATGTGGGCTGACCGTGTTGCCCAAATGGGAAAAAAACATGCTTATTCTGGAGGCTTGTAAGAAGGCATGAGAGGAGCTTCTGGGGCACTAGAGAGAGGTCCAGCCAGACCGACTCCTTCATAAACCAGTAGTTCAGCGGACTCATGGACTGCAACTCATAGGGCTCCACAAGGTACTCCCTCACCATTGCAGCCCCCGTGTCCTTTCTCATGCACCTCGTCCTCCCTGAGGGGCCGAGTGCCCTCCCAATGAGCTCCATTTCCAGGCTCATCTTGGTGGTTGCCCTGGGGGTGGTGGGTTGGGTGAGGTGGGGGACAAGCAGCAGAGGAGCTGCTTGAGCCCTGCCTCCTCCTTCTCCACTGGCAAGGCCCCCCTTTGGGCTTGCACTTGCTGCACACACTCAGAGAGCTCATCTCTCCAGTGCACCAGCTGGTCGGCCCGCTCGGCAATGCTGCCCTTGATTCGCAGGTCACACATGATTGCCAACATGTAGGCCAGCTGCTGGGCAAGAGGCTGAAGGTGGGTTGTCACACAGTTTTTCAGCCTCTGCACCAGTGTGTGCACTCCTGGAATGTAAAGTGCACATCCTTCGGTTGGCTCCAGAAACCTGGCCATCATGAAGCACATGTGTCATGGGAATGATCAGAGCCAGCTTGCCATGTCAGAAGAGGACCTCCACAGTTTGAGAGATAGTTAACCACTTGTCCTGGTTGAGGTGGCTCTCTTGATGCAACACATTGCTCTCATGGAACAATGCATTGAGGGCTCCCCTCTGCTCCACCAAACACTCAAGCGTGGCATTGGTTGAGTTCCAGCAAGTGCTGACGTCACCCTTAAGGCAGTGCTCTGGCATGCCTTTCTGGGCCTGCTTCTCACACAGCAGAAATTTATCCTTCAAACTTTGTGAGAAGTGACCAGTGAGATTCTAGCATTTCATGATGATACACCAGAAATCACGAGTCACAGCGTCCAGTCCGGATTCCTCTAAAGATCCCAGACCCAGGGCATCCTTCACCATAAGGTGGAGAAGGTGGGCCACACAGTAAATCCGTGACTCCAGGCCCAATGCCACTGCCACCACCCTGATGTTTTTGCCGCCATCCGTCACCATGAAGCCCATGGTGACACCCCTGCCTACCCAGGACTCTAACTGGTGTCTGATGGCAATGGCGATGTTGTTGGACATGTGTGCCATATCAAACTGCTCAGTGTGGAGCAGAGCCTGGCAATAGTCAGCCAATTGACCCTCACCTAGGGTTGCTACCCCCTCCCCCAGAACCAATTTGGGTTGCCACCAGTGCACAGTTAGGGAGAGGTACCCATGCTGCAACTGTGGGCTGCTCCAGATGTCCGATGTGAAGTGCACAGTTCTCCCAGCAGCACAGAAAATCTATGCCTTCATATACTCCCTGGCAGCCCTGTACAATGAGGGCATCATGGCCCTGATCATCATGGTGCAAGCAGGGGGCATGTACCAGAGAGCCAGGTCACAAAGCACCCTTCGGAAGCTGACTTTCTCCACAATGCTGAAGGGCAGTTCATCGAGGGCAATCATCTTACTGATGAGATGAGTGGCCCTTCTTGCTGCCACCTTATTCCCACCTCTTGGCACCCTACTAGTGCCACCCTCACCAAGCACCTCGGAAAGAGATGCTTGGAGTCCCTTCCCTACCAAAGACCCTGCACTGCATTCAGCAGGGAGAGAGAAAAAATGAGGTCAGTGATTGACTCTGCCTTTGGCTGGCTCCTGACCCCTTGGCCTCTGGTGCACCAGCCTCTCTCTCTCCCTGAAGAAGCTCCAACTGGTGGTGCTTCATCATATAGTTCCAGAATCCAGAGGTCAATAGATGATTAAGGTCTCTCCCTCGACTGATCCAGGCCCTACACCTGGCACTGTTCGTAATGTGGATCCTTCGCCACCTAGAAGTGCTTCCAGACCGAGGATGTGAGGGGGTACCTACCCATGCTGTCGAGCATCTAGGGGCATCACTGGAGCTGCCTCCATTGAGGAGCTCGGGGCAGACATGTTGTGTCAAGGGGATGCAGAGTGAGATGGCAGCAGGGGAAGGGGTTGAGATGGCTGTACCTTGGGGTGCACCACCATCTCTTCCTCTTGCACCTCCACCCTCTCCTGTCTCCTCTTGGTAGGATTGCTGGGGTGTGAAGGAGGCAAAGGTGATGGTTGGCCCATCACCCTGCCACTCATTGTTCCCCTATGTCAAACTCTGGCTATCTGTAATGCAAGGAAATTAAGGGCTTAGCTACCTTTCTTGTACTACAATCAGTCCCTGCCCTGAAAACTTTTTATGAACCCTCCCACAAGAAAACTGAAGGTTTTTTTTGAAGAGTTTAATCTTTATTGCTCATTGATGATTTCTTAAGCATTCATAAGACAGAGAAACAAAGAAATGAGCAGTTTTACAGTTTTGGAATAAACACAATTAATAAAATATTTTATCCATCTGTGGTGCAGGGTAAAATTATGTTATCAGAGCTTTAGGGCCATTACATGTGCTAGGTGTTTCTCTATCAGATGTACTTGTCTAGATCTGATAAAAGAAATGAAATAATCCAAGGTTTTAACGGAAGGCCACACTTTACTAAAATAGGCAAAATCTATCAGGTTCTCTCTGCCTCCCATTTCTTACAAAAGAGGATCAGGTGATCTAAAGTTTCAACCATTCTGTCTTCACAGTCGCACAGGTGGTTGCTAAAAGGAATTTTTAAAAAACAACCATTCAAAACTTGTGTAGGGAATGCATTCAATCTTGCCAAAGCACGCCTTTGCTTAGGAAGGGTCAAAAGGTTGAAATATATGGGAAGGGTTTCCTGGGGCAGTATTCCCATTGCAGCAGTAGAGCAAACTCGACATGCTCTATTTTGAGTACTGCTAAAATCCAGATTGAATAACTTTTGCCTCATTTCCCTCATAACTTCCTGCTTTTTTAAATTGGTCAAAGATTGGAAGGAGAAGCCTAGAAAAATTAACTTGCTATTTATTAGGCGTTACCAGGAGCTGCCGAAGTTTTTTTGTCAACAAGGTGTAAAAAAACCGCTCTGCAAATTAGAATTAGTAAACCTAATTTTGAGCTTGAAATTTAGGGCCGCTAACCAGGCTTTGGAATCCAGAGGGTGTTGTGCAAACTCAGTTCTGAGTGCAGTGCCCCCAAAGCAACCTGGGCCCCCCGAGATGTTCTGCAAAAGGTTTAGGAGCGTACTATCAAGCTTCTCTGTTACTCTGCTAATCCAAATACTAGCTCCAAATAGTTGGGGAACTATTTTAACATTAAATACTTTCAAAGCAGCAGGGAAATACCTAGCACCTTTAGTGTAATAGAATCTCAGTGAAGCCCTCGCAGAAACATTGGCTGCTTGAGACACTAAACCAGTGATGGCGAACCTTTTAGAGACCGAGTGCCCAAACTGCAACCCAAAACCCACTTATTTATCGCCGAGTGCCAATGCGGCAATTTAACCTGAATACTGAGGTTTTAGTTTAGAAAAAACAACACATACATTAACATCTTTTGCCTTAAAAGAAAAACACAATAACAGAGCTTTCAATGATACAAACAACTTTTTATTGAAAGGTAAAAGTTTTCATTTGGCATGCTTTTGAACAATTAATGTGATTTTTGTTGTTGTGTGCTTGCTGATAATTTGTCCACCCTTGGCTCATAGTTTGTAAGTTTGAGAGCAACACATGCTGCACTCAGGTCATCTGTTAGTCTGTTTCTGGTGTCAGATTTGATATAATTCAAAGCTGAAAACAGCTGCTCACAAGCATAAGACGATCCAAACAAAGTAAGGAAAGCAATCCCAAGTGCTTTCATTGACTTAAAATTATTTGGCAGAGAATTCCACACTTTAAGGATTTCGTTTTCAGAACTAACTGTGCTATCCTTTGGCATCCCTTCTATCTTCTCAAGTGTTTCACGCAGGTCATGGAATGTATTTTGAAGCACCCAATAAAAATCTAAGTCAGTATTGTCAGTATTGTCTACTCTACTCAGACTGGCAGCAGCTCTTCAGGGTTTCAGGCAGAGGTCTTTCACATCACCTCCTTGCCTAGTCCCTTTAGCAGGAGATGCTGGGATTGAACCTGGGACCTTCTGCATGCCAAGCAGATGCTCTACCACGGCCCCTCCCCAGGCAAACTGCCACCTCACCCGACCTGCTGAAGCAGACCCTTCCCTCTCCCCCCTGCAAACTCCACCAGCAAACGACCCCCCCCAAACCCAGACTATGCAAACGGAGGCTGAAACCCCCCCCCCACCCCCTCTGGCTGAAGCAGACCCTTCCCTCTCCCCCCTGCAAACGACACCCCCCCAAAACCCAGACTATGCAAACGGAGGCTGAAACCCCCTCACCCCCTCTGGCTGAAGCAGACCCCTCTCCCCCTGCAAACGACACCCCCTCAAAACCCAGACTATGCAAACGGAGGCTGATTTCCCCCCCCCCGCGCGCCATTTGAGCTTTACCACTCAAACCGTTGCGGCAGCTCTCTCTCTCTCTCTCTCTCTCTCTCTCTCTCTCTCTCTCTCTCTCTCTCTCGGCAGGCGGACGCCCTGGTGGGAGGGCTCGGGGAGGCGCAAGCACGCTCCGTGGGGCAGGCGACTCACGAGTAGGGAGGCGACTCACGAGTAGGTAGCTGGGGAGTACCAAGTTCAGCCGAGCTGCTGCTGCTGGGCATGGGAGGGCCTCCGGAGGCGACAGGCAGGCAGGCAGGCAGCTCCTACCTCGAACCAAAAAAACTCCTGGGAACCATGAGGCACCCGGGAGGCTACAGTGGAGGTGGGCGGGGCAGAGCTGGAAAGGCCAGCGACTTGCAGGAAGAGCTAAGTCACGGCCTCAGCTCAGCGAGGGAGGGGCGAGGAGCAGCTGAGCCGCGGTGAGCCGGGCGTGCCGGCGGAAAGAGCGACGCGTGCCGGAAATGGCACGCGTGCCATAGGTTCGCCAACACGGCACTAAACATATAAGGGTATTCCAAGAAAGATCATGACTGAACACAATACCTAGGTATCTGAAGTATAGACCCATCAGTTTTGGACCCATTCCAGTCTGGCTTCTGCCCTGGCCATGGGGCGGAGACGGCTCTGGTCGCCCTCACAGACAATCTTGTTCAACAGCTGGATCAGGGCGGGGCGGGGCTGCTGATATTATTGGATCTATCAGCAGTCTTCGACATGGTCCATCATGATCTTCTAGACCACTGTCTCGCCGACGTTGGAATCCGGGGCTTAGCCCTTCAATGGCTGAGCTCTTTTCTCCATGGCTGGGGACAGAGAGTGATGCTAGGGGAAGAGGTGTCGCAGTGGCATCCTTTGGTGTGTGGGGTGCCACAAGGTGCAATCCTCTCCCCTATGTTATTTAACATCTACATGCGTCCTCTTGCCCAGCTTGTCCGGAGTTTCGGGTTGGGATGTCATCAGTACGCTGTTGATGGACAGCAATCCAGATTCTGCCCCAGACACACTGGCCTGGTGCTTGGATGCCATGACTGGGTGGTTGAGGCAAAGCCGGCTGAAGTTAAATCCATCGAAGACGGAGGTCCTGTGGCTCAGCCGGGGTGGCCTTGGGGCAGGGTGCCGACTCCTGGCTCTTGACGGCATGCCTCTAACACCTGTGCCAGCTGTCAGGAGCCTGGGTGTAACCTTGGATGCCTCCTTATCTATGGAGGCCCAGGTCACAGCTTTGGCCTGGTCGGCTTTTTTCCATCTCCGCCGGGCCCAGCAGTCGGTGCCTTGCCTCTCCCACCCCGACTTAGCTACAGTGATCCATGCAACGGTCACCTCCAGGCTAGACTACTGTAACTCGCTCTACGTAGGGCTGCCCTTGAGGCTGACTCGAAAACTCCAGCTGGTACAAAATGCCGCAGCGAGGCTGCTTACTGGGTCCTCGTCGCGGGCTCATATCACGCCAGTGCTTAAACAGCTGCACTGGCTCCAGCTGGAATATCTGGTCAGATTCAAGGTGCTGGTTATTACCTTTAAAGCTTTACACGGTCTGGGACCTTCGTATCTGCGGGACCGCCTCTCCTGGTATGTTCCCCGGAGGACTCTTTGTTCAGCTAATAACAATCTTTTGGTGGTCCCTGGCCCGAGGAGTGTCTGGCTGGCCTCGACCAGGGCCAGGGCTTTCTCTGCCCTGGCCCCTGTCTGATGGAATAGGCTCACTAGCGAGACCAGGGCCCTGCGAGACCTCAAGGAGTTCCGCAGGTCCTGTAAAACAGAGCTATTCCACCAGGCTTATGTTTGAGGCCAGCTACGGTTCCTATATATAAAGACTGGCCTCCCTAATCTCCCCATTGCGATTAACACCTTTTATTCCATCTGGTGCCTTCCATCTGCTTGCCTAGCTGGGTTGTTGTATTGTGACTCGTATGTTAGAGGCACCTAGGTAAATTAGTATAATGATTATGATTTTATAGGGCTGTTTTAAAATGTTTTAATGTTTTCATTGATTAATAAGACTTTTATATTCTGTAAGCTGCTCTGAGCCTGCCTTTGGCTGGGAAGAGCGGGGTAACAAATGGAAATAATAATAATAATAACCTGGTCAATTCTCCCACCTGAAATCTGCCATGAATTAGAACTGAGAGTTTTTAGAAAATCTCATTATTTTTTATTTCTGATAGTTTACTGAAAAGCCTTCTCTATTACAGTATTCAACAAAAGCATTTATTCCTATGCAGAGTCCAGATTCAGAACTTGATAACAACAGTGTATTGTCAGCGTATAGCAAGATCAATATTTCACCTCCTGCTAAAATTGGAGCATGTTTTGCTACTTTTCTGATGTTAGGGATCATATTGTTCATGTATAGGTTGAACAAAAGGGGGGCTAGTAAGCAGCCCTGCCTGACCCCACTTGCAAGTGTAAAGAGACGAGTCAGTTGGCCCTCAGATCCAAAGCGCACCTGCACAATTTGGTTTTCATATAATTTTGAGATTATCCACAGGAGTCTACTATCAATGTTGGTCTTTGCCAATTTAGCCCATAAGTGGGTTCTCAGGATGGAATCAAAGGCAGCATGAAGATCCATAAACACGGCAGAATATTTCTCAGCAAGGTGATACAAGATAAAGCAGTGATTGAGTACAGAGGATGAAGGATTGCTTCTGAGTCTATCCAGTCCTCCAGCCTTTTTAAAAGGTAGGCCATGTAGACTTTACCTGGAACAGGTAAAAGGCTAATTGGGCGATAGTTTATGGGGTTGTCATTAGCTCCCTTCTTATAGATTGGTACTATAACTGCTTGCTTCCAATCCTTGGGGACAATCCCTGACGAATTAGTTTTAGTAAAAAAAAAAAAAAAAAAAGAGGCCCTAACCTAACCTTGAGTTAATAATTTGTTGTTTGTTTTTTAAACAACTACCTGGTGATGCGTTCCTGGTCTAGACCTGTCCAAGTTTAACCTCTCACACTGTCCTGGAGATGGAATTAGGAAACTTTTTTAAAAATGGGAAGTACCTGCACTGAGGATATTAAACCCTATCTAACACTGTGCTCCGCCAATGAGTTTTTTCTCCTCTGAGGCTCAGACGTCTTGATTTGTGGGTTATTTCCTTCCATTATCAGGGTAGGCAGGACTAATTTTTCTAACTTCCTGTCTGCCCTTGTCAGGAAATTGCCTGCAAAGCCCCAGTTCCGTCCTGCCTCAGAAGGGGAAGCAGGTCGCAGGCACAGCTCCGTGCCTGTTCATGATTCAGCTTTAATTTAGAGCAGCTTAGCTTGTGAGTTCCTTGTGTCTGTAAGTCTAAAACCTACCCTTTGTATTTGTTGCCATCCTCCCTTTCCACCTCCAATCATCCTCGTTCTTTATTCCCCCCCAACACGGAGTTTTCCCCTTGGGAGGATTCAATATGGTGGACACCATTTTAGAGAGGGAGGACGACCTACTTTCAATGAACGATTACCAAGTAGGGCTGGTCCAATCTGCCCCGAAGGAGCCCGATTCTCCCAATGACTGCAATTGCAGCTTTTTAGGGAGTAAAAACCGGGAGGTCTCCATACAGAGCGAAGACGAGGCTCTGAAAGTAAAAAAGCCACGAAAAGCCGCACCGCAGCTGCAGGGCTTTAGAAAGAAAAAGTGCGGCTGCTGAATTGGAGTATGGATGAGAGCTGGGAAAAGAACTCCCGCCTTCTCAGTGCGAGCGGGCAACACGGCTCCCATTACCCCCACGGCCTATCCCATGGCGGCAGGCTCTTCTCTCCCGTCGGGAGTTGGTAATTCCCCCCCCTACTTCGGTGGCGGGTGGCAGTTTTCTCACCCGGGAGGAGGTGGATGAGTGGGTTAACCTGGCCCTTAAAAGGCAATGGCAGGCTTTTCAGGTGTTCCAGATGAGACTACCACCTTTTCCCTGGCCAGGTCCTGGTGAGTTGCCTTCCTCCTCATTGACCCGATCCCATAATACAGGGGAGAATCTACGCACATTATACAGGGGCCCTCCACCAGTGCACAATGGCCTACCAAGGCAGCCCTGAAATCAAAGATTGAAGAACAGCAGATCCCTAGGGCCGGGTCCCACACTTCCTCCCTCAATTCAGACGAGGAAAGGGAAGAAGGAGAGTTTGACTTGGATGACGAGTCATCTCCCATTGAAGAGCACCAGAGCCGTTTGTTCACTGGGGAGGATTATCAGGGCCTATTGGCAAAAGCCATTCTGGCTCTTGACTTAAGCAAGGAAGCTACCCCCTTGGAGGCCACCAAACCCAAGCTCAAACAGGGGGTTGCAGAATGCTTCCCCAGAAAACAATCGCATAATAATTTAGTGCCATTCCCTGAATTCTTCTTAAGGGTGTTCAAGAAGAGTGGGACAACCCTGCCTCCAATAGGCAGACCCCCCCCCCACTGTTTAAAAATTGTACAACCTCGCCTCCCATGCTATGAATTTACTAAAGGTACCGCTAGTGGTTGCCCCCGTTGTGGATCTCGAGACCCCAGGCCTTATCCCTGAGGATGGAATGGGATCCTTGAGGGATCAACTGGATCATAAATCCGAATCCCTAACTAGAAAGGCACATGAGAATTCAGCTCTGGCTATCCAAGTGAGTGCAACCACTTCCATTTTTGCCAGAGCTTCTTATTTGTGGGTGAAAAAGCTCATCCAGTGGTTCCACCCGAAAACCACAGAATCATCAGAGGTCTTGAGAGAGTACAGAGCGCTATCACCTTAATGGCTGATGCCTCTAAAGACACCATGTCTTTAATGGCACGATCCATGGCATCGGTGACCTCTGTAAGAAGGGCAGTCTGGCTGAGAGCATGGCTGTGAGAGTCCCGACCCAGCTGTGCTAACTTCGCAAAATCACTTGCTCAGACTTAGATGCAGAAACAAAGGATTTATTGAAGGCTTCAGATGGTACAAGGCAGACACGAGTTAAAAGTTACAAGTGAGCTTTGCTATCAGGGTTACAGAATATATCTCCTACAGGGCACTAGGGTTCACACCTCTATTATGGGAAGCTGCAAGATAGATGGGTACAATACAGACATCAAACGGTCCCTGAGAGACTGTTAGGGTTATCAGATCTTCAAGGCCGAATCTGGCCCGAGGGAGTGAATACAGAAAGCACGGCAGGGGAGGGGAAGGCGGCACCTGGGACTGGCGGATATGGCGCCTGAACCCAGGAAAGCGTTGGAAGGTGTGAACTGCTTTTACGAGTTCAAAGAAAGCCGGGGTGAAGGATAGACAAAGGGGAGTCAGAGATACATGGCTCTCACATTCTGCCTCCCTTAAGGCCCCCCTCCCGCAAGGTCGGGCGGACGAGGCTTATCAGGGTAAGCACAATGGAATTCACGAACCAAACGAGGCGCCGCCATGTGGGGGGCTGCTACCCATTCATCATGAGCCGGACCCAGATGTTTCCAACGTACGAGATAGAACAATTTCCCTTTCTTCCATTTGGAGTCTAAAACCTTGGACACTTCCAAATGCGTCTCCCCGCCCACAATGGCCTGCAGATTTCAGAGCTAAAACCACCCTGATGTCTTACCCCATACAAAAGGGTAGATTGTTTGGTGACAAATTAGATAAGATACTGGTGGAGACAAAAGACAAGAAACAGGCTCTCCAGAAGCAATTCAGAAAGGAGCCACGAACACCTTCCTACCAGTCCTTTCGCTCTTTACGTGCCCCAATCAGATACTGCTCTGATTATAGAAAAGGATCTTGGAATTCTTCCCGGCCCTTTCGGAGGGGAGGCAAATTCTCAAGACCACAAAACCAACAATCCCATCCAGAAAAAGGGGACAAGTTCCCCAAAAACAACCCCCAGTGAAGCCAGCCAGTTGCCAGTGGTGGGGGGGGGGAGACTTCAGTACTTCAGCACCAAGTGGGCGCCCTCAAATCCGGATCAATGGGTCCACCAAATTATCTCCAGGGGCTATCTCTTGGAGTTCACCTCCTTCCCGAGGGGGTCATTTTTTACGGTCCCCCATTCCCTTCAAATCAGTAAAGCATGCCAGGACACTCAGGGTGTCAGGCCGGCTCTCTGCAGAGAAAAACAGGCTGTGCATGTCTTGGTTCTACCAGGTGCGGTCCAAGGCCGAGAACTGGTAACCGTCAAATTCCTTTCCTAGCTGTGGGAACGGCCCTCGCAAGGAGGGTGGTTGTCATGACTGCAACTGCCATCTTGATATGACCAATGCTTTTCCATATAGGCCGCAGACCATGCCTTTAGTTCCCATTCATGCCAATTTACCTGTTAGCTCTGTATACCTGTAGGTTTTCTAATAAATCAACTCTCTTTTGGACTACTCGCCTGTGGATGTTGTTTGTGGGATTACTACAGGGACAAGTGCTTAGAAAGGGCCATACAACATCTGATTTCCATCAAGGCCATAGAGCTGGTCCCCGCCCCCGAAAGATGCCAAGGGATTTATTCCATATTTTTCACAGTCCCCAAAAAGAACGGGGACTGGAGGGCCATTCTAGATCTAAAATATTTAAACAGAAGGATGGCACTCAAGCATTTTCAGATGGAAACCTTGAAATCCATCGTAGAATCCTTGCTTCCGGGCACCTTTATGTTGGTGGTGGACTTAACAGAGGCATTTCTCCATGTGCCCAACCCTCCATCGCACAAGCGTTTTCTTCACCTTGCATATGGCCAGACCCATTTCCAATTCAGGGCCCTCCCCTTCAGACTCTCTTCCACCCCGAGGGTGTTCACAAAAATTCTAGTCACAGTCATAGCTTCACTCAGACAGGAATGTATTCAGGTACATCTGTACCTGGATGACATCCTGATCTGTGCCCAATCCAGACAACAGTCCCTCCTACACACAGCATTCCTGCCATTGGCCACATGGGAAGCTCCAGTGGCCACTCCAAGGTGCCTGCTCCCTCCCTCCTGCTGCCCTAGAAACCAGCCAAGAGGCAGGATTACAAAGAAAGAAGATAGCTCTCCTTTAAACGCAACAAGGGCCAAAAATGGAGACTCCACAGAAGGCAAATAGCCGAAACCCGAAAAAGCCGAATATCTATTTGGCTTTTTTGGTAATCGCCTACTTGGCTTTGAGCAGATTCCCAGGTTTGGGTATTTAGTTTAGCCAAAACTCAAATATTGCTGTAACGGCTAGTTTGGGGTTTATTTTTGCTTCAGGTGTATTAATATGCACAACCCTACTGTATGCACATTTCTGCATTCCCAAGAATATGGACAAAATCCATCCATAATACCTTTCCTGCTTTGACACCAAGTTCCTGGGTAAGCAGTTGGACTCCTCCTCCAGCTAAGGGGTGCCACAAAAGCACAGGGGCCAAAGACTGTCATCAACAGCAAGACCCTGCTCCCCACAAAATGGATGCCTCTGAGAGAGTTCTGGGTTCCATCTTGTGTGCCAAGCCAGGGCAGGAATGTGGTTGGCTGCTGAACTTTCCCCCTGACCCTCAAGTGTGCCTGGCTGGACAATAGGGCTAGCTAATCCCCATTGTGTCACCCTAAGGTGATTTAATCAGTACTCTGAGCAGACCATTATTTACCCTATCTGCACCCATCCCAGCAATCAATCAGTATTCAGGAGAATAGCCATACATTATCATGGGTCCTGATGACTCATCAAGCCTCTCCAGTCATTTTTGGAACCCCGGAAAAGCAATCAATTTTTTGTCTCTGGTTTTCCTGCCAGCTTACCTTATACCACCTCAGGACCCATTGGGGGGCATAAATATTGGTCCTTTGGCCATTCATAGTGTATGTGTGTTCTCGATCAGTGCATGCACCCCCACTTGAGTGGGTTCTTTCTTTTGCTCCTGGAAAAGCTGGTTGTTTTCCTCTTCAGTGCTGCTTTCCCTGGACATCACTTCAACACTGGTAACTATCACCCATCCAACTTCCTCTCTTTTCTCTTTTTCTTTTCTCCTGTATGCTTTGTGTGCATATGTTCATTGCTTAAAATATATTTCTTGTTTTACTCTTTTTATTATTTAATGAAACCTATAAGCTCTAGCCCTGCGGCAAACCCATAAACAGATTCCAGCAGACGGCAAGTCCACGAAAGCAGTTTTATTGGTTAGAATCAACAGGTTTCAGAAGCCATATTCAAAAGGACACTAGTAAGGGGCAAAGGGAAGGTGCACAGCATATATGGAAAAGTAAAAGGAGATAACTGGTAACCTAGGCAACCCCCCTCCCAGAGGCAGGAAGGAGCACTTGGCGATTCCCACAGTATGGGAATTTATGCAGACTAAACACGGGGCACAGACTGGCCTTGGACAGAACAGCACCACAGCACCTGGGAGCAGCACAATCGCATACCATCCTCATGGCTTGCTCCTGACAAAACCAATTTTAATTATACAACTTTCTGCTTATTTGAGAGTTTTCTCTCAGGACTATCCTGGTATACATAGATTATCAATCCCGGTTACCCCTTCTCGCTCTCTGTCTCCAGCTAATTCCTCCCATCTAAAGTAGAGACTGTCTACTTAGGGTAACACCTGAACAAATAATATTTCATAAATATTATTAACTGGTGGCAATCCCACCCTGACAATTTCCAACTGTCTATTCTTGAGGATCGTTGCTGTGGATGGAAAAGCTATGATCACTGTGTGCAACTGTGTGTGCATTTGCTTTGGGGGAGAATGACATTGTGAATTGTGTGTGTGCATGTAATCTGAAAAGGCAGAACAGAAAATACAGTTTAATATCAAATGAAAATTTGCAGTCATTTTAGCAAACAAATTGACTTAAATGACACTCTAGATTTTGTGATCTAAGACACAGGTTAAAATACTGGGACACAACAGCTTACAAGTGTAGCTGTTAACCAAACTAGCTGTCAAGGGGAAAAAAAACTTTAAACAGTCATGGTTACACAGATATCACAACTTGTGCTCCTTTTTGTTTATTGCTAATTTCTGGCTGATCGCTGCAATGGTAAGATAATAAATTAATAGAGTTTGTTTTTCCATTTTAAGTGTCTTCTCTAGGAACACTTTGCTTTTAAATGATTCATTGCTGCCACAAAGCCATTCTTTTGTTCCTTTGCAATAAGCCTAAAGGGGTTTAATTAAATGAGGTTGCAGCCAATATTTAAAATGAACATTAATTCTGAAAACATTAACCTGTTTCAAAAGCTCGCTTTCAAGTATAAGATTCATTGTTCATACCTCATATCATTTCCTTCAGAGCCATCGGCCAACTCATACATTTTTTTAGGATAAATAAATGTATTTCCTGACATTTCAAAACTTCACAAATCAGAGCTTTAAAGTTTTGACATTTGGGATATAATGGACGCAATCTATCAGACAATGAAATCTGAAATGAAGGAGATCTGTGGAAGACATTTATGCCCATTTCAGCTGTAGATGTTTCCAGTGGGTTATGCACATTGCACCCAAACATGCTGATTTATATATTTAAAATATTTATAGCCTGCTGCTCCACCTATTGCTCATAAGGTACCTTCCAACAATTATTGAAGTGACACTCTGCCATGGAAACTTGCTGAGGGACCTTGAGCCAATCAGATACTCTTAGCTTAATCTATCTCACAAGGTAATCTTAATCTATCTCACAATAGAGAAGAGGAGAATGTTGTAATCCACTTTGGGTCCCCATTAGGGAGAAAGATACATAAAATAAATAGCAATAAAACAACAATAATGAGTTAAATGAGGCAGATAAAACAATAAAATCTAAATAGCCCACTATTTTAAAGATAGTTTCAGAGGGTAGCCATGTTGGCTTGTAATATAACAGCTAAATTCGAGTCCAGTAGCACCTTAGATGAAGAAAACTTTGACTCTTGAAAGCTTATACCCTGAAAATCTTGTTGGTCTCTAAGGTGCTATTGGACTCGAATCTAGCTGCACTATTTTAAAGAAACTCATTAAAAATACAGCTGAAAAATCTCATTGAGAAACAGCAACTCAGCAAAAGATCACAAAAACAAAGAGACTGGAAGAAAAGTCTTCAGCTATCACCTAAAGAATAGAACATTTGTCACCAGATGAATCAATATGGGAGAGAGAATTCCATAATTTGGGTGCCTAGCTGCCTACAGAGAGAAGGCCATGCTACTAGTGGCTACCCACTGTACTTTAGATAATGCAGGAACATGCAGAAGGGCCTTAACTAGGGTTGTCAGCTCCAGGTTGGGAAATACCTGGAGAGTTTGGGGATGGACCCTGAGGAGGGAGGAGTTTGGAGAAGGGAGTAACTTCATTGCCATAGAGTACAACTGACAACGCAGCCATTTTCTCCAGGTGAACTGATCGCTGTCATCTGGAGATCAGTTATAATAGTGGGAGATCTCCAACCACCACATGAAGGTTGGCAACCCTAGCCTTAACAGTTCTGCTGATTAATTTGGAAGCAGACCTAATTGATAATTTCCAATTAATGAATTGTCTGTATTCTAATATTTCTGCTTTAAAATTATGCATTTTGGAATTATGCATTTTATGTCCCTTGCATGGTATTGGTTAGATTTATTAGATCCAACCTTTGCATTCAATTTAATATTATTTTGGATATAACTACACCAATCACTGGATGAGAGTTGTATCATAAAGCTATACATAACCACTAAAAATTTCACAATAGCAGCGGCTCTTTATTGAGCTGTCAAGACTGAATAAATCATAGCAGCTGTGTGTATGCACTCCATGTGGAGGAATAGGTTCACATAAGTGGCCACTTCCAAAGAATCCTTTCTGGGTTGCAAGTCCACCAGTGTTTGGAACACTTCCAAAGTTTTTTTGCAAGAAATATGGATGGGAGGAGTCTTGCTATCTCAAGAGCTACATTTGACATAGTAGTGTTCAACTTCTATAAACAGTATTCCCCAGCATTTGTAGCACATACTCGCCATCTCCATCTTCTCTAAATCCATCTGTTATAAGATTTGAGGCAGAATTTTATTAATTTTTTCAAAACTTTGAAACTGTCAAAATTTTTAGAGGAATCTCATTAGCACATCTTACATTTCCAGTTCTTTCCATTTGCTCTCATTAATCATCTTTTTCTTCACAGGTGGGATCTTGTTTTACCTTGTTATCAGTGAAGCAAAACACCATTTATTCTTTTTTACGCTACATTTGCTTTCTTCCTGCCTGCATGATGTTTGCTGCATTTGTTAAATAATAATGCATAGAAGGATTTTGCAGTTTGTGAGGGCCAAATCAAGACATGACACAAAAGATGTATTATTAGGTTCTCCTTTGATTTTTAAAAGCAGCCCCAGGCTGCTTTGAAAATAAAGGAAGGGTCACTGGGTGAGAGGATGTTAACCCTTTCCTCCCATGTCTCTTCCACAATTTAATTTTCACTCCAAAGCTTGCCCGTTGGCTAGGCACGGGGAAAGAGATACACTTGGCTAAAGGTTGAACCTGCCTTTTCTTCCCACACTAAGGTCATCTATGCTTGGCTATTAGCTGTGCGATCCTAGCAGAACTGCCCTGTGGCTTTTTATGAGTTATTCATGAATTTTGCCTTCTTCAGCAGTCACTTCGTGGCAGATGCACTCATGTCCCACATTTCTAGGAACCTGTCTTATCACAAATTTTAATTTTACCCCAAAGCGAAGTGACTCTTGGAAAAAATCGTGAAAGGCTCTAATTACGGGTTTCTCTCTCTCCGCCCCTGCCCCCATTCTCGTTTCTCTCCCAGTCCTCCTCCAGGCTCTCTACACACACCCATTATTGCTTTCCTGTATCCATCCCTCAAAAGCCATTTCGTCTTCTTCGCCAGACCTGGCAACAACTGTGGGAGTGGTTATCTTTTTTGCATGCAGGCTGCACCAGCGAGTGAGCGAGTGAGACAGCACATCCTGCCCTGAGGAAGGTAGGCAGGCTCAAAGAAGCTGCTGAGTCACCCGTGGTGCTGGCAGGCTGCTCTTCATTCCTATGCTCTCCAAACCCCCCCACACACACACACATCTTGCCCACCTTCTTAGAACCCGCCCCCATTGCTTCCTCTCCCCACAGCAGGAACTGGGGAGGCAGCTGAGGCACCTCTAGGCAGAGGCGGGGAAGGAGTGTAAGGGATGGTGAAGCAGGTTAGTGCCTTTCAAGTGACTATGCTCTTAGAATGGACCCCTTCCTGATAAGTGGTATGTTATCTTATTCAGTTAGTCACCTACTAAGTAGGACTCAACTACTTTACTCACTTAAAAAAGTAAGTCTTTTTATTGATGTGCTCCAATGTAATTGTGTATATATATGTGTATATGCAAGTATTACAAAGTCTTAATATTCAGTAACAATGTATACAGTAAAGCAAGCAAGTTCTACATACTATTCAGTTTTAAAATCCAACACTTAAAATATAACGGTTAAAGAAGTCTGATTTAGTTCAAAGTATCTAATTCACATTCTAGAATAATATATTTGTAAAGCCATACATACCAATACCATCTTCTGAACCTCCCTTAGAGGTCTGAGGTTCTAGCCCTCTCCCTGCCTGTATTTATACTGTTTCAGTCACCTTCAATGAGCTTGAAACTAGAGCTCGAGCAGGAGACAGTTGTACTGCACATGCTCAGTGGCTTCCCTTTAGATTGCCTTATATGGACTTCCCCTTCCACCAGGCTGTTTTGCTAAACCTTAAACAGTCAGTTTTGAGTTTTGTTATACTCTCTATATAATCAATTTTATCATCATTCTCGTCTCCAGAAAAATACGTTGAGACTGAACCTATTCATTAATTTCTAGCATCATGTTTTCATGTTTAAATCATAAAATACAATATATTTTTTACACTACATCATTACATCTTAGTCAGCATAAAATACCTTTGCAATGGAGAGCATTTCAGCACTTGAAGTCATTGGAAAGGCAGGAAGCAAACACTCTGTTCTGCAGCTTAAAGATTGCAGAAAGTGTTGCAAAGGCTTTTCTCTCTAGCCATTGAAAAGGCTGAGAAAGGTCATAGAGAAAGGCAGAAAGTGCTGCTAGCAGATCTGCACTAACACTGAAATCTTTGACAGAGTAATTCAGAAGCATAAGCCTCTGGCAAAGAATATCCAGGCTTTCTTTCCTTTTAAAAGGAAATGTAAACCTTTGCTGTATACTTTGCAGTTTATATGTGTAGCTTGGTTTTACATTGAATATTTCTGCATATGTACAACACTAATTCCATAGTTCATGTGCTCTAATATGTCAAAGCCTGTAACAATGGGGAAAGCCGGCTGCCTTCCTTCCTGCCTTGGCCCAGTTCCTGGGTTAGACTGGAAGGCACAGTGACTCATTTTCCTCCTGTCATTTCCAGAGCTTTTGATCTGCTTCTCCTTTCTCCTCCTGCCTGCCTCCTCGCTCACATGGGCACCGCCGACAACCCCAGAACAAGAATAGAGCTGCCAAGGGTGGCTGGCACAAGCCAGGGAGAGGAGCAGAAGGAGGAGGCAAGTCTCTGGGCAGTGGGGGAGAAGGAGGAGAGATGAGGCAGCAGCAGCAACCATGAGGCAAGAAGCCTTCAGCAGGGAGCTGCAGCTTTGTTTTTTGTTTTTTTGGTTTTCTGATTATATTTTAATGATAAAACTTCATTTATTAATATTTTGGTGTTTTATCACTAAAATAGCAAAGGGGGACAGAGCAGGCTTTCTTCCCCTCCATAGGCATCCTCCCCCTCCAGACTTAGATGTTCACATATTGCTGGGTGAAAGAATCCCACATGGGGCTGGCCGTGGCTGGTGACGTATTTCAAAACAAAAAACAAGCCAATTACAATGTAGCTGTGAGGTGGGGTGTTTATAACATGTTTATATATGCAAGCAATATTAAGCAATCTCTATACCTCTATACCTTAAACCAGTAATAATATTTCATTCAGGAAATAAAGCAGTTACAGAAATCTTGTAAAAAATGGTTAGTGCAATGAATAAGATCTGATTTAGTTAAAAGCGTTTTAATTCAAAGTACCTAGAACATCAGAAGACATACTTCACCTAGTCGTGTCATTTGTGAACCTCCCCGGCACAGCAGGGCCTAGAGAGATCCGAAAAGTTCCTAATTCATGTTAAGGATAAATAGACCTTTTTGGGTCCTCTATGTGTTATTTTAGTATTTAAATGTCTTTGTTGTATGCAATGGTTAGAGAAATCTCTGGTTCCATGAGTTCATGTCAGAGCTGAAGTCATGAGCCCTTAAAGCATATTTTCAGTCCATGCCAGGACTAAATTCATGAAACCACAGAGAATTCTCCAAGTGTTTTTAGCCTATGAAAGGCCTCTGATCTATGTTAAGATCAGGGAGATCTATATGTATGTGCATGCCATCTTTAGCTGTGTCAGAACTAGAAAGCTACACAAAGCTTAAAGCCATGTGAATGTCAGAGTTCCGTGTAAGAACTGAGTGCAGAGGTTTCCCTGTCAGCTAGAGAAATTTCTGACGCGTGCTCAGAGAATAAGCTCCTATTGTCTTCAACTCTTTGAAGGGTTGAAGAGACCTGTATGAAGGAAGCTATAGGTTTTACAATCTCCATGTCTGTCAGGATTGGGAGGCCTATACAAGGCTAAATAGATCTTCGTGAGAACACATTAATCCTTGCTAGAACAAATGAGTTCTCAGTGTATCCATATTAAATATGGCAAGATCTAAACTCTTAGACTCCACACAAAGGTTGATGGATTCTAAGAGTCTCCATCTTATTTATTTATAAGATGGAGAAGTCTGCAGGCATTCAGTTCAGATATCCAGCCCTAGCAAGGGCTGGCTATCTTGAACAGAATCCCCCTTTTAGGGAGTTCCCCAGTCTCACAGGAAGACTTGTAAATGTTGGAGAAATCTGTTAGTACTCAGAGCACACAAGGACTGAATACTTAGAGAGACCTTTTTTCGGCAAAGAAGTCTTAACCCATATGGAAAGTCTGAGAGCCTCAATCCATTCAAGAATCAAGGTTCAAAGTCTTTACATCCCAGGTAAGGGATGGAGAGATCCATTCAAGTCAACGGGTATCAACCTGCTAGGAACTCTAACTCTTGGCTAGGAAGTTCCTCCTTATATAGCTTTCAAGATCAGTATCCTTTCCTACCCTTGACAGTATTTGGTTGGATCTGATCTTGAGATTGTTCCAGTGCATCAGCACTTTTGGAACTTGGAGCAGCAGCTTTGTTGCTCTCATCTTGTAAGGATTACCTGTTAGGTCATTTGCTGACCGGGCCATGTACTAAGCTGTCAGTTTATGGCTTTATGATATTTCTTTAAATATAACTTTCCCCAGCATTCTCTTCATGTTAAGAATACGGTTAATTTGACTCTCTGTCTTACCTCTGAAAGACCTTCTTAACTTTAAAAGGTCTTAAAACTACACATAAAATCACATTGTGACATTTCATTACATCATTGCTCACAGTCAGCAAATGTTATCAGAGTACAGAGGGAAAGTCAGAAACACCTTGATGCTGCTTGCGTTTCAGTGGAGAACATCCTGGAAGCTTCCTCGCTGGCTTCAAGGTCACTCAGAATATCCTCAGAAACAAGATTGCCTTTCTGAAAGGGCAATCAGTCAAGGACGGAACTGCTGCTCCTTGACTAAAAACATTTAAGCTGAGTCCTTTCTTTTGAGTCCGGCTTCTGAAAAACCTGTTTTCTCCTTACATATGAAGTCTATATGGATTTCATATGGGAAAAATCTATATTCTTCCTTCATTTGTTCATTTGCCCATGAGAATGGGTTTTCTTCAAAAGAGGCACAAAGCTTAGTTGGTTATGAGCAGTTCAAATCTTCGATGGTTATAGGCACACTTTCTTCAAGTTAGTACCATTTCTTCAGGTTACTCAGTAAAGTACTCAGATGTTATTCAATATATTCTTATACTCAATATACTCAGTGAGGACTCAGTCTACCCTAGCACACAGAATACCAGAGAGTGGAGGTTCATCCACAACCTTTCCCACTCTTTAGATTTGCCCACCTCCTGTGGAAAACAAATCTTTCTCCCCCAAAACACTGAGTCAGGAGTCTCCCTATTTCAGGAGCCACCTCCCACCTAGTGACTGAAGAAAGGGTTATCTCTCTACCTCAATCTTCCCCTTGTCACCACTCAGGTTTGGTTTATACACGCTAGGTAGAATATGGACACACAGGTTCTCAGAGCCTCTCCACACCACCGCACAATTCAAGAGCTCCGAGCTAAAAGCTCAAGAATTCTTCTCTCCCTAAAAAAAGACCCGTCAGCTCTCCAGACTCCACCCTCTGCTTGCTGGCATTGGCTGACGGTTACCAGGTCTCACAGCGTTACCGCACTAGGTATTCCCAGCGATGTATTAAGAGTTTGGAAATGTTATAAAAAATACTGTTCGCACTTTCTATGTATTCCCAGCGATGTATTAAGAGTTTGAAACTGTTATAAAAAATACTGTTTGCGCTTTGTTTGGCCCCTTTAGCTGTGAAGACGTCTTCCAACCATTTTTTAGCCGTGGCATCCAAAAACCCTTTTAAAGCGATGTTTTTTTATAACATTTCCAAACTCTTGATACATTGCTGGGAATACCTAGTGTGGTAGAAGCCTCAGAGTTTAACCCTGTATCGGTCACAGTAGCATTTTTAGGGGGGAGGGACTCAAATGGTCTGTGGTTTCACTGGGGATTTATTCATTGCAGAGAGATTTGCTCCACTACTCCTAGAATTTCTTTGAGGCAACAAGCCCCCATGTATAAGAGTTTTGAGAATTTGTATCAGAAAACTGTGCAGCTAGAGAGCAACAAACTACCCCTGCATAAATGGCCTAAGAAAAATGAAGCTTTCAAGGGTTTTTTGTGTTTTTTTAATCATGGAAAACCATGGAAGGTCCTAATCACAGTAAGTTCCTGGATTTGTTGCACAGAATGCCTTTTAGGAAGTTGAACTGTGCCAGTACTTTGGGCAGTACTGGAGCCTTTTAAAATGGTTCCAAAGAAATTGTTGTAATGAAATGTATTAGTATATTTTACTTCATTTATAGCCTGCTAGTCTCACTTAGACTCAAGGCGGAATACAAAATATAAACTATAGAAAAGATAGACCTTTCAGTGATAAACCTCTAGGGGCTGCATAGTGGTAATTTCCAAATATTGGCATCTCAGATTAACAGTATCAAAGGCTGTTGATGAAGTGAACATGTGCTACAACCTCTTCCTCTGCCAAGTTTTAATTGAAAGTAGTGCCATATCTCAGTGGGGGAGCATATGAGAAGGTTCTAGGTTCAATCCTTGGCATTTCCAGATTAAAAGGATCTCAGTTTCATGCCAGGGAAAGACTTCTGCCTAAGAGCTTGTAGCGCCACTGCCAGGCAGCATAGGCAATACTGAGCTACAGGAACCATTGATGTTACATAGATGGATAGCAGAGGCAAGGGAGAAAGATCAACCTCCAAAAAAACAGTTGATTAACTTTTAATATCTGGAAGGAATTTAGCTGTGAGGCGTGAAAATTAATAATTAAATAATTATAAAACATTGCAGAATCATGGGAGGGGAGTTGTCACTTGTTATTATTCATGTTGTAGGCAATATCCAGTCATATTCCACATGGACCCAGAATGAAAACATGTTCACATTGATTTTCACTCTCATTTGGAGACTGAAAGTGTTCCTTTTTACCCCTCACACTGGGTCTTCTCAAACCTGTCCACTAAACACTGTCATATGGACATAGCAATTGCAGAGAACAAAAAATCCAATATGTGTAGATCTGAAGACTGTGATCAGGTTTCTTCATACAGACCAGGACATGACTTGTCTTGGTCTACGTGCTCTAGAGTTTTGCACACACACCATATCTTTCGATCTCCTTTTGTTACCCTTCTTCCAAGGAGCTCAGGCCACCTTAAATGGTTATCCACTCCACCATTTTGTCCTCACAACAATTCATTAGACTATGAGAAAATGACTACACCAAGGTCGTCAAGTGAATTTCATAGCTGAATGGGGATTTGAAACCTAATCTCAATCAAATTCCCTACGTACCTGATAGACCACACTGCCTTATTTCATATTCAAATGTTATTCACATATGTATCCCTGATTTTACAAGTGAACTCAGTGCACAGGTGGGAAGATGGAAACTTTGGGGATGTTGGGAGACGAAGTACTATTTAACTTGGGCCATGTCTATTGCAATGCCAAAAGTTGTCCTATCTAGAGGAGGTGGGCTTTTCTCCATGGGTGGGGTTTTGTTTTGTCCTTCCTGACTCTGGTTTGCCTTTGACATGAGGGTTCACTAACATTGACCATAGATGGTTGTCAATGAGATCCCAGTGTAAACACTCATTGTGGGAGGCCCATTTAAGGAACTCCTCTAGGTCTGCTGCATCCCTTGTCAATACACGTGCTTTTAGCACACAATTATTGTGATTGAGGAGATACCAGGTGTGTTTCGGATAGGTGGCAGCTATCACCCCCATATATACCCCAAAGCCCAACATCCAATTATCGAACGTGCGCTCCCTGGAATGAAACCTGACCTTTTTGGGTTCCTGTTTGCTTGCTTTGGAGCTCCTGCCCTCCAAGAGCTCAGGTTTTATGAGGGAGAAAACATTAATATAATAAACATCTAGGATTTGCTCTCTCAGGTCTCTGGGCAAATGGATCCCTGGAGGGTTATCCCCTGAGATGCATGTGGACTTAAATGGGGTATGTCCACTTTTGCCAGGTTCCCACACACTGGAGCTTTCCCCATGGTCTGAATACCAATCCTCAGCTCTCCTATGGAGTACCCACCTGGGGAGCCCGGGGACATCTGCTGCCACCCTCCAATAGCCAGTGGATGCCCCGTCTGACTCATCCCCAAATGAGGACTTATCTGTTGCTCCCTCCCTATCTGAGTCCTCCCTGATGTGCTTCCCCCTCTTTTTGCTTGACCTGGTACCACGACTTTTCTCCCCATCTGCCGTCGTTGTCCCCTTGAATGGGAGCCACAGGAGTCTGAGCTGTCTGAACTGGAAGGTGATGAGCCCTCCCCTTCTTTGTGAAGCTAAGGAGCAGGAAGTGCACCCCTTGGCTGCACCTGGGCCTTCCCTTGATGAGGTGTTAGCTTCCTCAGGATGCTCCTTGCTGGCTTTCAGGCCTGCCAGATCCTCAGCCAGACACACCACCAGCTGAGTGAGGCCCTTGATGGACGGCCCACCAGAGTGGGAAGACCCTCTACACTGGGATGGTCCTGATGGACATTTGTCCTTGGCCTGCTGCCCCCCAACGCCATCCACCAGCTGAGGAGCCAAGCCCCCCAAGACTTTCTAGGGTCCCATGCTTGGTTCCTGGGGCGGGAAGGGGAGATTTCCCATCCTCATGCCTTACTGAGCCCCTGGTTCTCTTCTTGGGACGCATGGTTTCCTCAGGGCCAATCTTCAAGCCTGACTCCTAGTCAAGGCTCCAGCAAGCCAGCCACGATGTAAGGGAGAGGGTAGAAAATGGGGGGGGGGGTTTGAAAAGCTTAAGTGATTCAACCAATGCCCCAAGTCAAACTGGTCCAAAGAGGCAATTGCTTCTGGGCAGTGAAGTCAGCTCTGGTCCTCCACCAACAAAAGATGGCAGAGAACTGAGCCAGCTATGGAAAACACTCAGGTCCGTTGCAGCAGGCCTCCCCACTGGGCCCTAATAGGCCTAATTTGAAAATAGGAATGGGGCAATGGGCGCATGGCGAGCCGGAAACCAGGAGCCACCATTCACTCCCGGCCACCCAAAGAGGAATAGTGAGGGGAGCTTGCCACTGTTCTGGCCCTCTCTTTCCCTGGCCCAAGAAGCCCGGGCTCCAACCTCCCCAAGGGCCCCTGCAAATCTCGGCTCTCAGTAAGTCGGAGCCAGTGCTTCTGTTCATCCCTCTAACTTTTTTTCAATTCAGCCATGATATGAATATATCAATATAAGCATGTACAAAAAGTAAGAGGTGGGGTTGCCGGGTTGCCACTGATGATGCCATCAATAACGACAGCACCCTCCCTTGCAAATCCTGATTATAAGGCATGTATAGAAGAAAATAAACTGACTTCACAACTTTGAAAATGCAAAGGGAAAATGCAAAATGCAGACATGGAGAAGGAACTTGCTCAAACTGATTCCAATGCTTGTGGATTGACTGCCAGGAAAATCAGGAGTAAGTCAAGGGTGCAGGAAAGCCCAATATCATATATTCTCTTGTACAAAACATAGCAAGTTATATTTCTAGAAAAATGCTCTAATCTTTCAAGAGAAGAACTTTAAGGGAAGTTGTCTGGACCATGCACAGCAACTGGGTAATCCCAGATTAATATTTATTGAGCTAATAATGAAATGCCCTGACCTGGGTGGCCCAGGCTAGCCTGATCTTGTCAGATATCAGAAGCTAAGCAGGATCAGCCCTGGTTAGTACTTAGATGGGAGACCACCATGGAATTCCAGAGTTCCTGTGCAGAGGCAGGTGTCAAGGAATTGAGTATCTCCAATTCCTTGGTCAAGCAATTCTTTGGTCCAGGACTGAATATGGGCCTGTTGAAGGTCTATCTCAGAGGCAAATTGGCATGTAAAGGGTGGCAAGAGGCCCCATGAAGGTTTCATTCCTCAGAGATAGGGTACAGCTGGGAGCAATCCCCAGTTAATTCCTTTTTGACCTTCAAGGTCGAAATGGCAATTAGGAAAACTGCGAATTCAGCTAACAAACACCACCTGGCCTGAAACCGTGGATGACCCAGATTGGCTAACAAACCTGCCCCAATCTGGATCAGCAAGGATAACAACTGTGTCTTTGAGCTACTCAAGCGGGTAGTTCTCAGGATGCTAAGCGGGCACGAGAGACTATCACCACTTTACCTTCATGTTGCAGGAAGGACTGCGGTTGTTTTCCACACTGAAAGATATTTTGGATACCGAGACTGGTGAGGTCCGGGGAAACGGAATGCAACCCATTTAATTGCTTGTATGTTAAACTCTGCTATGCCTGAAACCTTACTGTATAGTTAGAACCTTTATTTTAGTTTTGTTATTTTGCTGCTGTGCTTATGACTATGCAAACGAACTGAGTACAAACTAGAATAAACCATTAACCTTTTGTTTTGTCTGGCTTCTTAGTGCAATTTGGCCTCAAGCTAAATCTAGTTGGCCTACAGGAGGCGGCACACTTACCAATTAGAATCCCTTTGTTAGTAAATCCACCCTGCAGAGGGGTTTCCCTGCAAGGTCGGTGTGTTTGTCGGTTTTAAACAGTGTGGGTCAGTCTGAGGTGCCCTTGGCCTCAGCCTGTGTTAAGTACAATCAAGGGTGGTGGCAGCTACCAAGCGAGCTGAGTGTTCTTAGCTCGAGGTTTTGTGTTTAAAACTGATTGCCTGCCTTCGGAAATACCCACAAGGTGCTCTTTGGGGTTGCAGCTCTGAGGCGGTGTCCTTGACAGCAGGCAGCGGCAAACCACCTCTGTTTGTCTCTTGCCTTGAAAACCCTATAGGGTCGCCATAAATCAGCTGTGATTTGATGGCACTTTCCACCATCAATAATGAATTGGCTGGAAAGGCCATAAATAAGAGATGGGTTAAAATATTTGGAAATGAGTGACGCCACAAAGGGATACAAACACTTTCTATAAGCAATTAAATGAGATAGTTGCAGGAAAAACCGATAGCACAGCTATGCACCATGAGATTAAAAAACTAAAGGAGCCTAAAGTAGAACAATACTTTAAGAAATGTGTTTCAGATCATAGATGATGGTAACTTGGGGGCTCCATATCCCCAGAGGATTCAGTTTTTGTTTTCTAAAGAGGATGTTGACAATGCTCCATTGAGCCAAGACAAATAGCAAGAATGGGCTTAAAATGTGCAATTGGAGGGAGAGAGGTGAGACAGATGAAGAAAAGTGGGATTTGGATAGCCAATAAATCTAAAGTTTCTGAAATGGAGAAGCTCACTTCTGCAGTCCATTGCCATCCTGTACTATGTCAACCTCTTTCCCACTCCTTTTTACTGTTCAGGGAAAGCAGATATTTCCTTCCCTCCTTTCTTGTAAGAAATGGCACATTTTTCATCTTTACTGTCAAATGGAAAGAAAACCATATCCAAGAAGTGAAATAGCTTTCAAAGGCCAACACAGTGGGAGTGCATAAATGAGCCCACCTCTGGCCCGGCAAGCATCCAAGTTAGTTTTCTGTCTGCCACACTGCCATAACAGATAGAGACACAGCACACAGGCAAAAATACACCCAAGAACAACACATTCTCACTCCTCAAGCATTTCACAAAATGAAGTGTGTTCCCCTGCATTCCTATTCATTATTCTCATTTCATGTGATAGTCTAAATGAAAGGCCAAACTCTTAAGGGAAAAAAATCTTTCTTTTTGGAAAGCTGTTGGTCTTCCCAGTTCTTCTTCTGCTTCTTTTTGTATTCAGGTTATCAGAAAGAAGCCAGATTGGTGGGGCTTCTTAGCTTTGTCTGAAGACAAAGAATCTGTTCTCCGCTGGTCCTTGGACCCACCAAAATGCGTACAGTGCTCCCCTAAACCCACCAAAAAGTTTCTGGGCTCTCCCAGAGCATGTGTTTGCAAACCCATTTGGTCTGGTCTGCCAGCTACCAGAATAGCAGTGTTATACTGCAACAATACTACCAGCAACTGCATCTATATTAGGTACTAAGAGGCAAAGTGAATGACTGGGAAAAGCCCCTCCTGAGGTATTTGTTGCTGATCTGTACAATTTTTTTTTTTTACTTAAGGGTGGGATTAAATGCTGAATACTCAACTTTGTATAATGCTCGCCAGACAAAATTAGCATGCCAAATAAATAGCTAGCTTAGTGCTTTATTTAATAATAAGCACGTTAGTGTTTTGTATGTAGAGTTGTTTCTTTTATGTGGAAGGTATGTGCATTGAAATATTTGAAATCTCCACCAGTAGAATGGTACAACCCAGCACAAGACACATAATGTGAGGCAGGTAACTGTTTTGCTTCTTTGTAAAGGTAAAGGTCCCCTGTGCAAGCACCGGGTCATTCCTGACCCATGGGGTGACGTCACATCCCGACGTTTCCAAGGCAGACTTTTGTTTTGCGGGGTGGTTTGCCAGTGCCTTCCCCAGTCATCTTCCCTTTACCCCCAGCAAGCTGGGTCCTCATTTCACCGACCTCGGAAGGATGGAAGGCTGAGTCAACCTTGAGCCGGCTACCTGAAACCAACTTCCGTTGGGATCGAACTCAGGTCGTGAGCAGAGCTTTTGACTGCAGTACTGCAGCTTAACACTCTGCGCCACGGGGCTCCTAATGCTTCTTTGTACTGGACAGCTATTAAACACAGCTACTCTAAGTAGAATGTTTACCACAACACTCAAATTTATTGTGAGTGCTTTTGGGTGGCTGTTATAAGCCATTTAAACCATCATTTATGCATGAATACTTTCACTCACATTCTCCCTGGTCTGCCTCAGTTGTTCCTTGGAGTTCTGCATGAGTTTTCCCTCCATTTGAGATGATCTCGCTGCCAGCCCTCTCAAATCCTGGGACTTCCTGTTCCTCTGTTAACCTGATTCTTCCCTCTCCCCTGAGCTCAGCCCGGGTGGAATCCCCATGCATAAGGCAAAGCGTGGGACACAGAAGCTGGGTTTCTCTCACAGCCAATTACAAAGCAGCGTGTAAAGAGGTGGGGATTCAAATGCTTCCTGCTTCCTCGAAGCTCTTTCTGTGGAGAAGAAAGGTTTTTTTTAAAACCGAGGCTTGAATTTCTCTCCCCCCCCGCTGCTTTCAGAGTGCTCCATTTTTTGTTTTTTTGTTCCTAAAATGCTTTTTTATGCAGCAATTGGGGGGTTTTTTTGGGGGGGGGAGAAATTTTCTCTCACAGTAAACTCTACAAAGTAAGCCAATTACAAAGCAGCATTTAAAGGGGCAGGACTTTATTTGAGCTTGGAGGCTGCTGGTGCATAGATTCCCAATACGAAAGTGTGGCTCCAGGGAGCAACAAACCCCAGGTAAAACTCCCATGCATAAACAGCCCATGTCTTTTATTTTCCTTCTCCCTTATTCAAGGTCTGTAGTATTTCCCTCTGTTCACTGTGAGAAATAGCAATGCAGGCCAATGCAGTTGGAGTGCATAAATGAGCTCACCTCTGGCCTCAAAAATGTGTAACTATTCACTCAAATGATTGGTGGATCACAATATTATAAGATCAACAAGTCATTGAATGTACATCATTTCTATCATAAAAATTTGAGCAGGGCTGTACTAGGTACCGTTCTTTGCTTGTTGTTCATCTGTATCCTTAAAGATCATAGAGATACACATTGCTAAGGCATCAGGTGGCAAGGTCTAGAGAAATTGAACCCTTCAGGCCTTGAGATGGTAACCTACCCCAACTAGCTATCCTGAAAGGACTACCATCCTAGCAGCCAAAGTACTACAGTGGTTAGAATGGTGAACATCTACCCATGTTCAAATCCCTGCATAGCTCACTTGGTGATTTTAGGCCAGTCACTACATAGGCCTACTTATCAGTTGTTGTCAGGATAAAAGTTTTTTAAAAGGACTGGCATAATATTTTTTCCTCTATACTTCAAACTTCCTCACAAGCCGTTCTGGTTATGGCCTTTAAAGCTCTTAATGGTTTGTGGCTGAAATACTTCAATGACCTTGTCAGCTCTGGGCTCACCAGATAAATCCCACAAAATGACTTCTAGGCAGGCCTTCCATAGAAAAGTGATTTATTGGAAAATATGCAGTGAGTTACAGAAACTGACTTGGACATTGGCAAGGATACTAATGGGGGAAAGATTAAGGGCACAGGAGATATAAAGGTGAAAGCGAACTTTCTGGAGGACTACTGTGTTAGGCACCGGCCTGTTGTTCAGTGGCTGGCCAGGTGGTTAGCCTCAAGGTCGCGATGTTGTTCTCTGTACTGATGTTTTGTCTTACGCTGGCTCTACCCTGGGAACAAGACCCTGAGAACAGGGAACAGGGAGGGGGTTACCGTGGCAACCAAGAGTAGTTCTGAAAGTTTGCTCTTCTTTATATTTCCTGCACCCTTAGCATTCCCCTATTAGTATCGTTGCTTATTCCCAAGTGACTTCACTGTGCCTATTTCTCAATAAACAACTTTATATGGAAAACCTGCCTAGGAGTTCATTTGTGGGATTTAGCTGGTGACCCAGAGCTGACATGCTGGTTGCTACGGCAACTCCCAGACAGCCCTTGTTCCCAGGGAAAAGCAAGACAAAATAAAACCAGAGCTGAACCACCGTTCGACCTTGAAGCACCACCTGGCACTGCTGCCGGATACCAGGCCGATGCCTGACATTCTGCCCCCTCTAAGGCCCCCCTCCTCCCATGTCCGGCGGGGAGGGACTGTTCGGGTATGACGCATGGAACTGGTAGACCAGCCCGGGGGGCAGAGACGTGGTGATGAGCAACCCATTCATCGTAAGCAGGACCAAAATGTTTCCTATGAACCAGATACTGAAGCACCCCCCTGTGGATACGGGAGTCGAGGATTTTGGAAACCTCGAAGTGTTCCTCCCCCCCACTATGCTAGGCACCTCTGGAGGGGCTTCTGGATGCCAGTCAGGCGAGGGTACATGTTGTTTTAGAAGACTACATGGAACACTGGATGTACCTTTCTCAGCGCCTTGGGGAGGGAGATCTCTACAGTTACTTTGTTGATGATTCTCAATATGGGAAAAGGTCCTACAAACTTTTCACTGAGTTTCCTGCACGGGCGTAGGGATGGCAGGTTTTTAGTGGACAGGTACACTAGATCCCCCACCTTGAACTTCCAACCAGGGGAACTATGTTTATCTGCTTGGGCCTTGTACTTTCGTTTAGCCCATTCCAAATTCTTTTGTAACCATGGCCAAGTGGTCTGAATTGCGTGGACCCACTCGGTGATGTTGGCACCTCCCTCCTCCCCTGAGACGTCAACAATGTTTAGGGGGCTGAACTCTCTCCTATACACTGCGTAGAACGGGCTAAAACCTGTAGATTGATGCACAGCATTATTATAAGCATACTCCGCAAAAGGCAAGAGGTCGACCCAGTCATCCTAATGGTAATTGACATAACACTGTAAATAACATTCTTTTTTTAAAAAAAAATTGCTTTTTTATAATAAGACATACAAATAATAATAATAAAATCATAATACAACAAAAAATAAAAACATAAAATACAAAAAAACATATACAGAGCACTAATACACTACTAATACATTATTTCTTTTCACTTTATAAAAACCTATAGTGCCCTAATCCCACACCCACCATTGTGCCCTTCACCCTTGGACCTCCGGCGAAGTGTTATGACAGTATATAAAAATCTATTATTATAATCATTAATTAAAAATCACATTGAACTATAATTCATTAACTATACCTTTAAAATCCGTTTTTGCCAATTTATCCCAATATGCGGCGGCCTTTGACCATATATATTTAAATTCATCCATATCTTTACCCTGTAAGGAATCTGTGATTTTGGCCATCCGCATATACATCCATAACCTTTCCACTCTTTAATTGAAGGTTTATTTGTTTGCTTCCATTTTTTAGCAATTGTAATTCTTGCTGCAGCAAAACTATATTGACATATGACTCTGTCACCTCTATCTAAATCTTTTTTTGAAATACCCAATAAACAAAAGGCGGGATCTTTTTTTATTTTTATTTTAGTCAAATTATTAGTTTCATTCAAAACTAATTTTGGATTTTGGCCTTCCCAATGTGCCAGCTGGAGGGCGACCACTTCTTAGAAAAGACTAAAACATTGGACTTAGAATAATTTATTTTGAGAAAATTTAGCTGGCAATATTTCTCAAAAGCTACTAAATAGCGTTTGAGTCCAATTTTGGTATAGGATAAAATGGCAGTATCATCGGCATATAATAAGATAGGGATTGTTTTGCCACCTAATGGAGCTAATAGAATTTCAAGAAAGCTCTATCTGGAAAAATAAATTCTATGACCTGCGTGAAACACTTGAGAAGATAGAAGGGATGACAAAGGACAGCACAGTTAGTTCTGAAAATGAAATCTTTAAAGTGTGGAATTCTCTGCCAAATAATTTTAAGTCAATGAAAGCACTTGGGATTGCTTTCCTTACTTTGTTTGGATCATCTTATGCTTGTGAGCAGCTGTTTTCAGCTTTGAATTATATCAAATCTGACACCAGAAACAGGCTAACAGATGACCTGAGTGCTGCATGTGTTGCTCTCAAACTTACAAAGTATGAGCCAAGGGTAGACAAATTATCAGCATGCACACAACAGCAAAAATCACATTAATTGTTCAAAAAAATTGACGATGTCCTCAAAGATGTCACAAAAATGGTGAGTTACATCATGGCTCGTGCTCTGAATTGTCGACAGTTTCAAGCACTTCTTGAGGAGGTTCAGGCACAGTATAATTGTTTACTTATGCACAATAATGTCCGGTGGCTGAGCAGAGGACAAGTCCTGGAGAGATGCATGCCAAATGCAAACTTTTACCTTTCACTAAAAAGTTGTTTGTATCATTGAAAGCTCTCTTATTGGCATCTTTATTTGCCAAGTTTTTATTTTCCCGTTTATTGATCTTATTCTCGTAAATTATGTAATCTGTTTTCAATGGTGTACTTTTATTGCAATAAACATTTACTGGTAATGTCAATGGTGAGGTTGGAGGATTTATTTTGCCTCTGCATTGTAGCCATATTCTTAGTAAACCATCTCTCAAAATATGACTTCCGTCTTGCGTTTGGATTGCTCTTAATGACTTCTTACTCCATAGATAATTATTTATCCCTTCTTTAGTATCAATTGTTTCCATCACCATTAAAGGTTTGACAGGTAGACAGAGATGACAGGGCCTTAGTTGTGATAGCACCAAGACTAAAAAATCTTCTAAATGGAATTTTGGCTAATGGTTGACAGTGTTATTGGCAGTTGTTTTGTTTTGTCTTAATTTTACTATTTTGTTGAATTATATTGTTGTTTTGAAACTGTAATCTGCCTTGAATTATTTTCTTGCTGGTAGGAAAATAACTCCAAGTCCTGAACGTTCTGTTAGCGATGACTGCTGGTTCTCTGGGTTCCTCCTTCCTTTTAACCTGATTCTCAACCTTCCATGTGTCCCTGAAGCATGTTAAGTTGTTAGGGTTGTGCATATCGATAAACCCGAACTGAAAATAAACCCCAAATTAGCCATTTCAGCAAATTTCGGGTTTAGGGTTTACAGAATGCGAAAACCTGGGCATAAAGATGAAGCCGAATAGGCGATTCCTGAAAAAGCCAAATAGATATTCAGCTTTTTTGGGTTTGGCTATTCGCCTTTGCTCAAAGCCATGGCTTTGTGCTTTCTTTCTCTTTCTTTCTTTCTTTCTTTCTTTCTTTCTTTCTTTCTTTCTTTCTTTCTTTCTTTCTTTCTTTTTTGACTTGTTTTGTTAGGGCCCCATAGTTGGGGCCTTTTTGAGATAGGGATCATGTAATCAGAGCCAACTTGGTCTGACCAACTTTCCAGGTATAGCATCCAAAAGAAGACTAGTCTGCAGGCAGAACAGTCATTAAAATACGGGGCTCACCCAGTCCCATCCGGAGGGATATACCCTCCAAATAAAAAGAGCCAGCTTCAACAGCTGCTAACACCACCTGGCTTCCGAAGAAGATTTCTTCATCCATGTGGATGAGCAATCTCCTTCAGACAGCCCCCATGGTCAAGACGTCAGCTGACTCAGATCTAACCCCTCCCCAAAAAAAAACCTGCTGTCAAACTGAAGGTCGCCCCGAGTACAGGTTTCGTTTCCCTGCAGTGTGACCATCTCTTGGAATCAGGTTTTTCATGACCACAATAAAGGACTGTTCACAGGATGTCATTTGCCACCAAAAGAAATGTTTTCTGTGCCTTATTTCTCTTGCATTTAAGTATTTTCCCTCAGTTTGGAAGCTCATTTGCATGGACATCATACAAAGAAACCCAGAAATGAAGGCAGACCCCAGACTTTGAGGCACCAGCCTGGAATCACCTCTTTCTGCCAGTCCTCAGCAACACTGAACTTTTGGACAGCTCGGCTCGTGCAATTTAAATGCCTGCAGGATCAGGGTGACCCCTTTGCAGGCCCATACAATTGGACCCCTTGACCCAAAGTTCACCATACTTTGGTGACCGTCGAAGGAGATTCCCTTGCAGCCATGTTGCAAATTTGGGGATTTTACCTCCCAAAATGCCCCCCAGGAGCTTCGAAAAAAATCCCCATTGACTATAATGGGCCTGAATTTTTCAGGAATCCCAAAAATAAGCCACATACCCATATTTACCGGTATTGGTATTTGGCTTATTTCAAGTTTACTTTTAAAAAAAGGGCCAAAAAAACCCACACCTGAAATTTACCGATTTTTTTTTTTTTTGCCCAACCCTATTCGGTATTCATCAGGCCATTTTCTTTTCTTTCTTATTCTCTTAGTTAATTTCCAAGGCCATATGTTTTTCTGTGTACCTTGGAAATCCCCCAATTATATAGAAATTCCTATCTTCTTTCTAGATAGTCTCTTTTTACTGTTTCCATGACTGACATTAGCCCCCAGGTTTGCTATTAAATACAGGGATCAATATATTGATTGCATGATAAGATGAATGGCACTACCCTTTCCCACTATTGGAACAACTATATATTGCATTCAAGCTAGAAATGCCAGGCAGTCCTATTGTCTACACCACAGGACACTTGCTTAGGTAGTTTCAGGCATTTCACTCTCCCATGATTTTACCTTTTAGCATGGGACCTGGTTAAGGAGGAAGAGCTTGCATAACAGAGTTTTCAGCTAGATTGAGCCTGACAAGTATCGTATGCTTTGTTGCACCCACTAACTACTGTTCCCCTCCCTGGCCTGACTGTCTTTCATTCTGAAGAGCAAGTGCATTAGTACTAAGGAAGAACAGTTCAGGCAACTATAAATATCTGGATTTGCCAGGTACAATTGCTATTTTGTAAGTGTCTGTGAGAATAAAATATGGTACTGTATTTCCCTTAAACAGGTGAAATTCTCTCTCCTTCCTGGCCTTGTCTCCTGGTCATCTGCCTCCCTTTCACTCTCCTGATTTGCAGCCAGACACAAATTACTTCCTCAAACAGGCCACAGCCCTCCACTGTCTAGAAACTTATTACATTACCTGGTACTGTTTTACTCTCTCTTACTCAGAACTAAAGCTTAGTTTGAGACTTAACACCATAGGCCAAAGGCAATGGTCTTTTATGCATGGGAATTTTACCTTGGGTTCAACACTCCCTTGACCCACACTTTTCTGATCTGAATTCTCAAAATCCTATGCATGGTGGTTGTTTGCCCTGAAGAAAGTCCTGGAGTATCAGGAGTAAGTTTTTGTGCTGCAGAATCACGAGCACAAATCTGGAGCGTCTGAGTCCCTGCCACTTGAAAATCTCAAGTTCACTCTATGCCAAGGGATTCATGAAAACTGGTTGAAAATGTTACATAGATGGTACCTGACGCCGAGTGATATTCAAAACATGACTAGCTCGACATCTGGTCTATGTTGGAAATGTTGCAAAGCCAGGGGCACTTTTTATCATTGCTGGTGGACTTGTAAATCAGTCCAGAAATTCTGGAAGAAAATACACAAGAACATAGAAGGCATTCTCGGTTACAAAATTATATATGACCCTAAACTATACCTACTGAATAAAACTCCAGACAGCATCGACAAGGACCAACAAGACATGTTAAAATACTTAGTTACAGCTGCAAGGATAGTTCTAGCATCGCTATGGAAAACTAATAGAATTCCACAAATCGAGACTTGGATTGATAAAGCATACGAATATATCACAATGGCACAATTAACTGAAACACTACAGAAAGAAACTCAAAAACAAAATAGAGATAAATGGAAATCCTTCTACGAATATATTAAAACCAAAAAATGATAACAAAACTTTATAAGACACAGCAGATTCATAATGGAGATCGAATATAACCTATCAAAAAGTTAATGTATTATTACAACCTATCAGGGGGCGGTATTAGATATGCCAACATTGTATAACATTAATACACGTATTTATCTCTCTTTCTATATATATATCTTTTCTTTTCTTTTAATTTTATTCCCCTGCCCCTTTTTCCTTCTGTATCCCATTTTCTATTAAAAACCAATAAAAATATTTATTAAAAAAAAAGAAAACACTGCTTTGTAATTGACTGTAGTCTGCAAAGGAATGTACTAAAAGGAATGACATTATTCCCACTGGAAACAATGGGAGAGGCTGGAAGGCCCATTGAAGATCATGAGAGCCAGGATTGCCAATTGACTTGCATGGGCTCCATTGAAATACATTACAGCACAAAAACAGTTGCAAAGAAAATATGGAATGGATTTTCCATTAAGATCACTTGGCCCAGATAGACTACTCTGGCACTGCATTGACAGCCCCCAGAGTGCATCATCATTCCGGGGCTGTCATTCCAATTCTAGAACACTTCTGCCACTCCCAGAGGGTGTCATTCTACTTTGGGGGCTGTCATTCCAGTCCCAGAGCACAGATTCTGTTCCCTGGGACCATTATTCCAATCTGGGGGCTGTCAATCTATCAATCAGAGTAGTCTATCTGAGCCAAGTGACCTTAATGGAAAATCCTTTCCGCATTTTCTTTTCAACTGTTTTTGTGCTGTAATGTATTTCAATGGAGCCCATGCAAGTGCAGCTAAGTTGGTTCCTGATTATGCAAACACTGGAGGGAGAAACCCGAATGCCTTATGCACACAAATAGCTACAATTTGAACCGAGTGGATCTCAGAGCAGACTTTAAATCCATGGCAAAAAAACACTGGGAACACCCAAGAAAAGTGCAGGGTGGGCATGAGGTCAATTCTGAGGGATGGAAAACTCATGCATAACTTCAAGGAACAACCAAGTCAGTCCAGGGGCAAACGTGAGTCACAGTACCCATGCATAAAGGACCTATGTCTTCAAACCATTTTGTTATTTCACTATCAAACAAAGCTCCTACCCATTCTGCAGTTCAGAGCATATTTTGCATTAACTCTTTTCCCCCTCTGATCCTTTTGAAAGTCTGCATCAAATATTTTCTGAATCAGTAGTTAAATACATTTGGCAAATTGTGCTAATTTGCATTGAATTGCTGAGTTTTCATAATTTATTCTGATAGCACAGTACTGCAAAATGTATATTTTGTCAAGGGCCTGAATGACAGGGAGCAGGAAAGAGAGAGGAATAAGGGTTGCTGAGAGGAGGGGAAAGGGACAAAAGATAAAAGGGACAAGAGGGGAGGGGTAATTGCTCAGTGGCAGAACATCTTGCTTGGCATGCAGAAGGCCACAAGTTCAATCTATGACATCTCCCATTACAGGGACCAGGCAGTAGGTGATGTTAAAGACTTCTTCCTGCAATCCTTGGGAGCCGCTGCCAGTCTTAGTAGACAATATTTACTTTGATGGACCAAGGATCTGCTTCAGTATAAGGCAGGTTCATGTGTTCATGAATGTTCAGTCTAGGCAATGAGTAGTGATGCTCGAATACCCAGCGCTTCAGCTGTTCACTGTTCACTAGTCATTATCAGGTTGCTGATTTCCCAAGGGAGTATTCATCTATTCTTCATGTTGGATTGTCTCATGATAGGGTTTTTGAAGTAAGAGATGATCAGAAGTGGTTTGTCATTGCCTTCTTCTGCACAATACTAAACAGGGTTACCTGAAGTGGCACTGCCATTGTCTACAAAAGATCCTCTGCCAGGGTCACTTTCAACTGCTGCTGCCACCCACTAGCTACCCTTCAAGGATTCCTCTGGCCTCATCACCATTAGAACTGTCTGCTCTCTTCTGCTGATGAGGCCACTGATCCCTGAAGGGGTGGATGCATCTTAGTCTGGTGTCTCAGCTATGACCATTCCGTCTTGAGTGACTCTGCTAGGAGTTTAGCCTCCAGACAAAGTCCAGACCCCTTATGGTATTGCTCTCAGCTTCGCTAATGCTCACAAACCCTCTCACCATGGTAAGGTGCACATCCAAGAGGGGTCTAGAAGATATAATGACTAAACTGAGGCTATGGTACTGAGAGGTTTCAATATTAACAAGAATTTGCATCATGACTTATTGTGCAACATAAATTGCAATAATTTAATTGCGACATTCTTTCATGCAGAAATGCTGCCATTACAAAATGGGTTTTTCAAAATGCGCAACCTGATACTGAATAGAAAGACAGCAAAACTCTCCCCTCTTTTGCATAAAATGCCTCTTCTGCCAGATAGATAGCTGAGAATTCAGAGTTTAGTTTCCACAATGCCTTTTGTAAAGCTAATGCAACTCAATTTTAGCTTTCTTTAAGTGACACCTGTCTCTCTTTAAATCCCTTTATAACCTGTCCACTCCAGCAGATTCTCTCAATCCTTTTAATGTGTCTCCATTCAGAGTCAATCTGTCAGTCTTCTCTCTATCTTCTCAAATTAACAAAGAAAAGAGGAAGTAGCATGACAGTTCGATAGACAGAGGCATGAAACTAAGTGCACTAAGCAGGGCCCTTTTACTGGGTTGTAAAATAACTTGAAAAGTACACTATCTAAACAAGGAAAGGGTATAAGCACCACTCTGCCCAGGAGAAGGCAAGAAGAAAATATCCTTAATGTTTCACCCTCTGAATGTGTTCAACATTCAGCTCATGGTGAAAAGGACATAGAAGTATATGGATGAGGAAATACAGGGCAAAACAAATGATGAGAATGTCATATTTGAAAAGTTTTAATGCTTTTCTAATCTCATCCAGAAACAGTCTGATGTAATGGCCAAAAATCTTTAAAAAAAATTGACTTCCATATCTCATCTTAGGTGGACTGCAACAATTAACATGTGGGGATGAGAAAGGATCACATGAAGCAAGTCTTTGAGACAAGATGTGAATTAATAAAATGGTAACTGATTACTGATTTACCAATATTGTAAGTTCAGAATGGAATTGTAGTTCTTGATCTCAAAGCTTAAGACAATGCTTGGAGAAAATGATAGGAGCCATATGTCATTGGATGTTGCCCTTTCATAATCATTTACCTGCTGTAAATCAAGAAGGTATATTATTATTATGTGGGTATCCAGCCAATAAAGCAACAAAGCGATGATTGGTGCTCTATTAAGAATACATTTGCAGCTCTGAAAAGTTCCAAAATAAGGAACACATTATTAGACCATAAGAAATGGACATATTATGTATGTCAGAACATTAGCATTTCTCTGTTAGAATGCACCATCCTGGCAATGGATTAAATTAAATAATCCTTATATGTAGGTAGGTAGGTAGATAGATAGATAGATAGATAGATAGATAGATAGATAGATAGATAGATAGATAGATAGAACATTGTAGTGTGAAATAAGGAACGGTTCCTTGAAATTAGGAACAGGTGGCAAGTCTAGTTAGGAGGCATCCATCATGTTGGCCATAAACATTAAACTATGTAAACAGCTCAGCTGCAAACTGCTCATTTGCATAGTAAAATATTTCCAACTGCTTATTGGTGGTAGAATGAATGTGAGCTGGAAACTCTGCTTTGGGATTGGGTTTGGAGACTTAAAATGAAACCAGACTGGCTTGGGAATTATGGTGTGACATTGACTTCTGCACTTCAGTTTATTAGAACATGTAAATTTCAAAGGATAACTATAGACTGTTATTCATTAATGTGGAAACTCTGTGTAGTTGCTTTCCCATATAAGATGTTTAATGGTCTATATGTCAATGGATTTAGGAATCCCTACCAGTCTGCCATTAATTGTCCCACTGTGTATAAACTGATTTATTCTCATACTATTCTGGTCTGCCTATCTGTAGGCACAAATTATAACTGGTATTGGTTCTTGTAGGTTATCCGGGCTGTGTAACCGTGGTCTTGGAATTTTCTTTCCTGACGTTTCGCCAGCAACTGTGGCAGGCATCTTCACAGTAGTAACACTGAAGGACAGTGTCTCTCAGTGTCAAGGGTGTAGGAAGAGTAATATATAGACAGAAAGGGGTTGGGTTTGAGCTGAGTATTGTCCTGCAAAAGTATTGTCCTGTAAGTATCAAGATAATGTGCTAATGAGGGTATGGTATGTTAATATGGAACCATTGTATCCTGAAGTGATCTGTTAATGTGTGTAATCCAAAGCTAATCTGTATGGCTATTGTTGAATGTTGTCTTTGTCTGGAGGTTTTTCAGGGCAGGAAGCCAAGCCTTATTCATTCTTAAACTCTCCTCTTTTCTGTTAAAGTTGTGCTGATGTTTATGAATTTCAATGGCTTCTCTGTGCAATCTGACAAAATAGTTGGTAGAATTGTCCAGTCTTTCAGTGTCTTGGAATAAGACCCTGTGTCCTGTTTGTGTCAGTCCATGTTCAGCCACTGCTGATTTCTCAGGTTGGCCAAGTCTGCAGTATCTTTCATGTTCTTTTATCCTTGTTTGTATGCTGCGTTTTGTGGTCCCGATGTAAACTTCTCCACAGCTGCAAGGTATACGATATACTCCTGCAGAGGTGAGGGGGTCTCTTTTGTCTTTTGCTGATCGTAGCATTTGTTGTATTTTCTTGGTGGGTTTAAACACTGTTTGTAGGTTATGTTTTTTCCAAAGTTTCTCCATCCTATCAGTGACTCCTTTAATAAATGGCAAGAATACCTTTCCTATGGGAGACTGTTTTTCCTGAGTTTTCTGATTTTTGTTTGGTTTAATGGCCCTTCTGATTTCATTCTTGGAGTAGCCGTTTGCTAGCAGTGCGTGATTTAGATGATTAGTTTCTTCCTTGAGAAACTGTGGTTCACAGATCCGTCTTGCACGGTCCATTAATGTTTTGATTATTCCTCTTTTCTGTCGGGGATGGTGGTTGGAGTTTTTGTGTAAGTAGCGATCTGTGTGAGTTGGTTTCCGGTAGACCTTGTGACCTAACTGAAGGTTTGATTTACGGATGACAAGGGTATCAAGAAATGGGAGTTTACCCTCAATTTCCTTTTCCATGGTGAACTGAATGTTTGGATGGATATTATTAAGATGGTTTAGAAAGTCCATTAATTTTTCTTCACCATGGCTCCAAATGGTAAATGTATCATCTACGAACCTGAACCAGACTGTAGGTTTGTAAGGTGCTGATTCTAATGCTGTCTTTTCAAAATATTCCATGTAAAAGTTTGCTATTACTGGACTGAGTGGACTTCCCATAGCTACTCCATCAATCTGTTCATAAAATTCTTGATCCCATAGGAAATAACTTGTTGTCAAACAATGGTGAAATAAGGCTGTTATATCTTCTGGAAAAATCTGGTTAATCAATGAGATTGTGTCTTTTACTGGAACCTTGGTAAAGAGGGATACAACATCAAAACTGATTAATATATCCTTTGGATTGAGTCTTAACGGACTGATTTTGTTGATGAAGTGAGTTGAATCTTTGATGTAAGAAGTGGTTTTTCCAATGTGGTCCTGTAGGAGGGTGGTCAAATATTTAGCTAATTCATATGTTGGGGAACCAATGGCACTCACGATGGGTCGGAGTGGAACGGAATCCTTATGAATTTTAGGTAGTCCATATAATCGTGGTGGTTGTGCTTCAGTCTTGCATAGTTTTCTGTGTGTGTCGGGATGAAGAGTGGAATTCTTGATCAGAATGCTAGTTTTCCTGGTAATTTTGCAAGTTGGATCTCGTTTTAGTTTTTTGTATGTGGCAGGGTCCAGAAGTTCCTCAATCTTCTTTTTGTATTCTTCTGTTTTCATGATCACTGTGGCATTGCCTTTGTCAGCTGGTAGAATAATGATTTCTGGATCTGCATTGAGGGTCTTGATGGCGTTTCTCTCCTTGCGTGTTATATTGCTAGCAGGGGGCTTTGCTTTTCGTAGAATTCTTGCTGTCTCTCCTCTTATTTCCTCAGCATCTTCTTCAGGTAGATTACGAATGGCAGATTCTACATTTGCAATGATGTCTTCCACTGGAATTTGGATGGGAGTGACTGCAAAGTTTCCTCCCTTAGCTACGATGGAAGTTTCTTCAGGTGAGAGTTGTCGGTCTGTCAGATTGAAGATAATCTGTTTGTTGTCAAGTTTTGGACTGTTCTGTCTTCTTTCCTGTAATTTGTTAAACTTTTGCTTCTGTCTGGAAGTATGGCTGGTTAACCCCTGTTCCATTTTTCTGTAGGTGAGATTATCAATCTTGTCCCAATCATGGCTTCTCATTTTGTGGCTAGTATTGATATGTAAGGAAAACAACTCCTTGTCTGTGGCAGCAAGTTTTCTGCGGGTAGTGTGAATTCTCTCTCGTAAGAGAGCCCGTTCTAGATGGTCATAAATGCGGTTAGTTCGTGAAGTTTTAAAGATTCTTTTACTTGTGAGAAAAGATGGAATGGTTCCAGTGTCTCTGCATCGCAGTAGAAAAGTTAAAAAACAAAGTAAATGTGCTTTCTTGTTCCGAAGTGTTTCCAATCTCCGGGTCTGTTGAAATATTTCCTCCCCGTAGAGGCGTTCAAAATATTGTCGAAGGCTTTCACGGTCAGAGTTCATTGGTTCTTGTAGGTTATCCGGGCTGTGTAACCGTGGTCTTGGAATTTTCTTTCCTGACGTTTCGCCAGCAACTGTGGCAGGCATCTTCAGAGTAGTAACACTGAAGGACAGTGTCTCTCAGTGTCAAGGGTGTAGGAAGAGTAATATATAGTCAGAAAGGGGTTGGGTTTGAGCTGAGTATTGTCCTGCAAAAGTATTGTCCTGTAAGTATCAAGATAATGTGCTAATGAGGGTATGGTATGTTAATATGGAACCATTATATCCTGAAGTGATCTGTTAATGTGTGTAATCCAAAGCTAATCTGTATGGCTATTGTTGAATGTTGTCTTTGTCTGGAGGTTTTTCAGGGCAGGAAGCCAAGCCTTATTCATTCTTAAACTCTCCTCTTTTCTGTTAAAGTTGTGCTGATGTTTATGAATTTCAATGGCTTCTCTGTGCAATCTGACAAAATAGTTGGTAGAATTGTCCAGTCAACTCACTTCATCAACAAAATCAGTCCGTTAAGACTCAATCCAAAGTATATATTAATCAGTTTTGATGTTGTATCCCTCTTTACCAAGGTTCCAGTAAAAGACACAATCTCATTGATTAACCAGATTTTTCCAGAAGATATAACAGCCTTATTTCACCATTGTTTGACAACAAGTTATTTCCTATGGGATCAAGAATTTTATGAACAGATTGATGGAGTAGCTATGGGAAGTCCACTCAGTCCAGTAATAGCAAACTTTTACATGGAATATTTTGAAAAGACAGCATTAGAATCAGCACCTTACAAACCTACAGTCTGGTTCAGGTTCGTAGATGATACATTTACCATTTGGAGCCATGGTGAAGAAAAATTAATGGACTTTCTAAACCATCTTAATAATATCCATCCAAACATTCAGTTCACCATGGAAAAGGAAATTGAGGGTAAACTCCCATTTCTTGATACCCTTGTCATCCGTAAATCAAACCTTCAGTTAGGTCACAAGGTCTACCGGAAACCAACTCACACAGATCGCTACTTACACAAAAACTCCAACCACCACCCCCGACAGAAAAGAGGAATAATCAAAACATTAATGGACCGTGCAAGACGGATCTGTGAACCACAGTTTCTCAAGGAAGAAACTAATCATCTAAATCACGCACTGCTAGCAAACGGCTACTCCAAGAATGAAATCAGAAGGGCCATTAAACCAAACAAAAATCAGAAAACTCAAGAAAAACAGTCTCCCATAGGAAAGGTATTCTTGCCATTTATTAAAGGAGTCACTGATAGGATGGAGAAACTTTGGAAAAAACATAACCTACAAACAGTGTTTAAACCCACCAAGAAAATACAACAAATGCTACAATCAGCAAAAGACAAAAGAGACCCCCTCACCTCTGCAGGAGTATATCGTATACCTTGCAGCTGTGGAGAAGTTTACATCGGGACCACAAAACGCAGCATACAAACAAGGATAAAAGAACGTGAAAGATACTGCAGACTTGGCCAACCTGAGAAATCAGCAGTGGCTGAACATGGACTGACACAAACAGGACACAGGGTCTTATTCCAAGACACTGAAAGACTGGACAATTCCACCAACTATTTTGTCAGATTGCACAGAGAAGCCATTGAAATTCATAAACATCAGCACAACTTTAACAGAAAAGAGGAGAGTTTAAGAATGAATAAGGCTTGGCTTCCTGCCCTGAAAAACCTCCAGACAAAGACAACATTCAACAATAGCCATACAGATTAGCTTTGGATTACACACATTAACAGATCACTTCAGGATACAATGGTTCCATATTAACATACCATACCCTCATTAGCACATTATCTTGATACTTACAGGACAATACTTTTGCAGGACAATACTCAGCTCAAACCCAACCCCTTTCTGACTATATATTACTCTTCCTACACCCTTGACACTGAGAGACACTGTCCTTCAGTGCTATTACTCTGAAGATGCCTGCCACAGTTGCTGGCGAAACGTCAGGAAAGAAAATTCCAAGACCACGGTTACACAGCCCGGATAACCTACAAGAACCAATGAACTCTGACCGTGAAAGCCTTCGACAATATTTTTATAACTGGTATTGTTTGGAGGCCATCTCCATGGTGCTCTGACACTATAAAGCAAGGATGATGGCACAGGATAATTGACCCAATATAATTAGGCATCCTAATGAAAGGATTAATTTTCATGTCCTGAATGAATACAAAGAAGCAGGAAAGAGGAGCTGTGCTAGCTGGCAGCCATGTTTCCAAAGGAGCATTTTTCAATGGGGTTTGGCTTCTGAGGCAATCTTTCCATTATTTTCACTGGGTGCTCATGAATCTCTGACTTTCATCCATTCGGCAAAGTTTGTTTCCCATTTCCTCAGCTGGTGCTGTCACAAGAGTTTTATCCATCATTGACCTTGGCTCTTTTACATCACTGCAAAATAGAAATAAAATATACCAAGCGGTTTTGTTTTTGTTTTCGTCATCTCATTTATTCCACACAACAAGCAAGTTAGGCTGGAAGTGACTTAGAAATCTGTTCAGGGTTGCATTGTAACTCACTTGTGGAAGCCTCACAGTTGAGCCTAACTGCATGCAAACCCCAAATTCTTCCACGCTTGCTTCAGTGTGTAAGCAAAGGGATGATTACAGTGAATTCTGCCTGAAATGAGGTAGAGAATATGCTTGAAATCTTGCAATGAACATAACAACATAAAAGCAGTCTCGGACCAGTACTCCATCTAGTCCAGTGTTCTGTTTTGAAAACTGAAAGCAGGCCATAAAGGCCAGGGTCTGTTCTTGCACTCCTCCAGCAACTGGTATTCAGCGGCATTCTGCCTCTGAATATGGAGCTTCCATTTAGTCATCATGGCTAATATACACTGATGAGCCTGCCTTCAATGAATGTGTCAAATCCCTTTTTAAAACCATTTATGCTTGTGGCCATCATTATATCCTGTAGCAGTGAGTTCTACAATCATCTGTCTTAAACTTAGCATATTGTCAGAACATTTTAGACAACAAAAGTAAAACAGCTATGCAAAAACAGCAGTTATCCTTCAGTCCAGTCTTGAATATACAGAAATACTACTAGATATTCTATTTGACCACATCACAGTTTGCAAACAATTTGAGTCTATTCATTCAGTTTGTTCATTTAGTTTGTGTGGCACAGTACGGTACAATCAGCAGTATTTTGTGTATGCACATTCTCACAATGGCTGATCGGAGTTCTACTTTTGTCCCTCCCCCCATGGACTGCATCACTGCATGCCTTTCATACAAACAGGAAGTAAATCTATCAGTCAGCCAGCCATTAGAAATAGAATACAGTATATTTGTTCAAATTCTTACAATTTTGTGTTTAAGTCCATACTATCATCTGCATTTCATGCCGAGGCATTTTCACACAGCTTTATGTTCTGACGCAACCATCCATCACCCAAGGTAGAATCAGCTCACCTACTGAACAGATGCAAAAGCCCCTGAAAGGCAAAGAAAGAAAATTTTACCACCACAGCTACTAGACTGCTGCAAAACTGTTTGACAGCGTTTGAAACCATTTAGTGGAAGAACAGTTCAAAGGTTCAGGGTACAGGTGGTCGAGGCTGTTGAACACAGTGTGCTTAGCTATGAAACATGTTTGCTTGTAGCATCCCTGCTGACTCTCATAACTGATCAAATTGCAATTTCCTTTGCAGCACAGCAAGGCACATGGGAGAAAGAAGTTTCCTTTGGGCTTATGTCAATCAGGTTCATGGTTCTCTGAATCCTGACATGTTAATGAACCTTCTTCAGGTATCTTATTTCATGCTAGGCTGTTGTCAGAATATCTGAGCATGAAACAGTTAATTAGATGCTGCTCTGTGGCCAGAAAGAGGGCAATCTTCATGTGAAATGGTTTAATGGTAATTAGCTGTACTCCCTTGTCCACCACTGGCTTTCAACAAGTTGCCTCTTGGGTGTAATGATGATTAGCTTTCAACAACTTCTCTGTAAGTTGGAATGATGCTTATGACTGCTGATGCAACTGTCTCTTTAATAAATGCATGGTAATTGCAAATGTCTCTATGTACTACTTAAGCCCATGTGGAAATCACTTTTTTCTCATCAGCCTTCATGTGCTGTGGAATAGTTCACTAAGCAGAACCTGGCAGTGACTATTGTGGAGGTAGAAGCAGGAATTTATGTAGTCGCATGTGAGAACATCAGCAACATTCCTCTCAGAATCCCAGCACACCTTGCCGATATATGCTGTACTTTACTTTTTCAAGAGCAAAATTGTTACTATGGGGAACCAGCTGAGTTTGCTATCAAGAGGGCATGGAAGAATTCATTTGGGTTAACTTTCTTCTGGGGATAGGTAAATCTGTTCACAAATATTCATAATTCCCTTCCTGGAATATAATGTTCCATCTCCATTACTGAAATGGCAGAGCTGTCTCTGGAGTGTTCCTTCATCTCACAACAGATGCATAGCCTTTCTGTGGATCTTCATGTCCTTCGTGATTCGATCACAGCAGTGAGGCAGCATCATTGTTCATTCCTTAAATGTATCAACAGACAACCAGAAGGAAGATAATATGGACTATAAGGGAAAACATAGTGCACAACTTAATCCCGCAGGATTTCTGAACCTTGTATTTCATTCAGAAACTGATAAGCAAAGTCAAAATGAACATCAAGGACAAATTCAAAACAATTTCTTATAGGAAGGGAGGTACATCAAGAACATACAAATGTTAAATTACAGGATATACCCTCAGATGCAAAATCTGGCAACTTCCACAGAATCTCTGTATTCAAGTTACTAGTGTGCATGGCCACACAGAGAAAAAAATCAACAAAAATGCTTATATTTAATGTTCTATATAGTTGTCAATATATACTGATACTGTGTGACAGAGGTGTCAAACATATGGCCCATGTCAGCATGTACATATGCTCATCTAGTCTGCAGTTTGTTAAATGGATCATTCTGATCCAACTGACAGCTGAGTCATATGACTATGCTGGCATGAACTGGTTTGATCAGGCAGAGAGAGGTTTTCTAAATGACTCAGCAACAGTAATGTGATTGGATAGAAATGAGTGTATATACGTATATAAGTTCATACATTGAATGCAAGGCTGTCTGTTAGGGCAAAGCTGATGTCTGGCGAAGCAGTTTGACATTCTGAGCCATGAATGCTAACTGCATATGGACTATGTAAATATTGTAAAATAAACTGTATATAGCTGAACTGGTGTGAAGTGAAATCTCTGTGTATGGACTCCTGCTTTCCAGCTTAAAACTGTGTGTCAGGGTTATGGGCCCAGAACGACTGTGCTGAGAGCTGGAGGTTCTATTGGAGTTGGTGAGCTGCTGCTGTGTGGATGTCTACAGAGGCCAGCGACGCTGACGACCTTGATATCCAGTCCAGTGACGGTTCAGCTGTTTCTGACCAAGAGTCGGAGGAGGAACCAGTGGTAGATAATCAGCAACTGCCGGTGAGCAAAGAAACCATGGCACAAGCTACTTCTGCCCTGCTGGTTGATAAACTGACTGCAGATAACTACACTGTGTGGTCACTGCGGATGGAACACTATCTCAAACGCGAGTCATTATGGATGTATGTGGATGCTCCCCCACAGGCTCCCACGGTTGAGGACCGCTTGAAGGATCAGAAAGCATTAGCCACGGTGATATTAAGTGTTGCTAATGACCAATTGGTCCATGTGGCCGGAAAGAGTTCAGCTAAAGAGACATGGGATAGTCTCAAGGCTATCTATGTACAAGACATAGCTGGATCTCTTATCTCGTTGATGAGAAGGCTCTACAGGACGGTGATGCAGCCAAATCAGACGGTCAGAGCTCATTTAAATTCCCTGGCCACCTATTTTCAACTGTTGGCACAGAGAGGGAAGCAGATTCCTGACCAAGATCAGGTATTCATCGTGTTAAGTTCTCTGACAGAGCGGTTTGATCCTCTTATATCAGTGCTGGAATCTGTCGACGCAGCTAAATTAACGCTGGGGTACGTCACAGGCCGACTGCTAGAGGAAGAAGCCCGCTATCAGCAACGTGAATTGGCAGCCGTCCAGACCGGGAGCTGTGCCAAGACAGAGGGAAAGCGAGAGGCGAGTCATAGCTACATTCCCAAGGCCAGTGAAACCTGCAGACCTGCATCTGTTGCTTTGCGTGTTCGTCGGTGTTACAATTGTGGAGACCACCACAGGAGATTTTGTCCTGCAGCAAAGAAAGAACGAGGAGGAAAGAGGTCTCCATTTATGAGCAAGCAACAAGCAACGCTGGTGAGAGCGAATGCAGACACCCAGAACGAGACTTGGATTATTGACTCTGGGGCCTCACAGATGTTTGTTCGGGACAAGAAGCTATCAACGAACACACATCAATTGTCATTAGGTCATGTAAAACTGCTATTCTGACATGGTCTGGCAGATGGACGCTCTGCAAATGTTTCCTGTCAAGGAAGCGTGGTGTTTGAAAACTTGCAGTACACTTTTGAAAATGTGCTCTGTGTACCTTCCCTTGAAAATAATCTGTTGAGTATATGTGCACTGGATGCAGCAGGTTTCAGTGTGGTGTTTAAAAATAAATGCTGCAACATTCTTAAGGGTGATAAAGTAATGGCAGTGAGAAACTGAAAGACAATGTGTATGTGCTAGAAAACAAATTTGAGAAAGCACAAACAGTAGTGAATAAAAGTCCACATTATAAATGTATTCATTTGTTGCACAGGAGACTGGGGCATGTGAGCTTTGCCACCTTAAATAAAACTCTTGTCCTACTAGGCAAAGAGAAGGTGGAAGGCATATTTAGACTGCGATGTATGCAAAGAAAGTAAGTCCAAAGCACACCCAGTGGCTAAAAAGAGTGATAGAATAACTGATAAGCCGTTAAAACTGGTACACACCGACTTGGTGGGGCCATTCCCAAACAGTATATCAAAGCGAAGGTTCCTACTGGTGTTGGTAGATGATGCCACAAGATTTACGTGGGTGTATCCAATGGTAAAAAAGTCTGAAGTGTGTGAAACTATAAAGATGTGGGCTAATAATGTGCAAAGGCAATTGGGGCACCGAATTTGTAAAATTCAAAGTGACATGGGTGGGGAGTACTTGTCTGGTCAATTGGCTCATTGGTTCAAGGCTCAGGGAATTGAGCATAAGATTGCAAACATAGCTATGTCCCCGGAGAATGGCGTTGCAGAAAGGAAGGCAGGAATACTGCAGACAATGATAAATTCTATGCTGGTAGACGCAGCATTGCCAACGTCGTTTTGGGCTGAGGCTGCAAAAAATGCTTGTTATATTCTAAACAGGATTTGGACCAGTGCCACAAACAATATTCCCTACATAGCTTTATACGGGAGAGATCCTAGTTTGGCTCATCTAAGAATTTTTGGGAGCAAAGCCTGGGTAAATATTCCACTAGGGCAATGGAGAAAAGGTGGTGCAAGGGCAAAGAAATTAACATTCCTGGGTTATCAGACAGGAATGAAATCTTACCGGTTTGTAAACAATCAAAATGCACTGAGTTTCAGTCGTTCAGCGAATTTTTGTGAGGATGCAAATTGGTCTAAGATACATGCAAACCAGTTACCATCCACAGTATTGTTGCCTATGAATGATGTCACTGAGAATACGCCAGAGGTAAAGCAAGAGGTGCAGTCACCAGTACATTCAGACTCTGAGAGTATGCAGAGTGCAGATCAGAGTGCAGTGCCTAGAGTATCCACAAAGTCAACCAAAGGTATTTCACCTCAGAGGTATGGTGTATTTGCAAAACATGTGTTTGTTAAAGTTCCTAAAGATTACAATGAAGTGTTAACCTTGATTTCAGAGGAAAAAATGCTTGGCTGCAGGCCATGGAGGCGGAATATGATTCATTAGTGTCAAACAAAGTATTTTCTTTATCTACATTGCCAGCAGATAAAAAGGCTCTTGGTTGCCGTTGGTTGTTTAAACTTAAGAACTTGCCGGATGGGAAAGTTAAATGCAAGGCAAGGTTAGTAGCAAGAGGTTTTGCGTAAACAGAGGGGCAAGATTATAATGAATCATTTGCACCCACAATTCGCATAGAAACAATTAGGATTGCTTTAACCAAGGCAGGAGTGGAAAGAATGTTAGTAGATCATTTTGATTTTGACACAGCTTACTTAAATGCACCAATTGAGGAAGAGCTTTATCTTGAGCAAATCCCAGGATTCACTTGTCAGAATATCCAAACAGTGCTACGGTTGCACAAGGCATTATATGGACTGAAACAATCAGGTCATGCCTGGAACATGTGTCTCAAAGATGCTTTAACAAAGAAAGGATTTAAACAGATTGTGTCTGATCCATGTTTATATCATGCGGAAATATATGACCAAACCTGCTTTTTACTGGTTTCTGTAGATAATGTATGTTTAATGTACCATAACAAAGAACAATTGCAATGGTTTATTCAAACTATTCAGGAAATGTTTAAAATGAAGCATCTAGATCCAATTCAAAATTATTTAGGAGTACAAGTCACCAGAAGTGACAGTGGTTGGTTTGAATTAAGTCAGGAAAACAAAATACAAGAATTGCTGGAGAAATATGGAATGACTGAAGCACGTGATGTTTCAACTCAAATGACTGTTAGTTACAACAGAGAACCTGATGGTGAATTGTTCACACAAAAGGGATTGTATCAATCTTTAGTAGGGTCTCTGCTTTACATTGGTTGCTGGACATGACCAGATATATGTGTTGCAGTTCACTGGTTATGTCAAAAACATGCCTGTCCATATCAGAAAGATTGGATGGCAGCTAAAAGGGTTCTTAGGTATTTAAAAGGAACCATGACCAGTAAGTTGATACTGAAGGCAGATCAAGGACCTGCATTAATGGCATACAGTGATGCAAGTTGGGGAGAGTATAGTGATGGAAGGTCTACATCAGGATATGCATTATATGTTCAATGGAAAACCATTAAGCAAACTCATGTTTCCACCAGTTCTTGTGAGGCGGAGTATTTGGCTCTGAGTGATTGTCTCATACAAACTGAATGGTGTGTCCAGTTGTTATCTGATTTAAATGTAGACCTTTGTACAATACCTGTACTTACCATGTGTGACAATACTGCTGCTCAGCAGTTGGCAAATGACCAAGGAGTACGAACTAGAAGCAAGCATATAAATATACGCTATCAGAATGTGCGTGATGCTGTAGCTAGAGGGTTTTTAACTCTACAACATTGTACTTCAGAAACAAATGTAGCAGATATATTCACGAAATGTTTGCCTACAGAAAGGTTTCAGAGTCATATGACTATGCTAGCATGAACCTGTTTGATCAGCCAGAGAGAGGTTTTCTAAATGACTCAGCAACAGTAATGTGATTGAATAGAAATGAGTGTATATACGTATATAAGTTCATACATTGAATGCAAGGCTGTCTGTTAGGGCAAAGCTGATGTCTGGCGAAGCAGTTTGACATTCTGAGCCATGAATGCTGAGGGTGGAGGCGGTGGCGACTAGTGTAAGGAGCGGCTGCCACTCTGCTGTCCCCATGGGTGGTGGCCCTCTGCCTCCTCCTCCCATGGGGGTGGCTGGTCTCTCTGCCCTAGGGTTTCTAACCTCCAGGTAGTAGCAGGAGATCTCCTGCTATTACAACTAATCTCCAGCCGATAGAGATCAGTTCACCTGGGGAAAATGGCTGCCCTTGGCAATTGGACTTTATGGCATTGAAGTCCCTCCACTCCTCAAACCCCAGTCTCCTCGGACTCCACCCCAAAAACCTCCTGCCAGTTGTGAAGAGGGACCTGGCAACCCTACTCTGCCCTCCGCCTCTTCATCCCATGGCAAGGCTCCAAAGTTGGGAGTCGGACTGCAAAGGAGGGGTGGGAGGGGAAAGGGGTGTCGGGAGGAAGGGGAGTTGGGCGGCCACACACACCACATAACCCAGTGCCTTGAAGCAGATTTTTGTTTAAAATTGGGACAAGGGGGACTTCCGGGTGAAGATGGCCATCGAGCAGTTGTGCCTCGGCTCAGCTGCTTGCTACCTTATCAGCAAGGAGGGCAATTAGCTCGGCTAAAAGCCTTAGAGTGCTATCTGCACTCTTCCCATTAAATTGGGGTCCGCACATACCGAGCTCCGCTACACAGCGGGTTCGGCAGAAGCTGGGAAGCGTTGGGTTTTCCCAAGCTGGCTATTCTTCTCCCTAACCCTTCCCCCTTCCCCCCCATCTTCTACAACCTCAAAGTTTGAAACCGATCATCTAAGACAACAAACCGGCACATGGAAAACATCAACCTAAACTACGAAGGAGAGTGAGAGAAAACTTTATTTGGACTTTGTAAATTCTAAATGCTAATTAAAAAGAAAGCCACATATTTAAATAAGAGAAAGGGGGAAGAAAAAGCACCAAGATGGCAGGCGCAACAAAACAAAACTAGGCTGAATGTTTAAAAAGAAAAAAGCACTGAGCTACCAGTGATCTTCCCTCCTGCTGAAGAAATAAAAAGGTTGAAAAAAGGGGGGAGAGATCAAAGACGTGACCAAAGAAATAAGGAACGGGGGGGGAGTGGCAAGGAGATCAGGGGAACGGGTGAACAGGGAGCATCAAAATTGCCCGTCACCCCCCTCCCACAGGTGGAAAGAAGGGAACCGAAGAGGCAAAAAGACGCCAGCCACGAAGAGAAGGAGGAAGACGAACTGGGCAAACAGTAGCGGCTGAAAGTACTTACTTTCGTTTTTGCCGCCGCGGCTGCGGTGCATGTGGGGGGAGCGCCTGGACCTGAGTGTGCGGCCACATGTGATCTGGAGGGGAGAATTGAAGAGCGGTCGGTTGACCGGGGGCACGAGCAGTGACTGAAGGACAAAAGGAAAAAAAGAGAAACCCTCAGTCCCTTCTCATGGACTTTGGCATCTTGCCTACTCTCTCGCCATTAATATCTGGTTTCTTCACGGAGAGGAAGAGCAGTAGAGATAGCTAGCCATCAGAACATACCTCAGCAGTGACCACAATGACATCTGGTGGTCGGAGATATATTAACACCTCTGCCATTAAATATTATCCAGTGCTACTAACCTTGAGCCCAGCTAAAAATCTTTTTTTAACCCTTCTAACCATTGCATAAGATTTAATCTGTTTTTAAACTAAATTTAGCAATATTAATTTCAGGAATATTTATATTAAACAACAATTACTAAATCTAACTGATTAATTCTATTAAATTCTGGGAACTTTTTTCTTAACGATTTTAATAATTAAATTGACTGGGAAATATATTAATTAATTTCATTGAATTTTAAGAACAATATTTTTGATTGAGTTGAATACAGTGCTTCTGGCTATTTCTTGTGATTTTGACGGCGCAAACAATAAAATAATTTTATGTAAATTGAATGTGTAAAAATCAACTGTAAAGGCTTGTATTAATTGATGAATGGATTGAAATAATATGAAAAAGTATTTTAATTCTAAGAAAAAGCAAGTTTCACCAAAGATCAGTCTATCTCAGAACAATACAAGAAAAGAGAAGAATTCTGTCACACAGTCTTGCGAAGAGGACCTTACACAGTCTTGTGAAGAGGATCTGTTGCACTCTGTAGCACAAACAGACATGACAAGGGAAAAAAGGCCAAAGCAGAGGAAGAGGCCCAAATAGAAGATCTTAAAAATGTTATGCTAAAGCTGAGTGAAGAAACCAACAAGAAAATAGAAGAAAATAACAAGAAATTAGAAGAAACAAAGAGAAGTCTTCAGGAAAGTAAATAATGGTTTATTTATTTGGTTTATTTCAAATTTGGAGAAAATATAAAAGGATTTTGGGAAAATAGACTCTGGGATGGATTAACCCAGTAGAAGCATTTATGAAGAGAGGGATACATTCAAATTTAGAAATGGATGTATATAGAGAGATTACCGAGTGTAAGGAAGGAGAATGGGCTTTAAGAAGTAGAGAGGAACTTAACATTAAGAAGTGGTTTTTGTATTATAAATTAAAAATATATATTTAATAAAGATAAACAGGTTGGATTTAATAAAAATAAATCTAAATTGGAAAATATACTAATAAAGGGAAATAAAGGATTGATAGGAAGGATATATAGATTATTAATCAAAGTAAATTTAGAACAAGAAAGAATTAAACCAGTAATGGTGAAATGGATGAAGAAGTTAGGATACAATATTGATTTGGCAACATGGGAAGAAAGAATTTAAATTTACAATAACCAATGAAATTAGAGAAAAAATATATAAAATGTTTTATAGATGGTATATAACTCCAGTGATGATGTCTAAAATGAAAAAAGGAGATATGGACATGCTGGAAATGCGGAAAGGAAAGAGGAACTTTTATGCATGTATGGTGGATGTGTAAAAAAATTAAAAGCTTTTGGAAAAAAGTTATCAGAGAAACTAATAATTTGATTAATATGAGAGTAAAAAGAAAGCCTTCATTTTGTTTATTGGGAATTCCACAAGAAAATATGGGTAGTAAAGACAGGGTCATTTGTCAATATAGTTTTGCTGCTGCAAGAATTGTAATAGCTAAAGTATGGAAGCAAGTGAATAAAACTTCAATTCGTGACTGGAGAGAGAAACTATGGATGTATATGAGGATGGCCAAATTAACAGAATTCCTAAAGAACTTGGGAAAAGGCCGTCACATATTGGGATAAACTGGCAAAAATGGATTTTACTATTTTAGTTAGTGAGTTATAGAAACAAGCTTTATTACTTCTCTATTTTACTGTTAATATTATTGTTAAAACTGTTTAGACACTTCTTCGGAAGTCTGGTGAGGGGTCACTTTTTTAAGGTGGGTGGAGGGTCAAAAGGGTATCTTTGTTTTTTGAACTTTATAACTTTGTAGCTACGAATGTATTAACTAGAACATACAATTGATACTCTTTTGTATCTTTTTTATTTTCTTTTTATTATTGTAACTGTTTTGTTTTGTTTTATGTTATAAAAATAAAAAAATAGATATATAAAAAAGAAACCACAACGCTCGGTCTTGCGGAGGTAGAGCAGGCCTCCGTGGGGACTGGGGAGCGGCAGGTTTGGGAGGGTTTTTCTGGCTTCCCCCCTCCCTAGCTTGCCGTCGGGCAAGAGAAATAAACTGGCGGCGGCTTTCCACTTCTTCTGCCAGTAAAATCCACTCTTCCAAGGTGGCTGGGTCTCTCTGCATGTATGCCCAGTTTAGGATCTCAGGATGCAATGCTGCTCTGAAGTAGTGCACCAGGGTGGCTTCAGTCCAGTCCACTATTTTATTAGCGAGTCTTTGGAACTCATCCGCAAACTCTCGGACTGAGGAGGATCCTTGACGGAGTTGTAGGAGGGCCGCTTTGGCCTTCTCCACTTGAAATGGATCCTCAAAACACCTTCTCAATGCTCACATGAATTCATTAAGCGACCGTATGCAGCGGGCCCGGGTATCAAACTGGAGGACCATCCATTCTGCAACCTTTCCAGCTAAAAGTGAGGAAACGAACCTTACTCGGCTGTCTTCCGTAGGAAAGGTATGCCCTTGTTCTTTCATGTAACTGTCCACTTGGTGAAGAAAACAGGGCACTGCATCCGCGGAGCCATCAAATGTCACCCACAATCGGGGTTGCTTCCACTGGTGGAGGTGCCGGAGGCTGTTCTGGAGCCAGCTGCGCCAGAGGCTGCTGGCCGGAGGGTTGCTGGCCTGGGACCGGTGCCTGCGCAGGTGCCACTTGAGCTCACTGCAGGTGACCGTATTCACGCATCAACACATCTATTTGGTCCTGCATACGAGCCATATGATCCAAAAGCTCTCAGTTTTGAAACCTTAAGGCATGGATCTGCTCCTCGGCCCGTCGGGCTTGGCTGGCTCGGTAGTTTGTATTCCAGTCGCCCTCCTCTGCATACAAGTCCTCCTCCTCAGATTCTGGGACGTCAGGAGCAAAGGTGAGCCGCTGCCAGTGCGCTACATCCCGGGGCAGGCCAGGTTCCGGGGAGCCCAAAGACCACAAGAGGAGAGACCAGTACGATCCCCCACAAACTTTCGACCGCACTCCCGTTCCTGCCGTCTCCCAAGCGGCGGCCGCATCCACCAACAGTTGCTCCTTCGCCCGCCTCTGGTCAGCGAGTGCGCAGTCTGCCTCGAGTTTGGCGGCGACGGCAGCCGTCACAATTGGTACGGCCGCCTGCTCCAAGAGTATTTGGATTTCCTTGTGCTGGCCCAACAGCGGTTGAACCTGTTGAGCCAGACCCGCAGAGGCAGGACCAAATTCAGGAGTGAGTATCTTCTTGATGTCGGCTGCCGTTGCCGTGGCCGGCGTGAAATCCACAAGAACCAGGACTGTCCTGGCGGCAGCATTCTGTGCTTCCCGGTGGCATAGGGTGGGATCCGGAACAGTTTGCGGAACTTCTCCCACCAAAGCCCCTGCCATTGGGAAACAGAACTCGGGCCCCTAGATCTGGGCCGCCGACTCCTGTTGCATCCCGCGGAGTAAGGGGCAAAGGGAAGGTGCACAGCATATATGGAAAAGCAAAAGGAGATAACTGGTAACCTAGGCAACCCCCCTCCCAGAGGCAGGAAGGAGCACTTGGCGATTCCCACAGTATGGGAATCTATGAAGACTAAACACGGGGCACAGACTGGCCTTGGACAGAACAGCACAACAGCACCTGGGAGCACCACAATCGCACTACTGCATACCATCCTCATGGCTTGCTCCTGACAGAATGCCACAAACTGCACAGATGCAAAAGACAAAATATTATTCAGTTTAAATTGTGAACAAATCATTAATATGACTGGGTAAGGTGCTCAGCTGCAGTCCTTAGAAGCAACATAGGTTCAATTTTCAAATATATTCTTTGCAACAATAGAATAATCATTATAGATCTGGTTTGGACAGCCTCTTTAACTGACTTAGAAAGTTCCCAGTGAACCATCGTCCTGGGGTGCCCCTGCAGGTCAGGAATAAACTGAGCCAGGCAGCTCCTGTGACACTGTTAACACCAGAGGGGTCACTTGGCACAGCTTGATCCCGGGCTGTTTTAACATCCCATCCCATCCCTGCTACTGATTTACTTTCATGTAGGAAGCATCAATGCTTCACCAATTAGGAAGAATTCCATCTCATCAGAAAACCCCTGAAAAATCTTCCCTTCCTCTATTTTTTTCTGTTAAAAGGGTGTTTGTTTTAAATAACATGAACCTTGGGAGGATTGTTTGTTTGTTTAAAGGTTTGATGCAAAATTCATTGTGTCAGTTCTCTGTAATGCATTTTGCAGATAAACCATAGTGATTGTGGATGTCTTTAAACTTTCTGGTCCTCTTTTCTTCCAAATTACTTGGACCCATGTTAAGTCACACAGAGAAACTGCTTGTTCTCTGGCTTATTATAACCTTCTCTTGAGAGAAATGGAAGACACAATGTCTTGCTTGTAGATATAATGGGTCACTGTCCACTCACTTCCCTCCTAATCAGAAAATATTCTATTTTGGGGAAAAGGTGTTGTGTAACAGCTTAGAAGCACATGTTTACTGAGTTAATTGTCTCCCAAGTTATCTCTCCTGGCATTTATGCTGATTATATTAGTGTTGAAGAGCTTGAATGGACGCGTGTTGAAGAAACATTCTCTTTTAAAACGTTAATCCTTCCTCTCTTTCCATATGGCAGGTCAAAAAGTTTGGTAACTGGGACTTATAAGATATACTTCTTGGGTATCATTCCAAATCAGCTGCTAACCACATACATATTAATGAACACAAGACAGCTAAACTCAAACAAAACACATGAGCAACATTTCTCTCTTCTGTGCTGATGGTAATCATCCCCTGCTCACTCTTGCCACGATCACATTTCCATTGTTAGCATGACAAAGAAGGTAAGGAGGAAGATTACTTCAGGGAGTTTAAAATAGAATGTAATCAATCCCAAGGAACTCTGGGTAATTTTCAATCAGCTTTAGACAATGTTCACCTGGATTACCTATGCCCTGACATGATGCTACTTGACACAATGGTTGCTTTCATATAAGTTCCCACCTGGCTGAATACGTGGCCATTTTGAAGCTGATTTGGCTGTAAGCAGTGATCCTATGCTCAAATCCCAGCTCTGCTATGAAGCACTCTGGGTGATCTTGGGCCATTCTCTCAGCCTACTTCAAAAGGTTGCTGTGAGTTTAGGATTGCTGCCTTAGAGCAGTTTCTATGGACTCTTTAGGGACTCACAAGCCCGACACCTGCTTTGCTTTATTGGTATGGAAGTATTGTGTGCTCTCAGACTAATCATTTCCATAGCATTTCACCAGTATATTCAGTACTGCACAATTCATATATATGTAATCATGGCCTAGGTTATGCAGAAGTGCAATGACCTGTCCAAGTGAATCCTGAATTCTTTAGTCCTGATCAATTTGTGAACCTGCATCTTTAGGATACAATCCACTTGGAGTTTTGGATGAACATGCTTAGGGATGGGCTGCAAGTTTCCCAATAGATGACTGAGATCTAACTATATCTGCATTTTAGCAACATCTTTGACCTTGTTCAACGTTCTGATAAAACATGAACTAGAATAGTACTGATAAGGGCATTTGGAAAGTGCATGGTTGTTGAAGTTGACATTAAGCAGAATCATCAAGCCCCATGCAATCTTTTTGCACTGAACCCTGGTCAAGTTTTATCTTGTTGAAGGCTAGGAGATTGTGGTCATATGAATGTATTCAAACACCTTGTTGTCTTCTTCCACGCATTTCTGGTCCTCATCCAAGTTGCTAAATCCCAGTACTATAACAGTGTGTTTCCCAGGGAATACATCTACAGATATGATCTCTATCTCCTGGGGTATTCAAAACATTCCTTTTCTGTACTCTTCATCAATGTGCCCAGGACAGCTTGCAATAACAAAACTTAACCACAGAATATACTAAAAATAGAGCACAGAGCTCAGATAAACTAGATCAGATAAAACAGGAGAATAAAGCAACAAGCTCAGATAAATTTGGATAAGGGAAAAACTCATTAAAAGCTTGGGAGAATAAAAAGCCTTTGCCTGTCACTTATAAGTTTGTCAAGCTGATGTCAGCCTAACTTCAGTGAGGAAGCAATTTCATTATACAAAAAGTCTGTCCCTAGTGCTCACCTCACCTCATTTTGGATAAAGGAGCAGGGCCTCTAATGATCTCAGTTGGTGGGCAGGTTTATAAAGGAGAAGATGGTCCTTCAGATGCCCTGGCCCTAGGCCATGTTGGGCTTTATAACCAGCACTTTGGACTGTGTATGGAGATAAACTGGTAGCAGCTGATGACACCATGTGGTAGTCATGTTATCCTATAGCAGCAAAATTTCATAGATCACCAGTGGCTCCTTTATTCCAGTATAGCATTTCATGAGTCAGAGCTCTCTTCATCAGATCTTTTAGAACTAATCAGGTATGGTCCCTGTAGCTTCTACCTCATGAGTTCTTTGCAATATCTAGAGCTCTGATCAGGAAATAGTTTTCCACACAGGTAATTCAAGGAAGAGATGGAAGATGCAAGCCAGGCCATACCTCACCTCCAAAGAGCTACCCACAAAGAGCTGCCAAAGAATTGTCCCACCTCCAAAGATGTATAACATTATTGTCTTCCCTCCCCCACACAATGCTTTTACGTCTGTGATGGCAATGTGGAGGCAGGGGGCCCGATAGGGATGCCAATTCTGGGCTGGGAAATTCCTGGAGATTTGGAGGTGGAGCCAGGGGAGGGGAGGGTTTGGAGAGAGGAGGGACTTACACAAGTTATAATGCCATACAGTCTACCCTCTATTTCTCCAGGGGAACTGATCTTTGTATTCTGGAGATAAATCACATTTCAGGGAGATCGCCATGTGCTACTTGGAGATTGGCAACCCTAGGCCCAATGTTTGAAGGCTGAATTTGGCTGGAGGAGCTTCATGGCCAATCTCTTATTTAGAGCATATGTTTATACATGGTTGAAGATGTAAACTGTTCTTTAAAATATCAAAGGCAAGAAGTGCCAAGGAACTTGTCTGCATGACCAACAGGAGGTAGCAGTCTGTAGCAAGAGACTTAATTAAAGGTGTTAATTTGATGCATTTGTGTTTGGCCTCTATAGTTTCACTTCACACGTGCTAATTACAATTTGTGAAAGTTCCTTTAACACCATTTTAAAAGCTCTTTACATCCTAGGTATCCCCAAAACCCACCACAGAACACAGCTAGATCACAGATGAACTACCATCCCATCTCCCAGTAAGAGAGCTTTATGCTTTTGATTACTGCCTCAAGCCATTTTTACTTGACTGCTGTATTAAAAGCAACTGGAAAGAAGGAATATGCACAATATTGGAGAATTTTGTCGTCTTTATCATCTTCTTGGGCTTTGTTTTCATATAATTTCACAAGTCTCTGGAAGTGTTTTGTCATTTTAAATGAAGCATTTGAAAGTCCTGTTCAACTATTAACATGGTAAGAAAACCAGCATGGATCCACCCTAGCATGGCCATCTTCCTCATGTGCCAAAAAACACTACTTTTTAATAAAGGCACACAGACGAATCTGAGTTGAGTTCACTGCCAAGGGCCTCTTGCATATTTTATAATACAAGCAAAACATCACGAAAGAAGCATAGACTTCTAAAAAATTTTTTTTTAAAAAAACATTGACATTTCCTTGAAAATTACACAGTTTAGATGCTTAGAGGATAAAAATGAACAATTTGCTCTTGTATACCAGGGGAAATTGTCCTGTGAGCATGGCTACTTGTTTCTCATTTTGTAATGAGAAGGTTGCTAGGTTTCACAGACTCAGTGGAAGCCCTTTGAAAAGAAACCATTTTTCAGCACTCATTTATCAAAACTGTTAACCTAAATATCATGGTTGAGATTAAAATCCAAACCAGAATAAGGAATACTTAGATTACATTTTGTTCTCATGGTCCTACGTGAGGTTCATACTGGTTATGAGGATCAGTCATGTCTATGTGATGTTGTGGCTTCTTCCTTCAAAATCTTTGGCAACGGGTACAATATACTGGTCAAAAGAAAAACAGATCTGGAAAGTTGCTGGGTCAAATGTCACCTTAGCTGGCAACTCACTTGGTGGCCTGAAGCAACCCTCCCACTCTCTCTGTTTGCCTCAAGTTTCTCATTTGTGATACTCTGACCTGCATTCTTGTAAAGATTACAAGTATATGAGAAGCCTTTTGAAAGCACTGTCAAATGCTTATTATTTGCAAGCAATAATCAAAAGAACGCCAAGTGAGAACTCTTTTCAGTGATACTGTGCTGCCCCAGCAGAAAGCGAAATGTTACATAGAAAATGTTTGTAGTAGTTAGACCTTTAAGACTTAGAATCGTGTGAAATGTAGTCCAGACCAACACTAGGTCAGATGTTTCTGAACTGCACGCTAATTGGCTATCAGAGCTTCTTCTTCCCACAATTCCCTCCGGCCCGGGTAAATTGAAATCCTTTGTTCTACCGTGACCACAGAAGAGAAAGGAGGCTCCCAATTCATCTGTTTTTTCAAAGACTCTAGATATGTTCTGCATCTACTTCCTGTTCAGCGATGTGTGAGTTGAGAGATTAATCCTTATGCATTTATGTGAAGAAATAATAAAGATGTAATATTTTGGACATTAAGAGTTCTGTTGTCACTACTCAAAAGGGGCCTGGGGGCCGAGCTCCAGGCGCTGGACGAGACAGTGAAAAAACAGTGACTATTAAGAGCCTATGGATATTTTGGATTTATACAGACAGACTGTATCAACAAACTTTATAAACTTGCATGCCTGCTCTGCAAACTGTTTCAGCCCATGCAAACGGCTTGGATTTTAAAAGGACATTTTTCCTGTGCTTGAAGCTGGTCTAGTCTGCATGTGAATTGCAAGGAGATTGCCTATTTGCATTTGTATATGTCTCCAGCTTACCCTCTCCAACTAGCTGAAGAAAGGGTGGGAAACACAGATCTCCCTGCAGTTTGAACAGTTTAAAAGGTTTTAGTCTGCATGCTCCTGTTTTGCAATGTCTACAGCATTCAGCTCACTTCTCCTCTAAGTAACTCCTGGCCTTTAACCTAGCCCACAAGGACATTAAGGCAGGAAGTCTCTGGTTCCCTGAAAGCAAAGCACGCCACGGTCACTGGAGCCCCATACAGCTCAGACAGCTAACGAGGTCCAAGCACCAGACGGCTAACCCTTTGCAAATCAGGAAAAGCTCCCTGTTGTAAGTTGGAGTATAAGAGGCCAAAAGACAACCAGGGAGTGGGGAATCAGGATCCCAACATCAGCATAGAAGGAAAGTTTAGGATCATCACCACCTAGTGCCAGCCCAGAACAACTGAGGCCCGGCAACCGACTCACCCAAGCAGACCAGAACAGCGCCACCTGGTGGACGGCAACGGTACTGCGCCCCCAGAGAGGACAGCACCACCTGGAGGACAGGATGTCCACCAACGTTGCAGCCGTGGGAGCTGACAACCTCCAACCAGGAGACGAAAGCCTGATCGTGGGTCCAGATGGAGCAGACAGCAACCAGTCCACCTCTGCAGCAGCAACAAATCAAATGCACGGAACGACCTCAGTGCATCGGATGCCAATGCTCTCAGCCAAGATGAGAGACTATCTGTTGAGCCAAAAGGATGAGCTTCGCGATAAGGCGGAACGCGCATGGCAGAAGGCGCAACGAGAACTACAGAAAGACACTACTAGCTGCAGCGTAGAGGAACTGCGCGGCCTTCAGGCCCGTCGTGTACAGCTGTACTCACAGTGGTGGGGGAACGAGGATCGAATTTCGATAATCCTGGCCCAACTGGGCTCAGAGGAGGCACCACAGTTCAAGGATCAACGGGAGACCCGAGAGAGATTCCTCGAAGGCGCTGCACAAGACCTAGACGTCCGCATTAAGGCAGCAGAAAAGGGGAACTCGACCACACAGCTCTCCTCTCCACCATCACACCTGGCATCAGTGAAAGACATGCCTTCGACAGCCCACTCCCTTGTTTCTTCAAAACGGCAGTCTTCCAAGGCCCTCTCCCACGTTTCTGGAGGTACCCGCAAGTCCGGGGCCTCTGTCGCCTCGAAGGTTTCTTCCCATGCTGCTAAGGGCTCCCACAGGTCAAGACCTGCCACCTCTAAGGCCCGTTCTCACGTTTCTGGGAGCTCCTATAGGTCAGGATCAGACGCTAGCCTGGCATGCATAGCGCTGGAAGCCAAAGCTGACGCGGCAGCAGCCGCCAAACGAGCAGAGTTTGCCAGGAAGGAAGAAGGCGTGAGAAGGGAAGCGGCATTGCAACAAGCGGAGTATGAGGTTCAGCAAGCCAAACAACGAACAGAGCAAGCCAAACAACGAGCAGAGCAAGCCAAACAACGAGCAGAGCAAGAGGTTCGGCAGACCCAACTCCGTGAGGAGCAAGAAGCTTGCGAAGCCAGACAACGAGCGGTACAAGAGGAACGAGAAGTGAGACTACGGACGTTAGCTCGGGAAGGTGAGGCCGCAGAATTGGAGGCCCGGGCTCGGACCTTCGATTTGGCAGCGCGGCTGGATCTGGGTTTCCGGCCTGAGGAGCTAGAAGAAGAGGATACACAGCACCGCGTGCTGTCCTTCGTACAGGAACAGAATGCTCTCATCAGCGTACCAGTGGACATCAGCCAACTCACCGCTCCCGCACCCCAGTCATCCGCTGCTCCTGCAGCTCAGCCACTCAAGTCACCTGTCGTTCCTGCAGCTCAGCCGCTCCAGTCACCTGCAGAACAGAAAGCTCTCATCGGCGTACCAGGTGGGTCCGAACGCAAGGCAGATATCAGCCAATGGGCTTTGAATCCAAATACTGCAATGTTTGCTCCCACTGTTCCTGCACCCCAACCATCTGCTGGGCCCGCAGCTCAGCCACTCCAGTCACCTGCCTTTCCTGCGACTTGGCTCACTGCTCAGTATCCCACACAGCTCATTCATGCCGTTCCACTCCCAGACCCTACCCGCCTCGCCCAGTACAGTGGCAGCTACCTGGGATCACGCAATCTCAGGAAGAATTTGTCCGAGCAGGGTGTGCAGAAGTTCACAGATCGCGTGGAGGACTACTTCTTGTGGAAGGTCATCTACCAGAGGGTCACAGGGGAGATGGGATTGCGAGCAGATGAGGAGTTAACGCTCTTGATCGCATGGCTGGGGCCAGCTTCTTCGGATGCAGCCAAGCGACTCTATGCAGCGCACGTCGAGAACCCTGAAATGGCACTCAGGACAGTGTGGCAAAGGCTTGACGAACGCTATGGCAGACCTACAGACATCGAAAACGTTTTCATGCGGAAACTGAAGGACTTCCCTAAACTGACTTTGAAAGACACTCCCAAACTATGGGACCTACTGGATGTCCTGCTGGAGGTGGAGGCGGCCAAGAAGAATCCACAGCTGTCCGGTCTCGTGTGTTTGGATCAATTCAGCGGACAGGACAGGATTATTGACAAGCTGCCTCTCTTGCTGCGAGAGAAGTGGGGCACAGAAGTGGCTACCTTCAAGGTGAACAACAATAATACCTACCCCCCCCTTTTCATTTCTCGTTGACTTCATTAGGAGGACAGCGAGAGACAGGACTGACCCTCACACTGGTTTGGATAAACTCTACGGCGAAGCTCATGAAGAGAAGTTGGCGTCCAGAGACACGAACGTCAAGGCCACTATCTCTGTGCAGAAGACGGAAGTCTCAGCTGCCACGCTGCGACCTAAGACGGAGAGGCCTGTGGGAGCTTTCTGCCCACTGCACAAGAAGCCACATTCGCTCAATAAGTGCAGAGAGTTCGGGCAGAAAGGGCTGGACGAGCAGAAGGCTCTGGTGAAGGAATACAGATTGTGTTACAAGTGCTGCGAGTCTAAGGACCACTTGGCTAGGGACTGTCCAATCAGCATTCTGTGTTCGGCCTGTGGCAGCAACAAGCATCCCACAGCTCTTCATGCTGACCTCATCTTGTCACAACACCCTATGATGGGCACCACCACACAGGCATCACTGGAGCCTGCAACGGGTCTCCCTGCAATGGCGACGCCAGTGACTACTGCCCCTACTCAGGACAATGCTGTTAGCACCCAGTGTACTCGTATCTGTGGTGCTCCAACAAAGCAGAGAACCTGTCATCAAGTGTGCCTTGCTAGAGTTTTCCCCACGGAACGCCCTGACGAGGCTGTGAAGATGTATGTGGTGCTCGATGGGCAAAGTAATCATTCGCTAGCCAGTCCTGCATTCTTCCAGCTCTTCCACCTGGATGGTGACGAGATACAGTACACCCTCAAAACGTGTGCTGGTGTCCAGCTCACGGCGGGGAGGACAGCCAGTGGATTCCAGATTGAAGCACTGGAAAGTGGTGCTCAGTTCCATCTCCCAACGCTATTAGAATGTGATGCGCTACCAAATGACCGTGGACAGATTCCCACACCAGATGTCGCACTCTGCCACCCTCATCTGCGGCCTATTGCTGACCACATACCTGACCTGGACCCCGAAGCGCAAATCCTGCTGTTGCTGGGAATGGATTGTTCTGACCTGTTCTTATGCCACGAACAAGTCAGAGGTCCTCCCGGCTCTCCGCATGCTCAGAAGTTGGAACTGGGATGGGTTATCATGGGGAACGTGTGTGTGGACCGCCTCCAAACCCCAGCCACCGTCAGCATCTTTGCCACGAACATCCTGGACAATGGCCATGCTCCTCATGGGAAGCCATGCCCGGATCATTTCACAATCACTGAGAAAAGTCTCTATACCTTAGGCTCCACAGTATTCCAGGTGACCAAGGGCGACAATGAGTCAGCCTTGCCCATTGAAGACAAACAGTTCCTGAAGCTGATGGAGTCAGACCTCGAAAAGAATAAGGAAGGAAGTTGGGTCGCACCACTCCCCTTTCGAACACCCAGACAGCCCGACCGGCCCGAGACGAGGTATGACCTCTTAGCCCCAGATCAGGATACTGACGTGAGGCCCGAAGTTTCCTGCATGCGGACTGAAGCGAGGACAGGACTCCAGTTAGGGACACAACGTTTCCACCGCTACTCCACCTGGGCAGCGCTCGTTCGGGGAGTAGCCCGCCTGATCCACTTTGTCCGCCACAGAAACTCTGAGACAGTGTCACCAGACGAACGACACCACGCAGAATGGCTGATTCTGTCAAGCATACAGCATCAGGCCTACTCAGAGGAAATCAGGTGCCTTGAGAGCAGGAGAGCAATCCCGAAGACCAGCACCCTCGTTAAGTTAAATGTTTACCTCGACGACGAGCTGTTGAAAGTGGGTGGGCGTTTGAACAGAGCGGACCTAGCCTCAACAGTAAAGAACCCCATCGTCCTTCCAGCACGGCAGCATATCACCATCCTTTTGGTGAAGTATTATCATGAATCAGTCCACCACCAGGGACGGCATTTCACAGAAGGCGCCGTCAGAGCGGCTGGACTATGGATTGTGGGCGCGAAACGATGCATAGCAGCCATCATTAGCCAGTGCGTAAAGTGTCGCAAACTCAGAGGGAAGCATCAGCACCAGCTGATGGCAGACTTGCCAGCGGATCGACTCAGCATGGACCCTCCCTTCACCAACGTAGGGCTTGATGTCTTCGGACCCTGGAGCATAGTTGCACACAGGACGAGAGGAGGACAAGCTTGTAACAAGCGATGGGCAGTGCTTTTCACGTGCCTGAGCATACGAGCTGTCCATATTGAAGTGGTCGAGTCCTTGGATGGTTCCAGCTTCATTAATGCCCTCAGACAATTCTTCGCTGTGCGCGGACCTATCAAGATGCTCCGTTCCGACCGTGGCACAAACTTCGTGGGAGCCTGCAGAGAGCTGGGGATACGAGGGACTGCAGACTTTGATCCAGCCCTCAGCTCCTACTTGATCTCCCAGGACTGTACATGGACATTCAACCCACCCCATGCATCCCACATGGGAGGTGTATGGGAACGCATGATAGGAGTAGCACGTCGCATCCTAGATTCCATGCTGATGGGAACTCAGTCACTCTCCCACGAAGTCCTAACTACTCTTCTGGCAGAGGTTGCTGCCATCATCAACGCCAGACCCTTGGTTCCGGTTTCCTCAGATCCTGACCACCCAACGGTACTGACACCAGCCACCTTGCTGACGCAGAAGACTGGAGACTGGCCAGCACCCCCAGGGGACTTTGTCGCTAAAGACTTGCACAAGCAGCAATGGCGACAGGTTCAGGTGCTAGCTGACACCTTCTGGAAGCGATGGCGACAAGAATACCTCCCACTTCTGCAAGGCCGCCACAAGTGGAAAACCTCTACACCTGATCTACATGAGGGAGATGTGGTCCTGTTGAAAGACAAGGAAGCTCCTCGGAATGCATGGCCTATGGGACTTGTGGAGAAGGCCATGCCAAGCGCAGACGGGCGAGTTCGCAAGGTCGAAGTACGCGTCATCAAACCAGATGGCGCCAAGACTCTTCCCAGACCGATCACTGAAGTGGTGCTTTTGTGCGCCAAAGAATAATTCCGGTGAATCCTGTTAGACCATGTGCATGTTTTTTGGTTATGCAACCTAGTTGTGTGTAGTATTGTATAATCCCAGTTAGACTTGTTATATTAACCATAGTATGCATGCAGTTAGTGGAATTCATAAGAATTCCAGGCGGGGAGTGTGCTGCCCCAGCAGAAAGCGAAATGTTACATAGAAAATGTTTGTAGTAGTTAGCCCTTTAAGACTTAGAATCGTGGGAAATGTAGTCCAGACCAACACTAGGTCAGATGTTTCTGAACTGCACGCTAATTGGCTATCAGAGCTTCTTCTTCCCACAATTCCCTCCGGCCCGGGTAAATTGAAATCCTTTGTTCTACCGTGACCACAGAAGAGAAAGGAGGCTCCCAATTCATCTGTTTTTTCAAAGACTCTAGATATGTTCTGCATCTACTTCCTGTTCAGCGATGTGTGAGTTGAGAGATTAATCCTTATGCATTTATGTGAAGAAATAATAAAGATGTAATATTTTGGACATTAAGAGTTCTGTTGTCACTACTCAAAAGGGGCCTGGGGGCCGAGCTCCAGGCGCTGGACGAGACAGATACACTAACTTTCCATATACAGGAAAGAATTTAGCTCAGGAGAACATGCCATCTTAAGTAGGGTTGTTTCCTTCTAAGTCCATTTGTTTAGTGGACATAGAAGTGTGTAACTCTGTTTAAGAGACACATGAACACACGAAGCTGACTGATACTGAATCAGACCATTGGTCCACCAACTTCAGAATTGTCTACTCAGACTGACAGGGGCTCTCTGGTGTCTCAGACACCACATCACTTTCTATCTGGTCTTCTAAACTGGAGATGACAGGGACTGGAACTGGAAACCAAGCAGATGTTCAACTACTGAGCCATAGCTACTCCCTGTTAAACATGACACCCATTGCTTGCATTCTGAAGTGTTAAGGGGCCCAGGGACTGTTGTATCATGGGCAATTTATAAACACTTGAACTGGTTGCAGTAGGCAATTCACACAACATCCTCACTTGGTGTCTACAGTATCATATGCAACTCGTGTATGTGAATAAGTTCTCACAAATCAAATATTAGAGACAGAACTTCTTATTTTCTCATGAAGCTTAAACACACCTGTTCATTTAGTTGTGAGTATTGAAGCACTGGTTGACCATACTTATTTACGTTATTTACATTATTTATAGTCCACCTCTCTCACTTGGACTCAAGATGGATTACACAGAGTGAGTCAATATAATCAGTGGATGGGACATTAAATAAACAGTGCAATAGGATTAGGGTGTTAGAACCAACCAGAAGTCTAAAAACAGAATTGAAGCAAAGCATAAGTATTAACATTACACATTAAATGATGCAAAATTCCATAGTAGGATCCTAGTTTCAGCAAACTGTATACACTAATATAGACCACAGTCTCTAATAATTTTCGTGAGTCATTTACTACAGTGCAACTTTATTGCATGCATAGAAAAGCCCTCTTCAATTATTCAGTTCTGCAAAGTTCGTGGAAAGCCATGAGAGAGGGAGCCTTCCTGACTTCCTCAGGCAGGCCATTTGACAAGGTGGGGCCACAATGGAGAAGGCACATGTATGGGCAGTTGTTGATTTTTTGGCACCTGCAGAAAACCCTGCTCTGATGAGTGAAGGTGTCGTGGCAGAGCATAAGGGGAGGGGTGGTATTGCAGATGTGAGAGTCCAAGGCCATGAAGGGCTTTGTATGTTATAGATAATACCTTAAATTGAGCTCAGTAACTGATGGGCAGCCAGTGAAGTGCCTGCAGAATGGGAGTAATACGCGTTCTCCATCTAACTCCTGATAATAGCCAAGCTTCACCATTCTGCACCAGCTGGAGTTTCTGAATTGATTTTGAGGGGAGACCAATGTAAAGTGCATTGCAGAAGTCTAGTCTTGAAGTTACTGTGGTGTAAATCCAGGTGGGCAGTTTGCCTGTATCAAGGGAAGTGGGGGCTCTTTTGGGCTGGGCTGAGTTGGAAGAAATCCTTCTTTGCAAATGCATTAACTTGCTTCTCCAGTAATAAAGTTGGGTCTGGTATAACCTCAAAGCTCTTAATGGAATCAGCAAGGGTCAACTGAACTCCATCAAAAGTGGGGGGCACAATGTCCTTCAAGATCTCTACCTTCCCAACCAGAATTAGTGTTGTCTTTTCAGGGTTTAGTGTCAATTTGTTCACTCTTAGCCAATTTATCACAGCAGCCAGGCAGTTATCCAGGACCATTATCACATCACCACAGGATTTGAATAAGGATATATAGAGCTGGGTATCATCCACAAATTGATAACATCCAGCCCCAAAGCTACAAATAATTTGTCCTAAGTAAATTTGTCCTTTACTCTAACAAATAGAGAGTAAAAAGCATGAGGAATAGGATGGCACCCTGTGGAACTCCACAGGATAGATCCCACACTGATGACAACTGGTCTCCCACAGCAACCCTTTGAGTCCAATATTTGAGGAATTATTTGAATCAGTTCATCACACATCTCCTGATACCTACTTCTGCCTCCAAGCATTTCAACAAAATGGCATGATCTACAATATCAAAATGTTCAGATAAGTGCAACAAGCAGCGGATCCCGCTCGGGGGGATCCGGGTTTGCTGACCCGCAGGGGGGGAGGAATGGGGGGAATCAGAGGGCCGGCGCCCACTTACCGGTGCCACGGATGACCCCTGCGGCGGTGGCGGTTCAAGTTTCGGTGCAGGGGAGGGGGCGCCCGGCTGGCCCCGCAGCAGGAGGGGGCGGCACGGACCCTGCGTGCGGCGGCTGGAAGGGGCAATGGCGGCCGCCGGCTCCCGGCCGCCCCCACGGCTGCCCGCCCCCTCGCCAGATCTGGCGGGCTCTTCTGGGGGGTCACGGGGCCCACCCCGGCCCAATGGGGCCACTCTGGCCAGGTCGCCGGGAGGGGGTTTAAAAGGAGGCCCCTCCCTGGGCGACGGCCATTCCTTCCCCCCCCTCGCACGCCGCTTGTCCCACCCACCCTCCCCTTGTGCATCAGGGGTGTCTGCTGGGTTATATGTCACAACTGATGGTTGGCGGTTTGGGCATGGGGCCGGATCCAGTTTCAGGGAAAGATGGCCTGCGTGCCCCACTTCCCATTCTGGGGACCCTAATAAGGGGTTTTGGGGGGAGGCCAGGAATGGTTAAGCCTGTCTCGGGGGCTGCGGTGGGGCCTCCTCCCAAGTGGCAGCGGACCACGGATGGCTGCCGCCACGTGGGTCCCAGCATACTGCCATCTCAGGCTGCGCCCAGCAGGCGGGTTGGGCGCAGGGTGTGATCAGCTGGCAGACGGGTCAGCTGATCCCTAGATCCCGCCCTCCATGCTTGCCAATGCCTAACGTTGTAATCAATAAAGTTGTGGCCTGTTTACTCCAGCCGCTGAGTACTTGTCTTTCTTGGTAAGAACACTCCTTCCCGCCTCCGGGGGGGGGCGGCCCCCGGGGTGGCCATGCCCCCCTTGTTTTCATTCCCCCCGTTCCGTTCCCCCCCCCATAGGGCTGGGGCCGCAAGAGCAACACAAGGAGGCATGACCTTTGTCTACACTCAGCCAGAGGTCATCAACTAAAACTAGCAGAGTTGTCTCTGGCCCATAGCCTGACCTGCAAAAGGTAAAGGTAAAGGTCCCCTGTGCAAGCACTGGGTCATTCCTGACCCATGGGGTGATGTCACATCCCGACATTTACTAGGCAGACTTGTTTACGAGGTGGTTTGCCAGTGCCTTCCCCAGTCATCTTCCCTTTACCCCCAGCAAGCTGGGTACTCATTTTACCAACCTTGGAAGGATGGAAGGCTGAGTCAACCTTGAGCCGGCTACCTGAAACCGACTTCCGTAGGGATCGAACTCAGGTCGTGAGCAGAGCTTTTGACTGCAGTACTGCAGCTTACCACTGCACCACGGGGCCTGACCTGCAACCAGACATTAAAAGATCTAGAGTAGATGAGTTATCCAAGAAGACCTAGAGTTGGTCTCAACCACTTTGCCAAGAAAGGACAGGTTAGAGACTGGGCCACATTCTTTTTCCGTAGAGATGTTTTTTAAAGCAGTGGATGGATAGCTGCATAGATGAGTGGCTGAGGGAAGGTGCCCTGAAGTAATCTGATTTATAAATGATGACCACCCAGGAATAAAGCCCACCCAGGAATGGGACTTGAGCTCACCCGGCTTGTACTGAAAATGAGTGGAAACAGTCAGATAAATAAACATATGATTGTAACTCTGTGTGGCCATGGCGGCTGCTCATGGTTAACCCTGGGGTACTCACTACAGGATGTATGGCTTATGTCCTCGGACATAAGTACAAAAGACACATTCATTCCATCAATTGTAAGGACTCTCATGTATATAAATAGCCCTGTTTTCCTTCAAACCATATGGAAGATCAACTGGTCATTGTAGCCATGTATTTTAATGGGCATCTTGGATATCTAAACAATGAAGTAGAAATATTTTCCTCTGGCTCACAGTTGCTTTCTGACAACTGCAGAATACAGATTTATTCACTTGGTATTGTTGGGTGCTGATATCCTGCAGGTCTCAAACATTTAGAGACCAATTTTATGCATATTTACTTGGAAGTAAGGCTCCATTGAATTTTCTCCTGTGAAAATTTTCAGAGAGAAAGGAGGACGTGCCTGAAATCTCCCTTTTTCAACTGCTGATCATATCAGCCCACAGTTCTTGATCTACTAGTTCAGTGCCAATTTTCAGTTAGGCTTTCCCCACCGAGTTTTCTGGCCAATCCAGGATCATGCAGGGATTCCTACTAAGGATGATGTCACAGTGATGTCACAACAGTCAGTTTTAGCTGTATGAGAATTTGTTAAATGTATTTTTGCCCTTACTCTACATTGGGGAGAACAGACTGAATGGCCCTTTTGCAATACTGTGCTGTCAAAACAGGGAGCATCTGCCTAGTTGCCTTGGCAATATCAATGCGCACACACATTTTACCCATTTTTGAGGCACTCCTGAAAAATCACTGAAAGGAAATACTTTTCTGTAGACTACAAAAATGTTTATGAAAACCAGTCCCTGTTTCATTTCAGCCCTACATGGAAATATACAATCCCACTGAGTTGAATGGGGTTTACTTCCAAGTCAGTTTACATAGGATTGCAGTCCAGGAATATAGTGTGATTTTTTAATTAATGTTGTCGGTTTTTTGCTGGATCAAATTCTTCTTGGTGTCAGCAGGCTTTCTAGTCCCACACAACTCTTCATCCAGGAGAATGAAACCTCAGAGAGCCTGATACCTTACAGTCTTTCTCTTCTGCCTGGTGAGGAGTCCTGCATATTCCAAAATCCTTGCATACTTTTGCTGCCAACTGGAGTCAGTTCCAATAAATGACACCATTTTCCCCATTGTTTGCATCTTGGATGGCGTTCTTTCATTTTCTGTTTGGTTGAAACAGTAATTTCCAAGTCTTTCTGCCATATGCTGCCTTGAATTTTATGCTGCAGTGCTTTGTTAACACTGAGATTTCCCTTTGCCATTAAGGGGGAAATACAGCATTTGAAATGTACTGTGAAATAAGGTAAAGAAAAGTTTAATCATGCTAAAATCAATTTGGCAGAGGGGTTTTATGAATAGTTTCTGCAGCCTTGCAACACACTGCTACTTGTTAAATATTATGCATGTGTTTTGCAATGTGACCTGCTTGTGGTGCTGTGATTTTAAGGGGTTTTCTAGCTAAGGGATCCATATATTACTTGGCTTTTTAAAGAGTTCCTGCAGCCATCAAGGCAGAACCTAACATGTGAAAAAGGAGGTCTTCATAAGCCCTATTAGACACAGAATTCAACAACTCATCCTCTGCTATGATCAGCATTGCAACAATGCCCTGAATTGCAGTGAAGAGAAAAAGAGAACCCAAGACCCAAAAATCAGTATCTATATATCAATATTATATATCAATATAATTCTTAGCATTGCCAAATTTGTAGATTTTTAAATCCAGAGATTGAAACCGTAAACAGACAATACATATCTTTCTACAAACCTGAAAAAGCTCCAGTTTTGCAGAATCTTAAATTTAAAAAAAAGATAAATTGGGGTTTAAAAACCCTCAAACTAATAGAGGCAGAGTCTGTAGTTTTAAGAAATGGGTACTTTCTGGGGGCTGCTAAGCAATCACTAAGTCTGGTTCAGGTTCGTGGATGATACATTTACTATTTGGAGCCATGGTGAATAAAAATTAATCGACTTTCTAAACCATCTCAATAATATCCATCCAAACATTCAGTTTACCATGGAAAAGGAAATTGAGGGTAAACTCCCATTTCTTGATACCCTTGTCATCCGTAAAACAAACTTTCTGTTAGGTCACAAGGTCTACCGGAAACCAACTCACACAGATCGCTACTTACACAAAAACCCCGACCACCACCCCCGACAAAAAATAGGACTAATCAAAACATTACTGGACCGTGCAAGACGGATCTGTGAACCACAGTTTCTCAAGGAAGAAATTAATCATCTAAATCACGCACTGCTAGCAAACGGCTATTCCAGAAATGAAATCAGAAGGGCCATTAAACCAAACAAAAATCAGAAAACTCAGGAAAAACAGTCTCCCATAGGAAAGGTATTCTTGCCATTTATTAAAGGAGTCACTGATAGGATGGAGAAACTTTGGAAAAAACATAACCTACAAACAGTGTTTAAACCCACCAAGAAAATACAACAGATGCTACGATCAGCAAAAGACAAAAGAGACCCCCTCACCTCTGCAGGAGTATATCGTATACCTTGCAGTTGTGGACAAGTTTACATCGGGACCACAAAACGCAGCATACAAACAAGGATAAAAGAACATGAAAGATACTGCAGACTTGGCCAACCTGAGAAATCAGCAGTGGCTGAACATGGACTGACACAAACAGGACACAGGGTCTTATTCCAAGACACTGAAAGACTGGACAATTCTACCAACTATTTTGTCAGATTGCACAGAGAAGCCATTGAAATTCATAAACATCAGCACACCTTTAACAGAAAAGAACAGAGTTTAAGAATGAATAAGGCTTGGCTTCCTGTCCTGGATTCCACATGTTAACAGATCACTTCAGGATACAATGGTTCCACATTAACATACCACACCCTCATTAACACATTATCTTGACACTTACAGGACAATGATTTGCACATTACCTTTAATACTTTGCAGGTCAATGACTCAGCTCAAACCCAACCCCCTTCTGACTATATATTACTCTTCCTACACACTTGACACTGAGAGACACTGTCCTTCAGTGTTACTCCTCTGAAGATGCCTGCCACAGCAGCTGGCGAAACATCAGGAAAGAAAATACCAAGACTACGGTCACACAGCCCGGATAACCTACAAGAACCAATGAACTCTGACCGTGAAAGCCTTCGACTATATTTTAATCACAAAAGTATTGCCCAACATCAAGTCATAGTTTCAGTCAGTAAAAGTTGGAGGACAGGGCCCTTTCCAGGGCTGTTTTGGCCTTTGAGGGAAGATTCATTGTGGCCAGGACTGGCAGCAACTACCAGGAGACTTGCTACCACTTGATTTGGCCTGGCTCCTTGCTACTGTTCAACAGCAGCCACCTCATGAAAGCCATTGTGTTGAAGTGGTTACAGTTTCAGAATAGGATCTGGGAGACCCAGGATTTAATACTCATTCTGCTGTGGAAGCTTGCTGAGTGGTTACTGTGAGGATAAAAGGGAGGAGTGGAGAATGGTGTAAGCTGTTTTGGTTATAAATGTGGTAAATAAATAATAAATATAGCTGAAGATGGGGGGTGATAAAAGGTCGGTTGTTTGGTGGGTGGGAACAAGAGAAAGAAGCAAGGACAGGTGAGCATGCAGGAGTTGCCAGGAAGAGGGAAAGAGGAAATAGTGCAAGAAGGGGAAACATGGAAAGTGAGGTACTCCACGTGTCCTTTTAAGTTTCCCGCAGCACAACTGGAGCTTTCCCAGCAGTTGGCATCACTGCTGCCTGACTGAGCCCATTCAGCAGCCAGCACCATGCAAGTGCACTGTAGTTTTCCCAGGTAGAGACAACCAGGTGGAGGGAAGGAGGTAAAGCTGACAATAGATAAAGGTGGGTTGCTGGTGGGTAGGAAGGAGAGAAGAAAGCAGGAAAAGGAGAGAGGTTATCAGGGCTTTCAGGGAAACACAAAAAGAAACAGTGTGGGAAGGGAAAATGAGACTCTCCCCCCACCCCCGCATGTTCTTGCAGGTCCCCCACTTGTCAATATATCTAATTCTCAATGTGGCCCCATCTGTGGATTCTTCTGCACATTACCTTTAATACTTTGCAGGACAATGACTCAGCTCAAACCCAACCCCCTTCTGACTATATATTACTCTTCCTACACACTTGACACTGAGAGACACTGTCCTTCAGTGTTACTCCTCTGAAGATGCCTGCCTTAGCTGCTGGCGAAATGTCAGGAAAGAAAATACCAAGACCACGGTTACACAGCCCGGATAACCTACAAGAACCCAAAAGTAAATGGTCGATAATATTAAACATATGGCAAGTCAGTTAACATACACAGATTAGCATAGGGCCCCTATGCTCGTGGGGCCCCTGGGCAAGTGCCTATCGGGCCCATGTGTTAAGATGGCCCTGCCACTGGGGTCAGGCCTGGCAGAAACTGCTGGCAAACTATGCAGCTTCCATGATTCATCCAGAACCAGCTGCTCACAGCTGTTCAACAGCAGCCAGGACTAGGGTTGCCAGCTCCGGTTTGGGAAATACTTGGAGATTTTGGGGGTGGTACATAGGAAGGGTGGAGTTGGGGAAGGAAGGGACTTCAATGCAGTATAATGCCATACAGTCCACCTTCCGAAGTGGTATTTTTCTGCAGGTGAAATAATCTATGTCACCTGGAGATCAGTTATAATAGCAAAAGATCTCCAGGCACCACTTGGAGGTTGGCAACCCTAGTCACCACATGAAATCCATTGGGTTGGCAGGTGGGTGAGAGGGAGAAGGAGAGAGGGAAAGGAGAAAGGTTATGTGGAAGTAAAAGATAATATAGTGAGGGAGGAAACAGGAGATACATTTATTTATTTTTTCTAGCCCACCCTCCCCAGCTGCAGCCGGCTCAGGGCAGGTAACAATTTGCCCCCTACAAATCCTTCCCGGTCCCCATCTTGTCAATATATTTAATTCTCCATGTGGCCCCATCCATGGATACTTGAATCGAGAGACTGTAGCTATAAACAGTCAAGAGAGATCTTTCTACACACCTGAGAAAAGCCCCATGTTTGCAGGAAAATTTGAAATTTGAAAAAAAAGAAAGATGTAAGCATCCTGGAGGAAGACATTTGTGACTGGACAAAATTTCCCAGTGTCTTACTCTCTGCACAATGTTTTATGGGATATTAGCCAGGGTGGCTAAATGAAAGTTCTATTTTTACAAGTTGTCTATTCCTGATGAGGACATAATTGAAGGGGGAGGCCATTGCTTTAATTATCTGTCTGCCGCCTTACTAGGAGTATCTGGTTTGAAAAAAATAGGTTGCTGGAGTAAATGGACATTTAATCTGGTGCTGTAGGTGCTTCTTATATTCTTAACAGTTGCTACTATGATAAAGTAGGATAACACTAGGCCTGCTACAAAGAGATCTGAGGAAGAGCAGGGTACAAATGTGATTAATAATTAAAATACACCCAATAGAAAATCAGTTTATGTCATATACCTTAAATCCCATTTAAGTATACCATTTCTTTTTTTCCCTTCCTTGTCATAAAGTTGAAGCTGAATAGCAGTCTCTTTTATAAGAAAATGACTCTCATAAGGTAACCAAGAAGCAACATGGAGGAAACAAGAACTGATTCATGTTCAACCTTGAAGAAATGATGCAACGACCACAGATTGATAAGGTGCTGGGTCTGGTAAATCAAAATGTAAATAAAAGAACTATTTTTCATAAGGTGTATTTACAATGGCGATAGCATACTACATTTTCCAGGGAAATATATGTTCTTGTCAGAAAACTTCAGAGGAAGTAAATGAGTTTGCATCACATGAGTAGGTTTAAATGCCAGCCTAAAATTTAGTAAACTACTTTGAGCTGTCTCTTTTTCTTCATTAAAAGGAGGACATTTTTCTTTGTCTTTAGATGCAGTTAATAAAGAAGAGTGTGGGTCATATTCCTTTTGACTTCAGAGGGCAGGCCTTGCAGAGAACTACTCTAGCATCATGGCACAGATCTTCAAAGAACTACTCAATTAAAGGTCTGAAAGTGATCACAGTTCACCTTCTACTATTGTTATAGTTTGTTCCTAATTTATTCAACAGATTATCATATGATCCCAATTAAAAAGTGTTCCCCAAAAGATGAAGAAGGAACGAGGTTAAACAATGAAGTGGGTATACCATGAAATGCAAAATTGTTCCTCCACCTCTTCCAAAACTTTATATATAGACACCGAATGTTTGCATGTGTGAGCTGCCCCATTCTTTTCAAAGGATGCAGCAGATCCACATAAATGAAGATGTAGACATACTTACTCCCTTGACAGAAAAGAATGGGGAAGGTTTTTTAAAAAGTGAACTGGAAACACGCATGGTGAATTGTCTGCAGATGCAACTTACCAGCTGAGTTGGCAGTGGTCACTGCTGCAGGGATCCACTCCAGGCCCAGCTGCCATGGTGAAAGACACTGGGAGCTGCTCTGGGATCAGTGTCCAGCCACCATGGCAGACCAGTCTAGCAGCCACTCTGGGCCTGGCTGCCACAACAGAGGACACCAGGAACTGCTCTGGGCTCCTAGCAGGTACCAGCCACCATTGCCGTCACTGCTGGGCTTAAGGTGGGTGGTGGGGGCAGAAGCAGCAATGGAGGTGGGAGAGATGGCATTCCCCTGCAAGTACTGTGGGCCTCGCACCAGTGTGTTAGTTTAATATTATGTAATCTGCCTTCACAAAATAAATTAGGGTGGTGTGGTGTGGAGAATCTCTAGTTACACAGGGAGTAAGTGGCTTACAAATATTACACAAATATTACACACACATTAGGAGTGTCTTCAGGCAGAAAATTGTTGAGGCTTCTTCTTCTTTGCAGCCTCCATATGACACTGGAAATGTACCAAAAGACTTTTCAGCCCATGCTCATCTCAATATCCAAGTAGATGAAAGGCAACATGTGTAAACTTCAGAGTGCCATTGTGCTTACTGGTTTTTCCCACCACCTATGTGTATTTCACCTAATGTTATTACAGAGCCTACATGTGTGGGTTCCATCTCTGCAGTGGGCAAATCTGTCTTTTGGAAATTCCTGAATAAATGCTTATGTCTTTTGCATAGAGTTATTATTGTGTGTGTGTGTGTGAAGTGCCGTCAAGTCGCAGCCGACTTATGGCGACCCCTTTCAGGGTTTTCATGGCAAGAGACTTAACAGAGGTGGTTAGCCAGTGACTTCCTCTGCACAGCAACCCTGGTATTCCTTGGTGGTCTCCCATCCAAATACTAATCAGGGCTGACCCTGCTTAGCTTCTGAGATCTGACGAGATCAGGCTAGCCTGGGCCATCCAGGTCAGGGCAGAGTTATTATTAGGGTTGCGCAAAAAAAAAAAAAAAAAAAAAACACCCTCAGGTTATTGGGCCCAATTTTATTTTATTTTTGTAAACCCAAAATAAGCCGAATATACATACTGGTAAATTTCAATATTCAGTTTATTTTTGGGTTTACTGAAAAATTTGGGCCCATTATAGTCTATGGGGATTTTTTTAAGCTCCTGGGGAGGCATTTTTGGAGGTAGAGTCCCCAGATTTGTGGTGTGGCTGCAAGGGACTCTCCTTAGATGGTCACCAAAGTTTGGTGAACTTTGAGACAGGAGGTCCAATTTAATGGGCCCACAAAGGGGTCAACTGCGTCCTCCTGGCATTTGTGAGTTGAGCTGTTCATCGGTTTTCAGGTTCAAAAGTTCAGCATTGCCAAGGACTGATGGAAAGAGCCGATTGCCTGGCTGGCACCTCAAAGTCTGGGGGCTGCCTTCGTTTCTGGGTCACTTTGCATGTCTATGCAAATTAACTTCCAAAATGAGGGAGAAATAAATGCAAGAGAAATAAGGCACAGAAAACATTCATTTTGGTGGCAAATGGCATCCTGTGAACAGTCCTTTATTGTGGTCATGAAAAATCTGATTCCAAGAGCTGGTCATGGTGCAGGGAAACAAAACCTCTACTCAGGGCAACCTTCTTTTGGAAAGCAGGTTTTTATGGGGTGGTGATATTGGAGACGGCTGAAGACATGACCATGGGGGCTGTCAGAAGGAGATTGCTCATCCATATGGATGAAGAACTCTCCTTCAGAAGCCTGGTGGGTGGCTGTTGAAGCTGGCTCTTTTAGTTGGAGGGTATATCCTTACCGACGTGATGGGATGAGCCCTGTCTTTTAAATAACCCTATCTCAAAAGGGTCCTAACTATGGGGCCCTAACAAAACCAGTCCAAAAAAAAAGAAAGAAAAAGGGGAGAAAGTACAGAGCCATGCCTCTGGGCAAAGGCGAATTGCCAAACCCGAAAAGCTGAATATCTATTCAGCTTTTCAGGAACCGCCTGTTCGGCTTTGGCTTTATTCATAAACCCAAAACCCAAAATTTACCAAAACGGCTAATTTCGAATTTATTTACGGTTTTGGTTAATCGATATGTACAACTCTAGTAATTATTACCCTCCCACTTGTGGGCAGTAGAGAGGCTTATCTGGTGAAAGGGTTGGGCCCTAAGTACCCCAATAGAGCTTGCACAACAGTTTCCTCACTTCCCGCTTCCTGCTGTAGCCTACAGTGATCCCGCAACTGCAGCTCAGTGAACTTTTGGGAATTTCAGTGAGAAGAGGACTGAGTGGCAATCTGTTTGTGTGAATGGATCCACTCAAAGCCCCCAGCATGTATAGAGTGCAAATATGGCATATGATCATAGTACACATATGCAAATTTCCCTTGTGCAGGAAAAGCTAGTCAGGGAATAGTTGTAATTCCAAAACTAAAGTATAACACGTCAAAACACCCTGGCAAGAAGTTTCCAGTCCAGCCTTATTCATTATATTCTTCAGTCAATGGTAATTTCATTTCATGTTCCACCGTTTCCCCCTGCTAAAGCTGCTTATTGATGTGTTAATTAAAGCTATTCACCACGCATTTCTGAAAACTGTTTTAAATCAACCAGAAGGAAGAAGCGTATCTTTTATTAAACCTATAGGTCATATCACATGTTTCTTCCTCAAATCCCTAAACATGCTGCATTTTCAGATCTCAATAGTTAACAATTGTATTTCATTAAATGTTTTGTAAATAACAGTAATATATGTGGCCACTTTTGCCTATAAACTGTTCTAATTTCTTCCCCCAACGCTGGCGGAAAGGCCCGGATGCCGGTTGCTGCCATGGCAGCGCCAGCCCAAGATGCTGACGGGGCCTTCTGCCGGCGTCCCGGGAGGCGTTCCAGGGCTGTTTTGGCATCCTGGGAGGCATTCCCGGGGCGTTCCAGCGCTAGGCTGGGGTTGGGGCCACCTTTAGGCAGCCTCCAAAGCCCTTTTGGGCCAGGAATGCCCCTTTTTATTTTTCCCGAGATATGCCATTTTTTAGGTGACAGATTTTTTTGCGCTGGGAGAAGGTTTCAACGGGGCTGAAACCTCCTTTGGAGGCAGCGCAGCCACGTTGCCTCCTAAGCCTGGTGCAGGCATTCCGCTCAGGAATGCACTGTTAAATTCAAAGAGGTTTTAAGGACCTAGCAATCGGATTGCAGGAAAGATTTGTAAAAGCTGAACTGTACGATCAAAGCAGAGGGTTTCTTTGCAAAAACATTCCTTTTTTTTAGAGGTCAGCTGCAAAACAGATTATTTTGCTTTTGCAAAAAATATTTTTTTCCACTGCCACAGCAACAATCTTATCTTTTGTCCTTTGGCTTCTGCACTGTTCCCCTAATACTTTCAATCTCATATTCCACACTTGTCTTTTATTGGCAAATTTCTCTATTAATGTATTTATAAATAATCATTAAAGGGATAATGTTTATAAGATAGGTAATCTGGAGACCACCACCCTCCCCAGCCTTTGAAATATAAGAACAGACATAGGATTAAAATATATTCTCCCCTTCTTTCCTATCACACCTGTAGAAATCTATAACTTGCAGACTTTTCAATCTCTAGTACCTATCCAGAAACTTTAAATATGACACATATGAGGGTTTGAAAAAGTACATAATAATGGTGAAGAAACAAACAAAAAGTAGGGGGAAATGATGGAAAGAAGGGTGGAGAGGCCAATACACCAATCAGGGTCAAAAAGAGAAACTGCAAGCCTCCAAAAATACAATGCTTTTTAAAAGGGAAAAATGAGGCAATACTTCTAAAACTACAGTGAAATGAAATATTCCAACACTTTTTCTGCTGACATGTTGGGAGTGGTACGATGGACGAACGTTTTGGATAGCTAACATGAGAAACTCACTGTGAATCATCAAGATGCTACTGCTCATGGCCCTTTGCATCTCTGCCACTGGGCTTCCAGCTTTTATGGTTTTATGCATTTTTAAATCTGTTTTGTGACTGGTAATTTCTTAGTCTCAAATTGCTTATAAGAAATGGTTATAAGATACATAGGGTTGAATCAAACCTCCTTCCCCATGTTCCATCCCATGCTGTTGCCAAGGATCCCTTACTCTCTCAAGTATGTTTTCAGGGGGCGGCAGAAAGGAAGAGGAGGAAAATTTGCTCTGCAACTAAAACATTGGTCCCTTCCCATGTCCCTTTCCCCTCTCCAGAAACTCTGCCTACATAGCCATTTTTCTCTTGATGAAACTCTCCGATTGAAAGCTACCATAAAGAAGGCATTTGGGGGGGAAAGCACCATGGGAGGAGGAGTTCAGCACCTCTTTAAATCTCCCTTCCCATTCTACTGGAAAGTGACATGGCCTGCATTGTAACACACAAACTACACCTTTATTTATTTTGGAAATTTGTATGCCACCTCTCCAGGAACCTGCCCAAAGTGGCTTACAAAATAAAAACAACAAAAATGAAACATTAAAATATATTAATTAAAATCCAGCATTGGGATAGGATGATTTTTCAGTCATTGAATAGCACCTAAGTCACGTCTGAATTGAGTATTAATGTCTTCAGACTCCTGTTCAGGACTTCCACAGACCCCCTCCTGACTTATCTGTTAAGGAGAAGTAGAGCTGGGTGTCATTTATATGTTGGTGGCACCTTACTCTAAATCCCCTGATGATCTCGCCCAGCATTTTCATGTTGATGTGAAACAGCATGGGGGACACAATTGAACCATGTGGGACCCCAATAGCATAAAAGCAGCATCCCCCTAGCACCACCTATTGGAATCAGCCAGTCATGTAAGAGCTGAAGCACCAAAGCACAGTACAGTCCCCCCCCCAACTCAACCAGCCTCTCCAAATGGATACATGGTCAATGGTACTGAACATCAGAGAAGTTCAAGAGATGTCCCAGTAGTGCTAGGATAGGTTGGGTGGGTCAGGGCTGCCAATAAAATATATATATAACCACCTTGGCTATGAAATCTGCCTCTTGTAAGGGGGAAAATAAACTTTTATGACTCTAAGGCATATCCAATTCCCTTGAAATCACTCTCTTATATAATTTTTTAAAATATTTTCATCTCCCCACAGACTGCATTACAAAGCAACGTTTAGAAAAGCCAGTCTCTTAAGATGATTTTCAGCAATGATGACACATCACAGCACATGGTGCCAACACAATCACTCAACCTGGTCTCTTCCAGCCTAGCACTTTGGATGCTGCAAGAGTGGCAGTGAAGCAGCCTGATGTGACAGGAGGACTGAGCTCTTGGCCATAACATTTGTTTTGCCTATGTAAACTCCATGTCTGCTGGTGTTCATGGTTTGGGGAGTTATGTTAACTCTTTGTCAGGCCTGCTCGCTGTATCTGAGATGGTTTCTTTTCTCACAGACTCTCTTTCAAGGACTGTTTATCTAACCGCTAGCATTCCTATTCCCTTTGAAGCAAGTAGGCGCCCATGGGAGCCTTGGTGTTTCTAGACTGTTTGGAGTTATGTCATGAGACTGTATTGCTGCGGCTTTTCTGGTTTCCCATATAATCAAATGCTTGCCATTTCCCCTCCATTCCTGCCTTTGGACTTCTAAGCTCTGCTTGCCTCTGTTACCAGTAAACCTACTCTTTTTGACTACTAAGTCTCCTGGTGTGGTTTTTGGATTTCTATGGACCAAGTACTTACACTCTTGCAAAGCAAAAAAAAAACTTCCCCTTCCCATACTCCAGAATCCAACTGTCTCATATGCTACCATTTCATGTTTTGTTCAGAGTAAAAGAAAGACAAGCTTTTGCCTCTGCCTCTTTTAGCATTCTTGCACTCCAGAGAGAAAATACTGGTCTAGCAGAGAGCAAAGTGGGACAGGAGCTGAAATTAACAAGGCTGGAGAGGTCCCCTTTCAGTTGCTCCTCAGCCAGGGCCAACTAAGGTCTTCAGAGCAACCTCCTCAGACTAGCTGCAGCAAGTGAAAATGCCAAAGACCTGCTCCACAGTGAGCCATGAGACTCATTTCAGCTCATGTGCAATTTCTATTTTGGCAACTGGATGCTGGTAGTAGGGTCACAGCATGGCATGGGACCTGAGCTGACAACACCATAATTCAGTTCCAGACACTGTTCCAAATCACAGTTGTGCCCCAATCTGGGGAAAGCATTGCATTTTCCCCCCAGGAACAGGCAATATATAGCTGTTTGAGCACTGGGAAAATATATTATTCCCAAAATAGAAACATGTCCTTGAAGGAAGAAGTTTGATACGCTATAATTGGGTTGTCTGAAAAAGTCCTGAGCCCTAGTATAATGCCAGTGGAACTCTCTCCATGTGTGTGGGTTTAAATTTATTAGCCTTGCTGCCTAGTTTCCTGTAATCTATATAAATTGGTTTTTGCTGGTATGTCATGGAATGTTCCCAAGCATTCCAGCTAATGAGGGAACAGACAGTTGCCCCAGGATGTGGTGATGGCTGCCAACTTGGAAGCCTTTAAGTGGACATGTTCATGGAGAATAGGACTATCCATGACTATTAGTCAAAATGAATACTAGTCATGATGCATACCTAATCTCTCTAGTATCAGAGGAGCATGCCTATTATATTAGGTGCTGTGGAACACAGGCAGGATGCTGCTGCAATCATCTTGTTTGTGGACTTCCTAGAGGCACCTCGTTGGTCACTGTGAACAGACTGCTGGACTTGATGGGTCTTGGTCTGATCCAGCATGGCTTTTCTTATGTTTTTATGAGGCAACTCAACAACACAACACAAGCCTTTATTGGCATATAAAAGGAAGAACATACATTTGGGTAAAATGAAGCAACTCTATAACCTAGCAGAAGTGGGTGAGATGGAGCAGGTTGAGTTCCACATATTGGTTTTTAGCATTCATAGGAACATTTTTTACAGTTTAAAATTTAGTCATGCAATTTTGGAAGCAAGATCTTGAAATTTAACTTCTGCTTCAGAAGCATAATTATTTAATTGGAGGCTTTCCTTTAAAAAAAAAACATAATTATTCTAAAGGGATCTTTTTCACTGCTTTCAATAGTTTCTGCAAAAAGAACCTGCATCCCAGTGGTCAGTACCAATTAGACAGCATTGCTTCCAGAACTCAACATGCATGCTAAGGGGAAAACATGCTATTGATTGGAAAATTTGTGAAGCATGGAAAGCACCAGTATCATTACTGCTTTGTAACTTGCAAGTTATCCTGTCATTATCATTCTCTTCAGAGTTATTATCTATTACATTGTTATATAGGTACTTTTAATTTAAACTGGAGAAATTTCTAAATATTTATAATGTATATTGCTTTGCTGTACTTAAGCATTTCAGACTTTCTGAATAAATTGTCAACTACTTATAGTTAAGTGCTGGACATGATAATGAAAATGCTTTGGAAGTTATATCATTTTCATGTTTATAAAGTGTACTGTAACATATTTCTTTTATCAGTGGCAGTCCAGGTTCCCATACACTAATGTTTTTTCACATGTTACAACCATGTTTTCCAGTGGCCAGTATCTTTCTTGGGAGGAAAAGCAGCATGGTATAGCCTGGTCTCATCAGATCTTGGAAGCTAAGCAGGGTCAGTACTTGGAAGACCACCAAGGAAGATTCTGCAGAGGAAAGCAATGGCAAACCACCTGTGCTTTCTCATTTGCCTTGAAAGACCCTTGCTGAAGTTGTCATAAGTTTGATGTGACTTTACGGACATAACTATCCATTACCTTTCTTACCTGATGGTCCCCTGGTTCCAGATCCCTTCATGAACTGGAATATCAGTGAGAAGATAGTGTACATTCAGCTCTTTAGTAAATTAATGTCACTGCATTTGAACCCAGGATGATAGGATCCATGTTATTTTTATTTATTTAGATAATTTACAGTGCAATCCTAAGGGGAGGGAGGAAAGGGTTTTGGAGGCGGTGTGACCCCGTGCCAACGTTCCACTTGTGCCATTGAAATGGGCACTTATGCCCATGCCAGGCCACTTATGCCAGAATCGACGAGTGGTGCAGCAGCACCATGCATGGGCGCCAGTGCAGCAATGCCAGCAGCGCTCCTCCAGCACAGGGGTTCAGGCCACTGCCAAAGGGGACGTTCCTGGGGGTGGGGCTGACAGTCAGTTCCCTCAGCCCTTTTGCCCCAGGAACGCCCCCTTTTGCTGGCATGAACTTACTCCAGCAAAAATGGTGGCACAGCCTGTGAAACTGCATACAGCAGTTTCACAGGCGTTGAGGGGATTTTTCTGGTCAGCTTGCTGGCCTCAACATAGCAAACCGCTTAGGAGGTGGTGCTGCTGCTCTGTGGCTGCACCGTCCCTGGCAAAGTTACCCCCCCCTTAGGATTGCACTGTTACAGTTCTATCCTAAATCTAGGCTTCAAAAGGTTTACGATGAAAACAAAGGGCAATGCCAGCATATCTCAAAGATCTGCCAGTGCATCCATAAATGTGTCAGTGGCAAGCGTTAACAGATAAGGATAGGGCTGCCCTGTTCCACTTTTCTACCTTCAAAAAAGCATCCTTAAGTGACTTATAGTTTAAATGATGCTGACAAGGAATAAAACCTTCAGTGGATACCCAGATGTTGGACTTTGCTTCTTGATTTTACCTTAGCAATCCCCCAGTACCAAAGAGGCAAATATGATGATTTTTAAGGCCAAAAATGACTTTGCCTTCAACAATGGGAAGTATAAACAAGAAGAAAAGTGAAAGTTATATGCACGTTTGTCTTCCAAAAACACATTTATTCTTTGGAAACGCCTTCGTTATTAAATGGTAGTAGAAATTTACTATGAACTATTTTATAACTGACTGTTAAAAAATTAAATTATCAATTAAGCAACAAATAGAAAATTAGATATTGTCGAAGGCTTTCACGGTCAGAGTTCATTGGTTCTTGTAGGTTATCCGGGCTGTATAACCGTGGTCTTGGTATTTTCTTTCCTGACGTTTCGCCAGCAGCTGTGGCAGGCATCTTCAGAGGAGTAACACTGAAGGACAGTGTCTCTCAGTATCAAGTGTGTAGGAAGAGTAAAATATAGTCAGAAGTGGGTTGGGTTTGAGTTGAGTCATTGTCCTGCAAAGTATTAGAGGTAATGTGCAAATCATTGTCCTGTAAGAATCAAGATAATGTGATAATGTACCATACCCTCATTAGCACATTATCTTGATTCTTACAGGACAATGATTTGCACATTACCTCTAATACTTTGCAGGACAATGACTCAGCTCAAACCCAACCCCCTTCTGACTATATATTACTCTTCCTACACACTTGACACTGAGAGACACTGTCCTTCAGTGTTACTCCTCTGAAGATGCCTGCCACAGCTGCTGGCGAAACGTCAGGAAAGAAAATACCAAGACCACGGTTACACAACCTGGATAACCTACAAGAACCAGAAAATTAGATACTACACAAAATGTATCATTAAGTTAAAATACAATGTATTACTAAAATAAACCCTTATCCTAAGATAATGGTTTTATGTGGCATCTGGAAGAAACTGTACCTAGAGTACTGGTGACCTCAAAAAGGCTCCAAAGCTGGAAAGCAACCACCCAAAGCACCTTTCTATCAGCTCATTCCTGAAAATTGGGCCAAAACGTCTTAGGAGGAGGCATGACCTCACCGTCAGCATGAGTCATGGCATGTTTAAACGCACTTACGCTAGCGGCGAGGCCAGTCCCGCCAGCGGAAGAGCGCCATGGGACCGCGCCTCCCCCTCCACCGGAGCGGCCTCTCCGTGGCACAGGCCACGACGTAGAGAGGCCATGCCAACGCAGGGGGGCGTTCTGGGGGAGGAGCTCCAGGCTGAGAGCGCAGCTGGAGTCAAGGTCGAGTAGCTCAGAGGTTTGTTATGACGGCCTGCGCCCCGGCGCGATAACTGTAATCTATCATGGGAACCAGGCTCAGCCTGGTATCCAATGATGCCTTTCTGATGTATATGTTTCAACCTGCCCGCTTCCCCCCCCTTGAGTCCTCGTACCTTTTCCTGTAAGTTGCTGCTATACACCTTATGCTTCCCAAATAAACTGCTTCTTAGATGACTCTGTCTGGATGTTCTGTTGTTTGGGATTTGACAGGTGGACTCAGACCTTACAATAGGACTCAAGTCCTTTTCACTTTCTTTTTTATTTTAGTTTCTTTTTTTTTATTCCGAGGAATGTGGTTCTTGCCTCATTCCTAAAGTGCATGGCAACAGCACCTGGGTTCACTGGTTCCTCACCGGGAGAGGACCACCGGCGGGGTCAACCGAAGGCCTCCACTGCTCGAGAAATCCTCCGACAGTTCCTGCAAGAGGAGACTGAGGATCGAATCTGGAGTGCCCAGAGGGAGGTCAACCGGCACCGGCGTGAGGAAAAGAGGAAGGCCACCAGGTCCTACCTTTTAAACCAATTCCATCACTTGAATAAAGGTACTGCTGGGGGTGCGCCGGAGGAGCAGACCCTGCTCACCCAAAAAGGGACTTCCTTATTAACTGGACGGCTGGGCTTGGGACCAGGATCGGGAGAGGAGGACTTCACGCTTTCGCTTTCTTTTGATCGGTCTTTTATGGCTCTCCCAAGACACCTAGCTCATCGTCAACGAGCTACCATACACTATGCCCTGACCCAAGATATCTGTGAATACCTGGGGGAGGGGGATTTGGACAGAGAGGATGCTGAAGACTGGAATGCTCCTTTTGATGTCTCTCAGGGGTGGTACGGTGGAGAAGCAGCCAAAGATTGGAATGCCCAGTTTGGCGTTTCCCAGAGCCGGCGCGGAGGCGGACCGGCAAATGAAGTAGGAGTTGAACTGGTAGGAGTTGAACAAGGTCTGTCAAGTGCCTTCCACCCCCAAACAGATGGACAGACGGAAAGAGTGAATGCTGTACTAGAATGTTATCTCCGATGTTATGTGAATTATCATCAAGATGACTGGGTTGATCTATTGCCTTTTGCAGAGTATGCATTTAATAATTCTGTTCATCAATCCACAGGCTTCAGCCCCTTCCGCATTGTGTATGGCAAGGAGTTTGGCCCCATTGGGCAGGTGGATGTGTCAGGGGAGGTGCGAAGATGTCAGACTGGATTCAAACCATCCAGTCTACGTGGCCTTGGTTAACTGAAAACTTAGAACGGGCCAAAAGAAAATATAAAGCTCAAGCAGACAAGCATCAGTCCCCCGGTTTGACACTCAGGGTGGGTGATCTGGTATATCTCTCCACCAAAAATCTATGTTCTCTGCGACCCTCCAAAAAACTGAGGGAAAAATACATTGGTCCTTTTCCTATCACCCGAGTTATTAATGAAGTCACAGTGGAGCTGCAACTCCCCAAGAAGTTGAAAAGGGTCCATCCAGTTTTTCATGTCAGTTTATTAAAACAGTATGTGCCCGCATCTCAGTGGCATCCAGAAGAGCCTCCAGAAGTTCCCGAAATGGTGGGGGGAGGAGTACTGTGTGGTTTCCAAGATCCTTGATTCCAGCATTCATGGGGGGGGGGGGGCTTGGAATACCTAGTCCGTTGGAAATATCTCAGTCCCGCTCATGACGAATGGGTTAAACATCGTCACATCTCCGCCTCTCGCCTGCTATGTCAATTCCATGCTACGTATCCAGAATGTGAGCTCCTGACTGAGAGCGCAGCTGGAATCAAGGTCGAGTAGCTCAGAGGTTTGTTATGACGGCCTGCGCCCCGGCACGATAACTGTAATCTATCATGGGAACCAGGCTCAGCCTGGTATCCAACGGTGCCTTTCTGATGTATATGTTGCAACCTGCCCGCTTCCCCCCACTTGAGTCCTCGTACCTTTTCCTGTAAGTTGCTGCTATACACCTTATGCTTCCCAAATAAACTGCTTCTTAGACGACTCTGTCTGGATGTTCTGTTGTATGGGATTTGACAGGTGGACTCAGACCTTACAGAAGGTGGCTTCCGCCGGGAACGGCAGGGCTGCGACTGCTTTTTAGCAGGCGCAGCCTCGCTGTTCCCTATGGGGTGAAAGGCCCTGGTAATTTAAAAAAAAGCCGCGAAACAGCTTTTTTTTTTTGCGGCGTGTGTGATTCGGCTTAGGAAGAGGCGCCACCACACCTCTTCCCCACCGACTCCACACGCCGCATTTTCAGGAATGGGCTGTATGTGTCCTAGCACAGATACAGAAGATTTAGATATTGTGATAGAGTATAGGAGCATTCTGTTTGGACTATTTGGACCTACTGAAGGCCAAGTCTTGTTAAATGCAAAACTAGCACTTTGCATTATCGCCACTGGTATGTAAAATACTATAATAACCGGTACTGTTCACTTTACTGACAGAAGGGAAAGGAATGGATGAAAGAGAGTCCTTAGAATTCCACACTACCTCTAGAAAGACAGAAGCAATGCTGAGCCAAAACACATATAGTATAAATGCTGGCTAATGGCTGTAAATAAAAGTATCATATAGTATAATGTTGTCACCCTGTTCACAGGCTGCATAGCTAAGAGACATATAGAGTCTTGAAGAATTCACATACCAGTCACATACTCTCAACCTAAGCTATCTAACAGGGTTGTTGTGGGGATAAAATGGAGGAGAGAACAATGTAAGTTGCTTTGGGTTCCCATTGTGGAGAAAGGCAGGATATAAATGAAGTAAATAAATACAATAAATAAATAAATAATCAACCAGTAATACTTATGTATTTTCTTTGAATGTTAATCAACGTATATCTGCAGGCACAAAAGCCTCGCTTATCCCATTTCCCCCTGTAGTCCCATGTTTTTCTGAATTATTTAGAAAACAAGTGGTTCCCTTAAAATAGGACACTGCTTAGATATGATGTGTGCCATGGGAGTTCGCTGAGATATCCTCAGAAAATCCAACAGTGATAGTGCCGTGTTTGGGCTGGTTCATAAATTTGGGATGCCTCTGGACAGCCTCTCCCTTAGGCTTGCCTGGCACCTAATTTACTTTCTTTCAGGCGCCAGACCAATATACATCTTTTTCCTAGACTTTTCATTTGAGGTTTTATCTTACCTGCTTTGTAATGGTGTATTTCTGTTTTAAGGATAGTTTTTATTATGTTAATGTTTAATGGCTTTTTAAAATAATGTAACATTTTAACTTTAAGCCACCTTGAGCAGGACTCTGAAGATGTGGCATAACTATCCTAAATAAATAAATATCTGTGTTCATTGCTACATGCTCCAATGATGACCTGCATGCATGAATGGATAGACGGAGGTAGAACTCTCAAGTCACCTTAAATTCAATGCTTTCCAACGAAGTCAGCTATGACTAATCAAGTATCCCATCGTTAAATGTACAGAAATGGGATTTATATACATGTGTACAACATACTGTTCTTTTTCATTTTGAACGAAAGTAGACACAGAGAATTTCTATTCCCAGTTTTTCCCAGGAACAGAGGATATATTAAGATAATTTGAAAGCATTTCACAGGCCAGTGTAGAATATAATGAAATATTTAGAAAAGATTTTTCTAACCTCTTTATGCCTGTACTTTATATTTTGCAGAAGAGGCTGTTTAATAACAATGCAAAGCAAATTCAGGGAGAAGTTTTTGTTAGCATTAAATTAACTTTTCAACAAATTTTAACAGTTTTAATCAAGCTGAGGAAAAATATAATTCATTATTTTGTTAAATTTAATTAATTTACTAAACTCCTCATGGTTCATTGAATTCAATCCTGTATCTTGCGATCTTTCTCGGGTCCATTAAGCTCATGGGGTTCAACTTCATCTCTTCAAACTCATAAAAACCTCATCAAAATGGAAATAAAATGTAATTTTGAACTTGCTAATGAAGGGAAAAATGTTAACTTTCCAGCACAGCTGAATTAATGGATTATCTTTGCCAGCCCACCTTAAAAAGGAACTTCTGCATTTGGGGCAAATTTATAAAATACAGAATAATTATATAAAAAGCCATTTTCTGGACCAGTAATTGTTGCTGTCTTTCATCTGCTATGATTGAAGGTATCTATGTAAGAAATGCCCTGACCTGGATGGCCCAGGCTAACCTGATCTCGTCAGATGTCAGAAGCTAAGCAGGGTCAGCCCTGGTTAGTATTTGGATGGGGGACCACCAAGGAAGTCCAGGGTTTCTGTGCAGAGGAAGGCATTGGCAAACCACCTCTGTTAGTCTCTTGCCTTGAAAACCCCCAAAGGGGTCGCCATAAGTCAGCTGCTGAAATGCCTGGATTACCTTTAATTGTCCCAGTACAGTAATTCAGGAGAGGTTGTCAGAGTAAACGATTCTTTTTATTGGACCAATAAACAGAAGCGGGTGTGAATGCCCTTAATGAGGCGCAGGGCAGTCCACACACCAGAACAAAGAAAGCCATCATCCTTTATAGACTTAGAATAGAGGGCAAGTATTAGGGTTAAGTATAACAAAAGGACCAATACACATTAGAGAAGTATACAGGATGATTAGCATTCCCTATTAACGTAGCCTGAAGGCGTTACAGATAGCCACTTGATCTGCTAATGAGGAAATGAAACTCAACATTATAATCTTGACACAGCTGGTGTCTTAAATCACTTGCCTGGGCCTCATTAGGGCAGCTAACCGTACCAGGCTAGTGAAGATGAGTTCACTGGCACCTGTGAGGGTCTGGTATTCTTTACTCCCCTTCCCCACTTTGATCCTTGCCTATCTCTTTGAACTCGTAAAAGCGGAGTTCCACACCGCCTATCCCGATAAGCCCCGTCCTCCTGACCTTGCGGGAGGGGGGCCTTAAGGGGGGCAGAATGTGAGGGTCTGGTATTCTTTACTCCCCTTCCCCACTTTGATCCTTGCCTATCTCTTTGAACTCGTAAAAGCGGTTCACACCTCCCCGCAACCCGGCGCCTCTGCTGTCTTTCCCAGTTGCCCTCCCCTACCGCGCTTCCTGTGAGCACTCCCTCAGGCCGAGTCCGGCCTTGAAGATCTGATAGCCCTAGCAGCCTTGCTGGGACCCGTTTGATGTTTTGTATTGCACCAATCTATCTTGTAACTTCCCATAACATCAGTGTGAACCCTAGTGCCCTGGAATAGATATATTTTGTAACCCGGCTATGCCAATTCACTTGCAACTTTGAATCCGTGTCTGTCTCATCTGTCTGAAGCCTTCAATAAATCTATTGTTTCTGCATTCAAGCCTGAGCAGTGATTTTGCGAAGTTAGCCCAGGGAGTTGGGAACTCTCACATTAAGTTGCAAGTCACTGCCTTTTCGCTCTGCGTCTGTACCTTAAGGGACAGTAATGCAAGGCGACGAGGATCCCTCTTCCCCCCCGGCTTCACCGGGGAAACCCGAGGTTCCGGAGAAACCTGACCCAAAGGAGGAGGATGCCAGGCGGAAGGTACCCGGCCCCCCACACCCGGGACCGGGCTTGGGCACGAAGCCCAAGAACACCTTTAACTCCTGGCTGGACTCTCCGAAGGGTTGGTCGCTTTCCCGGACCGAGGCGAAGCATCGCCGTTTGGGACTGTCCGGCACGGGGCTCATGGAAGACCCCGCGCGTAAAGAGGTCCTGATGGACGAGGAACGGAGGCTTTGGCAGGAGGAACGCCAAGCTATGCTGGAGCGGATGGATGCCATGCAAGCCGTGATGGGTGAGATGGCAGCCGCTATGGACGCGCTGAAGGTACAGCCTCCCCCCGGCAACCCTCCGGATGGAACGCCGGCGACTCCTCCCGCTCCTCCCAGCGCTCCGGCCCGCCGTGACCTGAAAATCACGTACGATGGGTCGGGGTATCAGTTAACCTTCTTTATGGTCCAAGTGGATATTTTTATGAGGGAACAGGCCCGGACCTTCACCTCGGAAGAGTCCCAGGTCCAGTATGTGGCCTCCCTTCTCCAAGGAGAAGCGGCCGCGTGGATGGTGTTACAGTATGAACTCCGCTCCCCTGTGCTGCGGAATCTGGATGAGTTTATGGTCGCTCTCCGCAACAGATTCGAGGACCCGAACCTGGGGGAGCGGGCTAAGGCCACTCTGATGCAACTGCGCCAAGGGACTAAGTCGGTGGCACAGTATGCGAGTGAATTCCAGTCTCTGTCGAGCAGAATTCTGGACTGGAGCGAGGCTACCCGGGTGCAGTGCTTCAGGGAGGGACTAAACCCGGACCTGCAACATTGGGCCTTCATGCAAGGCAACCCCCCGGACGTCGAGGGCTGGGTGCGCCATGCCGCCGACATCGAAAATCGGAAGCAGCTCCTGACCCTGTCCAGACAGCGCACCGGTCGCGACTCGAAGCCGAAAGGGGACCGGCCTGGCGGTATCAAGGATTCCCGAACCCCGGGGGGCCCCTCCACAGCCGAACGCCGCAAGCGCTTTGAAACCGGGGTGTGCTTGGTGTGCGGTGGCAAGGGCCATTTCGCCTCGCAGTGCCCGTCCCGTTCCGGACGCCCAGCTACCCCTCGCCCAACCCCGGCCGAACCGGGGAAAACCCCAGCAGAGGACCAACCTCGACGCCGCAGCGGCGCTCCTGGATGCCGGAGCGCACCCACCGCGCTGCACGCGAGCGCCCAAGAGGAAGCCTCCACCTCCACTGGTCCATCGGGACCCCGGATTACAAATGCAGCCTTTGACTCGGCCGAGTCACGGATTACAACTACCACGTCTCCTTCATCCAGTGAGGAGGAAGAGTGGGAGATGCCGGCAAAAAACGCCGTCGGTCTGCTGTAAAGGGGGCTCCTCAGCAGACCGCTCCCGTTGTTGTGCAAGGAGCTCCACCGATGGTAAGTGCCCAAGAGGACAATGTTTATATTCGGGCACACCTCTCGCTGCCCAAGGGGGGTCCAGTTTTAGAATTTCCCGCCTTGGTAGATTCCGGGTGCGCCCGCACTTTGATTAGCGAGGAAGCCGCCCAAAAGTTAGGCGTCCGACGCAAACTGCTCCCAGGTCCCCTCCGCTTTTCCCAGATGGACGGTAGCGACTTTAAGAAGGGACCTGTTACTCACCGTACCGCTGCGGTGATTATGGCTGTGGGGGAACATTGGGAACGCTTATATTTTACTATTGCCCCCATAGTTGCACCCATAGTCTTGGGAATGAATTGGCTGCAGGGGCATAATCCCTCGATCGACTGGGTCAAGCGAACCCTCACGTTCCCGGAGGACCCTTGCAGGGTTCACGACAAGGACCGAGTGCTTTGTACCCCGGCCGCCGCTTTGGTGGGATCCCTACCCCAAGTCACCCCTCCGCCCCGCCTGCCCGCGGAGTATTCTGGTTTCGCGGATGTGTTCGATGTGAGGGAATGTGACGAATTGCCCCCACACCGGGACACATACTGTGCCATTGAAATTGTGGGGGAAGGCAGGTTGTCCAAGGGGAAGGTTTACCCCATGAGTCCCAACGAAAAGGCGGTGCTGCGGGACTATTTGGACACCAACCTGGCGAGGGGCTTCATCCGCCCCTCCAAAGCCCCGTACTCCGCCCCCGCGTTCTTCGTTAAGAAAAAAACAGGGGACTTAAGACTGTGCATAGACTTTCGCAGACTGAACGCAGTCACCCAGTCTAACGCTTACCCCCTCCCTCTCATTCCGGACCTTCTTGCGCAACTGAAAGAGGGCCGAATCTTCACTAAACTGGATTTGGTGGAAGCCTACCACCGCATCCGCATCAAGGAGGGGGACGAACCCAAAACGGCCTTTTCCAGCTGTTTTGGAATGTTTGAGTACCTTGTTATGCCTTTCGGACTTTCTGGGGCCCCGAGTGTTTTATGCAATTAATCAATGAAGTTTTACATGATTTGTTGTTTCGGGGGGTGGTGGTATTTCTGGATGACATTCTCATTTATTCGGAAACCATGGAGGAACACGTTAAGTTGGTTCGCGAGGTCCTCCAACGCTTGCGTGAACACAAGCTGTATGCCAAAGTGTCCAAATGCGAATTTCACCAGCCCTCCATCACCTTCCTGGGTTATGTCATTTCCCACCAAGGCTTGGAAATGGACCCCGAAAAGGTTCAAGCCGTGCGGGATTGGGAACCCCCCACCACACGCCGCCACCTACAACAGTTTTTGGGGTTCGCCAATTTCTACCGCAACTTCATCCCCAATTTCGCGCAGGTAGCCCTTCCCCTCACTTCCCTCTTGCGTACCAAGGGGAAGGGAGCGAGCGCCGCTCTTCCCTCGGCCCGTTTGCAGTGGTCTCTCCCCTGTCAACAGGCGTTTGACGAGCTTAAAGTGCTTTTTTCGTCGGAGCCGGTTTTGGCCCACCCGGATTGCACTAAGCCTTTTGTGGTTCAGGTGGACGCCTCCGACGTAGCCATGGGAGGGGCCCTACTGCAAAGGGACGGGGAAGGGAAACTGCGACCCTGCGCCTACTTCTCCAAAAAGTTCTCCCAGTCAGAAATCAATTGGGCTATTTGGGAGAAGGAGGCGGCAGCGGTGAAACATGCCCTCACCATCTGGAGGCATTTCTTGGAGGGGGCCGAGTTTCCGTTCGAAGTGTGTACCGATCACAAAAATTTGGAGGCCCTCAAAGGGGCTAGGAAGCTCAACGCCAAACAAATTCGGTGGGCCCAGTTTTTCGCCAAATTCCGCTTCACTCTCAAGCATGTCCCCGGAAAGGACAATGCCCTGGCAGATGCCCTGTCCCGACTTCCCCAGTACCGCAACGATTTTGACCGCCCCGTGGACTCCCTTTTTACCCCTGAACAACGAGGGGAAATCCCGGGGCTCGCTGTCACCACCCGGTCACAAGCCCGGCTGCCAGAGAATCCCTTGCTCAAAGGGATCCCGGAGGCCTTTCAGCAAAGGCTCCGGGACGCTTCCCAGCAGGAAATGGAGCAACAGATTCTCCCTACGGGCATGGAGCAACGGGACTCCTGGTGGGTACAGGGGGGGAAACTCTACGTCCCAACTTCTCTCCGCAAGGAAGTTCTGGGACTGATCCACGGCGCCAAACTGGCGGGTCATTTTGGTTTTGTCAAAACACTGCACCTGGTGAGAAGACAATTTTGGTGGCCAGGTATGAGAGCCGATGTAGAATTGTACGTGCGCAGCTGCCCCACCTGCGCTACGGCCAAGAAAAGAATGGGAAAACCCCCTGGACTACTAAAACCCCTGGAGAGCCCCACCCGACCCTGGGAGGTTATCGCCATGGATTTTATCACTGACCTACCTCCCAGCCGGGGTAAAACGGTTCTATGGGTGATCACGGACCTTTTCTCCAAACAGGTCCACTTCGTTCCCTGCGCCGGACTCCCCTCGGCCCAGGGATTGGCTAAGTTGTTTGTCACTCATGTCCTCAGACTACACTCGGTCCCTAGGAAGGTCCTCTCTGACAGGGGGGTCCAGTTCGTCGCCAAATTCTGGCGAGCCTTCCTAAAATTGATGGGGGTGGAAGAACAGGGTCTCTCCTCAGCTTACCACCCTCAGACTGATGGTCAAACGGAACGGGTAAATGCAGTGGTCGAATGTTACCTCCGTTGTTATGTCAATTACCACCAAGACGATTGGGTGGATCTGCTGCCGTTTGCTGAATACACCTATAACAATGCCCCCCACTCCTCCACAGGTTTCAGTCCTTTCCACGTAGTGTACGGAACGGAATTTGGTCCTTTTGGTTCCGCTCCCGTCACCCCAGAGCTCGAAACAGTCCCTGAGGTCCAGGAGTGGGCACGAGTAGTCCAGTCTACCTGGCCCTGGTTGCTCAAAAATCTCGAACGTGCCAAGAGCAAGTACAAGGAACAAGCTGACAAACATCGATCCCCGGGCTGGGAACTCAAGGTGGGGGGGCAGGTCTATCTCTCCACTAAGAACCTGCGCTCCCTCCGACCCTGCAAAAAGCTCAACGATCGGTATGTGGGCCCTTTTCCCATTACCCGGGTGATCAATGAAGTCACTGTGGAACTCGAGCTTCCAAAGACCCTTAAGGGCGTCCATCCCGTCTTTCATATAAGCCTCCTCAAACCGTACGTTGCGGCCCCCCAGTTCCCCCCCCCTCCGAAACCTGAGGTTCCTACGGTTGTGGGAGGGGACACCCATCTGGAAGTGTCTAAAGTGTTGGATTCCAAATGGAAAAAGGGAAAATTGTTCTATTTTGTCCGGTGGAAACATCTGGGACCTGCACACGATGAATGGGTGGCAGCCCCACACATGGCTGCCCCCCGCCTGGTACAAGAGTTCCACACCGCCTATCCCGATAAGCCCCGTCCTCCTGACCTTGCGGGAGGGGGGCCTTAAGGGGGGCAGAATGTGAGGGTCTGGTATTCTTTACTCCCCTTCCCCACTTTGATCCTTGCCTATCTCTTTGAACTCGTAAAAGCGGTTCACACCTCCCCGCAACCCGGCGCCTCTGCTGTCTTTCCCAGTTGCCCTCCCCTACCGCGCTTCCTGTGAGCACTCCCTCAGGCCGAGTCCGGCCTTGAAGATCTGATAGCCCTAGCAGCCTTGCTGGGACCCGTTTGATGTTTTGTATTGCACCAATCTATCTTGTAACTTCCCATAACATCAGTGTGAACCCTAGTGCCCTGGAATAGATATATTTTGTAACCCGGCTATGCCAATTCACTTGCAACTTTGAATCCGTGTCTGTCTCATCTGTCTGAAGCCTTCAATAAATCTATTGTTTCTGCATTCAAGCCTGAGCAGTGATTTTGCGAAGTTAGCCCAGGGAGTTGGGAACTCTCACAGCACCTTATAGAGATGGCTGCCAGCTCATGTTAACTAAGTGATTATACAGTAGAGGATCTGAGCCTAAATATAATGTTGTACCCCTTATACATGGAGGCATTGCCTTTACATATGTGTGCATAAGAATATATTTGGGCCTGATGCTAGCCCTTCTACCTGAGCATAGCACCTTATATATTATGTGAGTGTGCATATGCATATATAGAATATATATTTCCCTATATATGAAGTTTATAGGCACTTCACTGCGACTTGACGGCACTTTTCACACACACGTGAAAGAAATGCCCTGTCACCCAAGCTGCTGTTTCTTCTAGTTTTAGCTTTGAAGAGTGAATATCATTTTTTTCTGTAGCATCTTAATGTGATTCTCTTTCTATTGAAACTTAAGAGTTAGTTCTCACAAGTCCAGGTGCCACATATGTGAATGGTGGTGGGTTCAAACAGCACTGTAATAGTATAACCACCAAATAGCCCTGACCAACTCCAAAATGATTTTCTTTGCTACCTTTGAACTGTCCGCACCTTCTCATTCCTTTACCCAAGCTTACCAAAGTCAAAAGATTTTAGCAAGAAGAGATACAGAGATAAAGGGACGTCTATTGGGCTTGTATGTTGACCCTAGCATTTTATTTTCACCATCACAACAATCAGGCAAGTGTGGAAAAGATAGGGGTAGGTTCACATTGGATGCTGTGATGGCAACCATTTCCTGCTGGATTCAGTTTGGGACCTAGATTAGATTGCCAAATGTCTATAACAAGGATGTCAAACATATGGCCCAGGGGCTGGATCCAGCCCCTTGAGAGCTCTTATCCAGTCCGCGATCCAGTCACCCCCTCCCAGTCCCAATCTGGGCATGGCCTGGTCCGACCAAGAGACATTTTTGTCATATCCAGCCCTCGTAACAATTGAGTTCAACACCCCTGCAATAGAAAATATTGTACAGCATAATTTGGACCCCCTAAATTATTTCTATTACAGATGTAATTAGTCCACCTATCAATACTTCCCACACCAACTTTATACACTCAGCTAGGGTTGTGCATATCAATATAACCGTACTGACAATAAACCCAAAATTAGTTGTTTCAGCAATATTTGGATTTCAGATAGACTGAATACCAAACCTGGGAATCTGCCTGAAGCAGAACAGGTTAGGCTATTTGCCTTTGCTCAGATGCATGGCTCTGTGCTTTCTCCCATTTTTCTATCTTTTGACTGGTTTTGTTAGTGGTGGGAGTCGTGCAATCAGAGCCAACTTAGTCTGACCAACCATCACCTTTCAGTGGGCTAATCTGAATCAAGCCCATCTTCGGGACCGTCTCTCCTGGTATACCCCCCGAAGAGCATTACGCTCTGTTGATAACAACTTGTTGGTGGTCCCTGGCCCGAGAAGCATGCGGCTGTCCTTGACCAGGACCAGGGCCTTTTCAGCCCTGGCTCCGGCTTGGTGGAATGCTCTGCCTAGTAACATCAAGGCCCCGGGGACCTGAAAGAGTTATTCCACCAGGCCTATGGTTGAGTACAGCCGCAGGTGAGATCAAGTGAGATCAGTGCTGGCCTCCCTACTCCTTCCCCCCCCCCTTCTTCTTAACTTACAATCAATGTACTGGGGGGTAGCCGACCTAGTTTTAGGTATTAATTGATGGTCGGCATTATCTGCGACAGTGGGCACTTTACTCATATGGCAGCCATCGTTTTATAATTAAGGGAATGGTTTTAATGGTTTTATATATTTTATAGTCATATTGTAAGATTTTTAAATGCTGTAACCCTCCCTGAGCCCAGCCTTGGCTGGGGGAGGGCGGGCTAGAAGTATGAAAATAAATACAATAAAATTAATAAAACAGCTGATCACACAACAAGGCTTCCGAAGGAGACTTCCTCACCAGCGCGGACGAACGGTCTCCTTCAGAACATGATCAAGACTTCGGCTGGCTCCAATATCACCCCCGCAAAAAACCTGCTCTCAAACTGAAGGTCGCCCTGAGTTGAGACTTCGTTTCCCCATACTGTGACCATCTCTTGAAATCAGATTGTTTATGATTTATAATAAAGGACAGTTCACAGGATGTCATTTGCCACCAAAAGAAATGTTTTCTGTGCCCTCTTTTTCGTGCATTTAATTTTTCCCCTCAGTTTGGAAGCTAATGTGCATGGACATCATGCTATGTGCCTCAGATACAAAGGGAGCCCCAGACTCTGAGGTGCCAGCTTGCCAATCAGCAGACTGGCTAGATTTCAATATTTACAGGGAGCTTATTTATAGTGGCCATTCTTATATTTTAAATGTTATCTTCCTATTACTTTTTTTCCCTTCCTGTTCTTCCTCCTAGACCCTTTGCAACTGTAATGTTTGACCTAATAGTCTAGATTTTCCAGTTATAGAAAGCTTTATTTTTTTAATACATGGCTTCTAATTTCTTTTTTAAAAAAGCATATAAATCTTTATGGGGGGTCTGGCTTCTTCAGTGCTTTGCCTATTCTGATGTAAATGTTAAGACCAATTTTGAATGGCTAAATATTCTCTTTGCCCTTTCACATTTACCTTTGCTTCCTAAAATATCATGAAATACCAGTCTAAGGGCAAACCAAACCTTCCACAGAAGCTCTGTCCATTTAAGTTTTTGTAAATTTATTGAGGGCAGTGAAGTGCTTTTTAGGATTGTAACTCTGCCAGCAATCAAAGTGTTCACTTTTGCTTCCATGGCTCCTGCTAGAGACTCTTTCTCATTCACAAAAATTTCTTTCATTTGAACCTGAAAGAATTTGCAAAAAGCATTATCGATTATTATAGTGCAATTTTTTATCTATGGTCGTTTTTGCATGGTTAGTATGTCCCTAGTTCGTGCCTCTCTGATCTCACACTTTTATATCCCAAGATTGGAAAACCTTATGCATGGTGTTGCTTGTACTTAAGAAAGTCCTGGACAGTCTCTTGAGCACAACATAATCACAATGAGAAATCAGGAAGTGCCTGAGTCCCCCCCGCTTTAAGCGATGCATTGTCATTGGCAGTAGTGCTGACTCTGACAAAAACATAAACCCCCTCCCCTTTCCCCCTCCCCCCATGAGTCGCCATTTCACAACTCAACATGGAGTGCAGAGTTGCATCCACAAGAGTAAAACGGGGGAGATCGTCCTTTGTACACACACTGCTGAAACCGACTGTGAATCGCACAAAAGGAAAGTGGGGGAGGGAAGCTCCACAGTTGAACACACAATGGCTTGAATAGACAGGCAAGTTTGCTGTTTGTCCCTGTGAACCACACAAAAGGAAAGGGGAGGAAATCTATGTGGTTGGACACACACTGCTGAAAATCACTAACATAGAAGCCTCCTTCTCTGTGCTCCCTCACCGCGATGTTGTTTTTTTTATAAAAAAAAAAAATTCTGCTGCTCCGATGGAATACCGATATATCATCATAACATCTGCCATGGGGCAGTCCCTGGAGAATGGGTCCTCCTCAGAGGAGGAACTCTACCAGGAGAATTCAGCCCCAATGGAGCTGCCTCTGACCTCGCAGCCTGAAGTGGGGGCTGATTCAGCACAGCCTGGCGAGGAGGCTGACAGCCCTGAAGCTGGTGGCTCTCCAGAGCAGGCACAAGACTTACAGTCAGAAGTCATGGTGGAACCAACCCCGTCCTGCTCAGAGCCTGGACCCAGTGGCCCAGCTGTGAGCTCTCAAGCTACTAAGGCATCAAAGACCAACAGGTAGAGGCAGCAGCAGAAAAAGGCACTGGTGGCTAAAAGACATAATGCCTGGCTGGAAGCCTACCATGTGCTGGAACAGCAGCCGAACAGTGAGTTCTTGCAGGAGGAGGACTGACAGAGAAGCCAGATGCCGGAAAAGCCTCCGCTGAACAGTCCAGGGTCGAGGAAGCAATGCAGTGCATACCTGAGCAACCTGCTGTCTCCCACACCTGAACAACTCTCTGTGCCTTTAGACCTTGGACTGGCTGTTTGGACCTCTGACTCTCCGTGACCCTCAACCTTGGACCGGATACCTGGACTATGAGCTGTAACTCTCATTTGGCAAGTACTGGACTCTGATTTCTGGCTTTGACAAATGGACTTGTTCTTTGGACTTTGCTTTACCCTCTCCCTGCTGTTGCCAACCGCCTGGAGCAGTATCTCAGAGACACTGCAAGTGGAGACCTGAGCATTGGCAGCTAGCCAGCACAACATCCAAAATACTATTAAAAATTGCAGAGAGCGCCAGTTGAGCCTAGGATCATGCATTTGCTTGCCCCCCCCCCTTGTGGGTAACCTTTCACTCAAATGCGGGGGGGGAGGGAGAGTTAATGTATGATCCTAACCTCTTCTGGCTCTCTTTGCGACTTTTAATAGTATTTTGGATTATATGATAATATATCAGAATTCCATCAGAGCAGCAGAAAAAAAATTAAAAATGCGGCGAAGGGGCACAGAGAAGAAATCGACCATGGCTGCCTCCATCTCCATCATGGCTTCCTGGGGCATTGGGGAAGGGATGGCTGAAGGAGGAGTTGGAGGAGGGGTAGGAGAATGGGGGCGTGTTATAACCTGGGAAGATCGACCCGCAGCTGAACTATGCACCTACTCACATCCAAGATAAGCTCAGAAGTAAACTTATTTTCAGGATAAAACAAGGATTGGAAAACCCAAGGAAATCACAGAACAGTAGCGAGCTGAGCCCCGAGGGAGGGGAACATCATGCATAATCCCTGCAGAGAATCAGGACGTTTGTGGGAGAATCGTGAGACAAACCAGCCATGCATAACCAACCAACATCCTTAGAAGAGAGTTGATGGGCAGATGGGCTACACTGCATATTTAATCACCATCATCCCTTCATTTTGGGGAAACTTGGAGGACAGTAGTTTGTGTGGGTGGGCAGGTGATATTAAGATCCACAAAAATTAAGAGATGTTTCATAACAACTCAAGTATTATCAGCAGTGATCACTGCCTTACCCTCTACCATCTTGCTGAGAAATACTCGTCCTTTCCTGGAGGCAGATTATATGTGGCATTCATGGATCTTGGTGCAGCTTTCAACTCCATCTTGAGAACCCGCTTATGGGCCAAACTGGCAAGCACTAACATAGACAGCAGACTTTTATGGCTTATCTCAAAATTACATTAAAACCAAATAGCGCAAGTTCAATATGGGGCAGAGGGGAAACTGACGGATCACTTCCCACTAGCAAGGGGAGTCAGGCAGGGTTGCCTATTAGCCCCTTTGTTATTCAACCTCTATATAAATGATCTGTTTCCCTACATCAAAAATGCAGCAAAGCATGCCCCAATCCTAGCTGGGCGGGAAATTCCTATCATACTATATGCGGATGACATGCTATTACTCTCAAGATAGGAGTCAGGACCCAGGGCGGCAATAAATGCGTTTTCCGAATACTGTAATAAGGAAGACCTTTCAATGAATTACCAGAAGTCTAAAATCTTGATGTCCTCTAAAACTACCTCTGGCAGTTTATAAACATTTTAAATACTTAGGAATTGTCTTCAGCCACAATCTCTCATGGAACATCCATGTGCGCTTAGCATCCCAGGCAGCCAAGATTTCTTTCACACAAAAGGTGCCAAATTTGTTCCTGAGGCCCTTAAAGTATTTAACACCAAAATAGTTGCCCAGTTACTATTTGGAGTTGGTATCTGGATCAAGGGAGTGACAGAAAAAATAGATAGTGCACTGTCCTACTTCCTGCATAACAGTGCAGGGGTACCAGGCTGTGTGACGAGCAGCACAGCACTCAGAATCGAATTTGCACAGCATTCCTTGGAAGCTAAAGCATGGCTTGAGGCACTAAAAATGAAGATCAAAATGTTCTACATCGAGCCCAATGCACAAAGTGGTTTTTTTTCATCTGATAGCCAAGGACAACTATACCAGATCCTGGGAACACCTAATAAATAGCAAAATAAACTTCCTAGGTCTGCCTCTCCAGTCATCGACTAGACCTAATAAACAAAAATACATTAGTGAAATAAGAAGAAGACTTTTTAACCTGGATTTTGGCAGCACCCAATGTAGAGCACATAGAGTCTGCTCTACTGCTACAATGGGAATCCCTCCTCCAGAGGTTCTCCACATATATTTTAACCCCCTAACCTCCCCAACCCAAAGACCTTAGCTGTCACCTTAGCAAGACTAAACACATTCCCCACACAGGTTTTAAAGGGCCACTTAAAAAAAATTCCCTTTAGAGACCGCCTGTGTGATTTCGGAACCAGTGAAATAGAAACCTTAGGGCACTTACTTCTATCTTGCAAAAATTGGAACTAGTAGAGAACTAGGTGGATTGCACCTATCTTAACAAAGTACAACCTTCCCTCTGAACCCTGGATCATTTTCTTTCTCTTATCAGATTTAGAGGTGGATATCGAGAAAATCCATCAGGTCGCCAAATATTTAACCCAGGTAATGGTTTTAAAACTATCCCAGTAAATGGCACTGGCATTTGGCTTAAGAGATTTTGTTGAACATGTATAATTTTATTATACGTTTTATACACTTCGTGTATTATATATATTTTAGGCATCTATGTGCTATATGTATATGCTTATAACTTTGTCAATGAGCAATAAACAAAACAAACAAGCAATGATTACTTTTACAACATTCCAGCCCAGTGGTTGAATTTCAATTTTTTTGCTGTCAAGTCACAGCTGACTTATGGTGACCCCAGTAGGGTTTTCAAGACAAGATGTGGTGCCTGCCTCCATGTCATGACTCTGGTATTCCTTGGAGGTCTCCTATCCAAATACTAGCCAGGGTCAGGAGTGAGTGTGTGTGACTGGCCCAGGGTCACCCAGTAAGCTTCCATGGCATGTGTGGGGATTCAAACCTGGGTTTCCCATGCCCTAGTCCTACACTTTAGCCACTACACCGGGAGGGGGGGAAATTCCTATCCCAACCACTTACTACTGGGATATGCATTCATACAGAAGAAGAAGAAGATTTTATACCCAAATTTTCTCTACCTTTATGGAGTCTCAAACCAGTTTACAATCGCCGTCCCTTCCTCTCCCCACAATTGACACTTTGTGAGGTAGGTGGGGCTGAGAGAGTTTGGAGAAAACTGTGACTAGGCCAGCAGGCTTCATGTGTAGGAGAGGGAAACAAGCCCTGTTCACCAGATTAGAGTCTGCTGCTCATGTGGAGGAGTGGAGAATCAAACCTGGGTCTCCAGATTAGAGCCCTCTGCTCTTAACCACTACACAACACTGGCTCCATGCACTAGGAACTCTATCATGGTCACTCCAATTTGCTGTCCCTGTGATATGTAAAGGTGTGTTGAATACTGAATGAGCAGTTTTGCCTCGTGCCAAAAGAGCTTCAGCAGTATTGAATGAAGCAACAGCAAGAGAGATCGTCTATTTTTGCAAACTTCAGCCAACTTTTAATATACCCAGCCATTCTCTCCAATGGGAACACAAAGTGGTTTAGTTCTCCTCTGTTCCATTTTATACTCAAAAAAACAAACAAAAAACCCTTTGAGGTAAATCTGGCTGAGAGGGTGTGACTCGCCCACATTATCCAGCAACATTTCATGTAGAGTGAGGGTTCGAAACTGGATCGCCTTGATCCTAATCCAGCATTCTAACCACACATAGGCTGTGATAGTTCAAGGAAGCTGTTAAAACACTCTTTGTTTTGTCAGAAGGGGGGTATTTTCAGTTCTTCATGTCTGTGCTGACTGCCCTTACTGGCTTCTTGTGAGTAAACCTTTGCTTCCATTGCAAATATCAGAGGCTTGTTTGGCAGATAATCTGGGCCAGGATGCAGTTCTGTTTGTTTGGGGTGCAGTAACATCATCCTGAAGCTATAAGCCAATTTTGAAGGTCTTAGCTTTAGTTTCAAATAAGTTATAACTGCCACAGATCACCATAGTTTCCAATGCAAGAACACAGGGGTTTGAGGTTTGTGGGGATGAAAAGATTCCCGACTTAGCGGGAGGCCGATTTTGCCCCGGGGCGGGGGTGGGGGGAATGCAGGGCAGGAAGGCGAGAGGGCTGTGGCCGTTGACTGGCGGCGATACGCTGGGACGGACGAGCGGGCTCCTGCCTGGCCGCGCAGTTCTCCGGCTGCCCGCCCAATCAGCTCCCCAAAAAGGTTCAAATTTGAACCTATTAAAGGCCAGACGGAGCAGACAGGGCAGGCGGACGAGTGAAGTTTTTCACTCTGGTCCATCTGTCCTCCATAAATAGGGGATGCGGGCTCCGACTGAGGGCAGTCGTCGCCGGCTTTGTCCCGTCCCTCCCTCCCTCCCTTGGGGCTGTTCTATGTTAGTGTATTCTGCTTAAGTCACAACTATGGCGAGGGGAAGCGGCCTGCGTGCCCCTTCCCCTCCCGTTGGGGATCCCACTAAGGGAGTTTGTGGAGAGGCTTGTTTCAATCATGCCCAGCTTGGGGGGCAAGGGGTCAGCCTCTCCCAAGTGGCGGGGGACCACCAAGTGGCTGAAGCCCAGGTGGGTTCCTGGTACCGCCACCCCCGGCTACCCCCTGCGGACTCGCGGGGGGTAGGGTTGGCTCTACTGTCTGCATTGGGGTCGGACTTCTCCCTAGATCCAGTACTCATGCTATTCCAGAAAGCATCATCGTTGTTGCCAAATTAGTTGTGGCCATATTGTCCAATTAAAATTTTCTTCCAATTAAAATTTTTCTCTTTGTTAATAATAAAAATGTTCTTCTTAACAAAAAATGTTGTTTGTTTACTTAAGCTTCTGCAATCCCCCCCACACACACACACACACTTGGCCCTAGGGCAGCAATGAATGGTTTACAATGTTCCAATTCATTTCATCTTTGGCAGTCAACATGTACAATCAGCCAGAAGCCAGTGGCCAATTTTGATACTCTTAGCTTTATTTTTGGATGAGGTATGCTTGCAACAGTTAGCCATAGCTTCCAAAAGAAGGGGATGTCTGGAAATCGTCTGGGCCAGGATGTTCCAATTCCCTTTATTTTGGATGCAGAAACTCCCACCATCATCCTGAAGCCAGAGGTCAATTTTGAGGCTCATAGGTTTAGTTTCAGATGAGTTATGCCTGCCACAGAAACCATGGCTTACAATACAAAAAGTGTGTGTGTGTGTGTGGGGGGGTGTTCTGCGGATCACATGGGCCAGACTGTTCTAATTCTTTTCATGTATGTCAGTGCAATACCCACAATCATTCTGAAGCTGGTAGCTAATTTTGATGCGCCTAATTTTATTTACAGTGGAGTTAGGCCTGCCACAGACAGATGGACAGATAGATCCTTTTATTGTTTAGATTAACCAGTGTAACATAAAAATGTTTTGGATGGAAAAAAATCTGCAAAACAACTGTATATTGCAATTGCTATTATTTTCTTAAACAATTTCATATTTACCCATGTATGCCTTATAACGGTATTGTTATTTATTTATTTGCAAGTTTTTAAGTTATTTCTCAAAATTTCAAAGTCACATATGACAAAATAAAAACCAATAATCACAAGTGAATGGACTATCTTACAGTTTAAGGATTAATAATTCAATATTTAAATAAAATAACTAGGATATATAATGGTCATTTTGAAATCTTGAACAAAATCAAACAAATCAGTGTTGTGCAAGCTATCAAGTTATCAAAACAAAACAACACTAGGCTGTAAAGTCTTATGAGCTATATTCACAATGGACAACAATCAATGTGACAAGAAAGCAAATTACATATAATATACAGATAATGAGCGCAATAGCACAAAAACCCATCCCCCAACAGAGGTGAAAGTGAACTCGAAGAGTTCAACAGGTAAGTCCGTGTTTATGTTGTAAAGCAGGGGTGGGAAACCTTTTTCCTGCCAAGGGCCATTTGCTCATCATTCGGGGGCCATAATCAGGTGTAGATCTCCCGACGCGGGGAAGGGGGAAGAGGCTAGGGTTGCCAGATCTCCAGCCACCACCTGGAGGTAGGCAACCACAGGGGAGGCCATGCAGAGAAGGCCTGGAGGGCACCCTCGCTCCCCCGCCCTCCCCCCTCCCAGGCGGGAGGGCAGCCTGCGGTGGGCCCCGAGCAAACGAGTCTCCAGGGGGGTGCAGCTGGCAGCCGATCTGCAGGGAAGAAAGGGAGGAAGGAAGGAAAACAGAGAAATGGAGGGGGAGAAAAGGACGGAAGGAGACAGACAAAGAGACGAGGGAGAGAGGGAGAGAAAGGAGAAATAGTGACAGAAAAAGAGTGTCAGGCCTTTGCTGCTTCAGGCCTGATCACTTGACATGACTGTCAGACCATTGCTGGTTCAGGCCTGGCTCTGGCTCCGTGTCAAGCGACCTTGGTTCACATGCCTGTAACTACTGTGTATACTTCCTTTCCTGCAGCTGCCTAGCTGTTTGGTCTACGCTTCATGAGAATTCTTATCTCGGGTTTACCTCATTGTGTTTTCCTCTAGTAGCTAAAGTGCTTTTAAGCTAGAGCTTTCCCTATTGTGGTTATTAGCAGCCTAATGTCAGAATCAAGCATTTACCTGTAGCATCCCAAAAGCAAAGGGGAAGGGGAGTTCGGCAATCCTGCCCTCCTCCCGACTGGCTTGGACGCCAGACTGTCAGCATGCGTTTGACACCCTGAAAAGACTGTTCACTTCTGAACCCATACTCAAACACCCTGACTGCGATAAGCCATTTGTTGTTCAAGTAGATGCCTCCGATGTAGCCATGCGTGGGGGGGGGGGGACTCTCTTGCAACAGGGGGAAGCGGGGCAGCTCCAACCCTGTGCATACCTTTCTAAAAAAATTCACGCCGTCTGAAATTAATTGGCCCATTTGGGAGAAAGAGGCTGCCATGGTCAAACATGCCCTCACGGTATGGAGACATTTCTTAGAGAGGGCTGAGATCCCGTTTGAGGTAAGGACAGATCACAAAAATTTAGAAGCATTGAAGGATACACACAAACTCACTGCAAAACAGGTGCGCTGGGCTGAGTTCTTTTCCAAGTTTCGATTTGTGTTAAAGCATGTCCCGGGGAAACAAAACCACTTGGTGGATGCGCTTTCTCGGCTTCCCCAGTATCAGAGCAAGGTGGAGCGCCCTACGGACTCACTCTTCACCCCGGAACAGTGAGGGGTGATGCAGAGTTTGGCAGTCCAGACTCGATCCCAGGCACAGAAGGCTCCTGCCCCGGAGGAGCCGCCGGAAGTTCTTCCCCCAGTCCGGGAAGATTCTACCGAAGGGTCTCCTCCCTTAGAGGGGCTACCAGACACTTTTTAAAAAGCCTTAATTGAAGCCTGACAAACAGAAAGAGCTGCCAATGAACTACCTGACAAACTGATTTTGTGGGGGGAGTTTTGGTTTAAGGAAACCAAACTGTATGTTCCAACCGCCTTGCAGAGGGAGGTGATGGATCAAGGCCACGGGTCCAAAGTAGCTGGGCATTTCAGCTTTGTTAAAACCCTGCATTTGGTACACAGACAGTTCTGGTGGCCGGGGATGAGAACGGACTTGGACTCTTTCATTTGCAGCTGTCCTACATGTGCTACAGCCAAAAGGGTGGTGGGGAAGCCGCCTGTACTGTTAAAGCCGTTAGAGACAACTTCAGCTCCCCGGGAAGTCATTGCCATGGATTTTATCACCGATCTCCCTCTTAGCTGGGGGAAGACGGTTCTTTGGGTGGTTATGGATCTTTGCTCTAAACAAGTGCATTTAGTCCCCTGCACGGGACTGCCTACAGCCCAGAAGTTGGCTAAGATGTTTGTGTCACATGTTTTCAAATATCACTCATTCCCGCGTAAGATAATTTCTGACCGCGGGGTTCAATTTGTGACTAAGTTTTGGAAGGCCTTTTTGAGGTTGGTGGGGGTTGAACAGGGATTGTCAAGTGCATACCACCCCCAAACCGACGGACAAACAGAACGTGTCAATTCCGTTTTATTTATTTTTTATAAATATTTTTATTGATATTTAACAGTAAGTAAGGGTACAAAAAGAAAAAGGGAATAGGGGGGGAAATGAGCAACAACAAAAGCAGTAAGTTATTCAATTAATATTTTACCGTATAACACTTTGCGCTACCCTCTAGAGTTTTTATTAATACAGTTATTTTCTAATAAAGTGGGTAAAAATTCCACCTTGAGTCCATTGTAATTCTTGGAGTCTTATTATTGTTTTTTTGTTGCCATATAGTCATAAAAAGGTTTCCATTTGTCTCTAATTTGCTTTTGGTTATTCATTTGCAAGGATTCAGTCAGATGTGCCATCGTTATATATTCGTAAGATTTATCCATCCAGGTCTCTATGGTAGGAATTTTATTTGTTTTCCATAAAGATGCCAATACTACTCTTGCCGCAGTGATTAAGTATTTCAGCATATTCTGTTGGTCTTTGTTAATATTCTCCGGAGTTTTACTTAGTAGAAATAATTTGGGGTCATATAATATGCCTTGACCGATAATGCCTTCTAAGTTCTTATGTATTCCCTTCCAAAATTTCTGAACTAATTCGCATGTCCACCAACAATGATAAAACGTGCCCCTGGTTTTACTACATTTCCAACACAAACCCGAAGACCGAGTGTTCATATTTTGAATATCACTTGGCGTCAGGTACCACCTATGCAGCATTTTCAGCCAGTTTTCATGAATCCCTTGACATAACGTAACTTTGAGATTCTTACAGTATAGTTGTTCCCATTCATCCACCGTTATGATCTCATTTAAGTTCTCCATCCATTTGATTTGGCACGCCATCACTTGCTCGTCTTCTGTGTCATATATCACCAATAGTTTGTAGATTTTGCCTAGTAGGTGTTGCGTTGGTTTGCATAGCAACTGTTCAAATTCTGTTTTTATTTTCAGAACCCCCCGTATTAGACAGTTTTCCTGGAACCTTGAAACTAATTGGTGATAAGTTAGCCATGGCATCTGTGGGTAGCTATCCTGTATCTCCTCTAGTGTTTTCAATGATCCATCTATTTTCACCAAGTCCTGATATTGTATTGTTCCATAGTTTTTTCTGTCCACTACTGAGCCAAAGACATTAAAGGGTGCCATCAACAAGGATCCGTTGGAACTTAGTCTTGGTTTGAGTTTTTGCCACACTGTTACCATGTTTTCTATGACTGGGTGACCTGCAAGTTCTTCTAATCTTTTCTTCCAGTTCTTCCCCCATAGCAAATAATGAGCTCCACATTGTAAATTTGCCAGTTCCAATTTAAGATTTCTTTCATTGGTCTGCATAATCCAGTCTTTAAGCCAAACCAACGTTGCTGCTCGGTGATAAATTGTTAGGTTTGGAAGCACCAGTCCCCCTCTTTTCTTTTCAGCTGTCATTATTTTAAATTTTATCCGTGGGCGTTTTTTGTCCCATACAAATTGGTTAATTTTTCGTTGCCACGATGTTAAAATTTTGTCTGGAATTTTAATAGGTATCATTTGGAACAAAAAGTTTAACCGTGGGAGAACATTCATTTTGACTATAGCTATTTTCCCCAGCCAAGAAGTTTTTAATTTAGTCCAAATTTGAAGGTCACGTTCAGTGTTGTTCCACACTGATTGATAATTAGATGCAAACAGCTCTTGATTCTCTTTTGGGAAGAATATTCCTAGATATTTAATTGGTTTAGAGGATATCGTACATCCCGAACTGGCAATTATCTTTGACTCTTCTTCTTTGGTAGTATGTTCCAAAAATATTTTTGTCTTAGTTTTGTTAAGTTTGTAACCTGCTAGTTCACCGTATAATCGGATGTCGTCCATAAGGTCTTTAATACCAGTTTCTGGATGTGCAATTGTTAACAAGACGTCATCTGCATATGCTCTTATTTTAAATTCCTCTCTTTGCGTTTGTAAGCCAACTATTTTCTGATTCGTCCTGATTTTATTTGCTAATATTTCCAGCGTTAGATTAAATAGTAGTGCCTAGTCCCTTTCTCTATTTTTATAGTTTTTGTTAGTGTTCCATTTATTAGTAGTTTAGCATGTTGGTCTGTATATATACTAGCAATCCAATGGAAGAGGTTGTCTTCTTTACTAATACTATAAATTACTTGCTGTATAAATTTCCACGAGATGTTATCGAAAGCTTTTTCTGCATCAACAAAAATAAATGCCAATTTCTCTTTTCTATGTTTTACTAATTCTCTTGCATTGATCAGAAATCTAATATTCTCTGACATATGCCGTTTAGGTATAAACCCTGTTTGATCTGGGTGGATCAGCGTATCAATATTGGCTAGCAGTCTTTGCGCAATTATTGTAGTAAATATTTTATAATCTGTGTTGAGCAGAGATATTGGTCTATACGAGGATGGTAGTGTTAAGTCTGTCCCTTCTTTTGGAATTAGGGTTATATAGGCTTCTTTCCATGTGTCAGGGACTTTATTTTTTTTGTATATTTCATTCATCACGTCTACTAATATTGGCGCCACTTCTTCCACAAATAATTTGTAGTACGTAGCTGTAAGCCCATCTGGTCCGGGTGTTTTCCCACTCTTTAATTTCCTAATTGCTTGTTGAACTTCTTCTATAGTAATATCTTGATTTTAAAAAGTTATATCCTCTTCAGAGAGTTGATTTAAATGATTCTGTTGAATATATTTTTTCATATCTTCCGTTTGTTCATTCTGAGATTGTTTTTTATAGAGACCTTTAAAGTACTCTAAGAAGCTTTGCGCTATCTCATCTTCTTTATATGTTACCCGTCCATTTGTTTTTGCTGAAATTATTGTTCTTTTCTGCTTTTCTGATTTGATCATGGATGCCAAATATTTTCCCGGTTTATTTGCATATGCAAATTGTTTTTGTTTTATAAATTTTAGTTTTTTTGTCATTTCATCCGTATAAAGTAATTCAATTTCGTGCCTTATTCTTTTGATCTCTTTCAAGATTTTCTTACTAACTGTTTGTTGGTGAGTTTTTTCTAGATGTGCGAGTTTAATCTGTAAATCTGTCAGTTGTTTCTCTCTCTCATTCTTGTTCTTTGCATTTATGGAGATAAAGATACCTCTCATATAGGCTTGTGAACAGTCCCATATCGTTGCCTGACTCATATTTGGGGTTCTATTCCTCGTTAAAAATTCTTTAAGCTCTGAACGGCATACATTGACATCTGCCTTCTTATTGAAGAATGAGTCCCCTAGTCTCCATCTAAATGTTGTTTTCATCTTTTTTGCCATTTAATTAAGATTGGGTTATGATCTGATAAGGTCTGGGGTAATATTTTAACATATTCTAAGTTTTTCATCAACGTAGTCGAGATCCAGCACATGTCAATCCTCGAATAGGACCTATGTCTGTCTGAGTAGAATGTGTAGTCTTTAGTGTTTGGATTCTTTATTCTCCAAACGTCTTGCAGATTAAGACATTGCATATTTAATTTGACATTCTTTGGTAGTTTGCCACTTTTTTGATTTTTAGATCTATCCAATTTACCGTCCAATACTCCATTCATATCTCCAATAACAATAATCTCATGTTCAAGATGTTCTTCTAAAGTTGAAAAAAGGTCTATAAAGAATTTTTCTTTTGCAGCCAGGGGCGCATATATAGAGGTTAGTAGTTTTATTTCCCCAGATGAAAGCTGTAGCTTAAGTATTAGTTGTCTACCTTTAGTATCTTTAATCATTTCCAGCACTTTAATGGTAGGATCTCTGATGTATATTGCTATACCACTTTTTTTTTCCGTCGCCGAGGATGCATATAATGTACCGAGACGTTTATCTTTTAATAAATAGTTGTGTTGCTTTTTTATATGCGTTTCTTGGAGACAGATTATATTAACTTTGTATTTGGAAAGTGCGTGGAAGGTCTTCTTCCTTTTTTGTGCCACGTTCAGGCCATTTATGTTAATAGATAGTATTTCTAGGCCTTCCATGTTCTTTATTTATAGGCTGCAGCTTCATCCAGTAGATCTTCTTGGTTTACCGAGTTGTTTTTGTGATTATGTCGAGGTGGGCTTGACCTATCAGATCGATCATCTTTTTTCTTTTTTCTCATTTTAAGATCTACTTCTAATTCTTCTGCTTCTTGCAAATTTCGTATTAATATTCTACCAGTTGGGAGAAGAATACTTAAAAAGTATGTCCCTACCCATCTGTACCTTATCTCCAGATCGCGTAATATCTTACGTAAAGAGTCAAACTCACGTCTTTTTTTCCTCACTGAGAACGGCAAATCTGGGAAAATCTGTATTTCTTTTCCTTTACAGAATAGTGGTTCTTCTCTTTGTTTATTTAGAATGTCTTCCTTTAATCTTTTATCGGCAAATTTTATTAAAATTTCTCTAGGGAGTTTTCTTGTTGTAGCATATTTAGAGTTAACCCGGTATATTTCTCTAATATCAATGGCTTCGTCATCAATTTCAAGTTATGTAGCCAACAGTTGAGTCATAAGTTCTTCTAGTTTTTCTTCTGCCGTGTCTTCTGGACCTTTCTGAAAACGGAGATTGTTCTCTCTTGCTTGCATTTCTGTTAAAGCTAGTCTATTGTCAGTGTCTTCTTGCCATGTGTTATGCTCTACTTGTAATCTCTCTGTTCTGGTTTGTCTCTCTTTGATTTTTTTTATGTTGTCCCTATTTTCCAGAATATCTTTAGTATTCTCCTCTATTTTCTGTTTAATATCTTGAAATCCTGTAACCAATTCCTGTTTAACAGTTTTCATTTCCGTCTGGACATTTAACACATCTTTTCTAACAGAATTACACTCCTTAGTAAGCCTTTCTAATTCGTTGTTTACTTTATCCATCTTAGTATTTATTTGATCCACTTTTGCCTGCAATCTTTCTTCTGTTCCTGTTAATTGATTAGTTAGGGCTGTAAGTTGATTGGCTAGTTTTTCCATTGCCTTCTCCATGTTGGTTTGTGTTTGATGAGCACTTTTTTGCTGTAATTGAGGTTTTACGGTTTCACCTATATTTTGTATTCCTTCTTCCTTCTCCTCGTCCTCTAGGTTTTTCCTTTGACTTGGGGTGCTATTTTTTTCTTTTTTTCTGTTTTTCTTCATTAAATCATATCTATATGTTTTTCGTCTCGTTTGCAACTCTGAATAGGTACCTGACATAAACAGTCGATATATATAGTAGTAGGTAGCTTTAAATTCAATGATTATTTAACCTTATTTAAATACCCAAGTGTTATCTATACCAAATAAGTTGTAGAAAGTATATACATTATACTAATTAATTTATCCGATTAATTCAATTAATTCAATTAATTCAGTAGGATTACTTTAATTTACTTGTCAATGTATTATTTAGGCATACGTTTGTAAAGCTTATTATTGTTGTTACTTTCTAAAGTTTCCCACTCTCCTATCTGCCACAAAGCAGCAAGTTCTGATGAGCTGGGTATAGTTTTACAGGTTGTGCTCCTTAAGGCAGCACCCAGTTTACCCGCAAAGCCTTCTGGGGGTTGTAGTTTTTTTTTTTTTTTTTTTGCTTTGCTTAAAGATATACGTTTCCGGGGGATTCAGTTTCAGGGAGGGGCCAGCTTGCCCTAAAAAAAAAGTTCAGTCGTCTTTCTGGCTGAGGCCCCCCTTGACTGGGCTGGACACTGCCGCCTCTCCACTCTATCGGCAATCAGGGGCGTCTCCGAAATTGCCGCCGCCGTCCTCGCCGTCCTCGCCGCTGCCTCCTCCTCCTCCTCGTGAAGTCAATTCTGCCCGTCCTCACCACTCTAACACCGCAGCCCCGGGAGTCTGTGCCGCCGACCCTGCCTTCCACCCCACCTCAGACGTTATCCTCGCCGTCACCAGTGCTGCCGCTGCCGCCGGGATCCGCACCACGGACCTCGGTCCTCGGCAAGCGCCGCTTCTTCCCGAGGAGTTCCTTGGAGAGTAAGAGAAAAAAAAAACAGGGTTAGTGGAATTCTTATCAATTTAATATCTGGGTTATCTTCACTGTTTGTTTACCTAGGGGGTATTATTGTTGAAAGAAAAGAAAAGAAATAAGGGGAAATGGGGGGGGTTGGAAGGTCGGAGCTAAACAGGACTCGCCTGAAATTGCCTGTTGGTACATCCAAAACCCTTGTTGAGTTGCGACGTTCCTCCTCTCCAGTGAGAGATGGGTTGCTCGAAGAAGTTCTTCGGAAATTCTTCTAACCCGGGGCTAAAAGATAAAGTTTTTAGCCACAATACAGGTAATTTCACACCCGCTCCTGGAAGGTGCGGTCACTCCGCCATCTTGCCCAACCGGCGTCAATTCCATTTTAGAGTGTTATTTGCATTGCTATGTCAATTACCATCAAGATGATTGGGTAGATTTATTACTTTTTGCAGAGTATGCCTACAACAATGCCTCACATCAGTCCACAGGTTTCAGCCCATTCCAGGTGGTGTATGGGAAAGAATTCGGGCCTTTTGGTAAGTGGATATGACAGGGGACGACACCGAAGTGGCTGATTGGGTTAGGATCATGCAAAGTACCTGGCCCTGGCTACAAAAGAATTTAGAGAAGGCCAAAAGAAAATACAAAGCACAAGCAGATAAACACCGCACCCCAGGGTGGGACATGAAGGTGAGGGACCAGGTGTACCTATCCACAAAGAACTTGCGCTCCTTGTGCCCCTGTAAAAAACTCAGTGAAAAATACATGGGACCTTTCCCAATTTCACGGCTCATCAATGACGTCATGGTGAAACTCAGTCTCCCTAAGTCTCTCAGGGGAATCCATCCAGTATTCCGTGTCAGTCTTCTGAAACAACATGTGCCCTCTCCTGAGTGGCATCCCGAGTCCCCTCCCGAGGTCCCAGTGTTGGTGGTGGGAGAACATTTTGAAGTGTCAAAGATTCTCGCATTCGGAGGGGGGCGCTCTACTATCTAGTGTGTTGGAAACATTTAGGTCCGGGCCATGATGAATGGGTGGCAGAGCACAACGTAGCAGCTCCCCGATTAGTTCGTCAGTTCCACGAAGCCTACCACCACAAGCCTCGGCCGGCTGCAGATAGCAAGGGGGGACCCTGGGGGGGGGGCAGAATGTCAGGCCTTTGCTGGTTCAATCCTGGCTCCATGTCAAGCGACCTTGGTTCACATGCCCGTAACTACTGTGTATACTTCCTTTCCTGCAAGATGACTTCTTCAATGTTTGCTTGGAGGACTTAAGGAGCAGGAAGATTGGAATTGACTGGATTCTCTTTTTTGAAGCTGGGATGGAACAGACTACAACCTGGATTTACTATGAAGACCAATTGATTGCAGAAGGGATTTTACTAACAATCTCCAAAGATGATCCCCGACGTTTACTGCTACTGGAGAAAAGAAGAAGATGCTGGAAATTCCGGACAAAGGGATTAATTTAAAAGAGTTTGGTCTTTCTTGCTGATACAATTAAAAGGAACTGGTTAAAAGGACTGGCTAATGGAAATATTACAATATTTGGTATAGAATTAGAATTATAAAATATTTGAAATTAGATGAATGATTTATATAAATTAATATGTTGGAAATGAACGCTAGGGTGAAATGGAAATTTAATAAAGTAATTAATTTTCAGTGGAAGGAGGGAGGTGTAGGGGAAGTTAATATTTTTTCTTGATTTCTTTGTGATATTGGTTCCTATTTGCTTTTATTTTCTAGTGAGTTTCTCAATTGTTATTAATAGGACCATGTTGAGAATATTTTTGATTTAATCCCTTATACATTTTATTAATTTTATGTTGAGCATTAATTTGATGATGTCAGATAGAGCAAAAGTACATTAATTAAAATAGTAAAGAGATTAATCCCGTTAGCAATAGTTTTTACAATTCAATTTTAGATGGAAGAGGGTGAGGGGGAAGTCAATTTATGGTTAATTTTGAAATTTTAAGTGTTTTTTTTTTAGTATTGTTAGTATTGGACATTGCTTTATATGTTAACATGTTAATTAAGAAAATAAAAAATATTATTGTTAAAAACAACAACAACAATGAATAACAGTCAAAAATACATACGTTTCCCATATGTTTTTCCTTGGAAACTCCTTATGAGTCCGTTTCTACTGCATCGCTCTCAGTGTAGGCTGCCTAACTAGAAGTCATAGTACATAGTCTATTAACTAGTGACAACAGGTGCAGCCAATACAAAAATTGAAAAGGTTAGTAACAGCATTAAAGTGATACCAACATAATCAAGAATAGTAATCATTTCTATAATTATATAAAACAGCTCAAATCTAAGTCTACATTTAACAAAACAGGATGGACAGTCTGAAGCAAATGTATAAACCTGGCCTCTTGTTGTAGGAATAGTTCATGCATGTCAATTCTATGGAAAGGACATTGTTAATATTGCTAAAGAATGAAGAAGAAGAAGAAGAAGAAGAAGAAGAAGAAGAAGAAGAAGAAGAAGAAGAAGAATTAGTTTTTATATGTTGACTTTCTCTGCCACTTAAGGAAGAATCAAACCAGCTTACAATCACCCTCCCTTCCCCCTCCCCACAACAGACACCTTGTGAGGTAGATGAGGCTGAGAGAGTATGACTAGCCCAAGGTCACCCAGTTGGCTTCACGTGGAGGAGTGGGGAATCAAACCCGGTTCTCCAGATCAGACTCCACTGCTCCAATGGCTGCTTTGGAAGGTGGACTCTATGGCCTTAAACTCCATTAAAGCCCCTCCTCTCCCAAACCCCTCCCTCCTCAGGCTTCACCCTCAAAATTTCCAGGTATTTCCTAACTCAAAACTAGCAATCTTAGTGTATATCCAAGGAAATGTTACTAGATTGTGATATGCTGCTCTCACCTTACCATCTCAGCACTCAAGTAGGTCACACTTTACACTCACTTCTGTAATAGGTTTATGTTTTGACAGCATTTAACCTGAGATTCATTGGTTTTTACCCTGAGGCAATGACTATCTGGCCTCACATTATGTTAGCAGTAATGTGCAGCTAACCTCATTTGGTACCCAAGGAATAAAACATAACATGTACACATGCCCAAAGTGCTAAGAGGACACAATCCTAAAGGGTTTTTAATCTATCTTACAGTTATAAGTGTTTGTGTGAGTTGCATAGCAAGGGTTTTTCAGAAATGTTTTAGAACTGTCCAGAGATGCTGCCAGACTCAGCATCAGACCCTCTACTGCTGCCACAAGAGACACACCCCTGCTGACGGAGACCCTGGCAGACTCCGGGGGGACAACTCCCGGAGACCCTTTCCTAGCACCTGAACTCCAGGTGCAGACTAGGGTTGCCAGGTGGGTAGTATTGGTGGGCAATTGCCCACCAATCCACCCAGCTGCTCCAGAGCAGTGGCCACATGCACACGCGGGCACACTTATGTGATGATGGCACTTCCAGTTTTACTTCCGGAAGCACAGCATAGCCACGGCTGCTTTAACATTCAAACCCCCCAAATTTGGGGGTTCGAGTGTTAAATTGGCCACGGTGATGCAGCATTTCCAGAAGTAAAACCAGAAGTGCCGTCATCGCATAAGCGTGCTCTCACACACCTGCGGCCTAAAACCTCTTGCTGATTGGGAGGGGGGACCTGGCAACACTAGTGCAGGCAGGGGATCCAGCTGGGGCCCAATACTGAAGTGGCCCAGAGAAGTCAGCAGCCTCCACAGCCTCAGCAGAAGCCAGGTGGGGCTGGAGCCGCCTGCCCAAAGGAAAGCCAGGATAGAAGTCAGGACAGGGACAGAGAAGCCTGCAACAGGGCAAGTAAGCCCATCTGCAGCCTAGACTCAGAGGCCTGGGCTTGTAAAGAGCAGGTAAAAACAGGGGCAGGGTTTGAGGACTGGCAGCCTATCCCATCCAAGCCCTGGAATAATAAGAACAATAGGAAAGGAGGGAGGGCAGCTGAGGGGGAGCCATCCAGCAGCCCCATAGGAGGGACAGGGGACAAGCAAATCACCGCGGAGCCATCTGGACCTATGAAGCCAGGTTACTGGGAAAGGCCAAGGTGGAGAAGAGACACAGCTCTGAAAAGGTAAGAGCTGTGGTCCTGAGGAAAGGAGAATAAATAAATTGGACTTTGCAGGCTCCTAGCCATCAGAATCACAGGAGGGGACCATCAATTACTGGGTCCAAGGTGAACCCTGTGGTTTGTACCTGGCCTGCAGCAGTGTGGGCCAAGGAGGGGATGAGTGTGTCTTGCCTGAGGCAACAAAACACCTTGAACCATCCCTGCCCACTGTTGTGCATATGACCACTCACAAAATGTACTGTTTTTTTTCAGTATACAGATTGCATGAGCAGACAGAGGGGGCCAGGAAACCTCCCAGCAACACCCCCTCTTCCCCACTGGCACTTCATGGGCTGGGGGAAACAGGAAGGATATGCTGGCATGATGGCAACATGCAGCATCACTTCCAGCAAAAACTGAAAGTGACATCATGATCTATGATTCACCTAAAACTCTGTAAGGTTTGAGCAACATCATAATGTTACTTCTGGTTTTTACTGGAAGTTATGTTGCACTCCAGCACAATGCTGGCATGCCTGTCCCTGCCCCCAGATCCTCCCTAGCACAGGATACTAGCATGAATGGGTCTTATACCACACAGGCCATGCCTGACAGTACAGAGAAGCTGCAAGCTGAGCTACTTCATGAGCAAGCCAGTGGTCAGATATATTGAAGAAGGGAGGTTGATGTCCATTCCTGGGGGCCCAGAGATAAAAAGGGGGGGGCTCCTGGCATCCATCTTGTTTGTGCCATGCTACAGCAGCCAATTGGGCAAGTTCAGGTTTGTTTACCATGTTTCTCCTTGGAGGAACATCTGGTATTCCTTGGAACACCAAGAGACCTCCTTAGCATTTCTTTAGCTCTCCTGCAGCAGATAAAACATGTGTTGCTAAATCTCCTCAGGAACAACTCCATTCAGAGAATCAGGATGGACACAAATAATCTCATCAAGTAGCTAGCCAAGCCCTCTGACTCACCCTGCCAGATAGTTTCCCAAGCCTTGCCTTCATCTCCAATTCTATAGCCACTGATCTGAGGTACGTAGCTAAGAGTACCCAGGTATAGTTTCTGAACTCCCTCATCTCCTATGCCATTCTCCTTCCAACTCCCAATCCAATCTAGAGCAATCAAACTTTTGCGTACTGGCAATAACAAGCCATTTCCAGACATTGCCATCCTCTCCCCACATTCTCCCTCCTCCCAGCCTACCATGGGCTGCTGTTCTGGAGACTGGCTCGGCCTTGGCAGAGTTGGCCTTGACAGCCCTCCTCCCCATATTGACACCAGGCTTATTCCCCTCCAGGAGTGGCCTTTGTTGACAGCGGGCTGGGTGGCTGTAACTTAAGCCATGCCAACGACAGCTTTGTCTGTTGCAGAGCCTGCATCTCCATCTCCAGACACCTCCCAACATCTGTGCTAGCCCTGTCTGCCCTCTCCCTCCTTGCTCCACACCGCACCACTGCTGTATGCTGTCTTCTGCTAGGCAGGGAGGGGTTGCTGGCTCTTCCTCCTGAGGAGGTAAGTGTGTTCACAGCCACTCCCAGACAGCTGAGTTTATGGAGAGTGCTTGTCCTTTTTTCAAGGAGTTTAGGGCAGCGCACAAGATACTGCACTCCCCTGCTTTTGCTTTAACCTCAGAACAGCACCATAGGTTAGGATGAAAGGGAGTGAATGGCCTGAGGTTACCTAGGAAGCTTCATAGCAAACTAAGGTTTTGAATCCTGATCTCCAAAGTCAAATGCTACATCATCACTTGTCACTGTGCCATACTAGCTTTAAAGTTCTTTGGAGTTGGGATCTAAGAAGAGGCCTCAGATGTCCAGCAATCTCTCCTCCCACTCACATTCTTCTGTTCTTTGCCTGCCAGTACAGTAACATTGTTCCTTTTTTGCGGGTGGAGGATGAGGGTGGGTTTTTATGGTTTAAACTTGTTTGAAAGCTATGTTAACTACTAGGAATAGTGGGATGAGAGGACTTACATGAATAAACAATACAAGGATCTAAATCCTTAACTTGGCTTGGTAGCACCTAGATTTTTGCTGATCCCAATAAAGAAGATGTGATGCATCAAACTAGAGGAGACAGAAATCACACCATAGTCACTAAAATGTAAATTGAATGCATGTGTAGCCACAATTCAGATCAAGACTCCATAGGAAGGGAAGTGCTTACTGGGCAATTATTAGCATTTCAAAGGGGGAAAGAGGTTTTTAAAAAGATTTAAAACTTTCCCTTTTAAAACTGCCAATAACCGTGCCAGGAACCTGACTTTGATTGGTGAAGGATTAAATATCTTCTGCCCTTCCTGCATGCCCCTGATCCAGAACTGCAGTTGAACATGCAATTTATTTTTTACAACCAGGCAGATCTCTTATACCCATTTTGGCCCTGAATCGTAGCCCAGCTGTGTGGAAAACTCCAGCTGAGAAGCAGTCCAAGCAGAAGGAAAGGAGTGGCAATTTTTTTTTACACTACTCATGACAGCAGAATGGGAGACAGACAGAAGTGATTCATTCTCACAATCTATCACAAAGTTGTTCTGGGCAAGCCCTAGGGAATGAATTTGAATTTTGCAATATTGGAATAATCCTGGCAGCCTGAACTCTAACTTATTCATAGCAGTGGGTATTTCTTTTGTATTTCTTCCTTTGGGCACTAAAATTTGATAAGCTGATCCCAGCTCCTGAGATATGTTCTCATTAATATTGAACACAGTCCCTATAAGCAAATCTGGTCCTGTAACAGCTAGGGTAAATTCGGTAAATTTCAGGCTTGGGTTTATTGGGCCTAATTTTTTTCCGGTAAACCCGGAATAAGATGAACACCCATACCAGTAAATATCAGCATTCAGCTTATTACCAGGTTTACTGAAAAAAATGGGCCCATTATAGTCTATAGGGATTTTTTCGAGGCTCCTGGGGGGCATTTTTGGTGGTAGAGCCCCCAAATGTGCAGCATGGCTGCAAGGGACTCTCCTTAGACAGTCACCAAAGTTTGGTGAACTTTGGGACAGGGGATCCAATTTTATGGGCCCACAAAGGGGTCACCCCCATCCTCCAGGCATTTGCGAGCCAAGCTGTCCATCGGTTTTCAGGACCAGAAGTTCAACATGGTTGAGGACTGGCAGAAAGAGCCAATTGCTAGGCTGGCACCACAAAGTCTGGGGTCTGTCTTTGTATCGGGGGCCCATAGCATGATGTCCATGCAAATTAGCTTCCAAACTGAGGAAAAAGGCTTACATGCAAGATAAATAAGGCATGGGAAACATTTCTTTTGGTGGCAAATGACATCCTGTGGACAGTCCTTTATTGTGGTCATCAAAAATCTGATTTCAAGAGATGGTCACAGTGCGGGGAAATGAAGCCTCTACTCAGGGTTACCTTCAGTTTGAGAGCAGGTTTTCAGGGGGAGTGAGATCAGAGCCAGCCGAAGTCTCTACCATGGGGGCTGCTCAGAAGGAGATTGCTCATCCACATGGATGAAGAAATCTCCTTCAGAAGCCTGGTGGTAGCAGGAGTCAAAGTTGGAGGGTATATCCCTCCAGACGGGACTTGGTGAGCCCCGTCTTTTAAAAAAACCTTATGATTGATCAATATCAACCCACTGAATTGTGATGATGATGGATGGTTGTGTGATTGGAAGGTTGGTTAGACCAAGTTGGCTCCAATTACACAATCACTACCTCAAAAGGGCCCCAGCTGTGGGACACTAACAAAACCAGTAAAAAAAAAGAAAAATGAAAATGGGAGAAAGCACAGAGCTGTGCCTCTGAGCAAAGGCGAATAGCTGAACCTTAAAAAGCTGGATATATTTCAGGAATCGCCTATTTGGCTTCAGGAAGACCCCCAGGTTTTGGTGTTCGGTAAACCCGAAGCCCAAAAATTACCGAAACGGCCAATTTTGGGTTTATTTTCAGTTTGGGTTTATTGATATGCACAACCCTAGGAAAAGCCCATTCCTGAGGGGGAGGGCTGTGCCAGTGGCTGGAGGCAGCACAGCTGCACTGCCTCCAAAGGAGGTTTCCCCCCACTGAAACCAAAATATTGCCCTTACCTGAAAAACCAGTGCAACCACTCCATTGGGTTGCATGGGGATACGCCACCTCAAAAAGTAGCATATCTCCAGGTAAGGGCAAAGGGGGCATTCCCAGGCCAAAAGGGCTTAGGGGGCTGCCTAAAGGTGGCTCTTCCCCTGCCCTGGCATGGGAATGCCCCCAGGAGGACGACGCATAGAAGTGCGCTGTCCAGAAACCAGCGCGAGGCTGTGCTGGCGTCCCTGGGCAGCACTGCCACAGAAGCACCAGAAGAATGGCATGTGCCCCCCCCCACACCGGTGTCTGTGCCACCCTGGGGGCATAAGTGGCATGGGTGCTGGTGCAGGGGCCTGGATGCCGGCACAGCACCTTCCTGGTCTCCTAAGGACTTTTGTCCTTTCGGCTCAGGAATGGGCTGTAAGAGACTCATTCATAGTAAAAAATAATTTTTCCACTGAAAACACAATGCTCACAGGAATGTCGGTCACTTCACAGTGCCTTAGGAGGGTTATGGTGGATATAATAGCTTGCCACCGTCCTTTTTTACAATGCTTTCTATATTCATGTCCATCACTGATCACTGCACATAGCTTCTGGCCTGCATTTTCATTTAAAAACTAACTGAATGTGCTGCATACCTATCTGTCCTCCTGGTTTTAGAATTGCTATATGATTTCGCCAGCATCAGAAAAACAAAGCAGAACAAAAGCCTTCCTCTTTAGGGTGGAGCACAGAGTCTAGTCTCAGAAAGTTATTCTCATAATTCCAGGTGTGCTTCTTCAGCAGATAAATGTCACTTTTGTTGAACATTTTTGAACTGAACTAGAAGATTCAAATTACAAACAAAGGCAAAATTTAAAATATGTACGGGAAGACAAATATTTACCTACCCCCATCTGGGTTTGGAGCTCACTTTTTTCACAGGCCTTCAGTTGAACAGTAGCAAAATTGAAAGCAGTTTACATCTGTAGTTCTACAATTGTAGTAAAAAAAATTACAGCAAGACACAACACTTCTGACCTCAGACATGCTTTTCTGGAGGATAAACATCTTTTCAAAAGCAGTAGAAAAGAGCAAGAGTCCAGTAGCACCTTAAAGAGTAACAAAATTTCTGGCAGGGTATGAGCTTTCATGAGCCACAGTTCACAGCTCATACCCTGCCAGGAATTTTGTTAGTCTTCATGGTGTTAGTGGACTCTTGTTTTTTTACTATGGCTAATGACAGACTAACACAGCTACCCATCTTGATCTATCTTTTGAATAGTTTCTGGAAGCCTGGGAGCAGCAGGCTTTCACGGGGAGGCAGGTTCAGCCAACATTGTTTCCAAGATGCTTCCAGTGTGGAGGGCTATCTTTCTCTTCTCCCCACCCCATCTTGATGCCAGGACCAGATCTTCTTTGCTTGTCGCCTGAGGCCAAGGAATGCTTTCTAGCCATTAAAACTACATAGGACAGTGAGCAGATCTAATCTCATCCTATTAACTGCGCTGTTTCAGGAAGAGGCTGCATCTGATACCTGGCCATCAGATCAGCCTTGTAATTAATCATTGTGCCTTTAGCCACCTTCCCACAAGCCTACTATACTAGCATCTTATCAGGAAAAGAGTCATGCCCAGATTAACCTTAGACCTAATGACTCATGGTACTATTACACCTTTCAGTGAATTGACGAGGGTGTAACTTTGTGTAGGGTGCCACTGTTAGTAATCTAATTTATTCCCCAAACCCTGAACCAATCACTCCTTTAGCCTGTCATATTGCAATCTGAACTCACCCACACACACACTTTCCCCCTTCTCCTTTTAAAGCCTGGGAAGAAAATAATTGTTTCATTTTTGAACTCAGCTCCTTTCTCTATTACTAGCATGAGAACCTGCCTCACAACCTTAATCTGATTGAGTCCAAGCTGTCTGTGAGGTTTCTCGTTGTCCCGACAAAACTCCAATAACCCCAGGCACTCAGTGTTTGTTCAGAAGTAACCAAAGATTTATTGTATTTCCTGGACATTCAGAAAAGCTCATGGCTCTGGGAACAGCATAAAGACTTTAATGAGCATACATTCCAGTGGTGTCTGGTTATAGCCTGCCCAGTTCCCATCCCCCTTTGTCCAGGTGTCTTATCTCCCCGCAAGGTCACTCTTCTGCTGAGCTGTGTGAATCCATCACACACTCCCCCTACACCACACAGCCCCACCTTCCCAACTCCTGCCTGGAGAGTTCAGATTACCACATCACTACATTCTTATATATGTATATACATTCTTATATACATTCCCACACCACTAAATTCTTATATACCGGTACATTCTTATATACCGGTACATGATGACAGGCATTGAGAACAAACAATCATGACACTGTCTCTGTTTGTGTAGCTGTGGAGTACCCACTGACTCACAGCGCATCTCTCTGCTTCTTTGCCCCTTCAGAGTATTTTGGATTTTTTGCTGCCTAGACACTTAGACCCCTGCCTCTACACTTGAACCTCCAGTTCGACTAAGGAAGTTAATAGTGCTTTCTCTCTCTGCCTTTTTTGGTCTCTTGCCTCCATTCAAGTGAAGTAACTTGAACAGTTTTGGAGTGCCTGGCTCACTGGGTACCACAAGTGCTGGGTACCACAGCTGGGTACCACAGTGAACTATTCAGATTTGTTTATTTACAAGTGGGAACCCACATGAAACTTGTGGGGAGGATGCATCCCTTCCCCCTCTTTGCTTCCTTCTGTCTCCCTTTTCTAACAGTCTTCCTTCTCTTTCTCACCCCCTCCCCTTCTGTCAGTCTTCCCCCTATTTCTCCTCTCCCTTTATTTGTCAGCCTATCCCCCTCATGACTTTCTCCCCCACTCTTTATCCATCAACCTACCCCCTTTCATTTGCCCCACTCCTTCTCCATCAATCCCCCTCCCCTTCTGTGTCAACCTATTCCCCTATTTCTCATCCCTCTTTCTCCCTCTTCCGTTATCTGAAAACCTACCGCCTCTCAATTTCTCCCCCTCCAAATCTCTGACAATCCCCCCTCTCTTCTCCCATCTGTCTTTCACTCCCCTCCTTGATCACCAAGCCTGGTGCAGCTTCAGCTCTCAGCAGACACTTTTTGCAGAAAAATCTGTTTTGTGTCAGTGTGGCCTCGATCTGCAGATTTAGATATGCTGCCTTTCCAGAGACCTCCTTGATATTATGTTGACTGCTTGCATTTGCTAATTCTCCAGCCCAGGCATTTGCATTATGCCCCTCAATAAGCATTATTCTGAGCTCACTCTTTTTAGATTGTCAGTGTTCCTTCCAAGCTTGTAGAGTCACGTCACTACATTTTCAAATATCCCTTATCACCACTGCATGGAACATTGTCCAGATTGGAGGCATTCCTTAAACTGGCTAGGGAATCTATTTCTTAGAATAGAAAAAAGGAAGTGGAAGAGAGGTTTCGTATGATTTGTGTGTAGATTTGTTTTCTGATTGGAAAATGGGGCACATTCACTCTAACATGGTACATGTGTCTCCTAACTAATAATAATAATAATATGGCATACACATTTGCTTAAGAATGGTTATGGGCTACTGTACAACAAGTATGTATCAGTCCTAAGTCCCTCAAGATACAAATGTTTTGTGGGATTTGGAGGTGTCAGACAAGTGGGATTTCAAGGGAATCAAAGAGTCCAGTGACTACTGCTGGTGAAAGATGCAAGAAAGAACACACTGGGAAACATCCTAAATGCATCAGTTCTCTGCAATCTAAGGCCCCTCAGGGGTGCATTTGGACTGGTGTCCAGCATCTTACTCATTCGTAATGCGTCTGAATCCTGATCTTGCAAAAATGTCTTTAATATAATTTACAGAAATGTTCTAAGCTTGGATCCAAAAATTACTTTCTAACTAGATAGCAAGTGTATAAATTCTTTATTTTAGAAATGTTTAACCTTCCCTTGTAAATCCAGACTGATTTGTTCCTTCAGCAGGACTTTCAACAGACACTTTCCAACACTGATTTTTCCACCTTCGGTTTCTTTTCCTACCATGGAATTCCTATTTTTCCCATCATAGTAAACTTTTCATTCAACATTCTCCAAAGATAAGCTATCCAAAAGCCTCAGGGAGGTTTGATTGCTGGGATGACTATCACAGCAGCAATATTTAGATCCTATGAAATTTGTTCTCAGAGGCCTTTAGGCCTTCATACCCTGAATTAAGCCAGATATAAACCAACCTCTCCCTCCCTTTGAGTCTTCACTGGAGAGAATGAAATGCAAATCAGATTCCTGTTTCACTATTTTGCCATCTTGTAGATTCAATATTCTTTCCCCCCTCACTGAATAGATGCCTTTGAGGTCAAAGCAGCATCTCCATTTCCCTACACACACAGCATACACTTTCCGCATTAACAACCTACACAATGCTAAAATATTTATGTACAGAGACAAAACTCTTCTTTCGCTTGTTGCTAATGATGTTTGCTTCCTTTTCTAATGCCCTCTTTGTTGAAATGACATGTATGATTGCCCAGCTTAATACTATTCATCTCTCTCAATCTTAATAAAAATCTGCCAAGCGTTCTGTCCCTGAGAGCTTTAATCCAGCTAATATCTTTAATGAGCTCGTCCACATCAACTCAACTTGCTGATTCGGCTTTGGGCTTAAATTTGCTCTCCAGATGCGTAACCCCCCCCCCAATTTTATACTAAACAAGCTGCTGATTAAACTACAAATAGCAACAGGGCAGCCGTTGGCATCCAGGGCAGGGTGAGAGGGTTGGGCTGACATGCTGGGGTTGCAGATATTGTGATAGTGTCATCTGTTATTTTATGTTTTCTGAATGTGTGCTTTAACTTTAAGGCACCAGTAACTGTCCTTCACAACTGAATTACTCATGATGTTGATATAATCCATGAGGTAACAATATCAAAGTCTGCAAATGCTCTCTAATAATGCAGCTGCTTGAAAATAAGCCCCATGGAACTTAGTTGGACTTACACCCAAGGAAATATACACTGGATCAGAGTAGTGTAAGATCTAGGGTTGCCAGCTCTGCATTGGGAAATACCTGGAGATTTGTGGGTGGGGCCTGAGGGGAGTGGGGTTTGAGGAGGGGAGGGACTTCAATGGGGTACAATGCCTTAGAATCCACCTTCCAAAGTGGCCATTTTTTCCAGGTGAACTGGAAAAAATGTCATGGAAGATTTTAATTACCTAGATATCTGTGGAAGTCCAAATCTCCTAAAAATGCAAGATCCAATAAACTCCTGACTTGTTGCTGACTTCCTATTCCAGAAAGTAGACGGAAACAAGGGGAACTGCTATCTCAGACTTGATTCTCACCAACAGGGAAAAACTGGTTGATGAGGTTAAAGTAGTAGGCACCCTGGGTAGCAGTGACCATGTAATCTTGGAATTTACAATCTTGGGGAAAGGAAAAACTGTACGTAGTCAGACATATAGGTTGGACTTTAGGAAAGCAAATTTTAACAAATTTAAACTTATGCTGGGTAGAATCCCATGGTCAGAAATACTTAAGGAGACGGGAGTTCAAGAAGGGTGGGAGTTTCTTAAAAATAAAATACTGAAGACTCAATCCCAAACCATTCCTATGAGAAGGAAAAATGGGAGGAGCCTAAAGAGGCCAGGGTGGTTCCATAAACAGCTTTTAAAAGATTTGAGAAATAAAAAAGACTAATTTAGGAAGTGGAAGGAGGCCCTTATAACCAAAGAGGAATATAAACAAATAACTAGTGCTTGTAGGGAGAGTGTTAGGAAAGCTAAAGCACAGTATGAGCTTAGGCTAGCAAGAGATGCTAAACGCAACAAAAAAAGGTTTATTTTCCTATGTACAGAGTAAGAATAAGAACAAGGACATGATAAGCCCACTGTGGGGACCGGAAAGTGAAATTGTAACAGGAGATGAAGAGAGGGCAGAACTCCTCAATTCCTTCTTTTCCTCAGTCTTTTCTTGTGAGGGAGGAGGTGCTCAACATGGCATAAACAAAACACATAATGATGGAAGGGAGTTGCAGCCTAGGATTGGCATTGGAGTAGTACACAAACACCTAATTTCTTTAAAGGAAACAAAGTCCTCAGGGCCAGATGAACTGCATCCAAGGGTACTCAAAGAACTTGCAGATGTAACTTCTGAGCCTCTGTCCATTATTTTTGAAAATTCTTGGAGAACAGGTGAGGTGCCAGAAGACTGGAGGTGGGCAAATGTTGTCCCCATCTTCAAGAAGGGGAAAAAGGAGGACCTGGGTAATTACCGACCCATCAGCTTGACTTCTATACCAGGAAAACCTTTTGAACAAATCATCAGTCAGTCCTTGAGCATTTAGAAAAGATGGATCGAATTACTAAGAACCAGCACGGGTTTCTCAAGAACAAGCCGGACTAATCTTATCTCCTTTTTTTGAGAAAGTTATTACCTTGCTGGATCAGGGGAATGCAGTAGACATAGTTTATCTTGATTTCAGTAAGGTTTTTGATAAGGTTCCGCATGACATTCTTGTTGACAAATTGGGAAAATGTGATTTAGATCCTATTACTGTTAGGTGGATCTGTAACGGGTTGACAGATTGCACCCAAAGAGTGCTCGTTAATGGTTCCTTATCCACTTGGAGAGGAGTGACTAGTGGAGTTCCTCAGGGATCTGTCATGGGCCTTGTGTTGTTCAACATCTTTATAAATGATTTGGATGAAGGAATAGAAGGGATGCTTATTTAATTTGCAGATGATAATAAATTGGGAGGAGTAGCAAATATGGTAGAAGACAGAGCCAGGATACAGGATGATCTTGACAGGCTGGAGAATTGGGCTAGAACTAATAAAATGGACTTCAACAAAGACAAATGTAAAATTCTGCATTTAGGTAGGAAAAATCAAATGCATAATTATAGGATGGGGGAGACTTGTCTTAGCTGTAGTGCGTGAAAAGGATCTTGGGGTGTTAGTAGACCAAACACTGAACATCAGTCAGCAGTGTGATGTGGTAGCTAAAAAGGCAAATGCAATCTTGAGCTGTATCAACAGAAGTATAGTGTCCGGATCACACAAAGTGATGGTATCACTTTGCTCTGGTTAGACCTCAGCTGGAGTACTGTGTTCAGTTTTGGGCATCGCAATTTAAGAAGGATGGGGACATTCTGGAACATGTCCAGAGGAGGGCAGCAAAGATGGTGAGGGGTCTGGAGACCAAGTCCTATGAGGAAGGGTTAGAATCATAGAGTCATAGAATCATAGAGTTGGAAGGGACCACCAGGGCCATCTAGCCCTGCACAATGCAGGAAATTCACAACTACCTCCCCCCTCCACACCCCTAGTGACCAGAAGATGGCCAAGATGCCCTCCCTCTCATCATCTGCCTAAGGTCACAGGTTGAAGGAGCTGGGTCTGTCTAGCCTGAAGAGGAGAAGACTGAGAGGGGATATGATAACCATCTTCATGTACTTGAAGGGCTGTCATATAGAAGATGGTGCCGAGTTGTTTTCTATTGCCCCAGAAGGTCGAACCAGAACCAACAGGTTGAAATTAAATCAAAAGGGTTTCCGTCTTGACATTAGGAAGAATTTTCTAGCAGTTAGAGCAGTTCCTCAGTGGAACAGGCTTCCTTGGGAGGTGGTAAACTCTCCTTCCCTGGAGGTTTTTAAGCAGAGGCTAGATGGCCATCTGTCAGCAATGCTGATTCTATGACCTTAGGCAGATCATGAGAGGGAGGGCATCTTGGACATCTTCTTTCCAAGAGAGCCAGTGTGGTGTAGTGGATAAGAGCGGTGGTTTGGAGCGGTGGAGTCTGATCTGGAGAACCGGGTTTGATTCCCCACTCCTCCACATGAGCGGCGGAGGCTAATCTGGGGGCTAAACAAATTCACACTGGATTTGTTTCCCCACTCCTACACACGAAGCCAGCTGGGTGTCCTTGGGCAAGAGACTCTCTCTCAGTCTCACCTACCTAACAGGGTCTGTTGTGGGGAGGGGAAGGGAAGGTGATTGTAAGCCAGTTTGATTCTCCCTTAAGTGGTAGAGAAAGTTGGCATATAAAAACCAACTCTTCTTCTTCTTCTGAGCATGGAGTAGGGAGTCGCTGGGGGTGTGAGGGGGAGGTAGTTGTGAATTTCTTGCATTGTGCAGGGGGTTGGACTAGATGACCCTTGTAGTCCCTTCCAACTCTTTGATTCTATGATTTTATTATCTCCGTCACCTGGAGATTAGTTGTAATAGTGGGAGATCTGCAGCTACCACCTGGAGGTTCAACCAAGAAACAGCAGTAAAGTGCTTACACCCAAAGTTAGAAAATGCCAAACGTGTAATATAGAAAAACCACATACAAATATTCCTTAAATAACAATAGTTACAAAGCAAAGGAAAAGCTCAACAAGAGTCCAATACCAAATTATTCCTTGAGACCAAAGTCCATAGTAGGTTAATCTCCCCAGAGTGAGGTAAATAGAAGTTGAGCTTTTAGATAAGATGCAATGATTGTGAAGTTGATGCGTGGTTCCGTTGGATCCTTTTAGGACTGAAAAGGTAATAACTGTGACTCTTTCGTATATACAAGACAGGGATCTAGGTCTTGTATATACGAAAGTCTTCGTCAGGATTCAGGTGGTAGTGGTGCCATGCAGCCCAAACGGTACCTAAATTGGTATAGACTGGAGGGGGGGCAAACACAATTTTTTCTTTATCCTCAGGTCTCATGGGGATCTGCCAGTACCCTTTTGTAAGGTCTAGTGCTGAGATGTACTGTGCGGACCCTAGTTGATCTATAAGGAGTTCAGCCCGAGGCATAGGATAAGCATCAAATTGGGGAAGCTTATTGACCTCACAGTAGTCAATACAAAAATGGATACTGCCATCAGGTTTTGGGACCAGCATGATTGGACTCCTCCAAGTGCTCATGGAAAGTTCGATAACCCCTAGATCTAACATTTTGGCTACCTCCTATTCTACAGCAGCCCAATGTTGGTGAGGAATGGGTCGCCAGGGAGCCTTTTTCTAGGGGAGTCCTCATGGCATGCGAGTCCCACTGTGTGTCTGGGTTTTAGAGAAAACACATGGGGCGGTCCACAACAGCCTGCCCAGCTGCTCCTTTTGTCTTGGGGTAAGGGCCTGATCAATCTTAGGAAGGCTATCCTCACTACCCATCCCTTCCCAGGACACTTCTCCCTTGGGGAGCTCCAGGGGTTCTTCTCCTAGGTTGCACTCCACCTCCCTCTCCTCCTGGGGAACTCACTCCTTTAGATTGTTTATGTGGAGGTGCTAGCATTGCTAATGTGTAACCCCCACACTGGACCTCATAAGAACAAGGACCCAGGACTCTCGTCACCTCATAGGGCCCTTGCCAGGGACTTTTCTCTCCACAATCATAATAGTCTTTTTGGGCCTATTGGGTGCATGCTAGATTCTGGAAGGCTATTGTGCAGGTTGTCATGAGGTGTACCTGCAATTGTCTCACGTATTCGGATGTCTTTCTTCCCTCACCTGGACCCTCATCTCCGATTAGCTGCCCCTCTACAAGCCCATCAAGACCTGGGGGGTCTTCTCAGACAGCAAACAAAATGGGGTTGAGGTACAGGTCCCACTGGTTAGGATGCTCCCCTGCCAACTTTCAGAGCATGGTTTTGAGGGTCTGGTTTAAACATTCTACCAGCCTGTCAGTCTGTGGATGGGTCACTGAAGTGAATATTTGCCAAACTCCTAAGGCTCTACACAATTGATGAGTGATGGCGGCCCCATGATCCATCATGACTTCCCAGGGTAGTCTCACTTGTAAAAGAAATGGACCAGAGCTCGACAGATGCCTGGGGTGTGCAGGGTTCTAAGAGGAATGGCTTCGGGATATCGCGTGGCATAATCAATTATGACTAATGGGTACCAAAACCCTCATGGGGCCCACAAAGGGTAAGGCCCCACAAAGTCTGTGGCGATTTGATCAAATGGGGTTTGAATGATGGGCAAGGACTGAAGTGGGGCCCTGGGGGTGTCCTACCATCCCACTTCTGACAGGAGCAACAGAACGCCTTTACAACCCGGGAGATGTCAGGCCAAAAAAAACGAGCCTGAAGGTGGGATAACATATTCTTCATCCCTTGGTAACCTGCTCAAGAATGGTCATGGCTAAGCTCCAACAGACTCCTCCTATAGGGGTGGGGGGGCAGTATTTGGCAGACTCCCCTCCCCTTCTCTTTGGTCACCCTATATCACACCCCCTTCTGCCAGCTGATATGAGGCCATCTTTGGACCCTCTGCTTGTCTTGGATGCCTCCTTCACTCACCGTCACTAGCCTATGGAGACCTGCCAATGACAAGTCCTGGGCTTGAGCTTCCCTGAAGTCGGGATCACCTTCCCAGTCTTGGGCTCTGGGGTCCAACCGATCATGTTCTGGTTGAGTGGCGGCGGACTTGTCAGCGGTGTCTCTGGAAGTTCCTGGGAGCTCATCATCCACAACCTCTAGGGTGAGGGTTTCCTTTCCTTTTAGAAAACAACCAATCTCTTCCAACATACCCTGGGAGCAAGGAGCATCTTGTCCTATCAGCATCGGGTAAGGGAGTACAGGAACCCAGGCCACTTCTATAGGATAGGAGCAATCCTCCCAGACTACCGTGGTGCCTACCACGGGGTAGTGATGCACATGGCGATGCAAGCATGACACTGTGGTTGTCGGGAGCACGGACAGGTCCAGAGGCAGCAAATGGTCTAACACCATTGAAATTGAGGACCAGCTGTCCACCAGGGCCTGGAGGGGTCTACCCTGAAGTAGGAGCAACACGACTAGAGGGGACTGGCAATCAGTTGGTGGGTTCCTCCCAGCCTAAGTCACATTCCATCAGGGGACACTCTACGAAAGTGTCCCCATTGACCACAAGTGTAACAGGTCTGCAGGCCCCTTTACTTCTTTAACTGGGCCCTCTTCTTTGTCCCTTGCTGAATGTGGCAAACCTCGGACTGCCCCAAGTGGGATCCTGTGGGGTCTCGAACCAGACAGGGTTGGGATCTGGGGATTCAACCAGGCCCTGCTTCCTCTTGGCATGCCTTCCATCAGGCATGGGCAGTTTCTGTTCGCACTGCCTCCTTGGGTACCTCACATTGCTCAATCAAGAGTACATTTTCCAAAAGAGCCATGGCATCTTCCAAGCTTGGAGATTTATTGCACAAGATCCACTCTCAAATTTGGAGGGGACCACCTGTACGAGTTCCTCCAGCACTATCCTATCTACAATGGCTTTACTCTTGGGTACAGCCAGTGATAAGAAGAATCTCTCAGAGCTGTTACAAAGGCCCTTGGAGGCTCGTCCCTCTTCCACAGTATGGATCGGAATTTCTGGTGGTACGTCTCATCCAAGATGGCATACCGCTCCAATATGACAGCCTTCAAATGATCGTAACATCCATTCTCTTCTTTTGGTAGAGCCTTGAGGCCAGCTTGAGCTGGACCTGTAAGATAGGGCCCCAAAGTGAAGGACCACCTATCTCGGAGCCACCCCAAAGCCTCAGCTGTCCTCTCAAAGGCCTCAAGATAGCCATCCACCTCATCATCTGGCCCTAGTTTGGTTGACTGGATGGCAGGCATGAGAATGGATGCATTTCCGGAGTCGGGGTTTCCTGTCATGAGGGCCAGATGTCCTGCTTCGAGGGTCCAGCATGCATACTGTAATAATGCCATTGGGGCCTCCTGTTGTTGCTGGGCCATGTCAAGGATCAGGGGCTGTTGGGCTTCTTGCTGCTGTCGGACCAGGTCCTGCATCATCCACCCCTAGGGCTTTGCCAGCCAGTGGCCAAACCGGTTGAAATCCATGGGAGGCCCTGGCTTTGGCTTGCTAGGCTCCATTATGGGAGACTAGACTGGGGTTGCAGCTGTTAGGATAGAGGGGTCTTAACAGCGGTCTACTCCCTTTCCACCCTAGAGGGTTTGGGAGGCAGGGCGCGGGCCATTTGGCTATGGCCCCTGTGCCCACATTCTCCACCACTTTGTTGCACTGCTGCCTTGTCTCCGCCTTCCCAGGGTTGTCTGGCCTGGTGAGGGCCCAAGCTGAGGAAGCCTCTTCGGCCCCAGACCAATCCGAGGGGGAATCTCTTCCCCCTCAGTGGCTCCAGGCTGCCTTCTAGTCAGATAGCCCCAAGCAACCTTTAGCATCCTCCTCAGCCTGGGCTCCCCTCTGGTCTTATATTCTCTTCAGGCCAGAGAGGCCCCTTCCCTGTTCCACCCCTGCCCGCCCCCCAGAAGTTCTTAAAAGGGCCTCCATGTGCATGCTTGCTCCAGCCCCATGTGGATAGCCCAACTGCATTGCTTCTCGCCACCCCGCTCTAGCTCTCCTGGCTATCAGCTGTTCAGTGGGGTGAGGCATGGCTTCTGGTGGCATCTTCCTCCCAGCTGCTGCTTTGGGCGGCTATCATGCCATGCCTGGAACGCGGATGGCAGCAAGGCTTTGGGTCTCTCCTGATGAGCCTAAAAATGAGAAGGAGCCCTTTTCTGCCTGTTCTTTCCCAGGTGGCTTGGGTCATTGCTCGGCCGGCTGCTCCAGGGCCAGAGAAGGTGAGTGGTTTGCATGCCCAGGAACCCAGGATGCGAGGGAGGGGCAGCATCCCAAGACACAGGAACAGCATTGGTCATGCTCCCAGGTTGGTCATGCTCCCTGTTTAATCACCACCTGCACAGATTCTAAACATAAACATATTCAATGATAGCAAACAGCACAGATGCCATGCTAGCCACAGCCATGCCTGTAGGACGTTGTCAAGGTCTGTGGTCCCACCCACATGGCAGAGCTCCATTTGTCAGGGAAGCCCCTGAGCCACGTGTGGTAACTGTCAGGCACCGGCCTGGTTCTCAGTGGTTAGGCCAGATGGTGCTCCAAGGTCAAATTGTTCAACTTTGTTATGTTTTGTCTCACTCTTCTCTGGGAACAAGGGCTATCTATGGGTTGCCGTAGCAACCAGGAGTCGTCCAGAAAGTTCATTTCAACTTTATATCTACTGTACTCTCATTCCTACCGCCATTAGTATCCTTGCTATTTCCAAGTTGGTTTCTGTAACTTGCTGCATATTTTCCATTAAATCAATCTTCTAAGGAGAACCTGCCTAGAAGTCGTTTGTGGGATTTGTCTGGCGAGCCCAGAGCTGACATTAAGATACTAATCCAAAATATCTCTTCGTGTCTACTGCGACTGCCCGCGCCCTGGCAGGGCCCGCAGAGGAGGACCTCCAGCGATTGCTCCTGGAGGATGTGCGCCGCTCTCTTCAGGGTTCCTCGCAGTGGGCTACCCTTGCGGGAGCAGCGACTGTGCAGTCGGGAGAGGCCGCGGTCATGGAATCATTGCTCTGGCAGCGCCAATGCCTCAACAAGAGTTCCCGAGCCCCACCGTGGAAGGAGGTTTACCGGCAGCGCTGCGTGGAGAGGTTGAAGAACAGCAGGGCCAGGCTGTTGGACCGATACTAAGGAAGGATCATCTTGACACAGCTGCCATATTCATTAGAATGCACATACAATTCATTTCACATATGCTGCACAGTATGCTCCCAATGGAAAAATAATTTTCCTTAAACTTCATAAATAAGAATTAAAGAGCATTAAGCTGAGCAATGCCCAAGGAACAAGTTTGCTAGTTATTTCCATAAGTATGACCTATGAGAATCATTTTGACATCACTCACTTTGATTGGTGCCACTATTGCTGTTGAACAAACAGCTGATATTACCATGGCAGCATCAGCAAGAGCCCAGAGAGATGGCAGTACAGGCAGCAAAGAGAAGCAGTAGAAAAACAGCAAGCATTTTGATAGGTAAATCCATGAAGACTGCATCATCTTAGAACCCCCACATCAAAGCTGATACATGGAGATGAGATTGAAGAGCATCAGACCAGATGAAAGGGAGTCAAAGGCAACTCTGCAGGGAAGCTGTGTCACTGTCATGACAGTTGTGGCAAAGCCATGGGAAACAGTTCAAGAGGAAAACCCATAGGAAAAATCAGTCACATATATTGAAGTTTAATCAGACTTTGGTGAGAAGCAAAGGATATGAAGCTCAGATTTAAGTAAACAAATATAATCTTAAACTACATGCAACAGAATTAGGAAAAGCAACGGAAAGCTTGGGGAAAAGGTGCCAAGCATATTGGCACTTCTAATAAGGGTTATCATCTTGAACACATACCTTTACAGCTCTCATTACAATAGGGGAGAAGGCAGCCATGGTTCCTTCTTCCTATTATCTTCAAGGTCCTGTCATATGACACCCTCCTCCTCTCCCGCAGTGTAGCATAACTGGTGGATGAAGTGGGCAATAAGAAAAAGGAACTAAGTGGCAGGAGGAATCTTGTCTTCCTTCTCTCTTAGTGCATGAGGAGATTTAAAGGTGTGTGTGTGTGTAGTGGTGAGTTAAGAGGTGGGAGCCCTATTTGTGAGAAATGGTGTGGTGGGGTGATTACAGTATTGGGGCAGGATTTGGGAGACATGAGTTCAAATCCCCAGTCTGCCATGAAGCTCACTTATTGACCCTTAGGCCAGTCACTTAATCTTAGCATCAGAGATGTTATAAGGGTAAAATGGGAAAGGAGAACTCCATAAGCCACCCTGATCTCCTTGGAGGAAGGATGGGATAAAAATGCAACAGACAGACATTTATAATGTTAGACTATTCTATACAGTTGAGACTCATCTTAACCAATCTCCAGAGGGGATAAAAGGACCCTGAGAGATTAGCCAATGCAAAAAAGAAACATGTAAGCATGGCTGTGCTGTTCTGATTCAGAGTGAAATAAAGAAACAGACCATCTAAACAACAGCATAGAATAGTGTACAGGTGAATGCATATATATACACAAATCTCCTAGTAGCAACCAAACCTTTTGCTATAATATCCAATAATGAAATTTTGTCTTTGCATGAGACTTTCCTCTATTCCCCTACTGCACTGGAAATCATACCTCCCTACCTATTAGGGCTGTGCATATTGATAAATGTGAGCCAAAAATAAGCCAGAAAATTGCCATTCTGGCTTATTTTCTGCTCCTGTTTACTGGCAGCAAAAGGCAGGGGGAATAAGCCAAGCCAAACAGACGATTCCCGTTAAAGCTGATTAGAGAATCGGATTTTCGGGAATCGGCTTCCCCCCAAGCTTTTGTTGCAAGGAGAGCTATCTCCTTGCTTCCTGCTGCAACCTACCTTGGTTTTTTTGCTAGAGAGGACAATCTAATGTTAAGAAGGAAAAATGTAGAGCTGCTTTTGTTTTCCTGGATGCAGAAAAAGCGTTTGACAATATTCATTGGGACTTTTTATTACAAACACTACAAACAGTAAACTGTGGTGATAAATATATACAATGGATAAAGAGCATATATCTGAAACAAGCAAGATTAATGATCAGTAGAAAATTAACAGAAATATTCACTATCAATATTAGACAAGGCTGCCCATTATCTCCGCTACTGTTCAACCTAGCGTTGGAGGTATTAGCGACCAGAATAAGAAATGATGAAAAAATCGGGGGTCTCAAAACCCATGGTGAGGAGTTCAAGATGAAGTGTTATGCAGATGATGTAGTGCTGACTTTGGAGAATCCTGCAAACTCAACAGAATATCTTATGGAGCAAATAGAACAATATGGCCAATTTTCTGGATACAAAATAAATAAAAAGAAAATGAAGATAATATTAGAAAATTTAGACAACTTAGAAATACAAGATGTACAGTTGAAAACGGGTTGCAAGATAACAGAAGACCCTGTAAGATACCTGGGGATCAATGTCACTGGGAAGAATAAGACACTATTCAAGGATAACTATCAAAAGACATGGTTGGCAATACAAAAAGACTTGATGAATCAAGAAAAATTGAAAATGTCGTGGATGGGAATAATAGCAGTGATAAAAATGAAGGTACTCCCAAGATTAAATTTTTTATTTCAAATGCTACCCATACATATAGAGGAAAAAATAATGGTTGCCTGGCAAAGACAAATCAACAAATTTGTCTGGAGCAGGGAATAAGCAAGAATTAACTTCAAAGTCATGCAGGACGAAAAAAGAAGGGGAGGAATGGCTTTACCGAATTTGAAACTCTACTACCAAGCAGCGGGATTAACTTCTAAACAATATCAATGTACCTGTGGTAACATTGCTGTTATGTTCTTAATTTTTATTGGTGCAATGCCGCAATAAATGTATTACTACTAACTTGGATTGTGGACTTGATTAAAGACCCTGAACAGAAATAATTGAAGATGGAAAAAGGATTGTGGGACCGGGGACTACATTATCATCTTTGGAAGGCAAAAAAGTCAGAGATTTTTGGACAAAGACATGTAATTATAGAAGGCCTGATGAAGATCTGGATGAGAAACAGGAACACACTGAGTTTATCACCACCTCTCATAATGTCCCCAACAGACGCATATCTAAACAAGGGAGAGAAAAGACGCACAGATTTCATAATATATCAGGACATTCTTAACAATCAAAAGAAAATAAAAACTTGGGAAGAAATTAAAAGGGGAAATAAGAAAATAGACTGGCTAACATATAACAGAATGGTTGAAAATTGTAGACAAGATTTCTACCAACAAGGCAAACTTAAAGAAAGTACAGAATTTGAAATATTAATAAACAAAGAAACAGACCATATAATGGGAAGACTGTACAAATTGCTGCTTAAATATGAACAAGAACAAGTTAAAACATGTATGATTAAATGGATGCAGAATTTGAAGAAAGAGATTACAATGCAACAATGGGAAAAATGGTGGACTAAGCCAATTAAATTTACATTGAGTTATAGTCTGAGAGAGAAATGGTACAAGCAATTTTTTAGATGTTATATAACTCTGCTAGACATCAATAAAATGAATGAATCATATGACAAACGTTGCTGGAAATGCAAAGACAAAAGACAAAGGTGGGACTTACTTTCACTCGTGGTGGACATGTAAAAAAACAAAGAAATTCTGGATACAGGTGCATCAAGAAATGCAAAAAAAATCTTAAAAATCAAATTTCCCCTGCATCCGGAAAATATGTTGTTGGGACTAGAACCACAAAACCTAGAAATAAGTGGTGCTCATCATAAAGCACAGGGCCATAGTGGCCTGAAAGGAGCAGTCAGGGGCCCTGATATAAATTGATGACAACATGGGGGGGGGGGTAGGGAGGCCAGCTCTGATTATAAGCTGTTGCTGCCCTCAACTATAGGCCTGGTGAAAAATCTCCATCTTACAGGCGCTGCGGAAATCTTTAAGGTCCCACAGGGCCCTGGTCTTGCTGATAAGGGAGTTCTACCAGGTCGGGGCCAGGGCATAGAAAGCACTAGCCCTAGTTGAGGACAGCCAGACACTCTTTTGGCCAGGGACCACCAGTAAGTTGTTAGCAGAGCGCAAAGCTCTCTGGGGGCATACCAGGAGAGACGGTCCCATAGATATGATGGTCCCACACTGTGTAAGTCTTTAAAGGTTAAAACCTGCACCTTGAACCTGATCCAGTGCTCCATCTGGAGCTAGTTCAGGTGACAGAGCACTGGCTGAATATGGGCCCTCAGCAGGGTCCCCATAAGGATCCTCGCTGTGGCGTTCTGTACCAGCTGGAGTTTCTGAATCAGTCTCAAGGGCAGCTCTTTGTAAAGCAAGTTACAGTAATCTAGCCTGGAGGTGATTGTCGCTTGGATGGCTAGGTCAGGGCAGGAGAGGTAGGGCACCAACGGCCCAGCCCAGTGGAGATGTGACCTGAGCCTCCATAGACAAAGAGGCATCAATTATCACACCCAGGCTCTTGACGGTAGACATATGTGTTAATTGTACGCTGCCAAAATCCAGAAGTTGGCATGCCACCTCAAAGCCACCCTGGCTTAGCAATAGGACCTCTGTCTTCGATGGATTTCATTTCAGCCAGCTGTCTTAACCATCCAGTCATGGCATCCAAGCACCTGGCCAGTGTGTCTGGGGCAGAGCTTGGATGGCCATCCATCAACAAATAAATAGAAATACAAATACCTTTATTGGCATAATATGTTTGAAGGAATATACAAAAGCTGAAATTAAAATTTGAATGTTAAAAGCTAGTTTAAATAAAGTTTATTCTTTGGTGTTGAGATCCTCTTTCTGGCTGAGTTCCCATTGGTTGATTGCTGTCATCAGGAATTTTGCCACACTTTCTGTAATTTCTGGGTCCCAATCAGCTAATAGTTTCTGAAGTGTTTTCCTGTTGTTTGAGTAGGAATTTGGAATTAAAGGTTTTATTAAGTTGATTCTTGAAATGTCGTATAGATGGCATTCCAGGAGTATGTGGGACAGGGAATCAGGGCATCCAGCCCCACATCTACAGACTCTATCTGCATAGGGTATTTTTAAGAATCTGCCATGAAGAATCGCCGAGGGCAATGTGTTGGTTCTGGCTTGCATAAAAGCTTTCCTGAGCTTAGGATTGTCAAGGTGTTCCAGGTATTTTGGACCAAGGTTTGATGGGATTCCGAAATGTTGAGGAGGAGATAGAGGGAATTTGCTCTGAAGTTTGTGGTCAGTTAATCTTTGTTTTAGGATGTAGCTCTCTCCAGCAAGGGATAGGGAATCCAAGTCAATGCCTAGCTTGGTGATTTTCTTTTTTATCTTGAATGACCAATCAGGACAATCAGCCCAGCGGGTATCTTCCAGTAGGTATCTTAGTAGGGTTGCATGATAGTGGATCCGTAGCCAGTATTTTATTGTGTGAAACCAGGCCCTTGTGTTGTCGTGAGTCGGCCTGAACTCTCCTCGGAAGAAGAGGAGGAAGGAGTGGCAGAGCAGGGTGATGCACCGGTGAAGTCTTACCAGGGCGACTGGACCATAGGTCTGAACCAGCAAAGATGACAGATGCAGAAGAAGGTGGTACATATTGGGAAGGAGCAGAGGAACAGAGAAGATTATCACCTCCAGACCCGCCCAGCCCAGTTAGCCATCAAAGATCAAAGGTTTGGCTCAGTTTGCAGGAGAGGCGTTGCAGCGCGAGATTGCAGGCAATTGGTCGTAGGTGTTTGCAGGAGCCAACACCAGCAAGTGATGCAGAACAGCTGGCCCGGGAAGGGAGTGAGGAGGAACAGCCATAAATCTTAGGCTGGCCAGTCAGTCAGTGCTAATTACTGCAAGCTCTGCTGCTCGTGCTGAGATCTCAGTATTATCTCGCTTAGGTGCCAGCTACCAGCTCCGGCCCTTCTGGTATCCCTGCAGAACCTGGGAGGATCGAGCCTAGACCTTGATGCAAAGGAACTCGTACTGGTAAGTGAACCTGTTCCTTGTTTAGAGTGCTGCCTTGGTTACACACTCAGTCCACCCACACTACCGGGAAGAGTAAACCGCGACAGGCTCCCCCCAGTACTCTCCATTGCTGGGAGTGGAGTCAGAGACCAAGCACCTCTGCCTGGTCCCTGCCTGTACGCAACATGTGTTTACTAGTTTTTGATTTGTTTCAGAACATAAAGTAAGGTAGGAAACACAATTTGGCAGCCCTACTAGTCCTCTGAGGAATTGGCCTTGGATTCATTCCACTTCATTGGAGTAGGCATGGATCCATATTGGCAATGCATGTAGTAGTTGTGGCATTACTTTCATATTGAAGATTCGTAATGCGGCTGGAATTAGTTGATTCCCTTGATGATAGAAGAATCTTACTATTGCCTGTGCTGCACATCTAGCATGGTTTATATCCATCAACAGATAAAGCTGGGTGTCATCAGCTACAGGTGACAACCCAGCCCGAAACTCTGGACAAGCTGGGCAAGGGAGTGCATTTAGCTGTTAAATAACACAGGGGAGAGAATCATTCCCTGCAGAACCCTACATACCAAAGGGCACTGCTGCAATGTCTCTTCCTCAAGTGCTACCCTCTGTCCCCAACCATAGAAAAAGTAGTGCAGCCATTGAAGGGCTGTGCTGCAAATCCGAATGTCGGTGAGGTGGCAGTCTAAAAGGTTGTAATTAACCGTGCCAGAGGCTGCTGAAAGGTCGAATAAAATCAGCAGCTCGACCCACCTTGATCCAGATGTCAATGGAGATCATCTGTGAGGGCCACCAGAGCCATCTCTGTTCCATGGCCAGGGCGGAAGCTGGACTAGAATGGGTCCAATGCCAATGTCTCCTCCAGGAACGTCTGAAGCAGTTCAGCCATCGCTCTCTCAACTACCTTACCCAGGAAAGATAGATTAGACACTGGGTGGTAGTTGGATAGATCTCTCGGATCTAAAGATGGTTTTTGCAAGAGCGGATGCAATACTGCCTCCTTCAAACTCCCTGGGAAGACCCCTGTACTAAAGGACAGGTTGATGATTTGTCCCAGCCAGGACGGGTATAGGTCCAGTGGGCAAGTGATGGCCTCACAGCCATCAGGATCCTGTCAACATCAGCCTGGGAGAGCTGACTAAATTGGACCAATATAGGACCTGAACATGGGCAACAGGCTACCAGTTCATTAACTGTAGTAAAGTTGGCAGCTATGGGCCGAATAAACAGTTAAATTTGGCTGTCCCTCCAAGAGGAATGTAAGTGATCTAATTATTCTAAACAATTGAGCCATGCAAGAGTTAGCGGACACAATGGAGGCTGCCTTTTTTACCCAGCCCTTTACCAACTGCATCAGTTTTCCATTTACAGGGAGTTTTTATCAGAGGAGAAAATTCAAACATGTGATTCCTCCACTGGTAGTGGTACAGTCCATTCTGCAAATATAAGCATTCTAACTCATTTGAATGTATTAATGTATTTTAATGGTATCCCACCTTTCTTCTATCATGGATCACAAAAGGACATACGCAGGTCTTATAGGATGCATCCCATCCAAGCACTGACCAGCCTCAGACTTGTTCTGCTTGGGGGTCCAGCATTTGCTGTGTCATGTGCCGTCCAACCATATCCTGGGGCAGCGTATGTAGACCAGGACTGTGGTTGCATGATTGTAACAATCTACATAGCAGGAAACGGTGATGTTCCATTTTGCTTGCACGTCAGAAATAGGGTAATCAGGATCCTGCTCTTAGGTTTACAGAATAGAGACAGGTGTGTTCAAAAGAACATCCATTTATTAGTAAGGTACAGGAAGGGGAGTAACTGGTTTCAGGGCAAGGTAGCTCATGCAGTCTATGGGCTTTTATGCATGGTTACTTTGTCTCACAATTCTCCTGTGATTGTCTCGGTTCTCCGTTGTGGTTATGCATGATGTTCTCCTCCCTGGGGGCTCAGCTCGCTTCGGTCCCGTGACTTCCCTGGGTTTTCCAATCCCTGTTTTATCATGCTTTTTAGTTTCATTACTAGCTTATCTTGGTTACCGGAAGGTGCATAGTCAAATCATGGGTCAATCTTCCAATGCCCTGATACACCCCCATTCTCCAACTCCTCCTCCAGCCAGCCTTCAGCCATCCCCTCTGCAATGCCCTAGGAAGCTATACCAGAGATGGAGGTGGCCGTGTGGCCGCCTCTTCCTCTGGGCGCCTTCTGCCTTTTTCCCCCTGCTGGTCTGATGGAATATTGATATATTTTAAAATCATCTAAAATATTACTCAAAATCGCAGAGAGAGGCAGCGGAGGCGAGGATCGCTTGCTCGCTCATCCCCCCCCCATGTAACTCATCACCCCTTTGAAGTTACCACTCAAGTAGCCGAGTTCCTGGCCAAGGTCCTAAAGGAGGGAGAAAGAAGGAGGGGAACCCTCATTTAATTGTTTATTATAATATTTACCGATGAACTGTGTATTTATTCTTTTTTAGATCCATATCTAGCTGCTTTACATGTTTGTTTTGTTACTGTTAATGCCAATAAAGGTTCTGTTTTCTGTTTTCTGTAACTCATCACCCAAATGCAGCAGCGAGTTCCTGATCCTAGCCTCTGCAGCCTCTCTCTGTGATTTTGATGAATATTTTTTATCAGACCAGCAGGAAAAAAAAAGGTGGAGAGTGCCAAGAGAAGGAGGCACCTTTTCTAGTCAGTCTCAGGGACGAATGGAGAACTTCCCCCCTATAGTGTCTTTTCCCCTCTGTTTCAACAGTGTTGTGTTTAATCATGCTCAAGCGGATAATCTCCCTCCCCCCCTCTTTTCGTTTCTGCATGGACTTGTGTTTTCAAGGTGCGGGGACTCAGATGCTTATGGATTTTGGCTGGTGAGTCTACAGTACTCCATTTGGTGGAAAGGGATTTGAAATGGCCACTTGCCGGGGGGCAGAGAAGGGAGGGGGTGAGGGTGACATTTTTACCACAGTAAGCACTACAGCTAATTACAAAGCAACATTTTCAAGAAATCTGTACTTCTGCTGGTGATTATGCAGTGCTCCTGAGACTCCTGGGACTTTTTTTCACAATAAGCCACACCATGCATAAGAGAGGGACGAACCAGGGACATGCTACCTATGCTTAAAAGGCCTACAATTCTAACTGACAAACAAAAGTAACTGAGCAGTAACTCCACCCCATGACGCCAAGCCAATGCACAAAAATAACGGGGGAAGGGGGAGCAGACATTGCAACTCATACAATAAACAGTTTAGATATATAAACAGAGCTTTGTAACAGGTCTTACAGGTCATAGGAGAGTGTGTTTGCACAAGACTTTTGTGAACTTGTGATTAAGGTGTAGCTCTAAGAGTGTGAGTGGAGTCCCCTCCAAGTTCAGAAATATTACTTCTTCCGTTGGATAGCCATTATTTTTATAGTGACCTTGGAATAATACTGAACCCTACTGAATAGTAAAAAATCTACTAGCTGGTCCTCTGTGGCAACATCAAATCCCAGACTGCATTGCACTCCAAGCAAGAAGCCTTTTTGCTGATTCTAGATAAACTTAGCATGGAGAACTTATTTACAGTCATGCCTTAAACATTTCCTAAAGACTGTAGAACTTAGAGGAAAATACTCCATCCCACTATTTGAGACATACTGGCTACTCCCTCATAAGTAGGATCATCCCCCCCACCCCCAGCTATGATAGCCTGCTACTTGATATTGCAAGCTGGCAGGAAGAATTATTTATGGGAAAGCTCCTGTCCTTCTGTTTCAAGTGAAAGGCTTGAAGGGACATTGTTTCATGTGATCTCTGAACGGGACTCAACAGTTGTGCCTAGCAAGGGCAGGCTTATCTACAGCTCACATTTGGTGTGCCCAGCTCTGAACGTTTACACATCCACATGGAGGTTTAGTATCTGAATTGGGCATATGTTGTAGATATTACATGGCCAACCTGAAGATTTTATTAGGAAGTTGGTGGCGCTGGACACTTTGGGGACATGCCTTATGTTCAAAACATTGTAATACAATGGCAGCACTGACAAAAGTATCTCCAAACTTAATGCAGTTAAAAAAAAAAGATTCAAGCAGATGACATGCTTGAATGCAGTACAGAGTTGTGGCCCAAGTAAAGACATTTTAATACCAGGGAACATGATAGGAGGGGAAATTAAGCGATTAAGTCTCATGAACCTCCTGGTGAGATGATTGGCTTTGAATACTGCTAAAATATTCTTGCTAAATGCCAGGTTTTGTAGAGAGTTTAGGGATAAAATTAAAATGCCAACCTTCAAAGCTTTGTTACCAGCATGGGTCTAAATGCTTTGCAAATGTAATTAAACTGTAGCTGGTGCTTTGATGCCTTGTACAAACCAAGGAGGCTGGAGTGCTTTGGAAGAGGCTGTCAAGAAACAGGCAAATCAAATACAAGTTATGCTACAGCTTTTGGTCATTTCTGGTTAATAATATCCTCTGGATTTTTAATATTTTTTCTATACTGTGTGCAGTGGGAGGAAAATCACATTATTTGTAGATTTTTATTTTTAAGTGGAGTGCCTTTTCAAGCACTGAAATAACAAGAGGCATTTTCTATTGGAAGATCTGGCTGGCAATAATTCCCTTGGTATTCATTTATTAGCAATTGTTCAAATAAATCAGAAAATGGGTAGGGATGGTAGAGATAATTTTTAAAAATCCTCCATATATTAGACCTGAGGGGCTACTGTATTTACTATGGAGATTTCAAAACTTCTAAAATATAGGAGTTTTTCAGGTACTTTTCAGTTTTTGGGAAAAAAATCAGCAATGGAATATTGTTATATCAACAAATCATTATCGCTAGGGTTGTGCAAAAAAATTATATACCGGTAAATATGGGAATTCGGTTTATTTTCAGATTTCTAGAAAAAAAATCAGCCCTGGGGGGAATTTTTTGAGGTGGAGCCCCCAAACTTGCAAGGTAGCTTGCAGGGACTCTCCTTGCAAGAACCCCCATGTTTGGTGAAGATTGTGTCAGGGGGTCCAAAGTTATGGGGTCTGGAAGAGGTCATCCCTCCCACCTCCATACAGAAGCGTTGGAAGGTAAGAGATTCTCTGTTCGCTAATAGGATAACAGGAGCTTTGCAAAAAAATCCCCATAGACTTCAGTGGTGGGAACTTTCCATTAGCCAACTTTTGCTACATAGATGCAATCCTGCAGAAGTCGGCTAATGGAAAGTTCCCACCACTAAAGTCTACGGAATGTTTTGCGAAGCTCCTGTGGGGGCATTTTTGGGGGTAGAGGTTCACCTGTGCTAGGATTTCCAATTCTTCCTGCACACTTCCCTCTCTGACTTCTTTATAATTTGCCTGGGCTGGCAGTCCTGTACATTCATCCCATGTTGAGGAGTATGAAGACTCCAAAGGTGGCATAGAGTAATTTAGGATAGGTTGACAGCCTTGTGGGTCCTTTGTAAGGTCTATAACCAATTCCTTGTTAACTCCAGTAGTTACAGCCAAACATATGGGGTCTTCAGGGGATGGTCTCTCCTTCCTTAGCCATTTCTTTAAACTCCCCTTTGTTGGGGTGTTCAGGTGTGTACTCTTGATTTTAGCATGGGCTTCTCATGTGGAGCATCTGCGCCCTTTTCCCACTGCTCTCTGGCTTTTACAAGCCCTCCCCCCCTTGTGTCAGCCTCTTGCTCTTCCTTTCTGGGTCCATGTTAAGCCTGGCTAGAATGTTCAGTCACTGTTGGCCAGACTTTGAGGGAAATAGGGGTGAGCATGCACTATCTTCGAAGACTCTTATTGGGAAGATATGGTAATTCCTTAGAAGCCCCCTCTTGCTCATGAGCAGGGATGGAAGTCTGTTTTAGCGAAAAGATATAACCAGCCTTTTATAAAAGTTCATACTCAGTAGCTAAAACAGATTTTCTATGTCTATTTCAAAGAGCTTACAGCCCAAGATTTGGCTCAGGGAGATCACAACTCGCTTGTTATTCCATCTTTTGTAGTTTATTCTTGAGTTGCTTATTAGCAAGACCACTTTTGTTCTCTGGAGAGATCGAAAGTTTTTAGTACTCAGGTGTTGGGGATTATTGAATCTATGGTTAGATTCATTCTGAAAGTGGTTTTCCTTTCTCTTAGTAGCCTCGGAAAATTTTCTTCTTTTGTTCTTACCATAGATCTCTCCAGGCTCAGTCCTTGTTAAGGTGCTTTGCTGTTTTCCCACCAGAGTATACAATGGAAGACCTTAGGTCACCCAACTTTATGTTTATTTGGTCAAGCTTCAGGTATAAATATAAGCCTGTTTCCCTGACCAGTAGGGTTTGCTTTGAGAAAAGATCCATTGCACTTGCCATTCCCATTGGACTCTGTAGAGCTGAGTAAGGGGGAGGCTCAAATTCATCTGTAATCTCTTTTAAAGAGACCGAAACCTTCTCTCCCACAGTTTGAGCTGACTGTTCAGGCTCTAAGCTAAGGAACCTGTTATTTAAGTATTTGGAAATCAATATCCTTCACTCTTTTTAAGGACCAACAGCACCCTATTTGGTAAGAAACTACAGCTGTACAGCTATGTTTTAAATTTGAGGGAACAGTAACCCAACAAGTTCCTAACAGGCCCTTATTAGTGTCTTGGTTGGCTGAACAGCAAACCTTCCAAGAGAGTGTTAGAATCAATAAATCCACCAAAACCTTATACAGACCAGAGAACACAAGAAGACACCAAACTGCCACAAAAAACCTCTCTCTAAAGGCAACAATAAGAATGATAACAACAACAACAAAGCAGGTCCTCCCCCACCACCCAAAATAGGGTAGCAAGGTGACAGAATATGCAAGTCTGTTCATATTAGCAATGACAGGTGGTTTTAGATTCAGGGAATCTAAGTGTCAAGCTAAGCTGATGCAATAACCTGGAAAGCCCCTAGAAGGTCTGAGACTGAGTTAATGAGTTGCACCTGAAGGGTGACGCAGCCTGAAGGTAATGAGTTGCACCTGGAGAGTGACTCAACCAGTAACACTAATTGCGGCCTGGAGATGGCATCTGTATATAAGTGTAAGACTCTGTGAGTCTGTGTCGGGAGATAGTGGTGGAAAGAGTGTGTTTATAGTACTGTGAATAAACAACTGCATTGTCTACAAGCTCTACTGGTACTGGTGGTTATTCCTGGGCACAATCCACCAGCTCCCGCAACAGGGCTCTGGGCCCAGTTTGCTACGCCTCACGGGACTAGTGAGAGTAGCACAGTAGCATCCAGGTTTCCAGAAGCCATAGAAGCTGTAGAAGCAGTGGGAGATTGAGTGGTGAGATGGTTCAATCTCAAATTCCCTTGGAGAAGCTGACCCAGGACAACTATGCTACATGGTCAGTGAGATTGGAACATTATCTCAAGAGGGAGGCTCAGTGGGGAGCCATAGAGCATGTGCCTGTAACTGCAGTGGAGCGGGAACGGGTAAGGCTCTAGCTAATATAATTCTGTCAGTAGACAACAGTCAATTAGTCTATGTGTCAGGAAAGGCAAATGCCCGGGAGGCGTGGGAGGCTTTGAAGCAGGTGCATCTTCGGACTTCAGCCGGGACTATCCTCTCATTAACGAGGAGGCTGTACCGAAGCCATAAATCACCCCACACGCCGGCAGCCGAGCACCTCAGGAATCTAGTGGAGATGTTCAGACAGGTAGAGCTGAGGGGGAAGAATTACACACCAGAAGACCGAATACACATTATGCTAGTATCCCTAGATGAAAGCTGCCATGTGCTGATAACATCTCTGGAGTGTATGGACGCGGCACGTTTAACGCCAGAGTACGTGTTGGGGAGAATCCTTGAAGATGAAGCAAGATGGTGGGAGAGCCAGGATGAGATGGCCGCAGCCCAGGCGAGACCGCATCCGGTGATAAGAGCAGCTCATCAATCATTGCAACAGACAGCAGCCCAGCAGTGGGAGGGTCACCCAAGAGAGGGACATCCCAAACAGTCTATGCCGATGGCAACGCGGATGACAACACCGATGACATTGCCGAAGACACCAGGATGGGAGGCGTTCGTCTACCCTGCGCAGAGTTTGCAGCAGAAGCAAGTGCGTGGAGCTGGTCGGAGGAGCGGTGGCTTCAAGGAGGAACCGAAGGAGTGCATGCTCTTTGTCAGGAAATGCTTCAGCTGTAGCTCAACGAAGCACTTCAAAAGAGACTGCCCTAATGAGCTGGCCAAGAGACGTCAGCGTAAACAGACTGAACATTCCTCACACACCTCTGTAGTGCTGGCAGAGGCTGGAGAAGCAAGCAGACTCTGGCTAATTGACAGTGGAGCTTCCAAGGTTTTTGTTAACTCTGCTGCAACGTTAAACGCAAAGAAATGTTCTGCCAAGAGTCATGTAAGTTTGGCAGATGGGAAGCGTTTGGGGGTGGCATGTGAGGGGGAGGTGTTTTTTCCTGCATTAAATCACATGTTCAAGTCTGTGCTGTGTATCTCAGGGCTCGAGAATAATCTATTAAGTGTTTCAGCCCACACCCAGGCTGGATATACGGTGGTGTTTCAGGACAAAGCCTGCCTGATTAAGAAAAATGAGGCTGTGTTGTTAAAGGGGCACATTAACAAAGATGTTTATGTGGTGCACAGTGGCTCAGAAGAGTCTAATGCGGTGGAAGCATTAAACCTTAAACCACATGATGGCTGCCAGCATCTCCTCCACAGGAGGCTTGGCCATACGTCATATTCTACTCTTAGGAAAACCCTAGAGGCATTAGGGGGTGAACTGAAAGTAAATAAGTGCAACTCTTTCTTGGACTGCACAGTTTGCAAATCAGTGAAGAGTAGGAGGGGTCCAGTGGCAAAAGCCAGCAGCAGGGTTAGTAGCCAACCCCTAGAGCTCGTGCACATGGACCTGAGTGGCCCCTATCCGGACAGTGTGTCCAAGAATAAATATGCATTATGTGTGGTTGATGACAGGACCCGTTTTGGATGGATTTATCTCTTGAAAAAGAAGAGTGAGGCTTGTCAAACTATCAAATATTGGCTTGCCAGGGTTGAGAGGCAATTAAACCTCAAAGTAAAAAAGGTACAGTGTGATAGGGGTGGAGAATTCTTATCACATGCCCTGACTCAGTGGCTGGAAAGTAAAGGCATTGAACAGAGACTTGCTAATCCCGGGGTGCCACAAGAGAATGGGGTCGCAGAGCGCAGAAATTAATACTTGCAATCAATGATGCAAGTTCTGCTGGAAGACTCTCAGCTCAAACCTAGATTTTGGGGAGAGGCGTTCAAGACTGCAAATTACTTGATCAACTGCTTGTGGACCTCAAGCATAAATGACATCCTCTATAAAGTGTTATATGGGAAGAACTTATCTTTAAAACATTTGAGGATTTTTGGGTCTAAAGCTTGGGTCAATATACCTTTGCATCAAAGAAGAAAGGGTGGCAAAAGGTCTAAACAATTACTTTTCCTAGGCTATCAGAATGCAGCCAAATCCTACAGGTTTGGAGATCCCCAAAATAAGATCACGTTCAGCAGATCAGCGAGCTTTGGGGAATCTTTAAACTGGCCAAGGCTGCATGGGGAGGAAAAGGAGCAGGAAACAGTGCAGTTGCCTTTAAGTGAACAGGCAGAAACCCAAGAGGTAAACTTTTCCCCACAGAGGACTCCCAGCAGGCAAGCTGCAAAGTCTGAAGATTCAGAAGGAGGGGAGGCGGGGGAAATGGTAGTCAGACGTTCTGACAGGACTACAAAGGGTGTAGCTCCTATAAGGTTTGGGTTTGATGAATACTGTGACTGTGCTAATTATGTGTCAATCCATGAACCTGCTAGTTACCAGGAAATTCTTTCTCTGGGAGATAAAGAGAAGAATTTATGGCTTGAAGCAATGGATGTGGAGATGGAAGCTCTAAAGGAGCATAAGGTGTTCACTCCCACATCACTTCCAAGCGGGCAATCAGTAATAGGTTGCAGATGGATTTTCAAGATTAAAAGGCTTGCAAATGGTGCTGTGCAAAGAAAGGCCAGGCTTGTTTGCAAGGGATATAGCCAAAGAAAATACCTAAACTATGATGAATGCTTCAGTCCGACGATTCGGGCTGAATCTGTTAGATCTGTGCTGGCAGTAGCAGGGTTAAAGAATCTAGAGGTATGGCATTATGATATCAAGACTGCATACCTCAACGCTCCATTAAAGGAAACAATTTTCATGGACCAAATTCCCGGTTACAAGCTAAAAGACGGTGGCATGGTGTTAAAGTTAAACAAGGCTCTTTATGGTCTCCACCAATCTGCCAGGGAATGGTATAATTGCTTTGACAAAGCCATAAAGCAGTTAGGTTTCACCCAGAGTGTGGCTGACTCCTGTCTGTATTCGAGAAGCATGGGGCAAAGCGTGTCATATCTGATTGTTTTTGTAGATTATATTTGTATGGTCACCAGTACAAAACAGGAACAATTGCAATTTCAGAAGGAGTTGAGCACAAAATTCAAGTTGAAATGTTTGAGACCAATCCAAAGTTATTTGGGGGTGGAAGTGACCAGAGACAAGGAGGGATTTTATTATTTGTCTCAACCAAGAAAAATACAGCAATTGCTGGAGAAGTTTAACTTAGCAAATGCAAATGCTGTGGATACCCCAATGGTCACAGGGTATGTGAAAGATGAGACAGAAGGGCAAGAGGAGTGTGACAGAGAGCTATATCAGTCTCTTGTCGGTAGCCTTCTGTACCTTGCTTGCTGAACAAGACCAGATATCTATCAAGCTGTACACTGTCTCACTAAACGAAATATATCTCCAAAGCAAAGAGACTCAAGGCTGCTAAGCGGGTTCTTAGGTATTTAAAGGGCACCGTGGATAAGCAGTTAAACCTGAGGGCAGAGGGAGGAAGTCTGACAGCGTATGCGGATGCATCCTGGGCAGATGAGAAAGATTCCAGATCAACAAGTGGGTATATCTTGTTTCTGGGGAAGGCACCAATTCACTGGAAGTCCCTTAAGCAAACATTCGTGGCTACTAGCTCATGTGAAGCAGAGTATAGTGCCATTAGCGAGTGTGCAGGACAAATAGAATGGTTTGTGTTCTTAATGAAGGAATTGGGTGTAAATGTATCTCTGCCGGTACAAGTGTTTTCAGATAACGAAGCAGCGTAAACTCTTGCTAACAAGCAGTCATTCCGTGGCAAGAGCAAGCATGTCAAGATAAGGTATCAAAATGTGTTGGCTGCAATAAACAATAATCTGATAATAGTAATGAGATGTGCAGGTGTAAACAATATTGCAGATCTGTTCACCAAGGTGGTGGATTGCAACAGATTCTTGCAACTGTCAAAGCACATATGACAAACTTGAGAAGGAGTGACAGAATATGCAAGTCTGTCCATATTAGCAATAACAGGTGGTTTAAGATTCAGGGGATCTAAGTGTCAAGCTAAGCTGATGCAATAACCTGGAAAGCCCCTAGAAGGCCTGAGACTGAGTTAATGAGTTGCACCTGAAGGGTGACTCAGCCTGAAGGTAATGAGTTGCACCTGGAGTGTGACTCAGCCAGTAACACTAATTGCTGCCTGGAGATGGCATCTGTATATAAGTGTAAGATTCTGTGAGTGTGTCGGGAGATAGTGGTGGAAAGAGTGTGTTTATAGCACTGTGAATAAACAACTGCATTTTCTACAAGCTCTACTGGTACTGGTGGTTATTCCTGGGCGTTGGCACAATCCGCCAGCTCCCTCTTTGCCACCAGTGGGAGGTTTTTGGGTCACAGCCTGAGGAGGGTGGGGTTTGGGGAGGGATTTTAATGCCATAGAGTCCAATTGCCAAAGTGAATTGATCAAGGTGAACTGATCTCTATTGGCTGGAGGTGTGATGTAATAGCAGGAGATCTCCAGCTAGTACCTGGAGATTGGCAATCCTACCCCCAGACAATCAAATCACCCCCTCCATTTAGGTGAAAGCCAGCAAGATCTGAGGCAGAACCCCCCCCCCCCCACAAACCCAAATAGTGGAAATGTGAAAGAGCAAGCAGTGGAGAAATAGAAGCAGTGCTCCCCCAAACAATCCATCAAATCACTCCCTCCTTTCAGGTGAAACCCAGCAATGAGGCAGAGAAACCCCCAAAATCCAAACAGTGGAACTGAGAAACAGCAAGCAAGCAGTGGAGAAATGGAAGCAGGGCCTCCCCCAAAAAATAATCAAATCTCACCCTCAAACTAGCAACCCACCCCACCAACCAACAGGCCAAGACCTGCTGGCTTCTAGCAAAAATTAGAAAATAAGTTCCAAATACAACTACTGGTTTAAAAGGAAAATGATGATATCTCAAACCCTTCGATGCCTTCTCCTCCAGGCAGCAGGCAGGATGGAATCCAACCCAAGAAGTAGGTTGTAATCCAGCAGGTCAGGATGAGGCACCAGGGAGAATCAGGCAGCAGGAGCTAAAGCCAAGCTTTGCCACCAAATTCCTCTGTGAGGAATTGCCTGGTCAGGGAACCAGACCGGCTTTTATAGTGTTCGGCCAAGCACAGAAAAATCTGAAAATAATTCCAGCCAAAAAAACACCTTCTGGTATTGGTGAAAGACCACTGTTCTTCATTACCTGGGTTAGTCTTATTAATGCCAGGGACTTCAGGAATTTGTATAACAAGGTATTTATTGAACTTCTATAACAAAAGGGAAAGCCAACAGTTCCTCCCTAGTGCCTGCTTGCTCTTTCTCTCTGACTCCTTGTAACTTCCTGTTTCCTGTTAGTTGCCCCTACCCTGTTCCAGCCCCTTAATTAGGATTACATTTCACTACATTTCCCCCCTTTGAGTTAACATCAGTTTTGTTTTAATTATACCAATAACAACATTAAACTATATGCTATCAACATTCTCTATGAACTTCCTACCTTGAGGTGGTGAGTAGACTGTCAGCCACCCCAATAGCACCTGGGGATTATTCTACCCCATTGCAGGTTGCTATTGCTATCTATAGGGAAAAGAGGTCAGTCTCTGTAACGTGCTGGTTTCCGAATCACTCTACCTCTTGAGGTCATTCTGACAGGGTTTGAAGGCGGAGAATAAGATTTGCTAAGTGTAGACCGAACTGCACCTGGGTCAGACACTGGTGAGTCGGTTCCGGTGTGGTGATCCGTAGATGAGCTTTGAACGTTGTCTGGGTTTTCAGTTTCTGGATCTTTTGTTGGTGTTGTTTCTGAATGTTCTTCTGCTACAAGTTGCAAACGTCTTCTATTTCTCCTAATTGTTCCAGTACTGGTTTCTACAAGGTATGATCATGGTGTTTACTCTGTTTCAAAACTATTGTAGGATCAGACCATTCCTTTTCGTCATCGAGCTTTGTTTTAATTATTTGGTTAGAAGGGAATTGATTTTAGGAATTTTAATTTTGTTATATGTTGTTTTATTGTACTGTATTTGCTGGTGATTTGAGCCACCCCGAGCCCGACTTTTGCCAGGGTTTGAGGGCTGGATATATGTTGAAAAAATGAATGAATAAATAAATCAGTAAAAGCTCTTTGCTGTTTTCTACTTAACAAGAAGAGGGCTTTTTTTAAACATTAAGAGCTTCCCTCTGTAGCCTGAATGTTACAGTCCATTCTACCATTTCATTTTGCTGTATGAGTACACCCAGGTGAGCAGGAAAGAAGCCTATGATGAAAGCCTTCAGCCTCTGAACAATAGCTCTAAAAAGCTGGAGTGTTCCACACATTTCAGCCTTACTTGTACCTCTGTTGCTATGGATGTAGCTGAGAGGTAGAGGTCCATGAATGGGTTGCCCATGGAAAGGCCTCTGCTCTTAAGTCTGACTAGAGCATTAAAAAAAAAATACTTTCAGACCTTTAGTGTCACTTGTGTTTTCATTTAAACAGGTCTGTAAGCCAGCAAGAAATAAATGTCTTTTCCCAGATACCCCCCAGGTACTTCATAAAACTGCAAAACTAGATATTTTAATTTTTAAAATTCCCTAAGTGCTAAACAAACTCGACATGGCTCATCATTATTCCCCTCCCACTTCCCTCAGAAAAGTAGCTGCATATGACACAATTCCTTTGGGGAAACTGCTCAAATTGCAACTTCTATACTGTATTGCATTCATTCCTCTAATGGATCCTAAATGAGCATTTGCCAGCAGGCCTATTATGTGACCATCATTCTCCACTTTTGCCTCCTAGCACACTTCAGGCCCTTCCTTTCCTTTCTCTCCCATAAATTTCCCTGCCCCTTGTTTTTCCTTTGTGATTCATTTCAGCTGTCAATTTCAAAGAGTGCATGACAAAATAGCAGCTCTGCATGCTGCTAGAATCGCACATATAACTGGATAATTCTACTCTCACAGAAGAGAACTCCCAGGGGAGGGAGATGTTATGGGCTATTAGTGACATGGGCTATATTAACTTATTTTTCCATTTCCCATATGCATTACTCATAGGGCGGTTGAGTGGTTGCAATGATTGATTGATTGGAAGATATAAAATCAGCCTCTCTTGCATTTAAAGGCAGTTAGCAGTTATTATTTAAAAATGCAACATCTTAAAACCACAGAAACTGGAATAAAACTTGTCAACAGCAATACTACCTCATAAAACATTATCAGCATTGGCAGATAAAAAAACACAAAACTAGGGAAGGATCTCAGTACCCAAATGCCCGCCAAAAACAGACTTATAGCTTCCAAAAAATAATAAGGTCAGTGCTTCACAAATTGCCCTGGGAAGGCCATTCCACTATATTAGCACTATGGCTGAAAAAGCTCCTTACCGGAGAGGAGTAGCCATGTTACTCTGCTGTAGCAAAATAAAAGTTCAATGGTACATTAAAGACTAACAGCAGTTATTTCAATATGAGCTTTCATGACTCAGAGCTCACTTTTTTAGGTATGTTGTTAGCCAAAATGCACTTTAAATGGGGGATTAGCTGTGCATATGGTAACTATAATATTTATAAAGCAGGGTGCAACCAATGTATACCAGAGACGGAATCTGTGACCTTAGAATAACGACAGAGACAGGGATTCCAAATTAAGAGAGTTTATGTTTTCAAGCGCTCAATGGTGCAACACAAACATACACAGAGAATCTAAGAATCAAAAGGGAGGAGAGAGAGGGACAATCACCAATGTGGCAGGAAGCGATGACGGGCTATACGATACCTTTCCTGTAGAGGAGTTGTCCTGAGTTCCAGTAGACTAAGATACAGAGAAATGGAGAGGGGAGAGGGGTAGGGGTTCCTGTGGGCTCGACCAGCGAGGCGGGAGGGAGCGTGGTCAGGCTGCGCAAACCCAAACCACCAGAGTGATGGCAAATATGCCAGGGAAAGACCTAAGGTAACATTATGGGTGTGGGGGACCCCAGTTATACTGTTTTCCTGGGGGCGGGGTGATTGGATTACCTCTCCATGGTTCCCGTGTGACAAAAGGTGACAAAAGGATTAACGATCAGCTATCAAGGTGGGGTGGTGCTAATTCGGAAAAACTATTCTAATTCCAGTGACTTGTGCAACCCTGGGAGAAACCAGGAGTCTCGTTGATTGGTGTTAATGATCTAACACAAAGGCGCAAGATCCGCTGTGTCCGGAGCTCATCCTGTTGCATTGCCGGGGGAGCAATTCTCGGATGTTAGCGGGATGTCTGCTGATGGACCCTTAATCGCCATTGATGAGGCAATGGGGAGGGGTGGTGTTGGTGCAGACTATGTGCTTGTGCGCTTTCTCTCAAATGGCTTCCGCTGGAACAGGGATGCACAGGAATTGGAGTCTCTCTGGTTCACTGGCGAGGTTGACCTGGCCTCTGTTTCTCAGCTGTGGGCTCCACGGGATGAATAGAAGCAGTCGTGTCAGTTTCACTCGTCTGCGCGAGAGCCTTCTCCGCAGCGTTTGGGGATAGGCACGCGGCTGGAACAGCGTGCGCACATATGCCTGGGGTTGCCATGACCAGTCCGGGAGTTTGGGGCACTCTGTTAGGCAACAATGTGGAGCAAGTTGAGGCAGAGAGAGGTTTGATAGGAATCCCATCACAAATCTTTCAAATGTAATTAAAGGACTGGAATGGAATCAATCATTACACATAATAGATTATGAGAAAGGTCAGGGAGGTTCTATCTAGTGCTGTTAAGAGAAATTCTCTAAATTTTAGAAACTTTGGACTCTGTTTCTAATCAATTTCCTTTTGATCAAAATGAAATTCAAAGCAAGGAAAGGTAAGCAGGGAGGTTCTGCGAAATTTCAGAATTCCACTGCTCATAGGCAGGCAGTGTCTCCCAAAATCTTCCTATCCTCCTGCTAGAATACCGCCATGTGGTGTGTAGCATAAAACAACTGCAAAGTCTGAAGTTTAAAAAGGGTCCATTGACTATCTCAATGGTCATTTATGCAGGGCTAACTTTGCTGCTTGCTCGCTGCATAATTTAATAGCCCGAACCTTAAAACAATTATTCATGGCAGCAGATTAAAATGAGAAGGTTAGGAACTAATACCATCATTGTAGCCCTCCCCCAGCCATTGCTCAGCTGCCAAACCCTGCACCTTTACCCGCCCATTGGCTGCCTAGCACTTTAATAATACCCCATTAGAAAATTAGGCTCTTTAGTGCGCGGTGCGTGGGTGTAATTTTTGCCCCTCCAGAATTTTCTCACCCCATTAGCGAGTTCCTGAGTTCGAGTGGATGCTTGTTTTAATTTTGGGTGCAAAAACAGTGATATTTCATTGTGTTAAACCTGTCAGGAAGCTGCATATTCATCTATGTAGCTAGTGTGATTTAGTTCATGTTCACGTTTAGAGTTAAACCAGTCCTGTCGTGGTGTGGGGGAGGGGGAGGGTTCTGATTCTCGGTTGAGAAGCTGGGAGGAGGATGGAATGAAGGAGGACTGTCTAGGTCCCTGATTGTACTTGGGAATTTTTCTTTTTAAATTTTGCTTTAATTAACACAGTGATATATCGCTAATTTACCCCCAAAGTTTTTCTAAAAAGATTTTGAAATGTGACCATAAGCCGGAGGAGTGAAAAACACTTTAAAAAATAGGCTTCATGTCCTTTGTTGGATGTTACAATGTATCAGTGGATGGCTACTGCGATATATCGACGAGGGGTGAATTTTTTTTAAAGTGTGCTTGCAATCTGCTGCCAGAGGGAATTCATTTATACCCATTAACCATTGTGCCGAAAAATGCAACAAATTATTGTTTCCTCAAGCATAGCATTGCAACAAAGATGTGGAGCACGTTGAAGGGTCAAGAACATGGCGCCTACAGCTACAGAGCCCGGGGGTGGGGAGGTTGCAGCATGTGTGCCATAATGTGAAAATAGCCTCCATCGGAAGAAAGTTGGCTTGGCAGGAAGAGGGAGGGGAGACAACAGTGGGCAGGAGAGGGGTGTGCTCATATGACCCCGTGGCTGTGATTCTTCATGATTTCTTGAGTGGCTGCTTCACCCCAGGGCCGGGACAAACCAAAAAGGTTGTGATAAGAGCGGTCCCTGGAAATGCAAGGCAAGTGTGCACCAGCTTTGAAATGACTTCTGAAATGAGCAATAATCATGAAGAACTCTCAAAAAGATGTGGACCACTTCAGGCTGGAACGTGGGGCTAATAAGCATAAATAACCTAAGAAAAATAGAAGAGAAATAATTCTTTTTAAAAAAAGGAAAATATACATTTATACAATGATAAAACATGTTAGGAACAGCCAATTAAATTGTGTAAAAATGGTGTCTCAATCAGTCATATAGAGGGAACAATCAATACATGGAGCTTAGCACACCTAAGTGAGTGAGTGGCTTATACAGGAAGAGGTGGTCCATCAAGTAAGTCACTTATAGGGAAGAACCAGCACCCAGAGTTGAACCCAGAAACAAATAGGCACCCAATGAAGTTTTTAATATTGGTGTAATATGTTCATGGTGCCCCTTTCCAGTTAAAACTTAAGCTGCCACCTACACATGTAGCCCTCCCAACAGGGCAAATAATGCCCCTTGGAGGTTTTCAAGCAGAGGCTAGATAGCCATCTGTCAGCAATGCTGATTCTATGACCTTAGGCAGATCATGAGAGGGAGGTCATCTTGGCCATCTTCTGGGCATGGAGCAGTGGTCATTGGGGGTGGGGGGAGGAAGTTGTAAATTTCCTGCATTGTGCAGGGGTTTGGACTAGATGACCCTGGTGGTCCCTTCCAACTCTATGATTCTATGTCCAAGCAAGCAAACAAAGGCTTCACAGACCATAAATCTGAGCTCTGGAGAGACACTGAGTTGCCCCATCTTTGTTATTTAAACACCTAAATGGAAACTTCAGAAAAGAGGTTTACTGCTGCTCTAAATACAGCCCTGAAGGATTACTAAGGTAATCCATCTTAATTAGACTGAAAACACATGACTAGCCTAACATAATAAAGCTTCATTTACAATTTCCATTTACCGAGTAAAGGCTGCATAATTCTGGTCATTCTTCAAACAACATTTTTCTTACATATAACTCTCAACATAATTCTGTGAAGGAAAAACTGTATGTAGTCAGACAAATAGGTTGGACTTTAGGAAGGCAAGTTTTAACAAACTTAAACTTATGCTGGGTAGAATCCCGTGGTCAGAAAGACTTAAGGAGAAGGGAGTTCAAAAAGGGTGGGAGTTTCTTAAAAATGAAATACAGAAGATGCAATCACAAACCATTCCTATTAGAAGGGGAAATGGGAGGATCCTAAAGAGGCCAGGGTAACTCCATAAACAGCTTTTTAAAGATTGGAAAAATAAAAAAAGACTCATTTAGGAAGTGAAAGGAGCGATTTATAACCAAAGAGGAATATAAACAAATAACTAGAGACTGTAGGGAGAGTGTTAGGAAAGCTAGAGCTAAGTATGAGCTTAGGCTAGCAAGAGATGCTAAATACAACAAAAAAGGGGTCCTTTTCCTATGTACAGAGTAAGAACAAGGATATGATAAATCCATTGCGGGGACTGGAAAATGAAATTGTAACAGGAGATGAAGGGAGGGCAGAACTGCTCAATTCCTATCATTCCTCAGTCTTCACTTGCAAGGGAAACAGTGCTCAAGATGGCATAAACAGAACCCATGATGAGGGAAGGGAGTTGCAGACTAGGATTGGCATTGGGGTAGTGCACAAACACTTAGTTTATTTAAATGAAACAAAGTCCTCAGGGCCAGATGAACTGCATCCAAGGGTTCTCAAAGAGCTTGCAGATGTAATTTCTGAGCCTCTGTCCATTATTTTTGAAAATTCTTGGAGAACAGGTGAGGTGCCAGAAGACTGGAGGCAGGCAAATGTCCCCATCTTCAAGAAGGGGAAAAAGGAGGGCCCGGGTAAGTACCGACCCATAAGCTTGATGTCTATACCAGGAAACGTTTTCGAACAAATCATCAGTCAGTCCTTGAGCATTTAGAAAAGATGGATCTAATTACTAAGAGCCAGCACGGGTTTCTCAAGAACAAGTCAGACTAATCTTATCTCCCTTTTTTAGAAAGTTACTACCTTGCTTTATCAGGGGAATGCAGTAGGCATAGTTTATCTTGATTTCAGTAAGGCTTTTGATAAGGTTCCGAATAATATTCTTGTTGACAAATTGGGAAAATGTGATTTAGATCCCATTACTGTTAGGTGGATCTGTAGCTGGTTGACAGATCGCACCCAAAGAGTGCTCGTTAGTGGTTCCTCATTCACTTGGAGAGGAGTGACTAGTGGAGTGCATCAGGGATCTGTCCTGGGCCCTGTGTTGTTTAACATCTTTATAAATGATTTGGATGAAGAAATAGAGGGGATGCTTATTAAATTTGCAGATGATACTAAATTGGGAGGGGTAGCAACTATGGTAGAAGACAGAGCCAGGATACAGGATGATCATGACAGGCTGGAGAATTGGGCTAAAACCAATACAATGCATTTCAACAGAGATAAATGTAAAATTCTGCATTTAGGTAGGAAAAAACCAAATGCATAATTATAGGATGGGGGAGACTTGTATTAGCAGTAGTGAGTGAAAAGGATCTTGGGGTGTTAGTAGACCAAACACTGAACATGAGTCAGCAGTGTGATGCAGTAGCTAAAAAGGCAAATGTGATCTTGAGCTGTATCAACAGAAGTATAGTGTACAGATCACACAAAGTGATGGTATTGCTTTACTCTGCTCTGGTTAGACCTCACCTAGAGTACTGTGTTCAGTTTTGGGCACCGCAATTTAAGAAGGATGGAGACATGCTGGAACGTGTCCAGAGAAGGGCAGCAAAGATGGTGAGGGGTCTGGAGGCCAAGTCCTATGAGGAAGGGTTGAAGGAGCTGGGTATGTCTAGCCTGAAGAGGAGAAGACTGAGAGGGGATATGATAACCATCTTCAAGTACTTGAAGGGCTGTCATATAGAGGATGGTGCCGAGTTGTTTTCTATTGCCCCAGAAGGTTGGACCAGAACCAACGGGTTGAAATTAAATCAAAAGAGTTTTCGCCTAGACATTAGGAAGAATTTTCTAACTATTAGAGCAGTTCCTCAGTGGAACAAGCTTCCTCGGGAGGTGGTGAGCTCTCCTTCCCTGGAGGTTTTTAAGCAGAGTCTAGATGGCCATCTGTCAGCAGTGCTGATTCTATGACCTTAGGCAGATCATGAGAGGGAGGGCATCTTGGCTACCTTCTGGGTATGGAATAGGGGCCACTGGGTGTGTGTGTGGGGGGGTAGTTCGGAATTTCCTGCATTGTGCAGAGGGTTGGACTAGATGACCCTGGTGGTCTCTTCCAACTCTGTGATTCTATTATTCTATTCTATGACATTCATGGGGACCCTGCCCTCCTAGTGAGCCTATTATGTTTCCTGGTCCAGCACCCAGTTCTTCTGTTAACTGCTCCAAATAGGGTGCCTCCAGGATAAATGCACATACAAAAAATGGGGGGGGGGAGCTGCATCCCAAAACAATCTTTGGACCACCCCAAATCACATATCCCCTGACTTCAGAGACTGCCCCCTACAGGAAGACATTCATTGGTTCCTGGTCCAAATGCTGGTTCTGGCACCACAAGCTTCTATTTGGGTTGCCTCCAAGAAGCTTGTATTGTGAAGAGAATTTTAATAAAGAACTGTCTGGAACAGTTGCATACCATCTGCTCCCCAAAACAAAGTTTGGACTACCATATATCATACACCCCCACATTCAAGGGACTGTGCCCTCCAAGTGGACCTATGGTGTTTTTGGTCCAGAGCCCAGTTCTTGTACTAACTGCTCCTAAGTGGGGTGCACCAGGACAAATGCACATGCAGAAACTGGTGAAGAGGAAGCTGCACCACCACAAATCATACACCTCCACACTCCAGAGACTGTCCCCTACAAGAAGATATGCAGTGGTTCCTGGTCCAAACACTGGTTCTGGCATTAGTAGGGTTGTCAGCTCCCTGTTGGGAAATACCTGGAGATTTTAAGGGTGGAGACTGAGGGCGGGGTTGGGAAGGGGAGGAACTTCAATGGGGTATAGTGCCATAGAATCTACCTTCCAAAGTGGCTATTTTATCCAGGTAAACTGATCTCTGTCACCTAGAGATCACTTGTAATATTAATTTGTTTGTTTGTTGGATTTTTATCTTGCCCTTGTCCCTGGCATAGCTGTGTTCAGGGCGGCTACTAACAAGTCAATACACAAATATAATAAAAATACAAAATCCAATAAATATACATTTAACAGTTCTAAAAACAACAATAGTTAAAAATTTCAAAGATGACACTTGTCACTAGAGAATAGCATAACACAACAAAGCAGTCAGGGAACCCCACCACAGAAAATTAATAACCAACAATAAAAATAGTTTAAGTTTAAGAAATTTGGCTCTCAAAAGAAATCTCAATCGTTGTACTGTTGATATTTGGCTCTTTTGACTAATGAGTTTGCCGACCCCTGTGCTACACTATTAAAAGTATACTCATATTAACTGCCTTTCTTATAATATGAAGATGTTTGTAAATATTATAAATGTATGGATTAGCTAAAATAGCTGAATCTTGTATTGACTGTTCAGTATGTTGTTATGACAGCAGATAACTCTGCTGAAAGAGGAACTCCTTATATGGGAGTATGCAGAGAGTATTTAGCTGAAGTTGACTTGCAGTAGTGTACATCTCAGAGTGTAAGCCATGTTATGTAATTGATATTGGACAGTATAAATACAAGCAGGGAAAGGTTTGAAAGTTAGATCTCTCTAAGTCTTTGGACTAAGAGAATCTCAGAAGATATTGGCTTGGTATGTATGAACTACTTACTTATATGCTATTCTAGATAGTGTGAATCAGATTCTTTTAACTAAATCAGACTTCTTTAACTGTTAAGTTTTAAAATCCAATACTTAAAATATAATAGTATATAGAACTTGCTTGTATTCTTGTATTCACTTTTAAGAGCTTAGACTTTATATTGACTCTATGGCACTGAAGTCCCTCCCCTCTCCAAACCCTGCCCTCCTCAGGCTCCACCCCAAAAAGACTTACTTTTGTAAGTAAATTAAGTTGTGTCCTGCTTAGTAGGTGACTAATTGAATAAGATAACATATCACTTCTCAGGAAGAAGTCAATTCTAAGAGCATAGTCAACTGAAAAGCACTGACCCGCTTCACAGACCCTGTGGAACTCTTTGAGGTCCTACAGGGTCCTGGTCTCATCTGCAAGGGAGTTCCACCTGGCTCTAGTTGAGGACAGCCGGACACTCTTTGGATCAGGGACCACCAACAAGTTGTTATTGGAGGACCGTAATGCTCTCTGGGGAGCATACCAGGAGATGCAGTCCTGCAGATATAAAGGTCCCAGACCTTGTAAGGTTTTAAAGGTAAAAACCAGTACCTTGAACCTGATCCAATGCTCCACCTGGAGCCAGTGCAGTTGACGTAGCACTGGCTGGATATGAGCTTTCAGCGGGGTCCCTGTAAGGACCCTCGCTGCAATAATTTGTGCCAGCTGGAGCCTCCGGATCAGTCTTGAGGGCAGCCCTACATAGAGCAAGTTACAGTAATCCAGCCTAGAGATGTTCCATTGCATGGATCACTATTAGGGTTGCCAACCTCCAGGTGGTGGCTGGAGATCTCCTGCTATTACAACTGATCTCCAGCCAATATAAATCAGTTCAACTGGAGAAAATGGCCGCTTTGGCAATTGGACTCTATGGCACTGAAGTCCCTCCCCTCTCCAAACCCTGCCCTCCTCAGGCTCCACCCCAAAATCCCCAGGTATTTCCCAACCCAAAACTGGCAACCCTAATCACTGTGGCTAGGTCAGGGCAGGAGAAGTAAAGAGTAAAGAGAAGTAAGAGTTCCCAACTCTTTCTCTTTTTAACATCCTAACCTATCAGGGTTGGCAAAAAGTTGTCCACATGTCATGGAGGTGTGAACCGATCACTAAATCACAAGATTACCATGCACCTTATTGATGAAAATCTCTTCTGGGAAACATATGTTTATTAGTAGTTTCCACGGTGTATGGTAATCAGGGATATATATATTTTTAACCAGTAGGTAGACTAGGACAAAAAATAATTTCTACTCTACTTTTCTTCCAGGCAAACAGGAACTTAAGAAATCCCCTTCAAGATACTTAGGCATGGAGGCAGTAATCAAGAAATGAATTCACTTACAAAACAGAACACACTAACATTTCTCCTCCTTAAAATGAAGTTTTGCGCTTTTTAAAATAGAAGCTAGTCAACTCAATCTGGTCAATAAAAGTCCACTTCCACAATACTGATGCTGACAAGTACACTTTGCCTTTTGCTTTCTTTGCTATCCAACTAAAAGAGCTTTTGAAATTTGAATATGATCCAAAGAGAACCTTCCATGCTTGCAAATTCTATGTGTACTTGGGGATAGGTGCCTATTTTCCCTTCTTGCAACATGCTGTTTCAGAGTGTCCACAGTCTTTTGGGCTGTGTTTCCCAGTGCTCCAGGTTGTGTTTCTGTTTGAATCCCTATATTCTTGTGCTGTTTTTAAAAATTGTTTGTTAGGGCTGTGCATATTGATAAACCCGAACTGAAAAAAGCAAAAAAAAAAAAAAAAAGCCATTTCAGTAAATTTCAGGTTTGGGTTTACTGAATTCCAAAACCTGGGGGGAAAGCCAAAGCCAAATTGTCCATTCCCAAAAAAAATGGGTAATTATCTGGCTTTTTCAGGTTCTCCCGAGGCTTTGCAAAGCTCATGAAAGGCATTTTTTTAGTTAGAGCCCCCAAATTTGTAGGGTAGCTTGTAGGGGCTCTCCTTGCAAGAACTCCCAAGTTTGGTGAAGATTGGGTCGGGGGTCCAAAGTTATGGGGTCTGGAAGAGGTTGCCCCCTCTTCTGTTCCTGTAGGCAGCAGAGGATAATTATTCCTTGCAATAATGTTGGAATGTTCCTCGAGAGGTGGTAAGTGCTCCTTCCCTGGAGGTTTTTAAGCAGAGGCTAGATGGCCATCTGTCAGCAATGTTGATTCTATGACCTTAGGCAGTTCATGAGAGGGAGGGCATCTTGGCCATCTTCTGGACATGGAGTAAGGGTCACTGAGGTGTGTGTGGGGGAGGTAGTTGTGAAATTCCTGCATTCCAAGGGGTTGGACTAGATGACCCTGGTGGTCCCTTCCAACTCTATGATTCTATTCTATTCTAATGGGTTTAAATTGCAGGCAGAGAGATACAGGCTGGATGTTAGGGGAAAAAAAATTTTACAGTAACATTTGAGCTCCCCCTCACTGGCAGTCTTTGAGCAGAGGCTGGACAAACACTTGTCAGGAATGCTCTAGGCTGATCCTGCATTGTGCAGGCGGTTGGAATAGATGGCCTGTAAGGCCCCTTCCAGTTCTATGATTGTATGAATGGGTGGGGGGTGTTGGAATATGAGACTGCACATGGCAAGCAGATGGCAAGCAGATGTAAAAGATCTATGTGACAGCCAGGTGATTGGTGGTGTCACATGACAGCTCAATGACTGAGCAGAAAAACTGGCTTGTACTGGACTGAGCTAGATAGTCCTGGAGACAAGGCAGCCAACAGGTGATTGGCTGAGAGACTATGCCAGATATGTATATAGGTGTGTTATATATGTATTGGGTTGTGGGTTGTGGAGAGTTGATGACCAAGCGGAGCATTCTGTCACTGTGAATAAAAGAGCACTTTTGTACTACGTGCTGAGTCTTCTGTGCTTACTCGCCTGTAGAGCTGCAACGCTTTCTAACATACGCCAACAGGGTTATGGGCCCAGAACAGCTCAACTGCGCTACATCCTGGAGGTTCTGAGCAGAGGTACTATCTGTGGAACAAGGGCTGTAGTGAGCAGAAGGCGAGTGCATGTCTGAGGTTGAGTCAGACGGAGCAGAGGAGGTGCCCAGCAGGTCTGTCAGCAGCAGTGCGTCTGAGGCGGAGGAGGAGAGCGACACGGAGCAGGAGCAGCAGGGAGCGGGAGAAATTATGGCTCAAGCTGCAATGTCCTTGCTTGTGGAGAAGCTCACTTCTACCAACTACAATGTGTGGGCGTTACGAATGCAACACTACCTTAAAAGAGAGGCACTGTGGATTTATGTCTCCAACCCACCGGATCCTGAGACGCCGCAGGACGTGGTGAAAGATGAGAAGGCACTGGCAAGCATAGTGCTGAGCGTGGCTGACGACCAGCTTGTCCATGTGACGGGAGCTTTGAAAGCGAAAGCAGCCTGGAACTCATTATCACAGGTCTACGTCCAAAAAACAGCTGGCTCTTTGATAGCCATAACGAGACGTTTGTACAGAACTTTTCTTTTGCCGTCAGTTCCTGTGAGAAACCATATAAATGAACTGACTGAATGTTTCCAAATGCTGGAGCAGAGGGGGAAGACTCTACCGGAGGATGATAAAGTTTATATACTCCTGAGCTCTCTGTCTGAGCAGTATAACATGCTAATTACAGCTCTGGAGTCGGTTGAAATTGATAAACTAACTTTACAGTATGTTATTGGAAGAATTTTGGAACATGAAAAGAGATTGCTTGCAAGAAATCCTGAGAAGCCTGCCAAGCCGGAGGGAAACCTGCCAAGCCAGGAGACGCGGAGGTTTGCCGGCGGAGAAAGGAATGCGGAGCAGAGAAAGCCGGGTGATTTACAGCAGCACGTGGCTCTGAGGGTCAGACGTTGCTACATCTGCAAGGCTACAAATCACTTAAAGCGTGACTGCCCAGAAGCAAGGAAGAAAAGCCGAAGGGACCAGTCGTCACGTGAGTTTGTGAGCGGTCAGAAGGCATCATTGGTGCTGACTGAGCACAGTGACACAGCCGGTGTCTGGATTTTAGACTCTGGTGCGTCACAGACCATTTGCCGGCATCAGGAACTTTTAAAAGACACACGGGACTCAAGTTTGCCGCACGTAAGCCTCGCTGATGGAAGGAATTCTGAGGTGACACGTGAGGGGAGTGTGTGGTTCCCAGCTTTGAACTATACATTTAAAAAGGTGCTATGTGTCCCTGAACTAGAGAATAATTTGCTAAGTGTAAGTGCCCTTGACAGGGCTGGATATACTATAACATTTACAGACAAGGCTTGTAAGATATCCAAAGGTGGGAAAGTGCTTCTTACAGGGAAAATGTGTAATAATGTGTATGTGGTAGAAAATAGGCATGTGGAGGCAAAGATGATAACTAATAAGAGCCCCCATGACAATTGCATACATCTGCTACATAGAAGGTTGGCTCATGCAAATTATGAGACCATAAAGAAAACGCTAGCCTTACTGGGGAAGGAAAAAGTTAAAGAGTGTGGGAACTACCTGGATTGTGAGGTATGCAAAAGTTCCAAATCTAAGGCTTACCCAGTGGCTAAGCATAGTGAGAGACTCTCAGACACTGCATTAAAGGTAGTACATGCAGGTGTAATAGGCCCCTACAGGGAGAGTCACTCAGGTAACCATTACGCGTTGATTCTGGTGGATGATTGCACCAGATTCTCCTGGGTGTATCCTTTGAAAAAGAAGTCACAGGTGTTTGAAACATTTAAGTATTGGGCCAAAAGAGTGCAGAAACAACTTAAATGTACCTTGGATTCTCTCCAAACAGATTTTGGGGGAGAATTCATGTCAAATGAGTTTAAGAAATGGTTAGAGGTGCAAGGTGTGAGGCACAGAGTTGCCAACGTGGCGGTGCCAGCAGAAAATGGTGTTGCTGAACGACATGGGGGAATGCTACAAACAAAAATGTATTCCATGTTGCAGGATGCAGGGTTGCCAATGACATACTGGGCAGAAGCAATAAAGGCCGCCTCCTATGTTTCCAACAGGATCTGGACCAGGTCCATACAAGACATACCTTATAGGGTTTTGTACCAGAGGGATCCTAGCTTAGGTTACCTCAGAGTGTTTGGTACAAAAGCCTGGGTTGATGTGCCAATATCCAAGAGAAGGAAAGGAGGAGCGAGAGCTAAAAAACTAACCTTCCTTGGGTATCAGTCTGGCATGAAATCATACAGGTTTGCTGATGAACATAATTCTCTCAGCTACAGCAGAGCTGCGAATTTTTGTGAGGGTAATAACTGGGCCAGAATTCATGGACAGGAGGAGCCAAAAGAAATTGGGCTACCATTGACAGATCTCTCACAGGATGCAGATGGGGTGAAGCAGGAGGGGTCTCCTCAAAGGGCTTCATCGCCAAGGGCTGAAGAGGGGAGACAGATTCCTAGGGTGTCAAGCAGGAGCACTAAAGGAATTCCCCCGGAGAGGTATGGTTTTGAGACCACTGATGTAAATCATGTACAAGTCAAAGAACCAAAGAGCTTTCAGGAGGTAATGGCTTTGGAAAGCAGGGAAAAGGAGGCCTGGCTAGAAGCCATGCAAACTGAGTTTGATTCCCTGAAAGAGAATAAGGTATTCTCTGTAACAAAACTGCCAGCTCAGAGAAAAGCCATAGGGTGCAGATGGCTTTACAAAGTCAAACAGTGTCCAGAAGGGAAGATACTCCGTAAGGCCAGGCTTGTGGCTAAGGGTTATTCCCAAGTTGAAGGGCAAGACTTTGATGAATTATTTGCTCCCACTGTGAAGGCTGATACTATAAGAGCTGCATTGTGTAAAGCTGTCAGAGATAACATGTTAGTGCACCATTTTGATTTCACCACTGCATATCTGAATGCAACAATAAGTGAAGAAATATATATGGAGCAGATCCCTGGGTTTGAATGCAAGGGTAAACAAGGAGTATTAAAATTGCATAAGGCTCTGTATGGATTAAAGCAGAGTGCACGTGCATGGTCCCAATGCATTAGTGAAGCATTGGCAAATCTTGGGTTTAAGCAAGGTGTTGCTGATCCTTGTATGTTTACCAAATGTGTAAAGGGCTCTGACTGTGTTGTATTTTTATATGTTGATGATCTTTGTTTGTTGTGTCATACAAAAGAACAACTAAACTGGTTTAAGGAGGCAACTGGAAAACTGTTTAAAATGAAGCATCTTGGTGACATTCAAAATTATCTGGGGGTAGAAATTACCAGGAACCCAGAAGGATATTTTGAATTGTGCCAGGAGAAAAAGATTGAACAGCTCCTAGAAAAATTTAAAATGACAGAGGCCAAAAGCACTGAGACTCCCATGACAACAGGGTATGTGAAAGAGGTGGATGATAAGGTATTCCATGATAAAAATCAATACCAATCGTTGGTGGGTTCATTGTTATATCTGTCATGTTGGACAAGACCAGACATTTGTATGGCAGTACATTTGCTTTGCCAGAAATGTGCATGTCCATACATGAAAGACTGGAATGCAGCAAAAAGGGTGCTGCGATACTTAAAAGGCTCAGCTTCAGCCAGGTTGTGTTTAAAGGCTGATGCAGAGGAAACAATCACAGTGTATAGTGACTCCAGTTGGGGGGAAAGAGAAGAAGGAAAGTCTACCACTGGGTACGTGTTATTTCTACATGGGGCACTGGTTATGTGGAAGTCTTTAAAACAGACTCATGTAGCTACCAGCACATGTGAGGCAGAATATTCTGCATTAAGCGACAGTGAGATTCAGCTGGAATGGCTGTGTCAACTGGCTAAAGACCTAAATCTTGAATATGAAATGCCTGTAAGTGTTTACTGTGATAATACTGCAGCACAGCAATTGGCTGGATATCAAGGTATAAGAACAAGAAGTAAACACATCACAATAAGATACCAGAATGTCAGGGAAGCGGTAAACAATGGTTTAATGGTTCTGAAACATTGTGCTTCAAATGTAAATATTGCTGACGGTTTCACCAAATGTTTGTCTACTGAAAAGTTTGAACTGTTTAGAAGCAAATTGGGGCTTGCAATGTCAGTCTAGGAGGAGTGTTGGAATATGAGACTGCACATGGCAAGCAGATGGCAAGCAGATGTAAAAGATCTATGTGACAGCCAGGTGATTGGTGGTGTCACATGACAGCTCAATGACTGAGCAGAAAAACTGGCTTGTACTGGACTGAGCTAGATAGTCCTGGAGACAAGGCAGCCAACAGGTGATTGGCTGAGAGACTATGCCAGATATGTATATAGGTGTGTTATATATGTATTGGGTTGTGGGTTGTGGAGAGTTGATGACCAAGCGGAGCATTCTGTCACTGTGAATAAAAGAGCACTTTTGTACTACGTGCTGAGTCTTCTGTGCTTACTCGCCTGTAGAGCTGCAACGCTTTCTAACATACCCCAAAAGGATAGTGAATATTATTTTGTGACTATGTTTGCTATATTTTATGAAATTAATAGGACACGATAGGACTTCTGTAGTAATGCATTGGCTTGGACCAGCATTTCAGGGGATATTTGGGGCTACAGTGGGAGGGGGGAAGTGAGGAAGTCACGCTCTGTGTACAGTTATCCTTCCATCTGTGGAAATACTCTCGTGGGTCCAAGCTATTGTGTGGCCTTGACTGTCCCTCGAGCTAACCTATGTTTCACTGTACATTAAATCTAGAGCCAGCATGGTGTAGTGGTTTAGAGCGGTGGTTCAGCGTGGTGGACTCTAATCTGGAAAACCGGGTTTGATCCCCCACTCCTCCACATGAGCGGCGGATGCTAACCTGGTGAACCAGATTGGTTTTCCCACTCATATTCATGAAGTCAGCTGGGAGACCTGGGGCTAGTCACATCTCTCTGAGAGCTCTCTCAGCCCCACCTACCTCACAGGGTGTCTGTTGTGGGGAGGGGAAAGGAAGGTGATTGTAAGCCGGTCTGATTCTTCCTTAAGCAGTAGAGAAAGGTGGCATATAAAAACCAACTGTTCTGCTTCTAGTGCCTCACTCCATTGGTCAAGAACATAAGAAAAGCCATGCTGGATCAGACCAAGGCCCATCAAGTATAGCAGTCTGTTCACACAGTGGCCTCTAGGAAGCCCACAAACAAGATGACTGCAGCAGCATTGTCCTGCCTGCGTTTTTCTGAGTGATTTCAAGGCTGTCTGGCCTTATATCCTGGCCATATCCCAAATAATAACTAGTCCAATACATCTTGCAAGATTCACTCTGAGTAAGTGTCAAAGCATTGTCATGGTCATATCATGACCTTCTGAAGGCTGAAATCCCTGCTCATCAGGTTACCATTCTCCTTCTGCCTTTATCCACCCACACAAGTGTTTGCAGTTTCACCACTTGCTACATAAGTTTCAAAATACAAGAACTGAATCAACTATGCCTCAGTTCACCCCAAGCACATTCAAAAACTGTTTCAAAAATCCTTTGAAGTTTTTGAAGAGTTTCCTTAATAATGTATTTAATTAGAAAAGGAAAACCTCTCCCTAACTAATAGTTTCAGGAAGTTATTGTGAACCAAGGAACACAGCCTGACCTAGTAGTATGGCTCTTACTGAGTAATGAACTGCTCCACTTGAGCTAATACGGATACACCAATTAATAGGCAATCAATTTTAATATCTTACACAGACTTAATTTTAGAATTCTAGCCTCATTTATGTTCAAAAAGAGATGCCTAGACTGTGGAAAAGCTTAACTGTAGAGCAACATTTCCCAAGATTAATGCTTAATTAAGTCAATTACTCTTCTCCTGCAGTCCCACAGAAGAAAAGGTTAAGGTAAATTTAAATAGGCCACCTTGATCCCCACATTATTCATTGAGTCATTGACATATGGGAGTTTTGGCAATCTGTGGCCTTAAATACAGCTTGGGTATTAGCCACATGTTGGCTTGACTTTTCTGAAACCCGATGAATGACTTCAGCATTAGCCAGACTGTAATTACAACTACCTAAGAGTTCTGGTCTGTAATTCAACAGGGCATGGATTTACAAAGAAGTCTACAGTGTTGCACCTCTGGAGACACAAATCAAGATTTTTTTAAATTATTATGCATTTATGTAGCATTTTTAAAGGACCAATGTGTTTGGAGGGGGTCATCGTTCTGTAGGGGTCAAAGCCCATGCTTTGTCTGCTGAAGATCCAAAGGTATAATCTCTATCATCTCTGCTTAAAAAAAGAGAGAAACATCAGGTATCAGGGCTAGGAAAGATTTCCACTTGAAAGCCTGAAGAGCCACTGCCAATCATTGAGCAAAAGGGACCCAGTTTCAACCCAGTGTGCGGCAGCTGTGAAAAAGGCAAATTCCATGCTGGCTATAATTAGATGAGGAATAGAGAATAAAACTGCTGATATTATACTGCCCCTGTACAAATCTATGGTGAGACCACGCTTGGAATATTGTATACAGTTCTGGTCACCACACCTAAAAAAGGATATTGCAGAGCTTGAGAAGGTGCAGAAAAGAGCAACCAAAATTACCAGGAGGCTGGAGCAACTGCCCTATGAGCTTAGAAAGAAGGCAGTTAAGGGGAGATACGATACAGGTCTATAAAATTATGTGTGGTATGGAGAGAGTGGACAGGAATAAGCTTTTCTCCCTCTCTCATAATACCAGAACTTGGGGTCATCAGCTGAAGCTGGAGGGTGAGCGATTCAAAACAGATAAAAGGAAGTATTTCTTCACACAACACATAGTTAAATTGTGGAACTCCCTGCCCCAGGATGTGGTGAGGGTTGCCAATTTGTAAGGCTTTAAGAGAGGAGTGGACATGTTCATAGAGGACAGGGTTATCCATGGCTACTGTGTGTGTGTGTTAAGTGCCATCAAGTCGCTTCCGACTCATGGCGACCCCTTGCTCAGATCTTGCAAATTGAGGTCTGTGGCTTCCTTTATTGAATCAATCTATCTCTTGTTGGGTCCATGGCTACTAGTCAAAATGAATACTAGTCATAATGCATACCTATTCTCTCTGGTATCAGAGGAGCATTTCTATTATATTAGGTGGAACTGCTGCAGTCATTTGTTTGTGGGCTTCCTAGAGGCACCTGTTGGCCACTGTGTGAACAGACTGCTGGACTTGATGGGCCTGGGTCTGATCCAGCAGGGCCTTTCTTATGTTCTTCTGCTCACATTCTCACATGACTTCCCCGTGCATGGGACATGCATACTGGATAGGGGATATGCTTCTGTGTAGCAGAGTGTGTGAACGAGAACTTGGGGGTACGGTGGACTGTAAGTTAAATAAGAACAGGACAGCGACAAAAAAAGCTAATGTGCCCTTGGGGTGCATCAACAGAGGCATAACATCCAAATTACAAGATTCCATCGTTCTGCTGTACTCTGTCTTCTGGTGTGTTCACTGCTCCTCCTAATTTGGTGCCATCTGCAAATTTAAAGAGTAGTCCCTCCACACCCTCAGTTAGATCATTTATAAAAATATTGAAAAGTACTGGGCCCAGAACTGAACCCTGTGGCACCCCATGGGACACCTCCCTCCATTTAGATGAAATGCCATTGACAACTGCTCTTTGCGTGCGGTTCTCCAACCAGTTCCCTATCCACCTAACTATCTTAGGGTCCAGTCCACGGTCCTCTAGTTTACCCATCAGAACATTCATGCGGAACCCTGTCAAAAGTCTTACTGAAATCTAGGTAAACATCATCAACTCTGTGGTACTCAGTGTGGCATATATAATGCCCCACAACCACCGTTATGTCCTGACACTACGTTTACTGGTGATTCCTAGAGAGTGTAATGTCACTTCTGGGTTTTCCCCCCAAATGACATCGTGGCATCAGCCTCACAGCATTTTTTAATTTATTTTTCTCCTGCTTCTGCAGCTCAGCATGTGGGGGGGGGGGGCAACAGTTCCTATCCCTCCAAACAGCCCACTCTCCCTTCCTCCTTTCCACTAAGTCAGTCTCTCTCTCTCTCTCTCTCTCTCTCTCTCTCTCTCTCTCTCTCCCTCCCTCCCTCCCTCCCCCCCCCAGACTGTTCCATGTGGGCACCCTGAGTAGGCTGACCATATTTCCTTGAGACAAAAACGGGACATGGGTTATGTAATATTAGTGTAACCCGATCGGAGCGCTTTTTCTATGAGAATTTACCCAGCCAGGCCTGCATGCAGCATAAGAAATGTCAGAACTGAAGGAAACAAATGTTGGAAGTGTAATGAGGTGCAAAACAGGACAAAATTGACATTTTAATTAAAAAGACGGGACGGCTGGGAAATATGATAAAAATGGGACTGACCCTTTCAAAACGGTACGTATGGTCAGCCTAACCCTGAGGCCCCCACCAGGAGCCGCTTCTCTCTGTCTCTTGGCACCCCCTTACTGTGATGGGGGTGGCTCAGCCTGCCAGTGGATCCTCAGCTCCCTCACCACAGACGGGCTCCATCACCGCAGTACTCCCGGGCTCTTCCATCCTCACCAGGCTCTAAGGGGGTAAGAGCATTGTCTGTGCATGTGCAGACAATGCTTTATTTAGTTGGGGGGGATTTATTTTTAAAAACTTTCTGGATTTTTCTGCAGACCCAGGGGGCCCCCTGAATCTGCAGAAAAACCTGTTGGGGGGAAGTGTACCCCATATCTGTGGATTAAGTATCTGCAGGCAGGGGGTACATGTGAGAACAGATTAATCAGCTCAGGAGGTGGCTTCTATACTGCAACATTTATTGTACGCATCACACCCTTTTAATTGCAATTCAGCATCATCGACCTTTGTTAACCCTCTCTTCAGTATATATCAAACTTTAAACAGTTTTGCTTTTTTCCCTTGCATTGTTTTCCAATTCTTCAATCCTAGCTGCATTGTATGGTTTTTTCATTAGAAATCTTTACTGTTTGAGTGAATTGTTTGTAGCTTATTTGGTAATCCACTAGAAGTCTCAGAGAGAAAAGAAGGCTATAAATTAAGTAAATTAATAATAATATTTAAAATTTGGCCAAAACAAAACAATTGTAAACTTGTTTCCAGATGAAATGAAATTTTAGCAAATCTTGATGGAAGTTTTATGAGTCATACCTATCCAGACATATTTTTGTTCTCACACACACACTTGCACAAAGATACTTTCCTGTAAACATCTGTGAAATGTTCAGGAAGAAATTATTGTTTCTCTCTTAATCTTTCCATCTCAAACAGTGTGGCTATTTCTCTGAAACAGAGATCTTCATTCGTGCTGGCAGGTTTTAATTTCACTCCTCATCCTTTCGCTTGACAAGCAAGGAATAGATTATAAGTGATGGATGGGGATGAGGGAAAGCAATGACCCCAACAGACAGGCAGAGTGAGAAGTAAAAACAAGATAGCAGAGTCTCGGTGTACTGGCCTAAGGTCTCAAAAGCAAATAGGAGACCTTTGAGCTGGACTCCAGTCAGAAAATCTGACAGCTAACAATGATTTAAAACATTATAGGAAAGAGTTTGATGTGATATTATTTTCACAATACTTAAAAAATGAATTATAATTTCATTATATTAAAGCAAGGTCCTGGGGAGAAAACAAAGTTGTTTAAAGAAATGCAAGAACCCTGTCATGAAGAAAATTAAAGGCAGTTATTTTTGTGAGCTAATTTCTCTCTATTATAAAAACAAAAAGAGCTGCTGCTGGGTCAGACCAGTGATCTATCTAGTCCACAACCCTGTTTCCCACAGTGGCAGACCAGACCCTCTGCTTTTAAGTAAAACTAAAGATGTAAGATTTCGGATTCTTATCTCTGATCTCTCACTTCTTGATCCTAAATTTCTCTCTCTCACTTGCTCTCTTGTGTTGTCACTGACTGGAATATGCATACCTTATGGAGAGAAGATAACATGGCATGTCTGGCGAGTGGCCAGGGGCAAGTTAGTATTTGCTTTCACCCAACCCTCCACCCTGAGGATGCCCAAATACTTGGTAGTTTGACTTACTTCCCCTTTGCCAGTGGTGATCAGGCAGCCAATTTATATATTGGATGTTAAGCTGTTTCCGGGTATTTGTAGGAAGTGGCTGCTTGCAGCCATCAGACAACAACTCCCATCTAATAAGGGATCAGTTGGGAGTTTTCTGATTTCCTGCTGTACCTAGCAATGTATTGGGGAGGGGGATCAGAAGCCAACTCCCAGGTGATCAGCCAGAAGTTAGATTCTTACCTCCCATCTTGGTCATCTGGTGCCTCCCAGACTTGTTGAGATGCAGCACATTTGGGTGGGGGGAGATGATCAGAAGCCCAGCTGATTTCTCTTCTGCCCATCTTGGCTGCAAAGAAAAAGAGAAAAAAAGCCGTTCTTTCTCCTCTTCCTTTTGCAATGGGAAGCTCAGAATTTATTTATTTAATAGCCCACATATCTCACTGAGACTCAATGTGGATTACAAAATATTTTTAAAAAATGATCAGACAACATAAGATATCCAGTAAACAATGCTGTAGAAATTAGGGCATTCATGTATAACTGAGTTGAACCCCCCCACACACACACACGCACACACAAGACCTTACCAGTATTTGTCAGGTATTTTTTCAGCTGAATACACATTAGAGAATCTCCAGTGCAAGTCGTCCTGATGTTGAAAAAATCAGGTTTATTAGGGTTTATTCAGGAATGCTGAATAGGGGTGTTAAACCTCTCCTAAACTTTCTTTGGGAAGTTTTCAGGGCAACAGGAGGATGAGCCATTTCTCACAGGCAAATAGGATAGCACGTTAGGGAGAGCGGTACTGTTTGCCCAATCACAGGAGCTGTTTTACAGGGTTGTTTGTCTTAAAATGTGGGATCCAACAACCTTGCTCCCCGCCACCACTTGCAGGTTTCCCAGGGAACAGGAGGAAGGAGGCAGTTGTCACAGGCCAGTAGGACTGCATCTTGGGGGGAGCAGTGCTCTTTGCCCAATCACAGGAGTTGTTTCATAGGCTGGTTTATTTCAGATTCTTCTGAGCATGGGCAAAGAGCATAAAAGCAGGCCCTGGCTGCCCCTAGACTCCATTACAGTGAGAGGTTTCTGGAGTACTCACTGTTAAGCTTCAGCTGCTGCTCTGAGCCTCTGGAGGTCTGCTGCTGCTGCCCGCTAGTCTGAGACTGGAGCTGGATTGAACCTGCCTGCCTGGAGAAAATAATCAATCATAACTGATTAGAACACATTGGTTTGATTTCCCACTAGGGGAAGAGTCCCTATGGTTTCAAACAATGCCAACGGCTTTATTGACCGGGCATTATTGCCGAATTCCAAAAGACCAATGTTTTTGCATCTGTGGAACATCTGTTCTGGAGGACTTATACCATTACTTATTTGAATGCCCTCTATGTGTGGAACCCAGGGCTAAATTTCTTGTCGGGTTGGTTTCTGGCCTAAACACTTGTCCTAGTGCCGAGAAACTAGTATTTCTGTTAAAAGATACTGATGGGTTTGTTTCAGGACTGCCCTGTATGCTCTGGCAGCCAAGAAAATAAGGTCCAATATGGCTGCTAAGGGAGTTGATCCTTCAAGTTGATTTTAATGGTCGCTAGGTCCCATTGGCCGATTGGAACACCACCAAAATTTTTAGTTATTATTTTGTTGTTGTTGTTTTTTATGCATCAATTTAGCACAGTTTTATTATGTATATTTATTATTAATCCAGAATTTTATTAATGTAGTATTTCCTTTTATTATGTATCTGTGGTATCCTTGACATGTTTGTAATGGCCTATGGCCAAATGCAAATAAAACCATTCACTCTCACTCTCACTAGGGGGAGATGTTTCTAGTTAGTAACTTCTGATGGGATTCTCGTAACCAGATTTTCTGGAACTCTAGGACAGCCCAATCTTTATGGGGCCGCCCATTTATCAAAATGTGCAAAACACAAATGTTCAGGAGAACATTTTTTATAAAGGGATTAGAACAGTTCTATAATAGAACAATTTAGGAGGTCACTTTTATAAGGGAATAGGATTTTACCAGCAGCCCTTCCACCCCTCTAGTCTGCCTTATCTGTCAGAACTCATTCCTGACAAAGCAGTAGGTTGTCCCATAGTCTAAACTGCACTGGTATAGTTTTTCTGCTAAAATGACAACATAGGATGAAAGAGGGAATACAGAAAAAAGCTGCAGGTAACTATAACACTGAAGCCCAAACATCATATTGTGAGGAGACATATGGGCACTGCCACCAAATATATCTTCATTTCTCCCTGGGGATGAGTAATTGAAAAAATATGATGCCATCACTTTAGCAGTTCCTCCCACCTTTCCTTTTGCTTCATTGGCTGCTAACTGTGATAAGCAATGCTGAAATCAAGAGATCAAGAAAGCATATTAAAGATTTTTTAACTATAAATTATAGGGAAGTGACAAGTCAGTGGCACTCTTGTTTTTCCCTGTAAAATGTATTTGAGGTCTGAAGAAAGAAGTATTTCCCTATCCTGAAATCATGTCTCATTTTGTAGCTCCTTTTTCACTGCCTTAGCAAAAATGGTCCTTTTGATATGATTTTCCCTGTCACTTTGACTTACCTCTTTATACAATATGTGGTAAAAGGCATGGAGTCAGATTTTACTGAAAACTCCTATGCAATAATGGTCCAATGAGCCCTATTCAGAAATTATGTAGTGATTTTTCATTTACCCCATGCTTCAGACTACACTTATTCTTCAGAGGCACCTATGTTTTAAATCAGTTAATTGGTTTTACAACTAAATTGCTGTTAGAAATGAGTAAATGAGCAAAAAGACATGCCCCCAAAGTAGGCATTTCGGGTATTGCTCATTTATTCATTGCTTATGAGGCCTTAATATCATTTCTATAGTTATTATGAGGTATAAAAGTAATTATAAGAAAGGCTCTGAAATTAATCCTGAAGGTATCTAAAATCAACCTGACCTTTTCTGTAAAATGCCCTGCTCTCTGAAATATTGTTGCTTCCCCCAAGAGCAACCTGAAATATTATTTGTTGTCATCCCTGTGCTGCTCCTGCCTAACTGTCTAGTCCATGTATTTTACCATTCAGCCCTGCAAACTCTCTCTCTTCACTCCTCTTGAAAACTTTAGGGGGAAGGGAAACATCCAGCAGTATCAAGTTGCCTGACCAAGCCACTTGAGGGTGATGATAAATAATTGACATCAGATCACAAAACAAGGAATGACACCAGCAACCATCAAGCCACAGACATTCAAGAGGCAATTCCAAACTGCCCTAAAGCTATAAAAATGAAACAAGGCCCTGTCTCATCAGCTCAGAGTGATGGATGCACTGGAACATGTAGAGCTGTGCAAAAAGTAATAATCTGGTTGCTAAATAGAGATTTCATCTGTGTCAGGCCTTTGCTGTTAGCAGGAGTAAAGGCTCTTGACATGAGTAGGCCAGTTTCTGGCTACATGTCAAGTCCTTGGTTCTCATGCCTGTAAACTCTGTGTACAGTTTTGCTCATCCTGTTTTCCACAGCTGCGCTCTAATGTTTAGTCTTCCTTCCTGGAAATCAATCTTGGGGTTGCTTAGCCATGTTTACTTTCACAGCCTGTAGTGCTTTTAAACATGTAACCTGCCTATGTTTCGCCATTACCAGCCTCACCTGCCTGTAGGCAGTCAGTCCTTTAATCTGTCTTTTTGCTCCTAATAAAGTATTACTGCTTCAGAGCTACCTGCCTGGATGAGTTTGCTTATGGGATGCTAGGGACAGACGCCTGATCCTGACAATCTGGCTTGATCTCCCACCAGGGTGAGATGCTTCTAGTGAGTAACTTCTGAGAGGGAATTCTTGTAACCAGATTTTCCACAAATGGAAGTTCTATTGGAAGCCAGATATCTGACATGTTCTTCAATATATTGTGCCATGTTAGTCGTTTACCATATGGATCTCCACCACAAGAGGAAATGCAAAAGTGACCAGAGTGAGAAAGGAGGTTTTTTTTTTTTTAATCTACTCCTGGAGAGAACTTTTGTGTGAGTTCCACTCATACAGTTAGGGTGCCCTTTATACTCTTTCCTATTTCAGCCCCCTGAGTGCCATTAAAATCTACTCTGAAGGATCAGGAGACCCTCCAGAATTGTGTACAATGAGGCAGGAGTCAGGAATGTTACAAATGCATTTCAGGGTTATAGTGGATAGCTCAATGAAAATAAAAATGTCAACAATGTGCAACAGCAGTGAAAAAAGCAAACTGGAGATTATGAGAAATTGAACTGGAAATAAAGTAGCCAATACTGTAATGCCCCAGTAGTAGGGTTGCCAGGTCCCTCTTCACCACCGGCGGGATTTTTGGGGGGCAGAGCCTGAGGAGGGTGGGGTTTGGAGAGGGGAGGGACTTCAATGCCATAGAGTCAATTGCCAAAGCTACCATTTTTTCCAGGTGTTCCAGGTACTAGCTGGAGATCTTTTGCTATTACAACTGATCTCTAGCTGATAGAGATCAGTTGTAATAGCAAAAGATCTCCAGCTAGTACCTGGCATGCCCCCCCCTTGACTGAGTCTGAGGCCTTGGATGCAGAGCTGGAGCAGTTGGACGTCCCTCCTGGGAATGCAGCCAACAAGCCTTCTGAACCAGCTGCTGGATTAAAGGGGCCTTCAGGTGCTTCGACGCTTAGTCAGGTTGAGGAATTCCAGTTCCCCTCGAAGGCCCGGGTGTCAGAGTCAGCTAGAGATTCAAAACAAGAAACCTCCCCCATGATTCTCCAGAGACAGAAACAGCGAACTCTGCTGAGTGTGAAGCAGGTCAATGCCTTTCAGTGACTATGCTCTTAGAATTGACCTCTTCCTGAGATGTTATCTTATTCAAGCAGACACCTAATAAGCAGGACTCAACTTGTCTCTTACAAAAGTAAGCTTTTTACTGAAGTGCCTCAATTAAAAATATATAAATATGTATGTACAGTCTTAACATACAAAGTATGTATGCATGTAGATGGATACAAAGTCTTTAAATCAGGGGTGTCAAACTCATTTATTAGGAGGGCCGGATATGATATAAATGTCACTTGGTTGGGCCAGGCCATGTGTGTGTGTGTAAATAAATAAATAAATAAACAAATAAATGCCATAAAATGTAAAGCCAGATACTGGAGATACAAACTTTATAAAAGACACAAACAAAATCAAATAATGTTATTGGTTTTTACTTAAAAAAACAAACAAGCTTACAACAATAACATTCTTGCAGTATTTTCTTTTACTTAACAGTCTTATTGTTATTGTATTAAGTATGCTTGTATTTTAAGTAAAAAAATAATATCATTAATTGTCTTTGCATGTGTCTTTTGTAAACTTTGTATCTTGTCCCTGGCATTAAGTTTTTTTAAAATTTTAAACCAGGGGGTGGCTGGCTGGCTTGGCTGGCAAGTCTGCAGCAGGCTAGTCAATCCAGATCTGGACTGGGGGAGGCTGCCTTGGCTGGTGAGCCTGCAACAAACTGGCCCAGATCTGGACTAGACGAGGACTGGCAGCCTTAAATGGTGAGCCAGCAACCCTCTCCCACTCTGGAAAGACAGGGAGAAAGAGAGACAGAAGAGAAAGAGAAATAAAGAGGGGAAAAGAGAGGGACAGGAAGAGTGAAACAGGAGAGGAAGGAAGGAAGGAAGGAAGGAAGAAAGGAAGGAAGGAAGGAAGGAAGGAAGGAAGGAAGGAAGGAAGGAAGGAAGGAAGAAAGGAAGAAAGAAAGAAAGAAAGAAAGAAAGAAAGAAAGAAAGAAGGAAGGAAGGGGAGGGAGAGCCAGAGGAAGAGAAAGAAAGGGATAAAGATGACAGGGAAAGGCAGCTGACTGGGCTTGCGGGGCGGAGTGGCCCAGGAAGCCCAGAAACGGGGGGGGGGGGAAGGATCCTGCTGGGTTCCCGGGCTGCTGTGGCTGGGGAAAGCCCAGAGAGGGGAGGAGACCAGGAGGAGAGCAAGGGGAGAGGAAGGATCCTGCTGGGTGGCCGGGGGGGGGGGAGAGAATGAGTAGGAGAGCAAGAGGGGGAAGGATCCTGCTGGGCTGCCCGGGAAAGCCCAGAGAGAGAGACACACAGAATCAGGGGGGGAAGGATCCTGCTGGGCTCAGAGAGAGAGAGAATGAGAAGGAGAGCAAGGGGGAAGGATCCTGCTGGCCTCCTGGGCTGCTGTGACCCAGGAAAGCCCAGAGAGGGGGGGAAGAACGAGGAGAAGAGCAAGGGAGGGAAGGATCCTGCTCGGCTCCCAGGCCGCTGTGGCTGGGGAAAGCCCAGAGAGAGAGAGAGAGAGAGGCCATTTATACACGGGAGGTTTTGCCTTGGATTTGCCGCTCAATCGATGCACATTTTTTCCTATCCGAATTGTCAAAACTCAAAAATAAGCCCCCAGGCAGAGTTCTGAGAATTCGTATAGGGAAAATGTGCATCTATTGAGCAGTAAATCCTCACGTGCATGAATGGCCAGAGAGAGGGGGAATGAGGAGGAGAGCAAGGGGGGAAGGATCCTGCTGGGCTTCTGGGCTGCTATGGCCTGGGAAAGCCCAGAGAGCTAGGAGGAGAGGGAGAGCAAGGGAGAGGAAGGAAGGAAGACAACGGGGAAGGGACGGGACAAGGCGGCTGGCTGAGCTCGCATGGCCGGAGCGGCCCCAGGAACTCTAGAAAGGGTGGGGGGAGTGGGGGTTGGCTGCCCTGGTTCCGCGGGCCAGTTAAAAGCCCTCCGGGGGGCTGCATCCGGCCCATGGGCCGCATGTTTGACACCCCTGCTTTAAATGTTACAAAAGTTCAGACATTATAAGTCTTAAACATATTTCATTTTATAAGCAATCTCTATTTTATATCTCTGTAATTCACAGTGGGTCGCCGTGTTAGTCTGTCTGCAGTAGTAGAAAAGAGCAAGAGTCCAGTAGCACCTTAAAGACTAACAAAAATATTTTCTGGCAGCTCATACCCTGCCAGAAAATATTTTTGTTAGTCTTTAAGGTGCTACTGGACTCTTGCTCTTTTCTATTATGTCTCTATATGAGAGTTTCAAACCTTACAACAGTAATAATATTTCATTCAGAAAATACAACCGTTACAGAAATCTGTAAAATGGTTAGTTCAGTAAATAAGATCTGATTTAGTTAAAAGTATCTTAATTCAAAATATCTAGACTATCATAAGAGTAAGTAGGCATATTTTACCCAATCATGTAATCCATGAAACTCTCCAGTCCATAAGTACTAGAGAGATCTGAGAGTCCCCAGTCCATACTAAGACTGGGTAGACCTCTAAGCCCCTCCATTTGTTGGTGCAGAAATCTCTGAGAATCCTCAGTCCATGCAAGGACTGAATCTATGAGCCTCTCCATATGTTAGAGAGACATCTCATCTAAGCAAAGAGAGATCTATGTGTGAACCCCTAGTTCATGCAAGAACTAGGAAGCTCCATGAACCTTTAATCCACGCAAAGATTAAAGAGTTCTGTGTAAGACCCCCTAGCTCGGGGGCTAGGGAAATCTAAGAACTTCCAGTCCATAAGGGCTGGAGAACGCTTAATCTATGGAAGTGTAACCCTGCCAATATTGTGGGCTTTAGGACCCAGGGGGCTCACTGAGCATGGTCATTTACTAACTACAACTGCCACATCCCTCAATCAGTTGGGCTGGCTAGGAAGAGGAAAGCCAGAGTTAAACTGAGGGAATTGATCATTTCCCTTACAGGTCAGACTGGGAAGAGAGAAGGCCTTCAGCATCCTCAGCAGCATTCATGGAGAATGTAAAGGGAACAAACAACCCTGCATTTAGACTTTAAGTTATGGACTTTTCTTTCTTTCCTTGTTATTGCACTTGGTGTTGATTACCAATGTACAGAGCGCCCTTCCTGAAGGGCACTGAAGATTTTGTGTGCTGTGTTTGTGTTTGTAATTGTTTGGTTACTTGAAGTTGTATAGGTTGTGCTGTTATATTAAATGTTTTGCTATTCTCTTGTAGGCAGTTTCACATTTGTCCACAAGGAGTGCTTTCGTTTTATTGAATTTAGGAAGGAAAAAAAACACCTTATCCTCTAGTGGGGATTTGTGTCACCAGGGTTACACAAAGGGGGAAAAATTGGCGCCCGAACACTGGGACAGCACCATCCTGTGGCATATTGATATTGTGAGTATAAAATTAGTGAAGTTGCTTTAAAAATTGTATAAATATATTTCTATGATAGTAATGGATCTGTTTGACCCAGAATACTCAGTTAGGCTGAGTGAGATTCACCCTGAAGTTACTGATGGAGAGTTAATTGATGCTTTGAATTAATATGGTGCTGTAAGCAAATTTAAAAGAATTCAGGGTACAAGACTAGGTATTGCATTGTGTGAATACAGTAAAAGGTGTGCAGCTAAAATGATAAGGTCTGAATATAAACAATTTAAATTAAATGGCAAATGGAACCTGTTTCCCATCAGTTTAGGAAAAATACCTTTTAGTGACACTGTAACACCTGAAGGGAATCTGGCCACTGAACCAATAGCTAGTATTTTACCTACTCAGTTTTCAGGGAGGAATGCATTTACCCCTCCAGCTCCTCAAGCACAATCTACATGCATCTTCACTATCCCTGAAGGGGTTCATCGAGTAGTTGTGGAGCATGTAGTAAAGTCTAATGAGGGTACTGCTGCTTATTATCACAAACCCTTTAAACTTAAATGCTTTTCTGGTCTTTCGTTAAGACCCACTAGTGAGGTAGATTTTGACACATGGAGACTGCAGGTACAACAGCTACTTGATGATCCAGAGATATCTCCAAAAGGGAAAAAGAGGAAAATAATAGAAAGTTTGTCTCCTCCAGCCTTGAATGAAACCTTAAATGCAGGGTGGAGTGCCACAGCTGAAGAATGCCTGGCACAGCTGGAAACTATATATTACAAGTAGTGATGAACTCTATGCCCAATTTCTGGAGACTTTTCAAAATTCTGAAGAAAGACCCTCTGAGTATTTGAAAAGATTAAATATTTGCTGGAGGAAGGTTCTTGAGAAGAAGACCAATGTGCTAGAAAATCAGGAAGTGCAGCTAATAAAGCAATTCATTCATGGATGCTGGGATGAGTCCCTGATTATGCAACTCCATCTTAGGGATTATTTGGATATTACTAATATTTCTAAAATATCTTATTCACAACTACTATACCAGGTGAGACTATATGAAGAAGAAAAGGAAATGAAAAAGCAAATGAGGTATAAGCAGTTAGGGAGACAACTTTATAAATCTAGCAGCTCATGTCATATTATGGAATCAGGAAGCCCTACCAGTGCTCTAGCCATAAAGCCAAGGAAAACGGAAGACAGACTAGAACATCTTGAAGGGGCTGTTTCCAAACTGGTGAACCGGCCTATTATTCAGAAGCAGATGGATGGGGCAAAACAAAACGTCTTTAAAAGTCCAATACAAGATAAGTCTGGGTTTAGTAAACCTTGGTTTTTCTGTTATAACTGGAATGGAAGGTCACTCTAGGACTGAGTGCATAGAAGTACGCAATGCTGACTTAGTGCAAGAGAAATTAATTTCTAGGCAGAGTCGTGTTTCAAAATCTTTAAAAATAGCTGAGAATTGTAAAGTTGATGCTGAACTCCACAGAGCCACATATAAAGATAGGAAAGTGAACAAACCATCAAATGAATTAGTGGGAGAGCCATGCCATACTCAGATGTTTATAGATGGAGTACCGCGTAAGTGTTTAATAGACACAGGTTCCCAGATGACCTGCATAACTGCAAGGTTTTATGAAGAACAGTTGTCACATATAGAATTGCATCCAATTGAAGAAGCACTTCAGATTACAGGAGCAAGTGGTCAAGAGATTCCTTATTTGGGATATGTTGTTGTTTCTGTTCATTTTCCCAAACAAAATTATGGCACTGAAAAGGGTCCTGCAGAAGTGCTAGTTATTGTGGGTACTGTGGAAATTTGTGGGTACTGTGGAAATTTAAAAATGACTGTGAACAAATGGCTGGACCACATTTTCTGAAGAAGCTCAGGATTGATATGGTATGGGCAAAAATATATGTGGTGTGCAAAATTAAAAAAAAAATGCAGAGGGTGACCCCAAAAAGAATAATAAGAACAACAGCAAGCCAGCCAGTAACAGTACCCCCAGGTGAAGTAAAGGAAATTACTGGAAATGTAAGGAAACTCTCAGGAGAGGGACAATTTGAAATGCTACTAGAAGATGCAGAAAATAAATACTTTCCAGGAGGGTTGGTGCTAAAGACTCAATTTGCTACCACAAATTCTGTGTCTTGCAATAGGATAACAGTACATCTGCAGAATGTAAGTTCTCGTGAGATTACAATACCTCCCAAATGTGTTACTGCAAAAGGAGAAATTGTAGATTGGGTGAAGCCTATGCCTGTTTTGAATGGAGACAATACCACTCCTTTGTCACCTATAAATCCGGACTACAAACAGTACCTTGAGAAAATGATCCTCCAAGAAGCTGGAGCAGCTTTTTCCAGGCACGACTTAGATGTGGGCCATGTTAAAGGAGTGAAGCATGCTATTCATCTTTTAGATAATATGCCCTTCAAAGAGAGGACAAGACCTGTCTCACCAGCAGATTTTGAAGACTTAAGAAATCACCTTTATGAATTGCTGGCAAGTGGTATTATAGAAGAATCAGATAGTCCTTATGCTTCTCCTGTAGTTTTAGTGAGGAAAAAGACTGGTGCATTGAGGATGGTGGTGGATTACAGACGTCTTAATAGCATAGCAAGGAAGGATGCCTATCCATTGCCAAGGATTGAAGAAACTTTTGCTTTGCTTTCTGGATCAAAGTGGTTCACTGTCTTGGATTTGAAGAGTGGATATTACCAGATTGAAATGGAAAAAGAAGATAAACCCAAAACAGCATTTACTACACCAATGGGAAATTGGCAGTTCCGTATGATGCCACAAGGGCTAACAAATGCTCTAGCAACATTTCAAAGGATGATGGAATGTGTCATGAAAGATATCAACCTCACTGAAGTAATTGCATTTCTGGATGACCTAATAATATTTTCTGCAACCCTAGAAGAACATGAGGCCAGGTTGATGAAGGTTCTACAACGGCTGACGGATCATGGATTAAAGTTATCAGCTTCCAAATGTAAATTCTTTCAAACATCAGTGAAGTACTTGGGGCATGTCATCTCACAGGAAGGTATACAACCTGATCCAGATAAATTGTCTGCTTTAAAGGACTGGCCAAGGCCAAAGACTGTAGAAGAACTGAGGACCTTCCTGGGGTTTGCAGGATATTATAGGAGACTTGTAAAGAATTATTCAACTATCACTGAGCCCTTGACTTCACTTCTGGCAGGCAGGACACAAGGTAGAAAAGGAAATAGAAGTGATTCTGGTAAGCATTCTCAGAAATTAGAAGAAGAATTGAGCGGAAGGTGTCAAGAAGCTTTTGATGCCATAAAATTTTTGTTGACATCTGCACCTGTCTTGGGGTTTTCTAACCAGAAACTCTCATATATATTACATACAGATGCCAGCTTGAGCGGTTAGGAGCAGCCTTATACCAAGAACAAGAGGGAGAACTCAGGGTGATTGCATATGCTAGCCGTGGATTAAGTACAAGTGAAAGAAATTACCCAGTCCATAAATTAGAGTTTCTTGCTCTTAAACGGGCTGTATCAGAAAAATTCCATGACTATTTGTATGGAGCAAAATTTAAAGTTACAGCTGACAATAATCCCTCGACGTATGTTCTCACTTCAGCAAAGTTGGATGCTACTTCTCATTGGTGGTTGGCAGCATTGTCTAATTATGATTTTACCATTACTTATAAAGCCGGCAGAATGAATGCGGATGCAGATGGGTTATCCCGCAGACCACATGACGCTGAAATGGAAGATGATGGTGCATTAAAATTACAGGAGCGTGTCTCAGAATTATTAGCAAGAGCTAAACCTGACACTGAGGATTTGGAAGGAATCTGTGGCTAGTTGTACTGCTGTGTGGCAAAAACATTCTGTTCATGTCATGGTACAGACAAATGAAGAGGATTCTTCTGAAGATACTTTTCCAATGATTGAACTGTTGTCCTGTGATGATGGAGCCGTGCCAGATGAGTATGAATACCCAGAGTTATGGCCTGGGACATCAAGTATGCCTGGACTTTGCTCTGAATATTGGAGGGAGATACAGAGGAAAGACAAGCTTGTTGCCCAAGTGATCCAACTAATAGAGGAAGGTAGCAGGCCTAGTAGGGGAGAGGAGAAACAGGAACATTATGAAGTCCAGTTGCTGCTGAGAGAGTGGAAACGACTTCATCTGCATGAAGGGGTGCTTTATCGAAGAGTAAGAAGGAAAGAGGATTCATTGATCAGTTAGTCCTTCCACGTTCTCACAGAAGTCGAGCATTACGAGGTATCCATGATGAAGTAGGACACATGGGCATAGAAAGAACATTGGATTTAGCCAGAGACCGGTTCTATTGGCCTAAAATAGCAGCTGATGTTGACTGCAAGTGCAGGACCTGTGAAAGGTGCATCAGAAAGAAAGCTCCACAGAGAAGGCAGCACCTTTGGTGAATATAAAGGTTTATGCTCCAATGGAACTTTTATGTATAGACTTTTTGGTGTTGGAGCCTGATGGTGTTGGAGCCTGATTTAATAGAACTCTAATAAATATGTTGGGAACTTTAGAAGATTTTGAAAAGGCTAAGTGGAGGAAATATGTTAAACCACTGGTTCATGCATATAACTGTACCCAAAATGATAGAACTGGAGAGTCTCCCTATTTTTTAATGTTGATGTATCCGTTGAATTTCCAGATATTGAAATGGAGGATAGACATGTTGAAAGAGTTCCTCTTTCAGCAGAGTCATCTGCTAGTCATAGCAACATATACTAAACAGTCCGTTTTTAGCGTTGTCATACATCTATAATGGTTAATTTTACTAACATCATCTCCTACAGAACACGATAAAATTAATATATTTTCAACATTCTACTAAAACTCCTTCATATTTAAATCTTAAACGCAGTATAATACTTATATAATACAAATGTTTTGGCAAGTCACCATGAAGTCTCTTGTAGCTGATCAAGGGTAACACTCTAAGGTCACTAAACTCTAAAGATATGCTTTGAAGTTACTCAGAGAGGAAGCAGCCACAAACCACCTCCTCTAACAACACTCTTGGACAGGATCTTTCCAGGGTTAGCAATAACAGCTTTTCTGTAAGCGACATCAACACAGACCTATGTTTTGTGAATGGAATAAAGAGTCTCTTGCCCAGGCATGTCCACGGCTTGTCCAGCTAGGAAGGGACAAGCCTCTGAATGGATTTACAAAGAACTTCAAATAGGAAAATTCTACAAATTCATCTGTTTCCACAAGTGAAAGAAGGCATTCAGCACGGTTACAAGGACAGAGAGGCGTTTCAGCTGTTGAAGATGACAGTGAGTGATGTCAGGACCAACCTTACTCTGATAGCTGGCCAGATTTAAGAAGTAGCAAAAAGCAGCTTCAGTGTGGAAGCAGCTTACTGAATTCCGGCTTCAGGTAAGCTCCGCTTCATTTGATATCTTGCCTGACCACAATCTTGGACTGTTTAAGACAATGCCTACTGCCTTGCCTGTGCCCCAGACCTCGGACTGATTACTGACAACCCTTGCTGCCTAGTCTGTGATAAGTAAGAGACCCCAGCCTGATTTCTGGACTGTTTCTTGGACTTTGCACTACCCCTGCGGACCCTATTGTTTTAGTGCAGCCGCCAGGCTGCAGAAGCCTTGGTGTCTGTACCCTCCTTTGCTTCCTGCCACGCCCCCTCTCTGCATCGTGCTGCAGTGGCAGCCCCACCAGCCTGCCTGGCCAGTACAGTACATGGAGGTTGGCAACCCTACTTTTTGCCCAGGCTTTTAATTGAAGGAACTGTCTTTCTTACCTTTTTTTATGGTCTACGTCTAGCCCAATGACTGTTTTGTAGAGCCAGCTAGTACCTGGAAGTTGGCAACCCTACCCGGTAAAGATCTATGTGAGTACTGTGTGCATATTGCTGAGCTGGAAAAAGTAAAGAAGAGGGCAACCAAGATGGATTAATGGGTTGGAGCACCATTCATACAGATCTATCAATAGTCGCCAGCCATGGTGACAAAAACGAACCTCCATAATCAGAGGCAACAAATGTCTGAATACCAGTAATGCTAGGAGGCAACATTGGGGAAGTCCTTGGCCTCTATGCCCTGTTCATTGGCTCTCGGGGGTTACTGGCAGGCCACAATGTGAGACAAGTTGCTTAACTAGATGGAGCACTGATCTGATCCAGAAGGGCTCTTCTTGTGTTCTTATGAATGGGAATTGGCAGAAATTTTAGGATGCTTGATATGTGTGTGTTACACTGTTTTATGCTCTGGGCTCTTTTAAGGGCCTGCTTTTTAATGGCTTGGCTTGTTTTAATGGCTTGAGTTTTTTTTTAATGGCTGTAGCTTAATGGTTTTATTGTTTTAATTGCAAGATGCCTCAAGCAGGTCTCTAGAGAGGTAATATATATGCTTTCTCAAATAGATAAATAAAATTGCAAGTACCTTTGGTTCATGTAAGGGGTACTTTGGATCCTTTCCACTGCTTCCAGATTACATGGAGGGGAAACAAGTTGGCTTCTTCATTTTTCACAGCAGCTTGATTGCAGAAATTAGCAGGTGAAGCTTTTCTTGATAAAGAAATAAACATTAACACTGCTAACTTCTGCAAATCAAGTCCAAAGCACCAGCTGAGTCTCCGTCACCTGTAAAAATGGCTCAGTCTGCACTCCCACTGAGTCAGTTGCTTAGTTCCAAGTCAGATCAGCCATGGCCATTATCCTCTGCTACTGGAGCTACTGTTTGACATACCTTCCATGCCTCTATTATGAACTTCAGCACTTAGGATGGAAGGAAAATAGTTGGGTGTAAAACTTCCATTCCAGTAATGCTCAAAAGTGAGCCAATACTGCAAAGATGCTAGTGTGCCAGATGGTGCAAAGGCAAAAATGGATAAGGAAAAAGAGAAAGCACACCAAACCCAACAAATCTGAAGATTTATCTGTTTCAACAGTGACTTCACTACAATCTGTAACAGATTATTCCAGTACATACTGACACCAGCACCAAAAATACGGAATGCTTCCACGGAGTTTCTCCAAATACTCCTCCTCAGGACAGTGTTGCATCTTGTGTTGGAGAGTTGGGGAGATAGGTGCCATCGCCCTTCTTAAACATGTCCTTCCATGTCATCCCCATAAACACTCAACAGGACTTTGGGGAGATTCTTCTATTGCCCGTAAATGGAGGATGCTCAGGATTATGCACTAGAGGGTAATTTCAGGATTAGTTCAGAATCATCCTTTGAACCCAACAGATGGCCACTCAGTGAAATCAGTTATAGGTAAGCAATCTGTTTTTATGCTTCTCAACAGGAATAATCAAAAGAGGAATAATCAAACATTAATGGACCGTGCAAGACGGATCTGTGAACCACAGTTTCTCAAGGAAGAAACTAATCATCTAAATCACGCACTGCTAGCAAACGGCTACTCCAAGAATGAAATCAGAAGGGCCATTAAACCAAACAAAAATCAGAAAACTCAGGAAAAACAGTCTCCCATAGGAAAGGTATTCTTGCCATTTATTAAAGGAGTCACTGATAGGATGGAGAAACTTTTGAAAAAACATAACCTACAAACAGTGTTTAAACCCACCAAGAAAATACAACAGATGCTACGATCAGCAAAAGACAAAAGAGACCCCCTCACCTCTGCAGGAGTATATTGTATACCTTGCAGTTGTGGACAAGTTTACATTGGGACCACAAAACGCAGCATACAAACAAGGATAAAAGAACATGAAAGATACTGCAGACTTGGCCAACCTGAGAAATCAGCAGTGGCTGAACATGGACTGACACAAACAGGACACAGGATTCAAGACACTGAAAGACTGGACAATTCTACCAACTATTTTGTCAGATTGCACAGAGAAGCCATTGAAATTCATAAACATCAGCACAACTTTAACAGAAAAGAAGAGAGTTTAAGAATGAATAAGGCTTGGCTTCCTGTCCTGAAAACCTCCAGACTAACAAAGACTACAGTCCACAATAGCCATGCAGATTAGCTTTGGATTTCACACATTAACAGATCACTTCAGGATACAATGGTTCCATTTTAACATACCACACCCTCATTAGCACATTATCTTGATACTTACAGGACAATGATTAGCACATTACCTTTGATACTTTTTGCAGGACAATGATTCAGCTCAACCCAACCCCTTTCTGACTATATATTACTCTTCCTACACACTTGACACTGAGAGACACTGTCCTTCAGTGTTATTCCTCTGAAGATGCCTGCCACAGCTGCTGGCGAAACGTCAGGAAAGAAAATACCAAGACCACGGTTACACAGCCCGGATAACTTATAAGAACCAATGCTGTAAAGCTGTTTGCCGTCCATGCAGCTCCAGCAGGCTGACTGTGCAGCTTCAATATTTATATTCTAAAAGAATTATATTACAATGTAATAAAGTGCAAGGTATACAGAATGAAATAAAATATTATTCAAAGGAAACTTACCCATATATATTCTTATGGTTGAGTATGATCACAACAGGTACTTTCAGTTACATCATGTTGGATATAGTATGGAAAAGTCATACAGCATTTAAAGGAGGATTGGGGAGTGGTTCAATTAGCAACAGTAACTCGTGTTCTATAGGAATGCTGAGTAATCACACATTGCATTCAAGCCGTTCAGAATTACCGTATTAAACATGGTTATAAAGCTTGCCTCCTGCTGGCACAAGATTTTATCAACATTTTCTTTTCTGAACCATTTCTTTTGATATTGCCACAAATCAAAAAAACTTAGGTCAGTGTCCCAATGCTTAAACTGATTAAAATGAGAGACTACCGGAGCGTCTATTAGGTTGTTCCTAATGCGTGATCTATGCTCCCTGATCCGTAATTTAAGGGATCAATCGTCTTTCCTATGTAGATCAATTGGCACGGGCAGATCAAGGCATAAATAACATTCACAGAGTTACAATTGGTGTATGATCTGAGTTCAAACTTAAATCCAGTTTCATACACGTGAAATTCTTTACAGGCAGGGCATAAGAACACATACTACACGAACCGCATCGGTAGTGCCCTTTAACATCAATATTTACGGTAGAATCAGTCCTATCCGTATGCACCAGTTTGTCTTTTAAGGAGGATATTCTTTTATAACCCAAAAGGGGGGCACAGAGCCCCCTGGTATTGAGGCAATAATATGCCAATGTTTGTTTATTATCCTCCTGATATTCCCAATAAGCAGAGTGTATTGGAATGAGGAAACCAATTCACTTTTGGGTTTATTAGCATGGGAGAATAAAGTCATTCGTTCCTTAATGATTGATTACATCAATAGGGCCAAGGCATTACTGTTTTCCAGCATGTGGGTGACCTGTCATTCATGCTCCCTCCCTCATGCGCCACACCTGCCATTTGGAGACCGAAAGCCGAGACTCATGGGGCCAGCTATATGGCGGGGGAGGGAGGGAGAGGCAGAGCGGGGGGGGGGGGTGCTGAGCCATCACTAACTACAGGGTGGTCGCCCCCTGCACAGGCACCCGGCCACCTGGGAGGCGAGACAGGAGGCATTGCTCCACATCTCCTATCCATCGTCATGTGCTCTGCATGCAGCCTTCCTCATCATTCCATGGACAAGTACTGGCCACTATCTCCCCCATCTGCAACCCAGGCCAAGCAACCTGTGACGAGACATGGGACTGACGGCCCCCCAATGAGGCACGGACTGCCAGTGACTCTGTGGCTGGGTGTCAGCCACCTGAGTCCAGAGCAGGCTGCTGCCCCTGAGGATATGGAGGCTGCCACATCTGACCGGACCCTTGTGAGGCCAGGTGGATACTCCCCCACCCTCCTCATCCCCTCCCTGTATGGCCTCCGATCCCCCAAGGAGCTGCTTCCTCCCCATACAGGGGCTTCCTTGACAGACAGTGTGTCCTGAGTCGTGCCTTCATGGCATTGGAGCTGTTGTGGGGTGGGGGCCACCCCACCACTCTGTCCACTTGCTACTGGGGCCTCATGCGGGCCCTGGCTGCGCAATGCCCTATTTTGCCATTGTGACAGCGCCTGGTGAGCCTGGTGAGGTTTCTCCTGGGACAGTGTGCTTCAGCAGCTGGCCAGCTCCGACAGTGGCTGCATTGCATGAGGAAAGGTGGAGTGTCAGCTCTGGGCTTTCCATACAAATCCCACAAATGACTTCTAGGCAGGTTCTCCGTAGAAAGTTGATTTAATGGAAAATATACAGCAAGTTACAGAAACCAACTTGGAAAGATCAAGGACACTAATGGGGGGAACACTAAGGGTTTAGGCAATATATAATGAAAGTGAACATTCTGGACACTACTGGTTGCCACAGCAACCCCCTGATAATACTTTCCCTTCCCAGGATAGAGTGAGACAAAACAACCTCAGAACTGAATAACAGTACGACCTTGGAACACCACGTGGTTTAACCACTGAGTACCAGGCTGGTGCCTGACATTCTGCCCCCTCTAAGGCCTCCCCCTCCACCCATGTCTGCTAGGGAGGGACTATCTGGGTATGACGCATGGAACTGGCGGACCAGCCAGGGGGCGGAAAGGTGGTGAGCAACCCACTCATCATACGCAGGACCGAAGTGTTTCCAGTGAACAAGGTACTGGAGCACCCCCCTGTGGATACGGGAGTCGAGGATTTTGGAAATTTCGGAGTGTTCCTTCCCCCCCCCCCACCATGTCAGGTATCTCCGGAGTAACTTCTGGGTGCCATTCAGCCAAGGGAACATGTTGCTTTAAGAGGCTGATATGAAACACCGGATGGACCTTCCTCAAAGCTTTTGGAAGGGAGAGTTCCACGGTCAGCTTGTTGATAATTCTGGATATGAGAAAAGGTCGCACAAATTTTTCACTAAGTTTCCTGCACGGGCAAAGGGATCGGAGGTTTTTTGTGGACAGGTACACTAGATCCCCCACCTTAAACACCCAACCAGGCGATCGATGTTTATCAGCTTGGATCTTGTATTTCTGTATAGCCCGTTCCAGATTCTTTTGTAACCAGGGCCAGGTGGTCTGAATTGTGTGGACCCACTTGGTTATGTCGGCACCTCCCTCCTCCCCCGAGATGTCAACACTGCCCAGGGAGCCGAATTCTCTCCCATGCACAGCATTATTATAAGCATATTCTGCAAAAGGCAGGAGGTCGACCCAGTCATTCTGATGGTAATTGACATAACATCGCAAGTAACACTCCAGGACAGCATTCACCCATTCGGTCTGTCCATCTGTCTGAGGGTGAAACGCACTCGACAGCCCCTGTTCTACCCCCACCAACTTCAGAAAAGCCTTCCAAAACTTGGCTACATATTGGACCCCACGGTCGCTGATTATCTTGCGCGGAAACAAGTGATATTTAAAGACACGTGACACAAACAAACGAGCCAATTTTGGGGTGGAGGGCAAGCCCACACACGGAATTAAATGCACTGGCTTGGAAAACAAATCTGTAACCACCCATAGTGCCGTTTCCCCCCTACTGAGAGGAAGATCAGTCATGAAGTCCATAGCAATAACTTCCCATGGCCTCGATGGCATTTCCAACAGCTGCAACAAACCGGGGGGCTTCCCTGGGGATCGTTTGGCAACGGCACAAGTGGGACAACTGCAAATGAACGAGTCCAAGTCTGATTGCATTTTCGGCCACCAAAACTGCTGGCGGAGTAGGTGGAGCGTCTTTACAAAACCAAAATGCCCTGCTTATTTCACCCCATGGGCAAGACCCAACACCTCCCCCCAGAGTATTTCAGGCACATACAATTTAGTGTCTTTGAATCACAGCTTCCCCCGCTCAACGAGATTCCCTGGGAGGACTTTCTTTAAGCGCTTCATTTGGTATCCTTGGACCTGTCAGGCTGCTATCTCGGTTCCAGTATTGTTTCTATGTCGGTACTGTACTGTCTAGCCTCAAGGCCGACCACACATACCAAGGCCTGGGAATACTGCTCCTGGGAAAGTTGCCTCTGTCTGTGTATGCTGTTGTTGTATAATCTCCCGCCTTTTACTGCCTTATATTATCGTTCGGCTAGTAAGACTCTCATAGCTGCCATAGTTCCCTGTATGCACTGTATTGCCTTTTTGACCAGTAAAAGCCATCTGCTTGGATTCTATATGACTCTGTGGTGATTTCTGGTTCGAAGGGTCAGGAGCTTACATTATGGCAGCTATCCATCTCCTTCTTTATTGTACTACTAGTCAGGCTGGAGCCCAGGAGGGTTCGCCTGCCGCTTGGATGGGAGCTGAGAAGCTCTCCGAGTGACCTATTATCCTGGATTCCTCTCGGAAGGATCCCACCCTGTTACAGGACATAGTCGCTGAACTCTTCAGGACTACCCTAGAGGTTTGCCGCTTGAGGGGACTGGTACAGGAACAGTGGCAATCTCTTCAAGGGACTCTCTGGATGTTGACATCGGAGGCTACTGATGCTCGTTTAGATCTTCAAGACTTGGATCAATTACTGGACGATGCCCGGTTGGCAACTGAGGATTTACAAGTACTAACTGGACTTTTGGATAATCTTATTTCTCGAGAAACTCTTTCCTCTAGTTCTACCATGGCGGGAGCCCCGCCGGAGGGTTTTTCCCTGATCCCGGATGCAGCCAGTTGTCAGGCTGAGGCCAAGCGAGTCGCTATTAGCACCGCTCTTCTCCTTGTGGAATGTACAAAGGACACCCCGGTAGCCACCTTGGCTCAAGTTTTGACCTCGACTTTTGGAGCCGAGGCACCCGCACTGGCGGTTCGAGTACAACCTCTGCTGGGCGGGGAACCCGACCCCATACTCTCACTCCTGGAGACGGAACTTTTGCCGCGCATTATGGCGGAGGCTGCCCTAAGACTTGAGAATGCCAAAGTTCTTGCGGATCAGAAAGCCGCCGAAGCGGCTAAGGTCGCAAGAGAGAGAGAAGCTGCTGAAGCAGCCAGGGCGGCTGCAGCAAGAGCTAGGGATCGGGCGAACAGGGACACGCGCCCCAAAGACAATGTACAAGGGCTATCAGGTCTGTCTTTTTCCCCGGTGTTTGTCCCGTCGCGCGCGACCCAACGCGCACGCCGTTTGGCTGACCGACGTCGAGACTCAGGAGAGTCTGAAGACGAGGATCTATATGGGGATAGCTCTCAATGGGCCACAAGCTTCTGGACCAGTAAACCTCATCTTACTGGTGGCCCAAGTGAGGAGGTTCACCTCTTACGAGCCCAGAATCGGGAGCTCTCCGACCGTGTTCATCAACTCCAGGAACTAATGGAACGTATGCTTCAGGAGAACAGGCAATTACAACAAACCCTGATAGCCCAGAGACAGCCCGTTCCGATACCGGGCCAGGGGGTACCCATACAGCCACCCCAACCACCCGCTAATGTGCCTGCTCCACCCTTGCCTCCTGGAGCTCCTGTTGTTCCTCCGCCCGGACCACCCGTGCAACCGGGCCAACCTGCGCCCGGCCCTTGGAAGCAACTCAAATTGAGGACTACGTACGACGGATCTCTCGAGACTTTGCCTTGTTTCTTGCATCAAGTGGACAGTTATATGCGAGAACAAGGACAACTTTTCCCCACGGAAGATAGCCGGGTGCGTTATGTAGCTTCCCTTCTGACAGGTAAAGCAGCTGACTGGATGGTCCTCCAGTTTGACACCCACTCTCGAGCTATTCGTTCCCTCAACAACTTCATGACTGCTCTAAGAAGGAGGTTTGAAGACCCCTTCCTGGGGGAAAGAGCCAAAACGGAACTCTTACAACTCAAACAAGGCTCTGCCACAGTTCGAGAGTTTGCCGATGAATTTCAACGACTGGCAAGCAAAATTGTAGGCTGGCCCGAAACCACTCTAATTCATCATTTCAGGGAAGCCTTGCACCCTGACGTTCTGAACTGGTCATATATGCGGGGCGATCCCGATACCCTTGAAGACTGGATTCTATTGGCCGAGGAAGTGGAAAGCCGCCGACGCTTTATTTCCCTAGTCCGTCAAAAGCACAAGGAAAAAGGCACCCAAAAACCGCAATCCAAGGCACCACCGCCCGTCCCACGAAATCCCCCACGTCCGCCCCAGGAACGTGAAGTCCGATTTCAGAGGGGTGCCTGTCTTACTTGCGGAGAAATGGGCCACTTTGCAGCTGTTTGCCCGCACCGCCATGAGTTATTTCGTCCCAGCACAACGACCCGCGCCAGAGGTCGTCCACCACGCAGAGGCACCGCGGCCACCCGCAGCGCAGCTCCGGGAAGACCCACACCCTCTGCACTCCATGCCGGAGACCCAGCCTCCCTGCCTACTACCAACGACCCCGCCGGGTCTCGGATTACAAGTGCCCCATTGGGGGACAACTTTCCCTCTTCGGATGAGGAAAATCCTTGGAATTCTCTAGCCTTAAACCTGGAATCTCCCCTCGACTTATCAAAAAACGGCTCCGGTCTGTGGTGAATGGAGCGTCTCCACAGACCTCTCAGGATCCTCCTGTTAAACCGAATGCTCCTACCAAAATCAAAGAAGTGGACTCCACCGTCTACGTAGATGCAGTTTTACAACACACTAACGGTGGCCCACAACTACCCGTCAAAGCACTAATCGACTCCGGTTGCTGTCGCACTCTCATAAGCGAAGCCACGTTTGCTGCACTCAGAGCCGACTCTGAGGCTCTACCCGCCCCCGTCCAATTTGCCCAAATGGACGGGAGCCATTTCCAGGGGGGTCCAGTTGATCACCGCACCGTAGGGGTAGCAATGGGAATTGGCTCCCACTGGGAGCAAATAGACTTCACTATAGCCCCTCTCCGTTTTGAAGTGGTCTTGGGTATTAACTGGATTAAAGGACATAGTCCCAGTATTAACTGGGAAACAAACACTATCTCCTTCGCCAGCCCCATGTGCAGTCAGCACCGGCAGAACTTTGCACTATTATATCCGCCCGTACCAGCACTGGCCTCCGATGTCCCAGCACTTCCAGTCCTACCTAATGTGTATCGAGACTTTGCGGATGTCTTCGACCTTAAAGAATGTGATACCTTACCCCCCCACCGGGTCTCCGACTGTACAATTGAGGTGGTCAAGGACTGCACCTTAACCAAAAGTAAGATTTACCCTATGAGCGCTTCCGAGCGCACCGTTCTCCGGGACTTCCTTGACAAAAACCTCGCCAGAGGGTTCATTCGCCCATCGAATGCCCCAAACTCGGCCCCCGCGTTTTTTGTCCGGAAAAAAGAGGGCGACCTTCGTTTATGCATTGACTTCAGAAAACTCAATGCGGTTACCCAAACCAACGCCTATCCTATCCCATTAATATCTGATATTTTGGGACAGTTACAGGAGGGCCGGGTATTCTCCAAGTTGGACTTGGTGGAAGCCTACTACCGAGTCCGCATCCGCGAAGGAGATGAGCACCTCACTGCCTTCTCTAGCTGTTTCGGTATGTATGAATTCCTCGTGATGCCGTTCGGATTGAAAGGGGCCCCGGGGGTCTTTATGCAACTCATCAACGAAATCCTTCATGACTTGCTGTATCGCGGGGTGGTGGTTTACTTAGACGACATTCTCATTTATTCAAAAACCATGGAAGAGCATGTAACTCTAGTCCGAGAAGTTCTGCAGCGCCTGCGCGACCACCAACTCTTTGCAAAACTGGCTAAATGCGAGTTTCATCAAAGCCAGCTCACATTTTTAGGATACATAATCTCCCACCAAGGTCTTCGCATGGACCCTGTCAAAGTCCAAGCCGTTCTCGATTGGACTCCTCCCACCAACCGCAAGCAAGTGCAACAGTTTTTGGGATTTGCAAACTTTTATCGAGGATTCATTCCTAACTTCGCCCAAGTGGCCCTACCCATTACTGATCTACTAAAAACCAAAGGGAAAGCAAACACAGCTACCTTACCCTCCGCAAAAATCCTGTGGACTGATCAATGCCAAGCCGCGTTTGTGGCTCTCAAACGCCTCTTCACATCCGAACCAATACTACAGCACCCGGACCCAAACCAAATGTTTATTGTGCAAGTCGATGCCTCCGATGTAGCTATGGGAGGGGCCCTCCTCCAAAAAGGTCCGGATGGCCTCCTTCACCCGTGCGCTTACTTTTCGAGAAAATTTGCGCACGCACAATTGAACTGGCCCATTTGGGAAAAAGAGGCAGCGGCCGTTCACCATGCCCTGACTCTATGGAGGCAATTCTTAGAGGGGTCCAATATCCCCTTCGAGGTTTGGACCGATCACAAGAATCTAGCTGCCCTCACGGGGTCCCACAAACTATCAGCAAAACAACAACGTTGGGCTGAATTCTTCGCTCAGTTTCGTTTCGTCCTAAAACATGTTCCTGGGAAACAAAACGTACTCGCAGATGCCCTCTCCCGGTTGCCACAATACCCGGTAAAACTCGAGAGACCAACTGACTCTCTGTTCACCCCTACGCAAAGGGGAACCCTTCCTGTACTGGCCGTACAAACCCGATCTCAGCAACAGCACCCCAAATCCAGTTCTCCAGCATCTCCAACCCGAGCGGCTACCCAACCGCCCTCACAACAACAACGAACCGACGGTTCCACTCCTCCAACCCCACCGGCTACCCTACCGCCTACAATCTGCGCACCACCGCACGTAAGCACTACCCCCATAGCGGGTCCTCAGACTACTATAGCCGGGGGGGGGGGTTCCCGCCAAGGTTCCCGTCTCCGAATCCTTTTTAAATACCCTTCGGAACCACTGCCTCTCTGAACGCTCCACTCACACCCTACCCCCTGGGGTAATAGAACAAGGAGGCTCATGGTACAAAGACTCTAAATTGTATGTACCCAAGGCACTTCGAAAAGAAGTCTTACACTTAGCTCATGGAGTAAAAACAGCTGGACACTTTGGATTCCTAAAAACTCTCCACTTATTGCGCAGACAATTTTGGTGGGGGGGAATGCGTTCCGACGTTGACTCTTTTATTCGCAGCTGCCCTGTTTGCGCCACAGTGAAGCGATCACAAGGCAAACCCCCGGGGCTACTGCAACCTCTAGAAACACCCACCAAACCATGGGAAGTGATTGCTATGGATTTTATGACTGATCTCCCTCTCAGCGGGGGAAAAACTGTGTTATGGGTTGTTACTGATTTGTTTTCCAAGCAAATCCATTTAGTTCCATGCGCAGGGATCCCCTCTGCTCAAAAAATGGCCCGCCTCTTCGTTACACATATCTTCAAATTACATTCGTTTCCGCGCAAAATAATCTGTGACCGCGGCAGTGGCTTTGTTTCCAAGTTTTGGAAAGCATTCCTCAAGTTGGTGGGGGTTGAACAGGGATTGTCTACTGCATACCATCCTCAAACCGATGGTCAAACTGAATGTGTAAATGCTGTCCTTGAATGTTATTTACGCTGTTATGTGAACTACCACCAAGATAACTGGGTAGAACTGTTACCTTTTGCAGAATATGCCTACAATAATGCTGTACATCAATCTACAGGTTTTAGCCCATTCTATGCAGTGTATGGACAGGACTTCGGTCCTGTTACACCCAAAAATAATGTGGAGGGGGAGGGAGATCCTGACGTTGCTTCCTGGGCACACACCCTCCGTACCACTTGGCCTTGGCTCGTTAGCAATCTCGACCGAGCCAAGCGCAAATACAAAGCACAAGCTGATAAGCATCGTTCCCCCGGGGGCGAACTGCGAGTGGGTAAATTAGTCTATCTTTCCACCAAAAACTTACGTTCCACCCGTCCGTGCCTTAAACTCAATGCTAAATTCATTGGCCCTTTCCCAATCACACGGGTCATAAATCCTGTTACGGTGGAATTAGCTCTCCCGAAAACTCTGAGGCGTGTGCATCCCGTTTTCCACATTAGCCTCCTGAAACCCCATACGGCCTCTCCACAATGGCATCCCGATCCGCCCCCCGAACAGCCCATTATGGTGGGGGGGGGAAGAGCACTTCGAAGTCTCCAAAATCCTTGACTCCCGTGTTCACCATGGCAACCTGCAGTACTTGGTCCGTTGGAAGCACTTCCCCCCTGCCTACGACGAGTGGGTTCGTGCACGAGATGTCTCCGCCCCCAAACTAATTGATGCCTTTCACACTGCCTACCCGGACAGACCATCCCCCTAGCCGACTGGGAGGGGGCCTTAAGGGGAGCAGGATGTCAGGCTGCTATCTCGGTTCCAGTATTGTTTCTGTGTCGGTACTGTACTGTCTAGCCTCAAGGCCGACCACACATACCAAGGCCTGGGAATACTGCTCCTGGGAAAGTTGCCTCTGTCTGTGTATGCTGTTGTTGTATAATCTCCCGCCTTTTACTGCCTTATATTATCGTTCGGCTAGTAAGACTCTCATAGCTGCCATAGTTCCCTGTATGCACTGTATTGCCTTTTTGACCAGTAAAAGCCATCTGCTTGGATTCTATATGACTCTGTGGTGATTTCTGGTTCGAAGGGTCAGGAGCTTACAGGACCAGAGCGTCCCTAAAAGAATCGGGCAACCCCTTCAAGAAAGGAGTGTCGGGAACTTCCGGTGCTGAGCTGGGCTGAGTGCTGCGTCTTCCCAGGGGCTCCTGGGGAGTATCCAAGTTTGCGTGTGATTTGGGGTGTTTTATTGCACCCCAACCCAGCCCTTGCAAGTGGGCTGAGAGGCAGGAATTCCCTGCAGCCATATATGCGGTTTGACCTCCTGAATACTCTGAGGTAGCTTTAATAAGCCCCCCGGAGTTTCAGACGTTTGGTCCCGTGGGCACGAAGGGATTGAAATCGCCAGCGCGCAACTTCGGCTTTAGACTCTACCCTCCAGCACCCTATAAACATCATAAGGACTACATTAAGATTAAAGCCTCACCTCCGGGCGCCCAAGTGAGTAGATAAGAATCCTTCGTCTTTCACTGGCGTCATCGAATAACAGGGGATTGAAGAAAATATTCCTGGTAACCGTTTACTCCCTTAATTGAACTGGATGATTTTGTTGTATGAGATCCATCAGATAAAGCAGCAGGAGCCTTATCAAACTGATCAACTTAAATTAAAACAACGAGCTTGAATGATTGATGTAAGATCTGCCAATCCGACGCGTTCTTAAAGGAAGGGGAGGGAGGAACTTTTGAGAAGTTACATGAGGAAAAAAAGGTCCTCCAGCCACGTGTACAACAAAGAGGATCCTTTGACCGGAAGACTCTGTGCTTTACCTCTCCACTGCTCTACAAATCAACAGGAAGAAGGTCGTAAGACCGGAAATTCGTCTTACTCGTGTTACACCAAAACCACTCCTGAAGGTAATAACCATAGAGAAGAGACGATAGAAGGTCTACGATTAGGTAATCCCTGGAATACTTCCTGGCTCAGCCGATCTAGAGCGTCTGGTAAAACTCGTTGGTATTTTTAACTTTAAAAAGTTTTTTTTAAGTTTAAATACTTATTTTTTCAACCCGAAAAAGATATTAAGTTGGACAATAAAGTATTCTCTATTAACTACATGCTGGACTCCTGCTAGATGACCATCAAATGTTTAATAAAGTTACATACTCTGGAGCCTCTCCCTGATCTGGCTAAATACATAGCCCTGCTCTTATGAAATCAAAGGGAATTCTACTGAATTCAATCATGGAAAAAAAAGTACAGGACATGTTTGCTAAATATTCTGAGGCGACAATTAAACAATTAAAACAGATTTCTACACAGATGGCTCAATTGATTTCAGTGATGATGACTCTTGACCAATCATCACTGGTATGTAATCAGAAGTTGAATCTGGTTACAGAAGACATAAAAGTCTTGAAAATTCAAATGATGACTACAAATATGGATATACAAGCAATGGATTCTTCTGCCCAAAAAGTCACGGAAGAATATCAGGATATAAAGAAGAAGACAGAAGTTCAAGAAAGTAACCAGCCGGCGACAAAGAGACCAGACATACAAGAAATGGACTTTTCATTTAAAAAAGACATGGAAGGACGTGTGGATACAAGGAAGAAGAGAGCAGATCAAGGAACACAGATTGAAGCCACGATGGGGATTAAGCCCAGAAAGAATTATTTTTGGATATGCACTTTGCCTGAGGAAATGAGAGAAAACAAAGAAATTTTGTTCCCATACCTGACTGACTTATTTCAGTTACAGAAGGAAGTATTAGACCATGGTTAAAGGATTGACTTAAATATGATTGCTGGATTGGAAGGCTTTGACAGTGTGGACGGGTGGCATGGCTATTTTAAATTTATGTTAAATGGAAAGGGACAAAGGTTTCAGAATAAAGGGATTAAATCATTTTAACGCTAGAACTGGTGGAGTTGGAGAAACTGGGGAAAAGGGGAGTATTGAAGGAATCATTGTGATAATGTACAAGATCTGGGAATAATGGAAGGCTACTTTTTATTTTGATCCAGAATGTAAAACTTTATAAAACATGAAACTTTAGAATGAAATTAATGCTAGGATCAGTATATGTTAACGAAGGCTAATAATACTTTATTAAGAGGTAGATGGAGGTGATGGGGAAGTTGTCATATTTTTTATGTTTAATGGTAATTAAGACAACAATCAATATAATTGCGATTGTGATATTATTTTTACGCTGTTGTCAAAATTATGGAGAATTTATAGCTTTAAAAAATCAATAAAAATTTATAAAAAAAGAAAAAAAAGAAAGGAGTGTCGGCATGTGGGAGTTCAGGAGGCTCCTCGGGGGTAGGGCTTGCGGGTTCCTGTCAGGCCTGCTTCCCACTGCTCTCAGCAGCCTGTCAGACTGTTTTGGTTTCGGTTCCACCAGATGCGTTTCAAGGCCGAGCCTGCTAACTGTAGAATTCCTGTTCCAGCGCTATCTCCCGTGGAAACGGCTCCTCGATAGAGGGGGGCTGCCATGACCCGTTGTGACTAATGCTTTCCCTTATAGGCCCTGCACTGTGCTCCCAGTTCCCATTCGTGCCAATTTACCAGTTTGCTCTGTATACCTGTGGTTTTCTAATAAATCAACTCTCTTTTGGACTTCTCGTCTGTGGATGCTGTTTGTGGGTTTACCATGGGGACAAATGCTCACAGTTCCCCTGACACTTCAGTCTGCTGTGATGGAGGGAGGGGGGGCAAGCGTCTCACTCAGACGTGGTACGTCTATAACCTCTAGGGACTGTTGTGCTTGGGCACGGGTCTGCACGGCTAACGTAGGCATCAGACCCCTCTGTGCGGGAGTGAAAAGGGACTCCGTGGGGCGTTCCAGCTTGCCTGGGTATTGGGGGAGCCGGGACAAAGCATCCGCCATCCCGGGACATGGCATAGCATGAAATTAAACTTGGAAAAGAAATCCACCCATCGAACTTGTTTGGCGGAGAGCTTGTGGGTCCCGGTCAAGGCTTCCAAGTTCTTGTGATTGGTACACACCTCGAAGGGGGTGTCTGCCCCCTCTAGAAAATGTCTCCACACCGTTAAAGCATGCTTAACCATGGCGGCCTCTTTTTCCCAAATGGACCAGTTCAGCTGGGATTGGGAAAACGTCTTGGAATAATAAGCACAGGGGTTCAGCTGACTGTCTTCCCCCCGCTGCAAGCTGCAAGCTGACTGTCTTCCCCCCGCTGCAAGATGGCTACCTCAGAAGCATCTACCTGAACAATGAACGGCCGCCCGCAATCCGGATGCTTCTGCACGGGTTCAGTTGTAAATAACCATTTAAGAGTCTCAAAAGCCCTTTGACACTCTGGTGTCCACTCCACTTGCGCGCCCAGCTGAGAAGCTGCACTCCCCTTCCCTTTGGTCTTAAGGAGGAAGGTAACACAACTTGAGCAAAGTTGTTGAGGAACCCCCTTACGAAATTTGTGAATCCCAAGAATTGTTGCACTTGTTTATGGGTGGAGGGAGGTTTCCATTCCACCACGGCTCGCACCTTTTCAGGATCCATGGCCAATCCTTGGTGAGAAATTATGTAGCCTAGGAAAGTCAATTGGTCTCGGTGGAACTCGCATTTGGATACTTTGGCATAGAGTTTGACCATAGCAACATGCTCCTCATAAGACTTGGAGTAAATAAGAATGTCATCTAAGTAGACCACCACTCCTTTAAACAACAGGTCATGAAGTATTTCATTAATCAATTGCATGAAGACTCCCGGGGCGCCTTTCAATCCAAAGGGCATCACTAGGCCCTCAAACATCCCAAAACAGCTGGAAAACACAGTCAGCGGCTCATCCCCCTCCCGAATCCTTACACGGTAATATGCTTCAACCAAATCCAGTTTCGTAAAGATGCGCCCCTCTTTTAACTGGCTCAGCAAGTCAGACATCAGGGGAACGGGACAGGCGTTAGTTTGGGTGACTGCATTAAGTCTGCAAAAGTCTATGCACAAGCGTAAATCACCCGTTTTCTTGCATACAAAAAAGGCAGGGGCGCAATTAGGCACAGTGGAGGGTCGAATGAAACCTCGAGCCATGTTTGTGTCCAAAAAGTCTCTGAGCACAGATTTCTCTTTGGGGCTCATTGGATAGATTTTACTTTTCGGTAATTTGCCTTCCCCCACCACTTCAATGGCACAGTCTGAGCTGCGGTGTGGGGGCAACACATCACGTTTCTTTACATCAAAGACGTCCGCAAAGTCTGAGTATTCGGGGGGCAGTTGGTAGGGGCAGAAGTACTGCTTGGTTGTGCCCCCATGGCGGGTTCTTTCATCACTACCTCTTTGCAATGGAGATTGCACTGAGGTTGGGCAAACTCAATCGTCCTGGCTGCCCAGTCTGTTGTGGGACTGTGTCCGCTTAGCCCGTTTGCCCCCAACACCACTGAGTATCAAAAGCTCGGTGCTATCATGAAGTGCAACTGTTCCCAGTGATGGCCCACTCCCATGGCAACTCTACTGGTGCGGTGATCCACCAGCCCTCCCCGAAACTCACTGCCATCCATTTGGGCAAACTGGATGGGCTGGGGTAGGTGCACCGCTTTCACTTTTAACGCCTTAAATGTGTCCTCATTAATCAGAGTACGGGCGCAACTGGAATCAACTAAGGCTTTCACAAATATTTGGGGGGGGCCCTTGTGGGATTGCAAAACAACATCTAGGAACATGGTTTCCTCTACATCGCTCACCATTCTTGGAGCTTCAGGTTGCACTGGTGCAGAGGTCTGTGGTGGCGCTTCGGTTACCAAGGGCAAGCTGCTGCGAAATGGCCCATCGCCCTGCAGACGAGACAGGCTCCACTCTGGAACCGTTGGATTTGGTCTGTAACCGGGGCAACCGGGCGTCGCAGTGGTGGTGCAAGCGTTTTTGGGGCTGCCCGATCCTGCCGCGGGATGAGACTTTTTGCCCGGTGTCTGGAAACGGAGAGCACTTGTCGGCGATTTTCCACTTCTTCTGCAAGTAAGATCCAGCCTTCGAGATGTGGCTGGTCTCTCTCCATGAGAGCCCAGTACAGAATTTCGGGGTGCAGCCCCTCACGAAAGCACTGCACTCGTGTGGCCTCACTCCAGTGCACGATTTTGCTGGCGAGCCTTTGGAATTCACTGGCATACTTTTGGACCGATTGAGTACCTTGCCGCAGTTGGAGAATGGTAGTCTTGGCCCTCTCCCCCCAGAATGGATCCTCGAAATGTCTCCGTAGAGCCTGCATAAACTCATTCAGAGTCTGAATGGATTGGGCCCGAAGATCAAACTGCAGTAGGGACGATACGTATCGAACTCGACTGTCCTCAGTGGGGAAGGTCATTCCTTGTTCCCTCATGAAACTGTCCACATGGTGCAGAAAGTACGGCAGTCCTTCTGCTGACCTGTCGAACGTGGCCTGCAAATCTCGTTGTGGAGCATACGGGGATGGTGGTGGGGCAATGGGGTACCCCGGCAGCATGGGTAGCATGGGCTATCCCGGTGCTCCTGGCAGAGGCGGCGCTGGAGCCGATTGCCCAGGCTGAGACGGCGCAGGAGCCGGTTAAGGGGGCACCGGGGCTGGTAGTCTCGGTTGGGGTGGCACTGGAGCCGGTAGGAGTGGGGCGGGGGCCAGTTGAACCCATTGCAACTTCCCCATTTCCCTCCACATAGTAGCCATTTGCTCCTGCATTTGAGCAAGTTGTTCTTGTAAGGGCATGGTCTAGCATTACTTTGCTGGCAGCTCCCGGTAATCCCTGCAGTAATTTGCATTGAGCTGCTGCCATCCTTTGTGGGGGCATCTGCCAGGCACTGCCTCCCGGTGCAAGCCCCTCGCCCCCCACTCCCACATTCCCCAGCCATGGGGCCACCATGACATGTCGGGCTGCCATGTCCACACAGGCTGCTGGCTCACTAATCAATCAGCCTGCTAGGGTTTGGCTGTCTTCTGAGCTTGGTCGTCCCACACCAAAGCAGCTTGGGCTGCGCTGGGCCTTGCACGGCCATGGGAACAGCCATCTGTACAGATGCGTCGTTCTCGTGTCTCGCCCCGTTGGCGGGAGACTTTAACATGCCGACATGCATACACAATGGAGCCGACGGAACTGTCCATCAGCCCCTGCCCCACCCAGCAGAGGTGCACTCGCTCTTGCGTGGCACCTCCAAGCTCGGACGGTGGCAGACCCACCCCCCTCTTCAGGGGGTCCACCTCTCCCTTGGTTCAAAGACAGAGCTCACAGCCACCCTCTCCTGGATCATTCCCACTTCCCCCCTCTCCATTCAGTGGCTCACATGCCCCGGCCACGCCCTGGCATCCACAGCCCCTGGCCTTCTGATGGCCCTGCCTGCCATCATCTGAGAGGACATCATGAAGGGGCGGTGGCCATCGGCACTTTACCACCCCACCCAGCACGATGGCCGGGTGACCTCGGTCCTTCTCTGTATTCACCATTCCCCTCCTGTGTGTTTTCAACCTCCCCAGGGCCAGGTGCCTCCCACAAAAGATGACCTGGCAGAAGACAGCGGCTCCAGACTCATGCCTTGGTGGTGGAGGAGGGGAGCTGGGTAGGCACACCCAGACCATACATGGCACTCTCAGACCATGGGCAGGGATGTTGCCACCCATGTAAGGTGCCCTTCTTGTCCCATCTCCACGGTGGCCAGCGCTAGGTGGCTATACTCTTGGGAGGCTAAGATTCAGTGGTTGGCCAGTTCCCACGATGGCCACAGAGGCAGAAGGGCATGGGCCGGCATCGCTGCACTGGCAGCTCCCAGACATCTTCCGCGGACATTTGCATAGAGTCCCCGTCATCCTTTTCTGCTTGCTTGTGGCCAGCCTTTGCCTCCCAGTCGCCAATGCTGATATGGCCCCTTGCTGCCCCCTGTGTTGACGACCCCCAAGCCCCCGGGACTCAGTCCACCATGACATGTCAGTGTGCCGTTCCCACACAGGTGGAAACCACTGCTCATCCCAGCCTCATGTGATCTGGCTGCCTTCCAAGCCAGGTTGTCCCACCCATTTGCTGCTGGGATCCCCGGGGCCTTCACGGCCACAGGAACGACCATCTGTGAAGATGAGCCATTCCCGTGACTCGCCCCGGTGGCTGAAAGGATTTAGCTAGTCCAGCTGAGTTTTGGCTGCTCTTGCAGTTAGCCCCATAGGACAACTGATAGCCATGTATCCCCCCTCCCACTCCCCTTTCCCCTCCCCCCCTCTTCAGGGGGACAACCTTTTCTATGGTGTAAAGACAGAACATGCAGCCACCCATCAGGAAAGGGTGGGCCCATTCCTGCTGACTGCCCCAGTCCTCCCTCTGCCGCAGATGGGGCCAATCCTTCTTTCAGTCGGGGGGGGGGGTGTTGCTGCCAGCCCCCGGGCCACCCTGGAACTTTTGTCAAGGGAAAGAGTGGTGCCTGGGTGCAACTTGGAGGGTTGTGGGGACCCATGAAGGTGGCAATGGTGACTACCTGATGGAGCCATCTGATGTGTGTTTTTGCCATTCTCCTGGACCCTCTGGGAGATCTCCAATCCTCCTGCTTCCACGCTGCTCTCCCTGCCTCCCTTGTGGCCCCGCCCTTCACCCTGCATTCTTCCCCCTGAGGTGGCCATCCCATCTTATGGCCTGCCCCTCCCATCCCCATTCCGTGGCCCATTTCCCCCCACCAAGATCCCTCCCTTGGAAGTTGCCCTGCTGATTCTGCTGACACCGACTGGGCTCAGGCTGCGCCGTGGCATGGTTTACCAGTTTAAAAAGCAGCAATTAAAGGGAACAAAAGAAGTGGATCTCAAACACTGCAAATTGTTTTTGGCATTATTCAGGGCTGCTTTGGTCCCACCACCAATTTTCCCCTCTCTCCCACTCACCTTACCTGCTGGCTGAGTCCTTGCAACCACCTGCACTCTCCAGAGTCCACGAGTTTGGAGGTGGCAGGCAGTGGGGATCTGAACACCAGAGCATTCAGCCCTGTGCCACAAGTTTTAAATTTCAGGTTTGAGTTCAATAAACCCCAAATTCTTCAATTTTTCAGAATAGGTTAATTCTTTATATTTGGCATTTTGGATTTTTGAGGAACAGTTGGGACACGGATACTTCACATAAACCCGAACCTGAAAAATACTGAATAAAGTACACAGCCCTAGTTGTAATACATCCAGATATCACAAAGTATCTTCAGGCAGGGGAGAGTGTGTGTGTGTGTGTGTGTGTGTGTGTGTGTGTGTGTGTATCCGGCTGCGAGAAGGCCTCACTCGGGGTTTCCAGTTCGCTAGCCAGGGGAGATTCCACCCCTCCTGCCTTCTGTCCCAGTGTTTTTTGAGGAGGTTTGGACAAAGCCTCAGATAAAGGGAGTTCGGGGACCACACGTCCCCCTTCATCACTCCGCCTTTTGCTGGATTCCCTGCAAGCACAACTTGCTTGTATGGTCTTTCCAGCCCCAACTCCTCGGCTTGTCATATGTCTCCTCTTTTATTTCGTATCTTAACATCATCTGCCCACCACCTGATACATTCACCAATTTCCAGCCCACACCCCATTCCTCCCTGTTTTCTTCTTCGTCTTCCTCTCTTCCCCATTTTCCTTAAGTTTCCTAATAACCTCTGTGTGTGCTGCCCCACTGTCTTCCTTGGTTTCTGGCTGTTCTTCCCCATCTTGGCCTTCTAGCTGTTTCTGTGTTTTGGCCCCCGGTTGTGCGATGTTCCCCATGTGGTTCCATTCTGTATGAGTCTCCCCTGCCACCGGCTTGTTCCCCTTCCTCGCCTTGTTTGTGACCTCTTTCCATTTCCCATCTCCTTGTACCTTGTCTCTGTCCCCTACACTGGCATCCTGCGGTAGTCCCTCATCATCGCCTATTCCCCCAGGATTGTCCTCCCTTCTTCCCCCTGACTCCCGTGGCTCCCAAGTCTCTGGCCCCGTCCTCCCGAGAAGATGAGTGTCCGGGTCGGCACAATATGCTTTATGCTTTATATTTGTTTTTATGTTTGTTTTTATTCTGAGAGCTTAGACAGGCTTAGACCCATCATGGCCTAGACCCTCCATGCTTTAGCAACAGAACTGAATCATTTGTCATCTGAAGGCCTGTGAAAGTGGGACTGGTAATTTCTTAGTAGAAAAGGGGAGGTGTCCAAGAAAAATGTGTCTGGGATTTTTGCTCATCAAATATTGCCATATGCCTTTTTTCTCATCTTATGGTATTGTCAAGCTCAGGCGTCTACCTCTCGATCTATGTAAAGGACTCACTCAGACAGGTGTGGTCTGAAGTAAAATGCTTTATTCAAAGACAAGCATGCTAAGACTAAAGACTTGACCGCTCACAGGTGTAGCAAAGCAGGCAATACTTTCTTAGGAAAATTTACTATACTATAAGCCCTTCTTCTGGTGTCCCAGCTGGCATTGCCCAGCAACGATGAAGATAAGGATTCCCACAATTGAAGACTCAACACAGCCCAGGTGCTTGGCCGGTCTAAACCAAAAGCACAAACACTGGAAGAGGTCCTGGGAAGCGAGACCAGGCCAAAGCCCTGACATTCTGCCCCCCTTAAGACCCTCCCTTCCCCACCAAAGGTCGAGGTTTGCCAGGGTAGGCTTCATGGAATGACTGCACTAAATGTGGGGTGGCCACACGATATTCTGCAACCCACTCATCTTGCCCAGGACCCAAATGTTTCCATCGCACCAGGTAATACAGGACTCCTTTACAAATTTGAGAGTCTAAAATCTTAGAAAGTTCAAAATGTTCCTCTCCCTGGACCAAAATAGGAGATGCTGGGGTGGGCTCCGGGTGCCATTCAGGAGCAGCAACATATTTCTTCAGCAGGCTGACATGAAAAACAGGATGGATTCCCTTTAAGGACTTTGGGAGATCCAATTCCACAGTAACTTCTTTAATCATACATGAGATCCTAAAAGGCCCCACATACTTGTCACTGAGTTTTTTACAAGGGTGGGGTGAATGAAGGTTCTTGGTAGACAGATACACCTTGTCCCCCACTTTCATTTCCCACCCCGGGGATCTGTGTTTGTCAGCCTGTTTCTTATAGTTCTGTTTAGCCCGTTCCAGATTTTTTTGTAACCAGGGCCAGGTGCTGTGCACAACCTCTGCCCAGTCTGCAACCTCAGTATCACCCCCCCTCCCAAAAAGTTAACAGTACTCAACGGGCCAAAGTCCCTGCCATACACCACATGGAAAGGACTAAATTCGGTAGACATGTGAGAGGCGTTATTGTATGTGTACTCAGCGAAAGGGAGGTCTACCCAATTATACTGGTGATAATTCACTTAACAGCATAAATAACATTCTAGTTGACACGTTCTGTTTGTCCATCCATTTGGGGGTGATAAGCACTGGATACCCCCTGTTCCACTCCCACCAGTTTCAAAAATGCATTCCAGAACTTGGCTATAAATTGGCTTCCGCTGTCTGTGATTATTTTGCGAAAGAATGGAACCCAAAAATATGAGAAACAAACAAGCGCGCCAATTTTTGAGCCGTGGGGAGGCTAGTACATGGGATCAGATGGATTTGCTTAGAGAAAAGGTCAGTCACCACCCAAAGTACAGTTTTGCCATGGCTGAGTGGAAGGTCCGTAATGGCTATTACTTCCCAAGGAGCTGAAGGGGTTTCCAGTGGCTTTAACAATCCAGGAGGTTTCCCCACCACCACCTGTTTGACTAAGGCACACTTGGGACAGCCACGAATGAAAACATCCAAATCTTGTCACATTCCAGGCCACCAAAATTGTCTGCGCAGGAGATGCAGGGATTTTACAAAACCAAAATGTCCAGCTATTTTTGAGCCATGGCAACTATCCAGCACCACCCTTCATAGTGCTACAGGAATATACAGTTTAGATCCATTGAGCCAACATCTGTCCCGGGAAACCAACTTGTCAGGCAGGGAACCTGCCACCTTTTCTACCTGACACATCTCAAGTAGATCAGTTTAAAAAGAGTCAGGCAGCCCCTCCAGCGGGGTTGACTCCACCGTATGAGAACGGGTGAGGACTACAAGTCCCAGAGTTCCCCTCTGTTCAGGAGTAAATAATGAGTCAGTGGGGTGATCCAGCTTACTCTGATACTGAGGAAGCCTGGAGAGTGCATCTGCCAACTGGTTCTTGCTGCCGGGGACATGCTTCAAAACAAAACGAAATTTGGAAAAGAACTCAGCCCAGCATATCTGTTTGGTGTTGAGCTTGTGATTTCCTTTTAACGCTTCTAGATTTTTGTGTTCAGTCCACACTTCGAAGGGAGTGTCCGACCCCTCCAAAAAGTGCCTCCAAACTGTCAGAGCATATTTAATTGTGGCAGCCTCCATTTCCCAAATGGGCAGTTGTGCTCTGACTTGAGAAAACCTTTTTGGAGAAATACACGCAGGGCTGAAGTTGTCCCCTCTCCCCGATTTAAAGGAGGGTGCCCCCCATTGCCACATCTGAAGCATCAACTTGCATTATGAAAGGTTTGTCGCAATCAGGATGTCTGAGAAGGGGCTTAGTACGGGGCCCAAGTATGGGGTTTCTCCTTGGTTCCTCGCGCTCCCCATCCAGGGTTTGAGGTGAGAGTCCAAGAAGGGGAAGCTTCCCCAGTCCCCTTCCAGCAGCACTGACCCCGCTCCATGCCAGGGTCGGGTGGTCACATGCGTAGGATTCCATGGTTTGGGAGACTCACAGGGAATTTTCGGATTCTGCAGAAGCCGCTCTGGCAGCAGCTCCTCGAGCGGCTTCTGCAGGACCGTCTCTACCCCGTCCAGCTTCTCCCCGTCCGGTTTAGTCGGGTTGGTTCCATCAGGTTGCTTCAGCAGCGGCTCCTCGAGCAGCTTCCAATCGTCTTTCTCATCACTCATGGTTACAAGAAAGGATTGCCTGCTTAATGTCAAGCTCAAGCATCCACCTCTCGATCTATGTAAAGGACTCACTCAGACAGGTGTGGTCTGAAGTAAAACGCTTTATTCAAAGACAAGCAGGCTAAGACTAAAGACTTGACCGCCCATAGGCATAGCAAAGCAGGCAGTACTTTCTTAGGAAAGTTTACTAGACTATAAGCACTTCTTCTGAGGTCACGGGCCGGCGTTGCCGGGCAGCGCCGAAGATAAGGATTCCCACGGTTGAAGACTCAACACAGCCCAGGTGCTTGGCCAGGCTAAACCAAAAGCACAAACACTGGAAGAGGCCCTGGGAAGCGAGACCAGGCCAAAGCCCTGACAGGTATCCTATCTTTCTTGGGGAATGCCACTGGTGTTAGGAAATCAACTTTATTTTGTAATATTCTTACTAGATAACACAGATCTGCTCAGCATCTAAAAGAACCAAGGAGCAGGGTTCTGATGTCTGGGAGTGCCAAAATATTTTCCCTAATGCAACCCCAACTCGTTCAACATAGATTTTCAAGAAGCATCATTTTATTTCAGTTAACATCATTAGACTGTCCCTTTTCAGGTCCTGTATTATACAGTGTGTCTGTAATTGTTGATGGTATTCTGGACTTCCGTGAAAGGTCCAGGAGTGGGGAGGAATGCCCCAAACACAACCTTAATTAATCTCAGCAAAAGCCAATCTAAAGCTGTGTTGTCCAGGAAGGTCCTTTAATGGTGCATCCAAAAATTGCAACAAAAGTCACAGCTGTATGCTGTTAGCGAAAATATATTCTTGCTGAGAACCTCTGAGGATACAAACATATCTTTCCAAGCACTGCAGTGCCCCCTGCAGGGTATTTGGCAACGATGCAGGCAGCTTTAGAAGCAAGTGGATCTGTCTCTAGGAAACATAAATACTCAGGACTCTGGCAGTGTGGCCTTTAACTCTTCATTGCTTAGCTTGAAATGTTTTGTTTCAGATTTATTATGGAGCCATCCTTAATACAAAGGCTATATTTGAGGCACTTTTTCAGTTGACAAGTACCTGCCCCCACTTCTTGTTTTCTTCTCTTCTGATTTAAAGCTGTCTTCACCAGTCAAATTTAGGATCATCCTTTCCTAAGATGAAACAGAAATAGACATGGAAGTGGGGAAAGAAGCCCAGCTGAGTTACAGTGTGCATCTCTCTGTGACCCTCTGCCAAGGACACTGGATAATTATTCCAAGTGTTTGTTGGCTATGCCTGGCTGCTAGGAACATTTCATTCATTTCACATGGTTCATGATTTATCTCATTAATTAATTTCTAGAGCATGCAGGACCTCCTGTGTCTTTGTACCCAAACACAAACAATTGTGCAACCATCTGAGCCTCCGGTAACAGTTTTGTTCACACGCAAAATATTTTGGTTAAAGCAATATATCTTCAGATTCTAAATCCTGATTGTTCCCTACTCACAACATTGATTCTTCCAATTATTTGGACATTGGCTCTGGCTGCAAAGATTAAGTCCCCCCCCCCTCCATTTCAGAAACTTACTTATCTTTGGATATGGAAGGTTGAGTTCAAAAAACATACCTTTGGTGAGAGAACTGAGCACTGAGAAATGCTATAGAGTTGTCCTTTATTGTTGCTTTTATTATCATTCTTTACAATGGTAGTTGTTTAATATTCACCCAGTCAAGTAATAATAAGTGAATAACAGGATTTGGAAGATAGCTGAATAATTGATTGGACAAAAATAAAATGCACATTGTCTGAAAAATGAAGTAGAGCCATTTTGGCCAGTATATCACTGATAAATATAGTAGCAGTCATTTTATTCCAGTTGCATTTGACTATAAGTAAATCCAGCTATTTTTTTGTAACTGGCACTCATTTGTGAAACTGACAGTGCAATCCTAAACAGAGTTATACCCCTTTAATTCCACTGGAGTCAATGGGTTTAAAGGGTGGCACAATTCTGTTTAGAATTGCACTGAAAGAAATGTCAGTGACTCTCAGAGAATCATGAGATTAGAAGAGAACAGAATGTCATCTAATCTAGTAATCTTCCAAACATGGATTTTGGACCCTTAGATGGGCTGTGAGCCTCTATAGAGGCACCATATATTTTTACTGTTTTGGAAATAATGTATGGGTACTTTATTCCACACAGATCAAGAATGCCACTCCTCCTCTTTGTACACACACACACACACTGAAAAGAAGAGAAGAAGGGTGAGATGAGGTCTCTCAGTGCTGGAGAAAATTTCTTTTTAGCAAATGTCATATTACTTCCTGTCACATGCTTGCAGTTCATTAAGTTCCATGGTGCTACTGGAGAGAGTTACAGGTGGGCCCTGGTTCTGGAATAATTAAATCTTCCCCTAAAATCAGACTTATCCAATACGTCAGAAAAACCCACATCATCCAGACAACAATACAAAGAAGCAAACACAGTATATTCTATTAATATGTTTGCAATGTTTACAGCTCCAGATTATTCAGCCCAGTGAGCCAAGCCTCATACTGTGCTGGAAGGCAAGCTCCTCCAACAGGGTCACTAGCCAATCTGACCACAGGAAAAAATATTTTTAATTATTTTGAACACTGAAATACCCCATCTGCTAACTTGTGAGAACATTCTGACAAAATAAATAATCAGACATACCAGTTTAAATTCTATCCATATGCTCATAGAAAAAATCAAGTATTACATAAGAACAATAACAGAATTGAAAATGACAGTGTCTATTTCATGGTAAATCCCTTTCCTGGTTCCAAATTAGTTAATTAATCAATTCAGTAATCTGAATGAGAGCAAAACCCATCCAATGAGTCACCACCCAAGTCCATCTTACCCAATATCACATCTTTATTAGAAGGTGGTGCTGTTGTGCATGAGAGGAAGTGATGCTTAAATCTACTTCGTGCATCCTGCCACAAAAACTAGCTGCAAAGTTTCTTGCATTGTGCTTGGATCACCGAACAGCTTACATGATTCCAGCTGGAAGCCAGGCTTCGGCCTTGGCTGTGGGAAACTAGGTTGACTGGAGTATTGGGAATACATCTTGAAATAGACATAAGGAAACGAGGGGAGGGGGAATTACACAGACTGCATTGGCTTCATTTTTTTCTCAGTGTTTCTTCAGGGATTATTTGTTGCGGGGGTACTGCTCTCTGATTGTATTGTTTGCACAACTGATCTGCAAGTAGATGGAAGGTGGAATGCTCTACTTGTGGGGTAGGGATTTGAACTGGATAGCTCTCAGTCTTTCCAGCTATATGTGTAATTACTGTGTATCTTGATCCCTTGTAATGTCCCCAAGCGATCATGTCAACAGAACCTTCTGTAATAACACTTATCCAAGTGCCTGATTGCTTTAGCTACCCCCAGGCTATTTGGGTAAATTTTGTTATGCTGCATATGATATTGCTTGACAATAGGCAATTTCTCTGTCCTTCTCTATGCATATCCCTTTTGATTTACAAGGCAATCTTGTGAATGGGAGAAGCAGAAGGGGGGGAAGACTGTCAGTATAATGCAGAACATGAAATCCATAGCACAATTACCTCCTCCCTTTGTCTTTTTCATTCATCACTGCCCACGCTCCCATGGCACAAGATATCCACCACCCATGGGGGAGCCAGAAAGTTGGGATTTTGGTCCAAGCAAATCTCAGCAAAGCAGATGGGAGAATAACACTTTGCTCTGCTGCTTTATAGTCTCCATAAGGAAACACATAATTCAGCCTTCCTACCCAGTGGAGTGCTGATGAGATTTATTGGAAATGCAAGTCGTCTTTATGAACATGCTGGGAGCCAAATGTATGGCTGTGAATTCATTTGCCAAGGGATAAGAAGGAAAGAAGAAAAAATACGATAAATATCAAACATGTTGTAGGGGGGAAATTCAGATGTTGGAAGTCACAAAATGTACATAAATAAAGCACAAAGCACAATTATTATTATTTCCATCAGGTCTCTTGCAATGATTTGTATGGCATACAGAAGCACTACTACAGCCTAAGATTTCAACCACATTAGCTGCTAATCTTAGTGAAGCTCAACCATAAGGACATTTGAGAACAGGCACACCCCTGTGTTTGTTCCCATTGGACATTTGGTATTCAGCAGTGGGAGAGCTCACTGTTAAATGACTGTGCAGTTAAAATAGAAAAGACATTTTTAACTAGCACTATGGAGGCCTCTGCTACTATAGTGCAACTCTTTTCCAGTCACAGCAAAATGCATTTATAACCAAGGATGCTCGATCACCCCACTATTTGGAATACAATTTGTTTGCATATTGTAAGCAGGGCCCTCAAAACTCCCCTTTAGCATCCCTCCCGAAAGATACATAGCCCAAATGGGGGACCCTGGGTGGGGTCTATGAGAGTACTCCAGGGGATCCACGATTCTTGTTAAGAGAGGGCAAGCCCCATTTGCAACCTCTCTGGCTAATGCAAAAATGGAGCCCACTCAGTTTTCTAAGAATGGGGGAAAGGGACTTTCACATCAGGAGCAAGGGACTGAATTAGCTTCCCCTTCTTTTGAACAGAGGGAATGTATTTATATTTATTTATTTAAAACATTTGTTTACTACCTTTCCACCAAAGCAGGATCCCCATGGTGGTGTGCATACAACATTAAAACATTAGAACAATTAAAAACAACATTAACATTATAAAATAATTCAATAAAATCACATAAACAAACAACAACAGAACCAGGAAGGAGGGCCAATAACTGTTATTGGAAATTGAAATAAAAAAGTCTTCACTGTGGGTGTGTATTTGGCTTTGCCAGCCAAAAGAGAAAAAAAGGCTGGAAAATACATTTTTTTGCTTTTTCCAGCTTTTTTTGGCTTTTTTTAAAATAATTTTTTATTGTTTTTTCATACATTCTATACAATCAGTTAACATTGTCCTTTAATCTCTTCCAATTCTCAGTTAAATCTACTGTATATGCAACAATCATCTTCCCCTACTTTGACTTCCCCTCTTCCTTCTTCTATCTCTAACTTATCTTCATAATCCTCTTAGCAATTATTTTCTAATTCTTTATAAAAAAATTATAAAACATTCTACAGTTGTTAAAAAAAGAAGAAGAAATTAACTTAACTTATAACAATTTGAATTAGTCTGTCATAGCCTTTAACATTTTGCACGTTAAGTTCATTTTTACAATAAACAATCCATGCCTCCCATTCCTTAACAAATTCATCATTGTCTTTTTGATTTACTAACGCAGTCAGTTTTGCCATTTCTGCTAGTTCAAACATTTTATGAATCCAATCAGTTTTGTCCGGTGTTTCAGTCATTTTCCATTTAGCTGCATAGACCATTCTCGCAGCTGTGGTGGCATAGAGTAAAAAGGTTCGTTGTGTTATAATATGATCTGGTATAATGCTTAACAACATCATCTCTGAAGTTTTAGGGATATTTTGTTGTAAAATTAGTCTTAACTCATTGTATATCATGTCCCAAAAGTTTTTAGCTTTATCACAAAGCCGCCAAACATGGTGAAAAGAACCAACTTTATCCTGACATTTCCAGCAGTTTGGTGACATTGTACTGTACATTGTAGACAATTTTTTCGGTGTCAAGTACCATCTGTAAATCATTTTGTAAATATTCTCCCTTATCGATTGGGAAAGAATCTTTTTCATATCTCTTGACCAAAGTCTTTCCCAACATTTCAAGGAAATAGCATGACCAATTGTTTGTGCCCAGGTAATCATTGTTGGCTTGATTCTTTCTTGTTCTGTGTACAGCAACAATAAAAGCTTATACATCCTAGAGATTAAATGATCAGTATTATCCAAAAGTATCTGTTGTAGAATTGATTTTTCATTAAGAAATCCCTTTTTCATATCTTGGATATATACAGATTGTATTTGGTAATATTGAAACCATGTTAAGTAGTCTTTAACATCATCAAAGTCCTTCAGGGCACATTTATTCTCTTCCCATTTTAAAAGATCTTGATATATTATAAACTCTTTTGGCTTTTTTTTTCCAGCCAAAAATGGTGCTTTTTAACAGTAGCCAAAAAATCTGAATTGGAAAAAGCCAAATAAATTGGATTTTTCAGCTTTTCCGGGCTTTCTGGCTACAATTAAATGGCGCCTAAAGGTAAAGGTCCCCTGTGCAAGCACAGAGTCATTCCTGACCCATGGGGTGATGTCACATCCCGACGTTTACTAGGCAGACTTTGTTTACGGGGTGGTTTGCCAGTGCCTTCCCCAGTCATCTTCCCTTTACCCCCAGCAAGCTGGGTATTCATGGCGCCTACAGAAGCATAAAAGGGGGAACTTCCATTGAAGCCTATGGGGAATCTTTCTGAAGCTCGTGTGTGTGTTAAGGTAAAGGCACCAAATTTGCAGCATAGCTGCTAGTGACTCTCCTTACAAGAACTCTCAAGTTTTATAAAGATTAGTTCAGAAGGTCCAATTTTATTGGCCCCCATTTTTCCTCTTCTGGGGGCCAATAAAGTTGGACCCTTGACCCAATCTTTACCAAACTCAGGGGTTCTTGAAAGGTGAGTCACCAGCATCTCTGCTGCAAATTTGATGCTTCTACCATAACCCCCCCCCACCCCGTGCCCAGGAAAGATTCCCCAAGAGAATAATAGAGCTGGACATTTTCAAGGTTCCCGAAAAACCCCAGAAAAAAACCCATAGCAGTATGGGGATTCACTATTTTTTGGGAACCCTGAAAGGTTTTAGGTCTATATACCCAAATCTGAAAAATTCCAGATTTTGTGTGCTTGCACACACCCCTAGTCTTCTCTCACTAGCAGAAGACACCAGGTCATATACCACAGTGACAAGAACTTTTCTACCTAGGAACGCCAGCAGCTGGCTCAGCAGCCAAAGCTGGTGAAAGTAGAGGTGTGCATATTCAGCCTCACAGGGCTGAATTGTTTCCGGAAACCTGAAAATAAACCAAATTCCCATATTTACCGGTATGGGAATTCAGCCTTTTTCGGGTTCCCCCACCCCAAATCAGGCCCAAAAAACCCAAACCCGAATTTTACCGGATATTTTTTTTTTTGCACACACCTAGGTGAAAGGCACCCTTTGCCACTGTTGCCACCTTCTTATCCAAAAGGAGACCTGGGCCCAGGAGCACCCCCAAGCTATGAACCTGCTCCTTTAGCGGGAGTGCAACCTTATCCAGAACAGGAGATATCCCAATTCCTGGGTCAGATTCCCCCCCCCCCCAGTAGCATATCAACCCTCTGTTAAAGGGACAGCCTTTTTCTTTTCTGGCCAGCTGGCAACCTTAGGTGGTGCCAGTGAAGGAGGAGGAGACGGCTTGGGGTCCTGCACAATTTTTCAAACCAAAACAGGGTTCCTTACATTTCTTCTAAGGTTGGAGAGCCACTGGCATGGCCTACAATAAAGCACATAAGTACACTGAATTGATCCATTCTGTCAGCTTAGCAAGGCAAGTGCAGGCCAGTGGCTCTCAACCACCTTGAAGCTAGCTGCCCTGGCCTCCTCCCTCAAACCACTGGGAGTTGCAGTGGTGGCTGCTTCAGGGCAGCTCAGCTATAGGACTGTCTCAGAGGGGGTCAGTCCCACTACCCTACTACAGTTGGTTGCTTTCTTGCCTCACTGAAGCTGTCACCTAGGACTCCAGAGCCTGGGAGGGATGCCAAATGCCTTGGCCTGCCTACCTTTCCTGGAACTCAGTACTCCCAGCCCTTAGGCGAAGTGTCAGGGATTCCTGTGGCAGAAGTGGCTGGAGTCAGGCAGGTCCCTGGTGTGGTGTGCTTTTTGCCTAGGTTATTTCTTTTTCCTCTTCCCTGCCCTTCCACCTCTTTTTTCTTTCTGGTTTCCATAGCCCTCCTCACCTCATCCCACCTGCAGCTATCACCATGATCCTGCTGGAGATGTCTCCTGTTCTGCCCTACTAAGCTCAGTCTCTCTTGCCACTGTGTTTAAGGGCTGGGAGTGCTGAATTCCAAGCAAGGTAGGCAGGACAAGGTGGCAGCAGCTGGAAAGGTGCCATGGGCTGGCACAGCTGAGGCTCCTGGAGCAGGACCATGTCCAGGTGCTTGCTGCTGGAGCCACCACTGCATCTTTGCTGGATATTGCTCATGCAACTAAGCTACCTGAAGTTACTATGACTTCAGAGGCTCTGGGTTGTGTGCAGTGGCTTCCCCAAGCAGCAGTTGCCAGTAATTATCTGTAGGGGGTGTGTACCTCCCTGCCTGCTGCACCCATTGATTCTGGTGGCCCATCCTTGACTTTTGCCCAGGAACCCAGAATCACTAACACTGCCCCAGGCAATTGTATTGGGTTAGAATTGCTCAAAAAATGATTCCTTACTACCCACCACCACCACCACCATTTATGCCACCACCAACTAAAACTATTCTGATCTCTTCTTAACAGTCATTACTGACAAGAACCACAGCTAAGCAATTAGCACCTCTTCAATATCTGTTTTGTTTGTGTTGTTAGGCATTTGTCTCTTCATTTCTAAAGAGATCTGCAGTATGCAAGTTTAAAAGGTAATTATGTATGAACAAATGAGCAAACATACATACAAAAAGCAGTATTACTGCTTTCTGCAACATCCCCCCCCAGTTCATCTATACATCACATGCAACATGCTGCTTGTTAAGACGTAGGTTCCATTTTGCTTCCAGGCTGTGCCACTGTTTTCTGAGGCTTAAGTCAGCATTTCTCCTTCTGTTGCAAGTGAAATTAGTCAAGACTCCAGTACCCAGTGCACATCATCCATGCAAAGAAGAAAGCTGTCATCAGTGTCAGATTTATTTATTGTTATGCAAGAACCAGTCAACACTGGATGAAGAGTTATGCCCATGTCCATTGAAAGAAAGAAGCCAAGCAAATGAGGTCTAGGGAATCATAGGAGAAGACTTCTGCCCTGACCCTTGTTCTGGCATCTTTGAAGAGTGGCCTGTTCAACAGGGATTTCAGCACACAACTACAGGTATTTTATCATATGATGTGCATCCATGGGGAGAGTGAAGATCGGCAAAAGGTGGTGGTGTGATACAGCCCTTTTATTTTGTCCTACCTCTCACATTCCTTCAAGTAGCTCAGACTGGTGCACATGGTTCTTCTTTCTTTTTATCTTCATAATGACCCTATGAGGTTGGTTAGGCTGAGAGAGAGACTGGCCTAAGAACACCCAGCAAATGTCATGGCCAAGTAGGACCTTGGACCCAGGTATTCCAGACCCTAATCTGGCACTCTCTAACCATTACATAACACTGTCTTCTGTTATTATTAAGAAAGTCAAAAGCCATGCAAACCTTTTTGGCCAGAGTTAACACAGGGATGTATGCGCTAAGGACAATAATGGCTGTATCAGACTGCATTCAGCTCAGGGTGGCGGAAATGCTTCAGTTTGATTACAGCATCAAGCATTATTGCCTGCACCTGGCCTTTAAATCACAAAGATGACATGACAAGGCCATGATCATAAAGGATATCTTTATGATACAGGAAAGGCACCTAAATCTAAAGAACCCTTTTGAGAGGTCTGTAGTAGCACAGCTGCTCTTCTATATAGTTCTTTTTTAAAAAGTCATAATGTAAGCTGCAGTGACATTTTCCCATCTACTCAGTTTGAGGCAAAACAATTCTACCTGTCTCCCATGATATTTAACACAACTCCCTTTGCACCATTCTCTACCCTTAATCTCACTTACACAAACCCCAGGCCAGTGCCCGCCCTTGAAAATGTCAGCATCAAAAAATGAATAATTCTGTCGCAATATTCCTTTTATGTTGAATTCCTGAACCTATTGAAAATTATTTTTTAAAGCTTTGCATTTACAATGTCAACATAAAAGAAAAATCTCTACTGTGGAGAAAAAAAAACACAGTTACAAACAGTAACTCCTTGTATGGCTTGTCAGAAGCTGCAAAGGAACATTCTACTAGTGGCATGTCTAGAGGGGAGCAATGCACCCAGGGCGCCAGGGAAGTGCACAGGCTCAAGTGAATGGTGAGATATGGCATGGGGTTTGTGCCATAGGTGGCACACATATTGCACACCCAAAAATCAGGTATTGCCTTCCACAGCTGTACAGGTCTGATGAGGTGCACCTTTCAGATGAGGGCTATTGTCAGGCTGCTATCTCGGTTTCAGTATTGTTTCTGTGTTGGTACTGTACTGTCTAGCCTCAAGGCCGACCACACATACCAAGGCCTGGGAACACTGCTCCTGGGAAAGTTGACTCTGTCTGTGTATGCTGATGTTGTATAATCTCCCGCCATTTACTGCCTTATATTATCGTTCGGCTAGTGAGACTCTCATAGCTGCCATAGTTCCCTGTATGCACTGTATTGCCTTTTTGACCAGTAAAAGCCATCTGATTGGATTCTATATGACTCTGTGGTGATTTCTGGTTCGAAGGGTCAGGAGCTTACATTATGGCAGCTATCCATCTCCTTCTTCATTGTACTACTAGTCAGGCTGGAGCCCAGGAGGGTTCGCCTGCCGCTTGGATGGGAGCTGAGAAGCTCTCCGAGTGACCTATTATCCTGGATTCCTCTCGGAAGGATCCCACCCTGTTACAGGACATAGTCGCTGAACTCTTCAGGACTACCCTAGAGGTTTGCCGCTTGAGGGGACTGGTACAGGAACAGTGGCAATCTCTTAAAGGGACTCTCTGGATGTTGACGTCGGAGGATACTGATACTCGTTTAGATCTTCAAGACTTGGATCAATTACTGGACGATGCCCGGTTGGCAACTGAGGATTTACAAATACTAACTGGACTTTTGGATAATCTTATTTCTCGAGAGACTCTTTCCTCTAGTGCTACCATGGCGGGAGCCCCGCCGGAGGGTTTTTCCCTGATCCCGGATGCGGCCAGTTGTCAGGCTGAGGCCAAGTGAGTGGCTATTAGCACCGCTCTTCTCCTTGTGGAATGTACAAAGGACACCCCGGTAGCCACCTTGGCTCAAGTTTTGACCTCGACTTTTGGAGCCGAGGCACCCGCACTGGCGGTTCGAATACAACCTCTGCTGGGCGGGGAACCCGACCCCATACTCTCACTCCTGGAGACAGAACTTTTGCCGCGCATTACGGCGGAGGCTGCCCTAAGACTTGAGAACGCCAAAGTTCTTGCGGATCAGAAAGCCGCCGAAGCGGCTAAGGTCGCAAGAGAGAGAGAAGCTGCTGAAGCAGCCAGGGCGGCTGCAGCAAGGGTTAGGGATCGGGCGAACATGGACACGCGCCCCAAGGACAATGTACAAGGGCTATCAGGTCTGTCTTTTTCCCCGGCGTTTGTCCCGTCGCGCGCGACCCAACGCGCACGCCGTTTGGCTGACCGACGTCGAGACTCAGGAGAGTCTGAAGACGAGGATCTATATGGGGATAGCTCTCAATGGGCCACAAGCTTCCGGACCAGTAAACCTCATCTTACTGGTGGCCCAAGTGAGGAGGTTCACCTCTTACGAGCCCAGAATCGGGAGCTCTCCGACCGTGTTGATCAACTCCAGGAACTAATGGAACGTATGCTTCAGGAGAACAGACAATTACAACAAACCCTGATAGCCCAGACACAGCCCGTTCCGATACTGGGTCAGGGGGTACCCATACAGCCACCCCAACCACCCGCTAATGTGCCTGCTCCACCCTTGCCTCCTGGAGCTCCTGTTGTTCCTCCGCCCGGACCACCCGTGCAACCGGGCCAACCTGCGCCCGGCCCTTGGAAGCAACTCAAATTGAGGACTACGTACGACGGATCTCTCGAGACTTTGCCTTGTTTCTTGCATCAAGTGGACAGTTATATGCGAGAACAAGGACAACTTTTCCCCATGGAAGATAGCCGGGTGCGTTATGTAGCTTCCCTTCTGACAGGTAAAGCGGCTGACTGGATGGTCCTCCAGTTTGACACCCGCTCTCGTGCTATTCGTTCCCTCAACAACTTCATGACTGCCCTGAGAAGGAGGTTTGAGGACCCCTTCCTGGGGGAAAGAGCCAAAACGGAACTCTTACAATTAAAACAAGGCTCTGCTACAGTTCGAGAATTTGCCGATGAATTTCAACGACTGGCAAGTAAAATTGTAGGTTGGCCCGAGACCACCCTGATCCATCATTTCAGGGAAGCCTTGCATCCTGACGTTCTGAACTGGTCTTACATGCGGGGCGATCCCGATACCTTCGAAGACTGGATCCTATTGGCCGAGGAAGTGGAAAGCCGCCGACGCTTTATTTCTCTCGTCCGTCAAAAGCACAAGGAAAAAGGCACCCAAAAGCCTCAACCCAAGACACCACCGCTCGTCCCACGAAATCCTCCACGTCCGCCTCAGGAACGTGAAGCCCGATTTCAGAGGGGTGCCTGTCTTACTTGCGGAGAAATGGGCCACTTTGCAGCTGTTTGCCCGCACCGCCATGAATTATTTCGTCCCAGCACGACAACCCGCGCCAGAGGTCGTCCACCACGCAGAGGCACCGCGGCCACCCGCAGCGCAGCTCCGGGAAGACCCACACCCTCTGCACTCCATGCCGGGGACCCAGCCTCCCTGCCTACTACCAACGACCCCGCCGGGTCTCGGATTACAAGTGCCCCATTGGGGGACAACTTTCCCTCTTCGGATGAGGAAAATCCTTGGAATTCTCCAGCCTTAAACCTGGAATCTACCCTCGACTTGTCAAAAAACGGCTCCGGTCTGTGGTGAATGGAGCGTCTCCACAGACCTCTCAGGATCCTCCTATCAAACCGAATGCTCCGACCAAAATCAAAGAAGTGGACTCCACCGTCTACGTGGATGCAGTTTTACAACACCTTAACGGTGGCCCACAACTACCCGTCAAAGCACTAATTGACTCCGGTTGCTGTCGCACTCTCATAAGCGAAGCCACTTTTGCTGCACTCAGAGCCGACTCTGAGGCTTTACCCGCCCCTGTCCAATTTGCCCAAATGGACGGAAGCCATTTCCAGGGGGGTCCAGTTGATCACCGCACCATAGGGGTGGCAATGGGAATTGGCTCCCACTGGGAGCAAATAGACTTCACTATAGCCCCTATCCATTTTGAAGTGGTCTTGGGTATTAACTGGATTAAAGGACACAGTCCCAGCATTAACTGGGAAACAAACACTATCTCCTTCGCCAGTCCTATGTGCGATCAGCACCGGCAGAACTTTGCGCTGTTATATCCACCCGTCCCAGCATTGGCCTCCGATGTCCCAGCGCTTCCAGTCCTACCTAACGTCTATCGAGACTTCGTGGATGTCTTCGACCTTAAAGAATGTGACACCTTACCCCCCCACCGAGCCTCGGACTGTACAATTGAGGTGGTCAAGGACTGCACATTAACCAAAAGCAAAATCTACCCTATGAGCGCTTCCGAGCGCACTGTTCTCCGGGACTTCCTTGACAAAAACCTCGCCAGAGGGTTCATTCGCCCATCGAATGCCCCGAACTCGGCCCCCGCGTTTTTTGTCCGAAAAAAGGAGGGCGACCTTCGTTTATGCATTGACTTCCGAAAACTCAATGCGGTTACCCAAACCAACGCCTATCCTATCCCATTAATTTCTGATATTTTGGGACAGTTACAGGAGGGCCGGATATTCTCCAAACTAGACTTGGTGGAAGCCTACTACCGAGTCCGCATCCGTGAAGGAGATGAGCACCTCACTGCCTTCTCTAGCTGTTTCGGTATGTATGAATTCCTCGTGATGCCGTTCGGATTAAAAGGGGCCCCGGGGGTCTTCATGCAACTCATCAACGAAATCCTTCATGACTTGCTATATCGCGGGGTGGTGGTTTATTTAGACGACATTCTTATTTATTCAAAAACCATGGAAGAGCATGTAACTCTAGTCCGAGAAGTTCTGCAGCGCCTGCGCAACCACCAACTCTTTGCCAAACTGGCTAAATGCGAGTTTCATCAAAGCCAGCTCACATTTTTAGGATACATAATCTCCCACCAAGGTCTTCGCATGGACCCTGTCAAAGTCCAAGCCGTTCTCGATTGGACTCCCCCCACCAACCGCAAGCAAGTGCAACAGTTTTTGGGGTTTGCAAACTTTTATCGAGGGTTCATTCCTAACTTCGCCCAAGTGGCCCTACCCATTACTGATCTACTAAAAACCAAAGGGAAAGCAAACACAGCTACCTTACCTTCCGCAAAAATCCTGTGGACTGATCAATGCCAAGGTGCGTTTGTGGCTCTCAAACGCCTCTTCACATCCGAACCCGTATTACAGCACCCGGACCCAAACCAAATGTTTGTTGTGCAAGTCGATGCCTCCGATGTAGCTATGGGAGGGGCCCTTCTCCAGAAAGGTCCGGATGGCCTTCTTCACCCCTGCGCTTACTTTTCGAGGAAATTTGCACACGCACAATTGAACTGGCCCATTTGGGAAAAAGAGGCAGCGGCCGTTCACCATGCCCTAACTCTCTGGAGGCAATTCTTAGAGGGGTCCAATATCCCCTTCGAGGTTTGGACCGATCACAAGAATCTAGCTGCCCTCACAGGGTCCCATAAACTATCAGCGAAACAACAACGTTGGGCTGAATTCTTCGCTCAGTTTCGTTTCGTCCTAAAGCATGTTCCTGGGAAGCAAAACGTTCTCACAGATGCCCTCTCCCGGTTGCCACAATACCCGGTAAAACTCGAGAGACCGACTGACTCTCTGTTCACCCCTACGCAAACGGGAGCCTTTCCTGTACTGGCCGTGCAAACTCGATCTCAGCAACAGCATCCCAGATCCAGTTCTCCAGCACCTCCAACCCGAGCGGCTACCCAACCGCCCTCGCAACAGCAACGAACCGACGATCCCGATCCTCCAACCCCACCGGCTGCCCTACCGCCTACAACCTGCGCACCACCGCACGTAAGCTCTACCCCCATAACTACTCCTAAAACTACTATAGCCGGGGGGGGGGTCCCGCCAAGATTCCCATCTCCGAATCCTTTTTAAATACCCTTCGGGACCACTGCCTTTCTGAACGCTCCACTCATACCCTACCCCCTGGGGTAATGGAACAGGGGGGCTCATGGTACAAAGACTCTAAATTGTACGTACCCAAGGCACTTCGAAAAGACGTTTTACACTTAGCTCATGGAGTAAAAACAGCTGGACACTTTGGATTCCTAAAAACTCTCCACCTATTGCGCCGACAATTTTGGTGGGGGGGAATGCGTTCCGATGTTGACTCTTTTATTCGCAGCTGCCCTGTTTGCGCCACAATGAAACGCTCACAAGGCAAACCCCCGGGGCTACTGCAACCTCTAGAAACACCCAACAGACCATGGGAAGTGATTGCTATGGACTTTATGACTGATCTCCCTCTCAGCGGGGGAAAAACTGTATTATGGGTTGTTACCGATTTGTTTTCCAAGCAAATCCATTTGGTTCCATGCGCAGGAATCCCCTCTGCTCAAAAAATGGCCCGCCTCTTCGTGACACATATCTTCAAATTACATTCGTTTCCGCGCAAAATAATCTGTGACCGCGGCAGTGGCTTTGTTTCCAAGTTTTGGAAAGCATTTCTCAAGTTGGTGGGGGTAGAACAAGGATTGTCTACTGCATACCATCCCCAAACCGATGGTCAAACTGAACGTGTAAATGCTGTCCTTGAATGTTATTTACGCTGTTATGTTAACTACCACCAAGATAACTGGGTAGAAATGTTACCTTTTGCAGAATATGCCTACAATAATGCTGTACATCAATCTACAGGTTTTAGCCCATTCTATGCAGTGTATGGGCAAGATTTTGGTCCTGTTACTCCCACAAGCACTGTGGAGGGGGAGGGAGATCCTGACATTGCTTCCTGGGCACACACCCTCCGTACCACTTGGCCTTGGCTCATTAACAATCTCGACCGAGCCAAGCGCAAATACAAAGCACAAGCTGATAAACATCGTTCCCCCGGGGGCGAACTGCGAGTGGGTAAATTGGTCTATCTTTCCACCAAAAACCTACGTTCCACCCGTCCGTGCCTTAAACTCAATGCTAAATTCATTGGCCCATTCCCGATCACACGGGTCATAAATCCTGTCACGGTGGAATTAGCTCTCCCAAAAACCCTGAGGCGTGTGCATCCCGTATTCCACATTAGCCTCCTGAAGCCCCATACGGCCTCTCCACGATGGCATCCCGATCCGCCCCCCGAACAGCCCATTATGGTGGGGGGGGAAGAGCACTTCGAAGTCTCCAAAATCCTTGACTCCCGTGTTCACCATGGAAACCTACAGTATTTGGTCCGGTGGAAGCACTTCCCCCCTGCCTACGACGAATGGGTTCGCGCACGAGATATCTCCGCCCCCAAACTAATCGATGCCTTTCACACTGCCTACCCGGACAGGCCATCCCCCTTACCGACTGGGAGGGGGCCTTAAGGGGAGCAGGATGTCAGGCTGCTATCTCGGTTTCAGTATTGTTTCTGTGTTGGTACTGTACTGTCTAGCCTCAAGGCCGACCACACATACCAAGGCCTGGGAACACTGCTCCTGGGAAAGTTGACTCTGTCTGTGTATGCTGATGTTGTATAATCTCCCGCCATTTACTGCCTTATATTATCGTTCGGCTAGTGAGACTCTCATAGCTGCCATAGTTCCCTGTATGCACTGTATTGCCTTTTTGACCAGTAAAAGCCATCTGATTGGATTCTATATGACTCTGTGGTGATTTCTGGTTCGAAGGGTCAGGAGCTTACAGCTATGACATCTTCTTGGAGGATCTGCAGCAGGGACTCATGGCAGCCACCAGAGGCAAGTGGGGCTGTGGGGTGGACCAAGCAGCAAGCTGACCCCCCCCCCAATGGCAGGAGCAGTGTGGGAAAGTGTGGCTTCAATGGTATATGGTACAACTCAGGTGAGCACCCTGAAGCACCAGTTTGAGAGGTGAAGGGGTAACGCTAAGACCTACGTTTTGTCATATGGAAAAAACAGTAAGTTAGCTGAGCAGTGGAGTCATTATGGATGTTTTGGGCTGGCTGCACTTCTTTGCACTTGAGTTTAGAGTTGTCAAATTAAACACATTCCAAAGAAGAGAGATTTAGGGAAAGGAATGCCAGCATTTAATACCACATTAAGGAACTATTTATGGAAGCAACCAGATGCCTACTTAAAACAAAACTTGGCTGCATCTCATTGCTATCAAGACCTGCTACATTTGCATTCCCTCTGAGCCCAATGCAAACTCACCACTTTGAGAACAAACCTCAGTGCTGTAGGGACTGCTAAATCCAGGTTAGCCCATGATCCATTGGACCATTCACAATATTAGCATAGCCCAAGCTGAATGAAACAGTCAAAACCTGAAACATCATTGCATGAAACTTGTCCTCTGTACAGCAGGATGTAATATGCTGTGCATTAAAAGGATTCAATTGGTTCTACACAATGCCACTTTTGCCAGATTGAGCTAATTGTTACAATCCATAAAACATGGTTGTTCCCTTTGTATATCTGTAGCCCAGTTGCCTTAGACTGTACTCCTTCTAAGTCCCAGAATTAGGAATCCTGAGTGCCAACTGGTGAAAGTAAGGGGTTCCTAAATTAATAATACAGGAGAATAGTGCCATCAGTTTGAGGGAGATTTTTTTTTAAGTATGCGGCTCTGCCGTTGCTCCAGTGCAGCTCAGTTTTTGCAAAATTGTGGTTCCAAGCTAAGGAGATTGGAAGGAGATTTTTTTCTCCACACAAATGCACCTGTTTTCACTCCCTTTCTTTCCTGAGATATATATGTATTTGGCAGATTCAGTTAGTATCTATGTTTCACCCAGTTTGAAACACTTAGCTTTCTCCATAGTTTGTTTATCTTTTGGGGCATATAAAGACAAAATGGAATCTATCTGTTGTGATAATGCAGGTGAGATGCCATCTGGGAAGTCTGACTCCAAGCTTGCTTTAGAAAATGTGTGACCCTGTCCTCCAATATCTGGACTTTCCTGACATACCTGGACTAATGCATAGAGCTAAGGAACTATGCAGGGAGCCTACATCACAGCCTGACCAAGCATGGAAGCAAACCAGGCACTACCCCGGACCAAGCTGTATGGAACCAGCAGGACTTTGCATACATGGCAAGCAGTAATATGGACCCTGACAAGGAAGTAAACTGGAATCCATCTTGGATGTGGTTGCACAGAAAGAGGACAACACTGACCTCTGGACTCACCTGCTACCCCACCCTGAGCTCACCCTCCGAAGAACTGCTCATCCAGACAATGGACAGCACATTGGGACATTTTGCATAACCATCAATGCGGCTGTCCTATCAAGATCTACTTGACAACCCAAGCATGAAGACAATGGCATTCCCCTGTCACTCCCTGCATTCCTTCTCTGGGATAGCCTGGGACCAGGCTAATCCCATTACCCAGATCCTCCTCATCCTCCCTCACCCCCTCTAGTTACTGATAGCTGCTCAATATCACAATCACCCAATACTTGACAGCTATCAATAATCTCATCAACTCAGCACCCTGTCTCTCTCCCTGGAACTCCCCTCCACTTGAGGAGCAATTTTTACCTTTGTGCCCCAAGACCACCTGCCTGGTGAGTCAGCCTGCCTCAGGGTAGATTTTTACTATAAGTATTGGCACCCTCGCAGCAGCCATTTGCTTCTCGTTTTGGATCCATACGACTGCCCCGTGTCTCTGCATGGCTTCTCTGATTGCGAAGCTCTGGTTCACTGAGCGGTCTTTTCCATCTCCTGCAACCTCTCTCACTGGGAACCTCGCCAGAAGGTAGCTATAGACTTCCATTCTGCTACCCCTTTAGGACTCTCTCAGTGTGTTTGATTTGTTTTATTGCATTTGTGTGTGTGCCTGCACCCCCTTGATTTCTCCCTAATAAATCCAACTTGTTTTTACTTTAATTGGCTTCCTGATTCGTTTATTCCTTTGGCTCACTCACCCTTGGTATACATTGGTGAAAGAACCCACTCTTTAAGCCTCTCGTTAGTGCTCAAATTTATCTCCAATTGACTAATTCCCCCATTAAATATTGGAGACCCCTGCATTCCCCATAACAAATGGTGCTTGAGTAGTTAAAAAAAACTTTCTCCCCAGCTAATGGAGGATCATCTATTGGGAGGGTTGAAGGCATTTGAAGTGGGTAGAAGTGCTAGGAACTAGGCAGGCCAATAAATAATTTGTACATTTCTTCAGGGCACTGTGAAGATGTCACTGCTAAGAACTTCCAATCCATCTCATGATGCAGACTTTCAAATACAGCATCTCTTAAACTAAGAGGGCATTTAGAAAACCCTTAAAACATGAAATAATAATAAGCATGCCTTTGAGCACATGTGGAGTGCCTTTCCCTTATCATTCAAGAACTAGCACAAGCCACCTAACATCAGGTACTACAAGGAGAGCTTCCTTATCATGTTTCCAGGGAGATGTGACACTATTGTTTTAGAAATTAAGTGCTATTTAATGCATGACTGTGTTTTGTGTGAAGGATGATTTCAAAAGCATTAAAAATACAATAGATAAAAAGAGGGAAGGCTATTCATTGGATTCCAGAGCAGAGGGAAAGAAGAAAAACAAAAAAGGGCATTGCAAGTTGTTGGATTTTGAACATGCTAGGATGCCAAGAAAGTGTAGTTGATAACAGAGATATAATTTAATGAGATCTGAACACACTGGAAAAGTGGGTAGATGTGAACAAGATGCAATTCAACACAGATAAGCGCAGAGTTCTACATGTGGGTAACAAAAATGATGGACATGCATACTGGATGGAGGATACACGTGTGTGAACAAGATCTTGGAGTACAGGTGGACTGTAAGCTAAATATGAGCAGTCAGTGTTAGGGCTGTGCATATCGATAAACCTGAACCGAAAATAAACCAAAAATTAGCCATTTCAGCTTCATTCAGGTTTTGGGTTTATCAAATGCCAAAATGTGGGAAGCAGCCCAAAACCGAATATTCGGCTTTTTGGGTTTTGGCTATTAGCCTTCTGCAGAGTCTTTTGTGGCCCTTGTTATGTTTAAAGGAGAGCTATCTCCTTTCTTCATATTCCTGCCCCCTGGCTGGTTTCCATGGCAGCAAGAGGGAGGGAGCAGGCATCTTGGAGTGGCCAATAGGAAGGCCAATCACAGAAGGTGTTTTTTGGCTGGAATTATTTTAAAACTTTTCTGTGCTTGGCCAAAGACTATAAAAGCAGGTCTGGTTCCCAGACCAGGCCATTCCTCACAGAGGTTTGAGAGAGGTTGGTGGCAAAGCTTGTCTTGAGCTCCTGCTGCCTGATTCTCCCTCTGCATTCCTGGATCCTGGTGCCTCATCCTGACCTGCTGGATTACTACCTGCTGGTTGGATTGGATTCCTTCCTGCCTGCTGCCTGGAGGAGAAGACATCGAAGGGTTTGAGATATCATCATTTTCCTTTTTTTTCATCATTCCTTTATTGGCATACAGATTTTTCTTTTAAACCAGTTGTTGTATTTGGGGCTTATTTTCTAAATTTTGCTAGAAGCCCGCAGGCCTTGGCCTGTTGGGGAGGGGTTGCTAATTTGAGGGGGTGATTTGATTAATTTTGCGGGGGAGGCCTTTTCTCCACTGCAGTTTCAAAGTTGCACTGCTTGAATTTGGGGGTTTTCTCCACTTCAGATCTTGCTGGCTTTCACCTGAAAGGAAGGGGTGATTTGATTATTATTTTTTGTGGGGGAGGCCCTGCTTCCATTTCTCCACTGCAGTTTCAAAGTTGCACTGCTTGGATTTTGGGGTTTTTTCCACTTCAGATCTTGCTGGCTTTCACCTGAAAGGAGGGGTGATTTGATTATTTTGGGGGGCAGGCCCTGTTTTGCATGGGCCTGTTGAAACCAATCATGGGAAAGCTGGCTTGGCAATCCCCATGTGAAATAGGGCCACTGTAGTCTATGTGGATTTTTTTTTAAGTTCCTGTAGAGGCGTTTTTGGAGATAGAGCCCCCAAATTTGCAGCATAGCTTAAAGGGACTGTCCTTGCATGAACCCCAAAGTTTGGTGAAGATTGGGTCAGGAGGTCAAATTTTATGGGGTCCCAAAGGGGTTGCCCCCATTTTCCCCATTCCCCATAAGAAAACATTGCAAAACATTGCAAAAGCACCCCCACAGGCACTTCAGGAAAAAAAACCATAGACTATAATGGGCCTGAATTTTTCAGAAAACCTGAAAATAAGTTGAATACCGATATTTACCACTATGAATATTTACCAGTATGGCTTATTCTGGGTTTACCAAAAACAATTGGGCCCAATAAATCAAACTTGAAATTTACTGATTTTTTTTTTTTTTTGCACAGCCGTAGTCAATGTGATGCAGCAGCATCACACTTTCCCTCTATAGGTCTATGGTAAGCCCTTATTTGCCATAGTATGTTCTGTTCTGGTCACTGCAACAATCAAGATTAAGGGATTTGAATACATTTCCTATGAGGAAAGGTTAAAGAGTGTGGAACTGTTCCGTTTAGAATAAAAGATGGCTAACGGGACACCATAAAGTTGTATAAAATTATGGACAGTGTAGAGAGAGTAGACACAGATAACTTTTTCACCCTCTCCCAAAATACTAAAGCTGAGGGGCACCCAATAAAGTTGATGAACAGTAGATTCAGGAGGGACCAAAGGAAATATTTGTTTACTCGATGAATGAGTAAAATGTGGCATTAACTCCCAGTGGATGTAGTGATTTCCACCACAAGCATGGATGGCTTTAAAAGGGAGACATTCAGGATAGGTCCATCAACGGCTACTAGCCATGGTGACTAAAGGGAACCTCCATATAAAGAGGCAGCAAACCTCTGAAACACAGTGCTAGAAAGCAATGTTCGATCAAGGTAGGCTTGCCAACTTCCAAGTGGAGCCTGGTGATCTCCCAGAATTACAACTGATTTCCAGACTACAGAGATCAGTTTCCCTGGAGAAAATGGCTGGTTCGCATTGAGCCCCACACACTCACTCTGGCCCCTCGTCTCTGCGCCGCCCAAAAGGCCCACCCATCTCATCCAGGCGGCTCTGGAACCCAACTAGGAGGCTGACCAATGGGGCCACCCCAGGAAGTGGCAGCACCCTCGTGGAGGGGGGCTGGAAGACAGGAAATTCCCTCATAAGCAGCACTTCGAAGCCACTTGACAGGTAAACCTTGCATGGGCTGGCATGCTGCTGGTCAGCTCCGGGGGGGGGGTCACCCCTGCAAACCGGGGCTCGGGTGGCTCTCAGGCTCAAGTCTCCCTGGCAGACTTTGACTGTGTGTGGGTGAGCTCTCCAGGCTGGTGGGAGCCTGCCCCCCTCCACCCTCTCCACTGGAACAGTGGATGTGCAGTCCCACCCTTGCTGTAGCGATAGCCTCCACTGAACCCCTCTGGGAGGCCGCCTCTGATCGCTCTCTGTGCTTTTTTCCAGATGCCAAGCCCGGGCTGCCCAGGAGAGGGACTTGCCGCTGGGTCACTGCTGCTCCGGCCGCTCATCCCAACAGCTGCTCTTGGAAGAGCACACCCCCTGCAACCCCCAGCCCCTCGGAGAACCCTGCCGCCACTCACTCAACTGCTGCCGTGGCTGCCGTCAGGCCTCTTCAGGCTCCATGGGCAGCCTGATGCCAAGCCAGGCAGGGTCAGAGATGAGCCAGGGACCTGGACCACCACCATGCCACTGCCACCAGCCCTGGCCAGCCCAGATGCTGGCCAGGGGTCTGGTGACTATCCCCCCTCACACCCTCTTTTGTTGTTGCAGAGATCTCCATGGGCCAGGTTGGCGCTTCCCTCCCACTGCTGTCAAAGAACCTGATGTCTCGGGGAGGCACCCACAGACCCATGCCCCCTGACTGCACCCCTGACTGGAAGATGGCTGTGTGCAGACCTGTTCCAGCTTGCCTCAGTGTGTTGCCTTTGGCTTACTGTGGCCACCCTGACCAAGCGAGGGTCACCTCATCAGACAGCCATCTGCCAAGCCAGGCCCATGCTGACATGCTGTGGGCCAGGAAGCACAATGCGGCAATCTGCAACGGGCAGCCCCCTCTGCCACCACTCTCTGCAGCGATTCCCTCCCTCCCCCCCAAACACACACCTGGACACTGGCTGGACCCTCTGCTCCCCGACCTCTCATCCCGCCCATTACCTCTCACCTCCCGCTCAGCCTGGCAGAGTATTAGACTATGTTGACTGGCTCTCCCCTCCTGACTACTTGGCCACCTGCAGCCACGAGCAGGCATTCGGCTGCGGCTTTTCTGCCACAGCTGCTCCCTGTTCCTCCGCTGCCATCCTCCATGGGCATTGCTTGGCTACGGGAACACCCATTCAGTCAGGTGGGCTCAGCCCCTAGTACAGGGTCATGGGACCCGGCTGCTAATTTCCAAGTGCTGGCTTAGAGCCAACCCTCTGTCCCTTCAGCGGAGCACTCACTGCATGTGAGGTGCTGGAACTCAAATATCTCCTATTGTCTGGCGTGCTTCAGCCAAGCTCCACGTGTGGAACTGAAGCTCTGGTGGGCTTCAGCCAAACTGACTTCAATCGCACCATGACTCCCACCATGACTCTGTCAGATAGGGCTTCTGACAGCTCCTTTCCCAAACAAGATGGTTCCCCCGCGAACAAAATGGAGTTCTCCGTGCACTCCTCCCCCCCCCCGTTTTGCACATGAGCTCCGGCCAGGGATTTACAATTGTATTGGGACCTGCCCGTGTAAATCTTCGTTCTGATACCGGGTCCCACGCACAAAGCCAAGAGCTCAGCCATCTCCTCCACTAAGTACTCACGATTGTTTCTGTTTTAGTTTAATTAAGTCGTTACCGGCAGGAAATGACTACATTGTTTCTTTGTTACTGTAACCCTATTTTATTACCCCTATATATGTATCCACTCTTCCCCAGTCATGTATTCCAGCCTTGTTTGCCTCCTTACTGAAATCATTGACTTTCGGAATAAATCTTTGAATCGTTCTCTGCCTGGATTCGAGTTCTATTGCCTGAAACGCCGTGCATTTGCTGAAGCCTGACAGACTCCCACCACCAACAGCCCTCCCCCTGGGGAGGACTCCCACTGCCTCGTCAAGAACAGAAAATCACCTGGCCTCTCTCCACACAGGACATGCTCTTGTGGGTGGGACCCTGCAGGTGTTGCCCATCACCATGACGGCCGGCTCTCTAACACCTCTCACCAGGAGAGCGGACCACCCTCACCTGTGGATGCTTAGGAGAGGCTGCAGGCCTGGGCAGCTCACAGGGGAGAGAGGCCAATGGAGGCTTCCAGGAGCCTGCCCTGCCCCCAAAGAGTGTTCCGCTGTATGGGTGCACCACCCCTCTTAAGCATTCCCTCATGCTGGACACCTGGGCTGCGCAGGTCAAGGGCGGCAAGGATGAGTTAGCAGGCAGGAGGTTGGAGGGCAGTGGTGGAGGAGGAGGAGTCCTGGGTGACTGGAGGGACAAATGGTCCAGGGTGAATGGGGAGGCCAGCCTCCCAATCCCAGCCAGAGAGGGATCTGAGAGGTCACCACCCACTTACCAGTGCTCACTGAGGGGGGGGCTGCTGGGGTGAGTTCTTCTGACGGCCACTTCACTGCCACATGGCAGCTGGCCCACCAGGCAGTGCCCCCTGGAAAAAGGGCTCTTGGGCAGGGAGGCAGATGAGGGGGGCTTAACGCTCTGTTCATGTCCTTTGCAGGGTCAGGAGATGCCTATCCATGGGTCTCCCACAAGTTGACCAGGGCCAGCTGCCATGTTGCTGGAGCCTCCAGGGGTGTTTCTGCCACCCTGGCTTGTTCTGTCACCAGACCATCTGGCGTTCAATGCCCCGACCGATGATGAGTGGCCCTTACCCAGATCCCGTACCACATGGTTGGACCAGGAGAATGAGCCCCCAGCCTGCGGGGTGGAGGCCAGTGACTGGACAGGAAGGTGGGGGCGGAGCCTGAATGGGGGTGGGGGGCATCCCCTGGAGATCCCCACAACCTATGTGTTCTCTGATCTTGCAGGAGCAGTGACTGGTCCCCGCAGAGAGAGCACTGGCCATATCGACCAGGGTACACACCGCCTGGCAGGTCAGGGCAGACATCGCCTGGTCCTGGCCATCACCTGGGTGGATGCCCCCTCAAGAGTGGGAGGTACATCTGGGGGGCGGCTACTCTGATGCTGAGGCCACCAGATCAGTGAAGAGCCCTCTGTGGTTGCAGGCAGCCTGTACGTTGATGCTGTAGAAGCGGTGGCAGTTCTGGTAGAGGTGTGCGTCCTTGTGGGGGGCCAGGAGGGCAATGTGGGTGCAGTCGATGGCACCAACAACATTGGGGAAGCTGGCAACAGTCTGGAAGCCTGCTCAAATGGGGGCCAGTTGCGCCTCCTCAGTGGGGAACTCAACATGGCGGCGAATGTTTGCGAACATGGGGTCCCGGAAGGCATGGAGGCAGTGGCATGCCTAGTAGGGGAAGACCTCCAGGACGTCAACAATCATCCCCTGGAAGCTGCTGGTGGCCAGGAATCGCAGGGACAGCAGCACTTTCTGCAGGACAAGGATGGGTTGAGGGCTATGTACAGGCCCCTGGAGAGCAGGGGACACCCCTTCGCAAATCATCTGGATAGCAGCCCTGTCCAGGCAGAAGTGGTCGAGGCAATCGGTGTCCGAGAGCCGGAGGGTGGTGGTGTGTACTCTGTACCTGTGGGCCCATCGCCGCCACCACCGTTGGAGAGCAATCCACAGGTACAGAGCCGGCAGCAGGTGGGCCAGGGTTGGGGCAGGGAAGAAGAGGCACTGGCTGGACTGGAAGGGGGCTCCAGGCACATCCAGCCTGGCCACCATGGACGCTGCCTCCGGGCACTCTGCCGTGGGCAGGCTCACGTGTTGAGACAGGGTGTCCTGGAATGCATTCCCAGACAATGGAGTCAGGCCCTGGCCATCTCCCCTGCACTTTGAAGCTGCAAGGCACCAAGATCACCCAGGCTGCCAAGCAGCCCTTATCTCCCACGCTCCCAGGTGGGGCCCCTCCCTTTTCTCAGAGCACCTGAGGAACATGGCAGAGACCGGTGAGGCTGGGCAGACCAACTAGACAGACACCAAGAAGGTGCTCCTGTTTGGAATAGTGGCAGAGAATGTGTCGGTCGCCATGCCCCCAGATAGGCGCATGCTGACACAGGTGCCATGCTGTGAGTTCTGGGAGGATGCAGAAACAAAGAACCATCAGAGATGGCTGGGACCCCAGGCTGCAGCCCCCTGGAGAGCCAAGCTGCCACCCAGGAGGAGCAGATGGAGCTGTCCCCAGACATCACCTGTCCCTGTGAGACAGGCTGGGCTGGGCTGGACAGCACAGGTGGGGGCAGGGGGCCGGAGGGGGTGGGCGGACTGGTAGTGATGGGGCACCTCTCTCTGCAGGTGTGGCTCCTTTGTCCATGACCCTCAGCGCCCCTGTCATCCAGCGTCTGCATGACTGTGAGCTCTAGTCCTATGATAATCCCATAAACAGACATCCACAGACAAGAAGTCCAAAGAGAGTTGATTTATTGGAAAATCCACAGGTTTACAGAAGCTAAGAGTCAAATGGACACTAATGAAAACTACAAGCACAGTACAGGGCATATATGGAAGAGCATAGGGCAAATCGGGGTAGATCTGGATGCCTTGGCAACCCTCCTCCCAGGAGCTGTCAGGGAGGTAGGATTCTACCGCCATTCCCACAGAGTTCAGTCTAAACATGTTGTTTGCAGGGCTATAGCTGGCCTTGGCCAGCAGCTGCAGAAACCACAACATTCCTTTCTCAGGCCATGTCTGACATTCTGCCCCCCAAAGGCCCCCCCTTCAGTTCCCAGGAGCTGGCTTGTGAGGGTAGGCAGTATGGAATTCGCGGACCAGGCGAGGGGTGGAGACATTGCGTGAATGCACCCTCTCATCCTGAGCAGAACTGAAGTGCTTCCAGCGAACTAGATATTGGAGAGAACCATGATGGATACGCGAGTCCAGGATTTTTGCGATTTCAAAATGCTCCCCCCACCACCATCACAAGAGCCTCAGGCAGTGGTTCAGGATGCCACTCCGGGGAGTGACCTGGCCCCCAAGGAGCAGCAAGCCGAGGCCAGTCTCATGGTCCTGGAGTCACTGGACATCTCAGGATCTCATGGCCTGGCTGCCGGCCAGCACCTGTGACCTCAGGGAGCTCATCGAGAGAGGGGGAGGGCAGCGGGCAGTGGGGCCGGCCACCTCTCCTCCATGAGCCACCTCACAATCCCCCCAGGGTAGCCCCTGAAACCTGGGGTGAGGAGGGGGAGGCAGGGCTGGAGCTTGCAGCCTCCAGCTGATGCAACCCATCCCCCCACCTTCTCCTCCATGTGGGTGGCCATTGAGAGGGAGCACCTGGAGGCCAGACAGGAGTGGCAAGAGATGAGCGATTGGGCTGATCGGTGGATGGAGACTTTGGCTGCTGAGGTCACCACCTCTAGGGGCCACCTGTCAGTGATGCTGGAGCTGACCCACACCATCACAAAGCAGCAGGCAGGGGTACTGTGCCCCATGTCTCAATAACCGTGGCCCTTGTTTGAAGACACACTCCCAGCCCCTTTGGGAGCTCTCCTGGCCACCCTCTCCCACCCTGGTCCCCCTTCCTCCTGGCCTCCACCTCTGACCTTCTTACTGCACTGTCCACAGAGGGGCCGAGCTCACCCCTCGGGCTGGCCCTCCCAGCCCCAGTCCATGCCCTGCCCTACTGCCATGACGCCCCTCCCCAGAAGTGGGCCTCAAGCATGTGACAGCCCTGGCTGGTCTCAGCCTGCACCATGGCGGTGTGGCAGTGCCATTGGCCACCACCCCAATCCTCTCCCTCTCCCTTATATTTTCTCTCACCACGCACGCCAAACCCCTTAGGCCAAACCCCTTAGGAGGCCTCACGACTGCGCCATTGCTGTGCCTCTCCCTGCCGCAGTGCAGCGCCTGTGGCCTCAGGAATGCGCTGTTAGATTTTTTTATAATTTTTTATTAATTTTTATAACACAAAACAAAACAAACAAATACAATAAAATTAACATAAAAATACAAAAAGAAAATACAAAAGAGTATCTTTATATACTAATTATTACATTCATGGTTACTAAATTATAAAATCCAAAAAGATACCCCTTCACCCTCCACCCACCTTAAAAAGTGACCCTTCACCTGACTTCCAAAGAAGTGTCTAAATGTCAGCCCTTGGCCCACAGAACCAGAAAACACCACAAAGTCATATAGAGTCCAAACAGATGGCTTTTACTGGTCAATTAGGCATACAGTGCAAACGAATAAAATGACAGCTATGAAAGGCTCACTAGCTGGGAGATATTATAAGGCAGGAAAGGCGGGAGATTACACGCAGGAATACAGTTTCCCAGGAGCTGAGTTCCCAGGCTTAGGCTTAGGCATGCGACCTTGGGGGGCAGACAATACAGCACAGAGACAGAGGCAATAACGAAACCGAGATAGTAGCCTGACATTCTGCTCCCCTCAAGGCCCCCTCCCAGTTCGCAAGGGGGCTGGCCTGTTCGGGTAAGCAATGTGAAAGGCGTCGACGAGGTCGGGGGCGGAGACATCCCGTGCGCGCACCCATTCGTCATAGGCAGGGGGGAAATGTTTCCAACGAACTAGATACTGGAGAGTACCATGGTGAATACGGGAGTCAAGGATCTTGGAGACTTCGAAGTGTTCTTCCCCCCCCACCATGATGGGTTGCGCAGGCGGTGGGTCCGGATGCCACCGTGGAGAAGCAACATGGGGTTTGAGGAGGCTTATGTGGAAAACAGGATGCACACGCCTCAAAGATTTGGGGAGAGCCAGTTCCACTGTGACAGGGTTTATGACCCGAGTAATGGGGAAAGGGCCAATGAATTTGGCGCTGAGTTTATGGCACGGTTGGGTGGACCGGAGGTTTTTGGTGGAAAGGTAAACCAAAGCACCCACTTGCAGATCACCCCCGGGGGAGCGATGTTTGTCAGCTTGCGCTTTGTATTTACGTTTGGCCCGGTCGAGGTTGCTAACGAGCCAGGGCCAAGTGGTACGGAGGGCGTGTGCCCAGGAGGCAATGTCGGGGTTCCCCTCCCCCTCTACATCATCTGTAGGAACGATGGGACTGAAATCTTGTCCATACACAGCGAAAAACGGGCTAAAACCTGTGGATTGATGCATGGCATTATTGTAGGCATATTCTGCTAAAGGTAACAGTTCTACCCAGTTATCCTGGTGGTAGTTAACATAACAACGCAAATAACATTCGAGTACAGCATTGACACGTTCAGTTTGACCATCAGTTTGAGGATGGTATGCACTAGACATTCCCTGTTCCACCCCCACCAACTTGAGGAAAGCTTTCCAAAACTTAGAAACGAAACCACTTCCGCGGTCACAAATTATTTTACGCGGAAACGAATGTAAACGAAATATATGCGTTACGAAGAGGCGGGCCAGTTTCTGAGCAGAGGGGATCCCTGCACATGGAATCAAATGTATTTGCTTAGAAAACAAATCAGTAACAACCCACAACACAGTTTTACCCCCACTGAGAGGGAGATCAGTCATGAAGTCCATAGCAATCACTTCCCAAGGTCTGCTGGGCGTTTCAAGAGGTTGTAGCAATCCCGGGGGTTTGCCCTGCGATCGTTTCGCAGCGGCACAAACGGGACAGCTGCGGATGAAGGAGTCAATGTCGGAACGCATTCCCCCCCACCAGAACTGTCTGCGCAATAAGTGAAGGGTCTTCAGAAACCCAAAGTGCCCAGCTGTTTTGGCTCCATGAGCTAAATGTAAAACGTCCTTCCGGAGAGCTTTGGGTACATATAATTTTGAGTCTTTATACCAGGACCCCCCTTGTTCCAAAACACCAGGGGGTAGGGTATGAGCGGAACGTTCTAAAAGGCACTGGTCCCGGAGGACAGTTAAAAAGGATTCGGAGATGGGGATTTTGGAGGGAGCCCCCCCGTCGGTCTTGGAGATCTGAGAAACAGTTATAGGGCTAGTGCTTACGTGCGGCGGCGCGCAGACTGCAGGCGGCTGAGCGGTCGGAGGGGTAGGAGGGGCGGGAACTCCGGTCTGTTGCGGTGGCGGCTGGGCAGCCGGTTGGATTGGCGGAGCTTGCGAGTTAGGGAAGGTGTGCTGGGATCGGGTTTGCACAGCCAGCATAGGTAGGGCCCCACGTTGCATAGGGGTGAACAGAGAGTTGGTGGGTCTTTCGAGTTTCACCGGATATTGTGGTAAACGGGAGAGGGCATCCGCGAGAACGTTCTGTTTCCCAGGGACGTGCTTCAGGGTGAAACGGAACTGAGCAAAGAACTCCGCCCACCGTTGTTGTTTCGCCGATAGTTTATGGGACCCCGTGAGGGCAGCTAGATTTTTGTGGTCGGTCCAAACTTCAAAGGGGACTTTAGACCCTTCCAAGAATTGCCGCCATAGAGTCAGTGCGTGATGAACTGCAGAGGCCTCTTTCTCCCAGATGGGCCAGTTTAATTGAGAGTGCGCAAATTTTTTTGAAAAGTAAGCGCAAGGGTGAAGAAGACCGTCCGGTCCTTGCTGGAGGAGAGCCCCTCCCATGGCTACATCGGAAGCATCGACTTGCACAATGAACATTTGATTTGGGTCTGGGTGCCGTAGCACCGGCTCCGAAGTGAAGAGGCGTTTGAGGGCCAGAAAGGCGGCTTGGCATTGCTCAGTCCATAGGATTTTCGCGGAAGGCAAGGCAGCCGAGCTTACTTTTCCTTTAGTTTTCAGCAGGTCCGTAATGGGTAAAGCCACTTGGGCGAAGTTAGGGATGAATCCCCGATAGAAGTTTGCAAATCCCAAAAATTGCTGTACTTGCTTACGGTTGGTGGGGGGAGTCCAATCGAGGACGGCTTGGACTTTGGCGGGGTCCATGCGAAGACCTTGGTGGGAGATGATGTATCCCAAAAACGTGAGTTTGCTTTGGTGAAATTCACACTTAGCTAGTTTAGCGAAAAGTTGATGGTTACGCAGGCGTTGTAGAACTTCTCTGACCAGAGTCACATGCTCGTCCATAGTTTTTGAATAAATGAGTATGTCATCTAAGTAGACCACCACCCCACGATATAGAAGGTCATGTAGAATTTCATTGATGAGTTGCATGAAGACCCCCGGGGCCCCTTTTAATCCGAATGGCATTACAAGGAATTCATACATTCCGAAACAGCTAGAGAAGGCAGTGAGGTGCTCATCCCCTTCGCGGATACGGACTCGGTAGTAGGCTTCCACCAAGTCTAATTTAGAGAACACACGGCCTTCCTGTAATTGTCCCAAAATATCCGATATTAATGGGATAGGATAGGCATTGGTCTGGGTAACCGCATTGAGCTTTCTGAAGTCAATGCACAGGCGAAGGTCGCCCTCTTTTTTCCGGACGAAAAACGCGGGGGCCGAGTTTGGGGCATTCGAAGGGCGAATGAACCCTCTGGCGAGGTTTTTGTCCAAAAAGTCCCGGAGGACAGTGCGCTCGGAAGCACTCATAGGGTAAATCTTACTTTTGGTTAATGTGCAGTCTTTCACTACTTCAATCGCACAGTCTGAGGCCCGGTGGGGGGGTAAGGCATCACATTCCCTAAGGTCGAAGACATCTTTAAAGTCCCGGTATACAGCGGGTAGAGCCTGTGGTGCTGGGGCAGTAGAGGTTAATGCTGGAACGGGCGGAAATCGCAGAGCAAAGTTTTGCCGATGCTGGTCGCAGGTGGGACTAGCGAAGGAGATAGTGTTTGTTTCCCAATCAATACTGGGACTATGTCCTTTAATCCAGTTAATTCCCAAGACCACTTCAAATCGGATAGGGGCTATAGTGAAGTCTATTTGTTCCCAGTGGGAACCAATTCCCATTGCTACCCCTATGGTGCGGTGATCAACTGGACCCCCCTGGAATTGGCTCCCGTCCATTTGAGCAAATTGGACGGGGGCGGGTAAAGCCTCTGAGTCGGCTCTGAGTGCAGCAAACGTGGCTTCGCTTATGAGAGTGCGACAGCAACCGGAGTCAATTAGTGCTTTGACGGGGATTTGTGGACCTCCGTTAAGTTGTTGTAAAACTGCATCCACGTAGACGGTGGAGTCCACTTCTTTGATTTTGGTAGGAGCATTCGGTTTGATAGGAAGATCCTGAGAGGTCTGTGGAGATGCTCCATTCACCACAGACCGGAGCCGTTTTTTGACAAGTCGAGGGGAGATTCCAGGTTTAAGGCAGGAGAAATCCAAGGATTTTCCTCATCCGAAGAGGGAAAGCTGTCCCCCAATGGGGCACTTGTAATCCGAGACCCGGCGGGGTCGCTGGAAGCAGGCAGGGAGGCTGGGTCCCCGGCATGGAGTGCAGAGGGTGTGGACCTTCCCGGAGCTGCGCTGCGGGTGGCCGCGGTGCCTCTGCGTGGTGGACGACCTCGGGCGCGGGTTGTCGTGCTGGGACGAAATAATTCCTGGCGGCGTGGGCAAACGGCCGCAAAGTGGCCCATTTCTCCGCATGTAAGACAGGCACCCCTCTGAAATCGGACTTCACGTTCCTGGAGCGGACGTGGGGGATTTCGCGGGACGAGCAATGGTGCCTTGGGTTGAGGCTTTTGGGTGCCCTTCTCCTTGTGCTTTTGACGGACGAGAGAAATAAAGCGGCGGCGGCTTTCCACTTCCTCGGCTAATAGGATCCAGCCTTCGAGGGTATCGGGATCGCCTCGCATGTAAGACCAGTTCAGAATGTCAGGATGCAAGGCTTCCCTGAAATGATGGATCAGGGTGGTCTCGGGCCAACCTACAATTTTACTTGCCAGTCGTTGAAATTCATCGGCAAATTCCCGAACTGAAGCAGAGCCTTGTTTTAATTGTAATAGTTCCGTTTTGGCTCTTTCCCCCAGGAAGGGGTCCTCAAACCTCCTTCTCAGGGCAGTCATGAAGTTGTTGAGGGAACGAATCGCACGAGAGCGGGTGTCAAACTGGAGGACCATCCAGTCAGCCGCTTTGCCTGTCAGGAGGGAAGCTACGTACCGCACCCGGCTATCTTCTGTGGGGAACAGTTGACCTTGTTCTCGCATATAACTGTCCACTTGATGCAAGAAACAAGGCAAAGTCTCAAGAGATCCGTCATACGTAGTCCTCAATTTGAGTTGCTTCCAAGGGCCGGGCGCGGGTTGACCCGGTTGCACGGGTGGTCCAGGCGGAGGAGCAACAGGAGCTCCAGGAGGCAAGGGTGGAGCAGGCACATTAGCAGGTGGTTGCACGGGTGGTCCAGGCGGAGGAGCAACAGGAGCTCCAGGAGGCAAGGGTGGAACAGGCACATTACCGGGGGGTTGTACGGGTACCCCTTGACCCGGTATCGGAACGGGTTGTCTCTGAGCTATCAGGGTTTGATGTAATTGCCTGTTTTCTTGAAGCATAAGTTCCATTACTTCCTGGAGTTGATCAACACGGTCGGAGAGCTCCCGATTCTGGGCTCGTAAAAGATGAACCTCCTCACTTGGGCCACCAGTAAGATGAGGCTTACTGGTTCGGAAGCTCGTGGCCCATTGAGAGCTATCCCCATATAAATCCTCATCTTCAGACTCATCTGAGTCTCGACGTCGGTCAGCCAAACGGCGTGCGCGTTGGGTCGCACGCGACGGGACAAACGTCGGGGAAAAAGTTAGACCTGATAGTCCCAGTACATAATCCTTGGGGCGCGTGTCCACGTTCGCCTGATTCCTAATCCTTTCTGCAGCCGCCCTGGCTGCTTCCGCCGCCTCTCTCTCTCTTGCGACCCTAGCCGCTTCGGCGGCTTGCTGGTTCGCAAGAACTTTGGCGTTCTCGAGCCTTAGGGCAGCCTCTGCCGTAATGCGCGGCAAAAGTTCTGTCTCGAGGAGCAAGAGTATGGGGTCAGGTTCCCCGCCCAGCAGAGGTTGTACTCGAACCGCCAGTGCGGATGCCTCGGCTCCAAACGTCGGGGTCAAAACTTGAGCCAAGGTGGCTACCGGGGTGTCCTTTGTACATTCCACAAGGAGAAGAGCGGTGCTAATAGCGACTCGCTTGGCCTCAGCCTGGCAGCTGGCTGCATCCGGGATCAGGGAAAAACCCTCCGGCGGGGCTCCCGCCATGGTAGAAAGAGTTTGTCGAGAAATAAGGTTGTCCAAAAGTCCAGTTAATATTTGTAAATCCTCAGTCGCCAATCGGGCATCGTCCAGTAATTGATCCAAGTCCTGAAGATCTAAACGAGCGTCAGTATCCTCCGATGTTAACATCCAGAGACGTCCTGTAAGAGATTGCCACTGCGCCTGTACCAGTTCCCTCAAGCGGCAAACCTCTCGGGTCGTCCGGAAAAGTTCAGCGATTAAGTCTTGTAACAGAGTAGGGTCCTCTGAGAAGGGCTCCAGGGTAGTAGATCACCTGGAGAGCTGCACAGCTCCCATCCAAGTGGCAGGCGAACCCCCCTGGGCTCCAGCCTGGTTAGTAGAACGGTGAAGATGAAAGATAGCTGTCATAATGTCAGCCCTTGGCCCACAGAACCAGAAAACACCACAAAGTCATATAGAGTCCAAACAGATGGCTTTTACTGGTCAATTAGGCATACAGTGCAAACGAATAAAATGACAGCTATGAAAGGCTCACTAGCTGGGAGATATTATAAGGCAGGAAAGGCGGGAGATTACACGCAGGAATACAGTTTCCCAGGAGCTGAGTTCCCAGGCTTAGGCTTAGGCATGCGACCTTGGGGGGCAGACAATACAGCACAGAGACAGAGGCAATAACGAAACGGTTTTTATAATGATACTTATTAACAAAATAATATAAAGTTATTAAAACTAGTTTCTATAACTCGCTAAGTGATACTGTAAAATCCATTTTTGCCAATTTATCCCAATATGAGGCGGCCTTTAGCCATGTTTTTTTTTATTCTTCCATGTCCTTTCCATGTAGAAATTCCGTTAATTTGGCCATCCTCATATACATCCATAATTTCTCTCTCCAGTCAGCAATTAAAGGTTTATTCACTTGCTTCCAAACTTTGGCTATCACAATTCTTGCAGCAGCAAAACTATATTGGCAGATAACCCTGTCATTATTACTCGTATTTTTTGGTAGAATTCCCAATAAACAAAATACCGGCTTCCTTTTTACTCTACCATTAATCAAATTATAAGTTTCCCTAAGTACTTTTTTCCAAAAACTTTTAATTTTTTTACATAACCACCATACGTGCATATATGTACCTCTTTCCTTTCCACATTTCCAACATAATCCCGTATCTCCTCTGTTCATTTTAGATATCATCACAGGGGATATATGCCATCTGTAAAACATTTTATATAGGTTTTCTCTAATTTCATTGGTTATTGTAAATTTAAATTCTCTCTTCCATAAATTTTCCCATATTTCCAATTCAATATTAAATCCTAACTCCTTCATCCATTTTATCATAACTGGTTTAATTCTTTCTTGTTCTAAGTTAGTTTCAATTAATAATGTATACATTCTTCCCATCAGTCCTTTATTTCCTTTTATTAATATTTTCTCCAGTTCAGATTTATTTTTATTACATCCAAGCTGATTATCTTTATTAAATATATTTTTAACCTATAATACAGAAACCAATCCTTTATATCAAGTTCTTCTCTACTTTTTAAAACCCATTTTCCCTCTTTCCATTCAATAATTTTTCTATACATATCCATTTCTAAATTTAAATGTATTCCACTTCTCATATGGGCTTCTACTGGATTAACCCACCCCAGGGTCTTATTTTCCAAAATCCTTCTATATTTTTTCCAGATTTGAAATAATCCAACTCTAACAATATGAATATTAAACTCTTTATTTACCTTTTCCTTATCATACCGTAAGTATGCGTGCCATCCAAAACGTAAATTATTACCCTCTAATTCTAATATTTTAGTATTCTCTAACATAATCCAAGTCTTTAACCAAGCAAAACAGGATGCCTCATAATACATTTTTAAATCTGGTAACCCTAAACCTCTTGTTTCCCTTAATTGAATCAAATTATTATATGCTATTCTATGTTTTTCTTTACTCCACAAAAAGTTTAAAATATCTTTTTTCCAAATTTTAAATATTTTGGTTCCTTTTATAATTGGTAAATTTTGAAATAAAAAAAGCATCTTGGGTAAAACCATAATTTTAATTACCGAAATTCTACCCCATAATGATAAAGGTATTTTTTCCCAATTTTTCAAATCTACGGTAACTTGCTGCCAAATTTTTATATAATTGTTTTTAAATAAATTAAAATTATTTGAGGATAACGAAATACCCAAATATTTTATTTTATGTTCAATAGTAAAACCTGTACATGTTGATAGTTCTTTCTGCTGCAAAAGTGTCATGTTCTTAACCAATATTTTCGTTTTATTTTTGTTTATTTTAAAACCCGCAAGCTTTCTATAAACCTCAACCATTTTGTTCCATTCTACAATTTGACTAATAGGGTTAGTTAAAAAACAAACTAAATTGTCCGCATAAGCTTTAACCTTAAAATGATTTCTCCCAATTTTACAACCTATAATATCTATATTATTTCTAATCTTTCTCAATAAAATGTCTAACGTTACAATAAACAATAAAGGTGAAAGAGGACAGCCTTGTCTAGTACCCTTTTGAATTTCAAATATGATGTTAAATTCCCATTGATCAACAACCTAGCCTTTTGATAAGTGTAAATATTTTCAATAGCTAACTGAAATTTTTTTCCAAAATCCATATATTCTAATACTTTTTTCATAAATTTCCAATTTACATTATCAAACTCTTTTTCTGAATCCAAAAATATCATTGCAAAAGGTGTCGTACTAAATTCTGCATATTCTATAATATCTAATACTACTCTAACATTTTGACTAATCAATCTTCCTGGAAGAAAACCTGCCTCATCTTCATGTATAACCTGATTCAATTCAATTTTCAATCTATTTGCTAAAATAGCTACAAAAAGTTTATAATCATTATTCAGTAATGAAATTGGTCTATAATTTTTAACATCCAGTAAATCTGAATTTGGTTTAGGAATTAATACTATGTTTGCTTGTTTCCAGGTATTTGGGATGGATCTATTCTGCAAACAACGGTTCATTACTTTTAATAAATATGGAGATAATTGTTCCATAAAAATTTTGTAATTAAATGCTGTAAATCCATCTTCGCCTGGTGATTTATTTAATTTACTTTTACCTATTACTGCTTTTAATTCCTCCATAGTTATATTAGAATCTAATAAATCCTTATGTTCTTGTAAAATTCCTTTCCACTCAAATTGATTTAAATACACATCTATTTCCTTCTAGAAACAACTCTTTGTCTATAAAGATTTCAATAATAACCTATAAAAGTTTCCATAATTTTTTGCTTATCTGTTGTGACTTTACTGTCCCTCTTTATTTTTAATATCGGTAATTCCTTCTCTTTATGTTTAAATTGCCAAGCTAACAATTTACCCGGTTTATTTGCATGTTCAAAACTTTTTTGCCTATTAAACATTATTCTTTTTTCTAATTCTGAAGTTATTAAAAATTAATATTGGTACTGTAAATTTTTTATCCTATCCATCTGTTCTTGTTTAAGTGGTTTACTTTGTGCTTTTCTTAACTGTCTCTCTCCCTGTTTAATTTCCTCTAAAATCTTCTTTTTCCACTCTCTCTCTCTCAACCATCTTGAATTTTCTTGTATTAATAAACCTCTTAGTACTGCTTTACCTGCATCCCATACAATCTCATCCGGGTTCCTTTATCAACATTTTCCAAAAAATAATTCTGTATATCTATTTTTAACTTATCTACTATCTTCTAATTATTCAATAAATATTCATTTATAAACCAAGGTTTATTTTTCTTATTCCCCATATTAATCTTAAGCAAAATTGCATTATGATTGGATAACACCTTAGGTAAAATTTCAAGACCGTCCGACAAACCTGTAATTTCTTTGGACAACCAAAACATATCTATTCTGGAATGAGAACAATGTCTCAATGAATAAAAAGTATATCCCTTTTTGTTACCATTTACCAGTCTCCATAAATCAAATATTTCCCACTGTTCTATAATATGATTAAAAATACCTGGTAATTTACCCCCACATTTACCCTTTTTCTTCTTTGCTGATCTATCCAACCTTGGATCCATTACACCGTTAAAATCTCCCATCCAAATAATTTTTTCTTTAGCATACTCAGCTAATATTGATGCTAAATTAGTATAAAACAGTTTCTGATTAGTATTAGGTGCATAGATACCAACTAAAATTATTTTTTGAAAACCACTCAAAATTTCTACCATCAGAATCCTCCCATATTCATCTTTATACAAAATCTTGGGCTCTAATGTTGAAGGGATATACATAGCTATTCCGTTAATTTTTTTCTTTTCATTGCATGATGTAAATAATTTACCCAATTTTGTTTGCTCCAACCTTATAACATCCTTTGTTAACATATGCGTCTCCTGTAGACAAAAAATGTTAGCTTTAGCTTTTTGTAAATGATAAAATATTTTCTTCCTCTTACTAGGAGAATTCAAACCATTAACATTCCATGACAAAAATTTGTAGCATTTTAATATTTAATAAAAACCCATGTTTAGTTGATTTTTTCCTGTCTATTCTATTCTCCCCCTCCCCCCATCCCTTTTCATTTCCCTTATATATAGTTCAGCCATCTTCTTCCTCATCAGATGATGATGGTTTTGCCCCCCCCCCACTTGCTTCTGCTGCCTTTTCTTCTTCAGTGAGATCCTTTCCAGCTAGTTCTTTAGATGGTTGTCGTGGTGGTTTACATAGATCTCCTTTATATCTTCTTAGGAACTGTTCAGCTTTGACAGTATCTTTAATCTTAAACCTTTTTGCTTTGAAGATAAAAGAGATTCCTTGAGGATATTCCCATCTGTGTTGTATTCCATTGTATCTCAGCCTTAACACAATTTCTGCAAAAGCTTTTCTTTCCCTCAGTAGTCTTCCCGGGGTCTCCTTCATTAACCTCACCGGAGTACCTTCTATTGTAAGTGGATTGGTATAATGCTTGTTCAGAATTAGGATCTGATGACTTCTGGAAAAAAATTGAACCAAGCAGTCCCTTGGAACTTTATTTTTTGTTGCGTAAGCAGAGTTAACTCTATAAGCTGTTACAATCATACCTTCCACAATCGTTTCCTCTTCCCCGGAGAAAATCAGCCAACAGCATTTTCAAATAATTTTTTAATCTGTACCCTCAAGTTTTTCTTTGAGACCACGTATACGAATCCAGCTCTCTTTTATTTTTAGCTCCAACATTGCTGTATGGTCGTCACGTCTTTCTTCTCTCTCTTGACTTGCCTCCATTGACAGATCTAAGACAGATCTAAGACATCAACTCGTTTTCTGGTTTCTTTGTTGTCCTTTGACTGTTTTTGACCTTTTGTCTCTAATTTGTCCTGTCTTACTGTCAAAGATGAAATAGAGTCTTGTAATGCAGAAATGGCAGCTGTATTTTGATTCAAACCTTGTTTAACAGATTCCATCTCTTGCTTAACTAATGCCACCTCTTGTTTAACTGATGTCACCTCCTGGAGTGTTTTGGTCAAGAGTTCTTGTAAAGAGTTCAGGGTAGCATCAGGTTTTTTAGCCATCTTTGTAGCTACAGTTGTTCCTGTTACTGGTGAGGTGGCTGGTGAAACAGCTGGGCTAGTAACAGAATCTCTTCTACGGGGCAGTAAAGGTTGCTGAATCTGAAGATGTTTGGGCTCCTTGATAAGTATTTTGGGATGCTTTTCTGTATCTTTCTTTTCTTTGTCTTCTTTATCTCCCATCAAAAGACTTGAAGTGGCTGCTCTTTATAGTCCAAGAAAAGGAGGGAGGTGAAACTTTGCCACTGGAACTTTCAATTGCAGCAAAAGTCAGACCTGGAGAAACATTAGCACAGCTGTATCTTCATTCAGTTTTCCATTGCCAGCTTTTCACACACCTTCAAATGTCAGATGTTTTTCAGAGTTAGCTGGAATTCCAAGTGCGCAACAGCTGGCAAAAAGCCAAGTTTCGCTTTGTTAATGTTAGCGAGTATATAAGAAAATCCAGGCTGCTTATCACTATTTCAATCACTGTCAGACACCTCCGTGAATTAGTTTTTCAATTCCATAAAGCATAGGAAAAAAGACCTTGTTTTGGTGATCCGTGCCTCTGCACCGCCTTCCCGGGCTCCTGCAATTGTAATGGTGCCGGCCCTCCGCTCGCCCGTCTGGGTGCTTGCTGAGGCAGCGAGCTCACCTAGGACAGGATGCGCACTGGCACCCCGATCAGCATCCCCTCTTCTCCAAGGGGAGCCGCATTTTGGATGTAGGGGGGGAAGATTCCTTACCCCCCCAACCGCTTTGAGCTGGAGCGCGGTACACGCGCTGCTGCTACATTTGCCCCCGGATCCAGAAGTTGGAGATGCCAGGGACTGAGCCTGGGGCCTTCTGAGTCCAGAGCAAAGACTTTACCACTGATCCGCAGCAGCGGAAGGAAGCTTTCCCCGCCAAATAATAGTTTTGCCCACCCCAAGATTGTATTATTTGTCTCTCCAAGAGTTGCGCTGTGTAGTCCTGTCCCAATTAAATAAATGTTCAGGAATTTTGGGGTACCATGGAAACTGAAAAACAACCCTGTGCTTTGCAGCTTTGCATTGTACTTTTCCAAGCAGCACTTTGCACATGCCCCAGTGCCGCCACAAAAGCCCCATTTATACTCCTTTCCTCTGATTTCATCAGAAGAAAGGAAGGGGGGGAGAAGAGGACACCCGGTCCATTTTTTTTGTTTTTTGTTTTAATCTGGAAACTTTGGAGGGAAAAAGAATTCAGCCTAAGTTTGTGATTTAGTTTGTGATTTTGGTCTTCTTCCATTTTTTTATTTTTTTGAGGATTTTTAAAGCCCTGATATATATATATATATATATATATATATATATATATATATATATATATATATATATATATATATATATATATATATATATATATATATATATATGATGTCAGTGAAATGCTTCAACCTAGCTCCTTCATTTCCTTGCGCGCCAACGAACATGGCTATCAGGATATGAAAGGGGGGAAGCCCCCCCACTTGAAGGGTCTCTCCCTTCCCCTTTCAAAATGCATATTGCCTGGTGTTCACTAACAATCTTGCCTTCTGTTTCCACTCCCTCCTGGAAGCCATGCCAACCAGCCAGGGGAACCGGGACGAGAGGCAACCCCCCACCACTTTTGTTTTGTGTGCAGTGTTCGACTTTCTCTCCGCCTTAATGAGTTTCTTTTTCTGGCTCGCTTCAAGGAGCAGCAGTCTCGCAGAAGCGATCCTCCAACCACTAATGTGTCTAAGTTCCATCCCTAAGTATACAGGTCTCTGCTATCGGACTACCAGAGTTATTGGTGGAACTCCCTGCTGCATGCTCCCCCGTAGTCACCTCCCAGGCAGGAGACTCTTGGTCTGGAGCAATGCTACTGCAGCCCACCTGCGAGGAGAAGGGAGGAAAGTCGACAAGGAGCTTGCTGCCAGGGCATACTTAAGAAATGAATCCCTGTCTCGAAACAAATATCGCACCATTGGAAATGCTATTGGGTATATATGAGTCATTCAGCCCAGGATACTATAATGTATGTATTAATGCAAGGATGTGATTGGTTCAGATGGGACCCTGTGCTGACATTTGAAACCCAGGGCTCCCCCCTTGTGCCAACCTCCCGGGTAGGGAACACCCCCCCAACCAAAACATCGGACATCCAGACAGCTGCCAACTACCGCATCCACTCGTACCAAGGGAAAGGAGCAATGTTATTGCACTGTCCTTTCTCCCAAAGGCTCATTAACAAACAGGCAGCAAACAGCTTAACCCTTTCCAGTACTTATAGCCCTACAATTTCTTGTTATTTTGTAGCCACAAATGCTTAGGTTTCCCTGCAAACAGTCATGCTTATAGCTTTAGTGTGCTAATCCAGATTGCATTAGTACCCTACATCCATTACTTGTCTTTAACTGCTTCACCTTCCAAGGTTTTATATTAGTTCAATGCCTAGACTTACTGATTTAGTAATGTTTACAAACTTGCAAAGTTTTATGTATGTTAATATTAGGATTTTTCTGAAACTGTTGACTGCCCAAGGTAGGAAGATTAAGATAATAACCTAGCTCGGCCACTGCATTGACGGAATAGATTTTAGATATATATATGTAGTCTCCTATATTGGGTATAAATATAAGTGTTATGATTAGATCCCACTGTGTATATGTGTATGCAAGCTGCCATTCTTCCTCTACTTATGCTTCCACGCATCTGTGAGTTTTGGGTAGATGGATGCGAAGACGGCTCAGCAAAATGACAGTCATCTATCAGGCTGCACAGCTCTCCTACAAGAAGCAGTGAGGAGCTGTGTAACCCTAGATTTGCTCTGTAGGTTCTTTTTTATTTTTAGTATTGTCTATTCTTTGACTTTCCAAGGTGAGGATACCATTTGGCATCCCCTAGATCGGATCAAGGAACTACACCCCTTTCCCCCCCCCTAAAAGAATCATGCCCTTGGAAAGCCAATCTCCTGCTTATACCAAAAATGTGTTCATACCTCTTCAAAAGCCAACATCTTCCCCCTGATCTCTGTCAAAAACCCTGAAAACAGCAAGGAAAGCAATCAGCCCTAAAAGAGCTGTAATTCAAGGAATTAATTCAGCAATTTTTATTTGTCTTTTCTTTTGTAAATACCAGCATGCTTTGCACATACATGTAAATCACTTTCCCTCCTCCTACGGTCTGCCTTTCCATGACAGCCACCATAGTAGGACGGAATGACGGATGGTCTCAGAAAACGAAAGTGATTCCGTGCATTAAAGTACCTGAATCCCTGCAAGCAAGCCTCTATCATCAGCTTGCAGAGAAGACCTAATTAAGCTAGTTAACCTTCTCCTTGCTGTAGACATAAGAGCTCCCGAAGTGCTCAAAGTGGGGTGCTTTCCTATTTCCATTACAATGTAACTTAATTGCGAACACCAGCGGGAAACTCTTTCCTTTTCTATTAGCCTTAACTTTTGAAGACTGACAGTTTTTTCTCTGCAAACTGCAACATCCAGAGTTTTTTTCTGTACAGTTTTCTGTGTGATATGTATAATAGATAGCTGATTGAGTTGCTCTCTCTCTCTCCCTCTCTCTCTCTCTCTCTCATTACCTTTGATCTAGTTAGGAAATGTGTTTTAAGTAGAATGTTAGTGAATGTAAATAATTGTATATATCTCCTAGTATGCCACCGTTCAGTGTAGTGCTCCCCACGAATAGAGACTGTAAAATCATTATAGTCCCCCCCCCGGTGATCCCAATTTTCATGGCTGCCACCTTTTTTATATGGCCCATTTTTAGTTTAGATAAATGGCTCCTCCATCCCTTTGATTTGCACATCCCCTGGGTCTCCAATCACCACTACAAGCAAGTTCCAGCGATCCCAAGTTCCTGTGTTCCAGCCCGTTCCTGTGTTCCAGCATTCCTGTATTCCAATCCGCTGTTTCCAGCCTCCAGTGTTCCTGCGTTCCAGTTTTGTGCTGGCCCCTGCACGATGTTCCAGAGCCAGCAAAGGGGGGATTGTTACAATATGCGCTGCCTGACCTCCAGCCCTGGTCACGGCAACCACACCAGAGACTCACTGAAATGTCTGAAGCGTTGCGCTGCCTGACCTCCAGCCCTGGTCATGGCAACCACACCAGAGACTCACTATACTGCCTGAGTAGCAAAGCTTGCTGCTTTGGCAGGCTCTCCCTCGCTTAATGCAAGCCAGGCTGTCCAAGACAAGAGACCGGGTCACCCCTGCAGAATCAGCAAAAGGGAAGCCATGATCCTGATTGTCTTCTGATCCAAAGGGACGCCATAACAGCAAAGCGAGAGAACCACGTCGCCTTCTCCTCCTGCATCTTCCCCCCCTCATATCCTGTGAAAACAACATCCGCTGCAATCTGCATTCCATATCTCCTGGAGCATAGAAGATTTACACCTTCATAAATCAAAGTAAAGATCCGAGTCAAGCCATCCCGAGGAGGTGCAAATCATTGGTGCCAGCCTAGTTTACAAATTATCACTTTATCCGATCTCTGTAGCCAAGTGTTTGATCCCTATTGTTTTGGGAAAGGAGCTATCTGGGGAATCTCATTTCCCCCCACCCCCAGAGAAGGGTATATTTTGCCCTCCCTGACAAGGTAGCCTGGTTCAGATCTTCCCCTTAACTCTGTCCTGCCTCTCTCGTGTGTTGAGTTCCACGGATCTCCACACACACCCCTCCTCCTCCAGTGACTTGGCTGGTTCAAGGCTCCGAGATACCCTCTCCCAGCTCCCATTGCATTTTGTTTTGTATCTATAAGCCACGGATTTTGGACATCTACACATCTAGATCGGTAACGTATCACCTAATCAACAACCTCCTCAAATGTCTCTAGCCTTACCTCCTTTTATTCTTAGTTCCTTGTATGTATGTATTTGCAACACTGAATGAATGAATATACATAAATACTTTTAATCTGTAAATCCTTGGTCTGTCGTTATTCTGAGAGTTATCGAAAACAACCTTGATATACACTGGGTGATTCCGCTATATAAATAAATTAGTGCCACTGCTCATGCTAATTTCCCCAATCAAAGAGCAGTTTTGGTAACGTTATGGATAGGGTTGCCAGGTCCCTCCTAGCAACTGGTGGGAGCTTTTGGGAGGCAGGAACAAGGGGCAGTGATCCATGTCCCTGCACGATTCCAGTATGATGCGGAAGTGCCAGCATTACATTTGGAGGACAAGCCAGCATCACACTCTAGCACTTGCCCCTAAAGAGAGAGTGCTAGAGAGTGCTGGAGCATCCCCTTGATGCAATGTTGGCACTTCCGCATCACACCAGCAGTGTCATAATCTCACAGGGCTCCCCCCCCTTTTTGCTGTCCTGCTTCTGCCTGTCAAACAGCTGAGTGTCGGCAGGCAGCATCAGGAGGCACCGGAAGATTGCCCGCCATTAGCTGGCACCTGGAAACCCTACTTATGGAAAGAATGCTTATTCATCTCCCTTCCTTATATCCATAAATTGCCAGTTTTAAAATTAATGGTAATGACAACGACCATATCTGATTCTCAGGCCCTGCTCTCTCTGTCCCTTTCAGAGATGAAGTGGGTGGCGACTAGAGCCAGGGATTTTTCAGTAGTGGCACCTTGCCTTCAGGAATACCCTTCCTTTTTAAGCTCACCTGTAACCTACTTTTTCCTTTTAGGCACCAGGCTAAACACATCTTTTTACCCAGACTTTTAATTTTGGGTTTTATCTTATCAGCTTTTCAATGGCCTGTTTTAATGGATAGTTTTATGCCGCTTATGTCTAATGGCTTTTTAAAACTTTGTGTGCTTTTTTTTTTTAATTTTAAGCCTTCTTGATCAGTACTCTGAAGAGGCAACATAGAAATATTCTGAATAAATAATAAAACATTCAGAATAAAAAGCCCCAACAGTTTCTCTTGCCACAGCAAGCAGCTATGTGCCCTATACACAGCATCTACAATGTAAACATTGCCAAACATGAAAAGGAGTAAGCTGTTCATCTAATGCATGTCCAGCACCTTCAGCCACTTGTTCCTCCCCATGCACATCTCAGAGAAAATGGCTGTCAGGACCAATTGGGTGGTATGTACTTTTTCCTGAGTGTCTGCTCCATCCATTACCTGCATTTGGAGTTTGTGCTAATGTGCCATCCAAATTCTGCTATACATTTGTGGCTTGGGCTATTGAACTGCAAAAAAGACCTTTTAAAAAGGTACCTGTATTAGTCATTTCCTGTGCTACGGTTTTGCAGAAAACCAAGAGTGCATGAACCTCCCATAAGAATGCAACTTTACTCACAGTTGGTGCAATAAACAAAAGTATTGCTAAGCAGCATGTATGAAACTGAGACGTGTTGTATTTGCTGTTGTCTAAAATTCTTAGGTAAACCCAGTGTGGGTGCAGTGGTTCAAATGTCAGTCTAGACACTGGGAGACCCAGGTTCAAATCCCCACTTTGTCATGGAAGCTTGTCCCAATCACTATCTCTCAGCTGAACCTACTTCTCAGGATTGTTGTTATAAAATACAGAATGGGGACAATGTTGTAAGCTGCTTTGGGTCCCCATTTGGGAGAAAAGTAGGATATAGATATCTAACTAAATAAACAACTAATAATAAATAACTAAACAATCCCTTCTGCTCCCCCATCAGAGTGTTTGAGGTATATATCCATGGAAAGAGAGTGCAGTTCTGTTGACACAAGTGTTCCTTTCCCAAGCCTCATTTATCGGATCCCCACTGATTGTTCCTCTCATATGTTTGGGCACTTCAGCTCATAACCTTCAACCTCTGCTTGATCATCAACATCTAAATTAGGAGCATGTTTTGTTGTGATTGCTTAGTGAATTCATTTTCAGAACATCCCCTTGACACAAGGCTGGTTTCTCAGATGGTCACACAAGAACAAGATGTATGCCCTTCCAGATCAGCAGGCAGCAAATGCAATGGGGGAAATCTATTTCTGTCTTTCTACTCTGTGCTAGCTGTGTTGACTGCTTTCATATAAGGCAGGAGAGCTCAGGTGGCAAGGCTCATTATCCATAAATCACTGGTTTGACTGTCATTAATTTCTCCTGGCTACAAAGCGATGCCAGGCTTTCTGCACCCTCATTAGTCCAGCACTGACACAGCCCCGAAAAAATCCCCCCTGCCACACTTCAAGGGACCTGTAGCATCTTTTAATCTTAGACTTTCTTCCTTCAACACATAGATAGCAGTGTTGCTTGTTTACATGTGGTTTCTGCTCAGAATAATTAAGCAGGCATGTGTCACTTTGGGATGTTGGTTAATACAAGCAAGTGTTGCAGAAATGTTTCATTCATATCATAGCCACAGATCTTTGGCTCAGTTGAATGACTTAGAGTAGTGGTTTCAAAATTGTTGATGTTCACACTGATTTTCCACATTCACTTATCTGCTAAGGACCACCTTACAATATCTGCCCCAGAACCCCAGCACATTGCACATGATTCTGGACATGTTCTCAGGGTGTGCATTGTCTGCTACTGGGAACCCAAAGTCTGAGTGAGAACATTCAGAGCTGTGCCTGTACATTGCAGGGGAGGAGCAACAGTGTTAGGCAAGATGAAACTCGAGTCCACAGTGGCACTTTAAAGGGTAACGAAATGTATTCCATCATAAGCTTTGATGAGTGACAATAAATAAATAAAGTGTGGAATAACTGTTACTAGTCTTTAGGGAGCTGTTGGCCTCCTGCTTTATTTTGCTGCTACAGACTCACTCATCTGGAGTGGTGTGCAAGATATTGCAGGAAGTATGTTTGAGGGCTGGAAAGGGGACATGCCCAGGCTCTAGAAAGAAAACAAACAGGGTTAAGCAGATTTAAATTGGTGTGATTTATGACATGCCTCACTGCTTTATCACAGGAACCAATCATGAGAACAAAGGCCCGGCTTCCATGTCTGTATCTGAGCACCCACAGCAATGATGGTTGCAGGGGCAAAGATCAACACCTAGCAGCAACTCTGGTGAGTAGCTTATGTGCTGCAAAAACTGATCCTCCACAATGCCAGATCTTGCTGGATTGATGTGATCTGGGTACTTAATTGATGAAGGGATAGTCCTCACAAATCAGCTACCATGTCTGCTACCATGTCTGGAAGGGCCTTCAGCCTCTTTCTGAAAGTCAACTTTTGCAGTTGGTTGCTGGAATGTACCCTGTGTTGGACTGCCTTTTAAGACACCTTGGAAACTGCAGCTGGTTCAGAATACAGTAGCCCAATTATTGTCAGGGGCTAGCTGACAGAAACATATCTCACCTATCTAGAATAATAGAATCATAGAGTTGGAAGGGACCACCAGGGTCATCAAGTAAACCCCCTGCACAATGCAGGAAATTCACAACTACCTCCCCAACACACACACCTAGTGACCAGAAGATGGCCAAGATGCCCTCCCTCTCATCATCTGCCTAAGGTCACAGAATCAGCATTGCTGACAGATGGCCATCTAAACTCTTCTTAAAAACCTCCAGGGAAGGAGAGCTTACCACCTCCCGAGGAAGCCTGTTCCACTGAGGAACCGCTGTAACTGTTAGAAAATTCTTCCTAATGTCTAGACGGAAACTCTTTTTTGGTTCTTGTAGGTTATCCGGGCTGTGTAACCGTGGTCTTGGAATTTTCTCCAAAGCTAATCTGCATGGCTATTGTTGACTGTAGCCTTTGTTAGTCTGGAGGTTTTTCAGGGCAGGAAGCCAAGCCTTATTCATTCTTAAACTCTCTTCTTTTCTGTTAAAGTTGTGCTGATGTTTATGAATTTCAATGGCTTCTCTGTGCAATCTGACAATCAACAATAGCCATGCAGATTAGCTTTGGTTTTCACACATTACCAGATCATTTCAGGACACATTGCTTCCATATTAACATACCACACTCTCATTAGTACATTATCTTGATATTTACAGGACAATGATCAGCACATTACGTCTGCAGGACAGTACTCAGCTCAAACCCAACCCCTCTCTGACTCTTCCTACACACCTGACACTGAGAGACACTGTCCTTCAGTGTTACTCCTCTGAAGATGCCTGCCACAGCTGCTGACGAAACGTCAGGAAAGAACATTCCAAGACCACGGTTACACAGCCCAGATAACCTACAAGAACCAATGAACTCTGACCGTGAAAGCCTTCGACAATATTTGGAAATTCTTTTGATTTAATTTCAACCTGTTGGTTCTGGTTCGACCTTCTGGGGCAACAGAAAACAACTCGGCACCATCCTCAATATGACAGCCCCTCAAGTACTTGAACATGGTTCAATATCCCCTCTCAGTCTTCTCCTTTTCAGGCTAAACATACCCAGCTCCTTCAACCTTTCCTCATAGGACTTGGTCTCCAGACCCCTCACCATCTCCGTTGCCCTCCTCTGGACACATTCCAGCTTCTATAAATCTTTTTTAAATTGTGGTGCCCAAAACTGAACACAGTACTCTAGTTGAGGTCGAACCAGAGCAGGGTAAAGTGATACCATCATTTCGCGTGATCTGGACACTATACTTTTGTTGATGCAGCCCAAGATTGCATTTGCCTTTTTAGCTACTGCATCACACTGCTGACTCATGTTCAGTGTTTGGTCTACTAAGACCCCAAGATCCTTTTCACACACACTACTGCTCAGACAAGTCTCCCCCATCCTATAATTATGCATTTGATTTTTCCTACCTAAATGCAGAACTTTACATCTGTCTTTGTTGAAGTGGATTTTATTAGTTCTAGCCCATTACTCCAGCCTGTCAAGATCATCCTGCATCTTGGCTCTGTCTTCTACCGTATTTGCTACCCTCCCAATTTAGTAAAATCTGCAAATTTAATAAGCATCCCCTCTATACCTTCATCTAAATCATTTATAAAGATGTTGAACAACACAGGGCCCAGCACAGATCTCTGAGGAACTCCACTAGTCACGTCTCTCCAAGTGGATGAGGAACCATTGACTAGCACTCTTTGGGTACGATCTTTCAGCCAGTTGCAGATCCACCTAACAATAATAGGATCTAAACCACATTTTCCCAATTTGTCAACTAGAATACTATGTGGAACCTTATCAAAAGTCTTACTGAAATCTAGATAAACTATGTCTACAGCATTCCCCTGATCCAGCAAGGTAGTAACTTTCTCAAAAAAGGAGATAAGATTAGTCTGACATGACTTATTCTTGAGAAACCCATGCTGGCTCTTAGTGAACAGATCCATCCTTTCTAAATGCTCAAGGACGGACTGTTTGATTATTTGTTCGAACACTTTTTCTGGTATAGAAGTCAAACTGATGGCTCAGTAGTTACCCGGATCCTCCTTTTTCCCCTTCTTGAAGATGGGGACAACATTTGCCCACCTCCAATCTTCTGGCACCTCACCTGTTTGCCAAGACTTTTCAAAAATAATGGACAGAGGTTCCGAAATTACATCTGCAAGTTCTTTGAGTACCCTTGGGTGCAATTCATCTGGCCCTGAGGATTTTGTTTCATTTAAAGAAACCAGGTGTTTATGCACTACCCCAATGCCAATTCTAGGCTGCAAATCCCTCATCACATATTCTCTTTGTGCCATGTTGAGCACCACTTCCCTCACGAGAAAAGACTGAGGAAAAGTAGGAATTGAGGAGTTCTGCCCTCTCTTCATCTCAAGTTACAATTTCAGTTTCCGGTCCACGCAATGGGCTTATTTTGTCCTTGTTCTTACTCTTACTCTGTACATAGGAAAAGACCCATTTTTTTTTGCATTTAGCATCTCTTGCTAGCCTAAGTTCACACTGAGCTTTAGCTTTCCTAACACTCTCCCTACAAGCACTAGTTATTTGTTTATATTTCTCTTTGGTCATAAGGCTCTCCTTCCACTTCCTAAATGAGTCTTTTTTATTTCTCAACTCTTTAAAAAGCTGTTTATGGAGCCACCCTAGCCTCTTTAGGCTCCTCCCATTTTTCTTTCTCATAGGAATGGTTTGGGATTGCGCCTTCAGTATTTCATTTTGAAGAAATGCCCATCCTTCTTGAACTCCCTTCTCCTTAAGTATTTCCGACCATGGGATTCTACCTAGCATAAGGTTAAGTTTGTTAAAATTTGCTCTTTTAAAGTCGAACCTATATGTCTGACTACGTACAGGTTTTCCTTTCCCCAAGATTGTAAATTCCAAGAGTACGTGGTCACTACTACCCAGGGTGCCTACTACTTCAACCTCATCGACCAGTTCTCCCCTGTTGGTGAGAATCAAGTCTAAGATAGCAGATCCCCTTGTTTCCCTGTCCACCTTCTGGAATAGGAAGTTGTCAGCAAGACAAGTCAGGAATTTATTGGATCTTGCATTTTTAGTAGGGTTGGACTTCCAACAGATATCCGGGTAATTAAAATCTCCCATGACCACCATGTCCCGTCTCTTTGAGAACTTTGTGATCTGGTCTAGGAGCGTCCCATCCAAGTCCTCTGCCTGGTTTGGCGGTCGATAGCAGACCCCCACGAGAATATCACGATTATTTCTTATTCCTTTTATGTTTACCCATAGAGTCTTGACTGGACTACCATGCTCAGATTCATGTACTTCTTCACAAGTGTACACATCTTTGACATACAATGCTACTCCTCCCCCCTTCCTTATTTGTCTATCCCTTTTAAACAAGTTGTAACCCTCAATCTTAATATTCCAATCATGAGTGACATCCCACCAAGTTTCAGAAATGCCTATTAGGTCCAAATCCCCTTCCTGTATTAGGGCTTCGAGTTCTTCCTGTTTGTTTCCCATACTCTGCACATTGGTGTACAGACATCGGAATCTATGGTTTATGTGCCCTGTGGTTTTCATTTCTGTACTTACCTGTGAGTTTATGTTTCCACCCATACATGCCACTCCCTGCAAATCTTTATTGTTCTCGTCTCCAGTTATTGTCAGCATACTAGGCTTTAAGTTGCTGTCTCGCTCCCCCATATGCTTTAGTTTAAAGCCCTCCTGATCAGGTTTGCAAGGCTCTCACCAAACACATTTTTTCCTACCCTCATGAGGTGCAAACCATCTCCCGATAGAAAAGCTTTTTCTCGAAAATGTAAGCCATGGTCCAGAAATCCAAACCTTTCTTGACGATACCACCTACGCAGCCAGTCATTAATTTGGAATATTCGTCTTTCCCTTTCTAAGCCACGACCTTCAACAGGCAGAACAGATGAAAACACAACCTGCGCCCCCAGGTCCTTCACCTTCTCACCCAGAGCCATGTAGTCTCTTTTAATACATTCTGGGCTGTGCCGGGCAATATCATTTGTTCCCACATGAACAAGCAAGAAAGGGTAATAATCTGTGGGCTTGATGAGTCTTCCTACCCTTTCTGTCACATCCTGGATGCGTGCACCCGGTAAACAGCAGACCTCTCAGGACAACAAGTCAGGTCGGCATACTTTAGACTCTACCCCTCTCAGTAGGGAATCCCCAATTACGAGAACACACCTCTTCCTAAATTGTGGAGCGGAAGATCGAGTCCTCTCATGCACAGGAGCCTGAGAAGTTTCTTCCACGCTTTGGGGGGATAGCCCTTGTTCCAGTGGTCCAGAATCAGTATCTATTGGGAGATCCTGGAACCGATTGCTGAGCAAGAGAGGATCTGGATATGTCCTGATTTTCCTACTCCTGTGGGCCACATTCCTCCATCCTCCTCCTGTGTTGCTTGTACCTCCACTTGTTCAGATTCCTTACTCTCCTGCTCCTGTTGCTCGCTAAAGAGAGCTTCATGAGTTCTGTCCATGAACTCTTCACCTTGCTTTAAAAAATGGAGTGTGGACAAGCGTGCCTCAAGACCCTGTATCTTCTCCTCCAGCAGGGCTACCAACTTACACTTGCTGCAAGTATAATTAATGTTACCCTCAGGTAAAAAGACAAACATGCCACAGACCTTGCATGTTACTGCCTGAGCTCCCTCACTAGCCAAAGTGATGTGATCCATTGCTGAAGTTTCTTCCCTAGGCTACTCTGATAGTTCCCCTGACAAACCTTCTTTCAAGGCTCCCTCCTTGAAGAAGTAAAATACTCAGCACAAAAAAAAATTATTACAGGGCCCCCAGGCTAAGAGCCACAGGCCAAGAGCCCTTGTGCTCTTGCCCTTCGGCTCGCGCCAAAGGCTTTCTAACTCTGGACTGGGAAATTCCTGGAGACTTTGGGTATGGAGCCTGGGGAGTAAGGGGTTTGGGGAAGGAAGGGACCTCAGCAGGGTATAGTACCATAGAGTCCACTCTCCAAAGTAGCCATTTTCTCCAGGGGAAATGATCTCTGTAGTCTGGAGATCAGTTGTAATTCTGGGAGATCTCTAGCCGCACTTGGAAGTTGGGAGCCCTACAACTATCCGAACACTTACTCTCCTCTGAAATTTTCCCCACTATGAGGTATCATCAGCATCTCATAATTTACAGTAAAAAGCCTTTATGATTTCTGCAGTACAACTCAACAAAGACAAGTCATTCATTTGCAGTATTAACTCTGAAAGGCACGCAAAACCACCTCTGCATCATGTATGATCTTATGTACCCCCCACACCATAATCAGCCATATCTGTGGGTTTGTTAGTATGTCTCTCATTCTCATCTCATTCTTTTATTCCAACCAGAACCACCAGATGTCACTGCGACACACATTTCCTTAGTATTGGGGATAAAATGATGGATGCTCCCTCTGCTACTGGAGAGCAAGAAGACTTATATTAGCCCAAAATGAATAGCTCTGTGTCAGCCAAGGGCAAGTATTTATTCGTAGTAAGTTGCTGTTATTTTCTGCCATGTTGCCATATTAGCTACAGGGCCAGCAGCTTCCTGTCTTAATAGGTGAATCACTGTGTATCTACACTGTCTGAGTTGACTTATGCCTGTTGGGCCTGAGCTGACTCTTCCTACTATTCTTACTACTTGCACTATGCATGAAATATTTCTCATGCGTAGGCTTGGAGCTTCCTGTCACTTTTCATTTCACATCATTGTTCGCATCTGCGAAGCACAATGTGTGCTAGCAAATCCCATCACACTTTGTGGCAGGCTGCTGGTGGTCTCCTCAGCCAGATGAAGGCAGGGATTGACTGCAGTTCACATTCTTTTCAGTGGTGCCACCAGCTTTTGCTCACCACCAGCATCCTGCCATTAACACTTCATCAATAACATATACTGGGAAACTAATGCAGGGCACATGTAACTGCGAAAGACTTCATATCCTAAGGCTACATTAGGAACTGACAGGTTGTTTTTCACTTTGCATTATGAATTCTTACACCTCCTTACAATCTGAATGAGCCTTGAATCTAGTGAGGATGGTACCTGTAGTGTCGTTCCACACACGTGGGTGTAGGGGAAAGAATTTCCAGGTCAGAGAGCATAGCTACACAGAATGAGAGCACTTGCAGGCAAGTAAACGACCGGGTGATGATTTCAGTGGTGTCATGTTCCCACTCAATGATATTGTTACAGACCTAATAGAGAAGGAGACACAGTGTCCAGCCTCTGCTAATGGTGTAGATGTGGAAACCAGGAAGAATCTACATTGCCAAATGAAACAGTAAACCAGGCCACAGAGGAAGAGTCAGGAAAAGAGGGTCAGCCCCTCTCTGCTGGACCAAAATACTAAAATCAGCAGCCTGAAGTTCTCAACCTGTCAACCAGTGAATCACTAAAAGCTCCCTTTACCAACTCCCACAAAGGCTGTGGACAACAAGACCCGCCCACCCCTTGCAGAGATGCACAATCCCTCTCAACAGCAAGCTGTGCAGGCCCACACTTCCTGCCTTAGGTAAGCAGTAGCAGTGAGGGTAGCCGCTGTTCTATTCAGGCGGCCCAGGCAGCAAGAATGGCTCCTCCGAAGGCCGGGCTCAACTCAGGTGCATTTTCCCTATGCAGTAGCATTGCCTACCTGTGGCAGCAGTACAGCCTGGGTCCCTGCACCTCCCCCATCCCCTCTGGGAGTGCTGAGCAGAGCCGAGGAGGGCCCACATTCCCACAGGAAACCCTGAATGTTACAATGGAGTCAGGATACAAAAAGCAAATAATAAATTTTTGCCAGGATACAAAAGCAAATAATAAATTTTGTCATCCAGCAAGTGTGCATCTCCACCTCCCTTCCAAAGCTGCTTCACATCCTCACCCATATCTGCCCTATTGGTGGAATAATCACTAGTATTGCTGGAAGGGCACAATTTCCATCACCCAAACAGACAGGTCTGCTTGGCTGTTTCCAGACAGCCATATTGCTGTGGCCACTACATTGTTCATTTTGAATGCCCAGAAAGTAAAATGTCCATTCTAGACTTTTTGTCTCTTGAACTGGCCCTGCAGGTTCCAATGCACATTGGAGAAGGCTGGCAGCTGTCTAAGATTCTGCAGCTCATACCTTTTTCTGATGCAGTAAGCCACTGGTTTGCATAAAAATCTGACTTCTAAAATAAAAATAATTGAGAGTTTTTTAAAAAAAAACCCAGCCAGAAGTTGGGTGGCATTGGAGTTGCTGTTGCCATGGGAGAAGGGCCCATTTGCCCCACTGTGAGGCTCTGTGTGTGCTGGGGGTCATGCGATTGAGTACACATGGGCCAAACAGGCCCCCCTGCTGCAGTTTCCATTCAGGAAAATGGCACAGGAGAGAAGGCTGAAGCCCCTGGCCCCTCACTGCCCTCCCAAGCCATTTGGAAGGTGAGTTCTCCAATCATGTGACTCCTAGTTGAGCTGAGGAATCCCCAGCCCAATTTGCTTCCCATGTATCATGTAGTTTGGCCCTGAGTGTAAACGCACACATTGACCTTTGCAAAAGGGAAAGCAGTTTGATGTAAAAAGACTGGTGGAAAAGGCATTAAGCAATTTCTACCCTCCCCTAACTTCTCTGGTAATAATTGCCCCCATCCTGAAACCTTTTTTTGATTACAAGAAAAAGCTTTAGAGGCTTCATTACATGTAGCTGCATGTTATGTTTCCCTAGATCCTTATATATATGCAAGAGGCACAAACAGCTAGATAACACAAAGCCTTTAGAGAGAGTAAACATTGCATTCCACCTGACCTTGAAACCTGAGAAATTCCCAATCTTCTCTATAGCTGACAGGAAACAGGAGAATGAAGGAGAAGTTTTCTACTTTTCTTGTCATATTTAACATGGCAATCCATTTGATGAGTGTCAGATTTTCTTGTCCTTTGCTAAATCTCAATTTTGCAAGGAATAAACTTGGCTGGCAAGCTAGTTTGCCCAGTGCAAATAAAAAGGAAGCAGGCATCACACAGAACAGTGTGTTTCTAACATGACAATACAGGAAGAGATTCTATAAAGAGTTGAAAATAAAAGTTATAATAACTACAGGAAAGGATCAGAGATAACTGTTTCAGATGGGTAAATTTAAACTATACCACCCTACACTGACTTCCTGGTGGAATAGCATGCAATTAATCCCTTGAATAAAAACCATGTGGATTTGTCCCTTAGAAATAAGTCTGTCCTGATGGAAGAATATGTATATGTGACCATTTATATAAGAAGAGACTTGCTAAATCAGAGGAAAGGTCTTTCTGTTCCCATACTGTGCCCAATGGCTAAATATCTTTTGAAAGTTTCCGAGCAGGACATGAAGACAATGGGCGAAAACGCATGGTCACTTTATCCTCCTTTAATCCCTGTTTTAGCCAGGATCGAACGCACATTAGGCGAAACGCATGCATTCGATCCTGGTTGAATCCTGGCTGAAACAGGGATTAAAGGAGAATAAAGTGACCATGCGTTTTCGCCCAATAGCTTTTCTCTCTCCCCGCAATCTGGTATTCAAAGAAAGATTGCTACTGTACATGGAGGTTCCATTTAGCTATCTTGAGTAATAGGTTCATCCTCCATGAACATATCTATCACTTTTTAAAAGCCATTTAACAGTGTCCTTTATCATTCAGTTGTGTTCAGACTCTAACCAGGCAAAAAAAGGAAAAGATTCTATTTAACATCTACATGAAACCACAGAGAGAGGTCCTCTGGGCATTTGGAGTGAGGAGTCACCAATAAGTGGATGACACCCAGCTCTATTTCTCTTTAATAGCTAAGCCAGGGGTGTCTGTGGAAGTCCTGAATAGGTGCCTGGAGAAGGTAAAGGAATGGATGAGGGCCAGTAAACTGAAGCTCTATCTAGAAAAGACTGAGATGCTTTTGTTCAATGGAGAAGATGCTTGAAGATTGCAGAGCCAACCTGTTCTGGAGGGGTTGCACTCCCCCTGAAGAATCACATTCGTAGGTTGGGGTACTACTGGATCCTGGCCTATGGTTGGAGGCTCCTGTCTCCTCCATGGCATGTAGTGCCTTTTATCAGCTCTGGCTGGTTTGCAAGCTATGGCTGTTCCTCAAAGAGCATGATGTGGCCACAGTGATCACATCCAAGTTAGAGTACTGTAATGGACTCTATTTGGGGTTTAGGGTTGTCAGCTCTGGGTTGGGAAGGTTAGAGGGGGAAAGAAAAATAACCCAATCCTTTTTCAGGGGTAATATCCCAGCCACTCACCAGATGCAGGATATTCCACCTCCTTAAATAGCAGAGTCTGTGAACATGGAGGAATTTCTAAACAGCACACGTATTAAAGGTTAACAAAACTGTATTAAATAACTATTCACAAAGCCATTCAAAAAACAAACACTATCTTGGCTTAGGAGGCTTCTATAACTTTTACCTCATCACAACTCAAAAACACTGTAATAGCAAGAGAGAGAAAACCTGTGAAGTGACAGTGGCAATTGACTTCAAGAATAACAATTCTGGAGGATGGAAAGCATCAGTTCAGTGCATCAGACCTCTTCCCTCCTGAAGCCATAGAATTTTCTCTCATTCAAATTAGGCTCCAGAGACTTTCTAACAAGGAAATACCTGGAGATTTTGGGGGCAGAGCCTGAGAAGGGTGGGGTTTGGCGAAAAAAGGGACTTCAATGTCATAGAGTCCAATTGCCAAAGTGGCCATTTTCTCCAGGTGAACTAATCTCTATTGGCTGGAGATGGGACTGCCTTTGAAAACAGTTCAGAAATTTCAGTTGGACCAAAGTGCAGCAGCCAGGCTACTGTCAGGGGTTGGTTACAGGGATCATATCACCCCTGTGCTGAAAGGTCTGCACTGGTTACACATCTGTTTCAGTTCGCTTTTCAAAGTGCTGGTTCTTACCTTCAGGGCTAGGGTTGTGCATATTGATATACCCAAACTGAAAATAAACCCAAAATTAGCTGTTTCAGCAATATTCAGGTTTTGGGTTGACCTAATACCCAAACCTGGGAATATGCCTCAAGGTGAATAGGGTTCGGCTATTTGCCTTTGCTCAGATGCATGGCTCTGTGCTTTCTCCCATTTTTCTATCGTTTGACTGGTTTTGTTAGGGCCCCATAGTTGGGGCCCTTTTGAGGTAGGGGTCATGTAATCAGAGCCAACTTGGTCTGACCAACCGTCACATTTCAGTGGATTAATCTGGATCAAGCATAAGGGTTATTTAAAAGATGGGGCTCACAAAGTCCCATCCAGAGGAATATACCCTCCAACTAAAAAGAATCTGCTTCAACAGCTGCTCACACCACCAGGCTTCTGAAGGAGATTTCCTCACCCCCGCAGGATGAGAAGTCTCCTTCAGAATAGCCCCTGTGGTCGAGACTTCGGCTGGCTCTGATATCAACCCTCCCCTGAAATTCTGCTGTCGAACTGAAGGTCGCCCCAAGTAGAGGCTTCATTTCCCCGCACCATGACCATCCCTTGAAAACAGATTTTTGATAACTTGTCAGCTCTTGACCCAAAGAACCAGAAATCACCACAGAGACAGTTAGAATCCAAGCAGATGGCTTTTTACTGGTCAAATAGGCAATACAGTGCATATAGGATAAGATGACAGCTATGAGGGTCTTGCTCGTTAGTTGGCAATATAAAGCATGAAAACGGCGGGAGATTACAGAGCACACAAAGCATAAACAGAGCACACTTTCCCAGGGGTAGCGTTCCCAGGCTTTGGTATGTGGAGTCGTCCTTGAAGTCTGGACGGTTCAGCAAAGGAACAGAGGCAACAGAGAAACCGAGATAACAGCCTGACATCCTGCTCCCCTTAAGGCCCCCTCCCATCCTGCAAGGGGGCTGGTCTGTCTGGGTAGGCAATGTGAAAGGCATTGACGAGCTTGGGGGCGGAGACATCTCGAGCGCGAACCCACTCGTCATAGGCAGGGGGGAAGTGTTTCCAGCGAACTAGGTATTGTAGAACTCCATGGTGAATACGGGAGTCTAGGACTTTGGAGACCTCGAAATGTTCTCCCCCCCCCCACCATTATGGGCTGTTCGGGAGGCAGTTCTGGATGCCATTGCGGAGAAGCAATATGGGGTTTCAGGAGGCTGATGTGGAAAACGGGGTGCACACACCTTAAGGTTTTGGGGAGAGACAGTTCCACCGTGACAGGATTTATGATGCGAGTGATGGGAAATGGGCCAATGTACTTAGCGTTGAGCTTATGGCACGGGCGGGTGGAACGCAGGTTTTTGGTGGATAGGTATACCAGGTTACCTACTTGGAGGTCCCCACCGGGGGACCGATGCTTATCGGCTTGTGCTTTGTATATGCGTTTGGCTCGGGCAAGATTGCTAACCAGCCAGGGCCATGTGGTGCGGAGGGTGTGTGCCCAAGAGGCAATGTCGGCATCCCCCTCCCCCTCCACATCCTCCACAGGGGGGATAGGACCGAAGTCCTGTCCATATATTGCATAAAACGGGCTGAAACCAGTGGACTGATGTACAGCATTATTGTAAGCATATTCTGCAAAAGGTAACAGTTCTACCCAGTTATCTTGGTGGTAATTGACATAACAGCGCAAATAACATTCAAGTACAGCATTAACACGTTCGGTCTGGCCATCCGTTTGGGGATGGTATGCACTAGACAACCCCTGCTCCACCCCCACCAATTTGAGAAAAGCTTTCCAAAACTTTGCAACGAAGCTACTGCCGCGGTCGCAGATTATTTTGCGCAGAAACAAATGTAGTCTAAAGACATGTGACACGAAGAGGCGGGCCAATTTCTGAGCGGAGGGGATCCCCGCGCATGGAACCAAATGTATTTGCTTAGAAAATAAGTCGGTGATAACCCATAGTACAGTTTTTCCCCCGCTGAGAGGGAGATCCATCATAAAATCCATAGCAATTACTTCCCAGGGTTTGGAGGGTATTTCAAGCGGTTGCAGTAGTCCTGGGGGCTTGCCTTGAGATCGTTTGACTGTGGCGCAAATAGGACAGCTGCGAATAAAAGAGTCAATATCAGAACGCATTCCCCCCCACCAAAACTGTCTGCGCAACAAGTGAAGGGTCTTTAGGAACCCAAAGTGCCCTGCGGTTTTCATCCCATGGGCCAAGTGTAAGACGTCTTTTCGGAGGACTTTGGGTACATACAATTTTGAGTCTTTGTACCAAGAGCCTCCTTGTTCAATAACACCAGGAGGCAGGGTTTGATCGGAATGTTCCATAAGGCAGTGTTCCCGCAGGGACTTTAAGAAAGAATCGGAGATGGGAAACCCCCCCCCTCGTTCAAAGTAGTAGTAGGAGCAGGTAGGGGGGTTGGCGAGGGGGAAACGCTTACGTGTTGCGGTGCGCAGACTTCAGGCGGCTGGGCGGCTGGTTGGGTTGGAGGAGCCGGAGCCGGAGCCATCGTGGTGTTCCGTTGAGGAGGCAGCAGGGCAGCCGGTAGGGTTGGAGGAGTTTGCCCGTTGGTGACCGTGTGCCGTCGCTGGGGTAGCGTTTGGGATCGGGTTTGTACAGCCAATACGGGTAGGGCTTCTCTTTGTGCGGGCGTAAATAAAGAGTCTGTTGGCCGATCAAGTTTTGCCGGGTATTGAGGCAATCGGGAGAGAGCATCCGCGAGAACGTTTTGTTTTCCTGGGACATGCTTCAGGACGAAACGAAACTGAGCAAAGAATTCCGCCCAACGTTGTTGTTTTGCAGAAAACTTATGGGTTCCTGTGAGGGCGGCCAGATTCTTGTGATCGGTCCAAACTTCGAAGGGGACTTTGGACCCTTCTAGGAATTGTCGCCAAAGAGTAAGAGCATGGTGAACAGCTGAGGCTTCTTTCTCCCAAATAGGCCAGTTCAATTGGGAGTGCGCAAACTTTTTAGAGAAATAAGCGCAAGGATGAAGGAGACCATTAGGTCCTTTTTGCAGCAGGGCCCCCCCCCCATAGCTACGTCGGAGGCATCGACTTGTACAATGAACATTCGATTAGGGTCTGGGTGCCATAGCACCAGTTCCGATGTGAAAAGGCGTTTGAGAGCTGCAAAGGCGGTTTGGCATTGATCAGTCCACAGTATTTTAGCCGAGGGCAATGTGGCAGAGTTTTCTTTACCTTTGGTTTTTAGAAGGTCGGTGATGGGCAGTGCAATTTGGGCGAAGTTTGGAATAAATCCGCGGTAGAAATTAGCAAAGCCCAGGAATTGTTGTACTTGCTTGCGATTGGAGGGAGGTGCCCATTCGAGGATGGAACGGACCTTGGCCGGGTCCATGCTAAGGCCATGGTGGGAGATTATATATCCCAAGAAAGTTATTTTGCTCTGGTGAAATTCGCATTTAGCCAGTTTTGCAAAGAGTTGGTGGTTGCGTAGGCAGTGTAGAACTTCTCGGACCAATGTGACATGCTCGTCCATGGTTTTTGAATAAATGAGAATGTCGTCTAAATAAACCACTACTCCGCGGTATAGTAAATCATGAAGGATTTCATTGATGAGTTGCATGAAGACCCCCGGGGCCCCTTTTAACCCGAAGGGCATCACAAGGAATTCAAACATTCCAAAGCAGCTAGAGAAGGCAGTGAGGGGTTCGTCCCCCTCCCGGATGCGGACGCGGTAGTAGGCTTCTACTAGGTCCAATTTCGAAAAAATACGTCCTTCTTGTAGTTGTCCCAAGATATCGGAAATTAGTGGTATAGGATAGGCGTTGGTTTGAGTAACTGCATTGAGTTTTCGGAAGTCAATGCAGAGGCGTAGGTCGCCCTCCTTTTTTCGGACAAAAAACGCGGGGGCTGAGTTGGGAGCATTCGATGGGCGAATGAACCCTCTGGCAAGGTTTTTGTCCAAAAAGTCCCGAAGCACAGTGCGCTCGGAAGTGCTCATTGGGTAGATTTTACTTTTGGTTAATGTGCAGTCCTTCACCACTTCAATTGCACAGTCAGTAGCCCGGTGAGGGGGTAAGGCATCACATTCTTTAATGTTAAAGACATCCGCAAAGTCTTGGTATATTTCAGGGAGGGCTGGTGTTGATGGGACCTCGGAGAGTAATGCCGAAGTGGGTGGAGACAGCACCGCAACTTGCTGTCGGTGCTGATCGCATTTAGGGTTGGCAAAGGAGATTGTGTTCGTGTCCCAATCGATACTGGGACAATGACCTTTAATCCAGTTAATCCCCAGGACCACTTCGAATCGAATAGGGGCTATGGTAAAGTCGATTTGTTCCCAGTGGGAGCCAATTCCCATCGCCACCCCTATAGTGCGATGATCAACTGGACCCCCTTTGAAATGGCTCCCATCCATTTGGGCAAATTGGACGGGGGCTGGTAAAGCCTCGGACTCGACTTTGAGCGCTGCAAATGTGGCTGCGCTGATGAGAGTGCGACTGCAACCAGAGTCAATAAGTGCTTTAACGGGTAGTTGGGGGCCACCTTCGTGATGCTGTAGAATGGCGTCTACATAAACTGTGGTTTCTACCTCCTTTACTTTGGTGGGAGCTGTTGGTTTAGCAGGAGAATCTGCAGAGGTCTGTGGAGACGCTCCACTCACCACAGACCGGAGCCGTTTTTTGACAAATCAAGGGGAGATTCCAGGTTTAAAGCCGGAGAAGTCCATGGGTTCTCTTCGTCCGAAGAGGGAAAGTTGTCCCCCAATGGGGCACTTGTAATCCGGGACCCGGCTGGGTCAGTTGATGCAGGCAGAACGGATGAGTCTCCAGCGTGAAGTGCAGAGGGTGTGGGTCTTCCCGGCGCTGCGCTGCGGGAGGCCGTGGTGCCTCTGCGTTGCGGTCGTCCCCTAGCTCGATTTGCCGTGCTGGGACGAAAGGGTTCAGGGCGGTATGGGCAGACCGCTGCAAAGTGGCCCTGTTCCCCACAAATGAGGCAGGCACCCCTTTGAAATCGGGTTTCACGATCCTGGGGTGGACGCCTCGGCTTACGTATAGCGGGGGGGTGCCTTGGGCTGGGGCTTTTGGGCGCTTTTCTCCTTGTGTTTTTGGCGGACAAGGGAAATAAAGCGCCGGCGGCTTTCTACTTCTTCGGCTAATAGAATCCAATCCTCGAGAGTGTCGGGATCGCCCCGCATGTACGACCAGTTCAGGACGTCAGGGTGTAAGGCTTCCCTGAAATGGTGAATTAGGGTGGCCTCGGGCCAGCCCACAATTTTGCTCGCCAGTCTTTGAAATTCATCGGCAAATTCTCGGACTGGAGTAGAGCCCTGTCTTAGTTGTAGCAGCTCTGCTTTGGCCCGTTCCCCCAGAAAGGGGTCCTCAAACCTCCTACGTAAAGCAGTCATGAAATTGTTGAGGGAACGGATAGAGCGGGATCGGGTGTCGAATTGGAGGACCATCCAGTCGGCCGCTTTGCCAGTCAAAAGGGAAGCTACGTAGCGCACTCGGCTGTCCTCGGTAGGGAACAATTGTCCCTGTTCTCGCATATAACTGTCCACTTGATGCAAGAAACAGGGTAGGGCTTCAAGAGATCCATCATACGTAGTCTTCAATTTGAGCTGTTTCCAAGGACTGGGTATGGGTTGGCCCGGTTGCACAGGCTGACCCGGTTGCACAGGTGCTCCGGGTGCAGGTAAAACGGGACCTCCGGGGGGTAAAGGTGGTGCAGGAGGTTGGCTGGTCCCCCCTGACCCGGTATTGGGATGGGCTGTGCTTGGGCTATCAGGGCTTGCTGCAACTGCCTGTTGTCCTGAAGCATTTGTTCCATTAGCTCTTGGAGTTGATCGACACGGTCAGATAACTCTCGATTCTGGGCTCGTAACAGGTGAACATCCTCTCCTGGGCCGCCGGTACGATGAGGTTTACTTGTCCGGAAACTCGTGGCCCATTGAGAACTGTCCCCATATAGGTCCTCGTCTGCAGACTCTCCAGAGTCTTGGCGTCGGTCTGCAAGGCGGCGTGCGCGTTGGGTCGTGCGCGATGGGACAAACACCGGGGAAAAAGACAGACCTAATGGAGGGCCGCTCTTTACAGTGTCCTTAGGGCGACCGCCGGTCCATGCACGGTCCGCAGCCAATTGTAACTCCTTATCCCTTGCGGCTTGGGCTTCGGCCGCCGCCTTAGCCGCTTCAGCAGCTTCTTTATCCTCGAGAACCTTTCGGGCTTCAAGTTTCAGAGCTTCAGCTGCGGTAACGTGTGGTAAAAGTTCTGTTTCCAGGAGTGAGAGTATGGGGTCGGGTTCCCCGCCCAGCAATGGTTGTATCCGAACCGCGATAGCGGGTGCGTCGGCCCCAAACGTCGAGGCCAAACGTTGGGCCAAGTTGGCTACCGTAGTATCCTTTGTACAATCCGCAAAGAGGAGGGCCGTATGGACAGCGGCCCGCTTGGCTTCATCTTGACAGCTGGCTGCATCGGGTATCAGGGAAAGACCTGAGGCTCCTGCCATGGTACCTTTTCCCAGGGTAGTGGGGGCCGTGAATGGGAAAGACTCACGGGCAATAAGTTTGTCCAATAATCCGGTTAGTACCTGTAAGTCCTCAGTTGCCAGCCGGGCATCATCCAGCAACTGATCAAAATCCTGGAGATCTAATCGAGTATTAGTATCATCCGAGGTTAACATCCAGAGAACTTTCACTAGAGATTGCCACTGTGTCTGTACCAGTTCCTCTAAGCGGCAAGCCTCTAGAGTGGTCCTAGAAAGTTCAGCGACTATGTCCTGTAGAAGGGTAGGGTCCCCACATGAGGACTCCAGGGTTCCAAGAAGTAGTAGTCCCGGTTCACTCGGAGAGCGACCTCCTAGCTCCTATCCGAGTGGCAGGCAAACCCTCCAGGGCTCTAACCTGACTAGGGGATCGTTGAAGAAGAGTTGTAGTGATAGCTGTCATAATGTCAGCTCTTTTTTTTATAATAATTTTATTGGTTTTTATAATACAAATTTTCCATGATAGTAAACAACAATAAAAGCAATATGAAATTCAAAATTCTAACTCTATGTTGTTATGGTTTCTTGAATTCATAACAAAAAAAACAAATTAAAGGAAAATTTACGACTTCCCCATCACCTCTCTCCGCCTCTTAATAAAGTATTCATCCCATCGTAATTGGTCTGATCTTAACTATCATAAATTCATTTAACTTTCATAAAACATCTTCTATTAATATAAATGATTATAACTCTTAATATTAATTGTGTCCTCTAGATCAGATTAATAAGTATTCTTCCATTTTCCCCAGTTTTAATTCATATTCACAATATTTCATCCAATCCTCCCATTCCCCTAAAAATCGAACATTGTCTTTTTCATTTAAAATGGCTGTAAGTTTTGCCATTTCCACCAATTCAAACATTTTCCCAATCCAGTCTTTTTTCTCGGGAATTTCTGCCCCTTTCCATTTTGCTGCATAAAGCAGTCTCGCAGCTGTTGTAGCATAGATCAAAAAAGTTCTTTGTATTAGCAAATCATCAGGTATCATACTTAATAGCATCATTTCTGGTGTTTTGGGTATATTTTTTTGTACTATTAATCTCAATCCATTGTAGATCATATCCCAAAAATCTTTAGCTTTATCACAAGTCCACCACATATGATAGAAGGAACCAATTTCCTTATTACATTTCCAACACTTAGGGGATGTCACTTTATATATCTTTGCAATCTTCTTAGGTGTTAAATGCCATCTATACATCATTTTAATAATGTTTTCTCGAATTGATTGCGCATTTATTCCTTTCAAATCTTTTGACCATAGTCTTTCCCATTTATTTAAAGCAATATCATGTCCCATGTTTTGAGCCCAGTCGATCATAGTTGGTTTAATTGTCTCCTGCTCACAATATATTGTTAAAAGTAGATTATACATTTTCGAGATCAATTTCAAATTGTTATCTAATAACATCTTGTGGAAAGGGGACTTTTCTTTAGAAAATCCATTTTTCATATCTTGTACAAAAACTGATTTAATCTGACAGTATTGCAACCATTGTAGATCCTCTTTAAAAAATTGAAATTCCTTTAATGAACATTTTTTCCCTTCCCATTTAATTAATTCCTGGTAGATTATAAATTTGTCCGGTCTAAGTGGACGTAGTGTTAACATTTCTTGCGGTGAAATCCACATCGGTGTTGCTGGTTCCAAAATATGTTTATATTTCATCCAAATACGCAATAAAGAGGACCTGATTATATGATTCCTAAATGATGCTTGTATCTTGATTTTGTCATACCATAAATAGCCATGCCATCCACTAATATTATTAAAGCCTTCAAGCTCCAGTAAACGTGTCTGTTTGTTTGGCTAACATATCCTGCAATTTCTTTTCCATAGCTGAAACTTGTGCTGACTCCTTCAGTTTAGTATAGGCAGGGCTATGCAGTGAGCCAGAACGGGGCCGGGTTCCAGACATTTACATTGGAATAAAGCTGGTAAAAGTCATGTCCTCAGACAGGGCCCTCCAGATGGTGATTGATAGAGGGTAATTCAATGATCAGCTTAATAATTTTTTCGGGTTGAAAAGAGCCAAATTTGGCTTTAAAACAGCTTAATAAAGTTTTGAAATACCAACGAGTTTTACTGGACGCTCTAGGTCGGATCTACCAGGAAGTATTCCGGAAGTTGAATTTGCCGTGGACCTTCTACCGCCTCATCTCGATGGTTGTTTCCTTCAGGAATTGTTTCTGTGTTACTCAAGTGCGACGCGTATCCGGTCCTACGACTTGTTTCCTGTTGTTGTGACTCAGATGATAGAGAGGGTGGTATAGAGGGGCTTCCGGTCTGATGAATCCCTTGCTGCTAACGTGGCAGGAAATTCTTTTTCACCAGAGAATCAGGAAGAAATTCACCCTCCCCTTCCCTCAAAGTTGCTTCTCATTGGTGGAGATTTTAGTCCGTCATCTAAGCGTCCTTCCAACTCTTTGTTTTGATTTAAGCTGATCTATTTGATAAGGCTCCTGCCGCTAATCCTGATGGAATTTACAAATCAAACTTTCCCGATTGAAATAAGGGAGGAGCAGAGGTACTGGGAATTTCTTCATCGGTAATGCCAGTAAAAGACGAAGGTTTCTTTGTACTCACTTAGGCATCGAGAGGTGAGGTTCTTTTCTTAAAATAGTCCTTATGTTGGTGTTAAGGTGGTGGAGGGTAGAGCCTTATGCCAAAGTTGCGTTATGGTGATTCCTTTCCCTAATTGCCCTCGCAGGACCGGCGTCCAAAGCTCTGGGGGACTTATAAAAAGCTCCCTCAGAGTCTTTGGGAGGTCAAACTGCGTTTGCGGGCTGCAGGGAATTCCTGCTGTCCGACCCACTTGCAAGGGTCGGATTGGGGTGCATATATCACCCCTAATTTAGCGCAAACTTGGATTTCCCCCAGGACAACCTGAGGGAACGTCGTACTCTTCCCAGCGCACCACCGGAAGCCCCCATAATGTCAGCTCTTGACCCAAAGAACCAGAAATCACCACAGAGACGGTTAGAATCCAAGCAGATGGCTTTTTACTGGTCAAATAGGCAATACAGTGCATATAGGATAAGATGACAGCTATGAGGGTCTTGCTCGTTAGTTGGCAATATAAAGCGTGAAAACGGCGGGAGATTACAGAGCACACAAAGCATAAACAGAGCACACTTTCCCAGGGGTAGCGTTCCCAGGCTTTGGTATGTGGAGTCGTCCTTGAAGTCTGGACGGCTCAGCAAAGGAACAGAGGCAACAGAGAAACCGAGATAACAGCCTGACATAACTATAATAAAGGACTGTTCACAGGATGTCATTTGCCACCAAAAGAAATGTTTTTCTGTGCCTTATTTTTCTTGCATTTAAGCCTTTTTCCTCAGTTTGGAAGCTAATTTGCATGGACATCATGCTATGCATCCCAGATACAAAGGGAACCCCAGACTTCGCCAATTGGCTCTTTCCGCCAGTCCTTGGCAACGCTGAACTTCTGAACCTGAAACTGATGGACAGCTCGGTTTGCAAATGCCTGGAGGAAGGGGGCAATCCCTTTGCTTGCCCATAAAATTAGACCCCCTGTCCCAAAGTTCACCAAACTTTGGTGACCATCTAAGGAGGGTCGCTTGCAGCAATGCTGCAAATGTAGTGACTCTACCTCCAAAAATGCCCCCACAGGAGCTTCGAAAATAATCCCCAAAGACTATAATGGGCCCGAATTTTTTCAGTAAACCTGGAAATAAGCCGAATACCCATATTTACCAGTATGAATATTTGGCTTATTCTGGGTTTACTGGAAAAAATCAAACCTAATAAACCCGAACCTAAAATTTACCGTTTTGTTTTGTTTTGTTTTGTTTTTTTGCATGACCCTATTCAAGGCCCGAAAAACCTTCAGGACCAGCATACCTAAAGAACCATCTCTTCCCATACTATCCAGCCCTCTCAAGCCCTGCTGTCTGTGCCCCACCTTCAGAGGTGAGGCAGGTGGCAACTAGAGGCACCCCACTTTCTGTGGTGGCACCTCAACTTTGGAATGCCCTCCCCTTGAGGCTTGCATGGCACCTACTTTACTTTCTTTTTGGTGCCAGGTTAATGAGGCATTTAATTAGTGTTTTATCTGCTTTTTAATGGCCTGCTTCTGTTTTATGGATGAAATGGTTTGTTTTTTGAATGGCATATTTGTTTAATATTGTTTTTAATTGTAAGCCTCCTCTAGTAAGCCTCGGAAGAGGTGACATAGAAATATTCTAACCAAATACATGGTTTTTTAAAATTGTTGGCAAAATTGACTTCTTTTTCAGAGATCTTTGGGGACTCCAGCTCTTTTAAAAACTCCTCCTGAACAGACCATGTCTCTTGTGTTTTTTAAATTGAGACTCAGGGAAATTTGCTCACAATACTGTCCATTATGTCTAGACAGATCTTGCCCTTGGTCAATGCAATGTTAGCAAAGCCACTAGAAACATCAGAACCCTCCATTTTCCCCACTGGCTGCTTTCAGACTGGTAAAATTGATGGCTGCATACCAACCTTTTCCCCTTTCCACTCTGACCCCATATGCATAAAATGATGATATTTTAATAAATGTCCACTCTTTAACCATATGGCAGATCCATTAAGTCATAATATTAACATTTCCAACATTGCATCACCTCCTCCTTCTCATGTTTCTATTTAAATGCTAGAGGAAGGAGAAATGTCTGTTAAAGAAACTGATCACCAAACCTGGAGATCTTGTGACCTTCTAATGTTCTATGAGAGTTTTTTCCTTATAGCCCAAGACAGTTTTTATTGACAGGGAAGGAAGTATTGCTCAGTTTATCTTGTCCATTCCACCAACATCACCTCCAGTCCCAGGCAAAGTTTCATCGTTGGCTTAATTTCCTTCACTTGGGATCTCACATTTACTGTATGAAGAGATAATATTGATTCCCTGTCAAGCAGCTGAACTAAATCCACATCTCTCTGCAGCTATGCCAATCACTTGAACAAAAATATATATCTAGGAAATAGATAGCCACAGTCAAAATTGCCAGACTGGGTCCAATAGAGATGAATGTTCCAGTTAGATTTGTTTAGTAATACTTATTCCTCCATTCTAATTATGACATTGAAGATATAGATACTGTACAATGTCCCATATCTTGTATTGATTTAGACTACTGAATATTTTATGATGAAGAGTCACCCAGCATGAATAGGAGATCAATAGGATACTGAGCCATGTCTATTTGACTGATGTGCTTCCTGTCCCCTTTTCTAAGAGTGTTGGCCAATTTTCATTTATATCTGATGAATGCCTCCTCCTGTTACGAGTGAGTGTTGTTCTTGCATACTTGATCATAGGTCCAAATCTTTTTGCTGATTTCATTACTTCAACCGTGAGTAGTTTGCTGATCCAGGGCTAAGCAGAGGGGGAAGCTCTGGCCTTAAACAAATCTCATGAATGCCATAAATAACACGCTGAACTCATATTTGGAGAGAAACGGCCACAACTTGTTTATTTTAATTTTGGCAACAGCTGTAAAAACATTGGTGCCGCATGTGGGCTGGACCCATGAACATCCGCCAACCCCAATGCGGCCTGATGTGCGCATCCTACTCCCAGCGGTCCCACTAGGAGTAGCTAAGGATGGCCATACAGGGAATTTCACCTGGACGTGAGCCACTTGGTAGTTCCCCTGCCACCTGGGAGGAGGCAACGCAGACCGCCCCTGAGCTGGGCATGTCCTACCCCATGCCTCTCCCCAAAATCCCTTATTGAGATCCCTCAAGGCAGAGGAAAGGGGCTCGCAGACCGCTTTCCTCCCAAAATGAATCCAGCCTAATGCTCACCCTGCTTAAGTTGTGACAATAACTTCACAAACCATGTGAACAACTAAAGGGAGGGAGGGAGGGTGGGGATGAAAGCTGGCAATGGACTGAAGCTTTGGTTAAAGCGGCACCCCTTAAATGCTAAGGAGACAGAGGGAAAACTGTCTCCAAGTCCGTTCTCCAGCATTCCCCACCCCTGGTGCCAGCCACTCTCCTAGGCCCATTCAATCCTGAAGGATGGGAGCTTATTGGCCGAGCCGGGAAAGCGAAGGTGGCCCACCAAACACTGGAACAGCTGCGGCAAACCAGCCGCCTGTCTCCGCCACCTACCCAAGATCTTCCTTCACCTCCCCCCAGCCAGAATCAGCAAATCAGGCTCCAGGTGAGTCCGGGAACCCTTTACTTCTAGGGCTCTGGAAAACTTTCTTCAATGTTGTTTTCAAATGTACGCTTGTTGTAAAATATAAAGCCATCCAAGATTTGTAAGTGTATTGGGGTGGGGTCTGTTTAATGTTCAGTGTAGAACTGGATTTAGGGGATACCCAAAAACTGAAATGCAATACCTTTAAACAAAATATGAAATGTATTTTTATTTATTTTAATTTTTTTTTGAATTGATTGATTGGCCTGGAGCATGTTAATAGAGTCAGAGAAAGGCTAAAAGAGGGATTTTCAAACTGATTTTAAGCATGTAGCATCTCTGGGTGTGTGTTTTCTGTTTTTTATAACAGGAAGGCAAACGAGAGCTGAAACCAATGGCACATTCTTCAAGGTAAGTAAAAAAGCTACAAAGATCATGTAGGAATGTCCTTTTATACTCCATAGAAAAAGCAAGATTTAAAAATGGGGAAACAAAGGGCAAAATGGAGAAAAGTAATTGTATTAACATTTGTTTGAGATTACAAAATGCTATTGGGGTTATAAATTACATCTGGAGAAGCAGTATGGTGTAATGGTTGGCATGTCAAGTTAGGAACAGGGAGAGCTGAGTCCAAATTAGGGCTGTTGAAAAAAAAACTCGGTAAAATTCGGATTTGGCAAAATTCGGCCCGTTTTTATTCGGGAAATGCCGAAGTCCGAACTCCCTCACTTCGGGTCCATGCAATTCGGCATGAGATCCGGAGTTTGGGGGAAAATTCGGCCGAATAAAGCCATTAAAAACACAATTGTGCCTTTCCACGGCTCCAGGGGGGCATTTTTGGGGGTAGAGGTCCCAAACTTTCAGCGTAGCTTGAGGGGACCTTTCTTGCAATAACCCCCAAGTTTTGTGAAGATTGGGTCAGGGAGGGCTGAGATATGGGCCCCGAAAGGGATCCCCCCTCCTTAATGTGCATCTCTGACAATGGGGGTTTGCAATTAGCAGAGCTTGCCGCGCACTCCTGAAGCTCCCAGCCCCGACAAACAGCTGAGCTGGGGAAAACAAGGGCGGGGCAGGTGCGAAGAAGTTTGCAAACCATGCAGAGCAACACGTGACGCCTGGGAGTTTGCAAACCATGGAAAGGGACAGAAGCATGCTAGCTATGCATAAGGAGCAGGAGGGGGTGGAATTTCCTCTTTTGCATTGGACTCGGGACCAGGAAAATGCATTCTTTAAGTCACAATTTGAAAAACAGTTTTGAGCAAGCATCAAAATAGACCTAACTGATCTTATGAATGAGGGAAAACCTGAGGACACACAACTGAAGCCCCCCCCTCAAATCAGGGAGAGAGAGACTTGAGGGGGCTTCCCCCCCACCCACAGAAACTGCTCCCTCCCCACACACACACAGACTCTGCTTCCCCCCCACACAGAGAGAGAAAAATTATAGAGAAAAGCCCCAAAATGAGTCTTACTGTGGATGTCTTCTGTTCCATCTTCTTCGCACCTGTCCCGCCCTTGCTTCCCGCAGCTCAGCTGTTTGTCAGGGCTGGGAGCTTTGGGTGATGCACATTAAGGGTGGGGGGACCCCTTCCCGGCCCCATATTTCGCCCCCCGATCCAATCTTTACAAAACTTGGGGGTTCTTGCAAGAAGGGTCCTCTGAAGCTATGCTGAAAGTTTGGGGGCTCTACCCCCAAAAATGTGCCCCCTGCAGCCACGGAATGACTTGAATGTGCACACGCTCCCCCCCCCCCAAGGGGGATCTCTCTCACACAAACAGATACTCTCTCTTTCTCTCCCTGGCCGCGCAGCAGCTGGGCTCAATCGCGACTGATTGGCCAGAAGAAGACCCAGCTTGGCCACCGATTGGCCGCGGGAGAATGCTGCTTACTAACTGACGGTTATGCTGCTGCGCCGAACCCCGAATTTGCTGAATTTATTCGCCAAACACCACGAACTCGCTGAATTCGGCTCCCCATTTTCCCGCCTTTTTTGAGTTCGGTTCCATCTGAACTAAAAACTGCCAAATCAGGGGAAATTCAGCTGTTTTTCAGTTCGGGATGAACTGAATCGACAGCCCTAGTCCAAATCCCTACTCAGTTATGATGTTCGCTGGATGACCTTGGGCTAGTCTTTTTCAGCCATTCAGTTTTGATGCACCAATCAGGAGCATGGGCTACCTCTTATAGTCCTTCTGCTATTTTTAGTTGCCAATTTGCATGAATAGAGCAACACATGTATTTTTCATACATGTACAATTTTTGTACATGTGAAAACATACCTTCAAAATCCAGTGTTTCTTTCTGATCTTTGCAAGTACATTTGTTGCCCTATTTATACAATATGGTGACTATACATATTGGGAGGATTGTGGGTAATGCATGCCCCCATTGAAAGTGGCTCATGCATGAAAATCAGACCTCTCAAAAGAGCTTCTCCCAGCTTAATTTACCCCTCAGAGTTGTGAGGATAAAATGGAGGAGTGGGAAATTTTATATTTCACCCTCAGCTCCTTGGATGAAAGGCAGATTATGAATATAATGTAATAATAATCATATTTTGATTTACTTGCTAAAATTCAGGTGTCTGAGGCATGAACAAAATGTCAGTGATCTAAGCATAGAAGGAAAACAACAAATGGTCATGCTATATAATGCATGTTTACTCAGAATTAAGTCTTTTTATACTCAGCAGGCCCTGACAAGGATGGCCCACGCTATCCTGATCTCATCTAGATCTCAGAAGTTAAGCAGGGTTGGCCCTGGTTTGTACTTGGATAGGAGACCATCAAGGAATACCAGGGTCATGATGCAGAGGCAGGCACTGGCAAACCACCTCTGTTAGTCTCTTGCCTTGAAAACCCTACAGCTGTGACTTGACAGCACTTTATTCACATGCATACTCAGCCGGATTTATTTCATTTCAACCCAAATAGGGTCTCCACAGTGGCAAACATCAAAACATGAAAACCTTTGAACATTAAACCCGCATTTAAAAAACACATAAAATAATTCAATAAAAATATATAATCACATATACACAACACCAAAACCAGAGAGGAGGGCCAATAATACTTATTGGAGGTAGGCCAACCCAAACAAAAAAGTTTTCACCCATTGGCAGAAGACAACAATAGAGGGAAACACAACTCTTCCTGGGGAGGGAGTTCCAAAGTTTTGGTGCTGCAACCAAGAAAGCCCTTTCTCAGGTTGCCACCTGTCTAGCCTCAGATGATGGAGGCAACCAGTTCAAGGCACCAAAGATGGCTGGAGTGGATGGGTAAATTCATATGGGAGAAGGCAGTCCTTAAGGTATGCTGTCCTGAAGCCTTATAGGGCTTTAAAGGGTAATACCAGTGACTTTAATTGAGCCCAGCAGCAAAGTGGGAACCAGTATAGATGGAACAAGACTGGAGTGATATGGTCCCTTTGACCCATTCCAGTCAACATTCTGGCCTCAGCATTCTGTACCAACTGTAGCTTCTGGACAGTTTTCAAGGGCAGCCCCTCTTAAAGTGCATTGTGGTAATGTAATTGAGATGCTACCAGGGAGCATACTAATCGAGCATGCTAATCGAGATGCCACTACAGTGGCAAGATCATTCCTGCCCAGGAAGGCCCACCAGCTGAAGCTGGTGAAAAGCACTTCTGGCCAGCACTGCCACCTGTTTATGCAACAGGAAGCCTAGGTCCAGCAGCACCCCCAAACTACGAACCAGTCCTTGTGGGGTGGGGGGGGAGTGCAATACCATTTAGAAAGGGGGACATCCCATTTCCTGGGTCAAACCTTCCCCCCACCAATAGCACACACATTTTATTGGGATTAAGTTTCAGGCTTACACCAATTAAACAGTGCATAGAATCCTGCCTAAACATTGCAAATATAGACAGAAGATTAACAGTTCCATAGAAGCACTAGTAAGTAGAGCTGTTGAAATAAAAACAAAAAAAATCGGTTTAATTCGGTTTTGGGTTTAAATGGCCTTTTTTTATTCAGGAAAACCCAAATGCCAAATGCCCCTATACCGGTATAGATGGGAATTCAGCTTTAAATTCGGGATTCCCAAATAATTTGGCCATTTAAACACATTAAATGCATTTTGCAGCTTTTCGCGGCTCCTGAGGGGGCATTTTTGCAGGTAGAGGTCCCAAATTTTCAGGGTAGCTAGAAGGGACTCTCCAAGAACCCCCAAGTTTGGTAAAGATTGGGTCCGGGGTTCCAGAGTTATGGGATCTGGAAGGGGTCGCCCCATCCTCTTCCATTCAAATGCATTGGCAAAGTGGCTGTGTTCGAACTCTTTAATGTGATGTTTGCACTGTATCTGAATGGAGAAGCCGAGCTTTAAACCGTGGGTAAGTTCACCCCACACCTCCATAGAGACAAAGTGTATCACATTGCAGCTCTATGAAGGCACGGGGCAAACTTTCCCACCCACCGTTTAAAGCCCAGCTTTTCCATTCAGATACTTTGGAAATATCATCTTAAAGAGTCTGCCAATGCATTTGAATGGAGGAGGATGGAGCAACACCTTCCAGACCCCATAACTCTGGACCCCTGACCCAATCTTTACCAAACTCAGGGGTTCTTGCAAGGAGAGTCCCTTCTAGTTACCCTGAAAATTTGGGACCTCTGCCTAAAAAAATGCAGGAGCTGTGGAAAGCTATATATTTGGGAATGGCAAATTTGGCTTTGCCAACCTCCCGGATTTTGTGGATTCAGTAAAACCGAACCAAAAATTTACCGAATTTGCATTTATTCGGTATTTTTCCGGTTCGGTTTTTACCGAATCAACAGCCCTACTAGTAAGTCACTGCATAAGGGGTGCATTCTGTAGAGAAGCTGGATCACCTGATATGCAAGAGGAATATTTATACATAGTTATGTAGATGTGTACAGGTGGTGTTTGGAAATTTATTATTAGCACTATTCCTGTCAATGCAGTTTATATATGCCACTAGGGTTACTAAACTGATGGCAAAGAAACAGCTACACTTTGCACACTGGCGATGGGTCCTTTCAACTGAATTTCCAGCACTGTTTTCAAAGACTAAATGTTACCGATGTAGAAGGTTGTCAGTGCTCCATAGAACAAAAAAGGATTATGGGAAGATGCAACTGTCACCCAGCCAACCACACTTATGGCAAATAAGGGCCAATTGAAGTACTTCTTACAGTTCTCATCCTGCAAACGAATTGTGATTCTCAATTGGCATCTGAGATGATTTTTGATGGAATCAAAATATGTTTCTATACTTCAATGACAGAAAAAGTCATTAACTGAATGCAGCCTACCAGAAACCATGCTGTAACTCTGCACCTCAGCAACAAAGGGAAGCAGCTAATTGCCTATCAGCATTTCAGAAAGGATGCGTTCAAGATCATACCCAAAGATCATGGTCTGAGGATTTTGCCTGCTACCTTTCTATCTTTTTTTTTAATTTTGTAACATCAAGCCTCACAAAGAGCTTTGGTGAGCTCAGAAACTTGCAGAGTTTTGTGATAATTTGGTTGGTCCAATTGAAAGCTATTGTTCTTGTTTGTGGATGCTGTGTGGATCAACATGTCTGTACAGCTTTTTCCTGATTTATATGATCTTTTTACATTCATTTAAATGATTCTGGACTTCTCTGAGTATGTGCTTGTTTTGCAGCTCCAGCACTGGAAAACACTTCTTTTGTACATGGCAAAAGCCACTTCAAGATAACTCCCCTTCCCTTCCCTTCTGCTTTTCCATTCTTGAACCCTCCCCCCTTCAGAAACCTGGCTTCTTGATGGTTTAAAGGATTCAAAAAATCTTTGAAATTTCGTTGTATTTCTGCTAGATCATAAAGAGGTGCTCTGGTGGGTCAGACAAGCGGCCCCTCTATTCCAGCATCCTGTTTTATAGTGGCCAACTGATGTCCTGGAAGGCCACTGTGACAATCCTTTTCTCACACAGAATGCCTACCACCCTCCACACCCTCTGTCCCATAGGTTCAGGGTTACTTGTAGATCAAGCAATCACAGTTCGCCACTTGTCTTGGACCACCAGACAGGGTAGTCCACCATTTCTTTCTTTCTTTCTTTCTTTCTTTCTTTCTTTCTTTCTTTCTTTCTTTCTTTCTTTCTTTCTCTCTCGGATTTGGGGGCAATAAATACACTGGTAGGTGAAGGAAAAGCAATGCTTTATTTACAAAACAAAGCATTCAGCAGGCACACTAAATTATATTTATACCTTACAAGAGCTCATCTCCCCTTCAGCTGCTAGGAGCTCTGAGTACAGCAGCGAGAGAGACCCCGGGTCGTCAGTCCATTTACCCAGCATCCGGATCCTGATCTGTGTTGAAGCTCCCCCTTCCAGGTTTTCGACCTTTGGTTTTTATCACTCAGGCCAGATACCTTAATAGGTTGATTCAGTGCACCTGGCTCACAACCCTTCATTCCTGATCATGCATATCACCTAACTCTTGAGCTAACGTCATGGTAAACAACTTAGAAGCCTAATCAATCTAAGATTACACCTGGTACACAGTGCTCCCGTCTCGTAAGGAGGAAAGAAAACAAACTATGCTTAATATTTCAGCATTCTTTACAGACGGGTAAGGGGAAATGAGACATGTCAAACTGAACTCCTCGCAATACAATAATCTTTCACATGTTTCCAATACAGGTGCTGCATCTGAATATTCAGTCACTTCAGTCACAATGGCTGGTAGCCACTAATGGACTTATGTTCCGTGTATCTGTCAAACCCCCTTTTAAAGCCATCCATGCTTGAGCTATCACTATACCCACAATGAATTCCACAATTAAATAACTCACTGTGTACAAAAGTGTTTCCATTTATCTGTCCTGAACCTATTGCCCATCAGCTTCATTGGGTGCTTTGCCTGTTGTTTTCCTGTTATATCATCAGACTGTACCACATATCAGCATGGTTCAGGGAAGGAAAACTTAGGCTTGTAGGCATTTGTAGACATGAGCAAAGCCACAATTTCATATGAAACACTTTCTACTGAGTCAGAATGCTGGTCCATTCTAGTCCAATGCTACTCTACTGTAGCAGTTCTTATGAACCTGAGAACTAGAAGAGATGCTGGAAGATCTGTCATTCTCCAAGCATTTCACAAACATCAATAAACTTGGCAACCAAGTTCACATCAAATCTGCATATCAAGGTGGTGTTCAGTTCTTTTCTTCATGCAGTTCTGCTGATCAAAATCAAGCCACTACATACTCATTCACACAAATGCACATGTGTTAATAAGCCTCAGTGGTTAGTTTCCGTCGGTAAAACCACCTGTTCAACAGGCAAGTTAAATACTATCTTCTCCCCTCCTCCTGACAACTATTATCACCTGTATATGCTTATGACTTTGTTAATGAGCAATAAATGACTACTACTACTATTATCACTTTAAAAATGCTGGGAGGATCTGTCCCAGTACTTCCTCTGCCTAGACCTCCATATCAGGCTGGAATCTTTCCCAGCCATCTTCTTACAATCCTTCTTTTACCTAGAAAAGGCAATAATCTGAGCAGGTTTCCACATGCAAAGCACATGCACTACCACCAATCTATGGTCATTCCCACACTTTCAGGCTACTGGGAGTTTTAAATGAGTGCCTTGCAGAAGGTATTGTACCAGTGGACTTTCTGACATCAATTGATCACCTCCCATTAACATCTGTTGAAGAGATGTCAACATTCTGCTCAGTTTGGGATTTCCAGTTTGAGAGAGAGCAAGATTATGCAACAGACCCAAGTTTGAACTGTGTGCCTTCATTTGAAGGTCAGGTCAATACATAACATTACTTTGGGGCAGGGTGTGTGTGCCCTGGTTCCATGGACAGAACCACAATATTTGCCATTTTGTAAATATCCTCTTTAATTAATAAATTTGTAGAGAATGAAGATCCTGAGGCACAAGCTCTGATCTAACTTTCAAAAGCACATAGGTCATTACGGGACCTGCTATCACAGCTCCCCCCCACAGGCACCTCTCACGAATCTTCATTTGTTCTCTGAAAAGACCTTGTGTAGAGCCTAGATCCATATGTGCATTGGTGGTGAACTGTGAAATCTTTTAAATCACAGGGTGTCAGGCCCTGCTTACAGTTACATATATGCATGGGCTTTATTAGACCTATGGTATAATCCACAGAAGTCAGGAGGCATGACCTCCAGGCACAATCTTGCTCCCTTCTTTCCACACATTTACTGAATGTAAATAGGTCTTGTGAATGGCACTTCTTGCTGGCACTGGTACAGGTAGGTCAGAGGAGACATTGGGAGTCTGTCACATGCTTTTGCTTGAAAAAATGGGAAATTCAGGTTGTGTGTGTGTGTTAAGTGCCATCAAGTCGCTTCTGACTTTTGGTGACCCTATGAATTAATTACCTCCAAAACTTCCTATCGTTAACAGCCTTGCTCAGGTCTTGCAAACTGAGGGTCATGGTTCCCATGACTGAATCATTCTATCTCATCTTGGGACTTCCATTTTTCCTGCTACCTTTGACTTTTCCAAGCATTAATATCTTTTCCAGTGAGTCTTCTCACAATGTGACCAAAGTACGATAATCTCGTTTAGTCATTTTAGCTTCTAGGGAGAGCTCAGGCTTTATTAGATCTAGAACCCACTGATTTGTCTTTTTGGTGGTCCACTTTCCTCCAACATATTTCAGATGAATCAACTGTCTTCCTGTCAGCTTTCTTCATTGTCCAATTTTCACACCCATACATAGTAATGGGAAATACTATGGTATGAATTATCTTGATCACCAGCAACACATCCTTACACTTAAGAATCTCTTCTAGCTCCTTCACAGCTGCCCTTCCCAGTCTCAGTCTCCTTCTGATTTTTTGTTTGCAGTCTCTCTTTTGGTTGATGATTGAGCCAAGGAATAGAAAATCTTGAACAATTTCAATTTCTTCATTGTCACCCTTAAATTGTTTAATTCCCCAGTAGTCATTACTTTTGTCTTCTTGATGTTCAGCTATAATCATGCTTTGGCATTTTCTGCTTTAACTTTCAGCAGTAGTCATTTCAAGTCCTCACTATTTTCTGCCAGTAATGTGGTGTCACCTGCATATCTCAAATTGTTAATGTTCCTTTCACCAATTTTCAGTCCATCTTCATCTAAATCTTATCCAGCTTTCCTTATGATATGTTCTGCATATAGATTGAATAGATAGGGAGATAAAATACATCCTTGTCTGACACCTTTGCCAATTAGAAAATATTTTGTTTCTCCACAGCTACTGTGTTGAAACCTCTGTGGAGTACAAATGACAGAATGAAACCTCCCCTGAGCCAGTTCTTTGTCTCCTTAAACAATTAAAGGTTTATGCAAAATGAAATCATCTTTCTCAGTAGCTAGGATCTGTCCTGTAGCAACAAGACTTAACTAGAGATACAGATCATTCAATTCCCCTTCTTCTATTGCTGCCTCCATGGAATTCTTTCTTTCTTTCTTTCTTTCTTTCTTTCTTTCTTTCTTTCTTTCTTTCTTTCTTTCTTTCTTTCTGTCTTTCTTTCTTTCTTTCTTTCTTTCTTTCTTTCTTTCTTTCCCTTCCCTTCCCTTCCCTTCCCTTCCCTTCCCTTCGCAGTGACAGTCGAAAAATAAGGATGAAAGTAGCCCATACTAGACATTTCTCCTCATAGTAGGTTTATAGATTGTTAGTTTTTAACACTGACTTTAGCAGAGAAAATCATTACATACTCCAGTTTATCAATTTGACCATAACTCTTATTGCTTGGGTGCTACTGACTCATGAAACTCTCTAAGCCTCTTGTCCTGTAAAAGTCAAAGAAAAACTGCCCCAAAGAATTGCCTGACCAAGAAAACAAATTTCACTTTTAAAAAGCACAGTTTGCAGTAGCAGTGGATCACTCTCCACAGAAGTGGAGAGGTAATTAAAGGCTTTATATACTTGCAAAGTTATCCAGTGCATATGAGAGTGATAGGGTTGCCAACCTCCAGGTGGTTGCTGGAGATCTCCTGCTATTACAACTGATCTCCAGGTGACATAGATCAGTTCAAGTAGAGAAAATGGCTGCTTTGGAAGGTAGACTCCATGCCATTATACACCACTGAAGTCTCTCCCCAACCCTGCCCTATTCAGGCTCTACCCCCAAAACCTCCAAGTATTTCTAAATCTGGAGCTGGCAACCCTAGGGGGTGATGTTGCTTAGTAACTTTTCTCTTAGTTTCTGTTTTGCTTATCCCTTCCTTTGGTGCCTGCTGGATCTGCTGCAGGTCAGGAGAGAGGTCTGCACTGTACCTATGTAGATGTCTGTTCTCTGTGTCTGAAAGTTAAGTAAAGATTTTACTTGTTGAAAGAATCTTCAGCCTGGACTTATGTTTATTCGCAAAACTGCATCAGCAGGTGAAATCACAACAAACTCTGCTACTATCGTTGTGCATGGCTGGCCCAAACATTTTGGGCACCCTAAGCTAGCATGCCCAAGACACCTCATACACATACACACCACAACACAGGGAGGTGGACAGACCTTGCCCAATGTCCTTGGCCTCCCTGACACTGCAGCAGGAAGCCAGTACCAGCCTCTGGGCCCACCCCACAATCAGGTACTGTGGTGGAGGTAATGAGGAAGAAGGCCAGCCAGCCCACCTCTGCCCCACCCACTCCCAACAGAAAGAGGGGGAGAGGGAGCAACCATCCTGCTGCCCATACCCTGGGCATACCCTGATATTGCAGGCAGGTAACTGGGTGGGGGGAGACTGGTGGGGGTGACATGACTGGTTGGTGCCTTCTTCCATCACAGGCGCCCTAGGCAATGGATGAGCTGAATGGATGAGTTGAACCTGTCATTTTAGCACATATGTATGGTTACATCTCACCTACAGAGGCCCCAAGGGAGGAAATTTAACAGCTGAAATTAGGACACCTGAATTAACCTGTGGCCGATTGCCTGCGTCTAGTTAAGCCTTTTTCCCATTCATAGGAGAGACGTTCTTACTTGAATGCATACTCTGACAAAAAAATTAAATGGCCTAATCCAGCATGTATCTTTTAAATATTTATTGCAGCAAAGAAGAGAGCTTTTGTACAGCATGTGTAGGCAAGTAGGCTGGCAGGTATAAAAGTATTCATTATAGTCCACCCTTATGAGCCAGTGTGGTGTAGTGGTTAAGAGTGGTGGACTGTAATCTGCAGAACCGGGTTCGATTCCCCACTCCCCATCTTCAAGAAGGGGAAAAAGGAGGATCTGGGTAACTATCGACCAATCAGCTTGACTTCTATACCCGGAAGAGTTTTTGAACAAATCATCAAACAGTCAGTCCTTAAGCATTTAGAAAGGATGGATCTGATCACTAAGAGTTTCTCAAGAACAAGTAATGGGTTTCTCAAGAACAAGTAATGTCAGACTAATGTAGACATAGTTTACCTAGATTTCAGTAAGGCTTTTGATAAGGTTCCCCATAATATTCTCATAGACAAATTGGGAAAATATGGTTTAGATCCTATTACTGTTAGGTGGATCTGTAACTGGTTGACAGATTGCACCCAAAGAGTGCTAGTTAATGGTTCCTCATCCACTTGGAGAGAAGTGACTAGTGGAGTTCCTCAGGGATCAGTCCTGGGCCCTGTGTTGTTCAATATCTTTATAAATGATTTGGATGAAGGAATAGAGGGGATGCTTATTAAATTTGCAGATGATACTAAATTGGGAGGGGTAGCAAATACGGTAGAAGACAGAGCCAGGATACAGGATGATCTTGACAGGCTGGAGAATTGGGCTAAAACTAATAAAATACACTTCAACAAAGATAAATGTAAAGTTCTGCATTTAGGTAGGAAAAATCAAATGCACAATTATAGGGTGGGGGAGACTTGTCTCATCAGTAGTATGTGCAAAAAGGATCTTGGGGTCTTAGTAGACCAAACACTGAACATGAGTCAGCAGTGTGATGCAGTAGCTAAAAAGGCAAATGCGATCTTGAGCTGTATCAACAGAAGTACAGTGTCCACATCACACAAAGTGATGGTATCACTTTACTCTGCTCTGGTTAGACCTCACCTAGAGTATTGTGTTCAGTTTTGGGCACCACAATTTAAGAAAGATGTAGACAAGCTGGAAGGTGTCCAAAGGAGGGCAATAAAAATGGTGAGGGGTGTGGAGACCAAGTCCTATGAGGAAAGGTTGAAGGAGCTGGATATGTTTAGCTGGATACCCAAGGTTGGGTGAAAAGAAAATATATGTAAGTCTTTGTATAAATACTGAAAGTATAATTTATTAGAAGCGCTACATAAAAGTTAAAATTATTTAAAAGCATTAAAATAGCACAATGGCATTTCCTGAGGTTGATAACTGTAACCACATACCAAACGCATTTCGGCCTATGGGGCCTTCATCAGTGGTTAATTAAAACCCTTTGTTAAACCTGCACACATTTACAGAAATACATTAATGAATACCAATATAAACAGTCCAAACCCAACCAGGCGTGTGTATATGTTGTAAATTCTATACCCAATTACTCAAACATCTGGTATAATAGGTTCTTGTTGTAATACTGGTTAGTATAAGTTTCTCAAATACTCTATGTGCAGGTATCAACCTAGTAAAACAGTCAGCCTTTTTAGGTTGGATTTTATTCCCCTCCTTTTTTTTTTCTTCCACTGCTGGATATGTTTATCCTGAAGAGGAGAAGACTGAAAGGGGATATGAGAACCATCTTCAAGTTGTTGAAGGCTGTCATATGGAGGATGGTGCCGAGCTGTTTTCTGTTGCTCCGGAAGGTTGGACCAGAGCCAACGGGTTGAAATTAAATCAAAAGAGTTCCCATTTAGAATTTAGGAAGAATTTTCTAACAGTTAGAGCAGTTCCTCAGTGGAACAGGCTTCCTCAGGAGGTGGTAAGTTCTCCTTCCCTGGAGGTTTTTAAGAAGTGGCTAGATGGCCATCTGTCAGCAATGCTGATTATATGACCTGAGGAAGATCATGAGAGGGAGGACACCTTGGCCATCTTCTGGGCATGAAGTATGCCCACAAGGGTGTGTGAGGGGGAGGAAGTTCGGAATTTCCTGCATTGTGCAGGGGGTTGGACTAGATGACCCTGGTGGTCCCTTCCAACTCTATGATTCTATGATTCCTCCACATGAAGCCTGCTGGGTGTCATTGGGCCAGTCACAGTTCTTTCAGAACTCTCTCAGCCCACGTGGAAGCAGGCACTGGCAAACCATCTCTGAATGACTCTTGCCTTGAAAACCCTACGGGGTCGTCATAAGTCAACTGTGACTTGACAACACGTTCCACCACCATAGTCCACCCTTATGTAGGTAAGGATAAGAGCAAAACATTCCCATAGAGCAACATCATCGTGTATTATTTTGAGTCCAGTTCTTCAACCAAGGACATAGTTCCAAGTAGAAGAATAGAAAACCTAGGCTCACTTCCAGACTCAGATAACACATCTCCATTGCTAGCAAGGATTTGCTGAATAACAAATATGCAGTCAAGGTCACAAGCAAAGAGAATCTATCAAACATATTGATGGAAATTTTTTGTAGTGGCCTGATAGAGGCCTATCTGTGACAACACTCCAGCCTGCATTCAGGTGTTCAGCAAAATCTGATTGCACTGGATTCCCATCCCTTTAAGAAATGAATGCCTTCAGTGGCCATTACTTAGGATTGCCAGCTCCAGGTTGGGAAATACCTGGAGATTTTTGGGGCGGAGCCTGAGGAAGCAGGATATGGGGAGGGGAGGGACTTCAATGTCATAGAGTCCAATTGCCAAAGCAGCCATTTTCTCCAGGTGAACTGATCTCTATCGGCTGGAGATCAGTTGTAATGGCAGGAGATCTCCAGCTACTACCTGGAGGTTGGCAACCCTACCATTACTAGGCAGTGACAACAGCATTGCCAGCCTTCAGGCTTTGGTTTCTGTCTGTTAAAAGCAGAGGGAGGAGGCAGGCTCCTTTCTAGGACTGTTTTGGCCTTTGAGGGAGGATTCTTTGGGTTCAGGCCCAGCAGCAACCACCAGGTTACTTGCAACCACACAACATACATGACTTGCTCACCCCTGGCTGCTTGCTGTAGGTTCAACAGCAGCCACCCCATGATAGCCAATGTGTTCTAGTGATTATAGTTTCAGACCAGGATCTGGAAGACCCAGGTTCAAATTCCCATTCTGTTGTGGAATCTCACTGGGTGACTATAGGTTAATTACCAATTTTCAGCCTAGCACATCACAGGGTTGTTGTGAGGATAAAACAGAAGAGAGGAGATTGCTGTAAGCTACTTTGGATCACCATTGTGGAGAAACATGGAGTATAAATGAAATAAATAAATATAGCAAATGATACGTATAGCTGAAGATGGATGGCAGATAAAAGGTAGGTTAGCTTGTGGGTGGGAAGGAGAGGAGGAAACAAGAAAAGAAGAGAAGATATGGGGGCTTCCAGGAGGAGGAGGAGAAAGATGGCCCTCCTGTAAGTCCCCACTTGTCTTTAACCTTTTTGCTACCAGTAACTTAATGTTGACCTCTCAGTGGAACTTACTGAGTTCATCTGAGAGACAGTGGGTAGGTCCCTGGTCACCTTTTTGCTGCTCAGACTTGAATTATAAAATTGTAATTAAAATTACAGTAATGTTGTTTCTGACTCAAATTTGAAGAACTGACATTTTTTACTGAAAAATCCACCAGAAGGGAAAATTAATAGCTTAGATCAGAGGTTCCCAAACTGTGTTCCATGAAGAGATTGGAAAGCAAAATACTACTGACATTCAGTTTAGTATATAGGTGCTAGGTGAAAATTAGTGCTCCATGATGAATTTCTGCCTGAAAAGTGCTCCATGACTCAAAAGGTTTGGGAAACTCTGGCTTAGATGAAGACCTATAGCTTTGTTCTTTTCTGAAAAGCTTCTATAAAGGCTTGTTCACTCTTGCAATTGACCCTCCTGCCCCTTCTGCTAGTTCTTTAACTGAATGTTGAACAATGCTACTCAGGAGTAAATGGCACAGTATTTTTTGATACACGTGAACACATGAAGCTGCCTTCTACTGAATCAGACCCTTGGTCCATCAAAGTCAGTATTGTCTACTCAGACTGGCAGCAGCTCTCCAGGGTCTCAGGCAGAGGTCTTTCACATCACCTACTTGCATAGTCCCTTTAACTGGAGATGCCGGGGATTGAACCTGGGACCTTCTGCATGCCAAGCAGATGCTCTACCACTGAGCCACAGCCCCTCAGATACCATTAATGATACCCCTCAGATACCATTAATGATACCCCTCAGATACCATTAATGATACCCCTCAGATACCATTAATGATACCCCTCAGATACCATTAATGATGTGTTTCTATACCGTTAACGATGTGTCAAGGGTAACAGAGGTAGACTTAGAAGAGGTGTCCCATCTGTCTTGTATAGATCACCATCTTGTTCTTCCTTCAGCTGGCTTGCTAGTTAAAGGGGAAAGAGTTTTCACGGGCTCTCAAAGCACAATTTGCAGTTGCTGAGATGGTATGAATGGAATTGTTCCACCAGCTATTGTTTCCATTTAAATGTGATTTCTACATGGATTTTATAATCATTCTGGGCACCGATTAGTGAGTACTCATGCAATCACTGGTGACCAGTGATGTGTTTTTCCTGCCATATGATGTCGTTATGACACCTTTAATATTTTCTTGCATTTTCCAGATTGATAGGCTGAAAACTCTCTATGGCAACATTGCAAGAAACCTCAGAATGGCTATTCACTACAGCATTGTTCACTACATGGTAAACTTAAAAATGTCTGAGAATGTGCACTCAGTTTCTTCCATGCTGGAACGCATATTCATATCTTTTAAAAAAATGAATAGGCAAACAGGCAATTAGGTTAATTTGTTGCACTACATTTATTATTGCCTGTCCCTGATGCAAAGTCACCTGCCTCCCCATCCATCATGAGGACACTGCTGCCATCACTGAGCTAGCCCTATTTTTGTGCTAACATTTCCCTACAGACTAGAAGCAACTGTAGGACTAATACACAGGCCAGCAAATAACCAGCAATGGAACATAAAAATAATCTGATGCCTTTTATGAGTTGTTTCCGTCACTGTCAAGCCCCGAGTACTTCAGGGCTTTGTTTTCATTATGAATGTATTTTCTGACCTTTAGAAGTCACCTCACTCTCCCCTTGCATTTTCCCTGCGTTTTGTGGATGCTGTTTAACCCTGAGTTTAATGTCTGCCTCGATCCCAAATTGAAAGTTGGCCATGTGCATACTTGTCTATTTGGGGTTTTTCCCCCACAACCATTCTTACTGCTCCCTCCTACTTGTCTTTCCCCTCACCCAACCCCTCCCCTCAAAGCTGGAATACTATGAGGCTGCTTACTGGTCAGTTTCACAGCGAGTGTTAATCAGTTTCACACCTCAGCCTGATCAAACAGATTTGTTTGTTGTTGTTGTTTTTTGTGTCTAGCAAGAATGCTGAAATGATCACAAACGACCCATGAGGCTGTTTATTTGGTCAGTTTCACAGCGAGTACTGTTCAGTTTCGCAGCTTTGGGCAGTGATTTGAGAATTCTACTACAAATACTGTGCATTGAGAGAGCAGCATATCCAATGGAAACAACCCATGCATAAAAGGCTCTTTTTAGTCAGATCAATAGGATGCTGTTTCCCACAATGGTCAGTAGATGTCCTACAACACCTACAAGTTGGGTACTACAGAGATCAAATGTTCTCCCTATTGTTCCCCCCCCAAAATATATATATATATATATATATATATATATATATACAGGTATATTGCATCTGAACTTGGAGGTTTCACTAAGCCATCATGGCTAATGGCTAGCAGTAGACCTATCCTCTATGTATTCGCCTATTTTTTAAAAACACCGTCTCAGCTTATGGGCAGTATATCTCATGGCAGTGAGTTCCATAAGTTAATTATGTGTTGGAAGAAGTGCTTCCTTTGTTCTGAATCTATTGCCTAACAGCTTCATTGGATGAGACTGCTTTCTAGTATTATGAGAGAGGGAGAGAAAAAAAGTTATCTGTTTTTTTCCACAGTAGCTTTAATCCTAGCCCTATCCACTGGCTGTAAATGAAAAACACAAAGCTTTCAATGCAAAGAAAAAGCTAGGACAGGCAGCAAAGCCCAACAATCTTCCCAGACTTATTGACTACCAGAGTCCTGCAGTGATACCCTGTATGTTTTCACTGCAGGAGCCCTATTCATGATTAAAGCACCAGAGTTCCTTTGTAACTGCAGATTATATATTACAGTATGTGACAGGGGAACAAGGAGAGGAAGTCAGCTTGTTCCTATCTTTGAGTTGTACAGGGCTTGACTCAAAGCAACATTTGCCAGCATATGGATGCCTTCCCTTCAGCATCATTTAAATGTAATGGAGACTGGCAAGGAGACCAGAGAAAGGGACCCCAGAGACGTCAAAATACACTGTGAATCTAAATGCCGCTCTTTCTTCTGATATGTTAATCATCCTCAAGTGCAATGCAGCAGTTTCTGCTGCTAAATCCTAGCAGTGATCCTTTAAATTCTCTCTCTCTCTCTGTCTCGCTCTCTCTTTTTAAAGCAGAACTGTCTCTAGCTGTGTATAATACACTACACTACAAGGAGCTTTGACCACTACTTTAAAAGGAAGGGTTGTCTCCTCTACTTTAAAGAGAAGGGACGTCTCCTCTCCATGAAGGGATAATTTTCCATTCCAACATGGAACTCTCACGGTTTGTTTGAAGGCCCACACTGTTACTGAGCTGTTATTTTTCATTAAGGCCCTTGGTAGGATTACCAACCTCCAGGTGGTAGCTGGAGATCTCCTGGTATTACAACTGATCTCCAGGCAATGGTTTACAACCAGAAGCGCCACATCGCAATGGGGGTTGAGTGGTAAAGTGGCCTGTCGCAATGCGGTACTTCCAGGTGTAAACTGGAAATGATGTAATTGCATCAGTGGAGCTGCGCTCACACATGATCCCTACTCCTGAGCCAGCTGATGAATTGGCAGGCAATTGCCTGCCAATTCAAGTGACCTATTAACAAGAGGTGTACTGATAGAAGGTAGTGGAAGTTCAAAGGAAAAATTCTCAGTACACAGCCACTGCACACTCAATGTATACAATTTTAACAATATATTTGTTTACTTAACAATATATAACCATCAACGTATACAGATGAACGTAGTAGTTACAATTCTGTGTGGATATGGAACTTGTCTAGCAAGATGTTAAGTTACAAAATTATGCTTTAACAGTAGTTCATCATACAATAGCTACTGGAATCCCCCAGGAAAGTTTCTGTGCGTTCGGCAGTAATAAAGATTGCAATGAAAGATGTTTAGGATTGCAATAGAAGATGATCTCAGTGCCGCGGTCTGCTGGTCTGTGCTGATTGAGAGCATACAGTTCTGGGTCAGCTGGTCGCTGCTGACCAATCAGATTGCTAGAATCTCGTTACTGCTGGAAAAGCTAGCATAACTGCTTGCCAATGATGCTGTGCATTGCCATGTGTTATCAATACACAGAATATACAGAAAAATACACATATAACAAGATTCCGGTTGCTTTCTTGTTTCGCGTATAGCATATAGTAAGCAATATTCCAGGGTGCAATCTACTACCTAAAATAGGTCTAAAAAAACACAAGCCATTAGAGACAAACTCATTAGATCAGATTATAGACCTGTAAGACATCCACAACATATAGTTAGGGGACACTTCTCATGTGGACGTTGTGTCCAGTGTCATTTATCCTTACCTGTAAAAGAATTTGTATGCCAGCAAACAGGCTTTAGGTTTGTGCTGAAATCATTTACTAATTGTGATTCTAAGGGAATTATTTACATCGTTAAATGTGTTTGTAATTTAATTTATGTGGGCAAGACCTTGAGATCTTGAAAATATCGTATAGGAAAACACCGCTCAAGAATACACAATCAAGTATTAGAAGCACCAATAGTCTCACATTTCTTAGAAAAAGGCCATAGAGACATTGATTTGCAGTTCTTTGCCATTTGGCAAATACATAAAGGCCCTTATATCAATAAAGAGAGAATATTATGCCAACAGGAGGCAAGGTTCATCCATTTGTTTAATTCTATTCATCATTATGGATTGAACTCGGCCCTAGATTTATCCAGCTACTTATGAATCATAACTAAACATCTACCCCTTATTGGTTCTTGTAGATTATCCGGGCTGTGTGGTCTTGGTATTTTCTTTCCTGATGTTTCGCCAGCAGCTGTGGCAGGCATCTTCAGAGGAGTAACACTGAAGGACAGTGTCTCTCAGTGTCAAGTGTGTAGGAAGAGTAATATATAGTCAGAAAGGGGTTGGGTTGAGCTGAATCATTGTCCTGCAAAAAGTATCAAAGGTAATGTGCTAATCATTGTCCTGTAAGTATCAAGATAATGTGCTAATGAGGGTGTGGTATGTTAATATGGAACCATTGTATCCTGAAGTGATCTGTTAATGTGAGAAATCCAAGGCTAATCTGCATGGCTATTGTGGACTGTAGTCTTTGTTAGTCTGGAGGTTTTCAGGACAGGAAGCCAAGCCTTATTCATTCTTAAACTCTCTTCTTTTCTGTTAAAGTTGTGCTGATGTTTATGAATTTCAGTGGCTTCTCTGTGCAATCTGACAAAATAGTTGGTAGAATTGTCCAGTCTTTCAGTGTCTTGGAATAAGACCCTGTGTCCTGTTTGTGTCAGTCCATGTTCAGCCACTGCTGATTTCTCAGGTTGGCCCAGTCTGCAGTATCTTTCATGTTCTTTTATTCTTGTTTGTGTGCTGAGTTTTGTGGTCCCAATGTAAACTTGTCCACAACTGCAGGGTATACGATATACTCCTGCAGAGGTGAGGGGGTCTCTTTTGCAGCAAAAGAGACCCCCTCACCTCTGCAGGAGTATATCGTATACCCTGCAGTTGTGGACAAGATGATTACATCAGAAATAATACAAGCAACATAATACACCTTAGGAATCATGTCAGCTCCCACTGACATAAATTATCACTAAAATAAAAATAAAAATAAATGAGTAAGAAATTAGTAGGATACGAATGTATATGAGTTTAGGAAGGATTATTATCCCACAGCAGTATATTTCATTGAAAACACCTGTTATTCAGGATTTAAAGGTAGACCTTAGGTCCTCATAAACAAAAGACTAGGAGTCATTATGAGCTGCAAAATTGCAGCCAGGTAAGAGAAAATTATTTTATAACTTTGGGGTGGGGGATAATGCACGCATGTTTAGAATAGCACTCTTTATTATTATATATGTTAATTCTAGAAACAATTACACAGTCTGATGAAGCGAACCTCAATGCAAAACAAGAAAGCAACCGGAATCTTGTTATATGTGTATTTTTCTGTGTATTCTGTGTATTGATAACACATGGCAATGCACAGCATCATTGGCAAACAGTTATGCTAGCTTTTCCAGCAGTAACGAGATTCTAGAAATCTGATTGGTCAGCAGTGACCAGCTGACCCGGAACTGTATGCACTCAATCAGCACAGACCAGCATTGAGAGCATCTTCTATTGCAATCCTAAACATCTTTCATTGCAATCTTTATTACTGCGGGATGCATAGACACTTTCCTGGGGGATTCCAGTAGTTATTGTATGTTGAGCTACTGTTAAAGCATAATTTTGTAACTTAACATCTCGCTAGACAAGTTCCATATCCACGCAGAATTGTAACTACTAAATTCAAGTGACCTGGAAACCCTAATTAGAAACTAGGAACTGGTTTTATAAGTATATGGTTTGTTATATTGTATGCTTGTCAATGATGTTAGCCATCCTGAGCCTGGCCTTGGCTGGGGATAGAGGGCAGGTTATAAATCAATAAATCTATCAATCATTCAATTTCCATAAGAACATAGCAGTCTGTACCCACTGAGTTTCAAACCCACTATGGAAGATGAGCTCATACTCTTCCATGAGAGTTTTGACTTTAGTTTGAAAAATAGCATTGACACTAATTAGGCAAAGATGCTGATAATGTATGCTCCTTGACTGACAGGCATAGTACAGGGGAGCAGTGGCATACACTGCTCATTAACATCCCCATCACCCAAGAGCTATGCCATCCATTAACAAGTAATTATTTAGGTAAAGTGCCTTCAGAAAAGTTTAGCTTGAGGACCATATCATCATTTATGAAAGAAGTAAACTTTTCATCCCTGGAAGTCAGACATAATTTATCAGATGAGCAATTTATCCTTTAATCTGAATTCTAACCAGTACTTCCATTACTTCCTTTACTCCTTTTATAATTTATGTGCTCCAAACTGAAAATTCATAAAGACCAGGAATTCTGTTTTAACTTTCACATTGTGCCTCTCACACTGTCATGCAGAGATGATCAAACATTCCACAGATTTCAAGTTCTAAATTTTGATGAGTCTTCAGCCCTAACTCCAAGAAGGAAGTTTTACAGCATCACATCTTGTGTGCATGTGTGTGTGTGTTTATTCCTTAAAAAAACATTTTTGACATACAAAGCATGATCATCATTGTAAGGACTAAACTATATTGTATAACAGAAAATGAAACAGTAAAAAGAGCTGGAGCCAATCCATTTGCAATGCAGAGTACACAATATGTTCTCTTTTGTCATAAGTCCAGTCCCTGCTCTTCTGGGAGTGAGGACTGTCCTTGCCACACCCTCCTCCTCCAAATAAGGAAGACACCAGGGTGGAGGGGTGGTCAAAGACAGAATTTAAGCTCCAGCAACCAATCGGATTTCTTATCAGCAGCCTTTAAAAGGACCATCCTGCTGCCATAACTGGCATTTGCCCTTTGGAGCTTCTCGCCCTCCTATCCCTTTTGTTGGCAATGCAGGATTAGCTGGTTGCTTCAGGGCCAACTAGGCATGAGGGAGGGGGCTTTTCAAATTGGCTTGGAGAAGAATTAATTTTATTTGCCTTATTATTGGCATTCAGGGGATTAGATTTAAATAGGCTTAGTTGTTAAGGTTGGTTAGGCTGTAACTGTATGGGCAGGAATAGTGCAGGCAAATGCTTCAAGTAAAACACCTTGAGACATTTCATGGTGGGTGGAGGCTTCTGAAACCAGCTCCTTATGGGTTTCCAGTCTGGAGAAGGGGGGTAGGATTGCCAGGTCCCCTTTTGTCACAGGTGGGAGCTTCGTGGAGGCAAAGTAGGGGGGCGATCCATGCACACACAACACGTGCAACATGATGATGTCACTTCTGGGTTTACCCCAGAAGCACCGGTATCACACTGGGTGCTCTAGCACATTCCTCCAAAATATTCTATGCTTCTGCCTGCCAGCCAGCTGAAAGGTGGCAGGCAGCCCCGTTAATTGCCACTATAACTGGGCATTTGGCAATCCTGGGGAGGGGGGGTGTTGAGAAGGGAAACCAGTTGGGACTGGGACTTCTCCATTTGTAACCCTGGTGTTGACCAAGATGGAGTGGATGGTACAGGAACTGTTCCTCTTGACATACCATTGGTATGCAAGCTAGAAAACATGAGATGAAACATTGCTCCATGCTTCAAGCCAGGGTGGAATTGTCTGTAATAATGGCATGCCTTTGGCAACCCAGCAGATAACAATGAAGTTTTGTTTTTTTTAACAAGGTACAGAGCCAGAGTTAATTAGTAAAACCAGTTGTATCTAATTTCTGGTAGGGGGAGTCCATTGTGGGGTGGGGAAGTGAGTGCATATCACAGTTATCTAAATTCTGGGGTGTCCAGTGATGGGTTGGCAATGGGCTTTCTCTCTCTCTGAAAGAGGGCATCAAGTTTGTAACATTGGGTGATCCTGGATTCAGTGTTGCTGCAGAAACCTCCAATGTGCTGTGGTCAGATATGCTTTTATCACTTTCAGCAGAGTTTCCATCAATGCTACCACTAGAACTGGATGATACTGCCCTCAACAACCATGCCTTGTGACTTCAAATTAGACAGTTGTAATGTGTGCTCTGTGAGGCTGCCCTTGAAGACTATACAAAAGATACAATGAAGAATGTTGCTGCCCATCTTTTCAGTAGTCAGCAAGTGAGTCTGTTCCTTAAAATCTGTCAGTGAGGCTCAGATTATCATCTTAAATGGTTACAAGCCAGTCCACCAGGACCAGGGCTTGTTCGTGATTGCCCTAGTTCTGTGTAATTCCTTCCCTCTAGGGGCTTGTCATGGACAATTGGAGGCAAGCCAATACTATTCCACCAGGTATTTGTGTCGCGGTCCATGCCGTCAAGGTACCCAGCTCCTAGAATTGACCCCTTCCTAAAAAGTGATCTGTATCTATTCAGCCCATTACCCACTAAGCAGGGATCAACACTTTCCATCTCTCACGAGATAGACTTTCTATTGAATTGTTCCAGTAAAAATATGAACAGAATATTTGAATAAAAATACTATTTATTTCACATAAAGTATATGCATGTAAACAGTTACAGAAATAAAAACTATATTAGTTAGTTCAACAGGAACAATAATGTCATTTTATGTATGCAAGCAATATTAGTAATATCAACAATCACTATGACTCTATATGAGAGTTTCTCAAGTATATATTCCATTCAAGAAATAATACAGTTTACAGAAATCTTGTAAAATAATGGTTAGTGCATTGAATAAGTTTTCTACTTCATTTTATGTAAATATAAGACATACTTTACCCAGTTATGTCATTGCAGAGTTTCTGTAAGGAGTCTATAAGTTCATTTAGAATAGTTAGATTTCCTTCAGGTATCCTCTAAGTATTATTCTGTTATTTCAATGAGAGATCTCTTTGGTTCCATAGTTTCATGTTAGAGCTGGTTCTATAGCTCTTAACATCAGTCTATTTGTGACTGAAGGCATTAAACCATAGAGTCTCTATATGTTTGAGATTATAAAAGATTCTGTGAAAACCATACTCAAAGATGGCTTTACTGTATAGCTGAGAGCCACTTTGATAGTTTAACTATACTGTAATTAATCAGTATTTGAAGCTATGTGTAAAGCTTAACATTATGTGTAGAGTATAAACTCTATTTTACAATCTCTCTGGCAGTGTCAATCTCTAGAGAGTATTGAATATAGTTCAGTTTAAGAGCTTAGAGCTCCATGGATCTCCATCCATGTATTTCCAATTATATGTATTTCAATTAGAGTAATTCTATGTGTTAGCCATTGTTGGCTGTGATGCATGTTCATGTATGCATGTGTATGTCAGACAGTTCTGTGTGAGACCTCAGTCTTAGAACTGACTGCAAAGTATATTCAGTGCTTCCTCCCTGTGTAGAGAATCCCCTGGAATATGCTCTGTTAGTGGGCTTCTTAGAGAAGCTGCATTTACATCTTGTCTGTCAGAACTAGGAAGTCTGTATATAAGACAGATCTTATGAGAAGACATTAGTCTTGTTAGAACAAATGAACTCTCAATGTCACCATATTCAAACATGGTAAGATCTATACTCTTATAGTCCTTAGAGCATAAGAGTCTTCATCACATATTCAAGATGAAGCATCTGTACAGACAGTTATTCCAGACAATCAGTCTTCAGAGAGACAGACTGTGTGGTATAATAACTCTCTTTGTAAGAGTTCTCCAGAAACAGAGGCAAGAATAAATGTGTCCTGATCCATGCAAGGACTAGGCTGCCAAGGCTTTTACATCTCTTGGTAGATGGAGGAAGTCCATAGGTCAGCATGTTCAGACCATCAGGAACCTCTCTCTTAGTCTCACTCTTAGTCTCACGCAAGAGACATATGTAGGGAGTGAGGTCAGACAGCGTCCAGCCGTCTTCCTTCAACTCCCTGCCTTCCTAGTTTTACATCGTAGCGGATGTTCTGGAGAGTTAAACAGCCAGACAACATTCAGTTGCCCTCTGCCAACTCCCTAACCTGTAGTCAGAGAGAGATCTTTATTTATACCTTTCCAGAGCCATTTATCTTGTAGATGGGCTGGTTCAGTCATCTTTTAGTTCCAGCATCCCTTAGCTAAGGCATTCTATCAATAAACCATAGCTAGTTTAGTCAGTAGTTCAATAGGCTATTCAATTATAAATGGTACTGTACCCTTGACTGACATATGTTATAGTTAATGGATATGACCTTGTCTATCTTTGTCCAGCTGTATGTCCAGCTGTATGCTTTGCTTAATCGGCATCCCTGCAGCTGTGACCTTTAATGATATGAAATGATTTAATAACAAGTTACTAGCCTTGAGCTTAATGCAGTCACAGGTGTTCCAGGTGTTCCAGTCTATGAAATGACATCATTTCTATAACATATTTCTGTCCTCATGAAGCCTAATGGGACATGCTTTCATATCAAAATCCTGTTCACATATGATAGCCCATGACATTTGATAATGAGATTTTATCTTAAAGCCATGTGTTTAGGGATTCAGCTTTAAATTTGGGTTTCCTGAAAAATTCGGCCATTTAAACCCTATGGGGGCTTTTCACAACTTTTCGTGGCTCCTGGGGGGCATTTTTGCAGGTAGAGCCCCTAATTGGCAGCATAGCTGCAAGGGACTCTCCTTGCAAGAACCCACAAGTTTAGTGAAGATTGGGCAAGGGGTTCCAAACTAATGGGATCTGGAAGAGGTCACCCCCTTCCTCCATTGAAAACCAATGCAAACAATTTGCATTGGTCCCTATGGAGGAAGGGGGTGACCTCTTCCAGACCCCATAACTTCAGAACCCCTGACTCAATCTTCACCAAACATGGAGGTTCTTGCAAGGAGAGTCCCTTCCAGCTACCCTGAAAATTTGAGATCTCTACTCACAAAAATGCCCCCCAGGAGCTTCACAAACAAAAAAACCCCATAGGCTAACATGGGTGGGAAATTTTCCAAGCCCATTTTCTCCTTTCCTAACATCTAATGCAAGCAAGCCAGCCAAGCCCTACACAACCACCAAACAACCTAGCATCACAACCTAGCTACCTAGAAGCACAGTAACCTAACAGCACAACAAACCACTCAGAGAAGTCCATGCCAGCTGAGACTCTTTACAAAAACCCCAAAAAACAAGGTACCAGAACAAAATCCAAAGTGGGGCCCCTTTTGCCATCCCTTACCAGACCTACACTATGCGCGCAGTGGAGGCTGGACACAGCAGCACCCAGGCACACTCTGGCAGCACTTGCCCCACAAAACCCACCTCCAGCCACATGATGCCAGGCAGAAACACATATCCTACCCTGGGTGGCCTCTTGAAGATTTTTTTAAAATCCACATGGGAGGACCACCCATCACTATTAAATACATGATAAATCAGTTGGCTGATGTCCTATCCAGACTTCCCCAGTTCCAAAGCAAAATGGATCGCCCAGTAAATTCCTTGTTCACGCCTAAGCAAAGGGGGGAGGCGGTAAACCTGGCTGTTCTCACTTGTTCACAGACAGGAAAAACCCCTCTCCTGGAGAGCTTGTCTGACTCCTTCAAGCTTAGATTGATTAAAGCCTGCCAGGAAGAGAAAGCGGCAGCCAGCCTTCCCAAGGACATTACTCAGCGAGGGTATCTGGAGAAGGCCAAACACAATTATCTGGAGAAGGCCAAACACAATTATAAACTCCAAGCTGACAAGCATCGTTCCCCTGGTTGGGATATTAAGGTGGGGGACCAGGTATACCTATCCACTAAGAATCTCCTATCTCTTTGGCCTTGTAAAAAACTTAATGAAAAGTTTGTAGGACCGTTTCCAGTGTCACGCCTCATAAACAGTGCCACGCCTCATAAACGAATGTTCTTCCTAAAACTCTCAAGAACATTCATCCTGTGTTTCACTATTACTCTCCTCAAGAAAGTTGTGTCAGCTCCTAACTGGCACCCAGGTCCTACTCCTGAGCACCCCTTGTTAATAGGAGGGGAGGAGCACTTCAAAATATCTGTCAGGAGCAGGCCATGAGGATGGTATGCGGTAGAGCAGTTGTGCTGCTTCCAGGTGCTGTTGTGCTATTCTGTCCAAGGCCAGTCTTTAGTCTTCATAGATTCCCATACTGTGGGAATCGCCAAGTACTCCTTCCTGCCTCCTGGAGGGAGGGGGGTTGCCTGGCTAACCGGTTATCTCCTTTTGCTCTTCCATATATGCTGTGTACCTTGACTTTGACCCTTACTAGTGTCCTTTTGAATATGGCTTCTGAAACCTGTCGATTCTACCCAATAAAACTGCTTTTGTGGATTGGTTGTCTGCTGAAGTCTGTTTAATGGGGCCGCAGGACTAGAGCTTACATTAGGACACTAGTCCTATCCTTACTTGCTGACCTTAGCTGGAGCCCTGGAGGGTTCGCCTGGACACTCGTCCCCTTGGCTTGGGGCGCAGGACGAGCTCCCCTCGGACCCTGACCTTCTGCGTGCCATCTTGGAGGAGGCGCAGTGGACTTATGCGGAGGGGGGGAGCCAGAAAAACCCTCCCAAACCTGCCGCTCCTCAGGCCCCGCAGAGGCCGGCTCCACCTCCGCAAGACCGAGCGTTGCGGTTTCAAAGGGGAGCCTGCCTCGTTTGCGGTGCCATGGGTCACTTCGCTGCCACTTGTCCGTCATGTCCGGGACAGCCGAGTCCCACTCCCCAGCCAGAGGGGACTCCTTGTGGGAGAGGACGCTCTGGGGGAGGGGTACCGCAGCCGAGCGGGGCATCACTCCAAGACAAAAAGCACCCCCAACTCTGCACGCCTGAGAAGTGACAACGGACCTTTCGCCAGCGGACGCGTCAAGGTCCAGGATTACAGTTACTACTCCTGGGGAGAGTAGCTCCGCTTCTTCAGAGGAGGGTGACCACTGGAACTCCCCAGCCCTTAACTTGGAGTCTCCCCTCAAACAGCCAAAAAACGGACTGGGTCTGCAGTAGAGGGAGCGATACCACAGACCGCAGGTGTTCCTGCGAAACCCGAGGCTCCTGTCATGGTGAGTGAAGTAGAAGAGACTGTCTATGTAGATGTGATATTACGACATTATAGAAAAGGTCCTCAATTACAAGTTAAAGCCTTAATAGAATCTGGATGTGCCCACTCATTAATTAACAAAACCACCTTTAAGACGCTCCAAGTGAAGTCAGTCCCTTTGCTGGCACCTGTTCAATTTGCTCAAATGGATGGCAGTGATTTCAGGGGGGGGCAGTCGACCGTCGCACTGACGGAGTGGCAATGGGAAGTGGCCAGCATTGGGAACAAATCAACTTCACTATTGTGCCCAATGTTCGATATGCTGTGGTGTTAGGAGCAAATTGGCTCAAAGGACACAGTCCCACCATAGACTGGGAAGCTGAGACTTTAACGTTCAATAGCCCGCTATGTGAGTTACACCGATATGAAGTGGCCGTTAAAACTGTAATCAAACCAACTCCTGCCCTGGCCTTGGACACCTCCAGTCCGACCCAATTGCCACCCGGCTATCAGGACTTTGCAGACTTATTTAATGTGCAGGAGTGTGATGTGTTACCCCCCCCCCACCGCCGGATGGACTGTGCTATTGAGGTGGTGGGGGATGGAAAACTGCCAAAGAGTAAGATCTACCCAATGAGTCCTACGGAACGGACGGTACTCCATGAATTCTTAGACAAGAACTTGGCTCGCGGTTTCATCCGACCCTCCACCGCGCCCTATTCGGCACCGGCTTTCTTAGTGCTTAAGAAAACAGGGGATTTGCGTTTGTGTATTGACTTTTGAAAACTCAATGCTGTTACTCAAACGAATGCTTATCCCACCCCCCTCATTTCTGATCTCTTGGGACAATTGAAGGAGGGACACATTTTCACCAAATTGGACTTAGTCGAGACTTATTACAGAGTCAGAATCCGGGAGGGGGATGAATCTCTGACAGCCTTTTCCAGTTGCTTTGGGATGTTTGAATTTATGGTGATGCCTTTTGGATTAAAAGGGGCCTCAGGGGTCTTCATGCAACTCATTAATGAGATCCTCCATGATCTACTGTTCAAAGTGGTTTATTTAGATGACATTCTCATTTACTCTAAAACCATGGATGAGCATGTTGCCTTGGTTCGAGAGGTGTTGCAACGTCTCAGAGACAATCAGCTGTATGCTAAAGTGTCTAAATGTGAGTTCCATAAGAAGCAATTGACTTTCCTAGGATATATTATCTCACACCAGGGACTGACTATGGATCCTGAAAAGGTGCAAGCAGTGCTCAGTTGGGAACCACCCTCTACTCGTAAACAGGTCCAAAGATTCCTCGGGTTCACAAATTTTTACAGGGTGTTCCTCCCACATTTCGCTCAGATTACGCTACCCATCACGAACCCCCTTAAGACTAAGGAAAAAGGGAATACTGCCACCTTACCCAACGCCCGGGTGGAGTGGACCCCCCAGTGTCAAGCCGCCTTCGATAGTCTTAAGCAGCTTTTTACATCCGAGCCTGTTTTGCAGCACCTAGACTGCAATCAACCATTCATAGTGCATGTAGACGCTTCCGATGTAGCGATGGGGGGTGCGCTCCTGCCTCCTGGAGGGGGGGTTGCCTGGGTAACCGGTTATCTCCTTTTGCTCTTCCATATATGCTGCGTACCTTGCCTTTGCCCCTTACTAGTGTCCTTTTGAATATGGCTTCTGAAACTGTCGATTCTACCCAATAAAACTGCTTTTGTGGATTGGTTGTCTGCTGAAGCCTGTTTAATGGGGCCGCAGGACTAGAGCTTACAATATCCAAGATCTTAGACTCCAAAATCCGGGGAAAGGGACTCTTCTACCTAGTTCATTGGAAGCACCTCGGCCCTGGCCATGATGAATGGGTAGCTGAACACCACGTCTCGACCCCCCGCCTGGTTCGTGAGTTCCATGAGGCCTACCCCCACAAGCCTCGATCATCAGGGGGGAGGCCTTAAGGGGGGCAGAATGTCAGGCCCTGTCTTTGCCTTAGCAAAGCCTTGGCCTGACTTTGCTCCTGCTGGCTTCTCCTTGACCAGGCCTGAGGTTGGCTGAGTGTCAGGCCCTGGTCACATGCCTCTGGTTCTCATACATTTGTACAGTCTGTATTTTTGCCTTCCTGTATAATGTTTACCACAGCTGCATAGCCTGTTATGGCTGGCTATCCTGAGAACACTTATCATGATTTCTCATTACAGTCTGCAATGCTTTTTAACCATGTATTCTAGCCCTGATTCTCCAATAGCAGCCTCTCATGCCTGGAGGCAGCCAGCTCCTGAATCTGTCCAATATTGCGCCTAATAAAGTCTAAACCTGTCTCAGAACCTTGTCTGGACGGGTTTTTGCTTGAGGGATGCTAAGGGCAAGCCTAGAGTCTGACAGTCTGGGGGCACTGCTGCCAGCCCAGATGTGGTGCCAACCAAGCCAATCTGATGAACAGTGCCAAACCCAACAACAACAACCAACTGCTTATGATAATTTTTTGAAACCTGCAGGTGTGGGTGCAGTTAGATATGACCCATTTTTGGTCTATCTTGAATTTTTTCCATATCAGGGGAAAACAATATTTTGGTCATCAAATGGGTTAATTAAGCATCACCTTTCCTCTCTCCTAGAGATTCCAGCTCATAGAATTAACTTAAAGAAAATAAGACTGATTTCAAAGTCCCTCTATAAGCAAAGGCTTATAAAGTCAATTCCTAGACTGCTTTTAGATAAGAGAGACATTATGAGTAACTTTAACATCATCGTTAAAAGACACTTTGTCAACTTGGAGATCAAGCCTCTTCTGACATGAAAATGTAGAAGCTGTGCTACTAAACCATCTATACCTTTATTAAATATGGGAGAGCATATTGCTTTTTCAGGAAAATTTAGTTCCTCTTTAAACCAGAAGTCCAACTTAGAAGCCCCTCTGCTAATTGACTTAATTACACCTTCTCCCTGCAAGAATAGTTTTAAGATTGTGGATCCCCAATTCATAACTAGACCAAATGGGCAAAATAGACCAGCTGCTGATTATGATCAAGTGGACTCTAACCTATTATGCTCATTTAACAGGCTTCCACCATCTGACTAACGATATATGCTAAATGGACTTGAAGCATTACATTCCAATCTGAAAACCATAGTTTCACTAAATGGTGTAGGCATGCCGCATGATTCAATAGATTTGGATTTTGATAAATTTACAGCCCCCAAGAAACCTTGCCCAAATATCTCATTTCGAGTTTGCACTACAATGGCCCATGAAGATCCTGATGCTATTGTTCCCATCAAAATTGAAGATTCACCAGCTTTAAGACCAACGATTCCTCTCGAGCCACATATTATAATTGAAAAAAAGGCTGGTCAGTGCTCACCATCCATGGATTAGTCTTCAAGTTGAACTTCTCTGAAAGTGCTTTTATGGAACATAGCTGGTTGGATGCCTGTGTCTCCTCTAGTGAGGTTCAAGCTATTATTAGTGCTTATGATATTACAAGAACCTGGTGCAAAGAATGCTCTTATTTACCAGACTTTATAACTTTTGTTAGCCTTGCCTTCCCCAGTTTAGGGGGGGCAGACCTAAGGGGAGTCTTGTTTGTTTAATTTCCTCTTTGATTAGATGCCATAGAATTAAATTAATTTTAACTTTGGATTCGCGGCACTACTGGGGGTTTCCCTCTTTTGATCTGGAGAAAAAGGAAACAGATTTTTTAAAACTGGTTTATAGTGGGAACCGAAAGACAGCTACAATGTCCAGAGGAATACTTTCTCTGTAGCTACTAAGGGGGGCTCCACTTTCAAAATGCCACCAGATGGTTCACTGCCACATGTCACTCCTCCCCCTTTTTAGCCCTTTTAGGAGATTTCCTCTTCGATTTTCCTTGCTGGGCCACACTGTAGTATTTCGCCATGGCTCTGTGAGGAAGGGTGTGTGTGCTTCTGAACAACGGGGGTCCCAGCAAAATTGCTATCATGTGAGGGACAAAGGTGTGGCAGTGAGGCAATGAGTGTTGTAAAAATGGGGGAGGGGTGGATAGCATTCTCACCTGGATGCCTGCATCGGGCTCAAACCACACCCATGCCCGTGCCAGCTCCGGCGCCACCACCAGTCCCAGGGCAGCAGCCAGTTCCTGGGCAACTGCCAGTACCTGGGCAGCAACCAGCACCTGGGCAGCAGCCGGCTCCTGGACAGCCGCTACCAGCGCTATCTCCGGGGTTGCCAGCCCAGCCAGGGGCCCCAATCCAACTGGTAGTGCCGGGAATACCGTGGCAGCCCCGTCTTCCTTCGCAAAGGGAGTTGCGGATAACTTTTGACGGTTCTGCGGAACAATTGCCTTGCTTTCTGCACCAAGTGGATAGTTTTATGAGGGAACAGGGGCATACTTTCCCCACTGAGGATAGTCGAGTGCTGTTTGTCTCATCCCTTTTAACCGAGAGGGAGGCCGAGTGGATGATCCTACAGTTCGACACCCGGGCCCGATCCGTTCACTCGCTCAATGAGTTTATGCGAGCATTGCGGAGGCGTTTTGATGACCCATTCCGGGGCGAGAAGGCTAAGACTGCTATCCTGCAGCTGCGGCAAGGATCCTCCTCAGTGAGGGAGTTTGCCGATGACTTTCAAAGGCTTGCCAGTAAAATAGTGGACTGGAGCGAAGTCACCCGGGTCACTACTTCAGGGAGGGCTTACGCCCTGACATCCTGTCTTGGGCGTATATGCAGCGAGACCCAGCCACGTTAGAGGAATGGATTTTACTGGCGGAGGAGGTGGAAAGCCACCGCAGACCACTGCAGATGCTTCTGCAAGTCCCAAAGCTCCACTAATGGTGAGTGATGTGTGCAAAACTGTATATCTTGATGTAGTTTTACAACACTACCGACGGGGTCCCCAAGTCAGGGTTAAGGCATTAGTAGACTCCGGATGCGCCTGCACGTTGATCAATGAAGCCACCTTTGAGGCCCTTAAAGTGAAAGCCGTGCCTTTACCGGCACTGCTTCAGTTTGCCCAAATGGATGGCAGTGACTTTGGGGGGGCGGTAGACCGGCGCACTGAAGGGGTGGCGATGGGAATTGGCCATCACTGGGAACAGATTCATTTCACTATAGCTCCCGGCATTAGTTACGATGTGGTTTTAGGAGTGAACTGGCTTAACGGACACAGCCCTACCATAGACTGGGCAGCCAAGACGTTAACGTTTGACAGCCCACAGTGCGAATGACACCGCTATGAAGTAGCCATCAAAACCGGGGTGGGGGATGCCCAAATCAGCATCCCGATGGCATCAGCCCCAGCATCAGCGTTCCACCCCGATTCGTCCTCCCTACCCCCTGAGTACCAGGACTTTGCAGATGTCTTTAATGTACAGGTTGTACAGACTGTGCTATTGAGGTGGTGGGGAACGAGAAACTGTCCAAAAGTAAAATCTATCCGATGAGCCCTACTGAAAGAGTGGTACTCCACGAATTTTTAGACAAGAATCTGGCACGGGGGTTCATCCGACCCTCTTCTGCGCCCTATTCCGCACTGGCCTTCTTTGTGCATAAGAAAACAGGGGATTTACAACTGTGCATTGATTTTCGAAAGCTAAACGCGGTTACCCAAACAAACGCTTACCCTATCCCTTTGATTTCAGATCTTTTGGGACAACTAAGAGAGGGGCGCATATTTACCAAATTGGACTTGGTTGAAGCCTACTACCGTATTAGGATTCGTGAAGGGGATGAGCCACTGACAGCCTTTTCAAGTTGCTTTGGTATGTTTGAATTTCTTATGATGCCCTTCAGCTTGAAAGAGGCTCCGGGGGTCTTCATGCAACTAATTAATGAGGTTCTACATGATTTACTGTTCAAAGGGGTGATAGTTTATCTAGACAACATTCTTATCTACTCCAAAACCCAGGAGGAACACGTTGACCTGGTCAGGGAAGTGTTGCAACGCCTTAGAGACAATCAACTCTATGCCAAAGTGAGCAAATGTGAGTTTCACCAAAAACAACTAACCTTCCTGGGCTATATTGTTTCGCACCAAGGGTTAACCATGGACCCGGAAAAAATACGGGCAGTGATTGACTGGGAACCACCCACGACCCATAAACAAGAACAAAGATTTCTTGGTTTCACAAATTTTTACCGGGGTTTCCTCCCAACTTCACACAAGTTGCATTACCCATCACGGACCTCCTTAAAACGAAGGGAAAGGAGATTGCGGCTACCTCACCCACTGCCCAAGTTAACTGGACCCCCCCAATGCCAAACTGCCTTTGACACGCTTAAGAGACTTTTCACCTCAGAGCCTGTCCTTCGACACCCCGATTGCGAAAAGTTGTTTATAGTCCAAGTAGATGCTTCAGACATAGCCATGGGGGGGTGCCTTGTTGCAGCGGGGGGGAAACGGACAGCTGCACCCTTGCGCCTATTTTTCCAAGAAGTTCACCTAATCTCAACTTAATTGGCCCATATGGGAAAAAGAAGCCGCTGCAGTTAATCATGCTCTGACGATATAGAGGCAGTTTCTAGAGGGGTCTAAAATCCCATTCGAGGTCTGGAGTGATCACAAAAATCTGGAAGCTTTGACGGGGACTCGTAAACTCTCCGCAAAGCAGTTAAGGTGGGCGGACTTCTTTTCCCAATTCCGCTTCGTACTGAAATACGTTCCTGGGAAGCAAAACCTACTGGCGGATGCCCTGTCCCGGCTCCCCCAATACCCAAGTAAGGTGGACCGTCCCACTCCCGCCCAAAGGGGTATGGTGCCAACTTAGGCTGTGCAAACTCGATCTCAGACCCAGGCCCACCTACAAGTGAACTTGGACAGGGGGCAGCCTCTGGTCGAACCTCCGCCCGTACAGGTCCTCCCGCCTTTGGACGAGGGGGGGCGCGGCCGCCTGAACTGCCTGCCCCGCTCCCTCCGCCTACACGACCTGCAGGCGAGGTTCCCAAGGAACAAGAATTGAAGGGACTGTCAGAATCCTTCAAAGAGACTCTCCTACTTAGCTACCGAACAGAACTCTCCTCTCCAGACCGCGCGACTACTCTAGCTAAGCAAGGTGACTTCTGGTACAAAGATTCTAAGTTGTATATACTGGAAAGCTTGCGGGGGGAGGTCCTGAGTATGGTCCATGGAGCCAAAATGGCAGGGCATTTAGGTTTTCTTAGAACATTGCATTTGTTACATCGACAGTTCTGGTGGGCGGGCATGCAGTCGGACATAGACTCATTCATACGCAGTTGCCCAGTGTGTGCTGCCACTAAGTGGCCCCAAGGTAAACCACTTGGATTACTACAGCCCTTGGAAACCCCCACTGAACCTTGGGAAGTAATTGCAATGGATTTCATGACTGCTCTTCCCTCCAGCGGGAAGAACTCTGGGTGATCACCGATTTGTTTTCCAAACAAGTTCATCTCGTACCTTGCGCAGGTATCCCCTCCGCCCCTAAATTGGCCCGCCTCTTTGTGTCACATGTCTTCAAATACCATTCCTTCCCACGCAAGATTGTGAGGGACCACAGGAGTGTCTATGTATCTAAGTTTTGGAAAGCTTTTCTGAAATTGGCGGGGGTGAAACAGGGACTGTCGAGTGCATTTTATCCCCAAACGGATGGTCAAACTGAACGAGTTAATGCTGTATTGGAATGTTACTTACAATGTTATGTTAATTACCATCAGGATGATTGGGTGGACCTGTTGCCCTTTGCTGAATATGCATACAATAATGCTGTCCATCAATCCACAGGATTCAGCCCCTTTCGAGTTGTGTATGGAAAAGAATTCAGCCCTATTGGCCATGTGGATGTTTCTGGGGAGGAGGGTGACACCGATGTGGCTAAATAGGTGCGCACGATTCAAGTGACTTGGCCTTGGCTCATTAAAAACTTGGAATGTGCAAAACGTAAATACAAATCCCAGGCTGACAAACACCGGTCCCCAGAGTGGGAGTGCAAAGTGCGGGATTTGTTATATTTATCTACCAAAAATCTACGATCCACCCGTCCATGTAGGAAGCTCAGTGCCAAATACGTGGGACCATTCCCCATTGCTAGAATTATCAATGCAGTAACAGTGGGACTCTCCCTCCCCAAATCTCTGCGGAGAATTCACCCTGTGTTCCACATCAGTCTTCTGAAGCAACGTGTCCCCTCCCCACGATGGCACCCCAAGCCACCCCCTGAGGGACCTGAGATGGTGGGGGGGGGGAGAACATTTCGAGGTGTCCAAAATCTTGGATTCACGTGTTCACCACGGTGCCTTACAATATCTGGTGCGCTGGAAACATTTCAGCTCAGCCTAGGATGAATGGGCACATTCCCGTCATGTATCCACCCCCCCCGTCTACTCCGGGAGTTCCATACTGCTTATCCCCACAAGCCCTCTATGGGGAGGTGAAGGGGGGTCTTTGGGGGGGGCAGAATGTCAGCCATGGGTCTGTGAATGGTATGTGGTGGTTTGGCCAGGTGCTGGCCAAGGTCACTGTGTTCTTGGGATGTTTAGACTGTCTGCTGTGGGCCGCTACCTCCAGCTCCGAACCTGCTCCAGGGAGGGGGGGTTGCCATGGTACCCTGAGCTGGCCTGCTTTACTCCTTCTATATATGCCATGGGATGTACAATTTACTTTTACTAGTAACCTGTTGATTCTCAGCTTCTGCTATCTGTAGAGTATTCCTAATAAATCAGCTTACATTGGACTGTGGGTCTATCAAGTCTGCTTATGGGTTTACCACAGGACTAGAGCTCACAGAATCATAGAATCGTAGAGTTGGAAGGGACCACCAGGGTCATCTAGTCCAACCCCCTACACAATGCAGGAAATTAACAACTACCTCCCCCCTCAACCCTCGCCCCGCAATGCAGGATCCCACAATCAAAGCACTCCCAACAGATGGTCATCCTGCCTCTGCTTAAAGACATCCAAAGACAGGGACTCCACCACCCTCCAAGGCAGTGCATTCCACCATCGAACAGCCCTCACCGTCAGGAAGTTCTTCCTAATGCTTAGGTGGAATCGCTTTTCTATTAGTTTAAATCCATTACTCTGTGTCCTAGTCTCTGGAGCAACAGAGAACAAGCTAGTTCCCTCATCAACATGACATCCCTTCAAATATTTAAACATGGCTATCATGTCTCCCCTCAACCTTCTCTTCTCCAAACTAAACAAACCTAACTCCCTAAGTCTCTCCTCATAGGGCATGGATTCCAGACCTCTGACCATTCTGATCGCCCTCCTCTGGACAAGCTCCAACTTGTCAACATCCTTCTTAAACTGTGGAGCCCAAAACTGGACACAGTATTCCAAGTGCGGTCTGACCAATGCAGAATACAGTGGTAGTATTACTTCCCTTGATCTAGACACAATACTCCTATTGATGCAGCCCAGAATTGCATTGGCCTTCTTAGCCACAATATCACAATCAAAGATCAAAGGTTCAGCTCAGCATACAGGATAGGTGCTGAAGCGTGAGATTAGAAGCCCAAGGCCATAAGTGTTTACAAGAACTGACACCAGCGAGTGATGCAGAACCGCTGGCCCCAGAAGGGAGTGTTGATGAAGGGCAATAAATCTTGGGCTGTAAATTAGGTCAGTGTGGGAACAACTTTGCTGATTTCTACTGGCTCTGCTGCTTGTGCCAGGATCTCCATGCACAGTATTTTATTGTAGGGCTGTCGATTTGGTTCATCCTGAACCGAAAAACCGCTGAATTTCCCCCGATTCGGCAGTTTCCGTTTCGGATGGAACGAAACTCGAAAAAAGGCGGGAAAAGGACGCGCCGAATTCGGCAAGTTCGGGCGAATGCCGAATAAATTCAGCAGGTTTGGCATTCCCCAAACCTGCCTTTTCTCACCTTTAAAGACTGCCCTGCCCGGTTTCCTGGGAGTCCCAGGAAACTGGGCGGGGTGGTCTTTAAAGTGCTCTGCGCTGCCTGCCCAGGCAGCGTGGAGCACTCCCCCCACCTCAGCTGTTGGGCAGGTACTGGCCAACAGCTGAGCATCGGACTGGGAAGGGGGGGAAGTGCTCTGCGATGCCTGGGCAGGCAGCACACAGCAGTTTAAAGACCCACTGCCCGGACGGTGGGTCTTTAAAGTGCTCTGTGCTGCCTGCCCAGGCAGCGTGGAGCACTCCCCCCCGCTCAGCTGTTGGGCGGGTCCCCGCCCCCTGCCCGACAGCTGAGCATCGGACCGGGAAGGGGGCGTGCTAAACCCCCACTGCCCCCCTTCCCGGGATTCCCGCCCGCCTTTATTCGGCCGAATTGATTTGGGAATTTGGCTGAATTCCCCTGATCCGAATCGGGGGAGTTCAGACTTCGGCATTTCCCAAATCAAAACGGGCCGAATTTTGCCGAATCCAAATTTTCCTGAATTTTTTTTCAACAGCCCTATTTTCCTGCTTAGGTGCCATCTTCCAGCTCCTGCCCCCTGCATCCCCACGGAACCTGGGAGGCCCTAGCTTAGACCTTGAAGAGAAGGAACTTGTGCCGGTGAGTGACCTTGTTCCTTTGTTTAGAGTGCTGACTTGTTTCCACACTCATTCCACCCAAACTACTGGGAAGAGTAAAACCTGTGACAGGCACTGCTCCCCCCAGTACCTTCCATTGCTGGGAGTGGGGTCAGAGGCCAAGCACCTCAGCCTGGTTGCTGCCTGTATGCAAAAAATTCAGTGTTACGACACTTGAAAAAAAAATGTGTTGATGGCCTAGTCAAAAGATGCACAGGATTTACTGATTTTCTTCCCATTCAAACCCAGACAGTAGAAGTTGAAATCAAGACATTCACTTTGTAAGCATAGCTATTCCAAGCATTTTTTCCCATGGAATGAACTCTATCCTTCATTGTAGTGACTGAGCAAAATCTTTGGACATAAAACTGGAGTACAGTGCCGTTCATAAGCCATTAAAATAGTAGTAGGTTAGAATGCAAAATTATAAGGAAAAATGTGTTTTGACTAAACTCCTGGTTGGGGGACTGAAGTGAAGAATCAGATCAGTTCCATGTCATCTTCAGCTTCAATTCTTGTCAAAGGTCAAGAAAGAATTTTGTGAGAGACCTCACCTAGAGTATTGTGTTCAGTTTTGGGCACCATAATTTTAAAAGAATGTAGACAAGCTGGAACGTGTCCAGAGGAGGGCAACAAAGATGGTGAGGGGTCTGGAGACCAAGTCCTATGAGGAAAGGTTGAAGGAGATGGGTATGTTTAGCCTGGAGAGGAGACGACTGGGAGGTAATATGATAACCATCCTCAAGTACTTGAAGGACTGTCGTATAGAGGATGGTGCGGAGTTTTTTACTGTTGCTCCAGATGGTCAGACCAGAACCAATGGGTTGAAATTAGATCAAAAGAGTTTCGGTCTAGACATTAGGAAGAATTTTCTAGCAGTTAGAGTGGTTCCTCAGTGGAACAGGCTTCCTTGGGAGGTGGTGAGCTCTCCTTACCTGGAAGATTTTAAGCAGAGGCTAGATGGCCATCTGTCAGCAATGCTGATTCTATGACCTCAAGCAGATGATGAGAGCATCTTGGCCATCTTCTGAGCATGGAGTAGGGATTACTGTGTGTGGGGGGGGAGAAGTATTTGTGAATCTCCTGCATTGTGCAGGGGGTTAGATTAGATCACCCTGGTGGTCCCTTCCAATTCTATGATTCTATCAGTTTTATAACATTGTTTGCTTACTATGGTAGTTTGATTTTACTGTAAACTGCCTTTAGCCTAGGGAGACCAGGTCTCCTGCTTAAGTGGGAGACCTTGTCGCCTCCCTTTTTGTTGCCTAACAGCCTGCCAGTGGTGGTGGGGGTGTTCCAAAAAGTAGCAGTGTGCTGGTGGCACAGCATCACTTCGGGGAAATACCCAGAAATGCTGTCTCATCGCCACTGTAGTACCAATGTGATACTCTAGGACAAAACTCTATTGTTTTACCATTCCATCTTCCTCCTACCCCCTCCCTCTGGTTGCCAACTGATGGCTGAAAACCCTATTTTAACTTCATGCCATCTCAATCTGTCCAGTACCCTCATTCCTACACCACACAGGCTCACAGTTAAAAACAGTTATTAAGATTATTCCAAATGTATTCCAAATGAGTGGTTTTGTATTTAACAATTAAAGTTAAATGTACCTTCAATGAAAAGTAAATAAATATGACATTTCTAAAATGCAACATATTTGCAACAAAATGGTGCAAATATGAAATGGTTCAATTTTCTAAAGAAAAGAAATTATGATGAGTAATTTTGACATTTTGTTATATAAAAGGGTGTACTCTACACAGGTCACCACTGGGATATGGCCACTGAAGCAGAAAAACAATATATTTTATGCACAGTGTGAGAAATACTCACCAGTTACAAAAGATTCTACCCTGCTACTGTATTGACAATAACCAAGAACAACTCCACTGTTTGACAGAGAAGTGATCAACAGCCAATCATGTTTTATTCAACATGCATCTAAATATTACTCTTTCCTAATGGATTTGTCATGTACCTAACATGTCCTACCAAGATATCCCAATGGCTTTGGACAAGATGTAGAATAGGTGTTCTACTCATCATGACAGTGGGAGTGTCCTGACTCAGGTCAGTAACTTCTACCAGTATTCAAACTGTGTCATTTGTGTACAATGTGAATGAGTGCTCAGCTGTGCTGCTGCAGAATATTGCACTTTTTATTTATGGTTTGTTTTTTTTAAGATGTGTACTCTACTCAAAAAAAATAGCTCAGGCTGACTTGCAATGCACAATGACAGAACCAAGTTTCTACAGCAAACTAGCAACAATCTTTCAAACATTAAACATGTAAAGAGCAATTTCCTGCAAAATACAGCCCTCCAAGACCAACTGAAGACTCAAAAAAGACAAATGCCTTCTGAAAGGCTTGTAAAAGTGGAGCTTTTCACACCTCTTCTACAATCCCATACCAGAGGGTTGGAGTAACAGGGACAGCACAATGAACTTTACCTTCTGAAGCATTCTCTTCCTATGCTACCCCCCCCCTCCGCGCACACACCAACTCCAAGAAGGGATGTGACCAGCCCTGGACCCAAGTGATGGCAGCACACTGGCAAGGGAGGCACCTCCTGTCCCACCAACTCCTAGGAGGACTGCAGAAGAATCCTGGCAGCAACGGGGATTAGGAAATGATGACAGGCACAAGTCACACTGGTCACTTGCATCCATGCACCACACTTCTCTATTTGGTGCCCCGATAAACTGTTTGGGCAGTAAACTAGCCCTGGGAAACCACAATGGAAAGAGCTTTTGAGTGGGCAGCAGTGATGCATGCCAGTTGCAGCAGTGACATTGCTAAAAGGAATGGTTGGACTGAACAGACTTGGTACACAAATTCATCTGGGGAGAGGCAGTCCTTCTGATATGTGGGTCCCAATCAACAAAGGGCTTTAAGGGTTAGCACTAGCACCCTGAATTGAGACTGGAAGCATCTTGGTAGCCAATGCTACTGTTATCATATTGGTGCAATACGGACATATCAATAGACAGCCCAGCTGAAGCTACGTATGCTGCACACTTCCAAACACAATCACCATGTAAACATAGCTCTAGAACACATGAGGTGAGCTCCTGATGTGAGGAGAGTACCTTGTTGTCTCCTAGGGAAATTTATCTCAGGCATACTGCCACACCAAGCTGCTTTGCATCTATGCAGCTGCCACTTTGATGTTGTAGCTGGGAACTGCTTTTGCCCAGTCCAAGAATTAAATCATCTCATATAGTGAGATCATACTCTGGAGTCATACTACACAGAGACACCTAACTCTTTCAACTCAAGAATTTTCAGATTATTTTTTTCTTTTTTTATTATGTGCCTTTTAAAAATTAGGAGTAGCTGTGATGGCAGATGGGTGGTAAAGCAAGCAGCGTCTGCAACAAAGGAATTTAACCACACAAGAAAACAGAGAACATTGGACACCTCCAATTCACTTGGATGCATTTAAACAAGCTGCCAAATTATCAGTTCCACTCTCACAATGGCAAGCAGGACATAGGCTGAACAAATGAGTGCTCAAGCACACCTAGGGTTGCACTGTTCAACAGTTTATGGAATCCTGTTCCCTATTTATTGTGTAAAAGTATCATGGGTTGTTTTCTGGAACGTTCGGTCCCTATATAGATGACCTTCATTCCAGGATAATAGTAGATGGATATGGATATAATCCCATTCCCAGTCCGGCTCATTCATGCACAGTGGCTGGCACCAAAGGACATTTTTGTTAGCAAAAGAGGGAAGGCAATTTTTACAGATTTCTCCAACCCACTGTAGTATCTATTGCATTGCATCCCACTCAGCTCCTGAATGTCATCTGGCCCTTGATAGTGGCATTTTGTGAAGCAAGCAGAAACAGAAGAAAGGGAGAGGTAAGAAAGATCTATTCTGTGATTGTACCAGGAACTAAGGTCGTCTTCACAGGGCTTCAGCAATTTAACTTTATATTCTCCATAAATAAATAAAAATGAAAATGGCACTTGGTTTCCACTAGAATTCAGACAAAAAGTCCAATGCAAAATTTGTTCTTCACTTGAATCTGAAATGTCAGATTGTGACAATTGATTAATTCTATCTGACTGGCTGCTCTCCCTATAGCTGACTTGGTGCCTGGCTGTCAAAGAATAAAGCAAGGAGTCCACAGGTCTGGAAATCCTGTTTTCCTTATCTTCAATATACTCAAACCAACCTAGATACAAATGTCAACTTGCATTTGCAAAGTATGCAGTTTACGATAAATGCATTTAAAAAAAAAACTGCTCATTGTCAAGCACTCCACATTGCTGCATGCTGGAATAAAATGTAATTTTGTCATCTCTTGAAACATCTGCACAAAGCATGAGGAAAGGGGGGTAATAATTTTTGGAGGCAGAATAAGAAAACAAAGAGCCCTGTTGAGAAAAATAATAAAAATTCATAATAAATCAGGGAGATGGAAAGGTGGTGCAAAGGCAATATCCAGGAAGAGAAAGGTCTAGGAAATAGATATTTGTGACTGATTGAGAAGATCCAAGCAGGTGAAGACTAGAAAGGGAGTTAAATTGGATGGGGGGAGGGGTCAACATGCTTTCTCTCTTGGAATATATTAGTTTCTCCTTCCCAAGAGTATTGCAGAAGACAGGAGATACTCCACTCTACCCTAATATTGTCTCGTATGCATTTAAATCACTATAGAGTGCTGCGCTGTGCAGTGGTGGGTAAATGAACTGGAAGGGAAATATCTGTTCGGGGTGGGGGTTCTTTGATGCTGTTGTGCAAAAGCTATTGTACGAAACGGCCTGTGAGATGTTACAATGATATTCAAGTGAGGAGACATGTGACACCCCTAATAAGATAGGTGATTGATATTGTTGCTTTCCACCAGCAGGTGAAGTTTTTGTTCTGTTTTGCAAACCCCCCAAAACTGTTATTGCCCTCCTTCTTGGGTTGGTGTATTTCTATATATTTTTACATTAATTATTGTTTGAATTATTGAATTATTATATTGTTTTTATTGATTTACTGTATATATACTTTATTTTAAATTTGAATGTTGCAATGTTTTAAAGTTTGATGTACACCTTCTTAAGAACCCTCTTTGGATGGAAAGCACAATAAATATGTGAAGGTGCTGGGGATGTCTTATTATGTGCATACCTTGAGAGAACAAGCTGGACAGAAAGAGGTTTTGCCTGTTCTCCCTACTGTGTGTGTGCGTGTAAAGTGTCGTCAAGTTGCAGCAGACTTATGGTGAAACCCTTTTGGGGTTTTCATGGCAAGAGACTAACAGAGGTGGTTTGCCAGTGCCTTCCTCTGCACAGCAACCCTGGTATTCCTTGGTGGTCTCCCATCCAAATACTAACCAGGGCTGACCCTGCTTAGCTTCTGAGATCTGAAGAGATCAGGCTAGCCTGGGCCATCCATCTCCCTACTAAGGGAACGGAAATGGACAATCAGCCAAATAAACTGTAATTTACATAGGTGGGGTTATAGGAGTAACTTGGACCACTGGTTTGGGTCCAAGGGTTAGTGATAGCAGCTAGCAAGGCAGAGACATTGATTACATCTTCTCACTGGCCCTGTTCCTATAGCCTAACACTTTAATGCACATTCAACTTCATGAGACCTTGAGGAGATATCTCCAAGAAACATTACTATTCTCGGTGCCCCAGACATGCACATGCCATGTAAGGCAGGCCCATAGGGTAGACTCATTCATAGTAATCAGTCTCCAGGCTTACCACACGCTAATTGTTCTGAATAGGAATGATTTCTTTATTATTATTATTTGTTAGCATTATGTATGGTCTACCTTCTCACTGAGAATCATGATGGATTACAAAGTTTAAGTCAAATAGAGTTGCCAGCTTCAGGTTGGGAAATACCTAAAATTTTGGGGGGTGGGGCCTGAGAAAGGCAGGTTTTGGGAAGGGGAGGGACTTCAGTGGGATAAATGCCATAGTGCCCACCTTCCAAAGCAGCCATTTTCTCTGGTGAACTGATTTCTGTCACCTGGAGATCAGTTGTAATGGCGGGAGATCTCCAGCCACCACCTGGAAGCTGGCAGCCCTAAAGTCAAATACAGTTAATAGCCAATAAACAATGATGGCATGGTTTAGGGGTTGAGAGCATGAGCTATGAGCTGGAAGTCACAGCTACAAGTCTCAATTCATGCATGAAATCATGGGGGAGCCTTAGGCAAGTCATATCTCTCAATACCAACTCAGCATTGTTCCTGTGAGTCAATAATAGTTTTCTGTTTTATGTGGTTATTGTAATGACTACCCAGAAAAATGAGGAATATTTAGGAGTACTTAAGTGATTGGCACTCCACAGCTCAACCAAAGAAACTAAACACACACAACATAATGTTTGCATTGCTTCTCTGAGACAGCAATCCTGTACCTCCTCATTTATATCCCAATTATTTCAATGGTATTTTACTGGTGTGTAGAACTGAAACCTATATATAATGCTCAGTGAATCAAAGTATGACCTACCAACTCAAACCTGTGGGCAACACATTCACTAGAAACACATTGGAAATGGGGCATATTTGTGTTCATAGCTTAGTCCAGCAGAGTATCCCCTCTGCAAGCTCCAAGCATAAGGGCAATGACAACCTTGGGCCAACCAAGGAAGAGATGTTACAGGAAATTGTACAGAGTCATCCACCTCTCCAGCATGCGGTCAATCACTTTCCTCCACAGACTCTTGGCAACCATTCAAAGGAGACTCTTGCTGCCCCCCTCCCTGAAAGTAAATGGGAGACTTGTGTTGCCATGGCAATGGGGCCTTTTCTACCTCCATAAGCAGCAACACATGCTAACAAATTACATGCTAAAATACCAAAGAAAGCAAGAGAGCCAAAGATTCCATTTTCCTTCCCTGTTTTGGGCCAATTTAAATGCATTGACGCTACCCAAGAAGGAAGCAGGTTTTTCAAGTTCAGAGCCTTCTAACCAAACTAATAAAATAAAACATGGGAACTTTGTGATGGAATGAAGCATGCAGGGCTTGTTGATGCGGGATGAGGTCTACAGCAGTCAACCAAGTGCCTGCCTGAATAGCAATGTTCATTCTTATTTTCATTTTACTGCTTGGGTCATCATGCAGGAAGACTCAGCCAGGAGGGTTTCCAAATATAACTGTGTCACTGGTTCACTTTCAACTGTGACTAAGCAAAGAAGCATTAAATGAGTTGCAGCAGTTTCAAAGACAAGCTTAACCAGTTTCCTCTTGTGTGTTCTCAGCAAGTGAAGAAGCTTGCAAGTTGATACCTGTACAAAAGTTCCAGAATATGATAACTGGTCTAGAGGGGGGCCAATAACTAAATGGCTGAGATGATAAAGCAATGTCACATCTTATGATTTCTCAGCCTTGAGTAACATAATGTTCCTGGGGCTAGGCATTTTCAAAAGCATCCTTTAACAGGACTAGTACTTTGTGAGGAGACAGCATGCAGGGCTGATTTATTGTACCAGCAGCCCAAGCAGCCATTTGAAGCACCACAATTTCAGGAGGACACCTGTGCAGGAGGAGGCCACAGGCAGGGATTGTACTCATCACCACCTCCCAGACCTGCCCTACCACCTCTCAGGTCCAAGGTGAGCCCCAGTGGTGCTGCTAGAGCTTGCCTTCCAGTGGCAGTGCCAGCCAAGTGGGAGGAAACACCAAGCATAGCCACACCCTTCACCTCTACTGCTTGGGATCTGCTGACAGTGGCTCTGGGGCTCACCATCATCCCAGCTGCTGGTGGTACAGAAGGTGTAGACTATGCCCATGGCCACTGCCCTTGACACACATCACCTAGGATCTGCTTTGGGAACAAAGTACCCTGGACTGGCCCAAATGGTATGGATCCTTTGTAATAATCTATCAATTTGCAAATGTAGAGGATGAGCAGGACAACATAGGCACATACATACACAGACCATCAATTTTCCAAAGCAGCAGAAACTCTGCTCCAAAAATGTTTAACACCAGTCATGAAATAATTCTAAACCTTCACAGAGATTTCCTATACTGCTGTCGACATGCAAGCTCCACAATGTGGCCAGAGTCAGTTAGCTCATGGAGGCTATTTACATCAGCCTTCATGTGGTGTTGGTAACACTCATCCAGCTGTTTGGACAAATACAGACCTTGCTTTTCCCCCCTGTGTTGCCATGTTTCCTCAGGCAGAGCACTGGATCCAGCCCCTAGCTAGGTTGGTAGGTTAAACTATACTCTTAGATGACTTCTCATGTCTTCCTGTCTCTGCCTCACATGGCATGGTTTCCATGCAAATGAGCACCCCAAGTGAGAAAATTATAGAATCGTAGAGTTGGAAGGGACCACCAGGGTCATCTAGTCCAACCCCCTGCACAATACAGGAAACTCACAACTACCTCCCCCACACACACACACACACACTCACCAAGTGACCAGAAGATGGCCAAGATGCCTTCCAGTGGCTGTGCCTAAGGTCATCTGCCTAAGGTCACAAAATCAGCATTGCTGACAGATGGCCATCTAACCTCCTCTTAAAACCCTCCAGGGAAGGAGAGCTCACCACCTCCTGAGGAAGCCTGTCCCACTGAGGAACTGCTCTGTTAGAAATTTCTTCCTAATTCTTCCTAATGTCTAGACGGAAACTCTTTTGATTTAATTTCAACCTGTTGGTTCTGGTCCGACCTTCTTGAGCAACAGAAAACAACTCGGCACCCTCTTCTATATGACAGCCCTTCAAGTACTTGAAGATGGTTATCATATCCCCTCTCAGTCTTCTCCTCTTCAGGCTAAATATACCCAGCTCCTTCAACCTTTCCTCATAGAACTTGGTCTCCAGACCCCTCACCATCTTTGTTGCCCTCCTCTGGACACGTCCCAGCTTGTCTACATCTTTCTTAAATTGCGGTGCCCAAAACTGAACACAGTACTCTAGGTGAGGTCTAACCAGAGCAGAGTAAAGTGATACCATCACTTCACGTGATTTGGACACTATACTTCTGTTGATGCAGCCCAAGACCTCATTTGCCTTTTTAGCTACCACATCACACTGCTGACTCATGTTCAGTGCTTGGTCTACTAAGACCCCAAGATCCTTTTTGCACACACTACTGCTCAGACAAGTCTCCCCCATCCTATAATTATGCATTTGATTTTTCCTGCCTAAAAGCAGAACTTTACATTTGTCTTTGTTGAAGTGCATTTTATTAGTTTTAGCCCAATTCTCCAGCCTGTCAAGATCATCCCTAATCCTGGCTCTGTCTTCTACCATATTTGCTACCCTCCCAATTTAGTATCATCTGTAAATTTAATAAGCATCCCCTCTATTCCTTCATCCAAATCATTTATAAAGATGTTGAACAACACAGGGCCCAGCACAGATCCCTGAGGAACTCCACTACTCACTTCTCTCCAAGTGGATGAGGAACCATTAACAAGCACTCTTTGGGTGCAATCTGTCAACCAGTTGCAGATCCAGCTAACAGTAATAGGATCTAATGCACATTTTCCCAATTTGTCAACTAGAATACTATGTGGAACCTTATCAAAAGTCTTACTGAAATCTAGATAAACTATGTCTACAGCATTCCCCTGATTCAGCAAGGTAGTAACTTTCTCAAAAAAGGAGATAAAATTAGTCTGACATGACTTATTCTTGAGAAACCCATGCTGGCTCTTAGTGATCAGATCCATCCTTTCTAAATGCTCAAGGACTGACTGTTTGATTATTTGTTCAAAAACTTTTCCTGGTATAGAAGTCAAGCTGATGGGTTGGTAGTTACCCGGATCCTCCTTCTTGAAGATGGGGACAACAATTGCCCGCCTCCAATCTTCTGGCACCTCACCTGTTTGCCAAGACTTTTCAAAAATAATGGACAGAGGCTCAGAAATTACATCTGCAAGTTCTTTGCGTATCCTTGGATGCAATTCATCTGGCCCAGAGGATTTTGTTTCATTGAAAGAAACTTGGTGTTTATCCACTACCCCATGCCAATCCTAGGATGCAAATCCCTTCCCTCATCTCTTGTTCTGTTTATGCCATGTTGAGCACCACTTCCCTCACGAGAAAAAACTGAGGAAAAGTAAGAATTGAGCAGTTCTGCCCTCTCTTAATCTCCTGTTACAATTTCACTTTCCGGTCCACGCAATGGGCTTATCTTGTCCTTGTTATTACTCTTACTCTGTACATAGGAAAAGAACCCTTTTTTGTTGCGTTTAGCATCTCTCGCTAGCCTAAGCTCATACTGAGCTTTAGCTTTCCTAACACTCTCCCTACAAGCACTAGTTATTTGTTTATATTCCTCTTTGGTTATAAGGCCCTCCTTCCACTTCCTAAATGAGTCTTTTTTATTTCTCAACTCTTTAAAAAGCTGTTTATGGAGCCACCCTGGCCTCTTTAGGCTCCTCCCATTTTTCCTACTCATAGGAATGGTCTGGGATTGCGCCTTCAGTATTTCACTTTTAAGAAACTCCCACCCTTCTTGAACTCCCTTCTCCTTAAGTATTTCCGACCATGGGATTCTACCCAGCATAAGTTTAAGTTTGTTCAAATTTGCTCTCCTAAAATCCAACCTGTATGTCTGACTATGTACAGTTTTTCCTTTCCCCAAGATTGTAAATTCCAAGATTACATGGTCACTGCTACCCAGGGTGCCTACTACTTTAACCTCATCAACCAGTTCTTCCCTGTTGGTGACAATCAAGTCTAAGATAGCAGACCCCCTTGTTTCCCTGTCCACTTTCTGAGATAGGAAGTTGTCAGCAAGACAAGTCAGGAATTGATTGGATCTTGCATTTTTAGCAGCGTTGGACTTTGTAGTATCGTGAACACAGGAGGACACATCAGCTTTGCTTAACTGAAGAAGAGTTTTATTTAAGTTCTTTGGGCTGTCTCACTTTCTACTCGGCCTTCTCTCAGTCGGCCTCCCCATTAGCTGCCTCAGCCATCATCTCACTACAGGAGCCCTGCGGGGCCAAAACTAACAAACATGCAAATCAGAACTCACCCCCTGGAGGTTTCTTGTATACATTACAACATTCTCCCCCCATTAAGTTTTAACTAAACTCCCCAAACCAGAATATAATAACAATAATAGTAACGGGCAAAACATGAAGAACTTTGTACAACATAATCTTTCAAATGAGTTGGTGTAAATCTCTGCCGTGTAGAACGGCGTAGTGGCAACTCCACAGGTGGTGGTGGTTTCAGTATGTCTGTAATAGTGGGAGGTACAGGATGATCAGAGTCCCCCTCGTTGTGAACAACAGTTCTTCCAACTTCTCACTGTTAGCGACCTTGCTCCCAGGTGGATGTATAGTTGGTCTGTCTAAGTCTGCAAGAGACCCCAGACAGTTAGGGCCGATGGCTTGCTCCTGGGATGCAATGCTAGGTGCAGTTGGAGACAAGACAACACGCCTTCTCGTTTGGTCCACATGTCTCCACACAATCCTTCCATCTTGTAAGGTGACAGAATAAAACACAGGGCCTGTAACAGTTTTCACAGTAGCAGGTATCCACAAAGGACCTGAGCCAAAGTTTTTAACATAGACTGCATCTCCAAGCATAAAAAAACGTTGTTTCGCTTGTCTGTCATGTTGCCATTTCTGTTGCTGTTGTTTATGATGCATACGTCCTGTCAGGGATGGGTCTAACAAATCAAACCTGGACCTCAATTTCCTGCCCATTAGCATTTCAGCTGGAGATAAACCTGTGGTAAAATGTGGCAAAATTCTATAATTGAACAAATACTATGCAAGCTTTATATTTAGACTGTCACCTTTTATTCGTGAAATGCCTTCTTTAAAAGACTGCACTGCATGTTCTGCTAGGCCATTTGATGCTGGATGGTATGGGGCAGAGGTAACATGCTGAATGCCATTCTGTTCCATAAACTGTTTGAATTGTTGACTAGTAAAGGAACTTCCATTATCTGTCACAAACATTTCCGGTAGCCCATGCATACTGAAACACATTCTTAACTTTTTAATAGTAGCTTCACTAGTTGAAGTAGACATAGGAAAAATCTTCACCCATTTCGAATGTGCATCTACCAATACTAGAAACATCTTACCCAGAAAATGACCTGCATAGTCTACATGTAATCGCCTCCAAGGTTGATCTGGCCACTCCCAAGGATGGAGGGGAGCCACACCAGGCATTTTACGGCTTTCCTGGCAAACATCACATGCCTGTACCATGTGCTCAATGTCATAGTCCATTCCTGGCCACCACAAGTAGCTTCTAGCTAAGCCTTTCATCTTAGTGATTCCAGGGTGGGCCTGGTGTAGGTCTCGTAATATGGTCTCACGTCCTTGTTTTGGAATCACCACACGGGCACCCCACAATACACATGCATCATAGACACTCAGTTCCCATCGATGTTGGTAGAATACTACAAGTTCTTTATCGTCCAAAAACTGTGGCCATCCCTTAATATAAATTCTCTGACTTTGGCCAATATGGGATCTGTATCAGTCCATGACTTTATCTGCCTGGCTGTCACTGGCGGAGTGGCAAGGCAGTCCATTAGTAAGACACGATCGTCATCATGTACTGTTGTAGGCACTTCAGGTAATGTTAGGTGGCTCAAGGCATTTGCATTGCCCAGTTCCTTTCCAGCTCTATATACAATATTATACTCATAGGCTCGCAAGGTGACCGCCCATCTCTGGATCCTAGGTGAAGCCATCTGTGGTACTGCTTTCATTTCATTAAATAATGAAATCAGAGGTTTGTGGTCTGTGCAAATTGTAAAATTCTGTCTATAAATATATTTATGGAATTTTTGAACTCCAAACATAACAGCTAATCCTTTGCGATCCAGCTGTGAATAATTGTGTTCCGCAGGGGTCAGGGTTCGTGACACAAATCCTATAGGTTTCTCAGATCCATCCTCCATCTGATGAGCCAGAACCACCCCAATACCGTAAGGGAAGCATCACACATCAAAACCAAGGCTTTATCCAGTTGATAATGAACCAGCACATCTGAAGACTGCAGGAGTTGCTTTGAGTTCTCAAATGCCTGTTCCTGAGAAGCTCTCCAATGCCATTTGACTCGTTTCTTGAGCAAAGTGTTAAGAGGCCAAAGGAGTGTTGGCAAGTTAGGCAAAAACTTATAATTAAGCAATCCTAAATATGCTTTCAGCTCAGACACATTCTTTGGTCTGGGAGCTTCCCTAGTTGCTTGGATTTTGTCTATTACAGGGTGCAGCCCTTGAGCATCCACTTTATATCCTAAATAGATCACCTATAATTTTAAAAAAGGACACTTACTTTTCTTAAGGAGCAATCCTGCCTCCTGCAGTGTAAAACTTCAGCCAAATTTAGTAAATGTCCATGTGTTGTGGTTCCAGTGACTAATATGTCATCCAAGTAAACAACTACGTGAGGGATTGTCAGGTCTGAGTTCACTTGGCTATTCCCAAAAACCAGATGACCAGGAAGGTCTCCTAAGAAGCAGGTTTATTAAGGAAAACACAGTGAGGAGCAGTAACTAACGTAAGGGATTCATGGACTTCAATGGGGAAAGAAGAACAGGGTAAAATATAATAAAGGCAATCTACAAATATGACGGTTGCCAGGGTGATCCCTGGTTGTCAGGGCGATCCCTGGTTCTCAGGAAGGTTTATTGTTATCATGCTCTCAGAGGCCTCCACAGACAAAACATAAACATAGCTGCACAACTCAAAGTCCTTGAAGAGCCATCTGCTCTCGGGGTATGATTCTCAGGCCAGTGCCTGACATTCTGCCCCCCTTAGGACCCCCCCTCCACCATGTCCGCTGGAGAGGGTTTATCCGGATAAGATACATGGAATTGACGAACCAGTCGGGGGGCGGAGACATGAAGATGTTTCACCCATTCATCTTGGGCAGGACCAAAATGTTTCCAATGAAGGAGGTATTCCACACACCCTTGATGAATGTGAGAATCGAGGATTTTGGAGATTTCGCAGTGTTCCCCCCCCCATCTCAGGCAACTCTGGGGGACTGTCAGGATGCCATTGGGAAGAGGGTACATACTGTTTCAGTAGGCTTACATGAAATACTGGATGGACCCTCCTCAAAGCTTTGGGAAGGGTTAGTTCCACAGTAACTGGGTTAATTATTCTGGCTACAGGAAACGGACTGATATATTTCTCACTCAGTTTTTTGGAGAGCTGTAGAGATCTCAAATTCTTGGTAGAGAGATACACCAGATCCCCCACCCCGAGTTCCCAGCCAGGTGACCGACGTTTATCGACTTGAGCTTTGTATTTCTGTTTGGCCCGTTCCAAGTTTCACGTTAACCAGGGCCATGTGGTTTGGATTGTTTGGACCCAATCCGAAACTTCAGGGCCACCCTCCTCCCCGGAGACATCTACATGTCCAACAGGTTCGAATTCTTTACCATGGACAATATGAAATGGGCTGAAACCAGTGGACTGATGGACAGAGTTAGTATACGCATATTCAGCAAAAGGCAACAGATCTACCCAATCATCTTGATGGTAATTTACATAACAACGTAGGTAGTATTCTAATACAGCATTAACTCTCTCAGTTTGTCCATCAGTTTGGGGGTGGAATGCACTTACACGGAAACAAAGTGGTCGGTGGGGGGGAGGTTGTCTGGACCCTTCTCTGCTTTGGCTATAAAATGGCCACTTGGTTCAGATTAAATGAAAGAATCCCACTGGGGGCTGGTGACATTTAAAAAAAAAATACACTATGACCAATTACAAAGCAGCGTTTTCAGGGGGAGGGACTCATGAATGGTTCAGAAGCTCCACATTTTCACTGGGGATGCATAATTGATCACAAGGTACTCCTGGTATTTGTTCGGGGCAAAAAGCCCCTGTGCATAGTTTTGAGAATTTGGCTGAAAATACTGTGCAGTTAGAGAGCAGCAGATAAAGCGGAAACAGACCAGGCATAAAAGACTTCATATTCACCCCACTAATATGGAATCTTTCTGAGCACAGAGCTGTGACTGCACATTCTTAGCTGATATCCTAGTTCCTCTTGGTTGGTGGAGGGTGCCTGTGCAGTATCAGGAATTGTTGTATGATTACTTCTTATCATGCTTTTGTAGAAATTGGCTACACCATTTGACCTGCACAAGGCCTCATTTTTCCTACAATTACCACAGGGTTGGCCTCTCTCATGTTTGGGTGTTCTCCTTGATATACACTATTAAATGAGTTCCATGGATTTATTTTCAACAAGAGGCACAATCAGCATCAAGGAAATTGGTGGTAGTGAGGTTGGGGTACAGAAGAGCTAAGGAGAAACATTTTTGAAGTGGTAGAGTTAATTAGATTACGCTTGTGCTGTAGCAAAGCAGGAAGATTTTTAAAAAGCCTATAATAGAGGCTAATGAGAATTTTATCATGCTTGTTAAACAGGGCATTTAATTGTACAAAGGGGCTGTTGAGTGTAATGCAAAAACTGGTTAATAAAAAGAGATCTTAATTGCATATTCAGCTCTGTACATCTAAACTGTCCAGCAAACAGAATAGCCTCAGGCCACAGCAGTCAAATGCTTTCTTCATTTTGTGCTGGTGAAGATGTAATGCGATTAGGGCACTTAATTTCCTCTGGTAGGCATAAAAATTAATGCAGCATGGATGATTTACACTAGGAGGAGGGGAGTTGCAATTATTCTAGTTGATCCTAGCAGAAGTTAATAACTTTTGCTTTTGTTGGGAAGGTAACAATATGACCAGCCTGATTCTTCCAGGTCACAGGCTGGACTGCAGAATAAGATCAAAAATTCCATGTGCATTTTAAATAGGAAGGTTGAATTGTGACTGCAAATCAACCTTTGTGCACAATCATTGATCAGTTCAGAAACAACCCGGTATGAGCACATTAAAAAATGCTTTTCTTCTGGTTTTCATACCTGCCATATGAATAGTGGAAGAGGATCTGAAAAGCACTTTGCAGAGGGTTGCCAACCTCCAGGTACTAGCTGGAGATCTCCTGCTATTACAACTGATCTCCAGCCGATAGAGATCAGTTCACTTGGATAAAATGGACGCTTTGGCAATTGGACTCTGTGTAGGGTTGCTAGGTCCCTCTTTGTAACTGAGAGATTTTTGGGGCAGAGCCTAAGGAGGGCGGGGTTTGGGGAGGGGAGGGACTTCAATGCCATAGAGTCCAATTGCCAAAGCGGCCATTTTCTCCAGGTGAACTGATCTCTATCAGCTAGAGATCAGTTCTAAAAGCAGGAGATCTCCAGCTACTAACTGGTAGTTGGCCACCCTAACTCTATGGCATTAAAGACCCTCCCCTGCCCAAACCCTGCCCTTCTCAGGCTCCGCCCAAACCCCCCCCCCCGGTGGCAAAGAGGGACCTGGCAACCCTAACTTTACAGTGTACTCCTAAGCAGACGTACACCCTTCTAAGTCCATTGGCCACAGCAGTCAATGGCCTTAGAAAAATAAAACTCTGCTTAGTAATGCACTGTTAGGGGCATTGTAGTATTTGACCACTTCAGAACTGTTCTGTGGGTGCTTTACACTAGCATTGTTATGGGGAGGGATTTTCTTTTTTCTGAAATTCACTTTTTTAGATATAGTCATTGATTCCTCTTATTCTCTTTTTTCTCCTTTAAAAGAGGGGTTTCTGTTTCATTTCTATTTCATTTCTCTTTGTAAAGAAATCAATGCAACCTTTGTAACTTCACAGCGCATTCCTGAGCCTCGAGGGCGAAAGCCCTTGGGTGGCCAGGAAGGCGTTGCGCCGGCGTTAGCCTCCCCCCATGCTGGTGCCTGGGCTACTTACATTGGCGCTAGTGGCCCCAGTGCCAATGTGGAGGTCTGGATGCCAGTCACTGGGTGCTGCCGTGGCAGTGCCACCCTGGAACGTTGGCAGGGCCGTCCGCCGGCATCCCACCGATGTAGAAGGCCAGAATCCTGGGAGGCATTCCAGCATCCCGGAAGGCATTCTGGGGGTGGACGGGGGGAGGAGCTGCCGTGAGTAGGAGGATAGATAGGTTTGGGAAGACATTGCCATCCTCTGAGCATCTACAGAGTGAACTTCGGAAATTTTGTACAACTTCCTTTTTTGCCACTCCTGTGAGGTACTGCCCTGTCTCTCTTTCTGTTCTGCCCGTAAAAGCGGTGGTTCAGGCCTTTGCTGGAATATTGGTTCAGGCCTTTGCTGAAGTATTCCTTGTGTAGGCCTCGGCTGGAATGTCCTGCTCGCTCTCCTCTCCCCGTTTCCCCCTCCCACCTGACCTTGGCTTCCACAGGCTTCTGCTAATGAGCTCCTTTGATGTATGTTCTCTAGCCTAGTCTGGGTACTGTTATCGTTTCATTCCCAAAACATGAAACTGACACCTGCAATGTAGTACTGTTTATAGTCTTGCACTTTTGTAATGGTAAGCACTTGCAGCTCGGACCATGTAGGGGCCTAGCTATACCTGATGCTTCTTAATAAAGTTACCTGTTTCTGAGATGGTCGTCTGAGCGAGTGACTTTGTGGGAATTGCCCGGGGTGGCTGGAAAGCCTTACATTGAGCTGCAAGTCCCTTGCTCCAGCTCCTGCTCCTGTACCACGTTTGGACAGCTATGGCAGGAGACGGGGATGACAAGAAGGATGGAGACAACACTGTGCCTGAGAAGCCCGATCCTGACCCTTCGGAAGGGAAGTCGACTGGGAAGACGCCCAGCGGAGCTGACTCTGGATCGGGTCTGGGTACAAAGCCCAAGACGAGCCGGTTGAGTACCTGGCTGGAGTCCCCTCAAAGCTGGTCGATTTCGAGGGACGAAACGCGGTCTCGGAGGATTGCTTTTCCCGGGGTTGGGTTCGAGGAAGACCCGGCCCGAAAGGAAGCTGTGAGAGTCTCAACCTAGCTGTGCTAACTTCGCAAAATCACTTGCTCAGACTTGGATGCAGAAACAAAGGATTTATTGAAGACTTCAGATAGTACAAGACAGACACGGGTTTGAAGTTGCAAGTGAGCTAGCTTATCGGGGTTACAATATATATCTACTACCAGGCTCTTTTGTCGTGGGAAGTTACAAGATAGATTGGTGCAATACAAAACATCAAACAGGTCCCAGAGAGACTGTTAGGACTATCAGATCCCCAAGGCCATAGTCGGCCCGAGGGAGTGCATGCAGGAAGCGCAGCAGGGGAGGGCAAGAGCGGCACCTGGGAAGGACGGATGAGGCGCCGGGGCCCGGGAAGGCAAGGGAGGTGTGAACTGCTTTTACGAGTTCAAAGGAACAGAGATAGAGGAAGTAAGAAAGGGGAAGGGGAGTCAGAGACACATGGCCCTCACATTCTGCCCCCCTTAAGGCCCCCCTCCCGCAAGGTCGGGAGGGCGAGGTTTATCGGGGTAGGCGCAGTGGAATTCGTGAACGAGGCGGGGGGCCGCCATGTGGGGAGCTGCCACCCATTCATCATGTGCAGGCCCCAGATGTTTCCATCGGACAAAGTAAAACAGTTTTCCTTTCTTCCACTTGGAATCCAAAACCTTGGACACTTCCAGGTGCGTGTCCCCTCCTACTACTGTCGGAACCTCTGGTTGAGGGGGGGAGTGGAATTGGGGAGCGGGTACGTAAGGCTTGAGAAGACTGATATGAAAGACGGGGTGAACGCCTCTAAGGGTCTTTGGCAGTTCCAATTCCACTGTGACATCATTGATCACACGGGAAATGGGGAAAGGACCCACAAAACGATCATTGAGTTTTTTGCAGGGCCGAAGCGAGCGTAGGTTCTTGGTGGAGAGATAAACTTGCTCCCCCACCTTGAGCTCCCAGCCTGGGGACCGATGTTTGTCGGCCTGTTCCTTGTATTTGCGCTTGGCCCGCTCTAGGTTCTTTTGTAACCAGGGCCAAGTGGATCGAACCACCTGCACCCACTCCTGGACCTCCGGGACTGCCTCGAGTTCAGGAGTGATGGGGGTGGAGCCAAAAGGGCCAAATTCCGTACCGTACACCACCTGGAAAGGGCTAAACCCAGTGGAGGAGTGGGGGGCGTTGTTGTAGGCATACTCAGCAAACGGTAGCAGGTCCACCCAATCGTCCTGGTGGTAATTGACATAACATCGGAGGTAACACTCGACCACAGCATTTACACGCTCAGTTTGACCATCGGTTTGGGGGTGGTAAGCTGAAGAGAGACCCTGCTCCTCCACCCCCATCAATTTCAGGAAAGCACGCCAAAACTTGGCAACGAACTGGACCCCCCTGTCGGAGAGGACCTTTTTGGGAATCGAGTGAAGCCTCAGGACATGAGTAACAAACAGTTTGGCTAGTCCCTGGGCAGAGGGGAGTCCGGCACAGGGGACGAAGTGGACCTGTTTGGAGAAAAGGTCCGTGATCACCCATAGGACCGTCTTACCACGGCTAGGAGGTAGATCGGTGATAAAGTCCATGGCGATCACTTCCCACGGCCGGGTGGGCGTTTCTAGGGGTTTCAGAAGCCCCGGGGTTTTTCCCATCCTCTTCTTAGCAGTGGCGCAGATGGGGCAGCTGCGCACGTATAGTTCAACATCGGCTCTCATACCTGGCCACCAAAACTGCCGCCTTACCAGGTGTAGGGTTTTCACAAAACCAAAATGACCTGCAAGTTTGGCCCCGTGGACGAGCCCCAAGACCTCCTTGCGGAGAGGCGTAGGGACGTAAAGCTTCCCACCCTGCACCCAGTAGGAATCCCGCTGTTCCATGCCGGTGGGGAGAAGCTGTTGCTCCGCTTCCTGCAGGGACGCGTCTCGGAGCCTTTGTTGAAAGGCTTCCGGGACTCCTTTGAGCATGGGACTCCCCGACTGGCGGGTTTGGGACCGGGTGGTGACGGCTAAACTTGGGACTTCCCCCCGTTGCTCGGGGGTGAACAGGGAGTCCACGGGACGGTCAAAGTCGTTGCGGTATTGGGGAAGTCGGGACAGGGCATCGGCCAGGGCATTTTCTTTCCCGGGGACGTGCTTAAGGGTGAAACGGAACTTGGTGAAGAATTGAGCCCACCGAATCTGTTTGGCGTTGAGCTTTCTAGCCCCCTTGAGAGCCTCCAAATTCTTGTGATCGGTACACACTTCAAACGGAAATTCTGCCCCTTCTAGAAAATGCCTCCAGATGGTGAGGGCATGCTTTACCGCCGCCGCCTCCTTCTCCCAGATAGCCCAGTTAATTTCAGACTGAGAAAACTTCTTGGAGAAGTAGGCGCACGGTCTCAAATTCCCATTGTCATCCCTCTGCAGGAGTGCCCCTCCCATGGCCACATCCGAGGTGTCCACCTGGACCACGAAAGGCTTAGTGCAGTCCGGGTGGGCTAACACGGGCTCGGACGAAAAGAGCAATTTTAGCTCATCGAAAGCCTGCTGGCAGGGGGGAGACCATTGCAACCGGGCCGAGGGCAGCGCAGCGTTAGCTCCCTTCCCCTTGGTACGCAATAGGGAAGTGAGGGGGAGAGCCACCTGCGCAAAATTGGGAATAAAGTTGCGGTAGAAGTTGGCAAATCCCAAGAACTGTTGCAATTGCCGGCGCGTGGTGGGGGTTTCCCAATCCCGCACCGCCTGAACCTTATCAGGATCCATCTCCAACCCCTGGTGGGAGATCACATAGCCCAGGAAGGTGATAGAAGGTTGGTGAAATTCACATTTAGACACCTTAGCATACAATTTATGGTCCCGCAGACGCTGGAGGACTTCCCGCACTAGGCGGACATGCTCATCCATGGTTTCAGAATAAATGAGAATATCATCAAGAAATACCACTACCCCCCGAAATAACAAATCATGTAAGACTTCATTGATTAATTGCATGAAAACACTCGGAGCCCCAGAAAGTCCGAACGGCATTACTAAATATTCAAACATGCCAAAACAACTTGAAAAGGCCGTCTTGGATTCGTCCCCCTCCTTAATGCGGATAGGCTTCCACCAAATCCAGTTTGGTGAATATTCGGCCTTCCTTCAATTGCGCTAGAAGGTCTGGAATGAGAGGGAGGGGGTAAGCGTTAGACTGAGTGACAGCATTCAGTCTACGAAAGTCAATACACAGTCTCAAGTCCCCTGTTTTCTTTTTGACAAAAAAGGCGGGGGCGGAATACGGAGCTTTGGAGGGACGTATGAAGCCCCTTGCTAGGTTAGTGTCCAAATAGTCCCGCAACACCGCTTTTTCATTAGGGCTCATGGGGTAAACCTTCCCCTTGGACAACTTGCCCTCTCCCACGATCTCGATTGCGCAATCGGTTTCTCGGTGTGGGGGCAGTTCATCACATTCCCTCACATCAAACACATCCGCGAACTGAGAGTACTCCGAGGGTAGGTGGGGTGTAGTGGGGATGGGCTCGGGGGACCCCACCAACGCGGCGGCCGGAGCGCAAAGTACTCGGTCTTTGTCGTGCATGGCGCAGGGGTCCTCGGGAAGGTGAGGGTCCGTTTGACCCAGTCAATGGTGGGGTTGTGTCCCTGTAACCAATTCATCCCCAAAACTACGGGGGCAACTATGGGGGCGATGGTAAAGTACAGACGTTCCCAATGTTCTCCCACCGCCATGACCACCGCAGTGGTACGGTGAGTGACGGGCCCCTTTTTAAAGTCACTACCGTCCATTTGAGAGAAACGGAGAGGACCCGGGAGTCGTTTGCGTCGGGCACGTAATTTCTTGGCCTCTTCCTCACTAATCAAGGTACGGGCACACCCTGAGTCCACTAGTGCGGGGAATTCTAACACTGGCCCCCCTTTGGGTAAAGACAGGTGGACCCGGATGTACACATTATCCTCTTGGGCGCTTACCATCGGTGGAGCTCCTTGCACAACGATAGGAACGGTCTGCTGAGGAGCCCCTTTTACAGCAGACCGACGGCGTTTTTTGCCAGCATCTCCCACTCTTCCTCCTCACTGGATGAAGGAGATGTGGTAGTTGTAATCCGTGACTCGGCCGAGTCAAAAGCTGCATTTGTAATCCGGGGTCCCGATGGACCAGTGGAGGTGGAGGCTCCCTCTTGGGCGCTTGCGTGTAGTGCGGTGGGTGCGCTCCGGCGTCCGGGAGCGCCGCTGCGGCGTCGAGGTTGGCCCTCCGCCGGGGTCTTCTCCGGTTCGGTCAGGGTTGGGCGAGGAGGAGCCGGTCATCCGGAACGGGACGGGCATTGCGAGGCGAAATGGCCCTTACCTCCGCACACCAAGCACACCCCGGTGTCGAAGCGCTTTCGGCGTTCGGCAGTTGAGGGGCCGCCGCCGCCCGGGGTGCGGGAATCTTTGGTACCGCCTGGTTTGTCCCCCCTCGGCTTAAAGTCGCGGCCGGTGCGCTGTTTGGACAGGGTCAGAAGCTGCTTCCGATTTTCGATGTCGGCGGCGTGGCGCACCCAGCCCTCGACGTCCGGGGGGTTACCTTGCATGAAGGCCCAATGTTGCAGGTCCGGGTTTAGTCCTTCCCTGAAGCACTGCACCCGGGTAGCCTCGCTCCAATCCAGGATTCTGCTCGACAGAGACTGAAATTCACTCGCATACTGCGCCACCGACTTAGTCCCTTGGCGCAGTTGCATCAGAGTGGCCTTGGCCCGCTCCCCCAGATTCGGGTCCTCGAACCTGTTGCGGAGCGCAACCATAAACTCATCCAGGTTCCGCAGCACAGGGGAGCGGAGCTCGTACTGTAACACCATCCACGCGGCCGCTTCGCCTTGTAGGAGGGAGGCCACATACTGAACCTGGGACTCTTCCGAGGTAAAGGTCCGGGCCTGTTCCCGCATAAAAATATCCACTTGGACCATAAAGAAGGTTAATTGATCCCCCGACCCATCATACGTGATCTTCAGGTCACGGCGGGCCGGAGCGCTGGGAGGAACGGGGGGAGCCGCCGGCGTTCCATCCGGGGGGTTACCGGGGGGAGGCTGTACCTTCAGCACGTCCATGGCTGCAGCCATCTCACCCATCACAGCTTGCATGGCATCCATCCGATCCAGCATGGCTTGGCGCTCCTCCTGCCATTGCCTCCGTTCCTCGTCCATCAGGACTTCCCTACGCGTGGAGTCGTCCTCGAGTCCCGTACCGGACAACCCCAAGCGGCGGTGCTTCGCCTCGGTCCGGGAAAGCGACCAGCCCTTAGGAGAGTCTAGCCAGGAGTTAAAGGTGTTCTTGGGCTTCGTACCCAAGCCCGGTCCCGGGTGGGGGGCACCGGGTACCTTCCGCCTGGCACCCTCCTCCTTAGGGTCCGGTTTCTCCAGAACCTCGGATTTGTCCAGTGAACCCGGGGGAGAAGAGGTATCCTCCTCGCCTGGCATTACTGTCCCTTAAGGTACAGATGCAGAACGAAAAGGCAGAGACTTGCAACTTAATGTGAGAGTCTCATCCTAGCTGTGCTAACTTCGCAAAATCACTTGCTCAGACTTGGATGCAGAAACAAAGGATTTATTGAAGACTTCAGATAGTACAAGACAGACACGGGTTTGAAGTTGCAAGTGAGCTAGCTTATCGGGGTTACAATATATATCTACTACCAGGCTCTTTTGTCGTGGGAAGTTACAAGATAGATTGGTGCAATACAAAACATCAAACAGGTCCCAGAGAGACTGTTAGGACTATCAGATCCCCAAGGCCATATTCGGCCCGAGGGAGTGCATGCAGGAAGCGCAGCAGGGGAGGGCAAGAGCGGCACCTGGGAAGGACGGATGAGGCGCCGGGGCCCGGGAAGGCAAGGGAGGTGTGAACTGCTTTTACGAGTTCAAAGGAACAGAGATAGAGGAAGTAAGAAAGGGGAAGGGGAGTCAGAGACACATGGCCCTCACAGAAGCGCTGTGGCAGCACCAGATGGAAGAGGAATGCCAGCAATGGCAAATGGAGTGGCAGGGGATGGTTGATCGGATGGATGCCATGCACGCCATAATGCTGGACTTAGCCCAAGCACTGGAAGATTTGCGGCAGAACCCGCAGCAGCCGGCAGCACCCCTGGGGGGCGGACAACCCGCAGCTCCCGTTCTGCCAGCCCGCCCCACTCCGCCGGCGCGACGGGACTTAAAAATTACCTACAATGGGTCTAGTGACCAATTAACGTTCTTTTTGGTCCAAGTGGATATTTTTATGAGGGAGCAAGCTGGGACCTTCACCTCGGATGAGAGTCGGGTCCAGTATATTGCCTCGTTATTACAGGGGGAGGTGGCCGCGTGGATGGTACTGCAATATGAACTCTGCTCCCCTGTACTGCGAAGCCTCGATGAATTCATGATAGCCCTCCGGCACCGATTCGAGGATCCGCACTTGGGTGAGAGAGCAAAAACAGCCTTGCTGCAGCTGCGCCAAGGGACTAAGTCGGTGGCACAGTATGCAAGTGAATTCCAACTGCTCTCGAGTAAAATCTTGGATTGGAGTGAGGCCACTCGGGTGCAATATTTCTGTGAGGATCTAAATCCGGAATTGCAACACTGGGCTTTTAAGCAAGGTAACCCTCCAGATGTGGAGGGCTGGGTCCGGCATGCAGCCGACATCGAGAACCGAAAGCAGTTACTGCTCTTGTCCAAACAATGTACGGGACGGGAAACCAAAGTCCATGGAGACAGGCCAGGCTGTCCGAAGGACTCTCGTTTCCCCTTGGGGGGGGGGCTGTCGGTGGCGGAGCGCCGCAAGCACTTCGAAAGTGGGCCCTGCCTCGTTTGCGGAGGTAAGGGGCACTTTGCTTCTCAATGCCCTTCCTGGGCCGGACACCTGGGACCATCCCGGCCCGCAGCGGCTGAACCGGAGAAAGCTCACACTGAGGGGCAACCTCGATGCCGGAGTGGCGCACCTGGCAGACGGAGTACGTCTTCGGCTCTACAAGTACAACCTGACCCTGGAACGTCGAAAGCTCCTGGCCCATAGAGGCCACAGATTACAAACGAAACCTTGGGCTCTTCGGAGTCACGGATTACAAATCCCGATTCGACCTCCTCCAGCGACGAGGAGGAATGGGACCCGGCGGCAAAAAACGCCGCCGGTCTGCTGTAAAGGGGGCTCCTCAGCAGACCACTCCAGACCTTGAGCAGGGAGCTCCGATTATGGTAAGCGATCAGGAGGACAATGTATATGTAAAAGTTACCCTCACATTGCCAAAAGGGGGACCTTTGGTGAGAGTAATGGCCCTCGTTGATTCTGGCTTGTACCCTGATAAGTGAGGAAGTCGTCCAACAACTGCGGGTGAAAAGAGTAAGGTTGCCCGAGCCCATCCAATTTTCCCAGATGGACGGTAGTGACCTTAGAGGGGGTCCAGTCACCCACTGCACGGCCACGGTGGTGATGGGCATGAGGGAACATTGGGAACGGCTTCATTTTACCATTGCCCCCATCAAGACTCCCGTTGTATTGGGGATGAATTGGTTACTGGGACATAACCCATCCATAGACTGGGTTGAACGGACCCTTACTTTTCCCCACTCCCTGTGTGAGAGCCACGGGCGGGAAAGGGCGCTTAAAAGCCAGGCGGCTGCCTTGGTAGAGGCACCGCCAGCCGAAGCTTTAAAATCACAGCTCCCCAAAGAGTATGCCCAGTTTACCGATGTACTCGATGTTCGGGGATGTGATGAATTACCCCCTCACCGGGACACCGATTGCGCGATTGAAGTGGTGGGGGACAGCAAGCTTTCTAAAGGGAAGATTTACCCAATGAGCCCAAATGAAAAGGCCGTGCTATGGGACTATTCGGACACCAATTTGGCACGGAGTTTCATTCGCCCCTCCAAGGCACCATATTCAGCTCCCGCCTTCTTTGTAAAGAAGAAAACGAGGGATTTGAGACTTTGTATTGATTTTCGTAGACTGAACGCAGTCACTCAGTCTAATGCGTACCCCCTCCCTCTCATTCCAGACCTGCTCGCACAATTGAAGGAGGGCCGGATTTTCACGAAACTGGACTTAGTAGAAGCCTACCACCGCGTCCGAATAAGGGAAGGGGACGAACCTAAAACCGCGTTCTCTTGTTGTTTTGGGATGTTTGAATATTTAGTGATGCCCTTCGGACTTACGGGAGCTCCGAGTGTGTTCATGCAGTTGATTAACGAAGTTCTACATGATTTGTTATTCCGTGGAGTTATTGTTTATCTTGATGATATTCTCATTTATACCAAAACAATGGAAGAGCACGTACGGTTGGTGCGTGGAGTGTTGAAGTGGTTGCGCACCCATAAACTGTATGCCAAAGTTTCTAAGTGTGACTTCCACCAGCCCTCCATTACCTTTTTGGGGTATGTCATATTGCACCAAGGCTTAGAAATGGACCCCGACAAGGTTCGGGCAGTGGTCGAGTGGGACCCCCCCACTACGCGCAGGCAATTACAACAATTCTTGGGATTTGCAAACTTTTATCGGAACTTTATTTCAAACTTCGCTCAGGTAGCGCTTCCTCTTACCTCACTGTTGCTCACGAAAGGAAAGGGAGCGGCTGCCACATTACCGTCTGCTAAACTACAGTGGACTTCAGACAGTCAGCAGGCGTTTGAGATGCTCAAACGATTATTTATGTCTGAACCCATTCTCATCCACCCTGACTGTGAGAAGCCTTTCATAGTCCAAGTAGATGCTTCTGACGTTGCCATGGGGGGAGCCCTTCTGCAACGGGACGAGGATGGCCAGCTAAAACCGTGTGCTTATTTTTCTAAGAAATTCTCCCAATCTGAAATAAACTGGGCCATTTGGGAGAAGGAAGCAGCGGCTGTAAAACATGCTCTCACTATTTGGAGACATTTCCTGGAAGGGGCGGAGATCCCCTTTGAGGTCTGGAGCGATCACAAAAATCTAGAAGCCTTAAAAGGGACTAGAAAGCTGACGGCAAAACAAGTTCATTGGGCGCAGTTCTTTGCTAAATTCCGGTTTGTCTTTAAACATGTACCTGGCAAGGACAATTCTTTGGCGGATGCCTTGTCCCGACTCCCCCAATATCGGAATGACTTTGACCGACTGCTTGAGTCATTGTTCACCCCTGAGCAGAGGGGGGAAGTGCCGGGACTGTCAGTAACCACCCGTTCCCAAGCTCGAGCTAATGACTCTGCTCCTCTTCAAGGAGTACCGGAGACTTTTCAGCTGAGGCTAAAGGAAGCCTCGCAGTTGGAGGAAGAGAATCAGACCCTTCCCTCAACCCTTACCCGACAGGGGGCTTTTTGGCTTCATGGAAATAGACTGTATGTGCCAGAGACTCTTAGAAAAGAGGTGTTGGGAATGGTACATGAAGCCAAACTTGCAGGACATTTTGGGTTTGTCAAATCATTGCATTTGCTACGACGTCAGTTTTGGTGGCCAGGCATGAGAGCCGATGTTGACTTGTTTGTACGCAGCTGTCCCACCTGCGCCACTGCAAAAAAACGTATAGGAAAGCCACCAGGACTTCTTAAGCCTCTGGAAACCCCGACCATGCCTTGGGAAGTAATAGCCATGGACTTCATTACCGATTTGCCCCCAAGCCAGGGTAAAACCGTTTTGTGGGTGATAACTGACTTATTTTCTAAACAGGTTCATTTTGTTCCTTGTGCTGGGCTGCCTTCAGCTCAAAAGTTGGCACGGTTGTTTGTAAATCACATGGTGAAACTTCATTCTGTCCCATGGAAGGTCCTTTCTGACAGGGGGGCCCCAGTTCGTGGCCAAATTTTGGAGAGCCTTCCTGAAAGTGATGGGGGTAAAAGAGCAGGGCTTGTCTTCCGCTTACCACCCTCAAACTGATGGCCAAACTGAATGTGTAAATGCTGTAGTGGAGTGTTATTTATGGTGTTATGTGAATTACCACCAGGACAATTGGGTTGATTTGTTGCCTTTTGCTGAATATGCCTACAATAACGCCCCTCATTCCTCCACAGGTTTCAGTCATTTTCAGGTCATGTATGGGAAGGAATCTGGGCCATTTGGTTCTGCTACCATTACCCCTGAGATGGAGGGAGTGCAGGGGGTGCAGGACTGGGTGCAGGTGGTACAAACGACTTGGCCCTGGCTTCAGAAAAATTTGGAGCGGGCAAAACGCAAGTACAAGGATCAAGCAGATAAACATCGGTCCCCCGGGTGGGAACTCAAGGTGGGCGGTCAGGTCTATCTCTCCACCAAAAACTTACGATCACTACGTCCTTGTAAAAAGCTCAGTGACAAGTATGTGGGTCCTTACCCCATTGCTCGGGTCATCAATGACGTCACGGTTGAGTTGGCTCTCCCTAAGTCACTTCGAGGGGTACATCTGGTATTTCATATTAGCCTGCTCAAACCATACACCGCAGCCCCCCAGTTCCATCCTCAACCCAAACCAGAAGTTCCTACGGTTGTGGGAGGGGAAATGCATCTTGAGGTCTCTAAAGTGTTGGATTCTAAACGGAAAAAGGGGAAATTGTTTTATTTGGTCCGCTGGAAACATCTGGGCCCCGCCCATGATGAATGGGTGGCAGCTCCTCATGTGGCGGCCCCCCGCTTGGTACAGGAGTTCCATGCCGCTTACCCCCACAAGCCATGTCCAGACAAGGCGGGGGTAGGGGGGCCTTAAGGGGGCAGAATGTGAGGTACTGCCCTGTCTCTCTTTCTGTTCTGCCCGTAAAAGCGGCGGTTCAGGCCTTTGGTGGAATATTGGTTCAGGCCTTTGCTGAAGTATTCCTTGTGTAGGCCTCGGCTGGAATGTCCTGCTCGCTCTCCTCTCCCCGTTTCCCCCTCCCTCCTGACCTTGGCTTCCACAGGCTTCTGCTAACGAGCTCCTTTGATGTATGTTCTCTAGCCTAGTCTGGGTACTGTTATCGTTTCGTTCCCAAAACATGAAACTGACACCTGCAATGTAGTACTGTTTATAGTCTTGCACTTTTGTAATGGTAAGCACTTGCAGCTCGGACCATGTAGGGGCCTAGCTATACCTGATGCTTCTTAATAAAGTTACCTGTTTCTGAGATGGTCGTCTGAGCGAGTGACTTTGTATGAATTGCCCGGGGTGGCTGGAAAGCCTTACAACTCCTCTCTTTGAATTTCTCTTTGATCCAAATAGTACTAACAACTGACTTCAAATTCCTAAAAAGAGGTAAATAAACCAATTGTTAGATTTCAGGAAGAAATTGGGTAAAGAGGAATCCAAACAGTGTATCTACTTCTTTACAAAACAAAAGTTCAGACAAGCTTGCCAATTAAGATGACTTCTTGAGAAGGATGCTCAGTGGAATAATACTCTAGAGGAAGCAACAATTGTGCAGTAACCTAAAGTTATGGAATGTTGGCAGAGTAATTAACACCAGTGATACGCAACCTGATTAAAGAGTACATTAAAGTGAATTCAGGAACTAACATACTTGATAAAAAAACTGGAGAGAGAGAGATGGGATCCTAACTACATGACTAACTGAAAGAAAGAGCAAGATTGAGAGTGGAACTTCCAAGAAGAAAGAGGATATTACCTTTAGAGTAGCAATCTGAAGACACACAAAGAATGACACTTAACAGGATAGAAGGCACTGACCGCACTATCCTAACTGCCCTATTACTACCCCCTACAGAGTTCTTCTCTTCTTCTTTGCAAGCAAGATTCTTGTCAGCAAGATTCATCTGTACTATGTCTCACAAGGCTGTGTTGGAAGCCTCATTACATGAGGACTCAGCATTGTAGTAGCCATGGCTGATAAGTTGCAGGCCTCCATCCAATGGTCATACAATTGGAGCAGTGTCGGATACAACTTGCTTGTTTTAAAAAAGAATACAAAACCCCAAGTCATGAATCATGAGGATGTCCTGGGCTGTTACTAGTGTGAAAGAATTGTAAGACTGCTTTGAAGATATGCCAAAAGTTATAATCAAGTTACGCCTAAATGCTTATTTGCATACAGGTGCTGTTTTTGCACTGGAACTGGAATGGTAAGACTCTACACCTGGCCAGAAGAGGAAAAATTATAGTGGGACCTCTGTTCTGGTCACATCTGGAGTGCTCTCAGGTAGCCCAAGCTAGAAGAAAGCAGGGGCACTGATTTGCAGTGCTGTATAAATATTAAGTATTTTATTGGTTTAATGATAAATTGTGTAAACAAATTCAAGCCTATGTGACTACATTTGCTCATGCCTTTCCCTCCTTTTCCTCTATTGTCATCCCCAAAATATTTATTTATGTTAAGCAACTTGGGGGAGGGAGCACTCATTTTATGCTTATAAAAGTATATAAATAGATGTGTACACCAATGGCACAGATTTACATAGTAAATAATTAGCAACATCTCCAGTAATAATAATAGATTCAAAACCCATGATATTGTTTGATTTTTTATTTTAACTCCTTGATAGTTTACTTTGGTTGCCTTGATTGATTTGCTGAAACCTTTTAAGAGCCTATGCATGGTAGTCTACTACTAATTTTATTTATCATTTGTATATCTTTTCCAATTACGGAAACTCCTAGAATCTGCAAATTTTCACAATGTATAAATTAGGTGGGTGGGGTAACACATTATAAATCTTGTGGACTTCATTGACAGAACAACTGGAAGTGGCCCCAATTTTGCAGATACACACATAACAAATTTATTGAATGCGATTAGCAAAGATAACTTTCAAAGGCAATTTATCTGGATGGCATGATGTAAACAAGTTCCAGGGAACAAGTCATCATCATCATGCCTGAGGCATCTGCCTGTGGTCTGCAGGAGACAGGATGCTGTACTAAATTAATGTGACATAACAACATGTTTTTTACAATCTGAAGTTCATGTTTTGAACTAGGGAAATAGTACGGCTACCAAGCCCCTGACGGGAACAGAGGATCTCTCATCCCCGGTCTCCTTTCCCACAAGAAATTAAAAAAAAATGTTTATAGAGCCAACAGCATGATATCTCTTCCGGGGAAAACCTGGAATTGACATCAGTCTTCTCTAGGAATCGGCAGAAACTTTAGAGTTTCCAGCAATTCATAGAATGCTGAGACATGACTTCTGGGTTTTCCAGGAAGTGATGTTATGCCATCTCCAGCAGCCCCCCTTCTCCTTCTCTGGTCTCCCACTGGTTGCCAGGCCAGTCATTATTCTGGAGCCTGGCTATCTGGCTTAGAATGAGGAAACAGTGACAGAGCTGGTAATGGTTTGGAACTCATCAAGTGTTTCTGTGAGCAGAAGGATTTTTGCCTGCAGAGCACAATTTTCTCACCTCCTCCCTCCTGCTGCAACACAAAATGGCCTTCCCCACGATGCTACTCCTGGGGAACAGGACTTGGCCCTAGTATGTATTTGGAATTCCAAGTTCCTAAAATGTGTGGAGTAGTAAGAAATGAATGTTTCTGAGCATGTGCAAAGAGCATTTGCCACCTGCAAGTAAACACAGCCAGTCTCCAGTACATCTGCAATTAGAGAGAAAGCATGGATTGCTTCTAGATAGGTTTGATCCCCACCCCTTCTCCTTTTAGAAACCATCAGTCTGTGAAATTTTCTTAACAATTCTGTGAGCGACCTAGCGGGTCACTTTTGGTCAGCAGAACTGGGTGTTGAAGGATGAAACAAACACCATGCTAAGGTGCCCAATGATGATGCTCACCCAACCCAACAAAAATGTGTTTGTTGCTATAGAAAGCAGGATGTTGGCCATTGAAGTTGGAATCCAGTAAGGAGGGCCTAGCAACTTACCTACCATAACAAGCCCTGAAAATGGATTGCACTAGAGCATCGGGCCCATACTTGGTTGTTGCTGATGATGAGCCACAGTTTTATCTGGTAGAGCAAAGATTAATAATAATTTTGCATGCAGAGGAATGTATGCTGAAATTCAAGCATCAAATTGGACTGAAATGGACTGTTGAGTGATCCTCTGACTCAACATAATTATAAGCTTTCATTTCAGCACATTTAAGCAAACACCATACACTTGGTTCTTGTAAGTTAACGAGCGGGTAGACCCTGAGTCTATTAAGGCTTTAACTTGTAATTGAGGACCTTTTCTATAATGTCGTAATATCACATCTACATAGACAGTCTCTTCTACTTCACTCACCATGACAGGAGCCTCGGGTTTCACAGGAACACCTGCGGAGGTCTGCGGTATTGCTCTCTCTACCGCAGACCCAGTCCGTTTTTTGGCTGGTCAAGGGGAGACTCCAAGTTAAGGGCTGGGGTGTTCCAGTGGTCACCCTCCTCTGAAGATGCACGGCTACTCTCCCCAGGAGTAGTAATTGTAATCCTGGACCCCGACAGGTCCGCTGGCAAAAGGTCCATCGTCACTTCTCTGGCGTGTAGAGCAGGGGGCGCTTTTCGTTTTGGAGGGATGCTCCGCTTAGCTGTGGTGCCTCTCCCCCTGGCGCGTCCTCTTCTGCGAGGAGTCCCATCTGGCTGGGGAGTGGGACTTGGCAGCCCTGGGAGTGATGGACAAGTGGCAGCGAAGTGACCCATGGAACCGCAAATGAGGCAGGCTCCCCTTTGAAACCATAACGCTCGGTCTGGTGGAAGTAGAGCCGGCCTCCGCAGGGCCTGAGGAGCGGCAGGTTTGGTAGGGTTTTTCTGGCTTCCCCCCTCCCTGGCTTGCCGTCGGGCAAGAGAAATAAACTGGCAGCGGCTTTCCACTTCTTCCGCCAGTAAAATCCACTCTTCCAAGGTGACTGGGTCTCGCTGCATGTATGCCCAGTTTAGAATCTCAGGATGCAATGCTGTTCTGAAGTAGTGCACCCGGGTGGCTTCAGTCCAGTCCACTATTTTATTAGCGAGTCTTTGGAATTCATCCGCAAACTCTCGGACTGAGGAGGATCCTTGACGGAGTTGTAGGAGGGCCGCTTTGGCCTTCTCCCCTTGAAACGGGTCCTCAAAACGCCTTCTCAATGCTCGCATGAATTCATTAAGCGACCGTATGGAGAGGGCTCGGGTATCAAACTAGAGGACCATCCATTCTGCAGCCTTTCCAGTTAGGAGTGAGGAAACGAACCTTACTCGACTGTCTTCTGTGGGAAAGGTATGCCCTTGTTCTCTCATGTAACTGTTCACTTGGTGAAGAAAACAGGGCAATGCATGCGCAGAGCCATCAAATGTCACACGCAATCGGGGTTGCTTCCACTGCACCACCGGTGCCACTGGTGGAGGTGCCGGAGGCTGTCCTGGAACCAGCTGCACCGGAGGCTGCTGGCCGGAGGGTTGCTGGCCTGGGTCTGGTGCCGGTGCAGGTGCCACTTGAGCTTGCTGCAGGCAACAGTATTCACGCATCAGCATGTCAATTGGTCCTGCATACGGGCCACACAATCCAAAAGCTCTCGGTTTTGAAACCTTAAGGCATGGATCTCCTCCTCAGCCTCCCCCCCAGTCCATCAGGCTTCGTGGCACGGTAGTTATTATTCCAGTCGCCCGCCTCTGCATACAAGTCCTCCTCCTCCTCATATTCTGGGACGTCAGGAGCAAATGTGAGCTGCTGCCTGCGTACTACTTCCCGGGGCAGGCCAGGTTCTGGGGAGCCTAAAAACCACAAGGGGAGAGACCAGTCCGATCCCCCGCAAACCTTCGACCGCGCACCCGGTCCTGCCATCGCCCGCACCCAAGCGGCAGCCGCATCCGCCAACAATTGCTCCTCCCCTCACCTCTGGTCAGCGAGTGCGCGGTCCGCCTCGAGTTTGGAGGCCACAGCAGCCATCACAATTGGTTCGGCCGCTTGTTCCAAAAGCAGTAGGATCTCCTTGTGCTGGCCCAACAGCGGTTGAACCTGTTGAGCAAGATCTATGGAGGAAGGACCAAACTCAGAGTTTAGTACCTTCTCGACATCAGCTGCCATTGCCGTGGTTGGCGGTAAGTCCATGAGGGCCAGGACTGTCCGGGCGGAAACGCTCTGTGCTTCCCGGTGGCATAAGGTGGGGTCCAGAACAGTTTGCGGCACGTCTCCCTCCCGAGCCCCTGCCATTGGGGAACCGGGCCCCTGGATTGGAGCCGCCGACTCCTGTTGCGCCCCGCAGAGCGTAAGCTCAGCCAATAACAGAGTTAGCAGAGTAAAGTCCTCTTGCACCAACCGGGTCTCCTCCAGCAAAGTATCTAGTCCCAAAAGGTCATCGTGGGCAAGTAGATCAGCGTCCTGGGTCCTCCAGGGGGTCGTCGCTGCCAGGCGATGCCACTGATCAATCACCAGGCCAAGCAGTCGGGTGGCCTCCGTGTCAGTTAGCAGTGTCTCCTCCAAGACAGCATGCAGTAAGTCGGGGTCATCGGGAAGCTCGTCCTGCGCCCCACACCGAGGAGACGAGTGTCCAGGCGAACCCTCCAGGGCTCCAGCCAAGGGCAATAAGTAAGGACTGACTAGTGTCCTAATGTGGGCTCTAGCCCTGCGGCAAACCATAAACAGATTCCAGCAGACGGCAAATCCATGAAAGCAGTTTTATTGGTTATCATCGACAGGTTTCAGAAGCCATATTCAGAAGGACACTAGTAAGGGGCAAAGGCAAGGTGCAGAGCATATATGGAAAAGCAACAGGAGATAACTGGTAACCTAGGCAACCCCCCTCCCAGAGGCAGGAAGGAGCACTTGGCAACAGTATGGGAATTTAGGAAGACTAAACACGGGGCACAGACTGACCTTGGACAGAACAGCACAACTGCGCCTGGGAGCAGCACAATCGCACTACCGCATACCATTCTCATGGCTTGCTCCTGACAATCATATTGTTATTGCAGGTCTATATTTTTAAAGGAAGACTGTAGCCTAATTTTTGTGATGTTTGATTTGTTCCTTTTGGCAAGAGGAATGTATTGAAAGAATTTGGCAATGAAGAAGTAAAGACGTTTTTTTTATTTTACTTTCTTTATACCCCTCGGTCCTCCTCAGTGGGGGTTCAAAGTCCCCTCTTTTGTTCCCCTCTCCTCCATTTTATCCTCACCACAACCTTGTGAGGTAGGTTAGGCTTGGCTCACCACAATGGTGTTGCAAGCAAGAACCAATTGCTTTACTAATTCACAGACATTATTTGTTGCAAGTTTCTGTTTTCTCCATTTTATCCTCACCACAACCTTGTGAGGTAGGTTAGGCTTGGCTCACCACAATGGTGTTGCAAGCAAGAACCAATTGCTTTACTAATTCACAGACATTATTTGTTGCAAGTTTCTGTTCTCTGTTACACCTATGTGTTTAGTTAATTAGACAGATCTTGTTGAGTTGTTCTGTCTGTTGGAGAGTTATTGACATAAAGAAGAAGAGTTGGTTTTTATACCCCACTTTTCTCTACCTTTAAGGAGTCTCAAAGTGGCTTACAATCACCTTTTTTTCTTCTCCCCACAACAGACACCTTGTGAGGTAGGTGGGGCTGACAGAGTTCAGAAAGAACTGTGACTAGCCCAAGGTCACCCAGCAGGCTTCATGTGAAGGAGTGGGGAAACAAACCTGGTTTACCAGATTAGAGTCTACTGCTCATGTGGGGGAGTGGGGAAACAAACCCGGTTCTCCAGATTAGAGCCCACTGCTCTTAACCACTACATCACGCTGGCTAGGGATAGGGTTTCCAACTTCCCGGTCATGGTGGGCAATTCACCAAGCTGCCTGCCGACAGAAGTAGAGGCAGGAAGACCAGGGATAAGTTTTAAAAGCTTAGTTTTATTGCAATAAGATGGAGCAACGTGATGTAGTCCAAATGCACAAGCTCAATTCAACAGCGTTTGCACAGGCAATTTAAGGCCCTAAAAACCCGCTTCGCAATTCCCTCTCCCGTTCCCCATTGGCTTAGGTATTTGGGAGTTATACCTTCTCAGCCGCCTAACAGGTACATCTTTGATAAAAGTCCCCCCCCCGCCGCCGCCTCTACCTATGTCACGCTGAGCGGGGATTATCTAGGAGTCTGGATGTGGCTTGTATCTGACTAAGACTAGTTTTTAGCTTCTTTTGTATCTATGGAAGAATGTGCTTTGTAAGATGGTAAAGTTCCCTAGCTCTTTGTACCATAGTATCTAGCTCAAGGTTCAGGGAGTTGTCTTTGTCTATTGTCTTTTATTTCAAGACCTTTTTGGCCTAAGTTACTGGTTTGTTCCTTGCAGAAGCAGGCCCAGCAGCCGGGGACATTCTAGTATTCTCCCTCCAAAACCCTATGGAAATCATAGAGTTTTGAGGGGGGAATGCTAGAACGTCCCCAGCGTGCTCTCATGCTTCTGCATCAACTAGGTTTCCCAATTGCCCGCCAACTCACCAGGCTGCCTGCCACCCTTCAGCTGGCTGGTGGGTGGAAGTAGGCCAGCTTGGGGGGGGGGGTGGCATTCTGTGTGTGCAATGTGCATGCAGTGTGATTCCATTACTTCCAGGTTCACCCCAGAAGTGCTGGCAATGCTGTAGCACTCCCCCAAAAAAACTCTATGGTTTTCATAGAGTTTTTGGACGGAATTGCTGGAGTGTCCCATGCAGTTCCAGCACTTCTGGGGTAAACACAGAAGTGACAGAATCACACTGTGTGGAGGAACAGATCGCTCGCCCACAGACCTGTGCAAAACAAGCTCCCTCTGGAGGCCAGGAAGGATCTGGTAACCCTGGCATCAACACTGAAATGACGTACTCGCACCATGGAAACTCACTGCCACCCCCAGCCCCGCCGCCACAAAGCTCCTGTTGCAGGCTTTGACATATTGGAGCAAATTAACATGGTATTAATGTTGTACATATCCAGAATTATTCAGAATATAACACAACTACGCATACAAACTGCAAAAGATATATGTGTGTGTGTGTAAAGTGCAGTCAAGTCGCAGCCGACTTATGGCGACCCCTTATATAGCAGAGGTTTAATTTCCTTTTAAAAGGAAGGAGAATATTCTTTTGCCAGAGGCTTCAGCTTCTATTACCATATATACTTGCGTATAAGCCGAGTTTTTCAGCCCAAAAAAAGTGCTGAAAAAGCCCAACTCGGCTTATACATGGGTCAATATGGTAGGGGGAGGGAGGGGGAGGGGGGAAACTTACCACCGCCGCCACCAGCCTGCCAGCGCACCTTCTCTGTGGGCCAGGAACAGCCCGAGCGGCCTCCTGGGCTCAGGGAGGGGGCCGCCGCCGCCTGCCCGCCCACCCGCCTTAAGGTAATCCTGCGGGGGGAGGGGCTGCATATCCCCCTCAGCCTATACGCGGGTGCCTAATTTTTCCCCATTTTTGGGGTGAAATTAGGCACCTCGGTTTATACTCGGGTCGGCTTATACCCGAGTATATACGGTACTCTGTCAAAGGCTTCAGTAATTTTCCAGCAACACATTCTGTTTATTTTTTCTAAGACCTTTCCCATGAGAAACGGTTAGCTAATGAGAAACGGTTAGCCACTCCTTATATAACTATTGGAATGCAGAAACTAAGTGTCAGAGTCCTACCTTCCAATGACTTCAATACTCTACACCCACTATATTCAAGGATATGTGATGCTGTGATGATGTAATGTAAACAATAATTGTATTTTATTATTTAACCATGAAAACAAGATGCTAGAAATTAATGAATGGGTTTAGTCTTAACCTTTTTTCCTGGAGATGAGAATGATACTAAAATTGATTATATAGAGTGATGATAAAGCTTAAAACTGATTGTTTATAATTTAGCAAAATAGCCTCCTGGAAGAGGAACTCCTTATTTGGCAATACAATGGGAGGCCACTGAGCATGTGCAGTAAAAATGAGAATTGCTTGATTCTCAAAGTCAACCTCATTGTAGGTGACTGAAACAGTATAAATTCAGGCAGGGAGAGAGTACTTCAGACCTCTCTCAGAGGGTCTCAGAAGAGGCAGTTGGTATGTACGGCTTTACAAATATATTATTCTAGAGTGTGAATTAGATACTTTGAACTAAATCAGACTTATTTGACTGTTATATTTTAAGGGTTGGATTTTAAAACTGAATAGTATGTAGAACTTGCTTGCTTTACTGTATACATTGTTACTGAATATTAAGAATTTGTAATACTTGCATATACACATATATATACACAATTACATTGGAGTACATCAATAAAAAGACTTACTTTTTAAGTGAGTAAAGTAGTTGAGTCTTGCTTAGTAGGTGACTATCTGAATAAGATAACATACCACTTCTCAGGAAGGGGTCATTTCTAAGAGTATAGTCACCCGAAAGGCACCGACCTGCTTCAGTTGCCAGGACAGACCTGGGAGCCCTAAGTAGAGGTCACAGGGAGTGTGATGGGGAGGTAGTTGTGAATTTCCTGCAGTATGCAGAGGGTTGGATTAGATGGCCCTGGTGGTCCCTTCCAACTCTATGATTCTATGGTGCTATTTAATTTCAAGCATGTGCAGGCCCTTCATTGTGTAGGGTTGCCAGATCTGGGTTGGGCAATTTTTGGAGTTTTGGGGGTGGACCTTGGGGAAGATGAAATTTGGGGAGGGACATCAGCAGGGCCTAATGCCATGAACTTCACCTTCCAAAACAGCATTTTATTTCAAGGGGAACTGACCTCTGTAACCTGGAGATCACTCAAAGTTCTGGGAGATCTTCAGCCACCACCTGGTCCAAGTACAGAAATCCCAGTGCATCTCTGTTTCACTGGAGCAGACATGGGACAGTTAGACAGACCACAAGACAGTTAACACCTATAGTGAGGTAGCAATCCCAAATTCATGTTCAAACTAAAGGGAAGTTAGTATGAAACTTCTTAATGAATTCTCATTCTGCACTTTAATGCTGTATTCTCCCTTTGAAGTTAGTTCCCTTTATACAAGCACAATTTTGGAAAGAGGTAGGCCTCCCCCTTCCTTCATTTACATCCTTGTCACATGAATTATACATATAAAATATTTTCTGAACGAAGAAATCATTTCTTCTTCTTACAGTTCTGGAGCTCAACAAAACACTTTGCCTGCTTCAGCAGAATGTGCTTTGGAATGTTATCAATGAGTACAAAACCTTCTTAAACTGTTTCATAAGTGACTGATTATCCAAAGTACCAGAAGCAAACACAGTAATTAACCTTTAAATTATTCTATTGGGGTAACACGGTGGGGGGAGAAAGAAAGAAAGAAAGAAAGAAAGAAAGAAAGAAAGAAAGAAAGAAAGAAAGAAAGAAAGAAAGAAAGAAAGAAAGAAAGAAAGAAAGAAAACAACCTGATAATTGTTTGCCTTTATTCTACATCTAGTTAGTTCCAGTCTCACTCAGCCTTTTGCCTCAAGTGCTTGGTTGGGAAATGCAAGTTGCAATCCCCAGGTTATTGTGGTGGATTTACAGTCTCAGAGAATTAATTGACTATTGATGACAGGATAACTCATTACTGGCAGGGGATGTAAAATGCTTCACTGGGCCAATAAATATTAGCCTTCTACAGAAGGTTACACATTTCACTGTCTGATGCCACACAGAGAGAACTCCAGAGGTGGCTGGGAGCTTTTTAAATGTGTAGCAATTGGATACCGAGCCTATTAAAGAGTGATCAATTATTGTTCCGCTTTGGTCACCTTAGAACCAAAGGTGATTCATTAGCATGTTCAAAGATCCTAAACAAGTCCTGTGCAAGATGTTACTGGTGACCAGCCAAGCCAACTGCAGCCTGCTGTTAGTGTGTGTGTGTGTGTTTTAAGTGCAGTCAAGTCACTTCTGACTCATAGCGACCCTATGAATGAAAGTCCTCCAGAATGTCCTATCTTTGACAGCCTTGCTCAGAGCTTGCAAATTGAGGGCTGTGGCTTCCTTTAATGAGTCAGTCCATCTTGGTTGGGAAATGACAAGAGTCAGTGGAAAAGACTGAGGAAGACCCAACAAGAGATGGATTGACTCAATAAAGGAAGCCACAGCCTGTCAGGCTGTTATCTCAGTTTAGATGTTTCCTTTCGTTTCTCTGCTGAACCGTCCAGACTTCAAGGATGGCTACATATACCAAAGCTTGGGAACGCCACTCCTGGGAAATAATGCTCTGTTTATGCTTTGTAATCTCCCGCCGTTTCTCTGCCTTATATTTCCAAATAACGGGCAACACAAACCATAGCTGTCATCTTGCCTTCAATGCACTGTATTGCCTATTTGACCAGTAAAGCCATCTGCTTGGAATCTGATTGTCTCTGTGGTGAGTGGAGTGTCTCCACAGACCTCTGCAGAATCTCCTGCTAAACCGAAAGCTCCCACTAAAGTAAAGGAAGTAGAAACCACCGTTTATGTGGACGCAGTTTTACAACACTATGAAGGTGGTCCCCAACTACCCGTTAAGGCACTCATTGACTCCGGTTGCGGTCGCACTCTCATCAATGAGGCCTCATTTGCAGCACTCAAAGTCAAGTCCAAGGCTTTACCAGCCCCCGTCCAATTTGCCCAAATGGATGGGAGCCATTTCAAGGGGGGCCCAGTTGATCATCGCACTATAGGGGTGGCGATGGGTATTGGCTCCCACTGGGAGCAAATAGACTTTACCATAGCCCCTATCCGATTTGAAGTGGTCCTGGGAATTAACTGGATTAAAGGTCATAGTCCCAGTATAGACTGGGAGACGAACACTATCTCCTTTGCCAACCCCAAAAGCGACCAGCACCGACAGCAAGTTGCAGTGCTGTCTCCACCCGCTCCGGCATTAATCTCCGATGTCCCATCACCGCCGTCCCTACCTGATGTGTACCAGGACTTTGCGGATGTCTTTAACATTAAAGAATGTGATGCCTTACCCCCCCACCGGGCCACTGACTGTGCAATTGAGGTGGTAAAGGACTGCACATTAACCAAGAGTAAGATTTACCCTATGAGCACTTCCGAGCGCACTGTACTACGGGACTTTTTGGACAAAAACCTTGCCAGAGGGTTCATTCGCCCATCGAATGCTCCCAACTCAGCCCCCGCGTTTTTCATCCGAAAAAAGGAGGGTGACCTACGCCTCTGCATTGACTTCCGAAAACTCAATGCAGTTACTCAAGCCAACGCCTATCCTATACCGCTAATTTCAGATATTTTGGGACAATTACAAGAGGGACGAATATTCTCCAAATTGGACCTAGTAGAAGCCTACTACCGCGTCCGTATCCGCAAGGGGGACGAACCCCTCACTGCCTTCTCTAGCTGTTTTGGAATGTTTGAATTCCTTGTGATGCCCTTCGGGTTAAAAGGGGCCCCGGGGGTCTTCATGCAACTCATCAACGAAATTCTCCATGATTTACTGTACCGCGGGGTGGTAGTTTATTTGGATGACATTCTTATTTATTCAAAAACCATGGATGAGCACGTCACTTTGGTCCAAGAAGTTCTGCACCGCCTGTGCAATCACCAACTCTTTGCAAAGTTGGCTAAATGCGAATTTCACCAGAGCAAAATAACCTTCTTGGGATATATAATCTCCCACCATGGCCTTAGCATGGACCCGGCCAAGGTCCAATCCGTCCTCGATTGGACTCCTCCCTCCAACCGCAAGCAAGTACAACAGTTTCTGGGCTTTGCTAATTTCTACCGCGGATTTATCCCTAACTTCGCCCAAATAGCACTGCCCATCACCGACCTTCTGAAAACCAAGGGTAAAGGAAGCTCTGCTACATTACCCTCCGCTAAGATACTGTGGACTGATCAATGCCAGACCGCCTTTGTGGCTCTCAAACGCCTTTTCACATCGGAACCTGTGCTACGGCACCCAGACCCTAACCGAATGTTCATTGTACAAGTCGATGCCTCCGACGTAGCTATGGGAGGGGCCCTGCTCCAAAGAGGACCAGATGGTCTCCTTCACCCCTGCGCTTACTTCTCAAAGAAATTTGCGCACTCCCAATTGAACTGGCCCATTTGGGAGAAAGAAGCCTCAGCCGTTCACCATGCACTTACTCTATGGCGACAATTCCTGGAAGGGTCTAAAGTCCCCTTCGAAGTTTGGACCGATCACAAGAATCTAGCCGCCCTCAGAGGAACCCATAAGTTATCCGCGAAACAACAGCGTTGGGCGGAATTCTTTGCTCAGTTTCGTTTTGTCCTGAAGCATGTCCCTGGAAAACAAAACATTCTCGCAGATGCTCTCTCCCGGTTGCCTCAATACCCGGCGAAACTCGATCGGCCAACAGACTCTTTATTTACGCCCACACAAAGAGAAGCCCTGCCCGTACTGGCTGTACAAACTCGATCCCAGACGCTGCCCCAGCGGAAGCACACGGTAGCCGGTGCGCAAGCTCCTCCAGCCCTACCGGCCGCCCAGCTGCCCCCACAACGGAAACACACGATAGCCGGCGCTCCAGCTCCTCCAACCCAACCGGCCGCCCAGCCGCCTGCAGTCTGCACACCACCGCATGTAAGCGCTCCCCCCTCGTCAACCCCCATAACTGCTCCTACTACCACTGTAATTAAGGGGGGGGGGGTTCCCGTCTCCGAGTCTTTCTTAAATTCCCTTCGGGAACAATGCCTTATGGAATGCTCTGCTCAAACCCTGCCTCCTGGTGTAATCGAACAAGGAGGCTCTTGGTACAAAGACTCGAAATTATATGTGCCCAAAGCGCTCCGAAAAGACGTCTTACACTTGGCTCATGGAGTAAAAACAGCTGGACACTTTGGGTTCCTAAAGACCCTTCACCTGTTGCGCAGACAATTTTGGTGGGGGGGAATGCGTTCTGACATTGACTCTTTTATTCGCAGCTCTCCTGTTTGCGCCACAGTCAAACGATCTCAAGGCAAGCCCCCAGGACTACTGCAACCACTTGAAATACCCAGCAAACCCTGGGAAGTGATTGCTATGGATTTTATGACGGATCTCCCTCTCAGCGGGGGAAAAACTGTGTTATGGGTTATCACTGACTTATTTTCTAAGCAAATACATTTGGTTCCATGTGCGGGGATCCCCTCCACTCAGAAGTTGGCCCGCCTCTTCGTGTCACATGTCTTTAGACTACATTCGTTTCCGCGCAAGATAATCTGCGACCGCGGAAGTAGTTTCATTGCTAAGTTTTGGAAAGCTTTTCTCAAATTGGTGGGGGTGGAGCAGGGGTTGTCTAGTGCATACCATCCCCAAACGGATGGTCAAACCGAACGTGTCAATGCTGTACTTGAATGCTATTTGCGCTGTTATGTCAATTACCACCAAGATGACTGGGTGGAACTGTTGCCTTTTGCAGAATATGCCTACAATAATGCTGTACATCAGTCCACAGGTTTCAGCCCGTTTAATGCGGTGTATGGACAGGACTTCGGTCCTATCACCCCAATAGAAGGATCAGAGGGGGAGGGGGATGCCGACATTGCCTCTTGGGCACACACCCTCCGTACGACATGGCCCTGGCTGGTTAGCAACCTAGACCGAGCCAAGCGCAAATACAAGGCGCAGGCTGCAAGCATCGTTCCCCCGGTAGGGACCTGCAAGTGGGTAACTTGGTATACCTTTCCACCAAAAACCTGCGCTCCACCCGTCTGTGCCATAAGCTCAGTGCTAAATACATTGGCCCATTTCCCATCACCCGCCTCATAAATCCTGTCACGGTGGAACTGTCTCTCCCCAAAACTCTGAGGCGTGTGCACCCCGTTTTCCATATCAGCCTTCTAAAGCCCCATGTTGCTTCCCCACAATGGCACCCGGAGCCGCCTCCTGAACAACCCATAATGGTGGGGGGGGGGGAAGAACATTTCGAAGTCTCCAAAATCCTGGATTCCCGCATACACCACGGGGCCTTGCAATACCTGATCCGCTGGAAACACTTCCCCCCTGCCTATGACGAATGGGTTCGCTCACAGGATGTCTCCGCCCCCAAACTCGTCAACGCCTTTCACAATACCTACCCGGACAGACCAGCCCCCTTGCCGGATGGGAGGGGGCCTTAAGGGGAGCAGGATGTCAGGCTGTTATCTCGGTTTAGATGTTTCCTTTCGTTTTTCTGCTGAACCGTCCAGACTTCAAGGACGGCTACACATACCAAAGCCTGGGAACGCCACTCCTGGGAAATAATGCTCTGTTTATGCTTTGTAATGTCCCGCCGTTTCTCTGCCTTATATTTCCAAATAACGGGCAAGACAAACCATAGCTGTCATCTTGCCTTCAATGCACTGTATTGCCTATTTGACCAGTAAAGCCATCTGCTTGGAATCTGATTGTCTCTGTGGTGATTTCTGGTTCGATGGGTCAAGAGCTTACACAGCCTTCAGTTTGCAAGATCTGAGCAAGGCTGTCAAAGATAGGACATTTGGGAGGACTTTCATTCATAGGGTCGCCATGAGTCGGAAGCGACTTCACGGCACTTAACACACACACACACATCTCTTGTCGGGTTTTCCTCTTTTCCTGCTGCCCTCAACTTTTTCTAGCATGACTGTCTTTTCCAGTGACTCTTGTCGTCTCATGATGTGACCAAAATACGATAGCCTCAGTTTAGTCATTTTAGCTTCTAGGGTCAGTTCAGGCTTGATTTGATCTATAACCCACTGATTTGGTTTTTTTTTGGCTGTCCACAGTATCCATAACACTCTCCTCCAATACCACGTTTCTAAGGAATCTATTTTCTTCCTATCAGCTTTCTTCACTGTCCAGCTTTCACTCCCATACATAGTAATAGGAAATACGATGGCATGAATTAATCTATTCTTGGTGCCCAGTGACACATCCTTACATTTCAAAATCTTTTCTAGCTCCTTCATGGCTGCCTTTCCTAGTCTCAATCTTCTTCTGATTTCTTGGCTGCAGTCTCCCTTTTGGTTGATGTGGAGCCAAGGAATAGAAAGTCTTGAACAATTTCAATTTCCTCATTGTCAACCTTAAAGTTGTGTAGTTCTCCTGTAGTCATTACTTTTTCTTGATGTTCAGCTGTAGTCTCGTTTGTACCTGTCAATCGGCATAGCATTTTAATTTATATTCCTCTCCATCTACTTTCAGTCCACCAATCTTCTCATCTTGTCTTATTCTGGTTGCTAGTACTTCTAAGGCAACATTGAATAATAACAGCGAAAATGGGCATCCTTGTCTGGTGCCTTTCTTAATTTCAAATTTTTCTGATAATTTGCCGTTAATAACCAATCTTGCTGACTGTTGCTGATAAATTCTCTGGATCCATTTATAAAATTTGTTACCGCAATTTAGCTTTTGAAAAGTCTTTAGTAAAAAGTCCCATTGAATATTATCAAAAGCTTTTTCAGCATCCAGAAACATAAAAGCTGCTTTTCTTTTCTTCTGTTTTACGTGTTTTATAGCATTAATAATAAAGTGTATGTTGTCACGCATGTCTTTTTAGCATGAAACCGGTCTGATCTGGATGTATTACTTGTTCTATTTTCTTCTTTAGTAGTATCATGCTGTCAGACCATCCGGTCCTGGAGCTTTATCCATTTTTTGTCTTATAATAGCTGTGGTAATCTCTTGCATAGTAATGTTCTGATTCCACCAAGAGTCATCATTTTCAAAAAATTTATCTTGGAGTCTTTGATATAGTTATCTATTTCATCTTGGTTATGACCAGGTGGGATTGATATGGATTCTCAAAGTATTTTATAAATTGTTCTGTAATGTCTTTCTCTTTAAAGCTGACTTTGTCCATTATCTACCTGTTATTGTCTTCTTTCCATTTGTTTTCTAAGATAATAAGCTAGGTATTTCCCAGGTCTATTTGCGTGTTCGAAAAACTTTTGTTTTGCAAGCAAGATTTTCTTTTGCATCTCTTCCATATCTAGCAGATTGATTTCTGTTTTTATCTTTTTTATTTATTTCAAGATGCTTCTTTTGCCAACTTTTGCATGTTGTTCTTTTAGTTTTTGAAGCTCTTCTATCAAATGTTCTCTGTGCTGTCTCTTTTGTTTTTTATAATTAATAGCAATCAATCTTCCTCTCATAAAAGCTTTACTAGCGTCCCACACAATTCTAATTGAGACTTCCGATGAGCAATTTATCTCAAAAAATTCCTTTAGTTCTTTCTTGCACTGAAGTACAACTTCTTTTGTCAATAGCAAATTGTTATCAAGTCCCCATCTTCTGATTACCGGTCCCCCATATTTCCAAATCAATTCGATTGAATTATGAACTGAAAGCAATTTAGGTAAGACTTCTACAGTTTCTAAATTATTTTAACAAAGTCTTCAAAATCCAACACATATCAATTCGTGAATAAGAGTCATGTTTTTGTGAGTAAAATGTGCACCCTTTTTTATAGCTGTTTTTAATTCTTCAGGCATCTTGGATCTGTAATAAGTCCATATATTGTTTTACTGATTTTGGGAGACAACCTCCCTTGTGGTTCTTGGATCTGTCAATCTTCGGATCTATAACAGCATTCATGTCTCCGATCATGATTAATTCCGCTTCTTGCTCTTCTAAGATAATTTGAAATATTTTTTTCAAAAAATTGTTGTGTTCCATTACTTGGTGCATAAATACACATCAACATCAAAATTTTGCCCTCCGTCGACCGTAACTTATTAAAAGATATCTTTCCTCTGGGTCTTTAATTTCTGCTGTTACTTGGAGATGTGGACTTCTTATATAGATAAGAACTCCTTTCTTTTTTTCTTTGCCGAAACAATAACTGCATAGCCTAATTTTTTATTCTTTAGCAAATATTCATGAGCTTGTTTAATGTGCGTTTCCTGTATACAAATTATGTCCATTTTTTGTTTAATCAATTGGTGAAATATTTTGTTTGTTTTGGCGGGAGAATTAAGTCCATTTGCATTCATGGAGACTAGCTGCAGTTTCGCCATATTGGATTTTAGCATGCTGCCGCTTCACTCAATTTGGATGATTCTCCACTCTCTGCTTCTTTTTTTCTTTGTTGGTCCGAGTCGTCTTTCCTCTTAGGACTAGTTTTTGGAGAGTCTTTCTTCTTTCCCGAAGGGCTTGTTTTTGGAGAGTCTTTCTTCTTTCCCGAAGGGCTTGATCTGCCATTTCTATCTTCTGCTTGTAGATCTCTTAGTAATCTGTCTGCTTGTTGTTGATTTTTGATTGTTCTCCTTCCTGTTGGGAAGAAAATTTCCAATCCTGCCGGAATGATCCAATGATATATGATTCCTTTATTTAGCAGGACTTGTCTAAGTCGATTGAATTCTTTTCTTTTTTCCACAACTGAGCTTGGTAAATCTTGAAATATCTGAATTCTCTTGCCTTTATATTCTATTGGTTTCTCCCTTTGAAGTCTTAGGATCGAGTCTTGTTATCTTCTGTGTAAATTTCACTAGGATGTCTCTTGGGACGTTATTCCTTGCTGCATATTTAGAGTTGATTCTGTAAATATTGTAAATTATAATGGGTTCTTCTAGCTGCAAATAGTCTTGAATCAATTCAGTAAAACTCTCCAATAAATTTTCTTTTCTGAAGTCTTCCTCAGGACCACAGAAACAAAGGTTAACATCTTTATTTTGTATCTGCAAGATCTCAATTTCAGTTTCTGCGTTCACTCTCCAAGTCTCGTGTTCTTGAACCTTATCTACAAGAGTCTGATTTGATGCTTTGTCCTTTGATTTCTTCTGCATTTTCTCCTATCTTCACTTTGATTTCTGAAAGTGATGTTCTTGTTTCCAGTTTGAACATTTGCAGCTCTTCTTTAAGTCTACTTTCTAGTCCTGCTAGCTGTATGGTAATTTGGTCAACTACTGCTTTAGCTGTGGTGTTTGACATTGTTTCTGTAAATTCCCCCTCCAGCTCTTCTTCACTTGATGATTTATCTTTCTTTTTACCTTTTACCCTTTTCTTGGTAACTTGTTGTTGTCTGTGCTGTTTTCTTCTTGTTTGCATGTGTTGAAACAATTTTTCCATAAAACATTAATCATACACTAAATTAATTATAACAAGCAACTTACTGGTATTAACTTGTATCAGTTATAGTCCAGTCCAATAGACCAGTAATAGCAATTGCTTGAGGAACCGTGAGGATCTACTGGTCGGCTTGGAGGTCGTTGTACCCATGTAGAGGTCTTTGTACCCGGATCAACGCTTTTCAGCCCACGCTTGGGAAAAGGACACTTGGACACTTACAACTGATGAAGCAATCACTATTGTGAAACGCTTACTGATCCGGAAGTAACGTTTTGTACCTGCAATTGGATTCTTTCTTTTGGATATGAGTATGAACTTTACACCTTGAACAAGAAATTTTGTTGTAATTTGGACAGTCACATTTGGACCTTTTTACTTTTGAACTTGGTGAATCTCTCACTACTCAGTGCATTTTATGACCCATGATTGCGTAGTGGTGAAGGAACCGTTTTTGTTTATTAACCATTTATATTGTGGTGTTTTTATTTACTTGTGTTTGGTGGTCCAACCTTTACATATATGAATTAATATAAGACCTGAATTAGACTTTGACTATTAATTTTTTGAATTAATCTTTCGTATAGAATATTGAGCTGGTGCTGTGGGTTCTCTCAACTCAAATAGTCCAGTCCAAAGCAGAATTAAATTTTTGAAGTCGATAGCTTAGCAAGGTGTAACTGTTAATTGCCTGAGTAACAAACCCCATCTTCTTCAGTACACATGTCATCACTTGCAATGACAGTCAGTCTCTAATTTTCTGTGTTTTCCAGAGAACTATCTTCCCCTTTACTTCTTCGGTCTTCTCCATATCCTATGTCAATGATGAGGGTGTAAGGTTTACTTGCATATGTAAGCTCTTCTTAAAATATGTGGCATATAGAATATACATTTGTCTGGACAACATGAGTGAAAAGCAGAACTCTTCACTAGGAAACCAGGGCTGGATCTTGGGGGGAGGGTCTGGTGGGGGCACTTGCCCCAGGTGCAAGGACAGGGAGGGTGCCAGCATGGGTATGGGAAGGAGTGCTGCCACCATGGTACGGGTGCAGCTGCTCGCCCTCCCACCCTCAGCTATACCGGACACTGCTCTCTCTTTTTCTAGTGGGGCGGCCACCACACACCTCAGCCAGCACATTTCTACCCGCTCATTCCCCCAGCTCTGTGCCTGGCCCCTGAGGCCTCCAGTGCCTGGCTCCAAAGTGTGTGTGCAGAACACGTGTGCGTGTCACACCCTGTTCCTCTCTCTCCCCCCCCCACCCCGGGCACTCCTTCCCCCAGCTCTGTGCCTGAAGGAAACCGATCAAGGACAAAGGTTAACCCAGATATTCTGCTCAATATCTTCCCCTTTGTCTATAACCCATCACTTTTGCAGTTAACACTCAATTTCTCATGCTGGCTGAGGTGCATGGTGGCCACCTCACTAGAAAAAGAGAGAGCAGTGGCTGGTATAGCTGAGGGTGGGAGGAGGGGCAGCTGCACCCATACCATGGTATCAGCACTCCTTCTCCCCATACCCATGCTGTCACATGGTCCAGCATCCCTGCTGTTAATCATCTGAGTTCTGCTTATAAACTGTTTTGTTGTTTATATTTGTATAAACATTTGTATAAACTAAATAAATTTTTAAAATGTCCAAAATGTGTAGCCTCAAGAAAACTTCTAGATATAGACTGGCAAAAGGCCAAGTAACTGAAGGTTACCATATTCAAGGTCAAGCTCACACAGGCCTCTGACATCTTTACCAGTCTGCAGCTGTAGGTATCTGAAGCCATGCCTTCAAAATCTTGGTAGTTCAGACTTGTAACCATTTGAAGCTGCATTATACAAACTTTGACCACTGACCCATCTAAACCCTCACTGGCTGTCCCCTAATAGTAGAAGTTCAAACTTCTGGTAATCCACCACATTCCAATTCTGAACATTTTCCAGAAGTACCACCAGACTTTCTTCTTTAGTTTGGTTTTTGGTATTCATGGCCCATTTGTATTCATTTATTCTTAATTTGTTTCCTAAATTGCCATCATTAGACACTTACTTGAGATGCTGAATCAAGTCATTGTCATTATATAGCCTTTTTCCAGCCCTCTTTTAATCTCAATTTGTCTGCTTTTATATTCTAATAAGGTTTGTGCCCATCATGAATTCCAGGGGACCCAAATGTGTCAAAATAGTTTGTGGCACTAGGTGCCATCTAATGCTTTTCAGTTGACAGAACATAAATATAGTTTTCTCATTTCAGCAGGTCCTTTCTAATACTGAAGTTCAGCTTTATAATATTGCATTTAACATGCCCTTTCCACATATGAAGCCAGCATGTTGTTTCTCATCAATCACTGTTTGGTGTTTTTTTACAGGCTCCAAAAATAGTCTGACTTCTGTGCTTTCTGCAGACTTTAGTGATTGTCATCTTTGTTTTGCTCTCTGTGTAAGTGCTAAATTATTTTGCAGCTGAACTTTTACAAAATGTATATCTACAGGGAATCTTTTGAAAAGCCTACAGTTTTAGAAAGTGAAGTGAAAGCTGCACAGAGAGCAATTGGGAGAAACAAATCACCAGGAGTAGATGGGATATCAATAAAGCTATTCTGAGACACAGACATCGAGTCCATCAAAATCTTAATGATATGCCAACAAATATGGAAAACAAAACAAGGGCCCACAGACGGGAAACACTCAATTTACATTCCAATGCTGAAAAAGGAGACATTAAAGACTGCAGCAATTATCGGACCATCACATTAATTTCTCATGCAAGTAAAGTGATGTTACCATATATGGAATGAGAAATGCCAGATGCTCAATCTGGATTAAGAAAAGGAAGAGGCACTAGAGATCATGCTTCAAATCTACATTGGTTACTAAGAGCATACAAGATCATTTCAAAAGAAAGGTTGTGTTTCATAGATTACAGCTAAACTTTTGACTGTGGATCATGAAAAGTTATGGATTGTTTTATCAGAAATGGGTGTGCCACAACATTTGATTGTTTTGATGTGTGACCTGTACTCCAGACAAGAACCTGCCATTATGACAAAATATGGGGGAACAGAATGGTTTCCAGTTGGTGAAGGTGTCAGACAATGATGTATTTTATCTCCCCGACTCTTCAATCTATATGCAGAGCATATAAGGAAAACTGGATTAGATATAGATGAAGGTGGGGTGCAAATTGGTAGAAGGAACATTAACAATTTGAGATATGCAGATGGCACCACATTACTGGCAGAAATTAGTGAAGACTTGAAATGGCTACTGATGAAGGAAGATTAAAGCAAAAAGTGCCAAAGCAGGATTACAGCTGAACATCAAAAAGACAAAAGTAATGACTTCTGGGGAAATACAGAACTTTAAGGTTGACCATGAAGAAATTGAAATTGTTCAAGATTTTCTGTTCCTTGGCTCCATAATTAACCAGAAGGGAGACTGCAACCAAGAAATCAGAAGGAGATTTCTTGAGAGGGGCAGCCATGAAGGAGCTAGAAAAGCTCCTTAAGTGTAAGGATGCATTGCTGGTGACGAAGATCAAGGTAAGTGATACTATAGTATTCCCCTTTACTATGCATGGGTGTGAAAGTTGGACAATGAAGAAAGCTGACAGGAAGGAAGTTGAATCTTTTGAAATGTGGTATTGGAGGAGAGTGGACCACCAAAACAACAAATAAGTGGGTTCTAGATCAAGCCTGAACTCTCCCTAAACTGAGGCTATTGTACTTTGGTCACATTATGAGAAGACAAGAGTCACTGGAATAGACAATAATGCTAGGAAAAGTTGAAGGCAGCAGGAAAAGAGGAAGACCCAACTTGAGATGGATTGACTCTACAAAGGAAGCCACAGCCCTCAGTTTGCAAGACCTGAGCAAGGCTGTTCATGTTTGGAGGACATTACTTCAAAGAGATGCTCTAAGTTGGAAGCAATGTCACACCACTTAACATAGACACATGTTCAGGGGGGAGTTGAGCTCTGATGAGAAGGTCTATTTCAATCCAACATCCTATCTCTTAGAAAAGTGCATGTGGATTCAGAAATTAAAGGATATGCAGATCCCGTCTGTTTTCAGGTTTTCTGGAGAGATGTTAGAGCTTCAATTTTATTTGGAAGGGGTTTTAACAAGGAGGCCCATTAATATTACATATATGTTTTCAATGTCATGTAATATAATATATAAGCTATCAACCCATTGGTTCTAAAACAAGCCTTTAGTGTAGACCTAGAACCTATGTGTTGCCCCTCATCAATAAGGGGCTCCTCATTGCAGATATTTGCTCATTCAAATGCCTCATGGAGTCTCATTTGAAGGTGCATGATCTAGGTTAAACATTGATTGTGTTTTGGTTTGGTTTGGTTTTTTCAATCCTATGATCTCCAGCACAGTGTTCAGGCTATTTAAATCGTTCTTTTAATTTAAACTTTCTCACCTCCTTCAAAGGAGTATGTAGCACCAAACTTTTCAAAGCCTCAAGGAACAGCTGCCAATGATCTTCCAGAATGGATTGAAATACATTCCTTCTGCTGAGACACAAACATTTTTCTTCCCTGCTTACCTCTCATTTGTGCATTTCCTTTGAGGTTTCTCCACACTGGGCCTTCAGCTGAGCAGCAGTTTAGCAAGGTCAGGGGTGCACTGATGAGGAACATAGTAACATTCATCCACAAAGAAGAAAAGATCAAAGGATCAGAGCTTGGCTTCATGCTTGGCCTGCATTAGCTTTGTTAGCTAATGTTTCTTGCTGACAAAAAAACAAGGAGAACAGAGATTCAGTATTAACTAGCTGCTGGAATTTAGATAATCTGTCATATTCTGGTTCTACTAAAAAAAAAATTTAAACAAAAAATGACTTGCACATGATGGACTTCTGGACAAATATGAGGCAACAGGCTGTACAGAATTTATCTACAATGACATGTGCCTGGTTTGATGTTTGAGAGCATGCTGAAAGTGTGAGAATTGTTCCAGGGAAAAGGCAAGAGTTCCCCCGCCCCCGCCGCAACCAATTGTGCAGGGTCTTGTCTCTTCAGACCCTGCTTTCAATATGGCTAAAGCAATCTGACTTCATAAATTAAACACAGGTAGATGAGCCCTAAATCAAAAAGGGAGGAGATGTTGCATCCAAAGAAAGGAGGGTGTTCCACTGAATGTCTGAAGGGCCAAGAAGACAATCCATGTAACACCTTTACGAGGACCATCCCAGTTACACCTAACAATGTGCAAGCTTTCAAGTTCCCCAAAACTTTTCATCGAGCCAGATATTACAAAATATAAAAGAAGAAAAAAACTGATTATAAGCAAATTTTCTAGGACATGGTGTTAAAAAGACCTCCTCATGCCAGCATATGGTGGATTGAACATTTATGTGTCATTGGGCTGGGCCTAACAAAGATATTACATGGGTTGTGTTCTTGGCTTTTGGCTTTCACTTTTGGATGAACATGCCTTGAAGAGAAGAGCACTCAGAAGCAATAAATCCTTGAAAGAAGAGAGATTTTGTTGTCAAGATATGACTCTTGTTCTCTCCTTCCTACACATATTGAACCTATTTTTTCTTGTGGGTTTTTTTTGCAGAATAATTTTCAGAACATACCTGTGCAATTTTCACATTTTCACAGGTCCTGTCTTTGATTATCTATTTATTTATCGATCACGTCTTTAAAATCATGATGTCCTGCTTTTCCTAGGATTCAAAGTGGTTTACAAATATATTAAAACTGCGACTTCCGGGAAGATGGCGGATCTCTAGGAGTAATTTTTGCTCCTTATCATGCCTGTCTCCTTTGGGGCTCCAGTTTCCATGAATTGATGTTGGGAGGACAGAAACATGTGTTTCTTTCCCCCTCCCCAAGGTTGAGAGCTGAGTTTGTCAACAAGACCCCCCCCCCAGTGAGGCTTCACAGGGCTCCGGCAATCCTGCCTCCCCCCTTTTTTTGTTTCTGTCTCTGTTATGTGTTGTCTCATCGATATTTTTCTTTTTGTTTGATTGTTAGAGACTTGTTTTTTTAAAAAAAAAAAAACCCGACATTTTTGGACTTTTTCTGGGTGATTAGAAGAACTGCTGGTTTTAACACTTCTAAGAAGTAACAATGACCAGTAAGAGCTTTGTATTGTTATTCCTCTCCGAGATATAAGCATGCCATAGACTTCGAAACTTCCAACTCTTAAGAGGTGAGAGAGCACAAACATAGAGGCTGAGAAAAGCAGCTTACTGGCATGGCAAAGCAGAAGTGAGCAGAGAAGCCCTTGCTGCCATTTCCATATCTGCTTCTCAAAGGAAAAGGAAAGCCACCCCACTTCCAAAGGTGGGGGGAGGGATTCAGATAGGAAAGCTTCAATATCAGCTATAATTAAGATCAAATGCCCCCCCCCCTATTAATGGGAGATTGGTAAAGGAAGGACTGGTGGCTTTTTATTGTTACAATTTGATAGCAAATGAGTCTTTGGAGAGAGAATGACCGGTGAATAGGAGGAATCCATTTTGAGAAAGAAGCCAGTGAAGATTTTTTCTATGTGCTACACTGACATCTGATGGCCTTTAGAATATTACACTTGGAATATTACATTTGCTGGTTGAAGCTACTGTGGTTGCTGCTTGCTTATAGTACCTAAGAGCATCTCCAACAGGCAGATATATAAAAAAAGCAAGACATCGGTTTCCTTTATTTTTTTTCCTTTTGTCTTTTGCTATAAGATAGCTTTTTTGATTCTTTGGAATTGCAACTGGATTTATACCCTCCCGTAATTTTTTTTATCAGCTGTTTGCGTATAAATTTTGTTTAAATTTTTTTTTGCTTTGCTGTGGTCTCTCCAAATTTTGGCTTTTGGTATCCAAGCAGGACTTTTCCCTCTTTTTCTTCTTTTTTTTTTTTGGGGGGGGGGGGATCCTGAGTAACAATAATATTTGATTAACCACTTAATTAAATAATAATAACAAATTATTGACAAATTAATTCATTTAGATATTATAGGTAGTATAGTATTTTAAAATAACTAACAGGTTTATTAATGAATTCTAACATTCCAACTAAGCACACTTTCTTTTAATTATACTTAACAATGATTTTTTCATTAAAATGAAAAGAAAATTTTAGTTACTTCTGTGCCTTGCAGTATTTGAGCTGTATAAAAGTGGAAGCATTGTTAAATTGTTTTATATTGATTAGAATAAATATTTTTTGGAATTTTTATATATCTGCTGACCACTAGCTTAGCCTTATATGATCCTAGAGAGTATGTATTGAGTTTTATGTTAATTGAAATGTCTTATGGAAAGATTGTATAAATATATACAACCGAGAAGGAAAAGCAACAATGATTAACTAATGAGATGAAAAAGAGGCAAACTCACCAGATTCAATTAACAATTCAAAGACGAAGATATAAAGGAGGAGGAGGAGGGGGAAGTAGAAAGTATGGCAAAATCCACAAAGACCCTCTCTGCACAACCATTCTTAACCCCCAGGAATCAATGAGGTACTTAATGGATATAATAGAAAAGTTTTGATTTTATTCAGGCTATAAAATCAATAAATCCAAGATGAAAATTATCCTAAAGCACCTTTTGAAACAAGAAGAGGTTTAACTCAAAATTGACCTGTAACATGGCTTGAATTTGTTTATGTATTCTCCTCCAAAATTGTTTTTTTTTTTTTTTTTTTGCAAGTCCACCATTTATGATAAAAGGTTCCTTCCGTTTCAGAACATTTCCAGCAGTTAGCTTTATTTGCTTTGTACATCTTTTGGAGGTCCTTTGGTGAAAAGTACCACCTAAAGAACATCTTGTAACAGTTTTCTCTTGTAGCTTGTGAAGAAGAAAATTTTATATCCATGGTCCATAGTTGCTCCCATGTTTTCATTGGAATCATCTCGCCAAAATGTTGCATCCATTTGATCATACAAGTTTTTACTTGTTCCGATGCTGTATCATGTGTCAATAATAGTTGGTATAGTTTTGTCAACAGGTGATTTTGTGACTTGGTTATTATTTTTTCAAATTCTGCTGGGTTTCTCATTTTGCCTTGATAATAACAATCTTTTTTTTAAAACAATGAACTATTTGGTGTTAAACCAGGAAATATTTATTTTTTCATTATGGAGTTTTTGGAATGTCTTTATTTTCCTGTTTCTTGTTAATAAATCTCGATAACTAACATGGTCATTAGACTTCCTGGTGGAGAAAGCTAAATATTCTTCCGTGGGAGACATTAGTGTTGGTGGAGAAGGACTTAGAGTTAGTTTTAGTGATTCCCAAGTCTTCAGAAGGTGGCTTCTGATGTTACTATCATAGCCTGTAGAATCAACAGGGCTTCTTTTTACATAAAAGAAAATGAAAACCATGATCAATACCAGCTTTTTCAAGTCTAATCTTCCTGTCTTCAGGGTGTATTATCCAGTCTGTTACTAGTGCCAGGGTGGCTGCTTAATTGTATAGCTTAAGATTTGGTAATGCAAGTCAGCCACGGTTTTTTCATCTTGGAGAACGTTAAATCTAATTCTACATTTCTTTCTTTTCCACACAAATTTGTTGATCTTTGGCTGCAACCTGTAGATGATTGATGGCTTTAAATAGATTGGAAGTGTCTGGAATGGGAAATTTAGTTTGGGTAGTTCATTCATTTTGATAGTTGTGATCCGACTTAACCATGAAATCTGCAACCTGTTCCATCTAGGTCTTGCTCTAGTTTCTCCCATAGCATTTTGTAATTCAGTTCGTAGAACGTGTCTCCTTCTGATGGTATGTGGATTCGAAGGTATTTTACATTTTTTTTGCCACAGAACATTGTACTTTATCTGCTATTTCTTGTTTCTCAGCTTTTGAGACATTATACAAAATCATCTTGGTTTTAAGCTTGTTGAGTTTATATCCAGAAAAGTAGCTAAACTGATCAATCTGGAATTTAATTACTTGTATCAAGCTCTGAGGGTGTTGACAAATCAGCACCACATCATCTGCATAACTTCTTATTTTATACTCTTGATCTTCATATTTCAAGCCCATAATGGAAGAGTCGGATCTTATTTTATTCGCCAATACTTCCATTGCCAAAAATGGAGATAAAGAACAACCTTGTCTGGTGCCTTTTTCAATTTTAAAGCTTTTTGTGAGGCTCCCATTGAGTAGAAGTCTTGCTCTTTGCTCAGTATATATGGCATTAACCACAGCTGTAAATTGTTGACCACAGTTTAGTCTTTGTAAAGTCTTAAACAGAAAATTCCAAGTAATATTTGTTGGAAATACAATGTCTAGTGCACAAAGATTGATTAAAGAAAGGAAGATCAGCAGGGGGCAGCAAGTGTGAGAGTTGGATAGATAGAAAGGTTGTGATCCTTCTCCCTTCTCTTCCTGTGTTCTTGTTTGTTCCCATAATGCACCCCACCTCTTCCTTCTAGTTACAGTGAAAGAGAGGAGCAACAGGCCGCATGTTGCCCTGTTAGTTATGGACTCTAGTTAGAAATAAGCCTGTCTCTCAATTGTTTACCAAGTTTGTGGTTTCTGAATAAACTCACTTTGTTTAGTCCTTAATCAGACTCAGGATCATTCTTAAGAAAAACTCCATTTCCTTCAATATTATCAAAAGCTTTTTCAGCATCTAGGAACAACAATGCAGGGTTTTTTTTTAAATCATTCTTATGTGAATAATAGCATTCAGGACGATTCTAACATTGTCTTTAAGTTGTCTCTTAGGTAAAAATCCTGTTTGGTTTAGATGAATTATTCTTAAAATGCACCTCTTTAATCTTTCTGTTAAGACTAAGATCTTGTAGTGATGTTTAGTAGCAAGATTGGTCTATAAGATTGAGGGAGATTACCATCTTGATTCTCTTTTGGGATTAAGGTTATGTGAGCTTCTTCCCATGACATTGGTATATTACCATCTGTTAATCAATCAATCTGTTAATCAATCAATCTTTATTAAAAACAGTCATAGACCAGCACAGCTTTTCACAATTTACCATTAAAACCCTTAGTGTTACGCTCCACCCTACCATCTGTTAAAAGGTCATTAAAAACTTTTTGGAGTTGAGGCATTAACAATTGATCAAAAAGTTTATAATAGCTCACCAATATCCCATCTGGTCCTGGAGCTTTATCTGTTTTCAACTTTTTAAAAGTATCTGTTAACTCTTGCATGGTAACTCTTTGATTAAGTATTTGACGATCTTCTGTAAACCTTATTAAGTTTGCTTGCTTATTAAGTTTGCTTGTATGAGTCAATGTCTGTTTGCATGGAATCATTTCTCTTATATAGTTCTGAATAAAAAGTTAAAAATGCATCATGGATATCCTCCTCTTTGTTTGACAATTGATTCTTTTTATATACGGCCAAAATCCTCCTCTTCTCAGCTTCCTTCTTTCGTGTGTTTGCAAGAAGTCTCCCTGGCTTGATAGCATGTTCAAAGTATTTCTGTTTTACAAATCTCAACTTCTGCATCTCTTCCGTTTCCATAGCCTCGATTTGGTGTTTACACGCATTTGGTGTAATCAATTTGGTGATTACACGCATTTACGCCGGCGGCGAGGTCACGCCGCCTCCTATCGACTTTAGGCCTGATTCTCAGGAATGGGCTGTAAAGGCCAGATGTCATTTCAGATGGAACTGCTATTGGCTGGCATCCCCCTATGGGCCTTCAGAGCAGATTTTTCTACTTGACACCAAGGAAAATCTGAAGTGATTTTTGAGAGTTTTTTTTTTAGGTTGAGTAGAACTGGATAGAAGCCACTTATATGAGAACAAAAATTGTGATCAAAGGGTTAGTATGACATACAGAAGACATACATACAGAAATCTACAAGTGATGTACGGTGGGAGAAAAAGGAAGGCATCACATTCTTTCACATCAAAGACATCTGCAAAGTCTCTGTATGCTTCGGGCAAAGGCGGTGGCGATGCAGTATCGGAGGTTAAAGCCGGAGCGGGTGGAGGCATCACCGCGACTCCGTAAGTGCTGTTCGCACTTGGGATTGGCAAAGGAAATAGTGTCCGTTTCCCAGTCTATATAAGGACTATGACCTTTAAGCCAATTAATCCCTAGGACAACTTCGAATCGGATGGGGGCTATGGTAAAGTCTATTTGCTCCCAATGGGAACCAATACCCATCGCTACTCCCCGTGTGCGAAGATCGACTGGTCCCCCCTTAAAAGGGCTCCCATCCATCTGGGCGAATTGGACGGGAGCTGGTAACGCCTCGGACTTGACTTTGAGGGCTGCAAACGTGGCTTCACTAATTAAAGTGCGTCCGCAGCCAGAGTCAATAAGTGCCTTGACAGGCAGTTGGGGACCCCCTTTATAGTATTGCAACACTGCGTCCACATAAACAGTGGTTTCCACTTCACTCACCTTGACGGGAGCTTTGGGTTTAGCAGGAGATTCTGCAGGGGTCTGTGGAGAGGCTCCACTCACCACAGACCGAATCCTTTTTTTGACAGATCAAGAGGGGTTTCCAGGTTTAAAGCTGGAGAATTCCATTGATCCACGTCAGAAGAAGGAGAGTTGTCCCCCATTGAGGCACTTGTAATCCGGGACCCTGCGGGGTCGCTTGGTGCAGAAAGGTTAGCCAATTCCTCAACGTGAAGTGCAGAGGGTGTGGGTCGTCCCGGCGCTGCGCTGCGGGTGGCCGCGGTGCCTCTGCGTTGAGGTCTTCCTCGAGCTCGGGGTGGCATGCTGGGGCGAGTAGTCTCTGGTCGTTGAGGACAAGCCACTGCAAAGTGGCCCAATTCCCCACACACGAGGCAAGCCCCCCTCTGGAACCTTGTTTCGCGATCCTGAGGCGGTCGCGTTGGTTTCCGCAGGCTGGGGAGCGGTGCTTTGGACGGGGGGTTTTGGGCGCTCTTATCCTTGTTTCGTTGCCGGACCAGGGAAATGAAACGCCGGCGGCTTTCAACTTCTTCAGCCAGTAAAATCCAATCTTCGAGGGTGTCAGGATCGCCCCGCATATACGACCAGTTCAAAATGTCAGGGTGTAAGGCTTCCCTGAAGTAGTGGATTAGGGTGGCCTCCGGCCAGTCTACTATTCTACTGGCTAGTCTCTGGAATTCATCTGCAAACTCTCGGACTGGAGAAGAGCCCTGCCTGAGTTGTAGAAGTTCTGCTTTGGCTCGTTCTCCCATAAAGGGGTCCTCAAACCGTCTCCGCAAGGCAGTCATAAAATTGTTGAGGGAGCAGATAGAACGAGACCGAGTGTCAAATTGGAGGATCATCCAGTCAGCTGCTTTCCCCGTCAATAGAGAAGCTACGAAACGAACCCGGCTATCCTCTGTGGGAAAGAATTGCCCTTGTTCCTGCATGTAACTGTCCACTTGATGTAGGAAACAGGGTAGAGTCTCGAGCGAGCCATCATAGGTTGTTTTCAACCGGGGTTGCTTCCATGGGCCAGGTATGGGTTGTCCCGGCTGTACGGGTGCCCCGGGAACTGGTGCAACTGGCGCTCCGGGGACCAGTGGCTGAACAGGGAGATTAGCTGGTGGTTGAGCTGGCACACCCGGCTGAACTGATGGGTGAACTGGTGCAGCGGGACCAGGAAGAATGGGCTGTGCCGGAGTCACCAGCGCCCGCTGTAATCGTTCGTTTTCCTGAACAAACGTTCCATTTGATCCTGGAGACGGACTACACGAACGTATAACTCCCGGTTTTGAGCCCGCAATAAGTGCACCTCGTCCTCAGGTCCACCTGTCCGATGTGCCTGGCTGGCCCGGAAGCCCGTGGTCCATTGGGAGCCGTCCCCATACAAGTCCTCCTCGTTGGAATCGTCAGATCCCCGAAGCCGTTATGCGAGGTGTCGCGCACGTTGGGCGGTGCGGGACAGGGCAAAAGCCGGGGAAAACGTTGATCCCCATGAAGGGCCAGTTCGACCGGGGTCTTTGGGGCGCACACCCGCCCGTGCTCGTTCCGCAGCCAACTGTTGCTCCCTTTCCCGTGCAGCCTGAGCTTTGGCCACCGCCTCCGCCGCCACAGCTGCTTCTCTTTCCGCGAGAGCTTGGGCGGCCTCGAGTTTCAGGGCAACATCTGCAGTCACAAGCGGTAGAAGTTCTTTTTCCAAGAGGGCGAGGAGCGGTTCGGACTCCCCACCCAACAGCGGTTGAATCTGGACCGCTAGCGCAGGTGCATTAGCCCCGAAAGTTGGGGACAACAATTGTGATAGAGTGGCTACCGTGGTATCCTTCGTTAGTTCCACGAACAGAAGCGCCGTTTGGATAGCCATCCATTTCGCCTCTGCTTGACAGTTGGTTGCATTCGGTACCAAAGAAAAACCTGCCGGCGGGGCCCCTGCCATGGCACCTGTGGACTGAGTCTCATGAGCAATAAGTTTATCCAACAAATCAGTTAGTATTTGTAAATCCTCCACCGCCAGTTGGGCATCATCCACCAACCAATCAAGGGCTTGGAGGTCTAAACAGGTGTTAGCATCCTCAACGTCAGACATCCACGGAGAAGTCACTAGAGAACGCCACTGGGTCTGTATTAATCCATTTAGACGACTAACTTCCGTGCTAGTCCTGTTCAGTTCAGCTACAATGTCCCGTACGAGATTGGGATCGTCTTCCAGGGTTCTTCCAGGAACCCGCAACCTGGGGATCACAACCGGGGGGTCTGGGGCGAACCACATGGGGCAGCCCCTGTTGAATCACTTGGAGAGCGCTCTCCTCGCTCCCATCCGAGTGGCAGGCGAACCCTCCTGGGCTCCAGCCTGACAGAGGAAAGAAGGGATAGCTGTCACAATGTCAGCCCTTGGCCCACTTGAACCAAAAACCACATCAGAGACAGTCAGGTCCAAAGAAGCTGGTTTTACTTGGTCAAAATAGGTTAACAGAGCATAAAGAAAAGGGTGACAGCTATGGGGCTGGCTGGCTAGAACTTGGTAATATAAAGCACTGAAACGGCAAGAGATTACATATCAAAAACAAAGCTGTGTTCCCAGAGCTTCAAACAGTGTTCAGTAGGCATAACAGACCTTGGCATAACAGTCCTTGAGTCTGGTCGGCAGGAAAGTGGAAGTAAACATCAACTGAGATACAGGCCTGACAGAAGGTCCCTGTAGCAGAAAGGCTTTGCCCTTGTGGGTCAGGGGATATAGAAACTTCACAACATGTCTTGATCCACTGTTAATTCTACCAAGAAGTCTGCACAAGGGTTCTTTCCACTTTGCTTAACACTTTCCCTGACCAACCAGATGAGTTTCTGGCTAAGAAGCTCCTAACTGATGAAAAATCACAGTTTACACTCTTGGCCGCTAAATTTTGTGCTGCAGTTATTAAAATACATCGTACCCTGAAAGGATAAAGGTAACAGAAATACTTTATTACTCAAAATATTAAGAGGGTCACACCAAGTTATATGATGTTTATATAAATTTTATTCATACATGTAATATCTATGAGGAGTATCTGTGAGGAGATCCTGGAACCGATTGCTGAGCAACAGAGGATCAGAATGAGTCCAGATTTCCCTGTGCCTGTGGGTCACATTCTTCCATGTACCCTCCTCCTCTGTTGGTTGTGCCTCCGTTCAATGAGATTCCTTACTCTCCTCCTGTTGCCCCCGTAAAGATTGCTTCATGCATTCTGTCCATGAACTCTTCATCTTCCTTTATAAAATGGAGTGTGGACAAGCGTGCTGTCAGACACTAGCCTGAGAATGGTATGCTGTGGCTGAGCCAGATGCCAGCCAAGGCCAATGTATTATTCCTCTTCCTAGGTGTTTTGACTTTCTCCTGTGGGAATCTCTGGGAGCCTTTGACCACTCCAGGGAGGGGGGTTGCCATGGTACCCTGAGCTATCTGTATTTTGATTATCTATATATGCCATGCAATGTACAATTGAACCCCACTAGTAACCCCTTGATTCCTGGCTTCTGTTACCTATTGAACTTTCCTAATAAATCAGCTTTCGTAGGACTCCCTGCCTGCTGAGTCTGTTTATGGGATTATCATGGGACTAGAGCTCACACATGCCTCAAGTCCCTGTATCTTCTCCTCCAGCAGGGCTACCAACTTACACTTGCTGCAAGTGTAATTATTGTTACCCTGTTGGGGATTCAATGCGAGTTCCATTTCTGTCAAGGCAGCTAAAGGGTTAACTTGTTTATATCAACAGTTTAGATAGTCTCAAAATGATGATGAAATAACAGATTATTCTATTGGCTAGCAAATCACCATTGCAAATGTGCAGAAAGGCATGGAGTCAGAATTGTTTTATTGCTCTATTCCTTTGTTAAGGCTGTAAAGGTTTAGGGCAGGATAGTTAGCTGCTTTTTGAATCTCTAGCAAGTTTTTTTTAATATTTTTATTATTTTCACAATATAACAAAAATAAACCTATCTCAACAATATCCTCAGTTGTAACTACTTATAAAAAGAAAACTCATTACTATTACTGAGAATATGTTATCTATACTATACAATACTATCTGCTATATATGACTTCCCCACATCTTCTTCAGTCACTAATTTTACTGGTTAACACTTTTGCATTTCAAATTAATTTCTAATCCTTATTATCTTTCTTACAGACTTGCTTTAAACTATCTATACTACTTCTATAAGCAATTTCAAGTCCTACATGGTTATAATATCATCATCATTGTCTCTATATAACATTCTATTATTCTATAGTAAAGGGATTAGATCAGTACATAAACAAATCTTCCCATTTAAAAATCCATCAGATAATCTCTAGCAAGTTTTATAGGGAACTAGATAGAAAGATTGTTATTTCCCATGTAACCTACCCTGTTTAGGAAAGTAAAGGATTTTTGTTTGATTAAGAATAATGTCTTTGACTCTGTTTTATTGTGTCTATGAATTGACGCTTTCTAACCACAATCACGATCCATGGGCCCTCAATATATAACATACCCTCAGGTAAGAATACAAACATGCCACAGACCTTGCATGTTACTGCCTCAGCTCCCTCCCTAGCAACACTACTGTGATCCATTGCTGAAATTGTTCAGTTTCTTTCCTGCACTACTCTGATAGTTCCCCTGACAAACTGCTGCTCAAGGCTCCCTGCTTGAAGAAGCAAAAACACTCAATGCATAAAAAATGTAGAAACTTGTCAGCTGCTTACAGGGCCTCTGGTGAGAGGAGCCTTCTTAATGAAGAGCTCTCAGTCCCACCCCTCAACAGCCAACCGCAGAGGGCGGGGCCACCAATTAACCCCAGTCACACCAGCCCTCCTCACTCAGGAAACAGCAACTCCTGCAGACTCTCAGCCCAGCTGCCTCAGCTTCTCCATTCTGTGTATCTGTTTATAAAGCCTGAATATAGCCACAGGTATGGGACCTTAATCCCAAACAAAGCCAGTTTCCATCTCATCATGCTCCTTCCACCTGCAATCTGAGAATGCATATATTCTCCCTTTTTGGTGCTCATCTATTCAGAAAGTGACAGCTGAGGCATATTAAGTGCCCACCACCATTGAAATGGCAAAGGTTCCTCTTGTTCTTCCTCACCCTCTCTCTTTGCATACAGTGCATTGTACTGTATGGAAATATGACAGAAAAAGGATTGATATTCAGCTGCAAAGTAGTGGAAATCAGGGCTGGATCCAGGCCTACTCAACATCTCAGTAATGGATTGGGTGAAGAAGGGCAGGCTTATTTAAATAAGAAACGCCCCATTGAATATGCTATTATAATGTTCAAAGAAGGTAAAATACAATAGAAGTTACAGAGTATGAGCTCTAGTCCCATGATAATCCCATAAACAGACTTCAGCAGACAGACAGTCCAAAGAAAGCTGATTTATTAAAAATCCACAGGTAGCAGAAGCCAGGAGTCAAAAGGACACTAGTAAAGATCATAGTTCAATACATGGCATAAATAGATGGGCAAACGGGAGATAAGTCTGGGTACCATGGCAACCTGCCTCCCTAGAGATGTCAGGAGCTCTGGAAGGGTTCCCACTGGAGAAAGTCAAAACAATCTGGGAGCCGGCCTTGGTCGGCACCTGGTGTAACCACAGCATACCATTCTCAGGCCTATGCCTCATACAGAGTAAGTTCCATTATAAAGGAATAATTTGATGTCAATGTTTATATGCGAGTGAATATGTGAATATGTTTCCAGCCCTGCTTCCCCCCAGTTAATCTCTCCATGTGGCTGAATGCGAACACTTTGATTCAGAAAGCAGAGAGAGGAAAAGGCATAGCCCAGCTTCATCAGAGCTGTTGTTTCTTTCGTCTTCAAGGGGTTGTTTTATCTTGGCACCCCAGCAGCTGAATGGTGGAGAAGCCCATGTCAAATAGGAAATAAAAATGAGCGATGCCTATAAAAGAGAGATTTCATGAGAATCTGCCATTTGGGAATAATGAAAGGCACGGGCAGCTCGAGCCGATTATCCAGCCTTACCAGAGGCCTGTCAGCTTTGATAACAAAGGCAGCCATCAATTCCTGTAAAAATGGCAACAGTGTGAATTGGAAATTCTGAAGCACCATTTAAGGTCGAAATGAGATTTTCTTCAGCGTGCTTTTTGACTGTGTGTTCCTGCTCACTCATAAAGCACTGGGCAGATCAGAAATTAGAGCAGAGTAAGTGCTGGGGTGAAGGATATTTTTATTAGTAGTATTAGTTGTTGTTGGGGTGTTTTTTGTTTGTTTGTTTGCTTGCTTTCTCCTTCCTCCCACTTCTGCCTACTTCATTTAAAGTGTTTTTAAATGCCATTTCAATCCACATTTGAGTGATTTAAACCCAAAGGAAACATTCTCACTAAATTTCCACTGGAAGCATCATATGGTACTGTAGGCTGGGTTTTCTGAAGGAGAGAGGCACCAATCATCATCCAGTTAATGAGGGAAAGAGTTGGACAATGGCCCTTCACTCTTTTCTTGACTTTCTGTGCTTAATTGTCCATATCAACATTGGCAACATGAGTTGTTATTTTAAGGCAGAGGAATTGTTTGGTGAAATAATAATATATCCATACTTTAATAAATAGGAGTTTTGTGGCACTTTTTATTCTAGTATAGGTTTTCATGGACTAGAGCCCATTTCATCAGATATAGGTAATACATCAATGTTTGAAGTTGCCTTCAGAGCAGAGCAGTGGAGCCCCTATGACTGATTCAAGAGACACAAAGTACTACAGTGTGGATTTGACTTAGTTGATGTAAGAAAGAAATGTAGGTTTCTTCATTTTATAAAGAAGATTTAATTTTATTAATAACATTCTGAGTCATATTGAACAACTTGAGAGTGCTCATTCAAGGTCTTGAATGGAATAGAAACTTGGGGTGATTTTGTATTCTGGGGATACAAAATCCCCCTTTCCTTCCCCCTTTCCCATGTATGTGAGTCCCTTACCACCAAGGTCTGTCAGTCGCTTAGGACTGGATTGGGCTATAAATAAGTCTGGACTTATTGGTTTATTATTGAGCACTAAAACAACCACCATTATGGTAGAGCTTTGGTTCATATTCCTTACAGGTTGCTACATATCTGTTTCTTCTAAGCCTTAGGAAGCTATGAGTAACTAGAGGAATACTGGGAAGGATGGGTCACATAAATCTTTTTCCTAAATCTTTTTCTCACTCAAAACCAGCTCAGCTAATTTTGGACCCATGGGGACAGTATCAATGGGGAAGTAGTATACTCTTTACCAGTTCTGCCCACAGGTAAGGTGATTTTAAGAAGAAAGGCAACTGTGGGGCGGGGGAGATAGCCCTTCTATGCCAGCTGAACCTCTTCTTTACCTCATAGCCTCTGTGATGGATGAAGGGTTAATCTGTCGGGAGTGCTTTGATTGTGGGATCCTACATGGCAGGGGGAGGGTTGGGGTCACTGGGGGTGTGGGGGGAGGTAGTTGTGAATTTCCTGCATTGTGCAGGGGGTTGGACTAGATGACCCGGGTGGTCCCTTCCAACTCTATGATTCTTCAGTAGAAGCTGAGAGACAAGGAGTGGGCGGAGCCAGAGGCATCACTCTCTGAGCTCTGAGAGAAAGAGAGGATTCTAAGATTGGTTACCTGCATGATAAGAAGCAGTGAATGACTTTGAGAACCTGAGGGTTCAGTGTGGCCTAAACTGAGGGAAAACACAACCTGTGGTGTGACAGGATTGAGACTGGGAGGAGAAGGGCCTTTTCTCAGGTCACAAAGAGAGAATAGGCTCTAGTAAGGAAGTATTCCAATTACAGGGGTGTGTGAAGGGATTACTGCCACTGGTGTGTAGTAGTTCAGTAGTGAAAACAGGAAGAGAGGGTCAAGGAGGATTCTCCATACTTCTGAGTTCTCTGAGAAAGAGGTTTTTAATCTCTACCTTTCCTGATAGCTTAGTGGCAGAGTCTAGTAAAGGAACATCTATTGGAAAATCTAAGAACTGAACTTAATGTATGAACTGAAGCTGTGAACTGTAACCAGGAAGTGTGCTTTTGAACCGTCTAAGCAATCTGTCCATCTCTGAAGTGAATCTTGAAAATATATATATCTGGTTTTGGTGTTTTCCCTCTAATACAGTTTCCCCTCAAAATCCATCTTTTGAATACTTTTTAATAAATTTACCTGTTATCTTTGTTAACTTTAAGAAGCCTTTCAGAAGTGTCATAGTTCTTATCTGAGGAAAAATGAGGTGGGGACTGGAGAAGGAGAAAAATAATGTCAACACCCTCTGGCTAACAAAAAGTAAGGTAATCCCTCCCTCTGTCCCTCAGAACAAAAACTGATTACTGGAAGACAGTAGTACTAGGAAGGTGTGGGGGTCGTCATTGCTTCCTAAGGCTGTGTGGGTTTTTTGGGGGAGGGGGTAGAAATAAATGTAATTGGTTGACAGACCGCACCCAAAGAGTGCTAGTTAATGGTTCCTCATCCTCTTGGACAGAAGTGACTAGTGGAGTGCCTCAGGGATCTGTTCTGGGCCCTGTGTTGTTCAGTATTTTTATAAATGGTTTGGATGAAGGAATAGAGGGGATGCTTATTAAATTTGCAGATGATACTAAATTGGGAGGGGTAGCAAATATGGTAGAAGACAGAGCCAGGATTAGGGATGATCTTGACAGGCTGGAGAATTGGGCTAAAACCAATAAAATGCATTTCGACAGAGATAAATGTAAAGTTCTGCATTTAGGTAGGAAAAATAAAATGCATAATTATAGGATGGGGGAGACTTGTCTTAGCAGTAGTGTGTGCGAAAAGGATCTTAGGGTCTTAGTAGACCAAACACTGAGCATGAGTCAGTAGTGGTTGCTAAAATGGCAAATGGAATCCTGGGCTGTATCAATGGAAGTATAGTGTCCAGATTACACGAAGTGATGGTATCGCTTTACTCTGCTCTGGTTAGACCTCACCTAGAGTATTGTGTTCAGTTTTGGGCGCCACAATTTTAAAAGGATGTAGACAAGCTGGAATGTGTCCAGAGGAGGGCAACAAAGATGGTGAGGGGTCTGGAGACCAGATCATGGCAGATCATGAGATGGAGGGCATCTTGGCCATCTTCTGGGCATGGGGTAGGGGTCACTGAGTGTATGTGGGGGAGGTAGTTCTGAATTTCCTGCATTGTGCAGGGGGTTGGACTAGATGACCCTGGTGGTCCCTTCCAACTCTATGATTCTATGAAATGTCAAAGCAGCACTACATATGATTGTATGAAATGTTTAGCCTGAATCCACAGTCTTAATCTTTCATCTTGCAGTGCTTGTGTCATAATCTATTAATAAATGTTGATTATAAGTTTCTGTGAATGGGTCTTTTGAGTCAATCTGAATTATTTCCCACAGGTTAATAAGCTATGACAGCATTTACCCAGAATTTTGCTGCACTGACATTTGCTTTTCTAAACTGGTAAGTAAAGAATGCAACCAGTTCTAACGTCCCAACCATGCTTCACAACTGCTTCTTGGCGGAATTTCCACCCTGTTCTGTATTGTTGCTGTGGCTTTTTTTTCTAATGCAATAAAGACTTGATGATGATGTTAGAAGAGTCAAACAGGACACCAGATGCTCTTGTTAAAAAATTTCCACTGATATTTTTAAACTTAGGTATGGTTACACATGCAGCAAAATGCAGTGGTAATGACATGGCAGAGTGCTGAAGTGGTAGAATGCCAACAAAAACAAAACTGTTCTGATACCAACTGTTTCATACCCAAAAGTGTCCTGCTGTTTTAGCACTGTCTCTGTAAAGCCTGATGGCACAACAGTCTTACTACTCTCAGAAACAATCAAATTTGAGACAGGGTCAATGGATTTTTTATCTTAAATCTTTCTTGCCTTCCAATAGATCTGTGTATGCAGTGTATGTAGTTCAATGTCCTTCCATTTCTTACAGATGTCCTCCCTGTGTTCTTTTTTTCTTCTTTGGTAAGCATATCTGCAACCATGTTTTGCTTTCCAGGTTTATGATGGACCATGAATATATATTCAGAGAGCTCGTGAATCCATCTTCACAGGTAGTTTCTGCTTTGGTAGCTAGCACTGCAGTTACTGTAATGTGCAGTTACTCTAATGCCCATACTTAGAAGTCAAGAGCAATGTTTATCTCTATTCTATTTATACTATACTTGAACTACTTGAAAGGTATTCGGGGCGCCCACAGAGGTTTTAAGGATTCCCACAAAAGCCAAATAATCCTGATAGTTCTGGTACTATTTACCTCATTTCCTTCTCATTTTACTACCAATTCCTAAAAGCCATAAGTCTACACATAGTGGGGACATCCATTTCTTTGTATGTAACAATTAGGGTTATTTACTGGTATGGGTTTGGGTTTATTGGGCCCATTTTTTGGGGGGTAAACCCAAAATAAACCATATACCCATACCAGTAAATATCAGTATTTTCGAGTTTCTCGGAAAATTTGGGTCCATTATAGTCAATGGGGATTTTTTCCAAAGCTCCTTGGGGGGGTGATTTTTGGAGGTTGAGTCCCCGAATTTGCAGTGTGGCTGCAAGGGACTCTCCTTCAACGGTCACCATAGTTTGGTGAACTTTGGGATGGGGGTCCAATTTTATGGGCCCTCAAAGGGGTCGCCCCCATCCTCCAGGCATTGTCCATCGGTTTTCAGGTTCAAAAGTTCAGTGTTGTCGAGGGACTGGTAGAAAGAGCCGATTCCAGGCTGGTGCCTTTAAAGTCTGGGGTCTGCTTTCCTTTCTGGGTTGCTTTGCGTGATGTCCATGCAAATGAGCTTCCAAACGGAGGGAAAAGGCTTAAATATAAGAGAAATAAAGCATGGAATCCATTTCTTTGGGTGGCAAATGACATCCTGTGAGCAGTCCTTTATTGTGGTTGTGAAGAAACAAGCTTCTTTTCCCTGTTCTTTTGAAGAAACAAGCTTCTATTCCCTTTTACAAGGAACCTTTTAACCATTTTTTCTGGGGCAGGAGGAAGGCAGGAGGCATGGCAAATAGTTCCTGGTCCCACCTGAGCCACCTCCTTAGAAATGCAGATGGAGTTATCAGGAGACAAATAAGTGGGTCAAGCCCCCCCTTCTCCAAGCAGGGATCAGAGACTTGGAGGTTTTAAAATGCTACAAGGGGCTCTAGTAAGAAAGTTTCTGGAGGCTCCAGAAAAAACTTCTTTGGCTTGATCAGTGGGTGGAAAAAAGGAAGGATTAAAACTGCTGAGAGTCAGGAGAGAGCTCTCTTTTGGCTGAGACACTCAGGGAAGACAGAACTCATCTGAGGCCTGGAGGAGGCAGCCGTTTTGACTATGTGCTTGCCCTAAGCATTGATGAAGACTTCCAGGTAATGAAACCTTGGTAGAGACTTATAATATCCTAAGCTTAAAAGACTGCCCTATATTCCAACATCTAATAGGGCATGTATAGAGAAAGGGACAGAGGAATTGCGTTTCTCTCAGTTCTTTTGAATCCCTTGCTCAATCTGTTGCTATGCTAAAGTATACTTGAAAACGTTCTATTTCTAATTAATACTTTTTAATGCTGACTGTAGTTCTCTGTACCACATAGACCTTCACCAGCTTGGAACACGCTATTGTAAAATGGGGGGCCCCAGGAGGGAGGGAGGCAAGCAGCTATTTCTCCAGTGGCAACCCCAGGCAGTATCTCATCCCTGTGGTGCCCAGAAGTGGGACACCAAGGCAAGGCCTCAGGGTTTGAAAGGGATTAGGGGGGTCCTGACCCCCCACCCAGTAGGCAAGTCCTACAATGATCAGGTGGTGGCAGCAGTTACCCGAAAGGAGAGAGAGGCAACCCCCTCCAGGAGAGATTGAGAATCCCTGGGAGAGAGCAGGAGTGGAATAGGGCCTGCAAGTATGAGCAGGCCCATTCCACCACAGTGGTCATGAAAAATCTGATTCCAAGAGATGGTCACAGTGCAGGGAAATGAAGCCTCTACTCAGGGCAACTTTCTTTTGGAAAGTAGGGGTGTGATATCAGAGCCAAGTGAATTCATGACCATGGGGGCTGTCTGAAGGAGATTGCTCATCCACATGGATGAAGAAATCTCCTTTGGAAGCCTGGTGGGTGGCTGTTGAAGCTGGCTTTTAGTTGGATAATAGATCCCTCCGGATGGGACTGGGAGAGCCCCGTCTTTTAAATAACCCTATCTCAAAAGGACACCAAATATGGGGCCCTAACAAAACCAGTCCCCCCCCAAAAAAAGGGGGGGAGAAAACACAGAGCCATGCCTCTGAGCAAAAGCAAATAGCAAAACTCGAAAAGCCGAATATCTATTTGGCTTTTTTGGGAATCACCTATTCAGCTTTGGCTTTATCGCCAGGTTTTTACGTTCAGTAAACCCAAAGCCTTAAATTTACCGAAATGGCTAAATCTGGGTTTATTTTTGGTTTGGGTTTATCGATATGCACAACCCTAGTTACAATTGATTGATTTTTGGAGTTATAGCTTGCTCTATCCCAGCCAAAGAAGGGCTCAGAGAAACTTCCATCAAAAAACATCATATTACAATACAATTCCCAATTATACCAATATACAATGAATATAATTTAACAGTTAAAACCCACAATTCTAAAAACTGACTCTAAAATTCGATGTCACCCATTACATTGGCACAAAGGTCAAGAACCACCCTGGAGGAGAGGTAATCTGGAACACCCAAATCAACTCAGAATAACAAGTAAGATTGGGGAAGGGAGGCCAGCTATGATGGGAAATGTTGCTGCACTCATCTGTAGACCTAGCGGAACAACTCAGTTTTACAGACCCTGTAGAACTATACCAAATCCCGCAGGCTCACTGGATAGAGTTCCATGAGGCTGGCTGACTGACTGAATAGTCATTGTCTCTATGCAAGAAATTCCAACACTCATTCTTAGAGCACAAAATCTTAACGTCTGCTATGTTCTTACTTATACTATATGCACCTGAATGATCAGTACATATCAGTACATATTAGTACATATCTTTTCAGGCAATAACATTTTGAGGCCATCGCCACAAGCTGTAATGCTTAAACAGACTTTATTAAATTACTACAGCATGCCTGGATTTCCAGATTTCTAAACCAAAAAAATAAAATACCAGCAAGATGAATAAACTCAGTATAGTACTTGGTACAGTGGGCCAGTCATTAAAACAGAGATCGTATGAGGATAAAGGAGACAATCATGTACACTACCCTAATCTCCTTGAAGAAAGGTTGGGGAAAAAACATAATCAATATTGAACGAAAAGAAAAGAAGCATCATTTACAGGCTGGAGGTGCTACATACCTAATCTTTACACTGACGTGGCATATTCAGCACAGCAGTCCTTGGTTCCTTTAATGATCTGCTCTTGGAGTAACTTAAACTAAAGATCACCCCATCAAGACCAATGCAATGGAACAATGGAACCCAAACCAACTGAATTTAACCACAAGGCTATTAAGGTAATAGGCATTAGTGTAAGATCATTCCCAAAGGAGAGTTTATTTCTTTTTGTGGTTAACAGTTCCATACTGTATTACAGGCTGCCCTTGTGGTGCCGCTAGCCTCCTTCCAAGCTTGCAACTATAAATACTGCCTTCTATGGTTTCCTTCTCTTTTTCACCATTAAGAACGACATTCTGAAGAACATACTTATTTTTTTCTGTATCCCAAGGCTAATATTTATTAAGTGAAACTGATCTAGGATGGAAAGAAAGAAGAAAGAAGAGGAGGAGCAAAGGGTTATGGAAGATATTAGAGGAAGGAATCACACATTTGACCAATGACAAAGAATTGCACAAATTGCAATATTAACCTTCTAAGGATGTCTTGGATTCCTGGTACATTTGGGGATATGGGGGCTTCCCCTTTCAACTGGGCCCTACTGTTATGGTATCCAAATAGGCCCTAAGCGACCCTGGGACACCCCCCAAGGTGTTCAGGACTGGAGCTAGTGTACAAAGGATGGAACAGCCCTGTGTAGCCAAACTAAAAGGGGTCTCCTGGCATCCATCTTGTTTGTGCCATGCTACAGCAAGCTGACTGGGCTAAACCAGCAAGGTTGTGCCATACACTCCCTGAAAGAAATGTTGCTACTTCTCCATGAAGACAAAAGAAGACCTAGACAAGCCTTTTGCATTTCCATAGCCATCCTGCAGTAGATCGCTAACACCTCCCGGGGCTTTCCCCACAACTAGCCCCTTGATCAACTGGACACATTTCTCTGATGACACCGGATCCCATGTGGGCAATGAATTTTGTTCTTTAAACATAACTTCCACGTGAGAAATATCCCTGGGGGTGCCATAAAGAGAGAGGAAATTATTATGCCACCTATCCTGTGTAATATTTGCCATCACATAGTTACTAGATCCCAAGTTAAGCTTGGGAAAAATGGTTCTATTAATTTCAGAAAGAAACTTCACAATGCTGATTGGTAGGCATTCTGTGAAGTCACACCAAGAAATGCCACTTCCAGAGTTTTGCCTTTTTAAAATAAAAGGCTTTTTCTTCATAAATGAAAAAAGCAGCAGAATGAAATGGTAATGATGCAGCAGAAACTTTATGAATGTTCATCTGGCCCTTGTAAAATTAAACAGTATGTTCAGGCACCTTAAAGACCAGCATTTTTCTTCTTCTAGCATAAACTTTCCTGGATCAGATGAATATGGCAGACATGTGTGCAAAGCTATGATTAAAACAATTGTAAACAGCAGGGTATAAGAGCCATGAAACTACAGGTGAGACATAATTATGTAGAATTCAAATGTAATCCATAAAAGTACAGAGAACATTCACAATGGCCATAACTGCTGATAAGGTTTTCCTTGTTTGCTAAACTACTCAAACCCAGTGTGGTGTCAGTGGTAAAATAATCCTACTGGACCTTGCCTGGCCATTGAGAATGGGGATTTATTTAGCTAGCTCAAATCTCAAGTTGTTGGTCCTCAACAAGTATGTACCGTATATACCCGTGTATAAGCCGACCCGCGTATAAGCCGAGGTGCCTAATTTCTCCCCCAAAATGGGGGAAAATTAGGCACCCACATATAAGACGAGGGTCTGCTTATAACCCCTCCCCCCCAGCAGGCTTACCTGGTGCGCAGGCAGGCGGGGGCCCCCCCGCGGCCCAGGAGGCCCCGCAGGCCGCTCCTAGGCCACTCCAGGCCCGGCGAAGGCGGCGGTGGGGCCCCCCCCCCATGGCCCAGGAGGCCCCCCCAGGGCGCTCCTAGCCGGGGGGAGCCGCGCACACCTGGCGGTGGCGGTGGCGCAACCCTGCAGCGGCCACAGGGGAGGCCCTCCCAGGCCGGTGCCGGCTAGGAGGAGCCGGGCGCGCCCGGCGGCGATGGTGGCACGGCCCTGCAGCGCCCGCAGGAGGCCCTCCCAGGCCGGTCCTGGCCAGGGGGAACCACGCGCGCCCTGGGGGGTGGCGGGGCGGCCTTGCAGCGGCCGCAGGAGGCCCTCCCAGGCCGGGGGGAACCACGCGCGCCAGGCGGCGCGGCCCTGCAGCGGCCGCAAGAGGCCCTCCCAGGGCGCTCCTGGCCGGGGGGAACCGCGCGGGCCCAGCGGCAATGGCAGTGGCGGTAAGTTCCCCCCTCCCTCCTCCTCCCTCCCTCCCTCCCTCCCCTACCGTATTGACCCGCGTATAAGCCGAGGCCGGCTTTTTCAGGCATTTTTTTGGGCTGAAAAACTCGGCTTATACGCGAGTATATACAGTAAGCGTTCTCCAGCCTCTGTTCATGCATTCCCTTTACTCTTTGGAATTGCAATTTCTGTCTGATAGCCTGAGATTAGCAACTCTTTAAAAGATCTGAATTTCCTCTGGTTAGAAGTTTCTCCCCACTAGGCAGGTATCTCCTGCATGTAGTCTATAATTTGGTAAGAATAGACTTCAAGCTTGAGGTTTTTCTGTGGCTGCACAAACCAAATTACTCCACTGTCAGGAAAAAACGTTTTAGAATTAAGCATATGCTAGATACAAACATAAGTTTATTTATTTATTTTACAGAATTTATTTTTTATTTTTACATAATTACATAAGAGGATCATACTTACAATAAGCTATACACAGCAGTATAGACCACAGTCCAAATCATTTATCCAAGTAAGTTTCTGAACCATTTTGTACACTGCAACCCCATTATATGCACAGAAAATTTACCCTTTATCCCTAAATCTAAAAACATATCCCTAAGATATTAACAGAGATAGGTAAATCTACTTAAAGGTTCCAGGTAGGTTCCATCACCAAACCACTGCTGCTTCTCACTTGTCTTGAAAGCCCCTTGCTGGGGTCACCATAAGTGCGATTTGATAGAACTTCACATACACACATAGACACTTACCTTCACCATCCTGCCCCTTCAAACCATGCCTGTCCAATGTGGCTGCCTCTCCCACAACTGCTTGAAGCCTGTGTGTCTCTAAGAAAGGCTCGAGCATATCTGTTCCAGAAAAGCAGCAGTGTTAGCCTACTGTAACAAAAGAAAACAGAAGTCCAGTGGGACCTTACATTTACTCCAGTATGAGCTTTCATGAGTCAGAGCTCACTTTCTCAGACACAGTGGAAAGAAAATCATTTCCCTCATTTTAAGAAAGTTGCAAAAGGGGGGGAAGGGGGAGGGAGTTGAGCAAAGAGAAGCCTGGGGTTATAAATCAAGTGTGATTCTCTAGTATGGAAGATGGCCTCCTACTGTGACTTGGTTGTTCTGGCCACCTGGATCCATATCATGGTGACATTAAGACTAAACTACTCTAATGCACTCTACATAGGTCTCCCCTTGAAGTCAACACGGAGACTCCAGTTGGTGCAGAATGCCACAGCTTGGCTATTATTTGCAGTTAGGTAAAGCATGGATATTACTTCCATTCTACAGTCATTCTATTGGTGGCTCATCAATTGAGCTCAATTCAAAGTATTGACCATCACATACAAAGCCCTCCTTGGCCTTGGACCTTCATATCCGCAAGACCACCTTTCTACTTATGTCCCACCACAACAACTTTACCCATTTCACCAGGGTCTTCTCAGGTGCCACTCAGCAGATGGACATAACCAACAACTGCCCGTACATATGCATTCTCTGTGGCAGTCCCCACTTTATAGAATTGACTGTCTGATGAGGACTGGAGGGCTCCTACTTCACTGGCATTCTGCAAGCTGTGCAAAACTCAATTATTTAGAAAGGCATTCTTACACAGGTAATAGGACTAGACTATAACAGAATGGTTCAGAAAGATGCTTTAAAGAAAGGAAAGGGACTATGGACTATAGTCTATCTGTTGCTGTACCTATGTAATTTCTGTATTGTTTAACGTATCATGTTAATATGTTTAGTTTCAGATTTCTGCAATCCTAATCCTATACATCACTTATTGGAGGTCTCATCCTATTGATTGTATTGATTTATGCTGTGCAATCTGCTTTGAGTCTCAATGAGAAAGATGGACTGTAATGTTGGAATATGCAATGCTGTCATATTAGCTGTGACAGGCAGACTTAGATGGAAGGGATCTAACTGTCAACCGTAGGCTGATGCAATGGCCTGGAAAGCCCCTAGGAGGCCTGATTATACTGGCCAGATCCAGTTGAGGCCAGAGGCTGAGGTGTGGTGTTGCACCTGGATAGTGATTAAGCATGTACTGCTAATTGATGCCTGGTGGTGGCATTATGTATATGTGTAAGACTCTGTGAGTCTGTGTCGGGAGTTAAGGTGGAGAGTGTGTGTATATAGCACTGTAAATAAACAACTGCATTTCTATAAGCTACTAGTGGTTCTGGTGGTCATTCCTGGACGTTGGCACAATCCGCCAGCTCTCGCATCATGTAAATAATGTAAATAATTTTTAAAAACCACTTTGTCACTTTCAGTCTATGGGGATCCATTGTGTTTGCGCATCCTGCCCCTCCTTTGGCTTAATTACTTTATGAATTGATTTATTGCCCATCACACCAGCTTGGAAACTAGCATATGGAAAAGTTCTTATAAAAAATGTCATATCACAGCATCAGATTAGCATCTGGGAGATTCAGGTTCTGGTCTCCACTCCATCATGAAGTTCACTAGGTAGCCTTGGGGGTGTCAGCTCTGGGCTCACCATATAAATCCCACAAACAGACATCTAGGCAGGTCGTCCTAAGAAAGCTTTATTAAGAAAAATACAGCGAATTGCAGAAATTGACTTGTAACTAAGCAAGGGCACTAATGGAGGGGGGAACTGTAGGGATGGATGCTATGAACTACTTGCAGGACAACAGCTGGTTGCTAGGGCAACCCCTTAGATAGCATAGTCTTCCAAAAGTGAACACAAGACTAAACAGAGCCAGACGAATAACAGCTAGACCTTGAAACACCACCTGGGCTAACCACTGGCGCCTTTCCCAGGCTGGTGCCTGACATTCTGCCCCCCTCAAGGTCTCCCTCCTCCCATGTCCGATGGGGCGGGCTTGTCCGGGTATGACGCATGGAACTGACGGGTTAGCCGGGGGGCTGAAACATGGTAATGAGCCATCCACTCATCATAAGCAGGACCAAAATGCTTCCCATGAACCAAGTACTGCAGCACCCCCCGGTGGATGCGTGAATCGAGGATTTTGGAAACCTCAAAGTGCTCTTCCCCCCCCCCACCATCCTAGGCACCTCTGGGAGGGGTTCTGAATGCCACTTGAGCGAGGGTACATACTGCTTCAACAGGCTAATATGGAAAACTGGATGAATCCTCCTCAGTGATTTGGGGAGGTGTAGTTCCACAGTTACTTCGTTGATGACTCTGGAGATGGAAAAGGTCCTATAAACTTTTCACTGAGTTTCCTGCAAGGACGGAGGAAGCATAGGTTTTTGGTGGACAGGTACACCAGATCCCCCACTTTGAATTCCCAACCAGGCGAACGATGTTTATCTGCCTGAACCTTGTATTTTTGCTTGGCCCATTCTAAATTCTTCTCTAGCCAAGGCCACGTGGTTTGAATAGCGTGGACCCAATCTGTGATTTCGGCACCTCCCTTCTCCCCTGAAATATCAACCGGACCTAAGGGTCCAAACTCCTTCCCATGTACTACTTAGAATGGGCTAAAACCAGTGGATTGATGCACAGCATTATTGTAAGCATATTCCGCAAAGGGCAACAGGTCTACCCAATCATCTTGATGGTAATTTACATAACAATGTAAATAGCATTCCAATACAGCATTAACCCGTTCGGTCTGTCCATCCGTCTGAGGGTGGAATGCACTTGACAACCCTTGTTCCACCCCCACCAATTTGAGAAAAGCCTTCCAAAACTTGGCTACAAATTGAACTCCGCGGTCGCTAATTATCTTGTGCGGGAACGAGTGATATTTGAAAACGTGACCCAAAGAGGTGGGCCAATTTTGGGGCAGAGGGCAAGCCGGTGCAAGGAACCAGATGCACCTGCTTGGAAAAGAGATCTGTAACCACCCACAGTACCGTTTCCCCCCGGCTGAGAGGGAGATCTGTCATAAAATCTATGACGATGACCTCCCATGGCCCTGCAGGCGTTTCTAAAGGTTTCAATAATCCGGGCAGCATGCCTGTGGAACGTTTGGCGGCAGCGCAGGTGGGACAACTGCGGGTGAAAGCATCCAGGTTCGGCCACCAAAATTTCTGCGGAGCAGGTGTAGCATTTTAACAAAGCCAAAATGTCCCTCCATTTTTGCCCCATGAGTGAGATTGAGCACCTCCCCCCTATTTCTGTGTCAGACATGGTCTGAGAAAGGAATGTGTGGTTTCTCCAGGTGCTGGCCTTGGCCAGCTCTGTGTCCTGTAAACAGTGTGTTTAGACTGCTCTCTGTGGGAAGACGCCGAGCACCCTGACAGCTCCTGGGAGGGGGGTTGCCATGGTATTGTGACAGCAGGTAGACTTCCCCTGACTATGGAAGCTCCACTGATTTAGCAATTTGTAATAATCTCTTTTCCTTTCTGTAAATGTATTAGGACAGCAAGGGAATAGCTTGTTGCTGGGCAGGATATCTCTGTGTGTGTATGTCTGTGTGCTAAGGAATTGGGGCAAGAGTCATGGAGGGTTACAGTAAACCATAACAACAACTGGGTGAAACTGTTTTTCTACTGTTACTCTACTGCCGCCTCGATGTCTGGAGTGTTATCAGCCTACCCTGAATGTTGATGGGTTGTCATATCTTGAATTTGGATAAATATCCCTTCCTCAGTATGATCGGGGCTCAGAGATTTCTGCCCATTAGGGCCTCTGAGTCAGCAGCTGCAAATAAACTGTTTTCTTGAAATAACGATCGCAGGTCTCTCTCTCCCCCCACGAACCCTTGTTTACCATATCAGTATCCAGATCTACCCCGATTTGCCCTTTGCTCTTCCATATATGCCCTGTACCATTCCCATAGTTTTCACTAGTGTCCATTTGACTCTTAGCTTCTGTTAACCTGTGGATTTTCCAATAAATCAACTCTCTTTGAACTGCTTGTCTGCTGATGTCTGTTTATGGGATTATCACGGGACTAGAGCTTACATTTGGACACTAGTCCAGTCCTATATCCCTTTTCCCTGGCTGGAGCCCTGGAGGGATTGCCGGGATCTCGGGTTGGAGCTAAGGACATGCTCCCCGAGGACCTTCTCTCTGGCTGGAGCCCTGGAGTGATCGCCGAGAGCTCAGGTAGGAGCTTTGGATGAGCTCCCCGAGGAATCTGACCTTCTGCGTGCTATCCTTGAGGAGGCGCAGAGGACTTAAGCCGAGTCCAACCGACTAACTGGGTTGGTCGTGGAGCAGTGATATCGACTGGAGGCAGTGACCCCCTGGGAGACGCAGGACGCTGATCTCTGTGCCCAAAACGAACTTTGGTGGCTGGAGACTTTTCTGGAGGAGGATTGGCACAAGAGGATTCTGCCCTCCTGCAGCGACTGGGGACTGACTTCGGAGTGTTCCCGATTCCCGCTTCCTGTCCCCTCATGGCGGCCGGAGGAGGCCCTCGGATCGGGACCAACTCACCTCGGAGGCTAAGGATGCAGCCACTCGGACACTCCTGTGCCTCGTGGACCTACCGCCGGTAACGGCGACAGAGGAAGAAGTCCGCAAATTACTCGAGCCGGAGTACGGCCCTTCCTCCACGGAACTCGCCCAGCGGGTTAGACCGATGCTCGCCAACTACCCGGAACTGAAATTGCTGCTGCAACAAGCGGAACTGAAATTGCTGCTGCAAAAATTGCTGCTGCAACAACTGAGCCGATTGTAGCGGCCGCCGTGGTGGCCCGGGCCGCCAAACTGGAGGCGGCTCAATCGCAGGCCGGCCAGCAATGGGTGACGGAGCAACTTTTGCCAGAAACGGCGGACAGGGTGCAAGCTGCCCAGCAACAGGCAACGAAGCAACTACTGGCGAAGGCGGCAGCCAAGACTTGGGCCAAAGAACAGGCGGCCGGAGCACGGCCGAAGGGCTGCGGGGCAGACTGGACCTCACTCCTGTCGTTTCCTTCATTCTCTCCGGACACCTACCCGTCATGGACTGTGGCCCGTCAGCAACAGTTCACGGGAGCGGCCTCCCACTACACCTTTGTACCCGAGGGACAAGGGTACATGGAGGAGGATTATACGGAGGAGGTGGACGACAACTGGAATACAAATCTCCGTGTCAGCCATGCCCAACGGACTGGGGGGGCTGAGGAGGAGATACACGTTTTGAAGTATCAGAACTATTGGAGCATATGGCCCAAATGCAAGACCAGATGGACATATTAGTGCGCGAGTATGGACGCTTGCATCGTACCTCTGCCCGTGCCGGCTCCTCTGCCCGCGCCGGCTCCAGTACCGCCACCATCCCCAGGGTAGCAGCCAGTTCCAGGGCAGCAACCAATACCTGGATAGCAGCCAGTTCTGGGACAACAACCAATACCTGGACAGCAGCCGGCTCTTGGACAACCACCACCAGCGCTGCCCCCAGAACTACCCGCTCAGTCAGGGGCCCCACTCCAACCGGTGGTACCGGTTGTACCTTGGCAGCAGCCCCTACTACGAGTGACTTTCGACGGCTCAGCAGAAGCAGTGCCCTGTTTTCTAAACCAAGTGGACAGTTATATGAGAGAACAAGGGCATGCTTTCCCCACGGAAGACAGCCGGGTAAGATTCGTCTCTTCTCTTCTGACTGGGAGGGCTGCAGAGTAGATGATCCTGCAGTTTGATACCCGGGCCCAATCCGTCCGCTCGCTCAACAAATTTATGCGAGCATTAAGACGACATTTTGAGGACCCATTCCAGGGGGAGAAAGCCAAGGCTGCCCTTTTGCAACTCCGGCAAGGATCTTCTTCAGTCAGGGAGTTTGCTGATGAGTTTCAATGACTCACTAGTAAAATCGTCGATTGGACGGAGGCTACACGGGTGCATTACTTCCGAGAAGACTTACACCCAGAGATTTTGAACTGGGCTTATATGCAACGGGATCCAGCCACCCTGGAGGAGTGGATCCTACTGGCAGAGTAAGTGGAAAGCTGCTGCCAGTTCATCTCTCTTGCCCGACGTTGGGCCAAGGAGGGGAGAGGCCAGAAAAATCCTCCCAAGGCCGCAGCTCCTGCCCCACAGAGACCGGCTCAACCCTCGCAAGACCGAGTGTTGGGGTTTCAAAGGGGAGCCTGCCTCGTTTGCAGTACCATGGGTCACTTCGCTGCGGCCTGCCCATTGAGTCCGGAGCAACTGGCTCCCACTCCCCGGCCGGAGGGGACTCCTCGCGGGAGAGGACACGCTTGAAGAGGCGCAGCGACTGATCATAGCGTCCCTCCACGGAGAGTGCCCCCAGCCCTTCACATTGAGGAGCCTGCAAGTGAGCCGTCGCCAGCGGCCCCTCCGGGGTCCCAGATTACAATTGCCCCGGGAGGGGACAGCTCTGCTTCGTCGGAAGAAGGCAGCCACTGGGACCCTCCTGCTCTGAACTTAGAGTCTCCCCTGGATCAATCAAAAAACAGACTGGGTCTGCGGTGAATGGAGCAACACCGCAGACCTCAGCAGATGCTTCTGCAAAACCCAAGGCTCCCTTAATGGTAAGTGAGGTGGGAGAGACTGTTTATGTGGATGTAGTATTGCAACATTATAGAAAGGGCCCCCAGTTACAAGTGAAAGCTTTAATAGACTCTGGATGTGCCCGCTCCTTGATCAATGAGGCCATGTTTCAGGCACTCAAAGTTATGTCAGTGCCTTTGCCGGCACCTGTTCAGTTCACCCAGATGGATGGCAGTGATTTCAAGGGTGGGCCAGTGGACTGTCGCACTTGGGGGGTAGCGATGGGAACAGGCCACCATTGGGAACAAATCGACTTTACTATAGCCCCCAATATTCGTTACGCTGTGGTGTTGAGAATAAATTGCCTCAGGGGGCACAACCCCTCCATTGACTGGGAGGCCGAGACTTTAGCATTTTCGAACCCAATATGTGAATGGCACCGGCACAAAGTAGCTTTCAAGACTGTAATCCAATCAACTCTTGCCCTGGCTTCAGACACTTCTAGTCCATCCCAACCACCTCCTGAGTATCAGGACTTTGCAGATGTCTTTAATGTACAGGAGTATGATGTGCTACCCCCCCCCCCCCCCACACACACACACACCGCAAGACAGACTGTGCTATTGAGGTGGTGGGGGATGGAAAACTGCCAAAAAGCAAAATTTATCCCATGAGCGCTTCTGAAAGGACAGTGCTCCGTGAGTTCTTAGACAAGAATCTGACTCGAGGTTTCATCCGACCCTCTACCGCACCTTATTCGGCCCCAGCTTTCTTTGTGCGTAAGAAAACTGGTGACTTGCGTTTGTGCATCGACTTTCGAAAACTCAATGCGGTTACCCAAACCAATGCCTACCCCATTCCTCTGATTTCGGATCTTTTGGGGCAAATTGGATTTGGTCGAAGCCTATTATAGAATCAGAATTTGAGAAGGAGATGAGCCCCTAACAGCCTTCTCTAGTTGCTTTGGCATGTTTGAGTTTCCGGTGATGCCTTTTGGATTGAAAGGGGCTTTGAGGGTCTTCATGCAACTCATTAACAAGATCCTACACGACTTGCTGTTCAAGGGGGTGGTGGTCTTCTTAGATGACATTCTTATTTATTCAAAGACCATGGATGAACATATCGCCCTGGTTAGGGAAGTGTTGCAACGTCTCAGAGACAATCAGCTCTATGCTAAGGTGTCCAAGTGCGAATTCCACCAAAAACAGTTGACTTTTCTGGGCTATATAATTTTGCACCAAGGACTTACGATGGACCCAGAAAAGGTGCAAGCTGTGATCAATTGGGAACCACCCTCAACAAGTAAGCAGGTTCAGAGATTTCTCGGGTTCGCAAATTTCTACAGGGTGTTCCTCCCCCACTTTTCTCAGATTGCGTTGCCCATCACAGACCTCCTTAAAACCAAAGGAAATGGAAGCACAGCCACCTTGCCTACGGCCAGAGTAAATTGGACCCCCCAGTGTCAAACTGCTTTTGACAGTTTCTCAAACAACTGTTTACCTCCGAACCGGTTTTAAAGCATCCTGATTGTGAACAAATGTTTATAGTCCAAGTAGACGCATCTGAGGTAGCCTTGGGAGGTGCGCTGCTGCAGTGAGGGGGGGACGGTCAACTGCATCCGTGTGCTTACTTCTCTAAGAAGTTCATGCAATCTCAGCTCAATTGGCCGATCTGGGAAAAGGAGGCTGCCGTGGTTAAACATGCCCTCATGGTGTGGAGACAGTTTTTAGAAGGATCTAAAGTCCCTTTTGAAGTTTGGAGCGATCATAAAAACTTGGAGGCATTAACGGGGTCTCACAAACTGTCCCCAAAACAGATACGATGGGCGGACTTCTTTGCCCAATTCCAGCTCCTGGGAGGGGGGTTGCCATGGTATCCAGATCTACCCCGATTTGCCCTTTGCTCTTCCATATATGTCCTGTACCGTTCCCATAGTTTTCACTAGTGTCCATTTGACTCTTAGCTTCTGTTAACCTGTGGATTTTCCAATAAATCATCTCTCTTTGGACTGCTTGTCTGCTGATTTCTGTTTATGGGATTATCACGGGACTTGAGCTTACATTCTGGCACATATAACTTAGTGTTTTTGAACCACAACTCCCCCTGTCTAACGAGGTCGTGGGGAAAGGTATTGGCTGACTGCTCGGCTTGATAACCATGGATCAGGGTGTCTCTGAATGAATTGGGGAGTCTCTCCAGAACAGGACCGTCAGGAGCTGTGCTAGCAGGCTTGGATGGTCCTTCGGCTGTTGGGCTTATGGGAGGTTCTCTTGACACTTCAGCCGGCTGCTGCAGAGGGGGGGGGATGAGCACTTCGTTTGGTCGCAGTACTTCTGTGCCCCTAGGGGACAGCCACTTCTGGGCACGGGTTTGTACGGCTAAAGTAGGCAGGAGACCTCTTTGGGCTGGAGTGAAAAGGGACTCCGTGGGGCGCTCTAGTTTGCTGGGGTATTGGGGAAGCTTGGACAGAGCATCCACCAGCTGATTTTGCTTCCCAGGGACCTGTTTTAATACAAACCGAAACTTAAAAAAGAAATCCGCCCAACATACTTGTTGGCTGAGAGTTTATGAGTCCCTGTCAAAGCTTCCAAGTTCTTATGATCAGTCCAGACTTGGAAGGAGGTTTCATCTCCTTCTAGGAAATGTCTCCACACCTCCAAAGCGTGTTTCACCGCTGCAGCCTCTTTTTCCCAAATGGGCCAGTTTAACTGGGACTGGGAGAATTTCTTAGAAAAATAAGATCACGGGTGTAACTGGCCATCTTCCCTCAGCTGCAAAAGCTTCTCCCCCCCCCCCCCCGGCTACCTCAGAAGAGTCCACCTGAACAACGGACGGCCGCTCACAGTCTGGATGCTTTAGCACCGGTTCCGTAGTAAACAACCATTTGAGAGTTTCAAAAGCCTTTTGACACTCTGGTGTCCATTCTACCCGAGCGGATGCCTGAGTAGCCACACACACCCTCCCCTTGGTTTTCAAAAGGTTGGTGATGGGCAACGCAACTTGGGCGAAGTTGTGGAGGAACCCTCTATAAAAAATTGCGAACCCAAGGAATTGCTGCACTTGTTTACCGGTTGAAGGTGGCTCCCAGTCCACCACCGCTTGCACCTTTTCAGGATCTATGGCTAGCCCTGGTGCGAGATTATGTAACCCAAGAAAGTCAATTGTTCATGGTGGAACTCGCACTTAGACACTTTAGCATAGAGTTGGTTCTCTAGGAGGTGCCGTAGCACTTCTTTGACCATGGCAACATGTTCCTCATAGGTTTTGGAGTAAACCAGAATGTCATCCAAGTAAACAACCACTCCTTTAAACAGCAGGTCGTGCAGGATTTCATTAATTAATTGCATGAAGACCCCCAGGGCACCTTTTAACCCGAAGGGCATCGCAAGGTATTCAAACATCCCAAAACAGCTGGAAAAGGCAGTCAATGGCTCATCCCCCTCCCGAATCCTAACGCAATAATATGCCTCAACCAAGACTAGTTTGGTCAAAATGCGCCCCTCCTTTAGTTGGCTTAATAAATCAAAGATCAGGGGGATGGGGTAGGCGTTAGTTTGGGTGACCACATTGAGTTTGCGAAAGTCTATGCACAAGCGTAGATCACCCTTCTTCTTTTGTACGAATAAGGCAGAGGCGCAATTAGGCGCAGTAGAGGGCCGGATGAATCCCCGAGCTAGGTTCTTGTTTAAAATGTCTCTGAGCACAGACTTTTATTTGGGGCTCATTGGGTAAATCTTACTCTTGGGCAAGTTGCCCTCCCCCACCACTTCAATGGCGCAGTCCGTTCTGCGGTGGGGGGGTAAAGCATCACATGCCTTCACATCAAAGACATCAGCAAAGTCCAGGTATTTGAGAGGTAATTGGGGGGTGCTGGGCATGCCATTAAGATCCGCTGCTGTGGCAGTCACCTTTACTGCTACTTCTCTTCAATGGCAGTCGCATTTGGGGTTGGGCGAACTCAATTGTCTTGGCTGCCCAGTCTATAGTGGGACTGTGCCCACAAAGCCAATTTGCCCCCAGGACCACCGAATAACAAATGCCCGGTACTATAGTGAAGTGTATTTGTTCCCAGTGATGGCCCACTCCCATGGCTACTCTGCCGGTGTGCTGGTCTACTGCCCTCCCCCCCCCCGAATGTCACTGCCATCCATTTGGGTGAACTGGATGGGTTGGGGCAGGTGCGCCGCTTTAACCTTTAGGGCTTTGTACGTATCTTCATTGATCAGGGTACGAGCACAACCGGAGTGTACTAAGGCCTTTACAGAAAGTTGGGGGGGGGGCCTTTGTAATGTTGTAAGATAACGTTCAGGAAAACTGTTTCCCCCACATCGCTCACCATCAGCGGAGCTTCAGGCTGCACGGATGCAGTGGTCTGCAGTGTCGCTCCGGTTACCGCCGACCCATTCCTTTTTTTTTACTGGTCGAGAGTTGCGACCAGATTCAGTGCTGAGGTCCCACAGGTTGCCTCTTCCTCCAAAGACGCTGCACTGTCCTCGCTCGGGACAGCGGCATTTGTATTCCGGGACCCCGAAGGGCCGAGCAGTGGAGCGGTAGGACCCATCAAAGCAATCTCCGCGTCGAGATTGAGAGTGGGGGGACCCTTGTGTCCGACGGTGGCGCTGTGGCCAGCAGCCTTGCTTTTCCGACGGCTGCCGCCACCTGCCTGAGCCAAGCTCTCCGGGCGGGGACTCGGGGCCAGCCGTTCAGGCCGTGACGAGCAGGATGCGGCGAAATGGCCCATAGCCCCACAGAGGAGACACGATCCCCTCTGGAATCGTTTGGCTCGATAGGTTGTCCCGGCGGCGCGAGCACACCTGGTTGCCCCAATGGTGTGGGCAGGCCTGGGGGTTGCGCTGACACCGGCAGGACGGTTGCAGGGGGCTGAATTTGTTGCAGTCTCCCCAATTCCCGCCACAAAGAACCCATTTGATCTTGCACCTGAGTCAACTGTTCCTGCAAGTCCTAATTCTGGTAACACAGGCGTTGGATCTCGGCCCCCCTGGTACACCAAGCTTGGGACGCTCGGAGGTTTGTATTCCTTTCCCCTGCATCTCCCTCGTCCGGGTAGTCCCCAACATCCTGCGTAAAACTGCTGCGGCCGTCAGCTCCAGCCAGTCTCTGCTGGCAAGCCGTCTCCCTAGTAGGGAGAGAGTAAAACGGGGGATCGGGGGAGAAAAAAGGAAGTGTCCAATCCTCCCCCTCCACATCTGGTATCCGTATGATTTTAGGTTGTGCTCCGGATGCGGCCGCCGCAGTCACAGCCTCGGCCTGGAAAAACCACCAACTCAGCGGCACGGGCAGTCGCCACCTCGGACAAAAGTTTTTCTGCTCCCTGTTGCAGCAAGAGCAAAAGTTCCTCACAGTTAGTGAGCAGCGGCAACACCTGTTGCACAAAGTCCAAGGGCAAGGAGCAGCTGAATTCCTCCTCCAACCTCTGCAGGACGATGGCCTCCGTAACCATCCCCGCCGGCAGGTCGAGCAGACGCAAAGCCGCTTCGGCAGCGGCATTCTCTGCCTCCAAGTGAAAGCGGTGTCGATCAGGACTCTCCTCCCCCAACTGTGCCGCCATGAGGGATCGAGGTATGGGATCCGGAGCGCGCAGACTGCGCCCCTCCAGCAGCGTCTCGCTCCCGCTTACAGTCCTGGGCCACCAGCCGGGTAAGCAGAGTAGCATCCTGCTGGGCTAGGTGCACCTTTTCGAGAAGAACGGCGAGCCAGCGGGTTTCCTCCCGGGCACGGTGCGCAGCCTCCTGCGAGTCCATGGCTGACACTCTCTCAAGGGCGACCCACTGCAAGGCGACCAACCCCGCCAGTCAATGGGACTCCTGATGAGCGTGGCGTGCTTCCTCCAGGAGCAATCGCTGGAGGTCCTCCTCAGCGGCCCCTTCCAGGGAACGGGCAGCATGGCAGAATGATGAAAAGGTAAGAGAGATTAGTGCCCTAATTTCAGCTCTGGGCTCACCATATAAATCCCACAAACAGTCTTCCAGGCAGGTCGTCCTAAGAAAGCTGGTTTATTAAGAAACATACAGCGAATTGCAGAAATTGACTTGTAACTAGGCAAGGGCACTAATGGAGGGGGGAACTGTAGGGATGGATGCTATGAACTACTTGCAGGACAACAGCTGGATAGATATTTGAGTTTGGTGCACTCTTCTGAGGAATACAAACCTCCGAGCGTCCCAAGCTTGGTGTACCGGGGGCCCCGAGGACGAGATCCAACGCCTGCGGTACCGGAATCAGGACTTGCAGGAACAGTTGACTCAGGTGAAAGACCAATTGGGTTCTTTGTGGCGGGAGTTGGGGAGACTGCAACAAATTCAGCCCCCCGCGACCGTCCCGCCCTTAGATAGCATAGTCTTCCAAAAGCGAACACAAGACTAAACAGAGCCAGATGAATAACAGCTAGACCTTGAAACACCACCTGGGCTGACCACTGGCACCTTTCCCAGGCAGGTGCCTGACAGGGGGTCTCTCTCTCCCTCCCTCCCTCCCTCCCTAACCTATTTCACAAAATTGTTATAAAGACAAAATAGAAGCAGGGGAACAATGTATGCCACCCTGAACTCCTCAGAGGAAGGACAGAATTAAAATGTATTAGATAAAATCAATAAAATAGTTGCTGGTTTTAATATCTGAGAAATCCCAAGCCCTTGTTAACCTCTTGGGAGATGGTGTCAGCTTTGATAAATGCTCATTCAGCAGTTGCTTATTGAAGTCTCCCTTTGAATTTGGAGAATGTCAAGAAATTTCACCTAAACAATTATACTTCTCTACCTCTGCATTAGGAGCCCCATGGCGCAGAGTGGTAAAGCTGCATTACTGCAGTCAAAGCTCTGCTCACGACCTGAGTTCGATCCCGACGGAAGTTGGTTTCAGGTAGCTGGCTGAAGGTTGACTCAGCCTTCCTTCCTTCCGAGGTCAGTAAAATGAGTACCCAGCTTGCTGGGGGTAAAGGGAAGATGACTGGGGAAGGCACTGGCAAGCCACCCCGCAAAGTCTGCCTAGTAAACGTCGGGATGTGACCCGGTGCTTGCACAGGGGACCTTTACCTTTACCTTACCTCTGCATTGAATGGTAACTCCCCAACCCAAAATAGCTTCTTGCCAACATTGGGCCACATAAGAGACACAAAGAGTGCAATCTACAAGGGGGGGGGGCAAAACCAGTCTAAGGGTATGGAGCCTGTTTCAATTGGAAGCCCCATTATTCATGACTAAATCTATAGGATGTATACCTGGTTGACAAGTATGATTCCTTAATAGAAATAGTAATCTAAGGAAAAGAGGCAACGTTGTTGAACAATGAAGATTCTTTTTATTGCTTATTTCAATATATTAAAAAGCGAGTTCCAAAGCATAAGACAGAGTATAGAATCATAGAATCATAGAGTTGGAAGGGACCACCAGGGTCATCTAGTCCAACCCCCTGCCCAATGCAGGAAATTAACAACTACCTCCCCCCCCCCACAACCCTCGCCCCGCAATGCAGGATCCCACAATCAAAGCACTCCCGACAGATGGCCATCCAGCCTCTGCTTAAAGACCTCCAAAGACTGGGACTCTACCACCCTCCGAGGCAGTGCATTCCACCATCGAACAGCCCTCACCGTCAGGAAGTTCTTCCTAATGTTTAGGTGGAATCGCTTTCTATTAGTTTAAATCTATTACTCAGTGTCCTAGTCTCTGGAGCAACAGAGAACAAGCTAGTTCCCTCATCAACATGCCATCCCTTCAAATATTTAAACATGGCTATCATGTCTCCCCTCAACCTTCTCTTCTCCAGACTAAACGAACCCAGCTGCCCAAGTCTCTCCTCATAGGGCATGGATTCCAGACTTTTGACCATTCTGGTCGCCCTCCTCTGAACACACTCCAACTTCTCAACATCCTTCTTAAATTGTGGAGCCCAAAACTGGACACAGTATTCCAAGTGAGGTCTGACCAATGCAGAATATAGTGGTAGTATTACTTCCCTTGATCTAGACACAATACTCCTGTTGATGCAGCCCAGAATTGCATTGGCCTTCTTAGCCGCCATACCACACTGTTGACTCATGTTTAGTTTGTGGTCCACTAAGACTCCCAGATCTCTTTCACATGAATATAGGCAGAGTTGCAACAGGCTATTGTAAATATTTTCCACAGAGTATACAGATCATAATATGCACAAAATACAATTGTATATGTACCAACCACCGCAGGGAAGGTCTCTGATAGATTTCCGAATTCTAAACAATGCCAGGCCCCTTTTATTTTTTTTGGCATGGGAATTCTAATCTGTGGTTTTACATTTTCAATCATTTTATGACATTGTCTCAGGAATCTTTAAACTTTCCCCAAACAACTGAAACCTTCTAAAATTAATCCTTTTCACCTTTTTCGCACCTCACAAGGTTTCTTTATATGGCCAGAGGCAAGGTTTGCTGATATAAACATAATCAGATCTTCAGTGGCAAACCCATCACTAAGAATAAAGTGAGAAAGTCCTAGGAAAGATGCCTGAAGCATCCTGTAAAGGGATCCAATGCAAGAAAATTACCCCCCATTTTAGGATTTAAAAGGGAAACTTTATTCCAGTAATCTCATGTTTATACTTAGCGAAGGTCATTTTGGCTGTGAGCCCAGGCTTTTCTGCTGCTAGTTAATGATGACGCTACTGCATGAGGCTTTTGCTTGCATGCCAGTTACTGACAAGAAATCCAGCTTTTAATTAACATACGTTGCATGAATATATATTCTTTAAGGCTAAACATGACTAGTGCTGCTACAATCCAAAAGTTACCACTAGCCAATCAAACATCATAGGGAAAATCTAGTGTGAAACAGCTGAATTCATCTCTGAGCAAAATTCATCCAGATGTTTGATACCTTTACACCAGGATTTAACAAAGACCTGGAATTCCTAAGCCATTGCAGGTGTGAGCAAAACTTTAAAAAAAACCTGATAATCAATTATGGCTAATAACTTGGATCCACCATGGATGGGATTTCCATCCATAGAGCAAGGATTCATCCCCTTCCCCTCCATTCCAAAATTCTCCTCATGTAGAAAAGGAGCTACCCAGGACCATCATGAGAAAAGATTTATAAGTCTCTCACAAAAGGGGAGGTCAGTGGAATCCACACAGAAATTCTTCAGTAGATCTAAGCCATTGTGAATTATCTCTGTACTTTTCTTGATTACCTTTGAATTTTACATAATTGTATTCTTACTACACTTCCTGTATTTCATTTGTCGTTAACCCTGCGGTTTCTGTTATTTTCTCTCCATGAACTCATATATAGAATCATAGAGTTGGAAAGGACCAACAGGGTCATCTAGTCCAACCCCCTGCACAATGCAGGAAATTCACAGCTACCTCCTCCCACACACACACACCAGTGACCCCCTACTCCATGCCCAGAAGATGGCCAAAAACAAAACCCTCCAGGATCCCTGGCCAATCCGGCCTGGAGGAAAATTGCTTTCTGACCCCAAAGAGGCAATCGGCACTACTCTGGGCATGCAAGAAAGGGCCACGAGAGCCAAACACTGGTGCAACCCTTCCTGCCCTCCCTCTCATGATCTGCCTAAGTTCACAGAATCAGCATTTCTGACAGATGGCCATCTAGCCTCTGCTTAAAAACCTCCAATTTCTGCCTATTGAAACATCTGACAAAATGGGCTGTAGTCTAGTCTTTAAGGCACCAAAGATTTCCTGCTTATTTTTGCTACAAGAGACTAGCACAGCTACCCACCCCCTGAAATCAATGGGCAGCATACCTGAAGCATCAAGAGGAAGGGTCCAGACTGGCAGCTGAATCTGAGTGTGATTTGCTTATATAAATATCTGTTATTTTAATTTTGAAGTCAGGAGGAAGCTGGGCTCATTACTTAAGACTCTGCTTTGAGCTCTGTTCCCGTACTATGTCTTTCTTCTCCCTCCTTGTCCTGTAGTTCCATTATGTTGTTAACCCAGTGTAAATTCCTGGGGCTGGGGTTCTCAGAGATGAATGTAAGGCAACTGGTAAATGATTTTAACCATGTAGCAACAGTGCCACCTTATGACACTTCACCTCAAAGACAGCTTTAACTATACAGATGAATAAAGCAAGTTTTGCTGATTTCTGGGTCACCTAGAATGAAGTTGACTTCAGGTGTCTATCTGACCAGTTAAAAGATGGAATAGAGATGATTTACTTCCTAGGGTAGGATACACAACTGTACGTTTTCCCTCTGACAAACCCAGTGACCACTGGGACTGCTTGTGTAGACAAAAGTATAGTATGAGAACTTGTCCTTTATAGGACCTGGGAATGTGGACAACACACTGCAGATAAATCTGCCAGACTACAATGAAGAGGCTGAAGGAAATGGAAGGGAAAGATTTCTGACCAAGGAATGAAGATAGCAAGTTGAAGGTTAAATGTCAAGATACCAAGAGCTGCATGAGGGTGAGCACACACGGAAAAGTGAAAGAACCCAAAATACAAATTTATTTATTATTTCAACTTGCTACCCTGCCGGTGGGCTCAGAGCAGCTTACAAAGAATATAAATATCTCATTAATTCAATAAACCATTAAAACAACATTTAAAATAGCCCTGTAAAAAAAATCATATAAAACAGTTATACAAAATAACCTAAGGCACCGCTAGAGTGTAAAACATAATGCTACAACTCGGTGAGCAGATGGAATAGAATCCCAGATTGATATAGGAACAGATGTAACAACAGCAGGGGTTAGGGAGGCAAGCATTTATACATAGGGAGCCGTAGCTGGACTCGACCATAGGCCTGGTGGAACAACTCTGTTTTACAGGCCCTGTGGAACTCTTTAAGGACTTTGTCAGGCCTCAGCAACACGTTGTATTTCTTGCAAAGGAACTTCCCTCCAGACATTGCAGCGAGTTAAAAGTTTATTTCAGAAAGACAGTGAGTTCAGCAGGTCATAGAGACTTAAGGCTAGAATACAGACATGGGGAAATATCGGTACATATATAGGGTAAATACAATGGGGTTGATTAGGTTTTAGAAACAAAGAAACAATACAGAAATTAACTACCGGTAAAGACTTAAGACAACGCATCCGGGAAATAAACTCGTGCGTTAACTGGCTGATCTTCCCGGGGTTCCGGCATTGTCTTGTGGGACCCGGTATCAGATCAGCGATTACTCGGGCGGGTCTCCATTGAGGTGCAGCTCTTGGGCAGGTGACCGGGTGCAAACGGGGAGGAATGGAGTGCACAAAAAACTCCATTTTGTCTGTGCGGGGAACCATCTTGTTTCTTATCCGGGGCTGGCAGAGAGCCTATCTGACATCTCGCCTTCCCAAAGACCCCCTCCCCGGGTTCCCAGGTTTGTTGGGACAACTCCGGTGGAATTCAGCGATCGGGAAGGGGGCGTTCACGTGCACCGCAGAAACCCATTCATCATGGCTAGAGTTCAGGTGCTTCCAGTGCACAAGGTATTCCAGCTGACCCCTCCGTAGTCTGGAATCCAGGACCTTAGAAATTTCAAAATGTTGTTCCCCCTGAACCATGATAGGGGTTGCAGCCAAAGGGTTGGGATGCCACTCGGGGGTGGGGGAAAACGGTTTTAAAAGACTGATGTGGAATACCGGGTGTACTCCCTGCAAAGTTTTAGGGAGGTCTAGTTCAGCGGTGACCTCATTAATGACCTGGGATATGTAAAACGGACCCACATATTTCTGGCATAATTTCTTACACGGGCGCAACGACTTCAAATTCTTTGTGGAGAGGTAGACCTTCTCCCTGACCTTAAGTTCCCATTGGGGCGCTCTGTGCTTGTCTCCGACGGTTGCAGTCCCGGGGTTGCTTCTTCCTGGTTTCCCCCATTGAGAGGGGCCGTTCTCTGCCAGTCCCCCTGGCAGGGTTCCTCCTCCACTCGGAACGGGTTGTTGGAGCGAAAGGACATCTTATCCTAATGCTAATTATTACAAAAATAAAAAAGTGATTCTAGCCTACTGTCAGCCTCAGCAACACGTTGCGTTTCTTGCAAAGGAACTTCCCTCCAGACGTTGCAGCGAGTTAAAAGTTTATTTCAGAAAGACAGCGAGTTCAGCAGGTCATAGAGACTTAAGGCTAGAATACAGACATGGGGAAATATCGGTACATATATAGGGTAAATACAATGGGGCTGATTAGGTTTTAGAAACAAAGAAACAATACAGAAGTTAACTACCGGTAAAGACTTAAGACAACGCATACAGAAAATAAACGCGTGCGTTAACTGGCTGATCTTCCCGGGCTCCCGGCATTGTCTTGTGGGACCCGGTATCAGATCAGCGATTACTCAGGCGGGCCTCCATTGAGGTGCAGCTCTTGGGCAGGAGACCGGGTGCAAACGGGGAGGAATGGAGTGCACAAAAAAACTCCATTTTGTCCATGGGGGGAACCATCTTGTTTCTTATCCGGGGCCGGCAGAGAGCCTATCTGACAGTCTTGCAGGGCCCTGGTCTCATTAGAGAGACTATTCCACCAGGCAGGGACCAGGTCAGAAAAAGCCCTGGCTCTAGTCGAGGCCAGCCAGACACTCCTCGGGTGGGGGACCACCAGAAGATTGGGATTAGCTGAACGAAGAGTCCTCTGGGGAACATACCAGGAGAGGTGACCCCACAGATACGAAGGTCCCAGACCGTGTAAGACTTTAAAGGTAATGACCAGCACCTTGAATCTGATCCCATATTCCAGCTGGAGCCAGTGCAGCGGTTTAAGCAGTGGCGAAATGTGAGCCCATAAGAGGTCCCCGTAAGAAGTCTCACTGCAGCATTTTGTACCAGCTGGAGCTTCTTTGTCAGCCTCAAGGGCAGCCCTACATAGAGCAAGTGACAGTAGTCTAGCCTGGAGGTGACTGTTGCATGGATCACTGTAGCTAAGATGGGGCGGGAGAGGTAAAGCACCAACTGCTGGGCTCAACAGAGATGGAAAAAAGCCACCCCGGCCACATCTGTGACCTGGGCCTCCATAGATAAGGAAAAATCCAAGGACACACCCAGGCTCCTGACAGTGGGCACAGGTGTTAACTGCACATCATCAAGAGCCAGGAGTCGGCACCCTGCCCCAAGGCCACCCCGGCTGAGCCACAGGACCTCTGTATTCATTGGATTAAGCTTCAGCGAGCTTTGCCTCAACCACCCAGTCACAGCATCTAAGCACCTGGCCAGTGTGTCTGAGGCAGAGTCTGGATGGGCACTGATCAACAGATAAAGCTGGGTGTCATCAGCATACTGATGACACCCCAGCCTGAAACTCCGGACAAGCTGGAAAAGAGGACACATATAGATTTTAAACAACAGGGGAGAGGATCGCACCTCGCGGCACCCCACACACCAAAAGGTGCCACTGTGACACCTCTTCCCCAAGCATCACTCTCTTCCCTGACCACAGAGAAAAGAACCCAGCCATTGAAGGGCTCAGCCCCGGACCTTGATGTTGGCGAGGTGGTGGTCTAAAAGGTCATGATCGACCATGTCAAAGGCTGCTGACGAATCCAATAATATCAGCAGTCCCGCCCCAATCCAGTTGTTGAAGTTCATCTGTGAGGGTGACCAGAGCTGTCTCCATCCCAAGCCAGACTGGAATGGGTCCAGGTCTGATGCTTCATCCAGAAAAGCCTGATGCTGCTTGGCTGCAGCTCTCTCAACTACCTTTCCTGGGTATGCAAGATTGGACACTGGGCAGTAGTTGGCAAGGTCTCCTGGATCTAATTAGGGCTTCTTTTAAGAGCAGACGCACCATTGCCTCCTTTAAACCCCTTGGGAAGATCCTGGTGTCAAAGGATGCATTGATAATCTCTCTCAGGGGGGCCCACATCACCTCCCGGGAGGCCTTGACCAACCAGGAAAGACATGGGTCCAAGAGGCAAATGGTGGGCCTTACAGCCATCAGGACTCTGTCGACATTGTCCGGAGAAAGCCAGCTGAAATGGTCCAGAATTGGACCAGAAGACAGGCAAGGGACCTCCAGTTCCCTTACTGTATCAAGGTGGGCCGGAAGGTTGTGGCGGAGCAACAAGACTTTATCCACAATAAAGCCTGAAAAAGCCTCACAGCTGTGGGCTGAATTTAAATTTAAATTTGGCTATCTTCCTGTAAGGGACGTTAATGAACTAATAACTCTAAATAATTGTGCCAGGCGACAGCTAGCAGATGCAGTTTCAGCTACATAGTATTCTTTTTTAGCAGCTTTCATTGCCACCTCATAGGCTTTCATAAGCATCCTATAAGGTGTTCTTGCAGACTCGTCATGAGTACGCCACCAAAATAACTCAGAAACATTTGGCTAGTTCCTAGTAGGATTCAGAAATGTTTCATTCTTTTCACTGCCAATGGGTGCCTCTTCTGTTCTTCCCATAAAGGTAAAGTTCCCCTGTGCAAGCACCGGGTCATTCCTGACCCATGAGCAATTCTCTGATTTTGACCTGGCAATGATCATTTATGCTCTCATAGCATTTAGATTCCATGGACTGCTAATGAGATGTCTGCTAGTTCAAGTGCTTTGCCAGTATATTGAGAGTCAACATTAAAGAAGAACATATTTGTCTGGCAAATCAGATTTCCGTTCCAAGACCTACCAGATCAATCACCGTACTTGCCTAACTTCCTGTAGGTGGGCTCCACATTTACCAGAAAAACAGTAGCTCCATGCTTTATGTGGGATTACCTTTGAAGTTGATTTGGAAGTACTAGCTGTCAGTGGCAGGACATACTGGCCTGTCTCCAAGGAACTGTTGGTAGTATTTCAGTGGTCCTGCTGAGGCTTCATTTGTTTGCTATGAATCTCTATAACCAAGGGATGCTGTCTCATGATTTTATCCCTGTCTATATTCATTTGGTCACCCTTTCCCTTCTACCCCATAATAATCTCAAATTGGGATAATGCCAAATTATTAAATGCATGTTTTCTCTCCCTTGAAACTTCAAGGAAAAACAGCTTGAGCTTTATTTATTTTATCATTCTTATAACCCGCTGTACCCCAGCATAGCCGGGCTCAGATGCCCACGGAACCCCCTACATTTTAAGCCAGGCACAAAGCTTGAGAGCTTTATTTGGAAAATATCTATCAGCTTGTTGTCTTAATATATAGAGTTACGTTGTCTTCAGACACTTACCACTCTCAGCAGTTAACACTCTCATGCTGTTGTAATATGTCCCATTTAAATGTAAGAAATACTGCAACTGCCTTGCCAAAGGCACATAGTGAATGTCAAGATTAATAGCTCCCATAATTTTACTTGTCTTGCAGGTTATTTGGCTTTTTAAAAATGGTAGGAACCATGACATTTCAGAGCAAGCTCTGGCTTCCTGTTCCTTCTCTTATATTGTCATTGATCAGAAGAGGAACATATCCCCCTCACAACCACACACATTTCAGGCAACATGCATGCCTTCCAGCTGCAGTGCCTATTGTGCAGAGTTAACATTAAGCCTCACTGAAATTTGTAGTACTTACAGTGCCATTCTAAGTTGAATTTCCAGTCTGGAAATTTGTGTGGATTTAGGGATGGTGCCTGAAGAGGCCATAGTTTGAGTATGGTAAAGGTCTTGAAAGCACAGACACAATGGGGAGAGCAAGTGAGTGAGCAGAGTGAGAAGCCGGGTGTATGTGCATATTTGCTTGCGCTGCATTTCTGTTAAGCTCAAGCGAGGAACTCTCTCTCCCCTGCCGCCCTCCTCGTGAAGTCTGCTGAGTCTAAAGGAAATAACAACAACAATAACAACAATAATATAACTCTTGTTAAATCGAGACCCTGCACAAATGAAAGGGGGGGTTAGTACAACACCCAATGTTCCTTCATTCTTCTGTTAGTCCCCCCAAAAAAAAATTTTAAGTGCCCAAAATGTTTGCAAGAGAAGAGGGGATGGGGATTTGGGAAGCGGCAATGCAGTGTGTGTGTTTAACAGAGTGGGCAGAGAAATGAATGTCTTCAAAATGTCCACACCTCTGGGGAAGTCATCCTGGAAATGGCTAAAGGGGAAACATGGTCATAAAAGCGTTTGTAGATAACACGGCAATACAACAAATGCAAAACGGCTTCAACCCCAAACTGAGGGAAACTGGTGTGGACAAGAATAAATATAATGTCTCATTGAACTAGTGTCAGGAGCAGGCCATGAAGCCAGTTCATGGTTGTGCTCCCAGGTGTTGTTTTGCAGTTCTCTCCAAGGCCAGTCCGTGCCCCGTGTTTAGACTTCAGAGATTCCTTTAGTGTGGGAATTGCCAAGTACTCCTTCCTGCCTCTGGGAGGGGGGTTGCCTGGGTTACTGGTTATCACCTTTTGCTTTTCTATATATGCCATGTGCCTTACTTCAGCCCCTTACTAGTATCATTCTGAATATAGTTTCTGTAACCTGTCGATTCTACCCAATAAAACTGCTTTCGTGGATTTGCCGTCTGCTGAATTCTGTTTGAGGGATGGAGCGCAGGGCTAGAGCTTACAACTAGGTGCAGAAACAGCCAGAGTCTGGACATTTTGTTCCCTTATGTTGGACTTACTCCCACATAAGCATGTTTAAGGCTTGCAGGCTATCATACTATAGTCCATTAGTGGCTGGATCTTGTTGTATTTGCAGGTGGGAGACATCAGACCATTACACCTAGAGGCTAAAATTACCTCACTGCACCAACTGCTTGATGCACATCATTATTGCCAAAAGACCTGATGGGAAATGTCCTGTCCTTTTAATAGAGTCTTAATGTGTGAAAATAGGCTGCTGAAGCTCACTGTGGCATGGAAGTAAATATCACCTGGCAAATAACACCCCATTAAGCCCCTATTAAAGTCATAGGACATTTTATCTCCAGGCATATAGCAACCCTGTTGCCCAGTGTAAGGAGCTCTGTTGGGCTTGCACAGCAGCTCATGAACTGAACTAGGAAGAACTGGCGCCAGAGCATAGCTGAGCGAATCCCCTTGCTTTAGTGCAAGACCCTAGGCAGCTATGTTAGGATGACTTCTCCTTCCTTGCCCTGCATGACACAGCTGTAGCATGTATAAGGTGTACATAAAGTAATAGAGGTTAAGTATTTAAGTGGAGGTGCAGGCATTGCCATTCTTTTGCCCCCTCTTAATCACACTAATGGTGGCTGACTGAGCCAGGTAATTTACAGGCCCCTATCAAAGCAGCTGCAGTGCTAGAGAATTCCTGGTGAGAAGGGGGTAGGGTGTGGTGGGTGGGAAGCTAACATATCACCCACATATATAAAATCATCATCATCACTCATCCCATATATTCAAACCTAGCCACTCTAGATAAGAAGAGCTAATAGTTTTTGTTTAGGTACCAATCCTTAACAGACGCTCACATTAAACACTTTGTTCAGATAAGAAGTGGATGGCCTTTTCAGCCATTTACCCCCTTCCCCCCCCCCCGGGGCAGGAATATGATCAGCCTATTAAGGTTAGTGCCACTTCTGCACACACATTAAGACAGAGAGCCATTCTCTTAATGAACGTACACTTCCTTGATGGGATTTAATTGGCGCCTGGCAGGGGATCTGCACTTGCTAAAGAGGTAGAAAGTTCAAGGGAGAAGAAAAACAGTTAAGAGTCATTACAAATTTAACCAGCTGTGTTAAAGCCCAAAAGCTTAGAATTAAAAGCTTTTAAGGAGTTTCAGTCAGACTCATTGAGTCATCAAAATTTAAAGGCAGAATGACTCAAAAGTGGATGTTAACTGGGTCTTTAGCTAGAATAACAGGAGGAAGAAAGACCAGGCAGGGGAAGCACAAGAGATCCTGATAATATTGATATTTTTAAGCAGTTATAAATCCAGTGCTTAAACTACAGAGTGTGGCAGGAGGACAGCATGATGTCAATGGCCCATAAATGATAAGTTGCCGTAGAGGGGAACAACCTAGCCCTATGATGGTACAATGCTCACAGTGGCCCACTGAAGTGAATGGTTGCCATCCTGTTGGAATCTCACTGTAAAGTAACCTGTGTTGAGCTCCTACCATCTGTTGTATTTTATCCCATCTCCTCCAAGGGGCTTAGGGTGATATACACACTTCTCTCCCCACCCCCATTTTGCTTCCATAACAACCCTGTGAAGAGAAAGTGACTGGCCCCAGGTCATTCAATACACTTCATGGCTGAGTGGGGATTTGAACCCAAGTCTCCCGGGTTCTAGTCTGACACAGTAACCACTAAAGATGCACTGAATCCAACTGTTTAAGTCCCACTGAAAACAGTAGAAATTAAGTGCACATTAAATGAGTGTCTGTAGTCACTTGGATTAAGAAAATGCAGATGGAATTCCTTCTTTGGATACAGTGGGATTTAGCAGGAACTGTGTTCATAGAGACCTGAGTGTACAGAAAGTGAGAGCTCCCTTGATAGACTGCAAAGGTTTAAGGAATAGAACCCTGAAAAATAAAGACAAATTCAGAACATCTGGAATACCTGCATGACCCCAATATGCTTCACCCACATTTTTAAAACCATATTTCTTTTCTGATTTATAAACCTGCTTCTAAAATGTTCACCTGTTCCTCCTGGCTCTTTCTGAATGATTCTCCAGAACTCCTTGGATTTCTGATTCTGCAAAGGCTTAAGATGGGTGGGTTACAATCAAGTAACAAAAAATATCCTTAAAAAGATAAGTAGATCCACCCCCAGTTCTGCAAGGAAAGCACCAAATTCTAGCAAGGTAAACTGAATGCCATTGTCAGAAATTAGTCCTTTAGGATTCCCATTGCTACTGAAAACTGTAGAGAGAATTTTAATCAGTATAGCAGGAGAAATTTTTGATTTAAATGCTAGATTAAGACCATTTACTGAAATAGTCTATTAGGGTGATAAGTCATAGTATAGCAATGGTTCACTGAAGCAATGCCAAAGGCCTCCACAATGTCAATTGCAACCTTTCCCCCATGCAGCATGTGGGACAGGAGCTGGCTGTAACGGCGCTGGATTTGTCACTGCTGTCTTATTATGGAGCTTACAGGTAACACAAGCTTTAATAGTTTGGGACTCCTAGAATTACAACTGATCTCCAGCCAAAAGTGAACAGTTCCCCTTGAGAAAATGGCTACTTTGGAGGGTGGGCTCTATGGCAATTACCCAGCTGAAGTCCCTCCCAAAATGTTGCCATTCCTAGGCTCCACTCCCACATCTCCAAAAAATTTCAAACCCAGAGTTGTCAACCGAAACTCCACCCCTGGGCACCAATGCAGAACTTGTAGTCACTATTTGGTCCATATGATGACTTGTAGTGCATTTTGGACAAGGTGTATGAATATGGACTACAATTCCTCTGGTACAAATAGCCAGTGCACACTTTCTTCCTTTAGAGACCGCTGTATCAGTTTGCTAGCAAATAATTATCAGACATCTGAATCCAAGCAGTAAAAGAAATTGCCCTCTCATCTGGGCTTTGAAGAGAGGGTGCAGGTGAGTTCAGAGACAGACGATACCTCTTCTTCACCACAATGATATATCAAGCAACGGAGTACAAATGGGCATAACAACTGCTACATTGCTTTGTAAGTCAGCATAGACCCAGGCCAAATGTCCTTTCTACTTCCTGTTTCCTGTTCTATCATAGTACATCTCCCAGCAGGCAGCACTTTCCAACTCCACTATTATAGCTCTGAAAACCACAGGTCTATTGTGCCAGATCAGGTGAATGGGAATAGCACTTTCATGTAAGCTATGTGGACTTACAGATGCCAGGCAGGGCTTGGCAACCAGAGGGGGACTTATCAGTGGCAGGGGCCTCACTAGTGACATAATGACATATCTAAGGATTTGCTGATGTCACTTCCGGGTGCACACGGAGTGATGTCAGCACATAGGGATGATGCTGGAGTTCCTTCCCATTTGCTGCCACTTTTCTTCCCATCGACCAACTGAGTGGCAATGGGGAAGTGCCTACAGGGGGCAGGGGTCTGGAAAGCCTGCTGGACAATCACCAGATCTCAAAAGCCACTACTGAATAATCAGTGCTGCAAAAATGACAGCTGATACTGCCCAGAGCCTAAGGGTTATGCTCTATTGCACTGTACCAATGGGAAGAGACTACCTTTGATTTTCCTGTACGTTAGACCTAAAGTAAGGTTGCCAGTAAGCTGTGCATATCAATATACCTGAACCGAAAATAAACCCAAAATTAGCCATTTCGGCATTATTTGGGTTCCAGTTTTACCAAACACCAAAATCCTGAAGCTGAATAGGTGATTCCCCAAAAAGCCGGATAATTATTCGCCTTTTTTGGTTTGACTATTCCCCTTTGCTCAGATGCATGGCTCTGTGCTTTCTCCCATTTCTCTCTCTCTCTCTTTTTTTTACTGGTTTTGAGGTCAGGATCATGTAACTGGAGCCAACTTGGTCTGACCAACCATTCAGTGGATTGATCTGGATCAAGCATAAGGGTTTTTTAAAAGACAGGGCTCACCAAGTCCCATCTGGAGGGATATACCTTCCAACTAAAAAGAACAGCTTCATCAGCTGTTCACACCACCAGGCTTCTGAAAGAGACTTCCTCACCCGCATCGATAAGCAATCTCCTTCAAATAGCCCCCGTGGTCAAGACTTCGGCTGGCTCCAATATGATCCCCTCCCCCGTAAACCTGCTGTCAAACTGAAGGTCTCTCCAAGTAGAGGCTTTGTTTCCCCATACCATGACCATCTATTGAAATCAGATTTCTGATGACTATGATAAAGGACTTTTCACAGGATGTCATTTGCCACAAAAGAAATGTTTTATGTGCCTTATTTTTCTTGCCATTAAGTTTTTCCCCTCAGTTTGGAAGCTAATTTGCATGGACATCATGCTATCTGCCCCAGATATGAACAGAACCCCCAGACTTTGAGGTGCCAGCTTGTCTCTGGCTCTTTCCGCCAGATCTCAGCAATGCTGAACTTCTGAGCCTGAAAACCGATGGACAGCTTGGCTCACAAATGCCTGGAGTATGGGGGTGACCCCTTTACTGGCCCATAAAATTGGACCCCCTGTCCCAAAGTTTACCAAACTTCAGTGACCACCTAAGGAGAGTCCCTTGCAGCCACGCTGCAAACTTGGGGATTCTACCTCCAAAAATGCCCCCACAGGAACTTCGGAAAAAAATCCCCATAGACTATAATGGACCAAAAATTTTTTGTAAACCCAGTAATAAAGCCGAATGCCAATATTTACTGGTATGAGTGTTTGACTTATTCTGGGTTTACTGGAAAAAAAATCGGGCCCAATAAACCTGCAATTTGCCTTTTTTTTTTTTTTTTTTTTTTTTGCACAACCCTAGTTGCCAGTAGGGATGAATGCCTCAAGGTGGGGACCTGGGTAATCCCCTGGAATTAGCTCATCTCCAGATTACAGACATCAGTTCCCCTGGAGAAAATTGATTTTTCGGAGGGTGGACTCTACGGCACTGTCCCTGAAGTCCCTGTCCTCCCAACCTAGATCTGGCAACCCTACCTTCCATTCCCCCACTGGTGGCTGGGGGAACCTGGCAACCCTAGTTGCCAGTTTTTAATCCAGTCTCTGTAGCTGTTCCTTTAACAATTGGCACATTTTCAAGTTTAGTCCCCTCCTGCAAAAAATTTTACCTGCCAATTTTTGCATATCAGACTTCAAGTACAAGAGCAGGAGAGGCCCAATTGGCAACCCTGGTCTAAGCGCAAAATCCTCAGAGGCTGAAGGAGACTGAGGGCCAGCTCTGCCTGCCTTTCTCTTACTGTAGCTAATTGGATATTTCAGTCAGAGGGGACTGAAAGGGGGTATCATGTTGCTGTCTTACCATCATGTCTAGAGATCCTAGGAATCTAAAAGCACAGAGGTAGACATGACTGAATTACATTGGTTCTCATAATTCTCTTTCTGATTTTTTTAACATTAACAAACGCCTGTCAGTGCATGCATAATAGTATATACCAGATCAGAATTAAACTCTTCTTAAGATTTAGCCCAAAGATGCTAGGGCAACATTCAGGTAAAGCCTGGGAAATACAAACAGAGTTCACTTAAAGTTGAAATTGGGGGGGGGGGTAATGTAAAATTCATTGTTATGTTGCATTTAGCAATAGGCGGAATAAGTATTGAATGTAGCAAGCTTTATGTTACCTTACAATTAGTTTAAAAGAGCTGATATCATAGTTGTTGTTGTTTTTGAATAAAGGAATCCCCAAAGTCAAACCTGGAAATTCTGAAATTCCAAAAGTGTGAAATGTTGTATTGGTGTAAGAATTCATTTTTGGCTGTCCAGCAAAGAGCATGTCTGATTTTCAGATACATCCATGCTAATGGATGTTATACCTTTATTTGTGCATTAGCTTTTTCTGGAAGCTGGAACTTTTGAGAAGTGATGGTTTCCTTTTATTTATTGCAACTAAGTTTGCCAGGCCCTCACTGGTAACCAGCAGGAGATTCAGGGTGGGGACATAGGAGACCTGTGATGTCATGTGTGCCACTACCTCACTTCCAGGAAAAACCCAGAAGTGATGTAGGATAGCTGTAGGAATCACTTGGATTCCTAGAGCTACCTGATGTCGCTTCTGAGTTTTCCCCAGAAGTCATGCAGTGGTGCACATAATGCTGACTTTCCCCCCCTCGCCACCATTCTAAGCAGTGGCAGGTTGTGAGGGCCTTTGTGTATGTGTCTCTGCTTCCCATCACCTGCTATCAGTGAACTCGTAAAAGCAGTTCACACCTTTTGGTCTCAGGCGCCAGGCCTGATCGCCCCATGTATCTTCCCCCCCGCTGTTCTTCCTGTCAGTACTCCCTCAGGCCGATGCGGCCTTGGAAGTGTGATAGCTTCACCAGACTTCCTGGGACTCGTCTGATGTTTTGTATTATGCCAAGCTTGTAACTTCCCATAACAATAAGTGTGAACCCCAGTGCCCCAGTGCCCTGGAGTCAATATATTCTGTAAACCCGATTAGCCCCTCACTTGCAACTTGCTACCTGTGCCTGTCTCATCTCCTGATGTCTTCAATAAATCCTTTGTTTCTTTATCAACGTCTGAACATTTGATTTTGAGAAGTAAACTCAGAGAGAGGGGATCTCTCACATTAAGTTGCAAGTCTTTGCCTCTCGAACTGCTGCTGTACCTTTTGGGACAGAATGTCAGGCGATGAGGAAAACACCCCTACTACCCCTGACGCACCGGACGGACCGGTGGTACCGGAGAAACCGGATCCCAAGGAGGAGGGTGCCAAGCCAAAGAAGCCTAGGGGTCCCGTCCCCGACCAAGGCCGAGGACTTTTTAACAATTGGCTGGACTCCCCCAAGGGTTGGTCTCTCTCCCGAACCGCGGCGAAGGATCGCCGTTTGGCCTTCCCCAGCACGGGACTTGAGGGGGACCCGGCGCGCAAGGAGGCCCTGATGGAGGAGGAACGCAGGCAGTGGCTGGAGGATCGCCAAGCCATGCAGGAACAGATGGAGTCCATGCGGCGGGTGATGGGTGAGATGGCCGCGGCCCTGGACGCGTTGAAAGTGCAACCGCCTGCCGGCAACCCCCCGGACGGAACACCGGCAGCCCCCCCCGCGCCTCCTAGCCTCCCGTCCCGTCGGGACCTGAAAGTCACCTATGACGGTTCAGGAGACCAGTTGACCTTTTTCATGGTCCAAGTGGACATTTTTATGCGAGAACAAGGCCGAACCTTCACTTCCGAGGAGTCCCGGGTGCAGTACGTGGCTTCCCTGCTGCAAGGGGAGGCGGCCGCCTGGATGGTGTTGCAGTATGAACTCCGCTCGCCGGTGCTGCGAACCCTGGATGAGTTTATGGTAGCACTCCGAAACCGCTTCGAGGACCCGACTCTGGGTGAGCGGGCTAAAGCCTCCCTGATGCAACTGCGCCAAGGGACCAAGTCGGTGGCGCAGTATGCAAGTGAGTTCCAATCACTAGCCAGCCGAATCCTGGACTGGAGTGAGGCCACTTTGGTACAGTGTTTCAGGGAGGGCCTCAACCCGGACCTCCAGCATTGGGCTTTTATGCAAGGGAACCCCCCGGATGTGGAAGGTTGGGTTCGCCACGCTGCCGACATCGAGAATCGCAAACAACTCCTGACCTTGTCCAAACAACGCGTTGGACGAGACCCGAGACCCCGGAGTGACCGGGGCCGAGACTTCCGACCGGGAGGGAGCGGGGGTCCCTCGGCCGCTGAACGCCGCAAGCGTTTTGAGACCGGCGTCTGCCTGACCTGTGGAGGAAAGGGACACTTTGCGTCGCAATGCCCCTCTCGTGCGGGTCGTCCAAACCCCCCTCGCCAAGCCCCGACCGAACCGCAGAAGGCGGCCGCTGAGGACCAGCCCCGCCGCAGGAGCGGGCCACCGGGCCGGCGTTCCGGCGCACCCTCCGCTCTCCATGCGCGCCCCCAGGATGTGATCTCCACCTCTACAGGCCCAACGGGGTCCCGGATTACAAATACTACTTTTGATTCGGACGGATCCCCGAATGCCACCACTCCATCCCCCTCTTCCAGCGAGGAGGAAGAATGGGAACAGCCGGCAAAAAACGCCGTCGGTCTGCTGTAGAGGGGGCTCCGCAGCAGACCGCCCCTGTCGTTGTGCAAGGAGCTCCACCGATGGTAAGCGCCCAAGAGGACAATGTGTATGTACGTGTTCACCTGTCCCTACCCAAAGGGGGTCCCAGTTTAGAATTCCCCGCTTTGGTTGACTCGGGGTGTGCCCGCACTATGATCAGTGAGGAAGCTGCCAAGAAACTGGGAGTCCGGCGCAAGCGGCTTCCGGGACCCCTCCGCTTTTCCCAAATGGACGGGAGCGATTTTAAACGGGGCCCAGTGACCCACCGAACTGCAGCCGTGATTATGTCGGTGGGAGAACATTGTGAACGCTTGTATTTTACCATCGCCCCTATTGTAACCCCAGTGGTGTTAGGGATGAACTGGCTACGGGGACATAACCCCTCCATCGACTGGGTTAAACGGGTGCTCTCGTTTCCCGAAAGCCCCTGTGGGTTGCATGACAAGGAACGGGTACTCAAAACTCCGGCCGCCGCATTGGTAGGGTCCCCCAACCCGATCTCCATTCCTCCTCAACTTCCCACAGAGTACTCGCAGTTTGCGGATGTCTTTGATGTTAAAGAATGTGACGAACTACCTCCCCACAGAGAGACGGACTGTGCCATCGAAATCGTGGGGGAAGGCAAACTGTCTAAAGGGAAGGTCTATCCCATGAGCCCTAGTGAGAAGGCGGTGTTGCGGGACTATTTGGACGCCAACTTGGCGAGGGGTTTCATACGCCCTTCCAAAGCTCCTTATTCGGCCCCGGCCTTCTTTGTGAAGAAAAAGACGGGAGATCTAAGACTGTGTATTGACTTTCGTAGGCTAAACGCGGTCACCCAGTCTAACGCTTACCCTCTCCCTCTTATTCCCGACCTTTTAGCACAATTAAAGGAGGGCCGAATCTTCACCAAACTGGACTTAGTGGAAGCATACCATCGCATCCGCATTAAAGAAGGAGACGAACCCAAAACGGCCTTTTCCAGCTGTTTTGGAATGTTTGAATACCTAGTCATGCCGTTCGGACTTTCGGGGGCCCCCAGTGTGTTTATGCAATTGATTAATGAGGTTTTACATGATTTGCTGTTTCGGGGGGTGGTGGTATTTCTCGATGACATACTTATTTACTCTGAAACCATGGAAGAACATGTGCGCCTAGTGCGAGAAGTGCTCCAGCGGCTGCGGGAGCACAAACTGTATGCTAAGGTATCCAAATGTGAGTTCCACCAACCTTCCATTACATTTCTTGGGTACGTGATTTCCCACCAAGGTTTAGAAATGGACCCCGCAAAGGTCCAGGCGGTGCGAGATTGGGAACCCCCCACTACCCGCCGCCAGCTTCAGCAATTTTTGGGGTTCGCTAACTTTTACCGAAACTTCATTCCCAACTTTGCCCAAGTTGCGCTTCCTCTCACCAATCTGTTGCGCACCAAGGACAAGGGGGCTAGCGCCGCGCTTCCCTCAGCCCGTTTGCAATGGTCCCCCCAGTGCCAGCAGGCTTTTGAGTGTTTAAAACTACTTTTTTCATCCGAACCCGTTTTGGCTCACCCGGATTGCACCAAGCCTTTCGTGGTGCAGGTGGATGCCTCGGATGTGGCCATGGGTGGGGCCCTATTGCAGAGGGATGAAGGGGGGCGGTTGAGACCATGCGCCTACTTCTCCAAAAAGTTTTCCCAGTCCGAAATCAACTGGGCTATTTGGGAGAAGGAGGCGGCGGCGGTCAAACATGCCCTCACCATATGGAGGCACTTTTTGGAAGGTGCCGAACTGCCGTTTGAAGTGTGTACCGATCACAAGAATCTCGAGGCTCTCAAGGGAGCTAGAAAGCTCAACGCCAAACAAATTCGGTGGGCCCAATTCTTCGCCAAATTCCGGTTCACTCTCAAACATGTCCCGGGTAAAGACAATGCCCTAGCCGACGCTCTGTCTCGACTTCCCCAGTATCGCAACGATTTCGATCGCTCTGTCGACTCCCTGTTCACGCCCGAGCAGCGTGGGGAGATCCCCGGCTTAGCCGTCACCACCCGCTCCCAAGCCCACCAACCAGAGACCCCCCCTACGCTCAAGGGTATCCCGGAAGCCTTCCAACAGCGGCTCCGGGACGCTTCCTTACAGGAGGAGGAGCACCATCTCCTCCCTACTGGCCTGGAACGAACCAACACTTGGTGGATGCAGGGGGGGAAACTGTATGTCCCATCCTCCCTTCGCAAGGAGGTATTGGGACTTGTACATGGTGCCAGATTGGCGGGTCATTTTGGCTTCATTAAAACACTTCACCTGGTACGGAGGCAGTTCTGGTGGCCCGGTATGAGAGCCGATGTGGAGCTATATGTGCGCAGCTGCCCCACTTGCGCCACAGCTAAGAAACGGATGGGAAAACCCCCCGGGCTTCTCAAACCGCTGGAGAACCCCTCCCGCCCCTGGGAGGTCATAGCCATGGATTTTATCACCGACCTACCTCCTAGTCGGGGAAAAACGGTTCTCTGGGTAATCACGGACCTTTTTTCCAAACAGGTCCATTTTGTTCCATGTGCAGGTCTTCCTTCAGCCCAGGGTTTGGCTAAACTATTTGTTACACATGTCCTCAGGCTACACTCGGTACCGAGGAAGGTCCTCTCCGACCGGGGGGTCCAGTTTGTTGCCAAATTCTGGCGAGCATTTCTAAAGCTCATGGGGGTGGAGGAACAGGGTTTGTCTTCCGCCTATCACCCCCAAACGGATGGTCAAACGGAACGAGTAAACGCGGTGGTAGAATGTTATTTGCGTTGCTATGTAAATTTCCACCAGGATGACTGGGTCGATCTGCTGCCATTCGCCGAATATGCGTACAACAATGCGCCTCATTCCTCTACCGGCTTTAGTCCCTTCCAAGTAATATACGGGACGGAATTCGGTCCTTTCGGTTCCGCCCCCGTCACGCCAGAGCTCCAAACCACCCCTGATCTTCAGGAGTGGATCCAGGCAGTTAAATCTACCTGGCCGTGGCTGCTCAAAAATCTTGAGAAGGCGAAAAGCAAGTACAAGGAACAAGCAGACAAACACCGGTCCCCGGGATGGGAGCTAAAGGTGGGGGAGCAAGTGTATCTGTCTACCAAAAACCTCCGCTCTCTTCGTCCCTGCAAAAAACTGAGCGACCGTTATGTGGGACCTTTCCCCATTACCAGAGTGATCAATGAGGTTACCGTGGAACTGAAGCTCCCAAAGACTCTCAAGGGAGTCCACCCTGTTTTTCATATTAGTCTCCTCAAACCGTATGTGGCAGCTCCCCAGTTCCACCCCCCTCCCGACCATGAGATTCCTACTGTGGTAGGAGGGGATACCCATCTGGAAATATCCAAGGTCTTAGATTCCAAATGGAAGAAGGGGAAACTGTTCTACTTTGTTCGTTGGAAAAACCTTGGGTCCGCTCACGACGAGTGGGTGGCCGCACCCCACATGGCGGCTCCTCGCTTGGTCCGAGAATTCCACCTCGCTTATCCCGATAAGCCTCGCCCTCTCGAGGACCCCGGAGGGGGGCCTTAAGGGGGGCAGAATGTGAGGGCCTTTGTGTATGTGTCTCTGCTTCCCATCACCTGCTATCAGTGAACTCGTAAAAGCAGTTCACACCTTTTGGTCTCAGGCGCCAGGCCTGATCGCCCCATGTATCTTCCCCCCCGCTGTTCTTCCTGTCAGTACTCCCTCAGGCCGATGCGGCCTTGGAAGTGTGATAGCTTCACCAGACTTCCTGGGACTCGTCTGATGTTTTGTATTATGCCAAGCTTGTAACTTCCCATAACAATAAGTGTGAACCCCAGTGCCCCAGTGCCCTGGAGTCAATATATTCTGTAAACCCGATTAGCCCCTCACTTGCAACTTGCTACCTGTGCCTGTCTCATCTCCTGATGTCTTCAATAAATCCTTTGTTTCTTTATCAACGTCTGAACATTTGATTTGGAGAAGTAAACTCAGAGAGAGGGGATCTCTCACACAGGTAAGGATAGCAGCTGGCAGGAAGTGTGTAACTAGCAGGACCCCTCCCGGTAAAGGGTGCCATGAAGGCATGGGGACCAAATACTGGCATAGAACAAGACACTGTTCCACTTAAAATGGAGGCCCCTGGACTTCCGGCGGAGAATTCAGCCTGCCAGGTGCAGCTTTCGTCACGGGATCCCAGCCGCTTACATGGGAGGCCCCCCCCAGGCCTGGGGGGAGTGGCCCAAAGAGGAGAATATACTCCGTAAAGCCCCCCTTTTTATACGGGGGTCCGACTGCCAGCAAAAACACCACAGAGGCATCTGGTGATGAAAGAAGCAGCTGGGGGTGAGTCGACTGAGAACATGGCGGCCCTCCAGCTAAACTTCCTTCCCCCCCCCCACTTCCGCCTAATGGAAACTTTTAGTAACTGTTGGCTAAAGCAAGTTTGAATTTAAAATAAAAAGAACTTACCATCCGAGCATGCCATTTTTGATATAATAAGGGGCTGCATGTGAGTGAAGAGTAAGAAGAGAGAGCGATCGACAAAAGTGGGGTGGGACCATTTACTCTCAAGCGACTATTTACCTCTGAACCAGTGTTAAAGCACCCTGATCCTGATCAGATGTTTATAGTTCAGGTTGATGCCTCAGACGTGGCAATGGGGGGTGCACTCCTACAGCAAGGGAGGGATGGTCTTCTACATCCATGCACTTACTTCTCTAAGCAGTTCGCGCAATCTCAGCTCAACTAGCCAATCTGGGAAAAGGAAGCGGCTGCCGTCCACCATGCCCTTACGGTGTGGAGACAGTTTTTGGAGGGGTCTAAAGTCCCTTTTGAAGTGTGGAGCGATCACAAGAACCTGGAGGCGCTCACGGGGGCCCGTAAACTGTCCGCGAAACAAGTTCGCTGGGCGGACTTCTTTGCTCAGTTCCGTTTCGTATTAAAACATGTGCTGGGGAAACAAAATGTCCTGGCTGATGCTCTATCCAGACTTCCCCAATATCCAACCAAGGTTGAACGCCCCACGGAGTCCCTGTTCACTCCTGCTCAAAGAGGTTTGCTGCCCACTCTAGCAGTCCAAACCCTATTGCAAGCCTGGCTCCCATCACAGCCTCCATGGGGGGGGACTTCAAGCCCAACCACACCATTCAGCCCGACCGCGCCACCCCCCTCGCCTCCTTCACCAGCTCCACCGGCACCCGGTCACTCTGACAATCCGGCCATCCAACCCCCCTCGGAGGCATCCCCTCCCTCCAACATGGAGCCCACACTGCCAGATGGGTTGGATCTCACGGACTCTTTTTTGGCCTCACTTCGTTCCGCTTGCCAAGCCGAACTCTCTGTGCAAGCCCTCCCCTCTGCTCTAACGGAACATAGAAGTTTGTGGTACAAGGACTCTAAGCTGTATGTGCCTAAAGAGCTCCGGAAAGAAGTCCTACAGCTAGTCCATGGAGCCAAAACCACGGGACGCTTTGGTTTTCTAAAAACATTACATTTATGACGGAGGCAGTTTTGGTGGGCGGGCATGTGAACTGACGTGGATTCATTCATCTGCAGCTGCCCAGTCTGCGCTATGGTCAAAAGGGCCCAGGGGAAACCTCCCGGATTGTTGCAACCATTAGAGACCCCCACTAGACCTTGGGAAGTGGTTGCTATGGATTTTATGACTGACCTCCCCCTCAGCGAGGGAAAAACTGTACTTTGGGTAATCACGGACCTGTTCTCTAAACAGGTGCATCTCGTCAGGGAAGTGATTGCTATGGATTTTATGACTGACCTCCCCCTCAGCGAGGGAAAAACTGTACTTTGGGTAATCACGGACCTGTTCTCTAAACAGGTGTATCCCATCCGCCCCAAAACTGGCCAGCCTCTTTGTGTCACATGTCTTCCATTTACATTCCTTTCCGCGCAAGGTGATAAGCGACCACGGAAGTAACTACGTGGCTAAATTTTGGAAAGCTTTCTTAAAATTAGTGGGGGTAGAACAAGGTCTCTCAAGTGCTTTCCACCCTCAAACCGATGGTCAAACCAAAGAGTGAATGCTGTACAAAAAGCTACTTGCGCTGTTATGTTAACTATCATCAGGAAGATTGGGTTGAATTGTTACACTTTGCTGAATATGCATACAATAATGCTGTGCATCAATCCACTGGATTCAGCCCCTTTCTGGCTGTTTATGGGCAAGACTTCGGACCCATAAGCCATACCGATGTCTCCAGGGTGGAGGGGGGTGAAAGTGTTGCTAACTGGGTTCACACAATTCAGACAACCTGGCCTTGGCTGGTACGAAATCTGGAGCGAGCTAAACGTAAATACAAAGCTCAAGCTGATAAACATCGCTCACCAGGCAAAGACTACGCAGTGGGGGACATGGTTTATTTGTCCACCAAAGATTTACGGTCTAACCGCCCGTGTAACAAACTCAGTGCCAAGTACGTAGGTCCCTTCCCCATTGCTCATATCATTAACCCAGTGACTGTGGAACTTTCACTCCCAAAATCACTCAGACGGATCTATCCTGTCTTTCATGTCAGTTTACTGAAGCCACATGCGCCTTCTCCCGAGTGGCATCCTGAACCACTTCCTGAAATACCGGTAATGGTTGGGGGGTGGAAAATTTTGAGATTGCAAAGATCTTGGACTCATGTATCCATCATGGGTCTCTCCACTATTTAGGTCGTTGGAAACATTTCGGCTCCGCTCATGATGAGTGGGTACGCGCACGAGATGTGTCTGCACCCCGTTTGGTCCGCCAGTTCCATACTGCCTACCCTCATAAGCCAGCACCTCCGAATGGACCAGTGGGAAATGGTGGGGAGGGGGCCTAAAGGAGGGCGGGATGTCAGGCCGGCTTTCCACTGCTCTCAGCAGCCTGTCAGACTGAGAATGTTTTAGTTTCGATTCCACCAGGTGCCTCTCAAGGTTGAACTTGCTAACTGCTGAATTCCTGTTCCAGCGCTATCTCCCATGGGAATGGCTCCTCGTTAGAGGGGGGCCCGCCATGACCCATTGTGACTCGTACTTTCCCTTATAGGCCCTGCTCTGTGCTCCCCGTTTCCATTCGTGCCAATTTACCTGTAGCTCTGCAAACCTGTATGTTTTCCAGTAAATCAGCTCTTTTGGACTCCTCGTCTGTGGATGCTGTTTGTGGGATTACCACGGGGACAAGTGGTTACAGCCCAGCCGGTCCAGAAAGCCTACTACAACCAAGGCACAAAAGCCTGGGAATTCCATCAGGGTAGCCAGGTGCTGGTGTGGAGTTGCATTTTGGGGTCAGGGAGGGAGACCCCTGGTGGGGGCCCTTTAGAGTGACGAATGTTGTCAGTTCCAGCATGTACGAAGTGCAGTGTGGGACCCGGGGTCAGGGGCAGAAGCAGGTACGTGGACAACCTCAAAGAATGTGTAGAAAGAAAGAATGAGGAGACAGAATGTAATCTCGGGGCAGACCCCTTAGAGCTATCCGAGGGGTTAGTACCCTGGATGGAAGGGGAAACAAGCCAGATGCCCCCACAGGTGGATACGACCTTGGAGCCAGAACAACGAAACCAAATTAAAGAACTGCTGGGCCACTTACCCCCAGTGTTTGCACAAGAGCCTGGACAGACCACCTAGGACCCCCGAGGGAAAGGTGGCCAGAGCACCATGGTGCCCTATTCCATGATGGTAATGGGAGGCAGAAGAAAAGGGGGTAAAAAAATGCTGGCAATGGGGGTTATAGAGCCCTCCCAGAGCACCTGGAGGAGCCCTATTGTATTGGTCCCAAAGCCTGACCAGACAGTATGGGTCTATGTTGATTACTGGGAGGTCAATAAGTTGGCCCAGTTTGATGCCTACCCCATGCTGAGGGAAGATGTTCTGATTGATCAGTTGGGATCAGCCCAATATATCTCTGTGCTCAATCTTACAAAGGGGTACTGGCAAATTCCTATGAGGCCAGAAGACCGAGAGAAAACCACCTTTGCCACCCCATTAGGGCTATACCAATTTCGCGTCATGCCATTCGGGCTGCATGGGGCCATGGCCACGTTTCAACAGCTGGTGGACCAGGTCCTGGTGCAGTGCCAGGGATTTGCTCTGGCCTATATAGACAACATTGTGATCTTTAGCCCATATTGGGAATCCCACTTACACCATCTGGAGATCGCCTTAAGAGCCTTGCATGATGCTGGCCTCAAGGCCAATCCTGCCAAAGGTCATCTAGGCTTTTGCAAACTCCAGTATCTGGGCTATGCCATTGGGAAGGGTCGACTGGATCCTCTACCAAAGAAGATAACGAATCTAGAGACAGCTCCACCACCGCACACCAAACAACAGCTTCACTGGTTCTTGGGGATCGTGGGGTACTACAGTACGTTTGTATGCCACTTTGCCAGTAGGGCGGCTCATTGACTGACTGTCTTCAAAAGAGCCTAACTGACTCCAGTGGACAGTTGTACAGGATAAAGCCTTCCAACACCTGCACGCGGCATTATCTCGCAACCCCATGCTGAAGAATCTGGATTTTTCCAAACCATTTGTGGTCCATACAGATGCCTCCTATGCAGGCCTAGGAGCCGTACTGGTACAAGAGCACAACTGGCAGGAACAGCCCATCCTATTTCTCAGCAGGAAGCTACAGGTGGCTGAACATAAATATGCAACAGTGGAGAAGGAGGCCCTGGCCATTAAATGGTCTGTCAGAGTTCTGCGGTACTACTTGACCAACAATCCATTTGTGCTAGTAACAGATCATGCCCCACTAGTATGGCTGAGTAGAATGAAAGACCATAATGCCCGGGTCCTTCAGTGGTATGTGTTGCTCTTACCATTCCAGTTCGCCATCCAGCATCGAACAGGCGTGCAAAACCTGCTGGCTGATTATATGTCACGGGCATTCAAGCCACCAGAGGAGGGTGTGATGTCTCTGCAAAGAGGGTGTGTGTGTCCCGAAACAAGGCCCCATGGGGCCGCCTTAGATCCTTCCCTCCACCCACTCTCCTGGGCTCCGAGGCCAGGAGGGAAGTTAGAAGCTGGGGACTCCGACAACTCAGACAGGGAGACGCCACCCACACCAGACCCAGGCCTTTGTCCCCACACTTCCTCACTTACCAGCAAGCTGGGCAGGGAAAGGGAAGCTGAGGCTGAAGCCGAGCCAAGAGCTGCCGCCCACACGCTCCTTCTCTTTCACAGGGTCAGCGGCCATGGAAGGAGGAAAGAGCTGGTGGATGGGCTACCTAGAGGCCCTCAATGAGGGAGTTGGAGGAAAGCCGGCTGGGAGCTGGTAAGTTGACGCTGCCGCTGTGCGGCAGTTCCAAAGACCCACTGAACAGCTGGGTGTCGGGCGAGCCTGTGTAGGGTGGGGCCGAGGAAGGCGAGACATTGGCAGCATTGGGAAGGCTAGAGAGGCTGATGTAAGCCCGCCTCCCCTTTACATGGTATCGGTGGGGTAGGGATTAGAGGAAAATGGATGGAGCCTAGGCTGGCTGGCATAAAAAGGTCAGTGTGAGCTGAGGCTGGGGAGGAGGGAGGTCAGAGGCTTGGCTGTCTGGCTGCATACAGAGACCCTGGCTTCCTCTGAAGGAGAGGCAAATTCAGACTTCCCCTCAGAGTGGTCTGAGGCTGCGGAGGCTCTACTGATGGGACAGCTGCTGGTTGCTACAGCTAAGGGGGTGGGGCGCTGGGAGTCAGTGCCCCACATAAAGCAAATAAACTATTTAAATATATTTAGGCAGATCATGAGAGGGAGGGCACCTTGGCCATCTTATGGGCATGGAGTATGGGTCACTGGGTGTGTGGGGCAGAGGTAGTTTGGAATTTCCTGCATTGTGTAGGGCCGTGTTGGCGAACCTATGGCACGGGTGCCACTTCCGGCACGCGTAGCCCTCTCTGCCGGCACGCGTGGTTCCTCCAGGCTGCTGGCCATTCCGGCTCTGCCCTGCCCCGGATGGGGGAAAATGTGCATCTGGAGAGTGGCAAATCCAAGGCAAAACTTCTCATGCTTGAGTGGCCTCTTTCTTTCTCCGTCTCCCTCCGTCCTTTTCTTTCCCTATTTTTCTTTCTCTCCCTCGCTCCATTTCTTTCTCCCTTTCTCTTTTTCTTTCTTTCTTTCTTTCTCTCCCTCCCTTTCTTCCCTTCCCCCCTCCCTTCCCTTTCTTCCTTCTTTCCTTCCTTCCGTCTTTCCCTCCAGAGGCTTCTCCGGCGCCCTCTGGGTCGGTGCGGGCGGAGGGGCGTGCAGTCCTTTTCCACCTTTGAAGTGGCCACAAGCCATCCTCCAAACACCTTTCCATTTGTCTTGATATGTAGAGAGAAAACACTAAGGAACTAGTTCCCAATCTCCAGGTACTAGCTGGAGATCTCCTGCTATTACAAGTGATCTCCAACCAATAGAGATCAGTTCCCCTGGAAAAAATTGCCACTTTGGCAATTGGACTCTATGGCACTGAAGTCCTTCCCCAAACCCCGCCCTTCTCAGGCGCCACCCCAAAAACCTCCCACTCATGACAAAGAGGAACTTGGCAACCCTAGCCTCTCCCTCTGGGCCCCCTCTGGGGGTGGTATTCAGGTTAAATTGCCGCATTGGCACTCGGCGATAAATAAGTGGGTTTTGGGTTGCAGTTTGGGCACTCGGTCTCTGAAAGGTTCGCCATCACTGGTGTAGGGGGTTGGACTAGATGACCCTGGTGGTCCCTTCCAACTCTATGATTCTATGAAATATCATAAAACAACATCAAGTAAAACAGTAATCATTGGCTATATCATCAAACTTTTAAAAACTTCATTTGAAGGTGTAGTAGGATAAAAATTGCTTATATCCCATCAAAATGGAGGAGAGGACAATGATGCAAACTACTTTAGTTCCAACCTGTAGGGAGGCAGGTATAAATGAAATAAATAAAACAAAGAAACATCCAAATTACCACCAGGGAGCACTATGTAGAGAGTCAAATTGTGTGTGTGTGTGTGTGTGTGTGTGTGTGTGTGTGTGTGTGTGTGTGTGTGTGTAAAGTGCCGTCAAGTCACAGCCGACTTACGGCGACCCTGTATGGGGTTTTCAAAGCAAGAGACTATCAGAGGTGATTTGCCATTGCCTTCCTCTGCATAGCAACCCTGGTATTCCTTAGTAGTCTCTCATCCAAGTACTAACCAGGGCTGACCCTGCTTAGCTTCCCATATCTGATGAGATCGGGCTAGCCTGAGTCATCCAGGTCAGGGCAGTACAATTTTACCCCCTTCTTTTCCTCCAAAATGCTGATTTTCTTTCTCTGGTAAAATTCAGATACACTCTTTCTTGTTATTCTCTGGCCCACACTCTGGTCTATATTAGGACCATGTAAACCAGTTTCATAGCCTCATCCCATCTTTGTTAAGGGGCAGATCTCCAGATATAGAAAGGGGGCGTATCCATGTGATTGATTGTGTTCACAGTGCGTGCATCTGGGTTACAGTACACTGTAGCAGTGCTTGCCTACCAATTAATATAAAAAGGCAGCACGGCTGAGGGGGTTGCTTTTTATCCTTCAGGTCTGGCAGCTACCCCAAGGGCAAAATTCTGCCTAGCTGTCCAAAGAAAGAGCAATGCTCCCTTGCCTATTTACCTTAGCTAGCTGCTAAGCTGACACAAATAGGTTGCCGCTTGCCTCAAGACCAACAACATAGCCATGTGAGTTCCTCTTAATCCACATACTGAATCATGCCGTATCCATTGTGGATGAAAAATGGACTGTGCAAGAGGGTGACACACAAAAGAACAGTCTTGTAAGTCATTGGAAGTTAGGCCTTTACAAGAACTGCAAATGCAAGCCAAAGCATGGAAAGAGGGGGGAGGTGATCCATTCTGTGATAACTCTCACCGTGGAAGTTCCCTGAAGCAACGGCAGGCCGCTCACTTTAACCGTACTATTATTTATGACAAGTGAAGTGGGCCATAAAGGCAGGGTTGGGAAGAGGCTGTTCAGATGGAACAAGATGCTCTTCAGCGGCTGCTCAGGGGACAGCAAAATGTTTGCGCTCTGCTAATTGCCTCATAAATTGGTTTTATTCTTGTGGCTGAGGCTAACCTCCCAATTTAAAGTTCATAAAAGGACTCCGTGTGCTAGTTCAGCAGCAGTGAAAAGAGCTGTTTGCTGGAAGGGGCAGAGGGCAAGGGGGGTCTGAAGCTGTTGTGAATGACCATTATAAGCTTTAGGTAAGAATGAATACCGTGCCCCTTTTTAAGGTTGTGCTAACATTTACTTGGGTCCAAGTCTGGAAAAGACAATAAAAGCCAAGATCTAAACACTTTCCACTGCCTCTCTCCCCTCCCCCCATCAGCTGTTTCCTGAGGGCCCATTCCCATTAATCAAGGGCATCAGCCACTGCTGGACTTTGCTAACTCTGAAACCATGACGGCATCAAGGTATTTGATGTTTACGGAGAGAAAATTGATATACACTACTAGCACAGCTTAATGAAGAAACCTACAGTTCATATCATACTTTAGCTGAAAAGCTCAAGCCATGACCTCAGAGAACCTTCTGTTGTCCCAGTGCTTGCCCCCTAGCTTGCAACACAGGGGCCTTAAAGGGCTGTTGTAAGGATTATGGACATAATGCAAATGAAGTGCTTTGAAATAGTGTAGCTGTTTCAGTCTTTTAGCCTGGGAATAACTGGAGGCATTTCTATCAGGGGAAGAAAGTGGGAAGTACCTTCCTGGCTGCTGAATAAGATCTGGTCTGAGTTTCCAGTCATTCCACCTCTCTGTCAGGTATTTAATAAACTAGTTGCATCCCAATAAGGAACAACAAAACTTGTTTTCATAAACGTTGGAGTAGCTTCCAGATTTTGGTATTTGTATCATTGCTATAAAGGCTTGGATGGGGTGACCCAATGTACACAGCATTGTAACTAGAAGATAGGGACAAGAAAAGTCTCCCACCCCACAGACTGCAATCACACTGTGGTTTACCTCATGCAACACATTATTATTATAATTACAGCCTGCTTCTGACAGTGCAAAGAGGCTGGAAAATAATGATTTTAAGTGAATGATTTTTATCCCACACTTTGTGCACAAAGGCTGCCAACCCCTCTTCTTCCCAAAAATGCTGCTGGGTGGCCTAAATATTTTAAATGTGTAGCTCACAAACTCAGTGAAACTATGTTTAGGTACAGCAATGTACACTACAATCCAAATAGTAGCTGCTAGGAGGCAGGTGAATCAAACACATTCTCCTATGCTGCACAACAATTCTAATAATATTAGGACAGCCCATTAACACACATTGGGTACTGCAGTTTCTACCAAGTTAGCTGGCTTCATGGTAGCTTTTTTGCTAGTGCAATACCACCTGCACTTCTCTGAATGTCTCTCTTCTTTTTTTTTGTACTATGTTGTAATGCATTCAGTTGTGAAGGGTGTTTTCAGTCTGATGGTGCTGAATATTCTTCTTTGCTGATGCCATCGTGACTTCACACAGTATAGTCTTTCCATGTCAGTCATTACACCCCACTCAAAATTCCCATTGGTGCATAGGTTCATATAACCGGCTTGTAATGCTTTAAGTAATGCTATCCATGTCATATATGATGAAATTAATATGAGCCTCTTTCTTCAGGAGGAGCAGTAGGGATGAAAGCTGTTTGCAGTTGTGGAGGAACCTTTACATGCAGGCCATAGAATGGAAACTTGGTTGTTCTCCTTCCCCGGCCTGATTACAACTCAGTTAACTCCAAAGCACAGCCTCATACACTGGGTACAACTCAGGAGAATGTAGCCACCACCCCTATATTTCACTCAAAACAACAGGAAACTGCTGCTTATTTACCATGTTCTTCGTATTGTTGATTGCAAATGGACTGGGACATTTTTGCACTTGACCTTTAAGAGGCCTTTGTGCCTTTCTTGGTCTGTGCACAAATGTGAGGAATGTGGGATAAGGCAGGAGAGAACCATTTGTAAGTAGGCTGCACTTTACAGTGACTTTCAACCTTTCTACTGTTAGGGCACTTTCCCCACATTACCATTCTGGCATGCTGTGCTTCAAGGGTGTTCTGAACATAGTCAATGATGTATGTTACGATTAAGGTCAAAACAAACAAGATGCTAAGATATCCATGGCTCAATTTTTGCAGCACCTTTTCAAGCATGATCAGGGAGAGGCAAGAGAAAGAATCCTTTTCACCTGTAAAGAAAAAGATGAGTACCCCTTTCTCTCTCCCCCCCCCCCACCAAATAGATCATTTACAGCAGGATAAGGGGAAATTCCTCAGTGTTGGTTTTGCTTGGTTTTTCCTTCACGTTTGATACTGTTGATTGCAGTGTTCATGAAATGTTTGGAAACTAATTGTAATGTTTCTGGGTTCCAAAATAGGGATCAAAAGAATGAGGAGTAGTTCAAACAGGGAGCAACTCAAACAGGTTCATGCAAGCACTCTCCTCTAACTGAACTGCCTACTTGAACATGTGACCATAGGGAAGGTCTTCAAATTAACAAACTAGACTAATATAAGGGAATATCTTGAAAGTATAAATTCTATCGCAACACTAATGTGGAGGGGCAGAGTGCTTTGGAAAAGTTTATGTCATTATTGACTCACTGATCAAAAAGTGGTAGTATAGGAGGAGTTGGCCATGTGGGATCCATTGCATAGGAGCTCTGTCAGCATTTGGTGCTTTCCCCATGCTGTTTAATACCTATGTGAGGCCCCTCAATGACATCATTCATAGCTGATGGTACTTAGCTATATGTTTTTTCGAATAAGCCCATCAGGTGCTGCTGCTTGGTCTTGGGGCAATGCCTGACTGTGCAGTGGTCATATGGCTGTGGGAGAAGAAGGGTCGAGCTACACATTACATTTTCCCCTGGTCTATGAGATCAGACATCCTGTGCTGGGAACTCAGTTTCCAAGTGTCTGTGGAGAGGGGGACTTAACCCTTCTTCCCATGTTGTTTTCCTGACCTGAAACTTCCCTAGGGGGTGCTACTTGTCCCAGCTGGGCAACCTAGGTGTACCCTATCATTACATGTGGAGCCCCAAACAAGGCAAATAGCACCCCAGACTGTTTTAGGTTGGGAAATGGCAAGGGGAAAGGCTGAAGGCCCTTCTTTCATGCTCCACAGTCCAAATACTAATTGGGCCCATGCATACCTGGGAATTAAGTTCCTAGCATGAACACCCAATGCTTCTGACTGTGCAGACCCAAGGAGTATGACCTGGTGAAAAATATAATGTGTATTTGATCTCCAAGTTGACACTGAATCCAGACAAGATGGAGCTGATGTTGGTTGTGTTGCGGGAGCTGGAGGATTGTGCCAACGCCCAGGAATAACCACCAGTACCAGTGGCGCTTGTAGAAAATGCAGTTGTTTATTCACAGTGCTATACACACACTCTTCCACCACTATCTCCCGACATTAGACTCATGGAGTCAAATACTTATATACAGATGCCATCTCCAGGCAGCAATTAGTGTTACAGGCTGAGTCACCCTCAAGGTGCAACTCATTACCTTCAGGCTGAGTCACCCTACAGGTGCAACTCATAACTCAGTCTCAGGCCTTCTAGGGGCTTTCCAGGTTATTACATCAGCTTAGCTTGACACTTATATCCCCTGAATCTAAATCCACCTGTCATAGCTAATATGAACAGACTTGCATATTCTGTCAGGTTGATAAGGCTGACATTTTGTATTGGGTGAGATGTACTCTACTCTGTTAACAGCCTGGGTGTGTTTATTTGTTTGCTTATTTATAATCTTCCTTTCTGGTTAAGATCCTCCACTCCTGAAGGATAAAAATTCTTCTTTTAAGCTCCATATAGTCCAGGGTTTAGCTTCCAATCTTGAGTCAGCTAAACCTGGCCATGCCCATTCATGCTGTCATAACCTTAAGGCTCAACTTCTCTAATGCACCCTATGTGGGGCTGTTATGCATGGGTTTCTTCACCATTAGCAATCTTGGCCATTTCTACATGGGTTATTTGTGCTGTGGTCAATACTGTTGGAAGTATGTTTTTTTCCTCTGCTTCCCTACAGCATCATGGTGCATTCTGGCATTTCCCTGCTTTTCTATGATCTCTGTCAAACGTTCATAGCTGCAAAGCTTTGGGAAAGATTGCAGCAAAGCCAATTGCCCATTTAAAAACAAACAGAAAAAATCCTGATTATACAGGGTGGAGGGTCACTGCTTCTGGGGGACTGGGACAGGGAAGCTATGGGGAATCCTGCCATGTGGTAGCCCTGTTGCTATTATGCTGTATTGACAGCTGTGGCAGCAGTGGAGAAACTATACTAGCCTGTTCCCATTGTAAGCATACGGGCCGCCTAAACTCCCGGACTGGACATGGCAACCCGATATGCAGTCACACGACTACTGTTCCAGCCGCACGTGTGCCCCAAACGCTACTGGGATGGCCGCAGCGCGCTCCGTTGAAACTGACATGGCTGCTCCTGTGCGCTTTGTGCAGCCGGCAGCTAGGAAGCAGAGGCAAGGGCAACCTCCAGTGAACCTGAGAGACTCCATGTTCCTGTGCAGACTCTGATCCAGCCGCAGCCATGTTGTGGAAAGCAGACAGTCACGTAGTCAGCGCCAATACCCCCCTCTCCCATTGCAATATCAGCAGCTTAATGGGCAATCAGCAGCGATCCTGATATCAGCGATGAGTCATTCCTCCAGCTATGCTGCAGCGATCCCCAGACATTAGCAGAGATTGCGCCTTTTGTTTCAGAACGTTAATCACTTCAGCAAAGATCTCCCGGTTCCTCCCGGGTTGCAAAAGCCATTGGAATTAGAATAGATTTCTACATTCTCATTACCCAACCCCGGCAGCCGAAGATTAATCCTTTTTGTCACCTAGGAGGGCTAATCCCAGCACCCCGTCCCCAGAAAAACAGTATATCTGGGGTGCCCCCAGCCCATAATGTTACCTTAGGTCTTTCCTGACATACTTGCCATTACTCTGTTGGTCTGGTTTTTGCGCAGCTTGACCACGCTCCCTCCCGCCTCGCTGGCCGAGTCTACGGGAACCCCTTGCCCCCACCTTTGCTCTTATTTTCTGCTATCTTAGTCTACTGGAACTTGGACATCTCCTCTTCAAGAACGGTAAATATTACCCCACCAACGATCCCTGCCAAATGGACATCTGTCTGTATTCTACTACCTTTTGAATTCTTAGATTCTGTGTATGTTTGTGTTGCACCACTGAATGCTTGAAACAACATAAACTCTCTTAATTTGTAAATCCCTTGTCTGTCTTTATTCTTAAAGTCACAGTTAATGGCCTCTGGTATAGTTGGTTGATCTCGCTATAGAAATATTAAAGTTACCAATCTGCTCAGCTAATTCCCCATTCAAAGAGCATTTCGGGTAACACGATGTAGAAAACACCCTTTTCATTGCTTCTTGTTTCAAAATCAGAAAGTTTACCTTTGTATTACAGATGTGGGAAAAGCACTTCAGATATTATGGGTTTAAAAAAGCCCTTAAAGGTAAAGTTCCCCTGTGCAAGCACCGGGTCATTCTTGGCCAATGGGGTGATGTCACATCCCGACATTTACTAGGCAGACTTTGTTGCGGGGTGGTTTGCCAGTGCCTTCCCCAGTCATCTTCCCTTTACCCCCAGCAAGCTGGGTACTCATTTCACCAACCTTGGGAGGATGGGAGGCTGAGTCAACCTTGAGCTGGCTAATTTTCTCAGAACTGTACCGTGGAGCTGCAGCACCAGATTCTCTAAAGTCTCTAGTGTTAAAATTTAGCATTTCTATGGTGAAGAATCTGTAGCTAATTTAAGGGTTGCTCCCCCCCCCCCATTTCTGTTGACTCTGAGGGGGTATTTGTATCCTCCAATTGAATTGCAAGTAATTCCATGAGGGTGGTTGGGCTTAATTAAATACAAATGTGAAGCAAGTTTAAGTAAGGGCAATTAGATGGAAAGCCTGTGTGGCTGGATATGAATGCTGATTAACCTAATAACAGACCATAATGCAGCTTTATGGGAACTAAATGGTTTGTTTAATGGATAGAATGGCTCATAGTGTATTATATATAAAGTCCCTAACAATAAACATTTAATTAGCAACTCCTCTTCTGTTTTTCCTCAGTGCGCAAAGCAAAATGGTTAATTAAAAAAAAGTCACTGGATTGGAGTTATTTATGTCTCAGTGAAAACTAATCTGGGGTAACAAATGCACTGGGGTAACAAATGTAAAATGTGTGTTCCTCTTAGGTTCTGGAAGGTATGAACAGGCTGATATTTTATCATGTAGTATTTTACATCTTCCAAGGGAGTACCCCATCTTGTCCTTCTAACAACCCTGAGAGGTGGGTGAGGCTGAGAGTGAGTAATCCATGGTTACCCTCTAATCCTATGACTGAAAGAAAACTGCAGAAACGGGAAAAGCATACTCCTCTGGCATGGAATTCTTAAATCTTTGAACAAAGACCTCAAACAGACATGTTGTGACATTTAAAAAACCTCGCAGCCTGCTTTCTTTTAATGCCTTAATTTGCCCATCCTTTTTGTTTCTGAAATTGTTCAGAATTCTCCACCCTGATTCAAACATGCAAGTCACCGTACTGGACAAGTTGACATTGTGGTCATGCATGTGTGGGTAATGTGTTGTTTTGACCCTGTGTTATCTGTGCTGTCTGTTGGGCTTTAATAAGGACACTTGTCCATGTTCCCATCTTTCATTATTCTGGCAGCACCAGAATTGCACCCACATCATTCCTTCCCCCTGTAGCAGAATAAGAGGTCACATGGAAGCAGCTGCTGTTGGGGAAAGGGCAACACCACATGCTTTTTTGAACACTGGAGGGTGATATGCTTATCTGCGCAGCAGAATCAAGGTATTTTCTCCCTATTTTGTCATGCTCAAATGTGGTGTCCCTCATCATCCACAAGGAACTTGACACTTTCCTTTTTCCTGCAGTAATCTTCTTGTTTCTGTCTTTGTTCTCTCTGAAGAAGTATATACTCATGGCTATCGTTCCTCCATGAGAGGTGCAGGCGAGCTTCAATATACCTGCCACACATATTTACATGCATGCAATCAGCTAGGGCTCGTTTGTAGCAATAGTGTCTAGATAGAAGTGATCTGGTGGCTTTAAGCCAAATGCTGTAAAATAGCTGAGCTTTGTTGCTGTACAATTAACTCTGCAATTCAGGCTCTAATAAGCATAAAGCCACACCATTTCCTAACAGCTACAAAAGTGACAAGAGCCAAAGCAGCATTGCCCAGTTTCCTCAACTCTCCTCAGGAAGAGGAACACAGCTGTTCATGATTTGGAGCCCTCCTTGCCACCTATTGTCCCTCCTACTCAAAGTTGGTGCTTTAATGTGCAAGAGGGTAACTGGCAGAGATGGGTATATTTTCCCACCATTTGAGGTGTTTCTTGGACTTCCTATCAAATGTGTGCAGGAAAGGGGAGGGGAAGGTTTGTGCACTATTTACAGCACTATGGTGAAGTGAATGTGCAACTTTGAGATCCTAAAGATGAACGGCCTAAGAGTATGAAAAATAAAAACCAGTGAGTTCAAAACAGTAATCAGGACTTTCATCCATTAATTGGGAGACAGCTTATTTTATTTGCCTTTAACATGTATTGTTATAGAGGTTACAGCTATTAGATGTAAAAAAAAGATAACCTGGTTCCCAACCTTTAAGAAATTATATAGAAGGGAGTTGGACAGCTGGTCTTGCAGGGGTGAGAACAGCTATATAGGTTTGAAATGTCATCTTTTACAGATGGAGGAGCCTCATCACCCTTTGGCAGCTGGCCACCCTAATAAAAAGCTTTATTTCCTGTCAAAACATTTGCTATTCTACCAAACACACATGTTTCAGAGATCACATATAAGGCCAAACTAAGCTCTCTCCCTTTATGGGTAATCTGGGTGGGGTAAGAACTTTACTACACATTATGTACACAGGTATGGTAAAAGGGTAATCTATAACCATATTAAGATCATCTGGGTGGCCTATGGCTCAGTGGTAGAGCATCTGCTTGGCACGCAGGATGTCCCAAGAACAATCCCTGGTATCTCCAGTTAAAAGGATCAGGTAGTAGGTGATGTGAAAGGCTGCCATCTGATACTCTGTAGAGCAGCCGCCAGTCTGAGTGGTCATTACTGAGCTTGATGGATCTACTTCAGTATAAAGCAGCTACTTCATGTGTCCTCCAATGAAAGAATAGGCTGAGAGAGAGAGCTATTAGCCCCTTATAGCTAATGAAAACTTCCATCAGTTTTAGGGGTATTGTGCTTCTAAATAGTTGTATTGGGCTGAGCTGAACACTGAATATTGGCAGGCAGCAGGTCTGCCATCCAGCCAGCTATTCACAATAGCTTCTTGAGCTACTCCCTCCTTAGCAAAAACAGCTCAACTGTCAGAAACCAGCAAATGAACCATAGGTGCTTGCTACTTTTGCTGTTCCTGCCTTATTTATTTATAGCCTTGCAAATTGGACAGTACAGAAGCTAGGACAGACTGATTGACAATCACAGTTTGTTTCATTTCTACTGTTAATGAAGAAGAAAGGGACGCCGTGCCTTAGTAGAGGAGCAGTGATAGATTTGGCTCAGGCACAGGTCGTCCTGAGACAAAGCTGCCAGCCCCACATCTGCAGCATCCTTAATTTATGGTGTTACTGAATGTCCTGCTGTGGCTGCTTTCCAAGGACACACTCCATTCAGAGGAGGCAGCACCATTATAGTAATAGGGGTGCAGATGTTATTTATGGATTGGACATTGCTACTTTCTGATATCTCGTCTGTAACTGTCCCTCAAATATTAGAAATACAAACACCATCACACAGATACAGAGATTAGGCAACCAACTCTTTGCTCAAGGCAGACTTCTGTAAACTTGGTTAGGGTTTTCACTAAGAGCATCCCATCATTTCCCCAAAATAAAAAGACCATAAATCTATCCATTCATCATTAATGCTCCGGGAAAGGTGGTAAATAGATCCGATTTAATTCTTAGCCTGGACTTGTGCAGTCAGTTAATTTTAAATATGACCAGTTCTGACAATACTTTGCATGTACTAGAAGATGCATGCCTGTAACTTAGCTAAGAAGAAGAGTTGGTTTTTATATGCCGACTTTCTCTACCACTTAAGGAAGAATCAAATCAGCTTACAATCTCTTTCCCTACCCCTGCCCACAACAGACACCCTGTGAGGTAGGTGGGGCTGAGAGAGCTCTAAGAGAACTGTGATTAGCCCAAGATCACCCAGCTAGCTTTATGTGGAGGAGTGGGGAATCAAACCCTGTTCTCCAGATTTAAGTCCACTGCTCCTAACAACCACTCTTAACCACTACACCACGCTGGCATTGCCACACTTTCTTCTTCTCATGCTGATCCACACAGAAGAATCAGAAGAATCATGGAAATGAACTCCTGGAGTGTCAGGAATATTTCCCAAATGCTACAGTAGTTAAAAACTCTACAGTTATGCTACAAACAAATACAAATGCATGCAGCTAGGGCAAGTAAAGCATGGTTAAAAAAAGACCAAGGCCTTTTATGCATGGTGGGGTGTGTGTGACCGGACCCTTCTCTGCTTTGGCTGTAAAATGCCCACTCGGTTCAGTTAAAATGAAAGAATCCTACTTCAGGGCTTGCGATGTATATATATATATTACAGCCAATTACAAAGCCATGTTTTCATGGGGGAGGGACTCAAAAGCTCTGCATTTTTACTGGAGATGCATAATTGATCACAAGGTACTCCTGGAATTTCTTCAGGGCAAAAAGCCCCCATAAATTGAGTTTTGAGAATTTGGATGAGAAAACAGAGTTGCAGTTACCTGTAACTGCCGTTCATCTAGGTCTTCAGTGCAGGCACACATAGGGACTCCACTTGCACAAGCCAACATTCAGAATTATTTTAGCTTCCAGACACTAGGGGGCGCTGCATGCTGTAATGCACAGGCATGGCTCCACAGAAAAACAGTGTGTTGCAACCCTTCTCTCAGATCCCCCTGAGCCGGAGTCAGGAACCAAGGAGCTCACAGCAGGGCAAGAGGGAGGGTTGTGTGTCTGCACTGAAGACCTAGATCAGTAGTGGCAAACCTATGGCACATGTGCCAGAGGGGGGCCGCAGAGCCCTCTCTGTGGGCACGCGCGCCATCGCCCCAGCACAGAAAAGCAGCCCCAGCAGCAGCAGGAGAGGCGGCGGGAGGGATTCCCCAAGCCGCCTCATGGTGGCGACCCCTGCCTGCAGCCCCGGCTCTTGCACCGGGCAGCCTCTCTCCTCTCCTTCTTTTGGCAGCCACGAGGGGAGGGGAGGGGTGGGGAGAAAGTTAAGCTCTCCGGGTCCTCTCGCTGTTGCTGGGATGCCTGCGAGCTTCCCTCTCTCCCCCCCTCGGCGGTGCAGAGCGACCTTGCTGCGGCCGCCCCCAGGTGCCAGGACCGGCCGGGATGGGTGGCGGCATGTCCGGGCTCTCCTCGAGCGGGAGCTGCCGCGCTGCTCCTGCTTTGCGCCGCCAGCGTCTGTCCTGCACGGCGTGAGCGGCGGAGAGACTAGAGCTGGCTCCGGCTGCCTGCACTGCGCCCAGCCCTGCCCTTGGAGGAGGAGTCCCGCCGGGGCAACCTCCGCCCTCTCTTCTCACCCAGAACTGCTGCTGCTTGCGTGGCCTGGCCAACTTTGGAGGGTGGACTCTATGGCATTATACCCTGCTGAAATCCCTCTCCAAACTCCACTGTCCCCCAAATATCCATGAATTTCCCGGCCTGGAGTTAGCAACTGTTTCCCCAGGACATACTCCTTACAAGCACAGTGCGTTTTTCCCAGGAGAACTTTTCCAAAACCTCAATATTCAGGTTAAATTGCCATGTTGGCACTTTGCGATAAATATGTGGGTTTTGGGTTGCTGTTGGGCACTCGGTCTCTAAAAGGTTCGCCATCACTGATCTAGATGAACAGCAGTTCCAGGTAAGTGCAACTCTGTTTTCATCTGTGGTCTTACGGGGACCACACAGGGATAGTCCCAAGCCTTACCAGGATGGTGGGGAGCTCCACTCTCTCACAGGAACGATGACTGGAGGACCATCTTCCTCACTGACACTTTCTCTTGCCTGTAGGTCCAAGGCGTAATGGCGGATAAAGGTGTCGGCTGACAACCAAGTAACTGCTCTGCAGATTTCCTTGATGGATACCCCTTGTAAACAAGTAGCCGACAAAGCCTGCATCCTCGTGAAGTGGGCACGAATCTCCACCAGACATGGGATCCCAGCCTCTGGTTAACATAACCTAATTGTAGACACAATCCATCTGGACAGCATCTGCTGGGATGCCCTCTTACCCTTCTTGGGCCCCAAGTGGCACACAAACAAGGACATATCTTTCCTAAAACCCTTTACCCTGTGCACGTAAAACAGTAAAGCCCTCTAAACGTCCAAAGAATGGAGTGCTTTCTCTGAGTCAGACAAAGGGTTAGAGAAAAACACTGGCAAAATGATCTCCTGGTTTGAATGAAAGGCTATAGCTACTTTTGGTAAAAATTTGCCCATGGCCTAAGCATCACATGCTCAGGAAACACCCTCATGAAAGGTGGCTCCATCTGTAACCCAGCAATCTTGCTCAGCCTGCAGGCTGAAGTTATGGCCACCAGAAAACAGGTCTTCATGGAGACTAGGTGCCAGGAGCAAGAGGCCAAAGGTTCAAAAGGGGACCCCATAATCTTTGCCAAAACCAGTGAGAGAGACCACTTAGGAATGGTAGGGGTTCTAGAGGGAAAGAAATTAAATAAACCTTTCAGGAAGGTTTTAGACGTTCTATGCAAGAATACCATAGAACCCTCCACCTGCTCATGGTGGGCCAAGATGGCCACTAAATAGGCTTTGATGGAAGAGAAGTCCATACCCTTATTATCTATGCATAGGTTACACACGAGGCTGGAGACAGAGTTCCAACAACAACCGCTTTATTCATTTAACAGGGAAGAGAGAACTAACTTAACTGCAAAACACCCCAACGGATTGATAGATAGATAGATAGATAGATAGATAGATAGATAGATAGATAGATAGATAGATAGATAGATAGATAGATAGATAGATAGATAGATAGATAGATAGTTTATTTGCAGCCCTTGGCCAGATAAAACAAGATACATGGACTAAAATGGTCTTACCGACAAAAGTTTACAGTCCGAGTCTTAAGTCACTTAAAAATATATAAATAAATAAAATAATAACATCCAAGTTACATCTGCCATTTGGACTAAGAGACTACTCTGTGGCAACAAATTTTCATTGCAGCCGTACAAAATTTTGCTACCTGAGAAGTAATTGGGGGATTATCTCCTTGTAGGAGCTTTTCTATCTTTTCTCTTTCCCTGTCAAGTCCCATTCTCAGTATGAGGGGCTCAATAAACTTAGAACGGGGTATAGTGTAAAAGTTACAGTTCAGGAGAACATGGTCAGTGGTTTCTAAATCCCCGGATTTGCAGGGGCATAGTCTCTCTGCCCTGGGTATCTTCTTGAATTTCCCCTCTAACATAGCAGAGGATAAGGCTGCGCACCTAGCCAAGGTAAAAGCCCTCCTATATTTGTTTATCTCTAAGTAACGGAGATAGGCTGCCAGTGCAAGGATAAATTTGGAGTGGGGGGAGCCATAAATAGGGGCACTCTTGCTAGATCTACTTGTCGCTCGATACCTTTAACCCTTTGGTTTATAGTTGACTTAGCTTGATCCCATCCTAACTGAAGTAGTGCTAGGGGAGTAAAACCCAGGTTATTTAGTTTGTCTTCAATGGCTATTATCCACTTTGACCTAAAGGTATCACAAATAATCAGTGGAAGAAGACCCTTGGGGTTGAAATTATTTTTCAGCCAGAAATAAAGCGAGGACAAGACAAACCTTGCCTCCACCTTCATCATGCCAGTTTCTAAACGGATCATAGCATTTGATACACATCTTGGCAATTGCAGGGCATCTCTAAGAAACTTGGATTGCACTCGTTCCATAGGAATAAGACATGAGGGTGGAGAGTCAAGTTGTGTTCAATATAACATTTGTGCTAGAGTTTTCGCCTGAAAAGGTTTAAGGGCAGCTGGAATATAGTGTGCCCCTTTGGTCCGGAGAAAATTTATTATTGAACGGGCTGATCTTTCCCCTAAACTGGCAACATAGGTATTATGGGCCAGCTTGGAGCCAGATGCCTGGATTGTCGTTCCAAGATATTTGAATTGGGTTACCTGTTCCAACCTATGGCCATTTATGCTCCACCTCCTATAATTAGGGCGATTAACAAAAGTCCGCATTTCGAAAACTTAATCCACTTAACACCATACAACCTTCTAGTAGATAGTCTGCGGGCCTGGAGAAGGACCTACTTAACTGTTAACTCCGGGCTCGCCATACAAATCCCACAAACAGACTTCCAGGCAGGTTTTCCTACGAAAGCTGGTTTATTAAGAAACATACAGTGAATTGCAGAAATTGACTTGTAACTTAGCAAGGGCACTAATGGGAGGGGAACTACAGGGATGGGTTCTATAAGGACAAAAGTACACTTTCAGGACAACTGCTGGTTGCTAGGGCAACCCCTTAGATAGCATAGTTTCCCAGAAAAGATCAAAGACTAAACAGAGCTAGAGATGAACAACAGTTAGACCTTGAAACACCACCTGGCCTAACCACTGGGCGCCTTTCCCAGGCAAGGTGCCTGACATTAACCCCCTCTGAAAATTCTATTCCAGGAGCTCTATCCTCCAAGCTGCCAAGTGCAGATGGTCGACCTGTGGGTGGTATCATCTCTCCATCCTCAGTAGGTCCGACCATGGTGGGAACAGTGTTTACCGACCCCTGGACATGGACATGAGGGTTGTGAACCAAATCTGTCTTGGCCATAATGGGGCATTCACTATTCTGTACCATCTACTCTCATCTTCCCCAACATCCTTGTTATCAGGGGAATTGGTGGAAATGCATAAAGCAGCTGTCAAGAAGTTGAGGTCCCTCAATTTCTTGGATTGCAGGATTTCTTTTGGGTTCAGGCCTAGAAGCCTATGAATGTTGTGTTGTTGGGATTTTAGACCAGCAAAATAAGTTTCCTTTTGAAAACTGCTTCTGTGGAGGGAGTAAGGTAAGCCCTAGCTGGTGCTTGTTAAAGCCTTCTCTCCCCTTTCTGGAATGCAAGGCCGTGCATTGCCATAGTAACAAATCGGTCAGCCATCATGACAATGTCCAGGTGCAGGTAGTTCTGTAAGCTTCCTCACCTGAACACATCAATGAAGGAATCAGCATTTCTGACCAAGCGCTTAATTACCAGCTAATTGCTTTCGTTTTCTCAATTGGCCTCTATGAGCTCATCCTTTTGAGAAAACGGATATAAGGACAGACCAGTCCTGAGTAAATCATTCATGCTTTGGGGTACAGCAGGAGAGCTGTGCGGGCAGCATCACAACCCATTTGATTTTGGCCCTTGAGGGGGAAACTTTGGACAATCTTTTGAAACTCTTGAATGCTGGAAGCATCTTTGGAACTTGGTAACTATAAATCTGATGCAAGAAACCTTTGCCAATCCTTTTGAACCAAAAAGGCTTTTGAATGTACTAGTTAGCTATGCTAAATAGTTTATTATTTTCTTGCTTGAAACTTCATGAACCTTTTCTTTCCTGTAAACCAGCCTGAATCTTATAATAAATTGTTAGCCTTTAAATGGATTGTGTCTTTTGATTTTGGGATTCCAAGCCTAAATTCTAAGTGCCTTGTTTGAGTGAAAAAACCACCTACCAAAAGAACCTAAGACATTTTGTGAGTGTAATCTTTCCCTGGCAGGCTTCTACCTTGCAGGGTAAGTGTTGCACTTAACTTTTGAAGCTTGGCAGGGGTTACTCTGGACCCCGTGCCTGGAGGCTTAACATTTGGTCCAGAGTTGGTGGCAGCTACTGATTAAACTTGGGGTGAAAGCCTGGAGTTTAATGTTTTGTCCCTTTTGGGAAACTTTTGACTAAACCAAAGCAGCTCCAGCTGGTGGAGACTGGTTGGAGCTCTTTGACAGCAGCGTTCCCTGCCAGGTGATCTGAAAAGTGTTGCCCAGGGAGCACCTGCCTCTGCCCGCTAGAGACCAAAAACTGGGGGGCTTGGCATTTTCTCTGCTTGCAAAAAGGTCCACAGGAGGCACCCCCATACATCAAAGACCTGGGACAGGTACATGTTGTTCAAAGACCACTCATGCTGGGGCATAAAGGATCAACTGAGAGCATCCGCTCTCACATTGTGCAATCTAGCAATGTGCACGGCCTGAAGCATAACATGATGTTATAACATTTGGCCAATGCCAAATGACTATTGCCTCCTGGCAAAGGACCCCGTCCCACCCTGCTTGTTTAAATAAAACATAGCAGTGACATTGTCCATGCGGATGAGAGTGGACTGGTCTGTGAGGGTATCTGAAAGAGTTTAGGGCATAACGAATTGCTCTGAGTTCTAATACATTTATAAGCATTATCGCCTCCACCCACAACCATCTGCCCTGCACCAAGTATTCCTCACACATAGCCCCCCAGCCCAATAGGGAAGCATCCATAGTGAGCACCAGATTGTAGTCTGTAACTCCAAAGCTCACCCCCTGGGACAGATTATAGGCATCTCACCACCAATCCAGTGTAGCCAAAAATGGGGCATGGGATTGAGAATTCCCTAGGCATGTATCCCAGCCCTGTACTGAGAAAGAAACCAGAGCTGCAAGGAACGCATATGTAGTAGCGCCCAGGGAAGAACAGCTGTAGTGGATGCCGTAAATCCCCATATGAAACCTTTGAACTCTTAGGTATCTATTAAGCTTGCTGATAACTTCCTATCTCAGAAAGTGGACGGGGAAACAAGGGGATCTGCTATCTTTGACTTGATTCTCACCAACAGGGAAGAACTGGTTGATGAGGTTAAAGTAGTAGGCACTCTGGGTAGTGGTGACCATGTAATCTTGGAATTTACAATCTTGGGGAAAGGAAAAACTGTACATAGTCAGACATATAGGTTGGACTTTAGGAGAGCAAATTTTAACAAACTTAAATCTATGCTGGAAGAATCTCATGGTCAGAAATACTTGAGGAGAAGGGAGTTCAAGAAGGGTGGGAGTTTCTTAAAAATGAAATACTGAAGGCGCAATCACAAACCATTCCTATGAGTAGGAAAAATGGGAGGTGCCTAAAGAGGCCAGGGTGGCTCCATAAACAGCTTTTTAAAGAGTTGAGAAATAAAACTCATTTAGGAAGTAGAAGGAGGGCCTTATAACCAAAGAACAATATAAACAAATAACTAGTGCTTGTAGGTAGTGTTAGGAAAGCTAAAGCTCAGTATGAGCTTAGACTATCGAGAGATGCTAAACACAACAAAAAGGGGTTCTATTCCTATGTAGACCCAACAAGAGATGGATTGACTCAATAAAGGAAGCCACAGCCTTCAATTTGCAAGATCTGAGCAAGGCTGTCAAAGATAGGACATTTTGGAGGACTTTCATTCATAGGGTCGCCATGAGTCGGAAGCGACTTGACGGCACTTAACACACACATTCCTATGTACAGAGTAAGAATAAGAACAAGGACATGATAAGCCCACTGCGGGGACCTAAAAGTGAAATTGTAACAGGAGATGAAGAGAGGGCAGAACTGCTCAATTCCTACTTTTCCTCAGTCTTTTCTTGCAAGGGAAACGGTGCTCAACATTGCATAAACAGAATACATGATGAGGGAAGGGAGTGGCAGCCTAGGATTGGCAGAAGACTGGAGGTGGGCAAATGTTGTCCCCATCTTCAAGAAGGGGAAAAAGGAGGACCCAAGTAACTACTGACCCATCAGCTTGACGTCTATACTGGGAAAGGTTTTTGAACAAATTATCAAGCAGTCAGTTGTTCAGCATTTAGAAAAGATGGATCTGATTACTAAGAGCCAGCACGGGTTTCTCAAGAACAAGTCATGTCAGACTTATCTCATCTCCTTTTTTGAGAAAGTTACTACCTTGCTGGATCAGGGGAATGCAGTAGACATAGTTTATCTTGATTTCAGTAAGGCTTTTGATAAGGTTCCCCATAATATTCTTGTTGACAAATTGGGAAAATGTGATTTAGATCCTGTTACTGTTAGGTGGATCTGTAATTGGTTGACAGATAACACCCAAAGATTGCTTGTTAATGGTTCCTCTTCCACTTGGAGAGGAGTGACTAGTGGAGTGCCTCAGGGATCTGTCCTGGGCCCTGTGTTGTTCAACATCTTTATAAATGATTTAGATGAAGAAATACAGGTGATACTTATTAAATTTGCAGATGATACTAAATTGGGAGGGGTAGCAAATATGGTAGAAGGATACAGGATGATCTTCACAGGCTGGAGAATTGGGCTAAAACCAATAAAATGCATTTCAACAGAGATAAATGTAAAGTTCTGCATTTAGGTAGGAAAAATCAAAGGCATAATTATAGGATGGGAAGACTTGTTTGAGCAGTAGTGTGTGTGAAAAGGATCTTGGGGTCTTAGTAGACCAAACACTCAACATGAGTCAGCAGTGTGATGCGGTGGCTAAAAAGGCAAATGGGATCCTGGGCTGTGGCAACAGAAGTATAGTGTCCAGATCACGCAAAGTGATGGTATCGCTTTACTCTGCTCTGGTTAGTCCTCACCTAGAGTATTGTGTTCAGTTTTGGGCACCATAATTTAAGAAGGATGTAGACAAGCTGGAACGTGACCTGGGTCTTGCAGATTCTAGTCTGAAACACTAACCATTACACCCCATGGGCTTCCATGGGGTGGCTGCTGTTGAACAGTAGCAAGCGGCTGGGCCCTGGTGTGTCATGCAAGTTGTGTGGTGGCAAGACAACTGGTGGTTGCTCCTCCCTCAAAGGCCAAAACTGCACAGGAAAGGGCTCTGACCTCTACCCCTGCCTTTTCCTGAAAGAAACCAAGGCTGGAACCAGCTGGCAATACGGTTATGGTTTCCTAGCAATTACCACTGAGGGTATCAATTTCTTAAAGTTACAAGTGATTGTTTTATTATTGGGTGTTAACACCCCCCAATGTATTTTTTTAAGATTTCAGATTTTTCTGCAAGATGTGTATTGTCTATCCATAGACTCAATCTCTGGATTTAAGTATCCACAGATGGGCCATGTTGAGTATTAGATATACTGACTAGCAAGAACCTGCAAGGACTTGCAGGAGTGGGGAAGAGATCTAATTTATTCTCCCCCACTTTCTTCTTTCCCTTCCCTGAAAGCCCCCATTGCCTCTCCCCTTTTCCTGCTTCCTTCTCTCCTTCCTACCAAACAGAAAATATACCTTTATCTGTCCTTCTGTCTTCAGAAAGCAGACTCTATCTAGGAAAACTAAGGCACACTTGCATGGTATTAACCTTTAAAAACTTGTGGGGGTACATAATTCCCCCCCCTGTATACCCCTACCATTATTTCCCCTTTTCCTCTTTCTGTCAACCCACACATCCTCTCCCCTTTCCTTGCTTCATTCTCTCCTTCTCAGCCATTCACTAACCTGTCTTTTAGCTGCCTGCCGTCTTCAGCTATATTTACTATTTATTTACTTAATTTATACCCTGCCTTTCTCCACAGTAGAAAAGAGCAAGAGTCCAGTAGCACCTTAGAGACTAACACAATTTCTGGCAGGGTGTGAGCTTTTGTGAATCACAGCTCACTTCTGCAGATACTTTCACTTCTTTAGCTGTAACTCATGAAAGCGCATACCCTGCCAGAAATTGTGTTAGTCTCTAAGGTGCTACTGCTCTTTTCTACGGTTACAGACAGACACGGCTACCCATCACGATCTTTCTCCTCAGTGAGGACCATAGTAGCTTACATTGTTCTCCTCTCCTCTTTTTTTATCCTCACAACATCCCTGTGAGGTAGGTTAGGCTGAAAGCATGTGATGGGCACCTAGTGAGTTTCCATGGTGGACTGGTGATTTAAACCTGGATCTTGCAAACCCTACTGTACACCACACTGGCTTTCATGGGGTATCTGCTGTTGAACAGTAGCAATATATCCTCTGGATATATTAGCCTCAGAACATCCAGGCTGTAGGGTGAAGGGGTCATCAAGTTTAGATAGGAGGGTGAAGGAGTTCCTCACAGCTGAAAGACTGAGAGCCAACCACGAGGTAGTTCACAACTTTCAAAAAACAGATGATCCTCTGAAAAGGTATGAGGAACTAATACAAGGTCTTAAATCCCTTCTGTTTAGTAACATAGAAAAAAGAGCAACAAAGGCTAAACCTGTTTCCAAGCTGTGGTTTGATCACTCTTTTGCTATTGGCAAAAAAACACCCTGATTTCTGCATATAAATTCGCAGTAGGGCCTGATAAAACAAAGACAGGCAGGGAGTATACTTTGCCTTACTGACTCAGAAAAAAGAGTATAAAGCCCTGAACCAACTCTGCAAGAAAGAATATAATAAAAAGGTATGGGCCAATTTGATTGAGGCAGCAAAGAATAAAAATCAGCCCCTCTTCTGGAAATTAGTTACAGAAGGAAACTCCAAGGTCACTTCCCCTCTGTCAACTTGTATTCCGCCAGATAGATGGGTCTCCTTTTTCCAATCAATTTATGAACGACCCCTCAAATTATATACCAATCAGTTTGCTAATTATAATAAGCAAGATATACTCAAAACATCTATTGGAGAAGTTAGTAGACTGGTTAGACAAAAAGAACATATTGGCAGAAGAACAAGTGGGATTCAGAACAGGCAGATCTACAGTAGACTAATCCCTTATCTTACGGTATTGGAGAAAAATGGCTCAGGGAGAAATACATCACTCCACGCAGTGTTCATAGATCTAAAAGAGGCTTTTGACACGGTTCCTAGGGGGAGACTGTCAGGCATGGGTCTGTGAATGGTATGTGGTGGTTTGGCCAGGTGCTGGCCAAGGTCGCTGTATTATGCCGCTCTTGGGATGTTTAGACTGTCTGCCGTGGGAAGCTACCTCCAGCTCCGAACCTGCTCCGGGGAGGGGGGGTTGCCATGGTACCCTGAGCTGGCCTGCTTTACTCCTTCTATATATGCCATGGGATGTACTTTAACTAGTAACTTTAACTAGTAACTTTAACTAGTAACCTCTTGATTCTCAGCTTCTGCTACCTGTAGAGTATTCCTAATAAATCAGCTTACGTTGGACTGTGGGTCTATCGAGCCTGTTTATGGGTTTACCACGGGACTAGAGCTCACATTAGGTTACTAGTCTCATTTGTCACCATCCTCTGGCTGGAGCCCTGGAGGGTTCGCCGAGGAATCCGCTCCCTCAGGTTGGAGCTTGGGACGAGTTCCCCGAGGACCCTAACCTTCTGCGTGCTACCCTTGAGGAGGCGCGTCGGACTCACGCTGAGTCCACCCAGCTGGTTGGATTGGTGGTAGACCAGTGGATTGACTTGAAGCAGCAGCCCCGTGGGAAATGCAGGAAGCTGACCTCCTTGCCCAAAACGAACTGTGGTGGAGGGACGCTTTATTGGAGGAGGCTCGGTTGGCACAAGAGGACTTTGCCCTCCTGGCTCAATTAGTGACTGGCCTCGGAGCATGCGGTAAGATGCGAGGAAACTCGACTGCACCAGCCCGGGGGCTCACTTCCCTTTCCACCATGGTGGAGGGTCAGGGAGGCGTGTTGCTGGATCCAGGCCAATTTACCCTGGGTGCTCAAAATGCGGCCGGCCGGACCCTGCTATGCCTCATGGATCTCCCTCGTGACACGGCATCGGAGGAAGACGTCTGGAAAGTCTTGGAACCAGAGTATGGCCCTTCCTCTGCGGATCTAGCTTGGCAGGCTCAACCGCTGCAAACGGACTACCGTGAACTGAAGTTACTGCTGCAGCAAGCGGCCGAGCCGCTCATGGTGACTGCCTGCAGCGCCACTCTGGAGGCGGCCCGGGCCCAAGCGGCCCGGCAACAGGTGACGGAGCAACTTTTGGCGGAGACGGCTGCGGCTCAAACGAGAGCGGCCCTGGAATGGGCAGTGGCAGCCGGCGCACGACCTAAAAACGTCGGGGGTCCAGACTGGCCCTCTCTCTCATCGTTCCCTTCATTTTCTCCGGAACCCTATGTGCCTCGGGATGTAAGCCGTAGATGACGGCTCGCCTTTGCATCTGATGTGCCGGATTACCTTGATGAGGGGGAGCTGGACGAAGAGGATTCCGACGACTGGAACACAAACCTCTGCGTTAGCCAAGCCTGACAGACTGGGCGGGCTGAGGAGGAGATATACTGGGGGGGCTGAGGAGGAGATCAAAACCGAGAACTACTGGAGCATATGGCCCAAATGCAAGACCAAATGGATGTGTTAGTGCTCGAGTAGGGACGCTTGCATCGGGCTCCACCATCAGTCCCAGGGCAGGAGCCAGTTCCTGGGCAACCGCCAATACCTGGGCAGCAACCAACACCTAGGCAGCAGCCGGCTCCTGGACAGCCGCTATCAGCGCTACCTCCGGGGTTGCCAGCCCAGCCAAGGGCCCCAATCCAACCGGTAGCGCCGGGAATACCGTGGCAGCCCCGTCTTCCTTTGCAAAGGGAGTTGTGGGTAACTTTTGACAGTTCTGCGGAAGCATTGCCTTGCTTTCTGCACCAAGTGGATAGTTTTATGAGGGAACAGGGGCATACTTTCCCCACTGAGGATAGTCGAGTGCGGTTTGTCTCGTTCCTTTTAACCAAGAGGGTGGCTGAGTGGATGATCCTACAGTTCGACACCTGGGCCTGATCCGTTCGCTCGCTCAACGAGTTTATGCGAGCATTACGGAGGCGTTTTGATGACCCATTCCGAGGCGAGAAGGCTAAGACCGCTATCCTGCAGCTGCGGCAAGGATCCTCCTCAGTGAGGGAGTTTGTCGATGACTTTCAAAGGCTTGCCAGTAAAATAGTGGATTGGAACGAAGCCACCCGGGTCCACTACTTCAGGGAGGGTTTACGCCCTGACATCCTGTCTTCCCCTAAGTCTGCTATGGGTTCTTTTCCCTAAGAAGGAAGACAGAGTTGAGTTCCTATCAAGGTCAGGCTGCAGCCATGCAGAACAGTTGCTTTTAGCAATTAGTTCATTCTTTTGTCTGTAGGGGCATTTGCAGTTTTCTTCTCATTTATCTTTGTATCTTTTACTCAACTACTTCAGCATGGGTGTGTCATTTTGAGTTTTTGTTCCAGCCATGCACACTGTCCAGTGCTGTTTCTAGGGTGTTCATTTAAAATAGATTTTCAGGGTGTTTGTTTTAAATAGCAGCTTACAATATTCTCTTCTCCTTTTTATCCGTGCAACAACACTGTGAGATAGGTTAGACTGAAAGTATGTGACTGGTCCAAAATCACCCACTGAGATGCCACAGCAAGATGAGTAATCAAACCTGGGTCTCCCAGACCCTACTCTGAAGCTCTAACTTTGAAGATCTAACAGGCAACCCTAGATAGGCCTGGCACCAATGAATCCTCCCTCAAAGACCTGGACCCTGCCTTCTCCCCATGCCCTTTCACTCCCAGCATCCCAGCCTGGAATACTGTGGTTGCCTAGCAACAACCACTGAAGTAATTAGTTGCTTAAAGCTACAGGCACTCCTTTTATCATTTTCAGGCTTTTGAAATCCTTTTTACAAGTTTCACATTTTTCTGCATTCCTGGGGTGTTTTCCAGGTTTGTAGAAAGACCTGTCTTGCCCTTCACAGCTCCAGCCACCAGGTTTAAGTATCCTCAGATTTATCTGACTTTGCTATTAGTGTATACCCAAGAAACTTGCGGGAGCAGCTATCCCATTTCCCCCACCTTTGCTTCCACACCTCTCCCCCTACTTCCCTCAGACTCTCACTTTCTCCCTCCTGCCATCCCTTTACTTACTCTCTCCTTCATGGCTGTCACTTTCTCTCTTTATACTTCCCACCCCATCACTTTTTCTCTTTCTGCCCCCATCACCTCCCATCCTCCCACCTGCTCCACCCTCCAGAGCAGCAGTGGTAACAGCTGCTCTCCTGGAATCCCAACTACAGAGATCAGTTCCCATTAGGGTTGGCAGCTCCAGGTTGGGGAATTCCTGGAGATTTGGAGGTAGAGCCTTGGGAGGGTGAGGTTTGGGGAAGGAAGCATCCTCAGCGGGGTATACTGCCCTAGATTCCACACTCCAAAGCAGCCATTTTCTTCAGAAGAAATTATCTCTGTCATCTGGAGTTGTAATTTTGGGTGATCGCCAGCCCTCACCTGAAGTTTGGCAACCCTAGTTCCCCTGGAAGAAATGGCTGCTTTAGGGGGCAGAGTCTATGGCATTATACCCTTCTGAGGTCCCTCCCTAGCTCAAATCCCACTCTCCCCAGGCTCCACCTCTCAAATCTCCAGGAACTTTCCAGCTTACATTAGCCTCCTCTCCTCCTTTTATCCACACAACAACTCTGTGAGGTAGGTTAGGCTGAAAGTATGTGACTGGTCCAAAATCACCCAGAGGCTTACTGCACCACTAATTTACTCCAAATTATTAGCGTGGTTGAACTATGTGGCTTGGCTGCTCAGTCAGATTTCCCCCGCGCACCTTGGCTAAATTCATCGCTGCATTTACAACTGCCTGTCTGCACTTTACCCCGGGGAGCGTCGCATAATTCATGATGTCATGGATGTGCGACAAGCTCCCCTTCCCCCCTTTTTAATATTTTGCAAACTTCTCCCCGGCAGCCTGCAGCCTGGGGACTGCATCTCCACTCAGACCCCCTGCTGTCCCTATAAAAATGTCCACAAGCACATACAAATTGGGACAAGCAGCGTGAGAAGCTGGGCAGAACTTGTATAGGGTTGAGCAAGGGAGATTGCAAGACCAAGCAAGGAACTCTCTACCGTTGCTGCCACCTTCGTTTGAAAACTGCAGTCCCACAGTCTTCACAGAACTCATTTAATTATAATAAACACTGCACAAAGTTGCTGGTGTGTCTGCAAAGCCCCTGTCCTGGAGGAATCCCTGCTCAGAGAGCTTGTATAACTGCTCTCCAAATTTCTCTGCAACTTTTTTTTTTAGTTCACTTTAGGCACAGACGGGTGCCTGAGGATTCATTTTTTAAAAAGCTACACTAAAAGTGACAAAAGACTGCTCAAAGCTGGAAATCATTCCCATCTTACCTTGGGGGTATTGCACCGGGAGGAAAATGGGGGCGGGGGGAGGGGGAGAGAAGAGAGAAGAAACTGAAACAATCATTCTACTGCGGACAGAACAAAAGCAACAAGTACAGCCTCCTCCGTAACAACAGAAACAAAAGAGACTGGCTGGAGAATGGGTCGCTTCTTTGCAGGCTTTAAACACTATGCTTGACACCCCGATCCCTTTTTTAAAAAGAAGAGGAACGATCCAACATTACTCCAACTGCATTTATTTTTTTAAAAAAATTGTCAGAAAATGGCCACCGGAGGGAAAGGGGAGGGGACATGGGCTACACAGTGGGTGTGGGCGGCAGAGGGGCGGGGAAAATAAACAGCATCTTAAAGCTATCTGCACCTCAGGGGAAGCCGTCTGGGAAACGGAGAAAGGAAAAAGATCGCCTTATAAGTGTTTCTGGAAACCACATGGATTAAACGACAGCGAAACGGTTCCACCACCAAAGGGAGGGGGGAAGGTGCTACCGTGAATCGATAAAACGTCTCAACAAACGTTTCAAACAGTGAGTGCATTAGCTCTTCCAGTGAGCTTCCTCAGAAAAATGGGGATTCGAAACAGGGCCTCCTAAACCTTACTGTAAAGCTCTAACTGCTATAGCACACTGGCTTTCATAGGGTGGCTGCCATTGAACCATAGCAAACAGCCAGACCTAGTTGAGTCATGCAAGTCAGGTGGTATCAAGTTACCCACAGATTGCTGCCAGGCCTAGGGTTGCCCACCTCCATGTGGGACCTGGAAATCCCCTGGAATTACAACTGAACTACAGACAACAGTGATCTGTTCCCTCCCCCAGCCTTTTACTCACAGAAACTGAAGCCTGGAGTGGTGTGGTTGCCTTGCTACAGCCACTGAGGGAATTTGTTGCTTAAAGCTACAGGAGCGCCTTTTATCATTTTTGGGTTTTTAAACCCCCAATGTATCTTTTGTAGATTTCACATTTTTCTGCAAACCTGGGCCCTTTTCAGGTTTTTAGAAAGATCTGGCTTGCCTGTTCACAACTCCAATCAGCGGATTTAAGTATCCAAAGATTTGGCTGACTTCTCCGTCAACTTACCCCCTCTATTTCTCCACCCCCCTTCTTGTCAATATCCTCCACCAATCTCTCTTTCTCCCACTCCTTACCTTACTGGCTGCAGCAACTGCAGTGTCAGGAAGCTACTCCAGATCCAGAGGAGCTCCACTATCGCCCAGCCAGGCATGGCCCCAGGCCTGACAGTGTTGTTTGGGACCTGCTCTGGGCCTGCGGAGGCTCCAGGACTCTACCACCAATGCAGACGGGTCCAGAGAGGCTCCTGGACCCCGCTGTCAATGCAGTCAGGCTCAGAAAGGCTCCCGTACACTGCCACCAATGTGGACAGACCTGGAGAGGCTCTGTTGTCTGCCACTACCAGATAGGAAGAAAAAGGTAAGTGCATTGTCTGTGCATGTGCAGACAATGCTTTTTTTATTTTGGGGGAATCTAAACCCCCAGTGTATTTTTTAAGGTATCAGATTTTTCTGCAAACTTGTGTGTGTGTGTGTGGGGGGGGGAAACAAGTGCAGAAACATCTGTTTAGAGTCACTGTGACCACGATCTAACAAGGGGGGGGTCACACTTGAGAAACAGATGTATAGATATTATGTTAAGAGGTGTGTTGGACTATAACTGCATACATATTTATATTTCATTACAGAACACCACATCTCATGAGCTCTAAAGGACACTAGAGTGGAAAAGACCCCTCTGAAGCAATATCATAAAGCCTAATAGTTAATGCCAATAAAGGTACTGTTTACTGTTAAAAAAAAAAAAGCCTAATTAGTTGCACCAGTATGGCTCAGACATAATGCAGGGCCCTTTCAGGTTGGAAAAAGATCTTGAGGGGAGAAGGCTTGAGCCCAGTCTCCTCATCCACTGAGATCCTGATCCAAATCAGGCCCTGCATGTCTGGGAATTGCATTCCTGGGATTCACCAGTGTACATCTGATCATGTGGCCCCAAGGAAAAAATATAGTTAGACCTGAGGGTTTCCACTGTTCAAAGATCTTACAGAGTTAGACCATACTTTGTATGTAGGTGTGCATGCACACAAAAGGCAGGATGCATTGTAAAATGTCCTAAAGAAAGTGGAAGAGGGGAAAAAAGAACAGAACACAATGAAGGATGACACGAATTATATTTCTGAATATTTCCAAGGGGAAAAAACATATGGGATAAATAAATCAATGTAGTACATGTCACTCAAAGTGGAACTCACAATTCTCAATACACTGGGATCCTTTTTCCTTTTTGTAAAACAAGGGAAACTCACCAAAAAAATTGTGTTCCTTGGGAAACAAAGGTTGAACTAAGTGGATGAAACAACATAAGAAGTAATAATGCTCAAAGTACAGAGAATCAGTCAGTGAGTTATACTGGAAAGCAAGGGCAGCATCCAGCAAGCCTCAGATAGGATAGGAAAGTTCCACCAGTCAAAAAGCAGAGCTCAAGTTAGCTGTGTATCTGCAGTGGAAAGAATTAGGCTGAAAACCTCAAAATGTACTCTTTTTACACACTCCATGGCAAATACATCAGTGCAACATAACCTTATTTCCCAGCATTATTGTGGTAAAAAAAAATCATGTATGATATGTGAAAGAGTCAAGGCAACCTGCTTTTGAGGACAGTGTCTGTGGACAGTTTGATATAACTTGCTGCTCAGAAAAGTAACTTTTTTTGCCCAGGAAATCTTGTTGAGTAGGGAGACATTCAGGAAATTCCTAAACCACAATGGCAAAAAACAAAACAAAAAAACCCCACTCTGATTTGGCCAACTCTGGCTAGCAAAACATTTCTATATGATTGTTCCATTCACTAACATCCAAAATCCATAGTCTGAATCCTAACACTTTGTCTCTCCCTCCATAGTGCCAAAAAACTTACTTTCATACAATACTACAAAAGGCAGCTTCCAAACACCTTGAAAATATCATCTCCAAATGAATGATACACTATCTCCAAAGCATCAGTGCAGAATGTGATATATGACACTGCACTCAGAGCATTTACACAACTCCTACAATTGCAAAGCACTGCCTGGACCAGGACCATCCAAGGTTCTACTCTGTCCAGCAGAGCTTTGGGCAGATGAGGAATCCAGATTCTTTCATCCCTAAACGGCGCAAATAACTAGGACTATGTTAAACAGGAAATGTGCCATCTATAGTACTAGTTTCTTCTTGTTCTATCAGCAGCACTCTTAACCTTAACTGAATGCTTGTGCTACATTAATCCAGCATTCAATGTCCTGTAGGCTCACTCTTAATAGAAATTTTTCTTAGTGACCTTTTACTAATGCACTGGGTGGCTGATTGTCAGTAGTTAACATGCAGTAAATGTTGTCAGCCTGAATTCAACCAAACTGCTCACATACTATGGAGCACTGGAGCGTAGTTCTCCATGGAGGTAACTAAACTCTATAACCGTGTTGGCGAACATATGGCACACGTGCCACTTCTGGCACACGTTGCCCTCTCTGCTGGCAAGCGCGGTTCCTCCCAGCCGCTGGCCTTTCCGGCTCTGCCCCATCCCGGATGGGGGAGGCTGTAGGCACGTGGCCGCCCTGCTGGGCTGCGGGGGCCCACGTGGAGGAGTGGGCTGGGGGCGCACGCGCACACACTTGTGTCGGGGGGGCTGGACTCCCGGCCCGCCAGAAGCCCCCCCCGTGCCCCTCTTCGGTTGGGCCAGTTCAAGGATGTCAGCCCTTCTTGCCTTTGAGGAACCTGCAGGGGAAAGGTAGGTTGTGGGGGTCGGCTCCTGCCTGGGGGGGGGTGTCGTCAGCGCTTCGCCCCCCTCCCCCCAGCCAGGCACCCGACAGCGGAGGTTTGTCGGCGGGCGGAGGGAAGGACGGGTGGGAGGTGCTTTTATCCTGCCGTCCTGACCCCTTTTCTCCCCCGCGTGTGGGGGCTAGCCCCCGCCGGTTTCTGGGAAGTCCGGAGGGGGCCCGGGGAGGCCTGGGCTCGGGACAGGTGTTATTGGCCATTTGTGAATGGGAGGTTTTGCCTTGGATTTGCCACTCAGATGCACAACTCAACAATAACCCCCCCTGCAGAGATTTGAGAATGCAGATGGGGAAAATGTACAGTGATTGTCAGTCATTGTCATGATTTAATTTTATGGATACCTTACTTACTTTTTTCCCTCCTCAGAGGCCATGTCTACCCACTGGCAATCTTGACGGTAGACCTGGACTCCGAGGAGGGGAAAAAGTCCCCCTTCAGAGGCCAGGTCTACCAATGGGCTTCTATGGGCCTCCGGAGGCCAGGTCTACTGCCAAGAAAGCCAATGGGTAGACCTGGCCTCCCAATGGGACTCAGCCTGAGGCCAGGTCTACCAATAGGCTTTTATGGCGGTAGACCAGACCTCCAGGCGAGGACTCCGGACGGGGAGGGGGAAATGGCAGGGACTTACAATTTAATTTTTATCAATAAATAAGATCATTATTAAGTATGATATCGAGTTTTATTCAGTGTACCTACCTATATAGTTTAAGAAATTTGGCTCTCAAAAGAAATCTCAATCATTGTACTGTTGATATTTGGCTCTGTTGACTAATGAGTTTGCTGACCACTGGCCTAGGGCTGTGCCGTGTTGCCATGGTGCGCATTGGCACTCGGCGATAAATAAGTGGGTGTTGGGTTGCAGTTTGGGCACTCGGTCTCTAAAAGGTTCGCCATCACTGCACTATAATGAATCAATGCAGTGAGCTCCACCAGGGAGTTTGCAATAATACTTGGCCAACAAGCCAGAGGAACAGGATTTCTAAACTTGTTCTTTGTACCATCTGCTCATCTACAATCTGTGTCCAGTTATGGACTCCAGGCTAATTTAAATATCCCTATAGAACTTTGAAATTGTATAACCCTGCAGAACAGAGGCTTGTTTAGTTATGTGGGGGGGATGTCAGCCAACTATGTTTTCCTTTAAGCTCTTCCAATTATTTTGTACAGTTGTACCATGGCTTTGCCTGAATGACTTTTTTTTAAACAAAGATTACGGTCAGCTAGCAGCTGGGAAACTTCCAATATATGGCAAACTGGGGTGTCCTTTGAAAGAGGACCAGTCTTACCTTTTCAAAACACTTGAATATCTTTGTAAAAGCTGTCTCAACTTGCCATGCTACATGAATTTACACTCGCTCTTCAGTTTGCTATCTATTTCCTTACCTTCATATTACAGTCTGATGTTTGAACCAAGTTATGCCAAGTCATGGGCCTTTTTAAGGAGATGTTGTTTACAAATTTTAGCTTCCTTAGAATTCAGGGAGGCAAAAAAGGTAGTTAGCACCTTGCAGTAGCTGCTTAACTAATCTACCAAAATGAAGCCACATCATACCCCAAAAACGTATTAATTCCATTGCTCAAAGTCGGCTGCGACTTGACGGCACTTTACACACACTCATATGGTGACCATCAACCTTTCATGAAAACAACTTGAGGGAACTTAGAGGATAACTGTTCATCATCCCTTTCACCTAAAAAAAATCCTCCAGAAAGTGACCTCACACGCTTCAGGCACACAACACAAAAATAGACAGAAAAGCACCTACAGCTTCCCCACTTGCTTTCCTTCCTTCCCTATCTCTTAGATTATGCCACAATAAAAATTGCAGAAACGCATTCCTTTCAAACAATTGGCTTGCTATCAATCACCATGTGATATCAATATTTTTGTATCCATTTCTGTTGTGGCGAAACTCAGTCTAGATTCCCAATACCATCCAAAGAAATACTTGTACATTACCGCTGATATCTCTGGTTTTTCTCAGTTTGGGAAGTTTGAACAGGGCATGTTGTGAATTTAGCATTCTATGCACTGTGAGATCTAAACCTCGAAAACGCCCACAATTGAGAATGTGGGTAAATACTGGATATATTTAATTTTTTAAAATTGAAATCCTCAACCAGAACAAAATAAAAAATATAACAAAATTTAACAACAGTGGTGGCAAGTCTACAGAGAAGCAGCTATAAAAGGTTTTCAAATATTTAAAAATATGTCCATGGGCAGTTGTCTATATGCCATACGTTCAAATGTTGATAAGGTTGCAAGGTGCTCAATGAACTGGATTACTAGAGATGGACATTTATTTCTCCAGTGTTGTAATATTAGTCTTTTAGCTACAGTAAGGGCACGCAGGGCAATTTTCATTGACCAGGAGACAGGCAAATAGTTTAAAAATGCAAAAGCATCCTCAAAGATCAATGACTATTTAATATTGGGTGAATATTGGATGAATGGGAAAACTACCCACCACCTGGGTTTCCGGTTCTGGTCTGACAGTGCAGGACATCTGTAGCCTACGTCTGAAGGCTGAGCTCTGTTTAGCAGCTGCCAATTTTAACTATTTTTTCTTAATTTTTTATTTTGTTTTTATCCTCCCTATTTACTTTTGTACTTTCCTATTTCTTTGTTGAGTTTCATTATCTCTATTATGCAGCTTCTATCGCCTCTAAGTAGTTTTTATCTTAATGTTTCTCCCTCCCCCTCCTCTCTGTTGTATACTCAAGGGACAGTGTGGATGAGGGAGTGGCAAGAAACTCTTCAGCCCTGTTGGAGCTCTTGAAGCTTTCAGGCGTTTATTTTTAAAGTTTTAAAATACCTGTTTAGGGGGGTTGGCTTATCCTTATAAAGGGAGCCTGTTTTTTGTTTTTTAAAGTAAATATACTTTGGGAGAAGGCAGGCAATTTGAAATAGCATATTCTGCAGCAATTTATAATTTACAACCTATCAGTGTCTCCATTGGCAGTAAATCTTTATTGGTGGCTAGGTAATCAACTTAAATCTACAATTTTTAACTGTTTAAAAATTAATCTTTGGGGGGCTGGCGAGGGGTACTCTTCTGGCCTGGAGAAAGCAAGACTCACCCCCTGCTTCTATAGACTTGGGGTGGAGTCAATTACATTTACAAGCTCAATTCCCAGTTCTAACCCTGAGTTGAGTTATGAAGGCTAGCTCTCCTTTTAGCCTTCTTAAAATAATATAAGCTTTTATTTTTTTTAAAGATCGCTAGGGAATCCTTCAAAAAGAAATTGAGATCCATCATTTTCCTATCAAAAACTGCCGTCTTCTAACATCTGAGTAGAAACATAAGACCAGTTCACACACAGCCTTTTCTTACACCAGTACCACACCGGTACTACACCAGTGTAGTGGTTAAGAGCGGTGGTTTGGAGCTGTGGACTCTGATCTGTAGAACCGGGTTTGATTCCCCACTCCTTCACATGAGTGGCAGAGGCTAATCTGTGTGTGTGTGTGTGTTAAGTGCCGTCAAGTCGCTTCCGACTCATGGCGACCATATGAATGAAAGTCCTCCAAAATGTCCTATCTTTGACAGGCTAATCTAGTGAACTGGATTTGTTTCCCCACTCCTACACACAAAGCCAGCTGGGTGACCTTGGGCAAGTTACAGCTCTGTCAGAGCTCTCTCAGCCCCACCTACCTCACAGCATGCCTGTTGTGGGGAGGGCAAGGGAAGGTGATTGTAAGCTGGTTTGAGTCTCCCTTAAGTGGTAGAGAAAGTCGGCATATGAAAACCAACTCTTCTTCTTCTTCTTCTTCTTTTCCTAAGCTCAAAATCCAATGGGCCATAAAATCTACTTGTTTGCACTGGGTAAATATATCGGCCTGTTATACCAGTAACCCAACCTTACTATATCATGGTCCCAATCCTACATTCCATGCGTGTTCTATACCTTCACTGACACTTGCATTCACACCTTGTGCAAGAACCAGGCTGCAGGGGTTTCATTTTTATTGTCAAATGAATGATTCCTTTTTAATGGATCAACTTTCTTCAGAAGCAAATAGAGATCAAGTGAAACACACCTTTGTTCCCCCCCTGCTGCAGCAACCGAAAATTTTTTAATGACAGACCTGAAACTATAAACTCATCACTGTTATTTCAAAGATGAAGAGCTATACCAATTTGTACAGCATCAGGACACAGTATCAATAAGGACACAATACAATACTGGATGGCTGCTTTTCCATAATAAACAAAGTGAAGTGTTGATCAGAAAAGTTTTATAACACTTGCCTGGAAATCAGACACACATATACACACATCAAAAAGAAAAAGAAGTAACAGTGAATGAGAAGTCAGCATAACTTCCAAATACACCAACAGCCAAAGAAGCAAGTGTTTAGACATCATCATGTCATCAATGTAGCTATCATAATACTTTTGTCATCTTTTTAAAAAATCCATAGTTCCCTCCCCCCCCATAAAAATAGATATTATACTGAGATATTCCATATTGGGTAAACATGTTTTAATTTATATTTCTTTATATATGCCTCCTAATGTTGCCCCAAGGTGGAGGACAAACTGGGTTACAAATGCATAAAAATAGAGTTTTTAGGACAGACTGTGAGTAAAGTGAGAATAAGGATTTACAAGTGCAACAATGCAGTCACTTACAACCTTTCAGTGGACTGGACTCGGGAAGATGACTATTTTTGGAATACAGAAGACTTTAAACAACATCAGCTTGGCTGGGAGCATCACCAAATCCAGAACATATTGAATCTATAGAGAAGCCTCTTTGAGACAGATCTGAATCTTAATTACATGGCTGTAAAAACTGGAGCCATTCCATTAAAGAAAGGTGAATGGGTTCTAAATTCATTGACAAACTAACCAAATAATACTCTCTCACACACAGCTTTCTCCAAAACCCTTGGCATTGTATACACACCAATGACCATGCAATGATTCTGACAGTGATTCACATCCACAATACAAAATTGGACCATTTCCTTTTTTGCTGAGCAAAGCAGAAGTCCCATCTTTCAACCCAGAGCAAAAGGCTCTCTGCTTTCTCTCTCTTAAACACCCAGAGTGTTCTACAAGGAAGAGACCTGCTAAGCTGGGTTTTTTTAGTCATCTATCTTGGCTTGCCATGCTTTGCTAAAAGCAGCTTTTATAAGATTCTTAAATGCAACAATACCACATCATATGCCAGTGAAATGGGAGGAAGCCTGTCCAAGAGGAGTCCCTTCAAGCCAAAACAAAAACAAAAAATCCAAGCCAAAGAGCAACCTGGAAACAAATAAATGCAGCCACAGAAAGATCTGAAAAGCTCACTAACTGCATCCATAATTCAAGTAAAGTTTATCCTTTTTAGGGATCAGGTACAGGCAAAGAAACCTCTTGCTTTTGATAGGACCATTGCTCAATTTGAAAACTGCCTAGCAACTTGCTCACTTATAACAATATGCAAAACAGCAAACAGGAGCAATATAAGCAATAAGAATCCCAGTACATAATAGACCAGCAGTTTCAAACTTTCTGCTAGAAGAACTTTATTCTACCTCTGCCATGTGACCTCTGAGCATTGCAGAGGATTATGGGTCATGTTCCTTGGCATTCACATTCAGTTCACAGGATGCCTGTTGGACCTCAGAGTTGCCCAGCATAGACTCAGAGGGCACCACAGAACATACTTGAAATTCTCAGGTGGTTATACAGTGCCGGAGAAGAAGGAAGGAAAGTTTGCCTTCTCTTCCTGTCTTCTCCTTAGGCACACCATGGAAAACCACAAAGGAACACCACTTCCAAACTGACAGCTTGCAGTGCTGTGATTTAAAGGGAAGATATATCAATGTCAACTAGCTATGTTTTCTAAATAAAGCCTTATTACACTTCACTTTCCCTCCTGATCGCATGAGCCACTGCCATGGCAAGAGGATGGAGTGTAGCAACTGTGGCATAAGGAGGGCTTTTTAAATTTTTTTGCAAATGGCAATGGTGCCCACGCAGCCAGAGAATTACAGGGGTGTAGCAGCAGGGGAAATGTTGCTATACCATGGACCACCACCACTGTAAGAATGCTTATACACAGCAGTACAGGGAGAATAGGCATGGCATTGGGATCTACCCACCTTGCCTCTGAAGCCTCAGAAAGGGCATCCCAGAAAATACTGAGCCAGCTAAACTGCCACAAGTGTATGCATTTGGTATTATAATGGAACATCCATTGGCAGGTTCTACAACCAGGTAGACTTGACATGCAATAGGGTACCACTATAGCTACAACACTGGAAATCACTGTGCACTGTCGCAGCTACCTATAAAGCTCAGGCTGTCCAGCACACCTGCCCCCTGTGCATGGGACGAAACAGGTGAATAGCATTTTGCCTGCAAAATTCTCCCACTGTAAGCAATTTTCCTGCCCGCATTTCAAGCTACAGTAAAAAGTTCTTTTAAAAAATCTAATAACCTATTTATATTTTTTTAAAGAACGTTTAGCTTTTTAAAAAGACATCAATTAGCAGGTGCCAGTGTAATATTTCAAAGATCACATGGCAGAAGGAGCTTTGGATCAGGTTATGCTTTCTGATATGCACTTACATTTGCATTTAAATATATAAAATCACAGTTCTTGTTACACTTTTCCAAAGGGAAGAACACACACACACATTTTTACATATACATTTCTTTTCAACAGCATGGGCTTATAGCTGCAGGTCTGAATAACTGCAGGGTCAGAAATCTGGGGGATGCCACATAAGCAACCTTAGCCACAAGACAGGTTGACCTCACTTGCCCACAGGGTAAACTTGAGTGTGTAGTTTTAGGGGAAATGGACAGTTAGTATTTCAGGGCTCATGATGCTGCACACCCTTGTTCCATTTCACACAAAATTGCTCAGCCACCTAGGTTAACAACTTTCTGAATAGCAACACTGTTCAAATCAAAAGGAAAAGGGATGTTTTCAACCTGCCTTTCTTTGTTATTTATATATTGATACTAACACTTTGAATTCAATGTACTTCTAAAACCTTGTTTTCTGTGAAGAACACAACTTTTAGGCTTTTGTTCCTTTAAAAAATTTCTCCTTTTTCAGACTTCTCTGGGAGAGGGGGGAAAGACTTCTTGCTTTCTTCTGCAGAGAAGCTACATAGCAGCTCCAGGACTTCACTGCACTCGTTCTGTGAAATTCTCTGGGAAAACTCCTCGGCATTGGTCAAATTCTTTGTGCTGCAGCCAATCAGATTCTTTCACACCCATCAGCCATCCTTCATCCTGTCACAGAAAAAGTTAGGGTTAAGAGAAATAATTTATGCATGTAGTTTGAGCAGCATACAGGAGGATTCAGTTGTTAGGTTACTGACAATGGGTAAAGAAATCCCCCCCCCCATATTTTGTTGCCCACTGGCAAATGCAAACCTTATCTGAAGGAGGTGACTGTTAGGCTGCATACATTTTAGACAAGAGCTACATGCCAATGACCACATTAAGCTTAAGCTAACCAGCTTTGCAATATGAGCTTTCCATTCCAAGTATTACACCAAACATACCCTTTAGGTTTTCCTGGAATTGTCATACTATATCATTCTGTTTATATAGCTCAGCGCCAAATTTCTTAGTGTATTTAAAACATACTACAAGTAGGTATTCCCCAATCCCAGCTGAATTTTTCAAGTGCTGCACCAACACTTGCCCTGACCTGGGTGGCCCAGCCTGATCTTATCAGATCTGAGAAACTACGCAAGGATGGCTTTGGTTATTACTTGGATGGGAAACCACCAAGGAAATCCAGGGTTGCTATGCAGAGGCAGGCAATGGCAAACCACTTCTGCTTCTCTCTTGCCTTGAAAACCCTACGGGATCACCATAAATCAGCTGTGACTTGGCAATATTTTATACCACCACTCCCACAGCCAACAATTCTCCTACCTTCCTTTAATCAGCAGATTGGTTGATAGTTTCCAAGGCATAATGAGTGATCCTTTGAAAATGGGAAGGTATTGTAAGATAAAGGTAATGAAGCCCACTTTGAGAAGGTGTCACAGTAATTTCACTATAGATTGAGAGAAGTGGTCAGTTCACAGAGCTTATCACTGCATTCCCACCTTCCATGCAGAGCAAATGTGATAGGTACAGCTAGGCTGACAATGCCTTTCATTATTTGTAACACAGCATCATGATGCTAATTAAATGCTGCATCAATTCTTGTAGCATCTCATAACATTTCACTGAAAATGTATTGCCAAGTGCTACTCTCATGCTTGTCATCAACCCCTTCTTTCTACAAGTATATCAACTAATGGGGCTGGTATGATTGTCCAAACCTCCAATCATTCAGAGGACTTTTTAGGGGTGACTGAAACAGAAAAGAGAAGTGATCATTGCCAGACAGAACATTTTCCTCACCAGACTTAATGCTGGTATGTAATTGCATGTGCAACATGGGGAAGGGGGGAGAGAATTTGCTTAAGATAAATACATTCTAATTTGATAAGCAAATTAAACACATTTCAAAGGTTCTCTGAGCTAAGAGGAGATTTATTTTATTTGTTCTCTCAATTCTAGCTCACTCACTTTGGGAAGAGAGTTTGCTTTAGAACCAAAATAATAAAGACTGGCTCCAAAAACAGGATCGTAGTGCCATCTGCTGGGCAGCTTATTTATAACATCTCAAAACCTGGAAAGATACTTTTATTTCAGACATTTTCATACACATGGCTTAAAGAGGCTGTTGCTTCAATTGGCTTGGTAATGGCTAATGGGACAGAATGCCCATTTCCATTATAAATGTCTTACATCCATGTGAACAACCATCCACCATTAATTTAAATAGCTGGGGAAAGGCTCAACTCGTGCATCCTTTCCTTACCTGTTCCTCAGGGTTGTCAAATGGAACCACCAGGACAACATCCCCAGTCTTCAATTGCAGCTCATCACTGTCAGTGGCTGAATAGTCATGCATAGCTTGTACCTGCAAAGGAATAATGGCTCTGCTGAGGCAAAAAGATCTTTGGAGATCAGACCCCTAATTACTTATGGTGACAGTTCCTTCTACTCTGAGGTAAGGAGGGCACCTGGAGAGATGGGTGATTCCCTTCCTGTGGTCAGGGTAGGCAGGATCAAATTTTACTTCCTGTTCCTGCCTGGAATCGCCCACCCTCTTCAATTTCAATGATTCCGAGATAGGGTTCCAGCAGGAAGATGACTGCAATAAAATGGTTTCATTAGCTCATGCCCCTTTGGAATGCCGCTTTTATGAGGAACTTAGGTCACGTTATATCTTTCCCCTTTCAACATATAAATCTAATGCCTCTGTGTCTGGCATAATGGCTTTTTCATTAAGTGACAGGAATCCCAAGGCTACATTGCCAGTGGCAAGATTTATTTCAGTCCTTATATCCCTCAAACATTAGATCTAAAATTATGCTGTTCAAGATCAATGGCTCAAGGAGCTTCTAAGGGATAAAGGAAAGGTAATAAAATGGTTAAAACCTGTAGAAGTGTAGGGGCCATATAGGCTCTCATGAGTAAAGAATCACCAAAGAACATGGCTGGATAATTGTAAACTTCATATAATTTAAATGACTCAACACAACAAAAAGGAACGTAATAACGAGGAACATAAGAACAGTGCAACAATTATATGCTGTCAAGGTCCAGCCTTGAAGCATAGGTGGGGGAAACATAGCCCCCCCTTATGTCCTGAGTCTACTGTCGTGGGTTGCATACCAACCCGGACCTTCGTCCTCAGTGCTCCAGACTTCACCCTGGATGGGGACCAGATGCCCTCCCTACCTCAGAGTAATCAGGGGTCCGTTCTCACTCTGAGGGGGAGGACCTCTGGAGAGACGGGATGTCCAAGAGCTCCAATGGTTGTCGGGTGGGATTGTCCATTGTGTGTGATGTGCTGGAGCATTCTGCAGAGGAATATGGAGGGCCGTATGGCCACCTTGCAGATTTCCTCCATGGAAGCCTGTTTGTCAAAGGCTGCCGATGTGGCTGTGCTCCTTAGGGAGTGTGCTGTGATTCCTTTGGGAACCAGCACATTGCAAGCTTTGTAGGGCTCTTTGATGCACTTGCACAGGGTGCAGCTGATAGCCACCTTGGACATTCTCTTGCCCTTATTGGGGGCAGAGAGGGAGATGAATAATGCATGTCCCTCTGATGTCCTGTGTGCAGTCAAGGTATATACGCAGGGTGCGCCTGATGTCTAGGGTATGCCATCCCCTCTCCCTGGGTGAGGCTGTGGGCAGAAGGATGGAAGGTGGCATGTGGAGTTGACCTTTGGGGTGAAGATGGTGTCTGGCCAAAGGAGATCTTGTCTCAATTGAAATACGCAGAGGCCTTCCCTTGACGACAACGCGCCCAGCTCTGAGACCCTGTGATCAGAGGTGATTGCCTTGAGGATGATCATTTTTATGCTCAGATATTGTAATGGCACCTCCCACAAGAGTTCGAAGGGGGGCCTGGTCAGGGCCATCAGAACTACGTGGAGCCCCAGGTGGAAAATCTGTGAACCCCAGAAGGCAATGCCTGTGTGGTGCCCTTGAGGACTGAGACGACGTGGGAGTGTCTTGTGAGTTGATGGCTCTCGAGGACTGGGTGGATCGCGGTGATGGTCATGACGTTTCTATGTAGTGTTGAAGGTTTGAGGCTTTGTTGTATCCCATCCTTTAGGAACAACAATATTCCAGCGATTGTGGGGTGCAAGGGGTTCACTTGCTTTCATCTGCACTGATGCACGACTGCACCAGTGCACAAAGGCCTTCCACGTGACACTGTTGATGTGTTATGTGGATGGTCTGGGACACTCTAGGATGGTATTGACTACTTCAGAGTCATACCCCAGTTCTAGGAATTGGGGCCTCTCAAGAGCCAAACGGTCAAGTTCAGCCAGCCTCGGTCTGGATGTGAGAGGGGCCCCTGTTGGAGTATGTTCCGTGATAGGGAAATTCTCCATGGTTCCTGGATTGATAGTTTCCTGAGGGTCGAGTACCAAGGCCTGTGGGGCCAGTCCAGTGCTATGAATAGGATCATGGCCCTCTCCTGACGAACTTTCCTTAAAGCCCTAGGGATTACTGGAAGTGGTGGGAAAGCAAAGAGCAGTTCCTTTGGCCATGATAACATCAAGGCATCGACTTCTTCCGCCTGATGGTGGGCATACCTCACAAAGAAGCAAGGCATCTGATGGTTGGTTGGGGAGGTGAAGAGATCCACTACTGGTGTCCCAAACCACTCTTGTGATCGGTCCAAACATGTCCTGGTGTAGGGCCCACTCCCCTTCGTCGATCCTCTGGCAACTGAGCCAGTTCAAGTCTCCCTGGATATGCTCTGCCCTGATGAACAACAGATGCTTTTCTGCCCAGAAGAGAATCCCTTCGGCTTCCTTGTGGAGTGTCGTGGACCTGGAGCCACCTTGGTTGTTCAGGTGCGCTTTGGCCAAGATGTCCATCTGGATCAGGACATGGTGGCCCTGGATGATGTGGTGAAAGGTCATCAGGGCCCTGTATATAGCCCTCAGTTATAGCTGATTGATGTACATCAATTGTTCTGTTGAAGTCCACAGCCCTGGGTCAATTGTTGGTTGATGGTACCCCCCATCCATCTAGACTGGCATCTGTGAAGCTCTGTATGGTGTGGTTGTGGATGTAGGGTTGTCCTTTCCTGAGATTTGAGGGCTTGGACCACCAAAGGAGACCCTGTTTAGTTGCTGTTGGGATGGTTAGGCGAGGGTTCCTCTTCTACAAGATCTGGCTCTGGTAGGGTTTGAGGAACCATTCCAGCAGTCACACATGTAATCGGGCCCATCATCATGCCTTAAAGCTTGGCAAGGGATGACAGCCCTGTGGATCTGGCTCTGATTACTTTTTTCAGGTGTGAGATTTCAGTGATCTTCTCCCTGGGAAGGGCGAAGGTGTTGTGCCTGGTGTCTATGAGTACACCCAGATGCAGGATTTGTTGTGTGGGGATGAGAGTACTCTTGGTGCAGTTGAGGAGGTATCCTTGTTGCTCCAGTACCTGGATAACTCTGGCAGTGTGACTGACAGCTGTTTCTGTGGTGGAGGCGCAGACCAGGATGTTGTCCAGATGCGGATGAATGTGGATGTTCTCCTTCCTGAGGAGTGCAACCAGTGTGATGAGGACTTTGGAGAAAACCCTTGGAACTGAGGATAGTTTAAATGGTAGGGCCTTGAACTAGAAATGCTGTGTCCGTAGGCAAAGCACAGGAAGCGTCAGTGCACAGCATGAATGAAGATGTGCAGGTATGCCTCCATCAGGTCGACTGATGACATGAAGGTCCCTGGGTGAAGGGCTTCCATGACGGACTGCAGTGTCTCCATGAAAAAGTGTTTTGGCTGTATGAATACTGTTGATGAACTTGAGGTCCAAGATGGTGCGCCAGTCCGTTCCTTTTGGGAATGGTGAAAAAGGTGGAGTGACTCCAGAGGATCTCTCATCTGGAGGGACCAGCTTGATGGCCCCATGTTTTGTAGATGGTTGGTTGCTGCCAAGGTTCTCCAGTATTTTTCCGGTTTGTGTGATGTGGGTGATGGGACGAACCAGTCTGGGGGGACCTGTAGGAACTGTATTAGGTAGCCCACCTGAATTAGTTGTTGAATCCACAGGTCTGGCTCTGCACATTCTCACTGTTTGCAGAAGAGTTGTAGTCGTCCCCCCACTTGTTCCTGCTTGGCGTCACTGTTGCTTTGGCTTGGAGAAGCGGTCTGTCTTGTCAGGTTTGTGGTTCAGGTACTGATTGGTTTTGGTGAATCAGTTTCCTCCTTTGAAGGAGCCCCTTCTGCTTGACCAGGCCTGACATCGAGGTTCATGTTGTGAGCATGGTAAGGCATGAAAGGATCGAAAGGATGGATATGACGAGGACGATGAGCCCCTGCTGTCCTTCCTGAGGCTTCGTGTCATAGCCTTCTTTTTGTCCCTGGTTTCCACCAGGATTGACGCCAGCTAATCCCTGAAGAGGCATCCGCCTTGGAATGTGTAGGCTAGTAGGATGGCTTTGGAGGTATAGTCTGCCTGCCACGCTCTGAGCCATAAGTCCCAGTAATAGGGGCATCCTCTAGGGGGAGCTGCAGCAATTCCATGGAATGAAGGGCTAGCGTATACATTTTCTTAGGCCCAGTAGGAAAGTGCCTGCTGGATAGGGGCTTTTCCCACTCCATCTTCAAAACATTCTCGAAGCTCTCTGGAAATGGGACTGTTTTGGTGGAGCTGTGCTTGCATGGGAAGAACTCTTTAGGTCCCCTTTAGGTCCATTCTCTCTGATCTCCTTCCTCGCTCTGTGGGTTCAGATAGGTCCAGGGTCATAATGACCTACATTAGGAGACTCTGGTAGTCATATCCGGCAAAGAGCCTGATCTGCTGCTCTTCAGTTGGAACTTCCTTGGAAGAGGAGGAGAATTCCCCTTCCTCTCATTCCTCCTTATCTGAATCCCAGTGGGGGGGGGGGGAGCCTTGCCTGTGGGTAGGGTCTCTGGAGAGCACAGGTTGGAGGCAATCATTGCTCGTGCTGGGCCCTTTCCCCTCCCCCATTGGAGTACTGGCCTGGGTGGCCTGGGAGCCTCCGACTGAGTCGGAGGTGGCTGGGGCCTGCTAGAAGGGGAACTCCTCCCTGAGGGCCCTTCTCATGAGTGCCAAGAATTCCTCGGCCTGCCACTCCCCTTTTGCCTAGAGAATGGGAGCCGGCACCTGATCATGCGGCAGCTGGTGTTCCAGCAGGTCCTGGGGGGTCGCAGCATCCGCCAGTGGCTCCTGAAGGCCCTTGTTGTCCTTCTAGGCCAAATGGGCTGTGCAGGCCATTCCTGCAGCCACTCCCTCTGGCTGCGTCTTTTTTGCAGCCTTTTTATCTGATTCCGGCTTCTTCCATTTCCATGTGGAAAGCCAGGACCTCTTTGTTGCAGTTTCTGCGGCTGCGGAGGGTTGGGCGGTTGCCTGCCGCATCGGTTCCTCTGTTGCTTTGCAGCTGTGGGAGACCTGAGTGGCCAGCTGCCGCATTGTTGGGATGAACCTGTCCACGTGGTCCTCAGGGGCAAGGAACCCATCTGCAATGGTTCCTATTCCTTCTGCCATGACTCGGCTCGTGTCATGTGCGGGATGTCCTCCTGTGCAGGATGGAGGCTTGAACCTCTGATTGCTCCAGTAGAGGTAAAGCTCCCCCCCCCCCCCCAAGGTAGAGGACAGGGGGAACAGAAAAGGGCTGTTTTCTTCTGAGTGGTTATTGCTTTGGAGCAACTGCTGCTGCCGCATTTATTTATTTATTTATTTATTTATTTCCATTTGTTACCCCGCTCTTCCCAGCCAAAGCCAGGCTCAGAGCGGCTTACAGAATATAAAAGTCATATTAATCAATAAAAGCATTAAAACATTTAAAAATAGCCCTATAAAATTATAATCATTATACTAATTTACCTAGGCACCTCTAACATACGCGTCATAATACAACAACCCAGCTAGGCAAGCAGATGGAAGGCACCAGATGGAATAAAAGGTGTTAATCGCAATGGGGAGATTAGGGAGGCCAGTCTTTATATATAGGAACCGTAGCTGGCCTCAAACATAAGCCTGGTGGAATAGCTCTGTTTTATAGGACCTGCGGAACTCCTTGAGGTCCCGCAGGGCCTTGGTCTCGCTACTGAGGCTATTCCATCAGGCAGGGGCCAGGGCAGAGAAAGCCTTCCTGTGCAAGGCAGGAAGGAAACTGAAGAGGCCGGGCGATTCCGGGCAAGAACCTACCCTGACCACAGGAAGGGAATCACCCTTCTCTCCAGATGCCCTCCCCCTCAGAGTGAGAACTTTTGATTTACCTAATACACAAGTGCTTCTCGTTTTTACAAGGCTGCAACCCCACTATATACCAAACAATTGAATGCCTGGTTAAATATTTCCCTATTGTGGCATATATTTGAACCATGAAGTTCTGCAGTATACCTCTCTCTGGGAGATATAAATGATGAATGACATGAATAGCTATGCTTTATTTTGGCTCCTAAACCAAGTTCCTTAGAAGAAGGAAGTACTGGAGTGTATGAAACTTGTGTATTTGTTCATGAGCCAATAGCCAAAATCTCAAATAAGTTGAAACACAAATTTGTTTTGTTACAATTTAGCACATTTTTAGGTTGCCACCTGTAATATGGGAATAACCAGGCTATTAATTGTTGTACATATTCTGAAATTATGTATGTAAGTCACTTTGTTCATTTAAAAAATAAACACATTATTTCAATAGCACTTTGCATACTAGAAAGTGTGCTACAATTCTTATTTCATCACATAATAACTCCATGAATATTAAGCTGAGAGAGATACTATATGTCTTCCTAGGATGAATGTTCAGATAGGTTTTCCTTGCTTACCTTGAACAGGAAACCTGGTGGCATATCAGCTCTCTCAGAGGGAGCTCCGCTTTCAACTGTTCCATTGACTGTGGCTGGGAAGGTCTCCACAACTACAGCAGGCAAAGAACTCTAAGGACAGGAGAATGAGGTAAAAGACAGAGGTAAAAATGGACCACTTCAAACAGTAGCATACAATTGATGAAAAGCACAGGGAATCTGTCTTGGTTTCTTGCTCAAAACAGCTCCCAGATGTGGGTCTTCTGCTTAAAATCCCTTGGGTTTTTCTTTCCCCCTTCTATGGTGCACGGCTTATGGCCCAAAGTAACCATTAAGGTGAAGAAAACCATTAATGACAAGATGGGAGTAAAAAAGAACATGAGAAGGTGGCAAATATTAGAGGGAAAGCAGGGTTTACAAAGATTAGTGGAACAAACAGCATGTTCTGCCAAAAGGGTTCAAACAAGGAGAAGTTTACAGTGGTAGGCAGAAGTTTTTTTTTTTTTTGCCATGATCTAAAATTATTTGTGTTCCTCTTGGATGACTCAGTACACCTCAGCACCTTTTTGTCCACTTCAGCTAACAAGTTCGTCAACTGACTTTGTGAGGGAACATACTTTTTGTAGCCTCTGGTCAGATTGTTCAGAATTGGTGAGAACATGGACAGGGCAGGGGTAGACATGCCAAGCTTTTTTTGGGGGGGGGGGTTTCAGTGCCATTTTTTAAAAAAAACAATTAGCCCTCTATACTTTGCCTAAAGGGAGTTGTCAGAACAACTGCCTCCTGGTACTTCTGGCCACATGAAAAAGCAAGGAAGACCATAGGAAGGAAAGGGTGGATAGTCTTCCTAATTTGGGCCCACTGCAACCGCTGCCATGTGCTAAGCTGTGTGTGTCAAGGAGAAGAGGGAAGGCCATCTGTGGATCATAAATAAGGGGTCAAGATGAAATTGTATCTTCATGGTTCTACTTGAAGATTCGAGCAAATACTAGAACATTCCAGCCTGAATGAGTTCCTATATGGCTATTCTAGGGGGAGATGAACAGATACCAATCTAGTTTGTCCCTACAAGCCAAAGGGGGGGAGCCTTAGAGGAGGAAATTACCCACTCCCTTGCCTATATTCTTACTGAGGCAGATCCTGAGTCAGTTTCGGTTTTAGCTGCTTCGGCTCCAGCTTCTTTGTCTGCTGCCTCAGCACCAGCGGCTTCTGTGGACTGCAATACAAAAGCCAGTTAAAATTCCTGCCATTCCAGTGTGCAAACACATGCCTTTTTGAAGACCTGCCACTACCGGCCCCAATTTTAGGGCTTGCCTGAACTCTGGGTCAGTAGCAAGTTGAGTGCGTTCACTTAGCTGAACTGCAACATCTACAAAGGAAATATTTGGGTATCCATGCCAGGCACTCCCAGTTTATGGGCTGGCTGGCACAATTCATAGGGTACCACTTCAATGAGAAGCAAAACACCCCTGGACAGAACATAATTCACACTCATACATTTCAAGGCCATTTCAAGGCATTTTCAAGCATTAAGCTGACAGGAGGCGCACCTTCTCTCATCCTCCACTGTTATAAATACAGTCATCTGTCAATAATGTCTTTTGGCTAGATACATAGAACAAGCTGGTCACCCTCTGCACCCAAGAATAAATGGTATAAAATCTGACACTAAAAAGGCATGTTCTCCTGTAGGAGAACATTTCAAGCTACCACAACACTGCTGCAGGCCGTCACCATTCCTTAACAAAAGAACTTCAAGAGAAGATATGAGTTAGAAATTGCTGAATAAGAATTACTGCTGTTGTGTCACTGGGTACTTTTTATACTTTTGAGCTTTACACAGAAATGTCACAGTCTGCACCTCTTACATTGATGCATGGGATTCTAATCCATAGACTTATTCTGACATAAGAGCCTTCTACACATGAACCTTCCATGTGTTGACTGAATAGGTGGAGAGAGAGAGCAGGCTTGAGCACACTGGCCTTCCTCATGATCGCCAGCTCATGATCGCCTGGGAACCTATGTATGGAAGGCAGTGTCAATGCATATACTCCCTTCCTGTGACTGGCAATGTTAGGAAAGCAGCATTCTGAATCATGGAGAAGGAGAGTACTTGTGGACAATGGCTCCTGACATAGGCACCATGCTCACAAGCCGGCAATAAGGGGAGGTGGGCCTGGGCCAGAGCACTCATGCTCGCTCTCCCTTCTTTAAGATGCCTCACAATTCCTTGTTGTTTCTGTTCACGTGGAAGAGAAACCAGAGGAGTATCATTCGTAACTGCAACATTCACAATACAAAGCTTATTGAAGCAAGGAACACCTTCAACTCCCACATGGAAACATGCTTTTGCATTCACCTCTGTCTGGTTTTGCTGCTGGATTTGAGATCTGACACAAGACAAAAAGGGTACCAAAGAAATACCCCACACACACTTTTTGCATTGTTGTTGATCACTGTGCATATCTGTAGCATCCATGTGTGCAATTGCACTGCTTCAAAATACACATTTCGCAATGTACAAATTATTTAAATGTGGGCAACAGACAAAAAATTCCTGCCATGTCAACAAGTCTAGGGAAGAAAACATCAAAGCTATGAACTTTAGTTTGACAATAAACTTGCTTACAACAGACCCTGCCTTTTGGACACAGAATAAATAGATGCATAGAACTCACTCAGAATAAACAGATGGCATAGAATAGTAGGAGGTCAGATTGGGAGATGACACAAGCCCCACTGATCAGTATGTCAAACATGCCTGAGCTAGAGTTTGATGCATCATAGGCTAGCCCTAAAGTGGGCAGTGACAGTTATGAATTGGCAGGAAACAGCACTCCCTTTTCCATCAGAAAGAAAAGAATATCAAAGACTCTGCCAACTCCTGGGGGGAAAGGCCACCCAAGTTCTCCATCTCAACATATTCTCTTCCAGGGATGGTACAATTCTCAGTACCAGTATGGTCTATGGGTGGTTCGTTCAAGCAGATAATAGAGACTATAGAACTGGAGAAGACACAAACCCATAGGATTCACTAACAGTGCAATCCTAAGGGAGGGATAGTTAAGTAGTGCCCAAGTATGGCACAAGCCACACCACCTCCTGAGCGGCTTGCTACCAAACACAACCTGAAAATGCTATTTTTAGAAGAAAAAAAACTGAAACCACTCCATTGAGTTAACAGGGATGTGTCATGATTTGTGCAGGCACAAGTTGGCACCTGCAAAAGGGGCGTTTCCTGGGCAAAAAAAACTTAGGGAGCGAACTAATGTCTGCTCCGCCCTCAGGAATGCCTCCTTTGGCGCCTCCAGAGGTGTTTCGGCCTCCCCTTAAGGATTGCTCTGTTACTGGGACAAAAACTGCTTTGGCGGAAAGCCCACGATGAATCCCAAATCCTCCAAGGCAAACAGTGCCAGTTTTCTCAACATCGACATTACATGGTGCGAGAGGACAATGGAACATTAGCTGATAACGGTTACCTACATCTAACACAATTCTTAACTCATTTACAGTGGTCTATTATATCCAGTATAAATATGCCAACATCTGGAAGCTCTTAATATGACTTATTAAGAACTTTAAAAGTCTTCAAGGATCACAAAGATAAATTCCAAAATATTGCCCCCAGGGAAGACTGGCTCTTGCAATGCATTGAAACCTGTGTTGTGTTCAATTAAACTATTTCCTATTGGAATCTCTCTTTCTGTGTCTTGGATTTATGGTGCTACTCAGTTCTTTGCCAGCCAGTTAATAACAAAGGCAGAGCTTAGTACTTTGTTTTATGTATTTCTCTATTTATATTCTGGCTTTCTACCCCCAGCAGATCCCAAGGCAGTTTCTTAAAGCCTCTTTGCTGCTTTTCTTGTTTTAGGGCATCATAGGGGTACTCTGAATTTAGGCTAAATGACAAACTAGTCTGTCCTACAAACCATAATATTTTGTTTTACTTTTTCACTTACTAGACCTGTATAAAAATCCCAATTATTATATTGGTAAAAAGTAACTTATGAAAGCAGACCAAGGACTATCATAACTGAAAGTTATCCTCTGTGAGCAGAATATGTATCCAAGAGTGGTCACTCTGTATACTTTCCAGGTAATATAACAACAGTATATCCCAAAGATTTCAGGAAGGTCATACCAGAAGATACACTCCAAATACCCTATGTATATTCTAACAACAGCCAATTATGTTGAGGCTGAGGGATTTAGGAATGTTTAGTCTGGAGAAGAGGAGGCTGAAGGGGAACATGATTGCTCTAAGTATTTGAAGGGCTGTCACTTAGAGGGGGCAGGGAGCTGGTCCTGTTGGCAGCAGAGAATAGGACTTGCAATAATGGGTTTAAATTATAGGCAGTAAGGTACCGACTGGATACTGGTGGGGGGAATTTACAGTAAGAGTTGTTCAATACTGGAATTGGGAGGAGGTGAGCTCCCACCCACTGGCAGTCTTTAAGCAGTGGCTGGACAAATACTTGTCAGGGATGTTCTAGGCTAATCCTGCATTTAACAGGGGTGTTGGACTAGATGGCCTGTATGGTGCCTTTCAACTCTATGATTCTACGTGTTAATGTCATTAGAAATAAGGATGACACAAAAGCAACTGTATGCATTTTGAGCACAAGGAACCTAAACAGCAGAGGTGCCTGAGTTAAAGCATGTCACCAAATTCTCTTGGGCTCCCAGCACATGCAAGATAACAGAACACAACTCTTGTCTCTCCCACTTCCCTTTCATCAGTAAAACTCAGTAGATCAAATTAGGAATTACTAGTGGCAAAGGACAACAGAGACATTGGCAATTCTAACACAAAGTAGTCCTGCTTTAACCTAGAAGGTGGAGGCAATCAACAATACTGCAACAACATACAAACACCTTGTTAAATGTAACAGCCTTGGGAAGTTGCCACTGATGAAATTATGCTAGATGCTCCAGGACCTGCCATCACTTTACCACTAGACACTGCCAACTTTTTCAGAGACATTACATTGGAGGTGTTTCACTCTCTCTCCTTGTGACAAAAGGCTAGGAAAAGATGCCAGCTACAGGAGGCCTGTGTGCAGAGGTGACAGATTTAGCCAGCCCATGGATATTCCATAGATCAACACCTGGAAAAGCCCTGTGATAGAGTACAGCAGTCAAAACATGGATGTTAGGACCATTTTGAACAGAGGACAATTTCAAACACTTGCACTTACTTGACTGACCTCAGTCTCAGTGGCCTGGCTGGGCCAGTCCACCACGAATTCACTAGTGCTAGGATTATCGGCAGGAAACTGATCCATAGATTGTATGCTGCTAGAGGGAGTCTTTTCAGGCTGATGGAGAGAATTTTGAGGGAAGAATAAGAGGAGAGAAGTAGACATGGGAAGAGGGGCATGGGTACAGAAAGATTGAAAAATGAGAAGAGTGCAGTGAGAAGATAGCAGACTATGAAACAGTCCCAGGATAAGTAGATCTGCTGGACAGGGAAAGAGTCAAGTGCTTTTGAATGAATGGTGGAGAAAAGGAAACTAACATTACCTGTAAACCCAATGCCCTGGCAACACTATGTCATTCACTGACCCTGGGTGGTTTGACTGTAAAGGCACTGTTAGGGTGAGAACTAGTTTCAGGCATTATCATTGAAATTGTCCTGGATTTATACTAACAGAAGCATCAGCCTGCCCACTTCCTTAGTATGTCCTGGTTTAGCTTTATACAGCCAATTGTCTTGGTAGTGCAATCCTATGCAAAGTTACTCCAGTTGTAACTCATTGGTTTCAGAGGGTTTACATCAGAATAACTCTGCATAGGACTGAACTCTTAGACAGTTTCCATTGCCTTCTATATTGTAGCTTCCTAACCCTGGAAGGGAGCACTGCCTGGGTAGCTTGCTTCCTGCTGCAGGAAATGGGCCACACTTTAAACTCTGCTGTTGAATCAAACATAACATTTTATTTCATCTGTAATTTTGCAACATAGAAGGAAGCAGGATGTACTTCACATTGATGATGCAGTTGTTTTGAAAAAAGAGGATTAACATTAAAAGAGATGGAAAATTGCTAAGAAATGCACTACTCACTTGGGTATTGCGAGAATTTGAAAATTTGAGATGAGCAAAATTCCTAAACTAGTTTGTGAGCCATGGATTCCAGACATGGAATGTATGCATATACCTTGCTGAGCTAAATTAAGCCTGAAGCTACAAGTAGAATTTGAGTTTAGATCTACAAGGTACAGGCTGAGTTGGCTTATGCTGTTTTCGAACACATATGATGTGTTGCTATTTTATTTGGAATCCATTTTATAGCTTGCCCTTTTAATAAAATTCTTGTCCCTCACGCCCTCTATGACCTCTTAAAACCCTTTTCCTGAGTTCTGCTCAAATAGGCTGGGAATAAAGGGTGAAAAACAGAACATTTGTCTGGAGAATGAAGAAGAATGCTGTATTGCCTGCCATTTGATCAAAATACACTCTCTCAGGGCCAGCAGCAAGAGGATATTTAATTAAAAAAATAATTTTCTTGAGTAAAATATAACAAAGAATTATTTGGAATGGTCTTAGACTACCTAAAACCAAGCCAACTTGATACAGTGCTTCTAGTAGTAACATCAACAGTAAATGAACACCATATCACAGAGACTGTTTCACTTAAAAATACATGTTTTTAATCTGAAATTAATAAATCATTTAGCCATTTAACTATTTCAATCCTAATATTAGTATGTGGCTAGTATACTTTAAAAGCAGATTGTAAATAATCCCTTCTCAAGGACATTTGTAAATAAAACAGAGCATGTCATTATAAAAGGACACCTCATTGCAACAAATGACATTTTAAGGGAAATACTGCATATGAGATAGATGCCAAGCACTGTGGGCTACGGAAACATAAGTACCTGTCCCCACTGCCTAAAGAAATGTGGCATGCATTTCCATACAGCATTGTTTTTCTGGAGTGGATGCACATAACAAAGTGTGAAATATGCTCTCAAATTCATATGTAATCACACCATCAACACAGAGTCACTGAGACCCTACCTAATGTAATGTCACCTCTGACTGGGCTGCCACCACTTGCACAGAGGACAGAAAGGTAACAGACCAGAATAGACCCTGCCATGGCATTCCTTCTTAATCAAGGAGCCTTACAGTATTTTCAATGGCTCTTCTTCTTTTCAATGGCTTGATTTTAGGGATTGTGGGTATAAAATAATATGCTTCAGCCTGGGCTTTAAATTTTAAATTATTAGCTTTAAATTAACAGTACAATCCTAAAATAAGTTACACCCTCTGCTTATGTCTGCACTGTGTATATTAACTATGATGGCCAATTTTATGAGCCTATGCAAGTTTTTAAAAAGGATATTTTTGTTCTATATGCTATTGCAATAGGAAATAAAATGTTGCAGGTGGCCTTTCTTTTTAACAATGAGGCAGGTTTGGTTTATTAAGGTGCAAATTATTTTGGACTTACCTCAAAAAAAATCCTATGAATGTCTACTCAGAAATAAATCCTACTGAATAGTCAGTACACATAACATTGCAGCCTGACATCACAACCCTAAACAGAGTTACGCCCTTCTAAATCCATTGAAGTCAACGGGTTTAGAAGTGTGCAACTCTGCTTAGGATCCCACAGTCAATTTACTGGAAGTTTAACTACAGAATACTTTCATCTGGGGACAGTCCTAGCCTCAGCACACAACTCCTGCTTTAAATTAGTATATTTTAGCTGGGATAAATAGCAAACAACCAAAAGGCAAGTGGAGCAATGTTTATGTCTCTTAACCTGAACCAAGTCGACTACAAATCCAATGTTATTCTATACATTGTGAGGTCACAAACAGAAAAATCTGTTTACTAAATATTTATACGTATCTTGGACATTTTTTAAAGTGTAGGATAAAAAAAGGTTTAATTACAAGTTTAAGTGAGCAAGGGGAAGTTGAAGGAAAACTAGTATAGAAAATGCTTAGGAAGACACCACTGGGGAAGACACATTCAGCTGCTTGAGTTGAGGCTAGGGTTGCCAACCACCAGGTAGTTAAGCAAAGCAAGAGTAGGCACTTATGGCAAGAAAAGCACTACAAAAGAATGCTGAACAACATGTTTGTAATGACTAATTAAACAAACAACACAACCAAGAACAGAAGGAAATTCCTGTTACATGTGTAGAAAAGTCACCTCGTTCCTGCGGTGTAGACAGGTAAGTGAAGTGACTAAATATCAAAGTCCTGGAATGCCATGAGTAGAGAAAATAGGCTTCCGGTAATGAGTCCTATTTCGCTGGTGCTTTGTCAATTCAGGCAATCCTGTGATGTTCCGTCAAGGTTCCACGGAACATATGTTCCGGACAAGAGGGCATATCCCTCTTGTCCGGAACATATGTTCCGTGGAACCTTGACGGAACATCACAGGATTGCCTGAATTGACAAAGCACCAGCGAAATAGGACTCATTACCGGAAGCCTATTTTCTCTCTACTCATGGCATTCAAGGACTTTGATATTTAGTCACTTCACTTACCTGTCTACACCGCAGGAACGTGGTGACTTTTCTACACATGTAACAGGAATTTCCTTCTGTTCTTGGTTGTGTTGTTTGTTTAATTTGTCATTACAAACATGTTGTTCAGCATTCTTTTGTAGTGCTTTTTGTGACATAAGTGCCTACTCTTGCTTTGCTTAACTTCCTTGTAAGGCACTAGTGATTTTGTTTGATTTCCAACAACCACCAGGTAGTAGCTGGAGATCTCCTGCTATTACCACTGATCTCCAGCCGACAGAGATCAGTTCCCCTGGAGAAAATGGCAGCTGTGGCAACTGGACTCTATGGCATTGAAGTCCCTCCTCTCCCTCCGCTCTCCTCAGGCTCCGCTGCAAAAACCTCCCGCCGGTGGCAAAGAGGGACCTGGCAACCTTAGTTGAGGCCCTTCTGATGGAGAACCAAGGGAAATAAACCAGGCCAAGGTATTTCTTTTAAAGGGCCAGTTGCACCTTACAGGCATCAAGCTGGTGAACATAAGTAACCTGGGTATGTACATTTAAAACATATGAAACTCCTCCTGCAAAGACATAGAATTAATAAAGACAACAGAAAATCCACAAATGTGATGGACAAAAGTTTACGTTAGCAAATAAACATACATTTCAACATGCCCAGTGGTCTTGCAGAAAATATGGAAGCTAAATGTTTTTAGATGCATTTTGGGCCAACTGATTTCACTGTGTGTAGGGACATGTGCCAAGAAAAAAAATTATTATAATTTTGAATCTGGGATGTGGGGGGGTGTTTACCATGATGACTGATTTTTGGGTAGGATATTACCGGTTCAGGATTCAAATCCAAGTGGGTTTTTGGGTTCTGGTGTTTCAGAACAATTATTTTCAATGGAGAACCAAGCTGAGGGTTTGAGGAAGCTGTTTTTAAAGACAATGGCACAACATTTGCACAGAACCCAGCCTTGCCTATAATCTTAAGACCCCACCCCCTACGTTTCAAGCAGATTGAACAAAAGGGATTTGATTTTACAGACTTCCAAGGAAGGTCCCATTGAGAGGAAATGGCATCAATCACTGGTATTAAAAAAAACTCTGCATTCCTTTCATTTTCCTACATTCACAGAGACTGACAATTTTAAAAAATTACTTTTGCCAAAAAAATCTGTGTCTGTCATCCTTCTTTGATGTGGTCTATTGTTTGTTTTCTTTCATAAAATGAGGGAAAAGGAAGGGAAGGAGAACAGCAGATCTGCTATTATTGCACATGGGGGACTTTTTAATGGGGAGATGAAGTGGCACGTTCAACCAAATGACCTCAAAATTTCAGGGGAGCTAGTGCTTCCTGTCCACGCCCCAAGTTTCAAGTGAATGGGAACAAGGGGTCCAGTTCTACGGGCCCCTGAACAAGATGCCCCCAGGCATTCTACTTGCAAAGAAAAAAAGGGCTCTGCTCCCAGGGAGGGAAGGAGAAGCGACTTAGAATGGCAGCTCTGCCAGGCCATGCACCTGGCTTGCACTATCCAAAAGCCACCTTCCCTGGGCTAGTGCCTGGGAAATTTGGAGAATCAAAGAAAAACAAGATGTTTGCTGATGATGATGGCAAGCTCCCATACGCAAAAAGAAAAGGGTTTTTTTTTGGGGGGGGGTTATAATGCCTAAGAACCTGAGATTTGTGTAACCATTCCAAAAAACCACTGTAACAACCAGAAACAGTGATTTCGAAGTATATTTTCAGCTTGGAATGCACACCCCTATCTGTGCGCAGAAGATGAAAGGAGGGTCGGTGGTAAATATACCTCCATATCTGCTATCAGAGGCCCATAGCAATAAATATAACAATATAGGAAGAACTTCAATAAAAGGGTAAATTTGATGGCTGTTGAGAAGTATGCATACTCCACAATTGGGGACAAGAACGAAAGGCCATGCAGTCATTTCAAGTTATGAAGCAGAAGCAGATGCCAAAAAGCAACAAGGTTTAAGCTTCAGGAAATGTCATCAATATGTACTGTCAAAGCACAAGATGGGGGCTGCAACATACTACTTTAGAGCAATACACTGAAGAGGATGGTAATGGAAAATCAAGACAAGAATGACAAGCTTTGCATAGTAATTGACAACAAAGATATTGTTAACACACGCTGAGCAACACATGGTGTAGTTTACTGCACTGAGGGATATATTAAAAGAAAACTTACCTCCCATAAATCCCAAGGCAAAGACTAAGCATAGCAAAGAGCAACAGGAATAGAAACATATTAAGATATAATTATTCCAGCCAACAAACAAAGTACAGCCATATGTACAAAGTGTCCATGTACCACCCAGGTTGTTGCTGTTTTTTTAACCTAATTTAAGGGTAGACATTTAAGAACATACCATTCCCTGACATGAATTCAACATTACTATAAATTATTTTGGAGTGATCATTTCAGTACTTGTGTTTTAATTTTATTTAAAGTACTTGTCTCCTACTAAATAAAGGTGATTCAGAAGACAAGTTTTCATCTCACCATGTAGTGATTTGTGCAACTGTCACATGAGAACAGGGACATCCTTGTAGAGATGAGCAATCTACAGAAGCCTAGTGCATAACATACCAAGGGCATTGTGATAGCCTACCATGTGTCAATGGCACCAGAGTGCATTGGATGTCTTCAGGGAACTCTGTTCCCTGAAGATCTCCTACCAAATAGGGCCAGAAAAAAGCCACCATGTGTTAAGGGAGTAAAAAAAATACAACAGCCATTCAAAGCCATCCCAGATAACACAATGGATGCAGGTGCAAAATCCTTAGATTAACTTCCTATTAATATTGTCAGGAAAAATATCATAGGAAAGCCTTGTCAGAGTTTTCCAAAAAGGTTCATAATTGGAGGGTGGTGCAGAGCAGTGGCTAAGATAGTAACCTCCAGGAAGGTGACTTTTTCTCAGTCCCAGCCCTTTCAATTACAGTGTGGAGATGACAACACTATCCTACCCAATAGGGCTGTTGTTAAGGATTACTGTGATAATACATGTAAAGCACTCTAACAATAATATGTAAATGCAAACTATTGTTACAGAGTGTAAAGGGCAAGGTTTATATGAGACTGTCTGCAAGTATATTTTAAAAAAATACTTTCAGGACTCTCTCAGTTCCTATGGACACACAACCCTTCCCACCAGACTGACGAGGTTCCCCAAATGCTTAATATTTCATGGAGTCAATGAACAGCAACGGTAGACCAACCTGGGCTGCAGGCGTGGGTGACTTCCCTACAGGACTGTTATCTGGCTTAACGGGATCAAAATCCAGATCCAACAGGCTGGCTCCCTCCTGGAAGGGCCCAGGGGCATCAAACTTGGCAGCATTAAGGGGAAAAAGCAGTGCTGAGTATTAGTCAAATATGGGAAGAAATTAGTATGTGGAAGGTGTTATCCAGGTGCTGGAGATGCAAAAGTGATGTGTAAAGTCATGTAGTACAAACAACAAACGCTCACAAATTCCCACAGAATGCTTAATATCTTTGTAAAGAAAGACAGCCATGAAACAAAAAAGCACCAGTATCTCACATAACTGTTATCCAGACTAAGTTTCTATGTTATTGACAGTCACTTCCATCACACTGCAGCCCTGGGTGATACATAAAAGATCCTCTTCTGGTTTCAGTCATCTGTTACTTTTCTAAATGGGGACCAACTTCTCAAACGTCTTGCCTAAAATCCTTAGGTCAGCAACATTTTATTCAGCCGTAGCACCTACGCTGCTGCTGGAGACACCTGGGGCTACCTCGAAAGGACTGGATTTCAGGGAAATCTCTACTTTAGCCTCACAGCTCGCAATTCTGCCATAATCAGGAATACAGTACATGCTTCTCTGCTTAGAAGTTAGCTTTTCCCACTCCTTTCTTGTTTGGTCTGTCCTGACTGTAATGCTTTCCATAGCAGAATGCTGTGTTGAACAGCAATAATAATGCAAATTCTCTTAGCCCTTTTCAAGGCTTTCAACCTATCAAAGTTCTGTCTTCTAAGGGTAATATAATGATATAATCTTACCAATTGGAATTACTCTTACTGGAGCTATCAACCCTTCCTTTGTGGTGGCAGCACAACTATACAGTTACACGCACATTCAAACAGGGCATAATGGCCCTATTCCCGCAGAATGATTTACACAGTATACAGCTTTCACAGCTTGCTATTTCTGTAAAAAAGCAGTTTTGTTCAGAGATTTCATCATTATTTTATTTGACCCTAACAGTTCATAGTTTTTCTGGTCTTAGGCAAGGTAACAAACTCCAACTAGGGCAATATACTGAAGATTTCTGAAACAGTAGAATATCTAGTTAAACATAAGGCCCCAACTGAGGGATGTAAAATTGATGGTGCATCCAAACAGAAGCCTTCATAATTTTGATACAAACACAAGCACCTTACTTAAAGAGAGAACCCCTCTGTTCCACACAGCTGTAGTTCTCTATCAACTGCACTTCATATTTAATGCAATCTTTTTGTAGTATCTTTCTCTTGCTTCCATTAGAATGTGCTACCAACAGATGCGGTTCTTTTTCTCACCATTTCCTTATCTCAAAGAAATGAAACTTAAACTAAAGTGATGACTTGTCATCTAAAGATTTCTGGTGTATAGATTCCAGCTGAGATCTATAGGTGCTAGTCTTTCTTGCTTGAAGAAAAAAACAAAAAACAAAAAGACTGAAGTCAAATATTATAGCGATGTTGGACTCTTACCTGTCACTGAGTCACCTGTACCATGTGTCAATGAGTCCTTTTATTTGGGTTTTCCTTCCCATTCCACCCCCACCCCAATCAGCCCAACAACATACTGAAACTTTCACAGGGAAAGCATTCATGGCTAGAAATTTTCCAGTGGTTTCTGCTCTAAGCACCATATGCATCAGTTGGAAATCCATACTCCTTTAAAACGATGCTGTCCAGTTCAGGTGTCCTGTACTCTAGTGCAAGTTCAAAGCCAAATGCTCTGTTTACACAAGTGTTTACACATTAACATACAAAACACACAATATGGTGTAACAGTTGTTGAGGCATGCTGCATGGAAAGGATAGGTGTAGACAAGGATAGAAGGCTGCTCAGTGGCCCACGGCTTTCTCTAATACGCAAGCGTGCATGGGGCATACAATCAGAATTTGTGGACTAGAAACAGCTGCTTGGTCTCCCTAAGAAACATCAATTCTCTTCTCTACTGCTGCAAAAGTTCTTACAGTCTTCTCTGCCATTTCCAGTTACCTCAGAGGTCTCTGTTAGATCTATCATATATTCCTGAGGAGGGGGAGAAAGTTTGGTGTATGTTTGTATATGTCTGATTCATAAGCATAAAATCTACCTGTTGACTATTACAAAGGCCCCATTTTTCAGTGAGGAAGTACATTTGTGGCCTGGCTGTACTGCTCTGGAGCACAGGTGACAGCTCATAGGGTGGCCTGCTCCTCCAGATTGCAGCTGACTGCTCATATACAGGGTTGCCAGATCCCAGTTTGCCATGGGTGGGAGATTTGGGGGTGGAGCCTGAGGAGGGCAGGGTTTAGAGAGGGGAGGGACTTCAATGCCATAGAGTCCAATTGCCAAAATGGCCATTTTCTCCAAGGGAACTGATTTCTACCAGCTGGAGATCAGTTGTAATAGCAGGAGATCTTCTGCTATTACCTGGAGGTTGGTAACCCTACTCATATAACAGAATGCTTCTCCATTCAAAAAGGTTGCATCTACATAGCTATTTAGTATGTCAGAGAAATGTTAAGGCAAGGACCCTTTGTTCTGATCTTTGTGGGGGATTTTTAAATTTGTTGTGTTTATTAAAACATTTTTACCCTTTTTTCCCTTACAGTCCATGTGACTCAAGGCGTCTTACAAGCCAGCACAGAGGGAAAAGGCATAAAAACCAACCAGATGGGTCTTTTTGTATTGATTTAATAGTTGTTACCTTGCACTTTCACCCCTAAAAGGGAAATCAAGTGAAGCAGCAAAAATGGGGCAGCAAAAACATAGATTTACTACCTCATTAACAACTAGGCCCAAGGCTGAGTACATAAGAAGTCTAAAAAAAAAAAAAAGTCCATTTGGATTTTTCTGGAAATAGCCACAAACAATAGCACACCTAGGCATGCCTGGTTGCTGGGCTGGTGATACCTTGGTGCTTGAATGAAAAATCCAAATGGCAACCCCACCTCCCACTTAGCAATAATACAATAAAATGAAGAACTCGACACCTTCTGATACTGTAAAAAAGTGCCACCTGAGGCAATATCCTCATAGCAACTCTAAGTATGACTTGCCCTCCCTGTTGCAGATTCTGCCTTCCCCCACAGAATTTGTCCCTGCCGATTTTGCTGTGTGTAGTGTTGCCAGCTGCCTGGAGGAAAAAAAATGTTCCTGTGCCTAACATGGGCTTAATGGGATGTTATTTACCAGGTGATGTAATTTACCTCCATGCAATGAAAATCTTCACCTGTCCATTTCCACAAATTAAGCCTTTATTAAAAGAGCTGGGACATTTTTCTCCTCCTCACAGGCATTCTTACACATGGCCATTAAGTCTTTACACCTGCATTCTCCGGGGTCTTATTTTAATCCTCAACAGTACAAATACAGGACTTTGTGCATGCATGCACCCCTCCCTTCTGCATGTTGGTATAATTTTTCTGCCACAGGCTACCTATCTGCCTCCTGTAATTCCTTCATTTCTGATCTCTCAACAAAGGAGATCTCTACATGCTATTGTTCCTTATCACTAAAATTAAGAGACAGAGAGATCTGAAAGAGCTGTCACATTTCCTCTGCTAGAATTGGCTCATGTCTCCATTGTCACTACTTCCTGGCCAGACAGGAAACGATGCCTGATACTCTTTCATATTTCCATTTAGGTAAATTCAAAATTGTTCTCTCACTAGTCATGACCAGAGCCTGGTGTTTTTAAAATAACTAGGTGGCAGCTTTATAAGCTTCCTTGGAGCGCCTAAAAGGAATCCTAATCCAACAGCTCACGCTCTCCACATGACTTTGTGAGATGACCCCTCAGCCCTTGAAACCTGTGGCCTAAACTTGCCTTTTTTCCCAATTCCAGGCCCCTTGTGCAACGTTTCAGCCGTCGAACAGGAGGAAGAGGTAAAAGCCGCAGGCCACCGTGCTGAGGTAAGGAAGGAAGAGTGGAATCAGGAAACAGAATGGCTAGAGGTGTCACTCAATGAATAATGAAAATGATGGTGACAATGATGGATTTGAATTGTGGCAATGTAGCCAGAAAACTAGTCAGGATGCTTTCCTTCCATCCGCTCCCCCCACTGGAATTTAAAGATCCTTAGGATGAGCTAGTGATAAAGATTCACATTTGCTTGTCCAGGAACTCTTTTGGGCACTAAGCTACAATAGAATTTCCCCCCAGTCATTTCTCAAGCTTTACAAGGTTAGCTTGAGTGGCCATAGGATGCCGAATTGTTGAAGGATGCTAGTGATTTTTAGAAGAGACTTCAAACATAGGCTACTGGGATAGAAGTGATCTGTCCGGAGGATACAGATTAAAGCCCCACAGAGAGTTGCAGAATGTAAAGTCACAAACCCATCTCTCTTATAGAAATACTACTCATGTGAACAAGCTACTCATTCCTATTTCTAAGGAGAACAGCTTGATTTTGAAGCTTTCAAAACCACACATGTGCTTTATATAGCTATTTCATGTGTCTTTGCAAGCCAGGCCTGGTTCATAGTCTCAAAAATACCAGACACAAAGCAACCATCTCATTAAAGTACATGGAAGAAGTAATATAAGAGTCAAAAATAGGGTTGCCAACCTCCAGGTACTAGCTGGAGATCTCCTGCTATTACAACTGATCTCCAGCCGATAGAGATCAGTTAACCTGGAGAAAATGGCTGCTTTGGCAATTGGACTCTATGGCATTGAAGTTCCTCCCCTTCCCAAACCCTGCCCTTCTCAGGCTCTGCCTTAAAAATCTCCAGGTATTTCCTAACCCGGAGCTGGCAACCCTAGACAAGAAGCATGCATCAAAGTCAAATGCCAGGGAGGCACTGTTCCATTTCCGGAGGGAGAAAAATCAAGTGACCAAGGGACAAAGCATTAGGATTTTCTATACATGTTCTGTAAGAATATATCTTATCCAGCATATATACATATTTGGCTGAGGAGAGATGGGTTTGGTCTCCATGGCCTTAGCAGCTGTGATAAAGATAAGAAGCAAGACAGATTGAGGTGGAACCACTCCACACTGCCTGCTTCCCTCTTCCCTCAGTCACAGACAGACCACAGCCTAATAAAATGGAATTAAAAGCTCACTATTCTATTTGCCTACTTCAAATCCTATTGGCTCTCTACAGCCACCTGACTTCCCCGGCCAGAGAAGTTTTCATGGCCTGACACCTCTAATAAGGAAGAAATAAAAAATGAAGTTGAAGTGGATAAAGGATGAGGGAAAGAGGCAGGGAAGAAGGAGAAGCTAACCTGTGAGGGGGTTGTCACACTGATCTCTGGGACAAAATTGTCATCAAACAGGTTGATGATGTTCTCCTGCTTCATCTCCTTGGACGGAGTGAGTTTTGGAGGTGGCGGCACGGGAGGGCCTTTCCTCAACTGCATGCAAGCGAACACATGGCGACAGCACAGACAGCAACACCCAAAAAACCAGAGACAGGAACCTAGTTAGCAAAAACTTAAAAAAATAAAAAAACTCACACCAATGAAGGATCTACAGGGAGGTAAAACACAAACAAAACAAGCATGGGAGGAGGGGGAAACAGTCACACACTTCCAAAAGAAGGCTTCGCATCATTAGTTACACTTCGGTCGTGGGCAGGTTTCCCTTCTGCAGAGGAGAAGCGTAACACAATTAATATGCATAGGATATATCATGCATACATAATTAGAGTCTGTGCAACCTTCTGGAGGACAAGGTAGGAATGCGCACGCTACAATAGAAAGTGCTGAAAGTTTGGGGAAGATGGCAGGCGCTACTCTTGCTAGCAATACCTATTTGGATAGAAAATGAAGACACCCAAGCCAACTCTACTGGCTCCTAAAGAAAGCATGCTCCCAACAAGCTGAAACCCACTCTTTATGATGGATACTGGGCCATCTTCACCACTCGGAATCACACCTCTGCAGACTAAGCAAAAATGGAATGAGATCCAACAGAAATCAGGACCAACTCAAACACAGCATACTTGTGCTACAACAGGATAAAATTATGCTGGACTGGACATTCCTACTCTATATTACATTAGGAGGTTTTTTTTTATCATCCCGAGCAAAATTTAGAGGAGGATACATGCAGGATTTTGCCTTTTCTTCCATCATCCTTCTTCATTCAGTTTTATGCATCAAACTGAATACATTAAGAAATTCTGCATTAGCTGAATTAGTCCCATTTCTTAAGTAGAATGTTAGAACAGAATGTATCGTAGCAATTGACCATTCCACGTCAAACATTATGCAAATTCCTCTTGTTACTCTCTACCAATCCTAGAACCATAATTTCCTAGGACAGGCGTCTCCAACATGGTGCCCATGGGCACCATGGCATCCACCAGCACCTTTCCTGTCAGTTGCCAAGTGTTTTTTAAGTGCCTGGGGCCAGGAGGGGCTTTTGCCCAGCAAGACTTCTGATTGGCTGTGCAGATTTTTTTTTTTTTTGCCAAAAAAGGCTTCCTATGCAAGCTTCATATCTTATTGGCTTTTGGGTAGAAATGCTGCAGTTTTGATTTCCAATAAAGGACTGATTGAAAGGTCCAGTTCTAACTCTTGGGAATAGGAGGGAATGTATGAGAAAACATGCCTGTCTGCCTGCACCAGCTCTCAAAAGGGGCTCTGTTTTCCTTCCTCTGATACTTAAATAGCATTTCACCCTCAACCATTCTTACTATGGACTACAGATCAGATGGAAACCCTATACTCTGTATAGAATAGGTTAAAACTGGGCAATATTTTTTTACTAAATTCAAAAAAAGACCCAGTAGTTGTAATTTCTTCATGTCTTTTTTGCATGCCATTACATGTATTCAGAGGTCTTTAAAAAAAGAATATCACTTTTGGACCAATCCATTCTCCTTTCACTGTGTTGAATGATCTCATTCTAGAGCTCTAACAAGGAAACCAAGATCACAACATCATCCTTCTAGCAGGTAGGTGATCCATTTGTATGCATCCATCTATAAGCAAACTATCCAACATTTAAATAGTGCTGCAAGCAACTGTATGAGGGGAGATACTGCTATTTGAACCTACCCTTTCACACTGGTCATCTTCAGAGGCCCTGCTTTGGTTGCCCCGCCATCTGAGGCTAGAAGGGCTTTCTTGGTCATGGCACCAAAACTTTGGAGCTCCCTCCCCAGGGAAATTTTCCTGCTATTAGTTTCTTCTTCCAGTGGATGAAGACTTTTTTGTTTCATTTGGCATATCCTCAGTATCGATTATTGGTCCTCCTCCCTGGTTCTGATGTTGCATAATTCTTCATATTTATTGAACTATTTTATAAATTTAAAGATGGTTTTTAATTATTCAAATGTTTCAATGGTTTCATGTTCATAGCCTTGGAGACCCTGATTGGGTGGAAAGGTGGCATAAAAATGTTTTAAATAAATAAATATTATCATTATTAATAATGATAATAACAATAATAATCCCTTATGATCTGCTCTATCCTCTGGCTATATCTTCTCTTTATTACCTGATTTCTAGGGTTGATGCAGTTCTTCTTGCATTTGTTTTTTTATTATTTCATTTTTAATAACAAAATCCATTATTGATTTACATTGTAGAAATTGATCCTCTCTATAGCTGTGCAGAGAATTAAATCACAGTGTTTAAAGGCCCAGAGGCACAACACCAGAGTTCCTGAGCTGGCCAAAAGAATAGCAACAGAAGCAATTTTACTCTTTTCGAAAACGGCTCAAAATGTTTTGAGAACCCTTCTGTCTCCCACAAGATACGCAAGTGTATAGAACAAGAACTATTAGTTTTTTTCAGATATTTGGTGGTGGTGGTGGTGGTGGTGGTGGTGTGTGTGTGTGTGTGTGAAAAGCTAATCACTGTGGCAAGAAGAACTTAGTTGAACCCTGGTCTGTCAACATTGCTTAGCCACCATGGTGTAATGGTTAAGAGTGGAGGCTTGGAACGGTGGACTCTGATCTGGAGAACCGGGTTTGATTCTCCACTCCTCCATGTGAGTGGCAGAGGCTAATCTGGTGAACTGGATTTGTTTCCCCACTCCTACACATGAAGCCAGCTGGGTGACCTTGGGCTAGTCACAGTCAGCCCCACCAACTTCACAGGGTGTCTGTTGTGGGGAGGGGAAGGGAAGGTGATTGTAAGCTGGTTTGATTCTTTCTTAAGTGATAGAGAAAGTCGGCATATAAAAACCAACTCTTCTTCTTCTGATGTTCTTTCAAAAGTTCAAATTGAAGCTCACACCCAATTTAGTAATCTACCTGCAGGTACAACCGATGACCCGTGCTATTAAGATGTACTCTCAAGTGATCAACAAAGCTTCTGCTTTGCAAATGTCTTCATTATCTGTGTATAAGGCATATAAATTCTTATAAAGGAATTAATCCTGTCTTTCCTTTAGATGTTTTATGCTCTTTTGGCTCCTTTGCCTTATAAGTCTAATGCATTACATGACCAGGATTAGGTATGGTAGCTAGTCTAAACATGTCTTAAAGGAGAACCACCAGCTGATGGCAGTGTTCACCACATGTTCTATTTTGTGTTTATGCATTGCATTCAACAGCCTCTTCAGCTATTATAGCTTGGATGAGATTTAGGTATTCTATTAGCCTTCAAAGCCAGATACAGGCAGTAATTTCTTTTCAGGGAGTTGAACATGGCTCTAAGCAAAGTTACACCCTTCAAAATCCATTGACATCAATTAGTTTAGAAAGGTGTGACACTGCTTAGAATGGCACTGTTTGTTGCTTATGTTGGACACTCATCTCATTGTCATCTTTATTCTGATTTGGTAGGCTTTTGCAGTAATTTCACAACTAACAAACTCTATTTGATTCTAGACAATAGAGCAGAAAATAAAAGGAGAATATACTATTGATAACACTGGCACTATTATATTGTCTTTGGGTCTCCTAAGGCTATCATCCAAGTCCAGCTAAGAGCAACCATTCAGATTTGCCCCATCATGAGAAAGAGAAGCTTGTTCAACATTGTTGGGATGCAGATAACTAGCAAAAGTAACACAGCTCAGCCAAACTACCAACTCTTGAAAGTCTTGAATGCACAAGGCCATCTTCCTAGAATTATGAAGGTATGTCATTTTCTAAAGGAATGCAGAGCAAGAAAGCCACACAGTTAGCAGTGCCCTGCATGAAAACTCCATAAAATCCAGTACTTCTCAGACTGTAGGCTGAGATCCAAAAGTAGGTGAAGGCCAGGAGGGTCACAAGACCAGAAGGACAGGGCGAGCTGTGGAAAGATGCTCTGTGCCTGCAAGCAGTTTACAAACATTAACATCCTTTGCTCTGCAAGTCATTCTCTCAGAAAGGGAAAGATAGGCTCAGCCTGCCAAGCACAAGGCGAGTGCTGCACAGAGAGGTTCTCTAACCAACCAGTCCAACAACTTCTCACCAAGCTGAGCCCTGGCATGAGGGGACATTTGTAACCTATGCCTATCACCTCCTGGTAATAATAGGGCAGTGGTAAGAAGTGAGGCAACATTTTAAAAATGTGTCATCAATATTTTAAAGAAAACTTGTCCTTAAAAAAACTTTTGGAATAGGAGTTGCACCCATAAATATTTGAATTGGGGAAACCTTTAAGTTAATGGTATTTAGAAAGACAATATAGGAGCATCTGTCCTTCACAATTTATTGACATGAGGTGAAACAGTCAGCCTCCCACCAAATGACTGACATGTATAATAAAAGGAACAAAAAGAAATTGTTCCCAGGACCAAGGGAACTCTGAGGAGACATACCCAGCAGTACAAAAGTGTAGATTAAAAATAATAATAAAGGCCACCAGGAAGTATCTCAGAACAGAAGTACCTTCTGTGAACAGGAAATAAGTCGCCATTGTTACTTTGAAGGGATAAGGACTATGTAATCTTCACTGAGTGGTCTGAACAAACAGGAATTTGGCACTCCAAATGTGTGGCTTGAACGTACCCAGCATGCCAATTCCTTGTCTGAAAAATACTGTCATTCCAGGCCCCCTATATGTAAGGAAGCAGGATTCTGAAGTGAGACAGGGAAATCAGGCATGCCAACATCTTGCTGTATTCAACTGGAGCTTATGTCAGGAAGCATCCCATGAAACCACCTGAGAAGTTACTTTTCAAAGCAGAATACCTGGTTTGAATCGCATGTTTTAACATATCTGGGCCTATTTCATGTTCACACTAAGCATTTTTTTTCCTCCAGAGAGGTTGGTCTTCTACTAAATTACCTTTCCAGTTTAGATTGGGTCTGTCAATTTAATAAAAAGCCCTGTCAGATGCAAACTCCATTTTCAAGGGTCCTGTCTTACATTAGGAAAATCCTTTCCTTCTCCCAGACAGCCTTTTCATATGTCTACACTAAAAAGAATGGAACTTATCCTGCACTTATATATCCCACAAGTACAACTCAGCAAGCGGTACTGTAATTCAACCTCCTTAAGTAACAATCTGGTACACAGTTCAGAATAAAAATAATTTCATTTTTTTTAAAAAACAAAAACCCTGGAACCTATACCATAGTTCTGACCGCAGAAAATTTCTCCATTCGCAGTTTGGTGCTTTAAGAGGAAGGGGGAAACAACTACCTTTGTGTGGCCAACATAAACTGTCGGAGTTGCAAGGCTGTCAGATTAGTTTGACAGACAGCATTTAGATCAAGTGAGTCTGTAAAGATGCAACAGGTCTGGAAACTCCCTGGAGAGCCTGAGGGAGCTGGCCAGAACTGGTTATGGCCAGAAGACTGATGCAATGTATTGAAACGTCTGTATGACTAGGCAAACTACTGTGATTGGTGCCTGAGACAACATTGTGTATATAACTGAATGCAACTAGAGCCCATGTGTTGGGATGCTATAAGCGGAGGAGGAGTGTGTAAGGATTTGTATGATATCTGTGCGCTGTAAAATAAACGAGCACTGCTTTTCTAGTAGCAAGGAGTTCTGGTGGTGTTTTCCTGGACCAACTGCATAATTTGCTGGCACCCACATCATAAATAACAAAAAGGATAAATAAAAGCCATTCACACTGTATATTTGAGAAAGTTTACAGGTCAGCAAGAATTTTTTTAAAATTGTATTTTTCAGACACAACTTTATATATTGGAAAATAATACAAATATTTTTAGGGCTGACTCACATTTGCCTTTTTTTCTGATATACATACTGGGGTGCTACCATCCCTACTGGTAGTAATTCACATAAACTCCAGCTGGTGAGAAAACCACAATGGCAATACAAAGAAGCATCCAGATTTCCAGATAGAGGGTTCACATTGTTATTACAGGCCTACCATTCCCAATGCTCTGTTAGTGTGAGTGGCGTACTCCTGCAACAGGGCTTCCCACTATCATTGTGACCACATAGGTCACTCAAACCCAGTTTTTTTTTAATGCTTACAGAGGACAGGATCTGTTCTGTAGTCTTTGTGCCATATTGAATTTCAAAGAGCAGTCCACACAAACTATGAGAACCAGAACTCTTGAAATTGTCACCTGTATGTCTTTACCCTGTATCTAAGTCAATTGATTTACCTGCTTACCTAATTTACCCTTTCCAACTAACAAAACCACCTGCCTTGCTTTTTAGGCATCAAATTGTCTTCCTTATTCTACTAGGTGCCTGGTTTCATTGACTTCCCATTTCATTGACTTCCTGTTTCACTATTTCTAGTGGTCTTCAAGAAGCTGTACCAACACCAACACATGCCGACCCCGGCCTTCTTTGCTTAGCCATACCTTTTCTTGCTTTTATGTACAATCATTTACCAGACATAGTAGAGAACAAGACAAGGTTAGTCTTGCATGACGGACCCATTGTGCTGCTGAAGAGGAACTACTGTGGCCCATTTCTACTCAAAGACATTGCATTAAACCAGAACAACATTAAAAGAAATTCAGGATGCTTCCAGTATCTAGAACTGAAGAAGAGTGGAGAGAAGACAAGGATTCAACATTCAGTAGTCACTAGAGAAACCTGAGCAGGATAGAGGTGACCTTGCATCTCCCAAAAAAACAAAGCAGAGGCAGCAACCCTCACTACCTGAGATGGAGACTTAGGGATGCCTCCCCCAGGGGTTTCCAGAGTGGATGGCTCCAGCTCATGGTTGATTGCCTTGGTCTCAGGGCTGGTGATGGGAGTCCCATCAGGTGGAGATGAAGGGGTTTTGTTTGCTTTTGCAGGGGTACTGTCACTGCAGGAAAGAGAGAAAGAAAGAGAGGTTCAGAATCAGCATTTTAATGTGTCATTTAACAATTCTTGGAGACATGGCACAGGGATGCTACAGAAATGCTCCTTGCCTGGGGCCCTTCAGTGTGTCTGCATGTGTACCTTCTACCTGAGAAAGGAAAACCAAGAGCATAAAGTAGCAACAATATATTATTCCTAGACCATAAGAGAAGGTCCAGTGGCCTGTTGGCATATGGGATGAGGGATTCCTTTTGGTAGGAATAAAAGTGTGCTGATGATCAATACCTGGCCCATAATGATAGCGCATGCAATAAATTGTTAGAACCTGTGATTTCAACTATGAAGAGATGGATTTTGATTAAAATACTGCTTAGTTTTAAACAGCATATCCAGTATGTGAAGCAAGAACTTCAGCCTCATTCTGCATTGCACAGTAGCTACCACAGTCTCCAAAACCCAAAAGTCATTCACTAGCCATGAGAAGTGCCTACTGATAGAGCTCACACTAAAGCTATACATAATGTAGCCGGCTAAAGAGGAGAGCAGAGAAGCTGCACTGAACCATCTTGTTTGTTTGAGAAACAAGCATCAGAGGTGGTTTGCATGGCCACAAACACAGATGGCTTTAAAAGATGGTCAGACAAATTCATGGAAAATAGGGCCATCAAAAGCCATTAGCCACAAAGACTTAAGGGAACCGTCATATCCAGAGGCAACAAATCACTGAATTCCAGTGCTAGAAGGCAACATCAGGAGAAGGTCTTGGCCTCTATGCCCTGTTTGTTGTCACTCCAGGACAACTGGTTGGCTGCTGTGTGAAACAAGATGCTGACTCAGATGGACCATGGGTCTGATCTGGCAGGGTTCTTGTGTCCTTAAAATTCAACATTTGCTCTTTTCAAAAATCCTCTATGGCTGCATTTTTATGAGGCTCTCTTAACTCAATAGGACTCATTTCTAAGAAAACATACTCTACAAGGTTACCATTTGACCGGCAGTGAATTACATGGAAGGTATAGGTTCAAGTAATAAGAGGTGAGCCAACAAAACACACCCACAACCATTTCTACCCAACTGCCTTGCTGGGACCTTATTCAGTAAGGTTCCAGACTTTTAAGCTTCAAAAGCCAAACTGACGGCACACAGATAATTTAGTCATAAGATGGTAGAAAGGCAACACTGAGAGCTCTCTCAGTGCAGAGTAACACAGAAATATATGCCGCTGTGCAAATTTTATTTAGCAGGCTAATTAGTAGATGAATGAAAAAACCTGGCTCCCTTGCAGGCTACATAATTTCTAGGGACAATGTAGAAGCACTGAACAGAATTAATTTTGTTCCTCTTCACAACTGAAAAGCAGTGCCTTCAGGATAAAACCATAATTTATGTCACTCCAGGATATGACAGAAGAAGAAAGGGTGTGGGGAAGGCAGAAAGAAACATTATAATAATTTTCTAGAAAGAAAAAAAACAGATGGTTTTGTGGGAGAGGCAAATCCACCAGAGGGGATGAAGAACACAGACACTGGAAGAGCTGTGATTTCCTTGTGCCTTGTGGTGAAAAACAAAACAAATCTCCTCACACTTGAGCTTTCTTCTTAACTGGTACCCCCTGTTATCAGTATCCTCAAAGTGGGGCCACCAACGTTTGGACTGAATCCTGTAGTAGTTCCTTGAAAAAAAGCTTGATATACTGACATTAGCATATGACAATATTTAGCTCCATGCCATGGGAAACTTCACATGCCGATTTCTGCATATCAGGTCATTGCCCATTACAGAAAGAGCAACTTTTATTTGCTATGTTAAGCAACTATCTGTAGTGCGTGTGCACAGCATGAGCAGACAGGAAGGTATTACTATCATTCCTCCCCCCAATGATGCTTTTGGAATACATACAGATGCTTCATTTTAAGGTCTACTAAAAAACCCTGGATTTTTAATTGAGGTGCAAAAACAAGGAAGATATTAGAACAAAGACTTAAAACACGTTATTTGGATTATTCAGACACACAAAGAACCCAAAACAATTCCAAGGCAGAGCAGATGGAACCATGCAAGGAATTCCATTCCAGCCACCAAGTCAACAATACACTATGCTATTAGACATCAGTCTTGTTTTTGAACTTTAACATCCCAGTCACAGCTTTCACAGAATGCAGCTTGCCATACCAGTACCTGCTGATCTTTTTCCTCAGCCTGGAGAACAGTTTAGTTTTCTTTCTGTTGAGGATGGCACACATCAATGATCTCCGTCACAAAACAACATAACTACACTAACAGATGCACAAGCCAACACAGTTATCATGAAGATACTAAACCAAACATAAATCAGACAGGCTTGGTCCAGACTTCACACGATGGATATTGAACCTTCTCGGTAAAGAAACATCCACTAACTGCTATGCAAATGCTTCGAGGTTAGGTCGGGGTAAAGGCCTCCTTCCTTCCCTTTGCACACTACTTATCACCATCTCTCCCTCTAGGCCCCTAAAAGTTATAACAGAAAGTATGGTGGGAATGGTTGAGAATCAAAGTGGGTACCCTGAATCACATTCAGGAGCTGCCCATTGCCCCTCACAAGTCCCTTATTAGAATGAACTGAGAATACTCTTGTACTCATTGGAATCTGACAGTGCAATCCTAGGGTGGGGATGTGCTCAGAGATTGACCTTTACACCAGCATATCTCTTGAGTTACGCTGCCATAAGGGCTAGTTACACTGGTGCAAACCCCCAGTGCTATTCCACCACTCTCAAGCACCACCACAGCCCCACACCAGTGTGTTTTGTGGCAGTTCTAGGACCACGGCTGGAGTTAGTCAGCTCCATAAGCACTTTCAGCCCAGGAACACCCAAGCCCAGTTGCACTGCAGTTGTGCGGGAGTAGGGATGTTAGCCTCCAGGTGAGACCTGGGGATCCCCTGGAATTACAGCTCATCTCCAGTCTACAGAGATCAGTTCCCCTGGAGAAAATGGATGCTTTGTGGGGTAGACTCCATCCCCAAATCCAGGCTCCATCTCCAAATCTCCAGGAGATTCCTAACCTGGATCTGACAACCCTACCCCATTTCCCCAACCAGTGGCCAAGGGGGACCTGGAACCCTATGCAGGAGCACATGAGCCACAGCCTCCTGGCACCATGGCCCCTCGTGCACAAGGGGGATTGGTGCATCATAAAAGCTGAGAGAGATGGTGTGGGGAAGGGGCCCATATTTTCAGCTCCGCACTGGGCTGTAAGCTCATTCCTTTAGCAGGCTCCCATCTCCCACCCAGACAGGGTGCTTTATTGGTGTTGTGTGGTGGAGCCCCTCCATTCTATGTGGAGTACGTTGCCAAACAACCCTTAACTCATTCACTTTCAGGAACACAGCCTTGAGCAGCTGCTGCCATGGTGGATGGATCATTAGCAGTCGCTGAGCGCTTCAACACAGGACTGGTGAGAGTAGTTCAGATGGCACCAGCCTGTGCCTCGGGGGGGGGGGGGGTGAGTTGCAGCAGAGTTCTGCCCCATGGGCCACATAGTGGAGTCGCTGGTGGGACATGACCAACATGGCTGCACCCTGCAAGACATTCCTGGCCACTTGTTGCTGCATGTGTCTCTGTTTTGCTTTCCTGCAAGTGAGGATTCAAGGGAGACCTCTGGGTGTGGTTAGTGCCGTTTCCCCCCACACACTCTGCTCAGTCTGCTGTTCCAGCCTGCCCCCTGGAGTGGTGTTGCACCTAGCCAGCCCTTCCAAGTTCCACCTGAGACACCAGCCCACTTAGATGCATACAGTGCCAGGGAAGGCTTAGTCCATCTCCCCATGGCCTCAGGGAGGTGGCAACTTGAGTCATCAGACCTCACCATGCTTTCAAGTTCAATAAACTCTATCTTGTGTTACAACTGAGTCTCTGTCTGTTTGGTTCTGACTGCATGGCAGGTGCTCCACACCCCTCCCTGCCCCACTCCATCCCCACCCCATCTGTGACTCCCCCAAGGTCTGCCTGATGACGTACAAGAGGGAGGGCTCTTGGGTGGCTCTGGATGGTTGTGCAAGTGGCCTCTGGTCCCTCGTCATGGTCTTCTGCCAAACATAGCAGGGGCCTAGCAGAACCTCCAAGGCTGACCTCACACCTGGTCCCCCCTCTCAACTCAATGGCTGCAGTGTGAAGGGGGGATGGGCCAGTGGGTGGAATGAGCCACTGTGGGATGGTGGTTAGAGTGTCAGACTAAGATCTCAGAGCCTTAGGTTCAAACCCCCACTCGTGCCATAGAAGCTAGCTGGGTGGCCTTGGGCCAATCACACAAACTCAACCTAACCTCCCACACAGGATTGGTGTGAAGATAAATGGAGGATAGGAGAAAGATGTAAACCACTTTGGATCCCCATTGAGAAGAAAGGTGGGATATGAATGCAGTAAATGAAGTAAATAAATGCGTGCCTGCTCTAAGAAGGGGGGGTTCTCTGGGGAGGTATCACTGAGGGGGCAGGGGATTGTGAAGTACCCAGAGTCAATGGCTGGGTAGTAGGCATTGCAGCAGACAGACTTGATATCTTTGAAGAGGGTGGGGAGGGTGTTGGAAGGGGAGACGGGCATCTGACTCAGGTCCTAGATGCTGTAGCAGGGCACTCTCTCCTTCTGGCATCTTAGAATGTATCACTAGAGAGGCCACTCACTGTGCCCCTAAATCTTCCCTTTTCATCACCTCACAATTCTTATTACAAGGCCCCTTTGTCTTCAAACCAGTGTTGTGCTGGCAAACATCACAGCAAGAGTAATAGGACAAAAAGAATCCATCTCAGGATAGAAGTGTAGCTTCCATTGTGGCAGAGCTTCTTCCAAATTGTTATCAGAAATAATTGAATTGAAATAGAAACACTAAAATTTGAAAAAGTTGCATTGAATCAAAGCAGTTAGAGCAACCAAGATGAAGTTAAAGAGATAAAGCCAAGGGCCAAAACAGATGCAAGAAGTGACATCAGTGTTTTGGAAAGAATAATGGCTGTTGCATGGGGCTCAGATTCAGATTGGGGCCATGATGCAGGAGGAAAATTAACCTTTCCAACTTCCATGTGCTTTCACCAATTGAAAATGATCACCCAAACATTGTGATTGCCCTGTCAAGGGAAATGATATTCACCCTCCCTTTGTTCAGTGTTTTTCTTTTAGAGGACTAATATGTAGGTGTACAATTTCACAGCAAGCACAACCACCAGGTAAAGATACCACGTAATGTGTGTTGCTCATTGACTTCCAATCTCTTCTCTCTCCTTCTGGCATCTTAGATTTTAACATTTTAACTAGCGTCAGTTGTTGGGAAGAACTGTGCATATGAATGATACTTTAACAGCAGTAATCTAACCATGGGTTCAAGCTAATGTTCCATATAAGAGGTTAAGAAATGGCAGACCACAGGGCTTCCTTAGTCAATTGCCCTTCAATTTCACATTTGAAAACATCTGTGCATGTGTATGCAACAGAGTGACTGAGCACAAGACCAGATGTAAAGCAGTAGGTGAAGATTCCACACTAGCTTCCATTTGCTTTCCTAAAGCAGCGCATCCAAGCCCCGGTTATCTTTTCCTTAATGCTGTTGGCACATTTATCGCATTACTGCACACACAGCTGGGAGTCTGAGTTCCTAAATTGCTTCATCACTCATGAATTTGGGAGAGAGCCAGAGGCCATCTCATCCATTTAGTGAGGCCTGCCTTCCCCTTAACTGTAAGAACTTTGAGGAGGAGGCAGAAAATTTACATTCAATCCCAACAATAAAATTCCTTCTTTTTCCTCTTGCTATAAAGTTGTGTTGGTGTGTTTAGCAAACAAAGTTCTAAGACACATTGAATTTCTTTCCAAAGAATAACAAAGTAGATTGGCTGAAAAGTGGTAAAGAGTTCTTTCAAAAACAGAAATGGATCATGGTGACTGTTATGTATGTACATAGTTAGGATAGTAAGCAGGGGGAAACCGAGGAGCTTGAGTTCCAGGCGAAGGCTCCTAAGCCCTGCTCGCGCGATTGGCCCGAGCCAGCGCGCCCCATTGGCCCTAAGCCAGGTCGCGCTATTGGCGACCCGGGGGTTGTTCCCTCCTATCACGGATCAGGGGGGAGTGGCCGCACGCGGCCAGGGGGAATATAAGCGGGGCCGGTTTTCACAGTTCTCAGTTCTGTCTTGTACTACAATAAAGCGTTGTTGTTGGAACTCCGTCTCGACCTCGTGTGTCCTCCCCATGCGGACTTAACAGTGATCAGTTTGCCTGACCTTTTCCTTCAACAGCACATAAGCTTTCCTATTTCTAGAACAAAGGTGTCCAATTAATAGAAAGCAGAGTAAGAAGGGGCTTTACAGTCCATCTAGAACAACCTCCCACTCAATCATTTAGTGAAATACATAATCTTTCCAACGTAATAACTCCTCTTTCTGGGACAGACAAGGACCCAATTGCCTATTATCATAGGGAACTAAAAGGAAGGGGAAATGAAACCTTCTACATGTAACAGCTGCATGGAGACAGGGGTGAGATAGCAATGGAGGAACTTGCTCATTTAACAGAGTAGTTCTCATATTAAGGACAGCCCTTAAAAAACTGCCCTCCTGCTTAACTAAATGGACTCCTAAATGCATTTCTTCATGAGTTAATCCTATCAATTTATACTAAATTTGCAAGAGATATCTCACTCCATCTTTGAAATTATGAATTGTCTGAAAGAGTCACAGGGGCTGTCTTCAGCCCCACAGCTGAGAAATAGTTTGACATATTTGGAAACAGACCTTTAAATAGCATCCTAGCACACAGAAATGTAGATGGCTAAGTTCTTCCCCAACGGTATATCTCCATATCAGAAAAAGCTGCAGTTACTAAACTCTTTTGTGGCAGTCTGCCATTAGAGGCACAGTAGAAAAGAGCAAGAGTCCAGTAGCACCTTAAAGATTAACACATTTTTTGGAAGGGTATGTCAGGTGCAGGCCATGAGGATGGTATGTGGTAGTGTTGTTGTGCTGCTTCCAGGTGCTGTTGTGCTATTCTGTTCAAGGCCAGTCTAAGCCCCATTTTTAGTCTTCATAGATTCCCATACTGTGGGAATTGCCGAGTGCTCCTTCCTGCCTGTTGGAGGGGTTGCCTGGATAACCGGTTATCTCCTTTTGCTCTCCCATATATGCTATGTGCCTTGCCTTTGACCCTTACTAATGTCCTTTTGAATATGGCTTCTGAAACCTGTCGATTCTAACCAATAAAACTGCTTTCGTGGATTTGCCGTCTGCTGAAATCTGTTTATGGGTTTGCCTCAGGGCTAGAGCTTACAGGGTATGAGCTTTCGTGAGTCACAGCTCACTTCTTCAGGTATCTGAAGAAGTGAGTATTGACTCAAGAAAACTCATACCCTTTCAGAAATTTAAGGTGCTACTGGACTCTTGCTGTTTTCTACTGCTACAGACAGTCTAACACAGCGACCGATCATGATCTATCTCCATTAGAAGCAAAGAGACAGGAAAAATGTTGCAGCCACCCCTGAGAACACCACCCATTTAAAAGCACAAGGGATATTATTTCCTATCTCTTCCCTTTTCTTGTGAATTCTCTCCCTCTTCTTCCCCTTCAGATACTACTGTATTAAAAACAATGTGCCTTTGATGAAATAGTACTTTTTTCAACAGTGATTCCCACCTTCACAGTATTCAGTGTATGTTAAGAACAGAATGTCTGGCGCCTACTGGGAGACGGTGGAAGGATGGCTCTAGAAAAGGAACAGACAGGAAGGCACTGAGTGACTCTGTTCTTGAGTTGGCCAGAAGAAAACAGGCAGAAATGGCAACCAGTGCAAAACAGAAGGAGCTACATGTTATCCTATGCAGAGTTACTTCCATCTAAACCCAATGAACTTGGACTGCATAAGCTTGCACTGGCACAAACACTGCATGGCCAACTTGCTGCAACGCAAGGCGGTTCTCTCATAGCCCTTGAGAAAAAGTAGTCAGTCAGTGCTCACTAACCTTGGCTGAGCTTTAACAGGATAGGTGCTGGTTCCATGTTCTTTCTCTAGATCCACAAGGACATCATTCAAGTTTTGGTTCAACTGAAACAAAAAAAAATATTTTAAAAAAAGCTAAACGGGAAAAGACTGAAAGTCAGTACAAAAAAGAAGATTCAGAATCCATATCAGAAATGTATAAGAACACCAACAGCCCCAGGAAGAGGGCACTGCCCGAAGGGAAATGGTCTTGTTCCAATTTCTTCTACTTAACAGTCACATAACCCTATGTGCATCATTTGACATCCAGAAACAGGAACCATATGAGCAAAATCTGTATCTCATTTACCCAACAAATTCAGCTCATGTCTCTTCTGTTTCCTGTCTTTATTCCATTCTGCCCCAACAACCACACACTTGCACTATTATTGAACCCTTGCATCAACGCAGGGTCTTTGTTTCTCTTTGGGAACTAATGCCTTCCTTCTGCTCTTTCTTCCCATCTGCAACTATGAAACTTGCCTACAACTGCAGACTTGGTTGCTATGGAATCAGAGTCTACGGGGGACACACACACACACACAAGATTTTAGGACAAGCGTAACATCCACACTGGGGAAGGAGGAGGGATTTAATCCATGCTGACAGCCATGTGTCTGATATGGCAGCAATTCAGTTGACCTTCTCTATCCACAGCTCTAATAAAAGGCAAATAATTCTTATGAAAACTTTCACACACATAACTTTCACCATGAGAAAACAGCATACAAAACCTTGTTACTAAGTAATAACAAACTGTCCAAAAGCTTGCTTCACAACATGCTACAGTGTGCCAAACTCACTTTAAGTAGGAGAGATTTCCTGCCCTACAAATTGAGTGACAGAATGACCCCACTGGATTTTACGTTTCACCTTTGCACAAATTGGCATAGACTTCTGCAGCCATTGTCAAATTCTTACAGACATTTTGGGGGCTAAACTGAGAACCTCTGCCACAACCAGAGGATCTGACTTTAAGGCCCAGAACATGGTCTGGATGCATATAATGTAACAACCTTCCTGAAGCTAAACACATGTGCATCTGGTCAGTGTGTGGATGTGGGAGCATCTGGAACACTATGTATTTTATACAGTCTTGAGTTCTCTGGCAAAAAGGCAAGATATAAAACAAAATAAATAAAAATATATAGATAAATGCTAGGATTCCACTGTCACTTTCTTCCTGATTCTCTGTGGGACATAAACAGACAGTATAAAGGTAAAAGTAGTCCCCTGTGCAAAAAACCAGGTCATTTCTGACTCATGGGGTGATGTCACATTACAACATTTACTAGGCAGACTATTTTTACGGGGTGGTTTGCCATTGCCTTCCCCAGTCATATACACTTTACCCCCAGTGAACTGGGTACTCATTTTACCAGCCTCAGAAGGCTGAGTCAACCCTGAGGCAGCTACCTGAAACTGACTTCCATCAGGATCAAACTCAGGTTGTGAGCAGAGCTTTGACTGCAGTACTGCAGCTTATCACTCTGAGTCATGGGGCACAGGACAGACTATGTACCTAGGGGTAAAATTAAGCTGTGACAGAAGCGGTTCCTCCCATCTTCTGCTTCAAGCCCCTTGAGAAAGAGAAAACTAGTAAAACAATTAAGTTACTTTCACCCCCATATGTATGAAATGCTTTTTCGATTGTCTCCAGCATTCTGTTCTTCTAAAGTATTTCTATCTTGCTTATTCCCTTCCACAAAAATGGAAACCACATAGTAAGATAATGAAACCCATGAAGATTTCTTGAACTTCAACTGGGAGTGCATAATTTCCTTATTCTGCATTCACTCTCTTGATACCTACATTTAGTAATTCCCTATTGTAGAATTTGTGCAAAAGCACTCATAGAACACTGAATGACTGTAGACCATAGTGGTGGAGTCAGTTTCAGTAAACTCCCACATGGAGATATTTAGTTTTCTAAAGCAAGTGTGAATTTCTTAAATGTATGCATTATACAAAATACCCTTTAGGATAGTCTATCTACGTTCAGGTCACTTAAGGGAATTATGTAGGACGATAGTATGTCAGTAATCTTGAAAATGTGCCACAGCTGAGTCTCCACAAGAAAAAAAGGAAATCCCTTAAGCATTCCAAAGTCTAACAACAATGAATTAGATGGATGAATTAATAAGGCCCATGGAAAGACTGATCAATTAAAAAATAAATGGAGGGAACAAGACCATATAGAATAACGACTTATTTTAAAGGTGCCCCAAAGGAAGACATCAATTAGTCTGTAAAATGAAGTTGGAAATGGTATTACTCCAGAGTCCCATAAAGTGATGCAGTCAGCCATGCTAAGGCAATCAAAATGGGGGCGGAACACACCCAGGAGCTTTATCGATAATATGCAACAGGAAAAGAGAGTATCATTCATCCTCACCTTGCTCATTTCCTTATGGAAGTTCTCCTCCAAGCCTGCAATACTCTGGAATGTGTTGACATAAAATCCAACACGACTGGTAGACAAAACACAATACAAGTCAATGGAGCCAAAAGGGTGGTTCAAAAATATATTGTTAGCTGCCCATTCCACCCCATTCTTCCAAATTTCCAATTCTTCAGGCACTTGAAGGGCCACAGTGGTAAGCATGGACCACATCACATGAGCTTCACTGGACCGATGCAACAGTTTGGTTTTTCATGTGGCTACCCCAAATCTCTTTCATATATTCTCCAATAAGTAAATACATTATCAAGCTACAGAACTGCCTCCTGGGCTCTGTCAGGCTGCTATCTCGGTTTCGTTATTGCCTCTGTCTCTGCGTTGTATTGTCTGCCCCCCAAGGTCGCATACCTAGGCCTGGGAACCCAGCTCCTGAGAAACTGTATTCAGCCTGTACGTGTAATCTCCCGCCTTCCCTGCCTTATAATATCTCCCAGCTAGTGAGCCTCTCATAGCTGTCATTTTATTCGTTTGCACTGTATGCCTAATTGACCAGTAAAAGCCATCTGTTTGGACTCTATATGACTTTGTGGTGATTTCTGGTTCTGTGGGCCAAGGGCTGACATTATGACAGCTATCTCCTTCTCTTCACCATTCTACTAGCCAGGCTGGAGCCCAGGGGGGTTCGCCTGCCATTTGGATGGGAGCTGTGCTCTCCAGGTGATCTACACCCTGGAGCCCTTCTCTGAGGATCCTACTCTGTTACAAGACTTAATCGCTGAACTTTTCCGGACGACCCGAGAGGTTTGCCGCTTGAGGGGACTGGTACAGGAACAGTGGCAATCTCTTAAAGGACGTCTCTGGATGTTAACGTCGGAGGATACTGATGCTCGTCTAGATCTTCAGGACTTGGATCAATTACTGGACGATGCCCGATTGGCGACTGAGGATTTACAAATATTAACTGGACTTCTGGATAATCTTATTTCTCGAGAAACTCTTTCTACCATGGCGGGAGCCCCACCGGAGGGTTTTTCCCTGATCCCGAATGCAGCCAGCTGTCAGGCTGAGGCCAAACGAGTCGCTATTAGCACCGCTCTTCTCCTTGTGGAATGTACAAAGGACACCCCGGTAGCCACCTTGGCTCAAGTTTTGACCTCGACCTTCGGAGCCGAGGCACCCGCACTGGCGGTTCGAGTACAACCTCTGCTGGGCGGGGAACCCGACCCCATACTCTCACTCCTGGAGACAGAACTTTTGCCGCGCATTACGGCAGAGGCTGCCCTGAGACTTGAGAACGCCAAAGTTCTTGCGGATCAGCAAGCCGCCGAAGCGGCTAAGGTCGCAAGAGAGAGAGAGGCTGCGGAAGCAGCCAGGGCGGCGGCAGCAAGGATTAGGAATCAGGCGAACGTGGACACGCGCCCTAAAGGCAATGTACTAGGGCTATCAGGTCTGTCCTTTTCCCCGGCGTTTGTCCCGTCGCGCGCGACCCAACGCGCACGCCGTTTGGCTGACCGACGTCGAGACTCAGAAGAGTCTGAAGACGAGGATTTATATGGGGATAGCTCTCAATGGGCCACAAGCTTCCGGACCAGTAAGCCTCATCTTACTGGTGGCCCAAGTGAGGAGGCTCATCTCTTAAGAGCCCAGAATCGGGAGCTCTCCGACCGTGTTGATCAACTCCAGGAAGTAATGGAACGTATGCTTCAGGAGAACAGGCAATTACAACAAACCCTGATAGCTCTGAGACAGCCCGTTCCGATACCGGGTCAGGGGGTACCCGTACAGCCACCCGCTAATGTGCCTGCTCCACCCTTGCCTCCTGGAGCTCCTGTTGCTCCTCCGCCCGGACCACCCGTGCAACCACCCGCTAATGTGCCTGCTCCACCCTTGCCTCCTGGAGCTCCTGTTGTCCCTCCGCCCGGACCACCCATGCAACCGGGTCAACCTGCGCCCGGCCCTTGGAAGCAACTCAAATTGAGGACTACGTATGACGGATCTCTCGAGACTTTGCCTTGTTTCTTGCATCAAGTGGACAGTTATATGCGAGAACAGGGACAACTTTTCCCCACGGAAGACAGCCGGGTGCGTTACGTAGCTTCCCTTCTGACAGGTAAAGCGGCTGACTGGATGGTCCTCCAGTTTGACACCCGCTCTCGTGCTATTCGTTCCCTCAACAACTTCATGACTGCCCTGAGAAGGAGGTTTGAGGACCCCTTCCTGGGGGAAAGAGCCAAAACGGAACTCTTACAATTAAAACAAGGCTCTGCTACAGTTCGAGAATTTGCCGATGAATTTCAACGACTGGCAAGTAAAATTGTAGGTTGGCCCGAGACCACCCTGATCCATCATTTCAGGGAAGCCTTGCATCCTGACATTTTGAACTGGTCTTACATGCGAGGCGATCCCGATACCCTCGAAGACTGGATCCTATTAGCCGAGGAAGTGGAAAGCCGCCGACGCTTCATTTCTCTCGTCCGTCAAAAGCACAAGGAAAAAGGCACCCAAAAGCCTCAACCCAAGGCACCACTGCTCGTCCCACGAAATCCCCCACGTCCGCCCCAGGAACGTGAAGCCCGATTTCAGAGGGGTGCCTGTCTTACTTGCGGAGAAATGGGCCACTTTGCAGCCGTTTGCCCACGCCGCCAGGAAATATTTCGTCCCAGCACAACAACCCGCGCCCGAGGTCGTCCACCACGCAGAGGCACCGCGGCCACCCGCAGCGCAGCTCCGGGAAGACCCACACCCTCTGCACTCCATGCCGGGGACCCAGCCTCCCTGCCTACTACCAACGACCCCGCCGGGTCTCGGATTACAAGTGCCCCATTGGGGGACGATTTTCCCTCTTCGGATGAGGAAAATCCTTGGATTTCTCCAGCCTTAAACCTGGAATCTCCCCTCGACTTGTCAAAAAACGGCTCCGGTCTGTGGTGAATGGAGCGTCTCCACAGACCTCTCAGGATCTTCCTATCAAACCGAATGCTCCTACCAAAATTAAAGACGTGGACTCCACCGTCTACGTGGATGCAGTTTTACAGCAACTTAACGGTGGCCCACAAATCCCCGTCAAAGCACTAATTGACTCCGGTTGCTGTCGCACTCTCATAAGCGAAACCACTTTTGCTGCACTCAGAGCCGACTCTGAGGCTTTACCCGCCCCCGTCCAATTTGCCCAAATGGACGGAAGCCATTTCCAGGGGGGTCCAGTTGATCACCGCACCATAGGGGTGGCAATGGGAATTGGTTCCCACTGGGAACAAATAGACTTCACTATAGCCCCTATCCGATTTGAAGTGGTCTTGGGAATTAACTGGATTAAAGGACATAGTCCCAGTATTGATTGGGATACAAACACTATCTCCTTCGCTAGTCCCACCTGCGACCAACATCGGCAAAACTTTGCTCTGCCATATCCGCCCGTTCCAGCATTAACCTCTACTGCCCCAGCACCACCGGCTCTACCCGCTGTATACCGAGACTTTGAAGATGTCTTCGACCTTAAGGAATGTGATGCCTTACCCCCCCACCGGGCCTCAGACTGTGCGATTGAAGTGGTAAAGGACTGCACATTAACCAAGAGTAAGATTTACCCTATGAGCGCTTCCGAGCGCACTGTCCTCCGGGACTTTTTGGACAAAAACCTCGCCAGAGGGTTCATTCGCCCTTCGAATGCCCCAAACTCGGCCCCCGCGTTTTTCGTCCGGAAAAAAGAGGGCGACCTTCGCCTGTGCATTGACTTCAGAAAGCTCAATGCGGTTACCCAGACCAATGCCTATCCTATCCCATTAATATCCGATATTTTGGGACAATTACAGGAAGGCCGTGTGTTCTCTAAATTAGACTTGGTGGAAGCTTACTACCGAGTCCGTATCCGCGAAGGGGATGAGCACCTCACTGCCTTCTCTAGCTGTTTCGGAATGTATGAATTCCTTGTGATGCCGTTCGGATTAAAAGGGGCTCCGGGGGTCTTCATGCAACTCATCAATGAAATCCTACATGACCTTCTATATCGTGGGGTGGTGGTCTACTTAGATGATATTCTCATTTATTCGAAAACTATGGACGAGCATGTGGCTCTGGTCAGGGAAGTTCTGCAACGCCTGCGTAACCATCAACTTTTCGCAAAACTAGCTAAGTGCGAATTTCACCAAAGCAAACTCACGTTTTTGGGATACATCATCTCCCACCAAGGTCTTCGCATGGACCCCGCCAAAGTCCAAGCCGTCCTCGATTGGACTCCCCCCACCAACCGGAAGCAAGTCCAGCAGTTTCTGGGATTTGCAAACTTCTATCGAGGATTCATCCCTAACTTCGCCCAGGTGGCTCTACCCATTACGGACCTACTGAAAACTAAGGGAAAAATAAGCTCGGCTGCCTTGCCCTCCGCGAAAATCCTATGGACTGAGCAATGCCAAGCCGCCTTTCTAGCCCTCAAACGCCTCTTCACTTCGGAGCCGGTGCTACAGCACCCAGACCCAAATCAAATGTTCATTGTGCAAGTCGATGCTTCCGATGTAGCCATGGGAGGGGCTCTCCTCCAGCAAGGACCGGATGGTCTTCTTCACCCTTGCGCTTACTTTTCAAAAAAATTTGCGCACGCTCAATTAAACTGGCCCATCTGGGAGAAAGAGGCCTCAGCAGTTCATCATGCACTGACTCTATGGCGACAATTCTTGGAGGGGTCTAAAGTCCCCTTTGAGGTTTGGACCGATCACAAAAATCTAGCTGCCCTCACGGGGTCCCATAAGCTATCGGCGAAACAACAACGGTGGGCGGAGTTCTTTGCGCAGTTCCGTTTCACCCTGAAGCACGTCCCTGGGAAACAGAACGTTCTTGCGGATGCCCTCTCCCGTTTACCACAATATCCGGTAAAACTCGAAAGACCCACCAACTCTCTGTTCACCCCTATGCAACGTGGGGCTCTACCTATGCTGGCTGTACAAACTCGATCCCAGCATCAACACACCTTACCCAACGTACAAGCTCCGCCAGCTCAACCGGCTGCCCAGCCGCCACCACAACAAACCGGAGTTCCCGCCCTTCCTACTCCTCCGACCGCCCAGCCGCCTGCAGTCTGCGCGCCGCCGCACATAAGCACTAGCCCCATAACTGTTTCTAAGATCTCCATGGCCGACGGGGGGGCCCCCTCCAAAATCCCCATTTCCGAGTCCTTTTTAACTGTCCTTCGGGATCAGTGCCTTTTAGAACGTTCCGCTCATACCCTACCTCCTGGTGTTTTGGAACAAGGAGGATCCTGGTACAAGGACTCGAAATTATATGTCCCCAAGGCTCTCCGAAAGGACGTTTTACATTTAGCCCATGGAGCCAAAACAGCTGGGCACTTTGGGTTCCTGAAAACCCTTCACTTATTGCGCAGACAGTTCTGGTGGGGGGGAATGCGTTCCGACATTGACTCCTTCATCCGCAGCTGTCCCGTTTGTGCCGCTGCGAAACGATCGCAGGGCAAACCCCCGGGACTGCTACAACCTCTTGAAACGCCCAGCAAACCTTGGGAAGTGATTGCTATGGACTTCATGACTGATCTCCCTCTCAGTGGGGGTAAAACTGTATTGTGGGTTGTTACTGATTTGTTTTCTAAGCAAATACATTTGATTCCATGCGCAGGAATCCCCTCTGCTCAGAAACTGGCCCGCCTCTTCGTGACGCATATCTTTCGTTTACATTCGTTTCCGCGTAAGATAATTTGTGACCGCGGCAGTGGTTTCGTTTCTAAGTTTTGGAAAGCTTTCCTCAAGTTGGTGGGAGTGGAACAAGGGTTGTCTAGTGCATACCATCCTCAAACTGATGGTCAAACTGAACGTGTCAATGCTGTACTTGAATGTTATTTACGCTGTTATGTTAACTACCACCAGGATAACTGGGTAGAACTGTTACCTTTAGCAGAATATGCCTACAATAATGCCATGCATCAATCCACAGGTTTTAGCCCATTTTTTGCTGTGTATGGACAAGATTTCAGTCCCATCGCTCCTACAGATGATATAGAGGGGGAGGGGAACCCCGACATTGCCTCCTGGGCACACGCCCTCCGTACCACTTGGCCCTGGCTCGTTAGCAACCTCGACCGAGCCAAACGTAAATACAAAGCACAAGCTGACAAACATCGCTCCCCCGGGGGTGATCTGCAAGTGGGTACTTTGGTTTACCTTTCCACCAAAAATCTCCGTTCCACCCAACCGTGCCATAAGCTCAGTGCCAAATACATTGGCCCTTTCCCCATCACCCGGGTCATAAACCCTGTCACGGTGGAACTGGCTCTCCCCAAATCCTTGAGGCGTGTGCATCCTGTTTTCCACATTAGCCTCCTCAAACCCCATGTTGCTTCTCCACGATGGCATCCGGACCCACCTCCTGCGCAACCCATCATGGTGGGGGGGGAGGAACACTTCGAAGTCTCCAAGATCCTTGACTCCCGTGTTCACCATGGCAACCTGCAATATTTGGTCCGTTGGAAACATTTCCCCCCTGCCTATGACGAATGGGTACGTGCACGGGATGTCTCCGCCCCCGACCTCGTCGACGCCTTTCACATTGCTTACCCAGATCGGCCAGCCCCCTTGCGAACTGGGAGGGGGCCTTGAGGGGAGCAGAATGTCAGGCTGCTATCTCGGTTTCGTTATTGCCTCTGTCTCTGCGTTGTATTGTCTGCCCCCCAAGGTCGCATACCTAGGCCTGGGAACCCAGCTCCTGAGAAACTGTATTCAGCCTGTACGTGTAATCTCCCGCCTTCCCTGCCTTATAATATCTCCCAGCTAGTGAGCCTCTCATAGCTGTCATTTTATTCGTTTGCACTGTATGCCTAATTGACCAGTAAAAGCCATCTGTTTGGACTCTATATGACTTTGTGGTGATTTCTGGTTCTGTGGGCCAAGGGCTGACAGGCTCACCTATTCCATAGTGAAGGCAGTTCTTCTTGAAGATCAATGTTCATCTCCTCAAACACTTTTTGAGCTTTTACTAACTCTTCTTCAGCCTAGAGAAGAGAGTGAGAATGATCAACACAGTCCATATAGAAACACTCATGGGGCAGGGGACACATGTGCTCATTGTACGTTCTTTACACAGGACCTGCCTAGGGTCTTCCTGACTATTACAATCCAGTTTCTTATAGATGTATTGCCCAAGAGTCTCTTGCAATTCACTTCTATATAAGAGAAGGATTTTTCATGTCTGGGCATGGCCTACAACTGGCATAGAAAAGCCCAATAAACAAAGTGAGAAAATGCCCAAAGTGATGAAGATGTTAAAAGAGTAGGAGGCTCAGGTAATCTGCCCTTCCTGTTTCTTGACATCTCAATAATGTCAGTTTGAATCATGTCCAAAACAACTCTTAACCTTAGACCCGTGGCAACCATACTGTAGCCAGGGGTAACTGAAGAACTGGAGGGGTTGAAAAGCACCTTAAAGACTAACAAAAATATTTTCTGGTAGGGTATGAGCTTTCATGAGCCACAGCTCACTTCTTCTCTGAAGAAGTGAGCTGTGGCTCACGAAAGCTCATACCCTACCAGAAAATATTTTTGTTAGTCTTTAAGGTGCTACTGGACTCTTGCCCTTTTTGACTACTGCAAACAGACTAACACGGCTACCCACTGTGGAGGGGTTGAGTGAGCTAACCTTGGCTGGGCTGATGCAAACTTGCAAGCCTGAGCTGAAGAACCAGCAAAGCAGAGGAAGCCCATGAGGTGGGTATAGGCAGAAACTGGTGCCGTGGGGAGGGGCTGATTGGCCGTAGTGGTTACTATTGGCAGAGATGGCATTCCCCTGGGTCTGCAGAGGGCCTGGAAGAGCCAAGGAGGGGGTGGGCCACATTTGAGCAAATGGGTCCAAATATTAAGAAGAGCTTTGAAGGAAGTGTCCAGAGGATCTGGGGTGGTTGGAGTGAGGGGGCAATGGGACAGATGGACGCACAGATAGGAGTGAAGAAACTCCCCAGGACCCATGCCTGGCTGATACTGTACCCAACATGCAAAGTGGAATAAAAGATGTTTACTGGCCACCTGTTGTCTACAAGTTTGTGGGAGCCACCATGGACCAGCACCCTATTCCTAGCCCACTGGGCACCCCCTCCTGCACGTGGCCCAGAGCATTTCTGCCCCACTGCACACATACATCTGAATTATGGTAAGCAAAAGCTGTATATTCAGAAGCGACCATGGTAGATTCCTGCTACACTAAATTGTAAAATCTCACATACATTAAAACAGAAACATGAACTTAGGTTGCCAGGATAAGGTTTTTTAAAAGGCACAGAATGTCCTTGAGCAGGATGAAATATTCTAAAATAAAGAACAATTATTCATCTTGTCAGTTGGCCACCTGAGCAGAGCACTAATTCAGACCATAAATGATGGGGTAATATGATGTTCTTCCCTCTTCATAGTTTAGAGAAGGTGACCAAGACTCTGTAGTGGACAGTGATATGTCAGGACTGCTTATCCGGGAATTCTGAATTAGGAGCCATGGATACAAAATGAAAACAGGTCTTAGTTTTTACAAGGATAAACCAACCATTATCTAACAGGGATCCTCAATTTCAGTTAACTCCAGACTTCAGTTAACTCCAGACTCACATGCCACCTAATGGTTCCATGTATTCTTCATCACCACACTTGTCTTCCCTGCCCAGTTCCCTCTCTTTCCACCCAATAAAGGTAAGAATTTTCATGTGTAGTCACAGGACCGAACACATTTATTCAGTAAGTGATGACTGCTTATGATGTCACATCAGCTAACCTGACCCTCACCCAAATTCCCTGACTTTCTTCTCAAAAAATTCTAGATAATCCCCCAGAAACCAATGAGAATTATGACCCCTTTGCACAGATATCCAAGAATGTTATTGGCAGCGCAACATTCAGGTCAATGTGAATCTGAGGGGCTCTTCTGTGAATACTGAACAATGATTTTATGAAACATAGTTGCACTTACCTGTAACTGCTGTTCATTGAGGTCTTCAGTACAGGCACACATATGGGGCTGCACTTGCACAGGCCTACTATCAGAGGTTTTTCAAGCTAAAGCCACTAGGGGGTGCAGTGGGCCAGTCCTGAAAAGGAGTTCCGACACCAATCCATGTGCTTTCCGGATGCTGCGCCCCCTTCCCTCAATTCCCCCTGAGCCACCAGAGTCAGACCATAAGCCTAAGAGCTCACAGCGGGGTAGGAGGGAAGGATGTGTGCCTGCACTGAAGACCTCAATGAACAGCAGTTACAGGTAAGTGCAACTCTGTTTTCATTTTCGGTCTTCAAGTGCAGCCCCACATATGGGACCATCCCAAGCCACTTACCAGGAAGGTGGGATGAGGTCTTCACATCAAATAACGATTTAAGCGCAGCTTTCCCCACTGATGCTTCTTCTCTCGCCTGTAGGTCCAGTGCATAGTGTTTCATAAATGCATCCGCTGATGACCATGTCGCTGCTCGGCACACCTCAGCAATGGAGACGCTCTGCAGACATGCAGCTGACGAAGCATGTGCTCTGGTAGAATGGGCATGGACACCCAACAGGCATGGAACCCTTGCCTTCTCGTAACATAAATGAATAGTGGCTACAATCCACCTAGAGAGGGATTGTGGCGAGGCCCTTCTGCCTTTCTTAGGTCCCATATGGCAAACAAACAGGGACATGTCCTTTCTAAACTCCCTAGTGTGGTGTATGTAAAACAGTAAAGTTCATCTAACATCTAACGAATGTAGTGCTCTCTCTGCCTCTGAAGACGGGTTAGGGAAAAACACTGGGAGTATCAATTCCTGATTAAAATGAAACCTGGAAACAACCTTTGGCATAAACTGAGCCGCAAAACCACCCTCTGTGGAAACACCTTTAAAATGGGGAATCCACTCTGAGAGCCACCAGCTCACTTACTCTGCGTGCTGATGTAAATGGCTACCAGAAAACAAGCTTTCATAGAAGCCAAATGGGACAAGATGCTAATGGCTCAAACGGGGCCCCCATCAATTTTTCTAGAACCAGAGACAAAGACCACTGCAGAATAATGGGTGTTCTGGGCAGAAAAGAGTTTAAAAGTCCCTTAAGGAACCTCTTAGACATTCTATGAGAGAACACTGTAGACCCCTCCACATACTCATGGTATGCTGAGATGGCTGTTAAGTACACCTCAATGGATGAGAAGGCCAGCCCCTTCTTTCTTAATTCCAGAAGGAAATCAAAGACTATTGATAAGGTTGCTCTCTCAGGAGGCACCTACACCATTCAACAAAACGCCCCCATTTTGTCTCATAGGATTTTCTGATAATCGGCTAATCTTGCCATGGATGCATATTCAAGCATTTTTGTAATCCACTCCACTAACTCTGGTGTCTTCTTGTCTTTCCAATACTTTGCAAACAAGATTCTAGCTGCGGTCATCGCGTATTGGTACAGTTCCTTGTTGACTGGTTTGATTTGGGGTGGAGTCATTCCAAGCAGGAAATATTTGGCTTCTACGTTGAAGTTCACTTGAAACATCATCTGTAGTTCTGCGTGAATCATCTTCCAATACTTCTGTGCTTTCTTACATGTTCACCATTGATGGAAATAGGTTCCTTCAGTTTCAGAACACTTCCAGCAGTTTGCTTGATTTGACTTATACATTTTTTGTAAATCCTTCGGTGCAAGATGCCATCTATAAAACATTTTATACCAATTCTCTCTAATGGCTTGTGAGCTGGAAAACTTAATTTCTTCCTTCCACATTTTTCCCACGTTCGCATAGGAATCATCTCGCCAAAATTTTGCATCCACTTAACCATACAGACTTTCACCTGTTCAGAAGCTGTTTCTATGGTTATTAACTTGTATATCTTTGAAAGAAGATGGTCCAGTGATTTAATAATCATTTGTTCAAACTCTGCTTTCTCTTAGGTTCTTGTGGGCTATCCGGGCTGTGTGACCGTGGTCTTGGTATTTTCTTTCCTGACGTTTCGCCAGCAGCTGTGGCAGGCATCTTCAGAGAAGTAACACTGAAGGACAGTGTCTCTCAGTGTCAAGTGTGTAGGAAGAATAATATATAGTCAGAAGGGGGTTGGGTTTGAGCTGAGTCATTGTCCTGCAAAGTATTAAAGGTAATGTGCTAATCATTGTCCTTGATTAGTATCAACTTGATTAGTATCAAGATAATGTGCTAATGAGGGTGTGGTATGTTAATGTGGAACCATTGTATCCTGAAGTGATCTGTTAACATGTGGAATCCAAAGCTAATCCGCATGGCTATTGTGGACTGCAGTCTTTGTTAGTCTGGAGGTTTTCAGGACAGGAAGCTTTCTCTCTTTTCCTTTTTGTAAATAGTCCATTCTTAATGCATGGGTAACTTGTTGATAGGCGAACCATGAGATCTTGATGTTTGCCTCTATCAGCTCTTGAAGTATTTTAATTTTTCCATCTTCCTTAAGAAGATCTTTATAGGTTAAAAAGTCATTTTTAGATCTGCCTGCAAAGTCCATATATGCCTCTGCCGGTGACATCAACCCGGGCGGAGATAAGCTGAAAGTCCTCTTTAATGCGTTCCACACTTTTAGCATTTGGAATGTTAAATACTCCTGATTCTTATCCCTTGGGATTGACAGCGGTTTATCCAGCCATAACCAATAGTGGAAACCCTGTTCCAAACAGGCTTTCTCAAGTCTTGGGTTTTCAGGTCTTAAGATCCATTCTGTCATTGCCACTAGGGTAGCTGCCTGATGATATAGCTTCAGGTTTGGCATAGCCAACCCTCCTCTGCTTTTGTCATCTTGTAATATGGAAAATCTTATTCTCGGTTTCTTGCCACTCCACTCAAATTTATTGATGACACGTTGCCACTTAGCGATTGTCTTAGAAGTTATTCCGAATGGTAGCATCAGAAAAAGAAAGTTGAGCCTTGGTAACATTTTCATTTTGATTGTTGCCATTTAGCCCAACCAAGATATCTGAAGTCTATTCCATCTTTGGAGGTCCTCTTCTATTATGGCCCATAACTCTTTATAATTTAGGTCAAATAAAGTATCTGTGCCTGTAGGGATTTTTATTCCTAAATACTTTATAGATTTCTTTGGAATTGTACATTGTAACATATCTTGAATCTCAACTTTGTCCTCTGTGGAGATGTTAAATGTGATCAGATTTGTCTTTTGTTTATTCAATTTATACCCTGAATAGTAAGTAAAGGTATCAATTTGGTGAATAATCTCCTTCATTGAGGTCTTCGGGTTTTGACAGATTAACACCACATCATCTGCATAACTTCAAATTTTATATTCTTGTTCTTCATATTTTATTCCTTGAATTTTTGGATCAGCTCTAATTTTATTAGCCAACACTTCCATTGCTAAATTAAACAGTAGTGAAGATAGTGAGCAACCTTGCCTTGTTCCTTTTTCTATCTTCAACTGAGTTGTCAGCATCCCATTGATAAGCAGTCTCACTTTCTGCGTGGCATATATAGCTTTTACAGCAGTTAGAAACTGTTCTCAACATTCTATTTGTCTTAGTATGTTAATAAGAAAGTTTCAGGAAACATTATCAAAAGCTTTCTCTGCGTCAAGAAATAACATAGCCACTTTCCGCTTAATGGACTTAATATAATTGATTGCAGCCAACACCACCCTGACATTGTCCTTCAACTGATGCTTTGGTATAAACCCAGTTTGATCTGGTTGAATTGTCTTCGAAATGCATTTCTTTAGTCTTTCAGTTAAAATTTGTGCCAATATTTTGTAGTCCACATTCAATAAAGAGATTGGTCTGTATACCCGTGGGGAACATCTGTCCCTCTCCTCTTTGGGGATTAGTGAGATATGGGCTTCTTTCCATGATTCGGGTATTTTACCCTCTTGAAGTAAGTCATTAAAAACTTTTTGCAGTAGAGGTATTAGAACCTGTTCCATCGTTCTATAGTAACTAGCTGTAAATCCATCTGGTCCTGGAGCTTTGTCCAATTTTAACTTCCTGATGGCATCAACAATCTCTTGGATCGTGACCTTCTGATTTAGTAGTTGACGGTCCTCGGATGAAAAGCCCCGCAGATTGGCTGATTGAAGATATGAATCTAAATTTGACTGGTCTGTATCAGTATTTTGATAATGCTCTGTATAAAAGGTTGAGAAAGCTACTTGAATATCTTCTTCTTTATTCATCAATTGACCATCATTCATGACTGCCAATATCCTTCTTTTCTCCGATTCCTTCTTTAACATATTGGATAATAATTTTCCCGGTTTGTTGGCTTGCTTGAAGTATTTATGTCTGACAAATCTTAGTTTTTTCTGCATTTCTTCTACTTCAAGTCCATCAATTTTGTGCTTCAAATCACGAATTTTTACCAAATCTTGTTTATTTCCAGATTTCTTGTGTTCTTCCTCTAGCTGTCATAGCTGTTGATATAGGTTTTCCAATTGTTGTTCTCTTTCTTTCTTCAATTTCAACGCAATTGCGATCAATCTCCCTCTCGTATATGCTTTACTTGTATCCCAGACAGGCTTTGCATCTACATCTGCGGTGGAGTTTCTTTCAAAAAAATCTTTAATCTCTTCTTGACATTGTTTTGATATATCTTGTCTGAGTAGTAAATTGTCATTCATACGCCTTCTTCTGAGACCTTTTCTTTCCCCTCAAAACTTCAGTAACAACGGATTATGGTCTGCAAAAGTCACTGGTAGAATAGTCACCTCTTCTAAATGATTGAGTAGAGTATCGGAAATCAGTCCTAAATCAATTCTCGATTAGAAATAGTGTCTATTAGAGAAGACGGTGTAGTCTCTCTCTTTTGGATGTTTAAATCGCCACACATCAGTTACACCCCAGTCTTTCAAAAATTGAAATACTATCTTGGGTAATTTATTTCTTTTGGATTTAGTTGATTTGTCTACCTTTGGATCCATAACTCCGTTCACATCTCCGATAATCAAGATTTCTCCTTGGTGAATGCCGATTAGGTCTTCAAAAAAGACCTTAATTTTTTTTTCTTTTGCTTGGTTAGGTGCATATAAATTTGCAATGATGTATTTTTTGCCATTAGCTCCTTGAGCCACTAAGATCACATATCTTCCCTTCTTATCTTTCAGTGAGTCTAGAATTGTGAGTTTGTTCCCCTTGACATAAATTGCGACCCCTTTCTTCTTCTTCACTGATGAAGACGTGTATACAGTTCCTAATTTTGTATATTCCAAAAAATTTTCATGTGTGTTTTTAATGTGTTTCTTGGATGCAAATCAAATCAGAGGTTTCCTTGATCAACTTGTGAAATATCTTCTTCCTTTTAGCTGGTGAGTTCAGTCCGTTGACATTTACCAATATGATCTTTATATTCTCCATCTTAACTTGTTCCAGTTGCTTCACCTTCCTTCAGTTCGTCCAATTCTTCTTCCTCCTCCGATTGGACTCCTTCCAATGCTAAGATCTCAGCTTGTCTCCTTTCTTCTTGGGTTATTTCCAGAAGAGTTTCAGGGGAAACAAACGGTTTGGCTGCACTGGCTAGTTCGTTGAGCTGCTCTCTCTCATGTCTAGGTGTCTGTGGGTCAACTTGAACTAATCCTAGGACTGCTTCTCTGAGTTCTTTCTTGTGTTGTCTCCTTTTCCTCAAGAGTTCCTCTGCTATAGCTCCTCCTTCAGGATCCTCTTGATCTTCACTGGTTCCTCCTTTATGGTATTTATAGGCTAGTTCGGCCGCAAGTTGGTCTGCTTCTTCTCTGTTCCTAACTAGTCTTCTCCCACCTGGTAGTGAGATGTCCAAAATGTATGGTGCGACCCAACGAAATCTAATATTTCTTTTTTGTAGGACTGCTCTTAACTCATCAAACGGTTTTCTTTTCTGAATTACTGCTGGTGGCAGATCTGAGAAAACCAGAATTTATTTCCCTTCACGTTTGAGACGTTTCTCCCTTTGAAGACGTAGAATCTCGTCTCTTGCCTTTTGATGTGTGAATTTAACTAAAATGTCTCTAGGTCTGTGTTGGCGAACCTATGGCATGCGTGCCGGACCTGGCACGCAGAGCTCTCTCTGTGGGCACATGCAGAGCCGTCGCGTCGGCCTAGGCCAGGGCTGTGTTGCCGCCCCTCTCTCTCTCTCAGCTGAGCTGAGGCCGCTTCCTTGCCTGGCCCAGCTCAGCCTCCAGAGGACGCCAGCCAGCCTCCTTTCGCTGGGGGTTGGGGAAAGCCTCCCCCAGGTCCGGTTTTGCTTTTGCCGGCCCCACCGCAGTGGGTGACATCAGGTCTCCTCCCACGGCCAGGGGGCGGGTCGCCTCACCGGGCTGGGCAGCGCAGCCTCCCTCCTGCAGCCCTGCAAAGGCAGGCAGGCCGGCCGGCCGGCCAGCAAAAGCAAGAGGCAGGCAGGAGTGCGTCAGGCTGGAGCTCCGCCGAGCGCCTTGGGGAGCGAGCGAGCCCCTCCGGTGCCCCCCAGGATGAGAGCCAGGTAGCGCGCAGGAGCCTCTTTCCCCGATGGTGAACCTCATGTGGTCGAAGCGGCCGCAGCTCAGCTGTTTGTTGGCGCCACTCGCCTCTCTGGCTCTGCGCTTGAAGACCGGGCCCCCAGGGAGAAAGAGCGAGAGAGAAGCGAGTCCTGCTCTAGGAGGCCAGGTCATCCGAGCTGGTAGACCTGGCCTCTGGGAAAAGCCACCCGGGCTGGTAGACCTGGCCCCCGGGAGGGAGAGAGAGAGAGGGGGGGGCAAGCGATCCCTGCTCCGGGAGACCAGGTCATCCGAGATGGTATACCTGGCCCCTGGGAAAAGCCACCTGCTGGAGGCCAGGTCATCCGAGAGGGTAGATAGACCTGTCTCTCTCTCTCTCTCTTCCCCTCCTTACCCCTGGGGAGAAATGGAGCCATCCCTCCTTTCAATAAAAAGTTGTTTGTATAATTGAAAGCTCTGTTATTGTGTTTTTCTTTTAAGAACATGTTAAAGTATGAGTTGTTTTTTCTAAACTAAAATCTCAGTTTTCAGGTTAAATTGCTATGTTGGCACTTGGCGATAAATAAGTGGGTTTTGGGTTGCAGTTTGGGCACTTGGTCTTTAAAAGGTTCGCCATCGCTGCTCTAGGTGTTTGGAATATGCCTAATTTATCCTAAATGTCTTCTCAATTTGCAGAAATTCTTGCAGTTCATAAGTTTCTTGTAGCAATTGTTGCAATTCTGTTTCAAGGTCTGTTAAGCCAATTTTTTCTCCAAGCCCCCTAAATTTCAGATTATTCTCAAGATTAACAATGTCCTAAAGATCAAAACGTTCTTCTCCTTGACTATGCTTATCTTTGTGCAGGCTCAAAGTGATGGCTTGTTGTACTAATTCTTCTTCTATCTTCTGTTGTCTAGTTTGAAGTGCTTTAATGACTTTGGTGTTGTCGTCTATTTTTTTCTCAATCTAGATAATGTCTCTTGTAAAGAGTTCTGTTTTTTATTGCTCTCTTGCAATTTTTTATTGCTGTCTTGCAAGCTCTGCTGTAGGGTTTCTTGCAGACTTATTTTGTTTTCTTCCTGCTTCTTAGCATTTTCCTCACTTAGTCTTATTATTAAATTCCTAAGGTCTTCCACTTGAGTATCTTCGTCACCAGAGTTTTTCCTTTCCCTTTCCTGTTTTTAGGCATGCCTGCATGGTGCAAAAACTGATGTAAGTTTGCCCCCAGAGATTGTATAGTACTCCTTACAACTGTTGTCTCCTCTTCATCTGCTGTTTCTGATGTTGCTGGTGTTTTTGACAGATGCTTCTTCTTTGTCTGATTTATGTGCTTTTTCATATTAATTCATACGTTCAAATTATAACAATCAGTTTTTACTGATCTATAATTCATTGAGACACCCCTTACATCAATTTAAAAAACCTTTCAATTATCAATAAATTTGTTATTTAATTAATTACTACTATTGATCCTGATTCAACTTCCCAGCATTTATTCAAATTAATATAATTAGTAGATTAATTTGTTAATAATTATTACTATGACTGTTCCCAAAATTAACTTATTAAAATTTGTTAGATTCCATTTAGTCCCTCAGTCTGTAATTAATAGGAAAGACATACACTTTAAACAGGGCTCAATGTATTAGTAGCTATGGGCAATAGTTAATTGCGGGGGAGCTATTGTTTTTCTGGCCACTTGGTGTTGCTGCTGTCCACTTTACTGAAGTCTCTTCTATCCTCCAGGTTAAGTAGCCCACTTTCTTGAAGAAGCCGGATATGGAGGTTGTTTCAGTGGGCACAATGCCAAGATCAATGAACAAAAGGTCAGAGTTTCCTTCTTGAGCTCCTTTCTCACAGAATATCTCTTATCTCTGATGCCCCAAACAGTTTCAGTTGAAGCTGAGATCACTTGTCAGCTTAAGTTCCCCTCCTTCATTATGCCACCGTTCACCCCGTCACAGTAAAATCGAAACCAATCTTCCCTGCAAGTTTTGCAGCCTGAGCTGGTCCCCTCCCGATTTGCTCAATGCAATCGGCCCCGCTAGAGTCCAGTCCAAGAAAAGCCCTTAGATCAGGGGCCTTTATTCTTGCTAACTGGCAATTTCACTTAGCTTTCGGTTTCTCCTCGGATCTTAGTCTGCCGTCATCCCCATCACCCTCGAAGTCACATTTTTGTCATCTCGATTGGTTGTTTCCAGTTGCCTGTTATCTTTGCAAGGCTTTTATTAGATGCACGGCTCGATCCAAACACATCTCCGTAATCGATCGTCAGGTGTGCTTGCCAGGATTTAGGAATCAGGGTGTGGGAGAAAAGGAAAATAGAAGGGGGGGAGAGATGGCGGGCGCAGGTCGGCTCGGGTGAGCCCGACACAGTACCGGCTTTGCCTGGACCCGCTGGGAGTTGCAGGGGTCCAGAACTCATGGACCTCGAAGAGGGGGGATCAGAACATCAGTTCTCCTCCCCCAGGGGGGTCTAAGAGGCTAGACTCCCCTCCAGTCGGTGTGTGCTGAGAGCAGCTCAGTGAGGGCTTTGCTGCTCTTCGGCCATGTCCGCCGGAAGTCACCCCAAAGAGCTTCTCAGAGCCGGGGAAGTGGACCGATTCCTATTCTTCGGTTGTGACCCTCAGACAGATGAGACCAATCTGACAGACGGTGACAAAAATCCCTTCGAAGGGTGGGTCAGTTCCGAGGCAAATTTCTTCAAGGGCTCCCTCGTCCCCAGGGCTTGTTCCCAAAGAGCAGCTTTAAGTTTTAGCACTCTATCATTCCTTGCCTTGGTAGTGAATTTTTGGCAAGCTTTGCAAGCTGCAACATTGTTCTCTTCCCCCAGACAGAGCAGGCATCACTCATAATCATCAGGTTGAGTTAACTTTTCACTATACTGAGTGCATTTCTTAAATAAACTCTTCTGAGCCATCTCCCATCGTAGAGACGATCCAAAGGGAGAAAATCCAACTTGCCTCTTATTTCTTTAGAATCGAAACTTGCAGAGCTTGGCTAAATGCAACTGACTCCAATAGCAGCAAAAAAGGAACTGAGGGAAGGGGGCACAGCATCCGGAAAGCACATGGATTGGGGCCGGAACGCCTTTCCGGGACCGGCCCACTGCGTCCCCTAGAGACTTTAGCTTGAAAAACCTCCAATAGTAGGCCTGCACAAGCGCAGTCCCATATGTGGGACTGTACTTGAAGCCCGAAAATGAACACCATTTCAAAGGATATTGTCAAGCTGTGAAAGTTACAAGCAAGAGCAATCACAGTGATCAATGGGTTGGAGCAACTTTCCCAAACACAAAAATCACTGCATTTAGGGTTTTTAAAAAATAAAAAATAAAAAAGATGTCTAAGGGGTGTGAGGTGCCTGGTGACACATTGAATGGTTTGAAGAAAGTAAATGCAGAGCATTTTTCTCTCCCTCTCTCAATGAATTGCAACAGATTCAGGACAATTAGAAGGAAGCACTCATTTGTGCAATACTTAATGTATGGAATTTGCTGCTATAAGATGGCTTTTAAAATGGAGAATTCATGGAGGACAGGGCATTCAATGTCAAATAGCCATGAGGGTTCAATGGAACCTTCATGTTCACAAGCATTATATCTTTAAAAAACAGTTGTTGGGGAAAACAGAGAAGGGCTGCTGCCATCACACCTTGTTTGTGGGCTTCCTGGAAACACCTGGCTGGTCAGTGTGGGAAACTGGATGCTGGACTAGATGAACCCTGGGTCTAATCAGCAAGGCCTCTGTTATGTTATAAAGTGATACTCAGTGGCTTGGGGGCCAAATGTAGCTCTGTGACATGCCACTTGTGGCTCTACTGAGCAGTGTTCTCCAATTTGGTACCTGCCTCATGTTTCAGAAAACTTACCAAGTTGGGCTTTTAGTTGGCAAGTGGTTCCCACCCTGAAAAAGCTGCTCCCAGAATACCAAGCTGCAAGCCTTCCTGAGGTGCTGGCCTCATACCAGGGATGGAAATAAATATGGCTCTCCATGAGCCAGTGAGTCCTACTGAGTTAGAGCCATCACCACAGAACTTTTAAGGAGCCAAATAGACTAAAAGCAGTAGTTTATTTCCACCTGAAAACATACATCTTCAAAGTTTCCATGTAATGTCACCTGGAGTCTAATGCAATACAAAGAAACAGTGGATCTCAAGTCTGCTTAATCCGGTAGCTTGTCATAGCAAGGAAAGAAACATAAACAACTTGTTTCTATTTAACCTCAAGGAGCAGGAAAGTCACAAGGTCACAAGCCTCAATGGACTGCTTACAGCATACATCACTATCATATACTGGACTCCTGAAAACTTCTATTATCAAAAGAGACCAGGGCTCTGTGTCCTTGTGAAAAAATACAAGTGAGATTCCAAAATGTCTGTGCAGGATGCTAATTGCAGAAACACTACTGAATACTGGGTCAGATTCTCTGGCTGAAACATAGTTTTGATACTTCTTAGAGAAGGCATCTGCTATAATGGTACACAAATGGCCTTTTTTCTTATGAATTAATGTTTTTTTTTTTTATCTCATTTTGGATAGACAGACAAGAGGAATGATAGATATATCTTTATGAAGAGAAAATCCCATATACTTATTGTCCAAATTAACCAACAGCCAGAATTCAGTTGAAAGGATCTAGAAAAGCAATCTATGTGACTATGTACTTATTGTGACATCCCAGTATGAGGAAAAGAAACATCCAAGGCAACATTCACTCTAGAAATGAGAAAAAAGAAAGGATTCTGAGGCCCAATCATGATCCCATGGATTCTCCATGGGATTTGCACCACCACTGGTAACCAGCCAGAGGATTATTGTGATTTAAAATTATAAGAAACACTGTCTAAAGCATTGTCAAAGGGCTGATAATAAATAAATTAAAGACAGACCCTACTTATAGACTTCAGGTTGAATGGAGAAAGATAGCTCAGAAATGGAAAAGGGTATAATAGGAACCAAATACTGAATCTGTCCTATTGCTTCTTAAAGAGATTGCTAGCCCAATCATACAGAAGGGCTATTTTCCATACTACCTTTTTATATCACAGGAGCATTTCCACAAATCACTTGTTTTATGTTTAAAAACATTCCATCATAGTGGAAATTGCTTTCTGCTCCCACCAAAGCCACTCTTATCAGTTGAGAGCTATCAAAAAAAATAGCAAAAATCACAGATATAAAAACTTCTAAGTGAAAAATATTGCTGTGTACTGATACCTACTTTCCAGACTAGATTTCTACTCACATAATTCTGAAATCCATCCTAGTGGAAGGTAATATGTATCTACCTCCCATTGGTTTATCCACTGCAACACAAATAGTGATAATTCCCTGTTTTACTATACTTGTTTAATATGCTTTTTGTTATTTACATAATCCTTTAAAACCATATTTCATTGCTATAGCTTCTTTTTAAACCATGTACAGCCCATTGTGCTCAAGCCATCCCTGTATCATGACACCACTGGGAATTACCTAAAATGCTACCAAAAAACTGAATTTCCAATTAAAATCTACTAGCAGATTTTAGAGTTTGCTTGCCACCAGGCTATTGTTCTGGACTACTTCACAAAACAAAAGCACCAGTGCTGCTTTTAGTCAGCATTTCAATGGAATTGTGGGAAAGCAAGAATTTGCTGTGCTGAGCAGTTCTTCTCCATCCACCCCCAATCACCCTAAAAACAGCTTACTAAACAGAGCATACTGCTTGAGCAGTAACTGAATTTAGGCCTTAGCCCTCTCTAGAAGTGTCTTCATTTCAATTTTCACTTTGTCAGGGGCAGCAGGCTTTGTCTACCCAGCAAAATTTGTTTTCAGACCCTAAAGAAAGACTGGAATTATGGCAGATAGTGAGAAACTGAGAGCATGACTACATTTACATTAAGAGGTAGAGACATTTTAACTACCAACTGTAAAATCATCTAGCCCAGAGTGGTAATCACCACCTGCCCATCCCCTAAGCCTAGTTCACCCCCTCCTGAAAATAAGGTTGCCAACTCCAGCTTGGGGAAATTCCTGGAGATACAGGACCAGTGTCTGGGAAGGGCAGAGGGCTCAGCAAGGATATAATTCCATAGATCCCACCCTTTGAAGCTGCCATTTCCTCCACAGGAACTGCTCTCTGTAGTCTGAAGATCAGTTGTAATCCCAGAACTCCAGGCCCCTCCTAGAGATTAGTAACCCTACCTGAAAAGTGATGCCCAAATTGTTTTTTCCTTCTCCTCGCATAGTCAAAAACAAGAGGGAGAGCAGTGGAAATACTGATAAATACTGATAAAGGACCTAGATAGATTATTAATTGAATAAATATCCAGTACGATATGAATGATTAACTCAAAACGAACTCCTTGGAGGATAGATTATACTGTATGCATGTGGATGATTGAGTATGTAATGTGTGTTTTTCTTTTTGAAAATTTCTAATAAAAATATTGTTAAAAAAACAAGAGGGGAAGCAGTAAGAGAAAGAAAGGAATAGGAGCGACTGTGTCATCAGGAAGTCTTGGTGGCCGCCATATTGAGAAGGTGATCACTACATTCAGACATCATGATTAAACCTTGTTAATTCACAGTTCTGTTTATTGAATTAACCATGGTTAGGGCAGGAAATGATCAAACCATGGTTAGGGCAGGAAATGATCAAACCATGGTTAGGGCAGGAAATGATCAAAACTGTCTGCTAGGAAATCCTAGTTTCTCTGCTGCAATTGAAAGGCAATTGCAGGAGGAATGGTTAAGATTTTAGGTCTGTTCTGCAGCTGTGACTATGTCCTAGGGGTGGTGCTACCAGATTAAACCAGACCAAACCAGATTTTCCTCCACTGAGAAGTACTGACTAGGCAAATTAGTACAAATCAGGATTAACAAACCAGGATACAACTCTTCCTACGCATCCCAGTTTGTGGCCCTCTTGTTAACTCAAACCAGCATTCAGACATCACACTAACCTAGAGTCAAAGCACTATTTATAAAATATGGTTTAATGTGATGTCTGCGCAAAGCCTAGTTCAGTAGGAATCTCTCTTATCTGCAAATGTGAGCAGTTTCATGTTAGTCCACTGTCATGCCCCCCAAGCATGTAACTTGGAGAATATAGGTTTCCCAAAGTGAAGGTTAATATCTAACTAACCAACCAATCAACCCCCCCACAATCCTAAAAAAAAATATTAAAAGTTTTCCCAGAGTTTTGGGGAGCAAGAGCTTGAAGCTAAGTCTGTTAGATCTACAGTTTGGCTCATCTATACTACAAGTTTGAAAAAGTTTTAAAACCAAATTCAAACTGGCTTTCTTCCCCATAAATCTACATTGTTGACCAAGGCTCATTAAGGTTGCTCTGGAAACAGGCTGACGGAGTCACATACCTCAGCCCAAAGTTGGTGCAGTAAGCCAAATGGGAACCACTTCATTTGGTAGTCAAGAGGTCAGTGCTTCTCTTGTACATATAAAGAGTTCCTATTCAAGGTTTTTAGCCATGGAATCCATGGGACTTGTGGAAGCATGTTACAGAAGAACAGGAAAGAGACTTAAGATGTGGACACTAGTACGGACTCAGGCCATTTGCAGTGGAAGTAACAAGATTAGTTAATTTGGAATCCTATCAACAGCTTGTTAAATCTAAAAGCAATCTGTTGCAGCAAATTGGGCAGTTGTACTATAAACCAGGCCAAAAAGAAGCAAAAGAGATCTTTGGGGTCATTTTTTTCTTTAATAAGTCAGGGCAAGCTTTCTAGGAACCTATGTTGCTGGCAACATAAAAAGAACTGGAAAGAAAGACATCTGAATTCTTATTTTCAGAAGTCTCACTTTTGAGTTCATTTTATCTAGCCAAAGTCAAACTATTCCTGCAAGTTCAACCTGCATTCACCCTTTATTCTTTTTATATACTTAGCAAACAAAAACAAAATAACTCCAAACCAACCAATATGTAAGGAGTAAAAAAAATCAAAAACCTTTAATGGCATAAAAAAGAGCATGTTAAGATAGTACAATACGTATCAAGTTCAATATAATACAATAGTAGAGTTCCACTATAAGCACCAAAGAACACAAGCAATTGGCATAACTATTACTTGTCAATACTAAAATCAATAGCTAAAATCTTTGCCAAATATTCGGCAACTGCTTCTGTAGAGTTGGGGGACTTATCCGCTAGTAAAAGTTGGGTAGTCCTATTCACTGGGCCAGGGAAATGTAAGGAGTCATTACTCTTGCTGTTTCAGAATCTCTTCTAAAATTAATTCATTCATCTTGTTATGTGATGCCAAGATTGGGGCAGGCTGCCCTCTGGGTGGTCTGCATAGTCAAATGTTAAACTACCATCCAAGAATTCACATTTATAAAACTCCCAATTTGCAAACAGAAATTCATTTGCTGACAAGCCCCAGGAAAGTAACAGTTAGTTCCTCAGGAACACACTAGAAATTTGGTTCCTTCCAGCCAAGGCAAAGATTTATTGTCCACTTATAGTTACGGAGTTTTTATACTTCTTCTGTTGCTCAGACCCTCATGATCTGCCAGTTGCATCATCTATTCCCCCAAGTGTGCTTAGGAATTTAAGTGCCAAAATACAGTTTCCCTCCCCCAATGCAAGCAGTGATGAATTGCAGATTTTATTGGTTTATTACAGAGCTCCATCCCATATGACTCATGGATTTTAAGGATACCTGGCTGGCTTCCATTTTTCCTGGCAAAAAGCTTCATAGCACAGCCCATAATCCAAAGCAGAGGGAGCCTCCAAACACATGTGGAAGCCGCCCTCCTAGTGCTTGCTCAAGGTCCAATTACAGAACCCCATGAGGGGGAGGGCAAAACCACTGGACTTCTATCCAACTTTGAAGGTGAGATACAAAATAGGATGTCCATACTGAGGCTGAAGTTTCCAGGTCACAAGGAAGACTGGAGAGAAAACTGCCTCTCTGCTGTCCCTCCTCAGCTAGCCATATGCTTAGCTAGAGAACAGGGGGAGGGCAGCAAGCACATCAGTGCCTTTTCTTCCCTTCAGACGCCCAGGAAATATGGGCTGAGGAGGGAGAGAAGACCGTGATCAGAGAACTGGGAAGTTAAGTAGCAGCAAGTGAAGGAGGGTTTCAACATGGGAAAGGTAGCAGATGGAACAGGTCAATACTGGGAAGATTTTTCTACTTAAAGACATTTAGTTGCTCCCCAGAAATGGAGGGATATAGTACAAGAATGGGTTCTATAAAGTGGCAGAGATGAGCTTGCCATCAATGTTATCCCACATGTAGCACCTCATAAACCACAGGCATTATACCAGTATGCCAGTAGTCAGCACAAGCACCCTCAGAGCCAAATCTGACCTCCTCAATACCATCACAGCTCTCCCACGCTATTCTTTTCTACACAGGAGAGAAAGGTGTGGTAGAAACAGTGGCCATGGAATTGAAACTTGCTGACAGTAAAACAGAATTCCAGTAGCAATGGAGAAACCAAAATTTCCAGGATGAACTGGCACCCAGGGGAAGTCGGGGAGAGAGCGGGACATGGGGGAAGCCATCATCAATGGTATGATTCTGGGGGGGGGGGAACTCATAAGTGATGTCATGCCTCTCTAGGAATTGCCCAAATCTTTATGGCAAAACTATAGATTTCTAGAGTGGATTGACATCATTGCCAGATTTTTCATGGAAGTAACATCATGATGTCACCAACAGTTCCCTCCCCCCCGCCCCCAGTTATTTTTCTCTAGAGCAGCAGGAGTGGAAAACAGAATCAAAGGGATCCTCCACTTCTGGTGTAAAACTGGCAGCCCAGTTCAGAGATCACTTCATCAGATGCTATGGAAAGGAAATCATTTTGGAGATATTTATAAGAAAAATCACTGGGGAAGGGGAGGAGTTAGAGCAGAGAAAGGCTTGGTGTGAATACTTTCAAAAATCTTTCAGGTATGATTTCCTGTGTAAGGGAATGTTTTTGATAGACCTGTGTTTCTACATTGATGTGGGACCAGCACAGAGAAACTTGAGTCACAGGCCATTAATGCATGGCCGCTTTGTCCCTCTTTTCTCCCGGGAATGTAGCGAATTGGTGAGGTCTACACACACGTACTTTTCCCGCGTGCACGTTCAACCCTTCTCCTTTGGTACATCCCCAGGAGAACCCCTTTTCTCTGTTATCACAACTTAAATGGAAGGACCGCGCAACAGAGGAAGGAGTTCGCCTGTGCGTGCTGGGCGCCCAGGTCAACTCCCCACCGGGAGACTTCTGGGCCCCGACAGCAGCAGCTGTGGCTCCTTTCCCCGCCGGGTAGAAGGCAGTACCCGACCCGGCGGGGGCAGCAGCAACAGTGGTGGCACCTTTTCCTCCCCCCCACCCTGCGCCTCTCCCTCTCCCCCCTCTCTCCCCCCATCCCCCATCTCCCCCCAGAACCAGCCAGAGTTACAGGCCCAAACAGCCCACATTCAATTGGCCTGCAGCCTGGGGACGTGAGCGCAGTGTGGTGGCCGCTTCAACAACCCCCACCGCCTCCACCCACTGTCAGCTTCCCCTCGGCTCTGCCTGGGGACGGGAACGCACAGCGGCAGCTGCTTCAACAGTCCCCGCCACCTCCACCCACTGTTGAAGCAGCTGCCGCTCTGCGCTCCCCCCCCCCCGGGCGAAGCCAAGGGGAAGCCGGCAGTGGGTGGAGGTGGCGGGGATTGTTGAAGCACTCTGTGCTCCCGTCCCCGTGGCCTCCACCCACTGTTGAAGCCGCCGCCACTCTGCACTCCCATCCCCACGTGGAGCCCAGGGGAAGCCGGCAGTGGGTGGAAGCAGGACAGGAGCGCAGAGCGGCTGCTACTTCAACAGTCCTCGCCACCTCCACCCAACTCCTAGCTTCCCCTCGGCTCTGCCCAGGGAGGGGTGAGCAGAGCAGCAGCAGCTGTCGCACAGCCCATGCTCCCTCCGCCAGTCGCTGCCGCCTCCTCCTGCTTCCCCCCCTCACCTCCACCAGAAGAAGGCAAAGGAGGGTGGCTCCTTCCTGCCTCTGCCCGCAGACCGGACCCCACATTTCTCTCTCCCCACCGGCGCGCTTTATCAGTCCATGTGTTCAACTTTTTGAATGCATAACTAAAAGGCACGCTATAGAGGAGGAAGAATTTTTTTTAAAGGCCATGCGTTAATGGCCACAATTTTACAGAAAGGGGTAGCTAACAAGGGGGGGGGGGCTTAGAGTGGATGCTGCCTGTGGATTAAAAGCATAGTACAAAGTTTGGGACAGAAATAGCACGTGCAGGGTTAGAGAGCAAGGTAAGCAGACTGTCACCTGGTTCCGCAGCAGATTAGTCTGAGCTACGAGATGCGCTTGTAGCTTTCCTTGGCACCACTGAGGCGCAGCTTTCTCGAGCAACGAGACAGGCTGTGGGATAGCATTTTCAAGACAAAAACGAGAGAACAGATGGACATCTTTTGAGGGTGTGTTTTTTTTTTTAAAGAAAAGTAAAAGTGTTACAGGGGCAGGTTGAGCAAACAACCACAGAAAAAGGAAGAAAAAAGACACATTAAGAGACAAGTACGGGGTGATTCATATGCAGCATGCCAAATTGAGCAGTAATTAACAACTCCCACAGTATGCTCAGAGGGCACCAACAGGTCAGGAGAGCTTACGAACAGTCCAGCTGCAGAGTGCAACAGAGAAGAAACTGTTAGTCATTTAGAAGGCAACGAATTCCAGCTTTGGGGTTTCCCTTGGTGAGATACCAGCAACTTTCAGAGAAGAGGGGATTAAACAGACATAGTTATTACAGACATGCAGATTTAGAACTTGCAGCACTTCATTTTTTTTCCAAAGCATAATATAACATGAGTAGCAATGTATGCTCTTAAAAGTAGGCCTTTCATCAACTGGATGGCAGCGAGAGAGATACCTGACAGGCGCTGGTTCTGTGGGTGCTGAAGGATTAAGATGGGGTCTTGACCATACTTCTCCCTGCCACACTAGCTGATATGGAGCCCTTTCTGGTCAGAATTTGGGAAGTAAACACTGCAAATTGAGCAGTAAGGTAGACAATGGTGTCCTAAGAAACACCATGTTACACAAAAGGGGGGAAAGAATTTCTCTGAGAACCAATACGGCTGGGGTCCTCCTAGTCTGAAGAGGAATTACTTAGAACTCTCTCAGTGCATTCCTGAAGGGGGGTGAATGCTCTTAGGAGCCGGTGTGACCTCATGTCTGTACCACTTGCACCATGCAAACTGGAACAGACACTGGCATTGGGGCACTTATGCTGGCCCCCCTGGACTGTGATGGCAGCACAGCCCTCGGATGCGGGCGCAACCTCCCACCAAACATGCCTAGTAAACATGCCATTTTTGCATGGTCAATTTTGATGCTCGCTCAAAGCTCTTTTTTAAAATGCGCCTTTAAAAATGCCTTTTCATGGTCCCGACGCAAAAGGCGAAGTTCCACTCCTTTCACTCGCCAGCTCCTTTGTTCCTGATTGCATAGCCATTAGCAAATGCATAGCTAACGCGCCTCTGTTGTTTTGCATTGTTCCTTGAGGGGGATTCTTCGTGGCAAACACCAAAGGTTGGGTTAAATGGGCTCTTTGGTAATGCGAAGCAGGTAAGCACCAGCTTTGCAGTCACTTCCGGAATGATGGTTCAGCGTGCAAAATTCAAAAAAATATGTGGGGCAATTCAGCCTGGAACGCGCTGCTAATTACCATGCAAAAATGGCCTAGGATTGTGCCATTTAGACCTTGTATGTGCTGAGGTTAATTACTCTGATGCTATGCTAACAGAGGAATGAGTGAAGCAAAACTATTTTGGTCCTTAGGGTGGAGGCAAAAGCAGCAACCCACTCTGTTTAGTATTACTAATCTGCATCACCTCTCCCCTGTCCTTGCATGAAGAAAGAGAATTTCGACTTAGACTGTGCCTTTCCCATAAATCTCTAACCAAATCTCTTAGAAAAATAAAGGCAAGTATTCAGTGAGGAATCCCAGGGATATAGAGAACTGAATTATTCTATTAATAACAAAATGTTGATCCTGTCAGAGCAAAGGAGCAATGTTCATTAAGCGGTTAATGCAGAAGATATTTAAACGTGGGTTCTAGGTGGGATATTCGTCCCACGCTCATGAAATCTTCCCAACTCATGTCTCTGTTGACTTGGTCAGTAACACTTAAAAACATCTGAGTGGCCTCAGATGGGAACATGTAGCATCTGTACCTTCCAAGAAGTGCAATATAGCCCCCAAAAGGTCCAGGGTTTGGATGCAATCTCCTCTACCCTCATGCATCAAAGATGGCACTGCCTCCAAGATCCTATTGGTCCATCAGTAGACAAGGAGTAGAGAGCCATCCTATTAAGACTCCTAAGTGCTTTGACCTTCAAGAAGGAACAAGGGGAGTACCAAGAAAGGATGGTTCTCAGAGAAATTATTCATGCTGAGCCAGCACAGAGAGAAGCTTTCATCCTTTATGGGCCTCTCTTTTTCCTTTCTTTCATTTTGTCATCTCAACATAATTATGTGCCTTGCCATGGCCACTGTGAACAACCACTTTAGTGCTGTTTTTTTCAAACTAGTACTAGTGCCTGTAAAACACTATAAAAAACTAGACCAGAGATTTTAAATTATAAGTTCATCGTTTTCACACTGAAAGTAAACAGCAATTAATTTCAAGTCTGTTTAAAAATGCATTGTCACCTATTCAAGAATAAGATGGCAATCATGCTATCTCTAACAAGTACACTTCACCTTGGCAATTTTGGCTTCATCTTTCTTCTTTGCTGTCTGTAGAGATTCATAATGGTGCCTGGCACTGTCATAATCCACAAGTTTCCTCCCCCGTTTAGCAATGCGAGACTGGAAGAGAAGTGAAAGGGACAAAAGAGAACAATCATTGCCGAATTCCAGTCATGTAATCTAATGGAATAAGAAGCTCTACAGCCCAAATGTACAAGCATTTGGTTCAGTATGCCATTACTTGGCAATAATCTGAGAGACAATTTATGGAAGGCAATTTAGAAGGCAACATGGTGCACTGAATGAATGCAGTACCACTTATCTTCTTCATAGTATGAGTTGGACCCTGTGGCAGAATTTCTGCAAACAGAAGGGCTGTGATTTCCAACAATTCCTTAATCCCACTGTAGACTTCCAACTCTGTTGTCCCCTGTCCCCCAATGACAGCATATGGCCGGGGTGGGGAACCTTTTTCCTGCCAAGGGCCATTTGCAAATTTTAACATCATTCGGGGGCCATACCAGGCGTAGATCTCCCAGCCGGGGGGGGGGGAGAGGTTAGGGTTGCCAGGTCTCAAGCCACCACCTGGAGGTTGGCAACCCTAGGGGAGGCTACACAGAGAAGGAAGGAAGGAAGGAAGGAAGGAAGGAAGGAAGGGGAGGGAGGGAAGGAAGGAAGGGGAGGGAAGGAAGGAAGGAAGGGGAGGGAAGGAAGGAAGGAAAGGAAGAGAAGGAAGAGAAGGAAGAGAAGGAAGGAAGGAAGGAAGGAAGGAAGGAAGGAAGGAAGGAAGGAAGGAAGGAAGGAAGGAAGGAAGGAAGGAAGGAAGGAAGGAAAGAAAGAAAGAAAGAAAGAAAGAAAGAAAGAAAGAAAGAAAGAAAGAAAGAAAGAAAGAAAGCAAGCAAGCAAGCAAGCGCAGGCTGGGAGTGATGGGGGGGGGAAGAGCCTTCACAGCTTCCCCTTCCCCAACACACTCACACACATAAACACACACACACACACACATATGCAAGCTCCCAGCCGCGCCCGGCTGGGAGCAATGGGGGGGAGCATTCGCGGCTTCCCCTTCCCAAACACACACACGCATGCACGCGCCCGGCCGGGAGTGATCACGGCTTCCCCTTCCCACACACACACATACACCAACACACCCGGACGTGCAAGCAGCCGGGAGCGATCGGGGGAAGCCTTCCCGGCTTCACGCACGCATGTGCATGGCCCTGCAGTGGCAATGGCGGCGGCTTCCGCAGGAGAGTCTGTGGGCCACAGCCAATGATGTCGCGGGCCGTTTACGGCCCACGGGCCAGAGGTTCCCCACCCCTGGCATGTGGGGAGGGCATTTGGGACAGCAGCAAGAGGGGGAGACAAGAAAAATGAAAATCCCTTCCATCAGCTGAAATGCTCTTCAAAGTCTCTGCCTACATATACAACTGCTTTTGGTATGTATTTGGGTAATTAAAAACAGCCTGGCCAGTAGTGATAACAATGAACCAGGCTCACTGCTGACCTCCCATGTCGCCACCAATTGGGCCTGAGTTGATCAGTAACCACAACGGTGGCAACAAAAAACCCATGCCTCATCCTGTGTTGCAGGCCTGGGTCTGAACCAAGCAGTTTCTGCAGCGCTGGGTTCTGCTCAGCTTGCAACCAGCTGTTCAGGAGAGTGGTCCCCTAGAAACTTTCCTGTTAAGTAAAACCAACCATCTATCACTGGACTTCTTTATACATGCCAATCACCAGAGCTGCACAAAGAACAGGTGGCCTGGTAAACTGTTGCCATCTGCGTAGCAAAATAAAAATAAAAAATTACTCATTTATCTAGAGTAGAACTCTCAAACTGCAAAGCGCATCTTATTCAAGATAAACTGGTTAACATAAAAAGGAAGAGATGCACTAAAACCTAGGTAGGCATATGTATAAGGCAGCCACTGTGGTGTAAAGCAGAGTGTAGGGGGCTGAACTAAGGAGAACTGAATTCAACTTCTTGCCAAACTATAAAACTATGGGTGGTTTGGAGAAGTCATTATCCGAGAGCCCCAACCTATCTCATAGGGCTGTTTAGTTTTTATATGGGATAACTATACGTATCCACTGGGCTCTTTGGAAGAAGGGCAAATGGGGTAAGTGCATTTAATGTAATGCTGGACAAGACCATTGGATATCTTCTCGTGTTGCATACCATAAAAATCAGAGACAGGGAAGCCAAACATAGAAGGTACTTCCCCTTGCTCTGCTCCCAATCAAATTTTCTAACTTTTTCAGAGCAAAAAGTGGCCCACACCATAAGAACTGCATTTCTACCACCACTTGACATAATGGAAGAGATTCATTCCATTTGCACAGGTAGATGTTGCTGTTTGAAGGAACTGTTATTCCTTCTGAAATACTAGGTAACATTCTAGAATGGAACGACTGGCATTAAGTATTGTATATGTCATTCCTAAGGGACACTGAAAACAATTCAAGGGATTTATACAGTATTATCTCCAAACACATGTGGCTTTTGCTCTGTTTATACCCCAGCCTGTACACTGTGCTCTCTCGCCCTGCCAGACCAGATATAATTGTCATTTCACGCTTTCTCTCTACTTTAATTAAATTTCACAATATAGTTCTGAGTGATGCTGCTGGCCATCTTTCAAGAATTCTGCCAAATTACAAACCAGACAGATTTCAGATGATCATAATAAGGAAGACGTTTTCTGTTAAGTATTTGGCCTAAGCCCATTAAAAATCCACTGACACCCACTCCCAACCTGCAGCACAGGTTCACCTCACCACATTTTCCCCAGACGTTTTAATTTGTGACACAAATTACTGATTCAGCTTAACCTCACACTCCAGCAATGAGTCTTTTCAGAATCAACCTCTAGAGGAATGTATAACAGGTAGTTGCTCTAAAAGGTAAAGCACCGGGTCATTCCTGACCCGTGGGGTGACGTCACATCCCGACATTTCCAAGGCAGACTTTGTTTACGGGGTGGTTTGCCAGTGCCTCCCCCAGTCGTCTTCCCTTTACCCCCAGCAAGCTGGGTACTCATTTCACCGACCTCGGAAGGATGGAAGGCTGAGTCAACCTTGAGCCGGCTACCTGAAACCGACTTCCACAGCAGACGGAGAGTAATTTAGTTGAGAATAAGTAATTTAGTTGAGAACTTATCATCAAGATCCTTGATGGAGGAAGAAATTAATATCTTGGATTTATGTTTATCATTTGTCCCAACTCCACTATACAATAGCTTTCAATGACCAAATTAATCAGGTCATTGAAATTAAGAACTTTTTAAAATGATACCCAGAATACTTTCATTAAACATTTTCATCCAAAATCTACATCAGTTCTCCCTAGGAATTACTGGAAATGCTACGTTTTTCCTCAGAAGTGACATCATGCCATCAGGCCAATTGCCTTTTCCCCCCTTCCCATGCCAATCAGAGCAGTGGCCGGAATTAGGAGCTGGGGCAAAGAGTCCCCCAACCCCACTGGGGACTTGGCAACCCTAGTGCAAAGTAACCAGCGTGCCTGCTCCAACCTGAGGAGGGAGAAGCCATCTGTCTCAGCCTTGGTTTCTGAAGCCTTGCCAGTTATGAAGCCACTGCTGTTAAACGGCTTCCAGCAAGTAGCTTTCTAAGGCAAAGGTTACTTTTGCTACTCTCTGTGGCATCAACCAAACAAAAATGCGCTATGAAGGATGATGCATGCAGCTGCTTAAGGCTACATGAAATAGATAACCATGAGAGTGAGGGAAAGCCAGATATGGACACTGCAGAAGGGGATTAAATACGGTATTTGATTTCACTGGGATGAAGCCAAGCTGACCTTTTCCATGTGGGAACATAGTTACAAGCCCTGCCCATATGGCAAGTACATTTCCTTTACAACTTTCTCAAAGCCATTTGATTCTTGGGAAAGGAGCACTCACAGGATAAGGTCTGGTTCTGGGAAAGAAAGAAAAAACTTGTAGAAAGGGACTATACCTTTCCCTGGATAAAAGAGATTTTTACCAGATGCATGCAATGATTCCCTCAAGTGTGTTGCCAACAACAACAGATCCTTCACAGTTAATATTCCTTGGGGTGCAGAGGGATGTTTCAGAGAAGAAGGAAAAAAGGGGCAGAGGCATTCTACCCTAGAGGCAAAGGAAAACTTTAAATATGATGATGTACACAAGGGGTCCCCAATCTTTTTGAGCCTGCAGGCACATTTGGTCAGTGCAGCAACAAAATGGCTGACACAAAAAGGCTGACCCCTGATGTACACTATCATGTCGCTCAGCCACAAAGTCAACTTTGCATGGCCTTTATTTTCCATTTTTTTTGAAAGTTATAATCTTACCAACTTGAAATAGCTCTGCTTCTGCACCAACTATTATTCAAGATCTGCAAGTAGGTTGTAGGTTGGATCCTAGACTCTGTCCAGAAGGTACTCACAGATCGCTCATAAAGATCCCTCCCCCTCAGCAGTCCCCTGAGGGCCAAACTATGTGACACTTTTTTCCAAGTTGAGTTTGGGTTCCCCTGACCCAACTCACATTTTTCTCATTCAGACATCAACTGCTGGGAACAAATATCCTAAGTACCACAGGAGCCTGATTTGGATTGGGACCATGGGGAGGAGGGGGAGAACGGGGTTCCTCCATGCCACTTTTCCAACTCAAAACAGTCCTTGGGGTGTTTTTTGCCCCAATGTGGGCTGCAACTGCACACGCAGCCCCCAGGGCCATTTTGCATCAGAAAAATAGCATGGGAGTAGGCTGAAGCCCTTTTCCACTGTGGCCATGATTCAAGTTGGACCTTTGCATACCTTGGGAAATTAATTCCTAGAAACCAATGTCTGACTCAGGGGAATGAGAGTCGGGTTGAGGGAACACCGACCCAGATCAGGAAAAAAGTCATACCTTGTTTAATCCTAAGACCTCTGAACACCTACTGCTTGGAGTCACAGGGGCAGCTGTGAACAGAGGGACTCAAGTGATGTCACCGCTCTTTCAGTAGTGGAGCTCCTGCTGGGGCAAGAACAAAGCGGAGGCAATATTGCCCAACTCCCTTTACATACAGGCCCATGGAATTTTCTGCACAGGGTGCCCAGGACTCCAACCTATGCTTGCCGGAGGTCTCGGGATTCTCAGGGGAAGAGAGAGATGGGCAAGGTTCACACCTGCCCTGATTCACAGTGTGTAGGGTACAACGCTTTACTCATATTTTCTATTTAGCAAATACTGCAGAACACGGGATCTGTGCTGGGCCCTGTGTTGTTCAATATCTTTATAAATGATTTGGATGAAGGAATAGAGGGGATGCTTATTAAATTTGCAGATGATACTAAATTGGGAGGGGTAGCAAATATGGTAGAAGACAGAGCCAAGATGCAGGATGATCTTGACAGGCTGGAGAAATGGGCTAGAACTAATAAAATGCACTTCAACAAAGACAAATGTAAAGTTCTGCATTTAGGTAGGAAAAATCAAATGAATAATTATAGGATTGGGGAGACTTGTTTGAGGAATAGTGTGTGTGAAAAGGATCTTGGGGTCTTAGTAGACCAAACACTGAACATGAGTCAGCAGTGTGATGCTGTAACTAAAAAGGCAGACACAGTCTTGGGCTGCATCAACAGAAGTATAGTGTCCAGATCACGCGAAGTGATGGCATCGCTTTACTCTGCTCTGGTTAGACCTCAACTAGAGTACTGTGTTCAGTTTTGGGCACCACAACTTAAGAAAGATGTAGACAAGCTGGAACATGTCCAGAGAAGGGCAACAAAGATGGTGAGGGGTCTGGAGACCAAGTCCTATGAGGAAAGGTTGAAGGAGCTGGGTATGTTTAGCCTGAAGAGGAGAAGACTGAGAGGGGATATGATAACCATGTTCAAGTACTTGAAGGGCTGTCATATAGAGGAGGGTGCCGAGTTGTTTTCTGTTGCTCAAGAAGGTCGAACCAGAACCAACGGGTTGAAATTAAATCAAAAGAGTTTCCGTCTAGACATTAGAAGAATTTTCTAACAGTTAGAGCGGTTCCTCAGTGGAACAGGCTTCCTCGGGAGGTAGTAAGCTCTCCTTCCCTGGAGGTTTTTAAGAAGAGGTTAGATGGCCATCTGTCAGCAATGCTGATTCTGTGACCTTAGGCAGATGATGAGAGGGAGGGCATCTTGGCCATCTTATGGTCACTAGGGGGGGGGGGAGTAGTTGTCAATTTCCTGCATTGTGCAGGGGGTTGGACTTGATGGCCCTGGTGGTCCCTTCCAACTCTATGATTCTATGATCTGTGCAGAAAATATGTTCCACCCTAAACTACTTCTTTTTAAAAAGCATTGAGAAAGGTACCAATGCATTAATGACCATTTTTTATTTTAGAGCCCTGACTATGAAACTGGAGGGGGGGTGGGAGAACCCTGAATAAATTTTGTGACTAGGCTAATTTTATATACACTTTAAATGATCAGTTAAAGAAAATGCAACTGCTGCATTCCACAGCCAGAGGTCAGAGCGATGCAAAAAAAAAAAAAAACAACGTTTCACTAGGAATACATTAAAAGAAGGAACCTAGAGAAGAGAAAGTGGAACTAGTGCATAACAAAACACAGCAGTGAACATCTGCCAGGAAATTAGGCAAGAATTTCTCATCATACTTATGCTTTACACATGCTTTACACATTCTGTGGAGTTAAATGTAACAACAGCCCTATTCACTTGCTGGACAAATACATGATGTTGGACATTACATGTTCTATACAGCAATTATATTTTATCTATCAAAATTAGGACAGGGATAGGTAAAGAACGCACATCCTGCCTACACATCAGACTTCAGAATGAGAGTTGGAAGGGGTCTTACAGGCCATCTAGTCCAACTTCCTGCTCAAGGCATGTTGCCAACCTCCAGGTGGCACCTGGATATCTCTTGCTATTACAACTGATCACCAGATGACCAAGATCAGTTCTCCTGGAGAAAGTGGCTGTTTTGGAGGGCGGACTCTACAGAATTATGCTCTGCTGAGGTCCCCGCCCCCAACCCTGCCTTCCCCAGGCTCCACCCCCAAAATCTCCAGGTATTTCCCAATCCAGAGCTGGCAACCCTATCAATGCAGGAAATCCAAAAGATCCCCAACAGCCCCTGAAGACCTCCTGGCAGGAAGCGCCTACCCCACCCAAAAGTAATAGGTTTCATTGTTCAGCTGCTCTTACCATTATGAGGTGTCTTCTAATGTTCAACTGAAATCTACCCTCTTGTATCTTAAGCCCATCATATGTTGTCTCGCCCTCTAGAACAGCAGAGAAACCCCTTCAGGTATCTGAAGAGTGCAGTCACACTCCACTCAGTCTTCTCTCCTGGCTAAACATATCCAGTAGTGGAAGAAAGAAGAGGGGAATAAAACCCAACCTAAAAACAGAAGCTGGGTACCCAAGGCTGGGTGGAAAGAAAATATATGTGTGTGTGTGTGTGTGTGTGTGTATAAATAATGAAAATATAATTTATTAGAAGCTCTATATAAAGGTTAAAATTATTTAAAAGCATTAAAATAGCACAATGGCATTTCCTGAGGTTGATAACTGTAACCACATACCAAACGCGTTTCGGCTATAGGGCCTTCATCAGTGGTTAATTAAAACCTTTGTTAACTGTTTGTATATGTACTTATTAATTTATTTCTGTAAATGTGTGCAGTCTTAACAAAGGTTTTAATTAACCACTGATGAAGGCCCTATAGGCCAAAACACATTATTGCCCTCCTCCGAACAGGTTTTGATCTTACATCTTTCTTAAAGTGTGGCACCCAGAACTAGACACAGTAATCCAGACGAGGTCTGACTATCAGGGAACAGAGTTAAACTATTACTGCTCATTATTCAGATTCTATGTTTCTCTTATAGACTAATCCTGAGTGGGTGGGTAGTTAGGGGACAGTCAGGGATAGCGCATCCACATCGCCTTTTGAGAGGCTTCCCAGCCCGCCCACCCCAAAAAAATAGGGAAAAAATTACTTTTTACAAAACCCCATTAAACTTCTCCATTGAGTTTACGGGGCTACGCCAGCTATTTTGCAGGCGCAAGTAGCAGCAAGTAGCCGCTTGCAAAAAGGAGTATTCCCAGGCCAATAGGGCTTAGGGAGCTGACTAACGTCTGCCCCCAGGAATGCCCCCTTGGATGTTGGCATAAACACTTTCACTGGAAAAACGCAGCAGGGCAGCGCTGCTGCGTCGCTCCCTGGTGCTGGCATAAGTTGCCTTGCATCAGCGCCCATGCCACTTTAGACCGTGCAAGTGGCACGGATGCTGGTGCTGTGGTCATGCTAGCTCCTAATCAGCTCCAGCCCCCCCACTCAGGGTCGCTTAGTTAATATGGCTTAAAATGACATTTGACTTTTTTTGCAGCCACATCACACCACTAACTCGCACTCAGCCTGCAAGTGAATCAAACTTGTTAAAGATTCCCTCCATCCAGTGGCAGACTGGCCATTGTGTCAGCTTGCCCGATGGCAAGTGGGCCCTGTGGGCCCCTGATGAAGTGGGGCCCCTTAAACATTAGACAATACGTTAAAAATAAAAATTAATAAAATTAAATGATAGCCTTATACTTGTGGGTGGGCCCCCTTTGTCTCCTGGCAACCAATATTTTTAGACCCAGTCTAAAAATATTCCATCCCTTCATCAAAGACAATTATTAAAAGATTTATATGTTAGTTACACATTACATCCAACACTGGCCCAGAGGTAAGTAGCTGGATGGAAGCCTGTTCCCCCATCCCTCCCTGACCAGAGTCATTTGCCTGATATGAGAATTGGACTCTCAGCAAAGAATCCTTATTTCCCCCATGATAGCTCATAATAAACAAAGTAAGATCTCATACAGATAGTTTTCTTATACAACTCTCCCCTGGTGTCCCCCGTCCCCCAATACACACCAATATTAAAAAAGGAGTACAGGAGAGTAGATAAAGATCCGTACTTTTATGTCTGGGAATTGGCCGAGGTAGGTGTCCATAGTTAGCAGTGCCTGATCCACCAGCTTCTGATGGAAGTCTGTCCACAGCAGGTCATTGTTCTAAAAGACAATTGAGAACGTCTGTGACCAACCACACAGCCACATTGGTACCATTACATGCACAAAAAGAAAGTGTTGCATTTAAGGTTAAATGTCATATGTTATACGTGGCAAACCCAACAAGCACACATTTGCACCAAGCTGCAGTCAATCTAGTCTCCCTAGGTAATACACATTTGGCAACATTTGCTTACTTCACTTTTAGGTGTAAAAATGTAGCTTCAGCTACATCCACATGGTGATGATTGTCCATGTAGTTCTCATTGCTACTGCAAATGCACAGCACAGTTTGCCAAGCATTTTCCTTGTCTCAGCCCCCTGTGCCACAAGCACCACACACACACACCAGCGGAGGTAATTGCTATATCACTGCAGTGACATTAAAGCAATATATCAACTGCTGATTATTTTAAAAATCTCTGCAAGGGTTCAGAGAGGGGGAAGGAAATGGGACCGGTGTTTTCAACCTGTTCATCAATGACCTGGAGTTGGTGGTGAACAGCGAAGTAGCCAAGTTTGCAGATGACACCAAATTATTTAGGGTGGTTAAAACAAAATCGGACTGTGAAGAGCTCCACAAGGATCTCTACAAACTGGAAGAAGGGGCATTAAAATGGCAAATGAGATTCAATGTGAGCAAGTGTAAAGTGATGCACATTGGGGCAAAAAATCCCAACTTCACATATACACTGATGGGATTTGTGCTGGCAGTGACAGACCAAGAAAGGGATCTTGGGGTGGTAGTGGGTAGCTCGATGAAGATGTCAACCCAGTGTGTGGCTGCTGTAAAAAAGGCAAATTCCATGCTGGCCATAATTAGACAAGGAATTCAGAATAAAACTGCTGATATCATACTGTCCTTGTACAAATCTATGGTGAGGCCACACTTGGAATACTGTGTACAGTCACCACACCTAAAAAAGGATATTACAGAGCTTGAGAAGGTGCAGAAAAGAGCAACCAAAATGATTAGAGGACTAGAGCAACTGCCCTATGAGGAGCGGTTAAAATGCTTAGGGTTGTTTAGCTTGGAAAGAAGGCGGCTGAGGGGAGACATGATAGAGGTCTATAAAATTAGGCATGGTTTGGAGAGAGTGGACAGGGAGAAATTTTTCTCCCTCTCCCATAATACTAGAACATGGGGTCATCTGCTAAAGCTGGAGGGTGAGAGATTCAAAACAGATAAAAGGAAGTATTTCTTCACACAATGCACAGTTAAATTGTGGAACTCCTTGCCCTAAAATGTGGTGATGGCTGCCAACTTGGAAGGCTTTAAGAGGGGAGTGGACATGTTAATGGAGGAAAGGGGTATTCATGGCTACTAGTTGAAATGGATACTAGTCATGATGCATACTATTATCACCAGGATCAGAGGAGCATGCCTATTATCTTAGGTACTGTGGAACACAGGCAGGATGGTGCTGCTGCAGTCATCTTGTTTGGGGGCTTCCTAGAGGCACCTGGTTGGCCACTGTGTGAACAGACTGCTGGACCTGATGGGCCTTGGTCTGATCCAGCAGGGCTTTTCTTATGTTCTTATGGTGGTTGCAGGGGATTGAGGAAAGGAAAGTGGCACTAAAGTGGGAGTAACCTTAAAAATACAAACTGTTCCATGTGAACAGCATGAAAAGGCATTTGAACTGCAATCTTTCCAAAAATATCATATCAAACTAGGTTTTGGAAGATTGGAGGGGAAAAGCTGAAAGGTGTATGATTACAAGATTACATCATGTGGCCAAACAAAAGAAAACCCTCTAAAATTATGGAACAATCTGGTCAAGTACTGTATATCTTGAAAGGCCATTAGATTACACATGGTTAACTTTTCTCATTGAAACCAATGGGACTCAAAAGTACTTAACTCTGTCTAGATTGTGCCTAAGATGTATAAAGAGGCCCCAGCTCAATGTACATTCAATTCACTTACTGCCTTTGAGTACATAAAAGGGGTCCTACAGCAACAACACAAAATCACAGCATCTAGCAAGTGGGACAATTCAAAGGAGGTACAACTAGAGAAAGGGAACTATCATAACCAGGTGTATTCAGAAATAAGTCCCATGTCATTCAGTGGGACCTTCTCCCAGGCAAGTACCTTTCGGATTCTAGCCAAAGCCACTCCCAGTGAGAAACCCAACAGTTCAGTAGCAAAACAGCCTCAAACATTCAAACAATACAGCTCCAGCGCCCTCAGTAAAAAAGGAAGGGTAAAAAAGTAAAAAGGAGTGTTTGCTTCACTTCTGATTAGGGCAAGCTGCTCATCTGCAAGAGCAAAAAAGAAATAACCTCTGGAAGCTTAAGGCGGGCAAGCAATTGGGACAGACTCTGACAAAATCTTCATCCAGTGTCTCTGTGGCATGGCAGCCAATGGCCCAAACCCCTGGTCAGTCACAGAGCTTGATGCATACCTTTGGTCAAGTCATCATCCCTCACTCTCAGTCAACTTTGTTGTGAGGACACAAATAAGTTTTGGTTGAAAAGTACTCAAAACACTGAGGGGTATTCTTCATGGATATTTGCTGCTGCTTCGACGCTGTTTTGCGTCGGAGGCAAATTTTGGTTATTCACTGCAGAGCCGTGTTTTCACTCACTGAGCAAAATAAGCCGGTTTAAAAGAGAGGCAATCCAAACCACTTCTGAGCCGTACTTTCCAGTAAAAGAGCGTTTTTTTGCTCGGATGCCCATGAAGAAATGTTTGCTTCGCTCCCCGGGACGTCTCCTTTCTCCTCCCCCAAGAACGGTGATTGGCTGGGGGAGTTGCCACTCTAACAGCATCGCACCGGCAGGAGGGAGACCCAGAGCAGACTGGCTGCCCCTCTTCAGAAGGGTGATGGGGGTTTTGCCGCTCTCAGGATTCCCCTCCCCAACACACACACACATAGGATCGCACCGGCAGGAGGGAGACCCAAAGCAGACTGGCTGCCCCTCTTCAGAAGGGTGACGGGAGTTTTGGCTTGGGTTTGCCGCTCTCATGGTCCCCCCCCCAAACACACACACACACATAGGATCACACCGGCAGGAGGGAGACCCAAAGCAGACTGGCTGCCTCTCTTCAGAAGGGTGACGGGAGTTTTGGCTTGGATTTGCTGCTCTCAGGATGCCCTCCCCCCAACACACACACACAGGATCATGGGAAGAGTGGGCGGGATTAGGCGGATTTGGAGCGGTGAGTCATGAGCGGCAGCAGACGTAAGCAGCGCAGAGAAGTGCGCTGTTTCTCCCGTGAAAAATTGGGATGGGGGGAGAATCTGCACTGCCATGAAGAAGCTATTTAAATCAGTTTATTATTTGCTCCGGTTCGAAACCGAAGCAAAATCCACCGTGAAGAATACCCCTGAGAAGAACTACGTGTCCTGCCTGCTCTGTCCTGGCTCCCAGCTTCTGTGCTGGGAGGAGTTTCAGGAAGAAACAATAAGCTATTATTAGGTGTTGTTCAGAAATGTCTATTGTTGCCAACCTCTTTTTCCGATAAGGCTACTTTACCTTTAAAAACCACTTTTACCCACAGACATGCATTAAGCACAGACTACCTTTTTGCTTGCTTCATCACTGGGCAGCATGAAAAGCCAAACACATTTCTGATAGTCATGGAAGCTCAATAGCGACGGTGGCTGGGAATGAGTAGTGATAACCTTATCTGTGACTAAGGTGGCCATCCTCCAGGAGGGGCCTGGAGTTCTCCTGAAATTATGACTGGAGTACTAGGAGACTGCTGCTCAGCCCCTTGGCCTTTGGCCTGTGGGGTCCCGCAAGGTTCAGTCTTGTCCCCTATGCTCTTTAACATCTACATGAAACTGCTGGGTGAGGGCATCCAGAGATTTGGGCTGGGTTCTCACCAATGTGTGGATGACATTCAGCTTTATTTCGCACTTTCAGCTGATCCCAGGGAGGATGGCAGAAACCCTGAACTGGTGCCTGGAGGCAGTTTTGCAGTGGATGAGGGCTAATAAACTGAATCTCAATCCTAACAAGACAAAAGTGCTACTGCTGGGTAGAAGGTCTGACACTGGATTTAAGAAGTCACCCATTCTAGATGGGGTTGCACTCCCTTTGAAGGAACAGGTATGTAGTATGAGGGTGCTCTTGGACCGAAGCCTACTGCTGAATATGCAGATAGCAGCTGTGGCCAAGAGTGCCTTTTATCAGCTTCAACTTGTTAGCCAGAAGTGGACTTTCCTAGACAGAAAAGATCTGGCTACTGTGATGCTTAATCTGGTAGCATCTAGATTAGATTACTGCAATGCACTCTATTCGGGGCTGCCCTTGAGAAGTATTTGAAAGCTTCAATTGGTACAGAATCCTGCAGCCATGATGCTGACTGGAGTGGGTCTTAGGGACCCCATTACTCCATTCTTGGCCTATCTGCAATGGCTCCCAATTTGTTTCCAGGTACTATTCAAAGTGCTGGTCTCGACCTTCAAACCCTGTACATCCTGGAACCAACATACTTGAAGGACTGCCTGTTCCCTTATGAACCCTCCTGACCACTACGTTCTTCTTTGGAGGCCCTGCTTTGGGTGCCCCCACCTTCAGAGATTAGGCAGGTGGCAACCCAGGGGAGGACCTTCTTGGTCATGGCATCAAAGTTCTGGAACTCTTTCCCCTGGGAGATTTGTCTGTCCCCTGCTGTTGCCATCTTCTGCCAGTGGGTGAAGACGTTTTTTGGTGTTGTTTGGGATTCACTCAGTGATCCCTCCTTCCTGACCAAAGTTTTCATCGCTATTTTAATGTCTTTGTATGTATTTTAACTCCATTTTTAATTTGTTTGAATGATGTATGTTGGGGGGTTCATTTTAATGGTTTTAAAATGTGATTTTATCATGTATGTTTTAAATTGTTAGCTGCCTTGGTGGCCTTTGTGAGGGCAGAAAGGCAGGATATACATGTTGTAAATAAATAAAATGACTGAGCTCCAGGCTACATCAATCAGTTCCCTGGAGGAGATGGCAGATTTGGAGGGTGGACTCTATGGCATCACATCCCCAAAGAGCTCCTTCCCATCCCCAAATTCTACATTCCCCAGGCACTGCCGTCAAATTTCCAAAATTTTCCCAAACGAAGTTGGCAATCTCAGCTTCACATGTGTGTAAAGTGCCGTCAAGTCGCAGCCGACTTATAGCGACCCCTTATGGGGTTTTCATGGAAAGAGACTAACAGAGGTGGTTTGCCAGTGCCTTCCTCTGCACAGCAACCCTGGTATTCCTTGGTGGTCTCCCATCCAAATACTAACCAGGGCTAACCCTGCTTAGCTTCTGAGATCTGATGAGATCGGGCTGTACCATGCTGCCTTCCCTCCTGTGCTTCACATAGACTGGCCATTTTACAGCCCATTTTACATTAAGCTCTATCTATGCAGCCAGGAATCAGTTTCATTTATTTACTTATTTATTTACTTTATATACAGCTTATATCACTCTTCTGTCCTCCATGTTATCCTCACAACAATCCTGTACTGTGTAGTGATAACCTTAACTGTGACATCATTTCCAGGGAAACCCACATGTGATGGCACTCCTAGAGCAACATGGATGTATATGCGGATGGCCAAAATTACAGACTCTCTACATGGTAAAGATATGGATGAACTTAAACAAACATGGTCAAAGGCCGCCGCATATTGGGATAAATTGGCAAAAACGGATTTTAAAGGTATAGTTAATGAATATAGATTAATGTGCTTTTTAATTAATGAATGAATAATAACAGATTTTTATATACTGTCATAACACCGCTCCGGAAGTCCAATGGTGGAGGGCACATAGGTGGGTGGTAGTGGTTTGGGCACTATAGACCTCTTTTAAAAGATAGTAAATAATGTATTAGCAATGGATGTAATAGTGCTCTGTATATGTATTTGTGTATTTTATGTTCTTTTTTTGTATTGGATTATGATTTTATTATTGTTTAATTTTTTTCTTTTTTTCTTTCTTTTTCTTATGTTTAATTATAAAAAATAATAAAAAAACATGATGCCACTTCCTAGAGTGATGTGACATCACTTCCGCACACTCCCCAGATGTGACATCCTGCTGCACACAACACCAGCACCCACCATGCCCACCAATCTCATGCTGGGTGCCAGCCATTGGCTGGTGACCCTAAGTGTGCAACTGGCTCAAGACCACCCAGCAAGCTTCCATGGCAGAGTGGGGATTCAAACCTAGGTCTCCCACATCCTAATCTGACCACTACACCACCCTGGCTTTCAGTAAATGTTCGAAGTCCACACTACAGTTGTAGACAGGAAACTGGAGATAGAAGTGTCTTTTAGTGCCACGTGCATTGCCATTTGAAGGATTTTAACCAACATTTTATGCTTGCATTGTTGCAATAAGGAACTTAAGATGATATGACTGATTCACTCACAGCGCCAGAAACCCCAAATCATCTCAACTCTTTACTCAAAGAACTATGCCCCCCACACACAAGCAACACAGAAAGGATATTCATATGTTAATTATGTTGACTCGTGATGGCATAGCGCCTCACCTCTGATATTTTGTTAGTGTCATCTCTGCCAGGCCAGTCCGGCTCATACACTTCTTGCAAACACTCTGTCAGTTTCTTGGAAGCCTCATGCATTGCTTGAAGATAGAAAAGAGAAATTCAGAATTTTTGATGACGCAACAACATCCCATCAAGAACCCTTCCGAATGAGGAAGAAAGAGAGTCATGAACCTCTCTTATTGACCAAGGACTCAACCCAACCCCAAGTGAATTATTTTCTAGGCAAGAAAAATAGAGTTTAACACAAAACACACACACACACACACACACACCAATTGTCATTGGGTGTAACATTTCTTCCTGTATTGTGGAAAAACAGAAATAAAAGCATCTTTGATACAAAATGGTATTTTTAAGCCACCATTGTTTAAAGAAACTATCTATTGCAAGTGGTCAGTTTGCAGCTGAGAAGGTGGGTTTTTTGTTTTGTTTTGTTTTTTGTATTTTGCTGAGTTGCACTTTACAAATAATTTGCTTGGCTGAAATAAAAAAGCAATTTCATTTTCCATATAGTTATTTAATATTAGGGATGGAAAACCAGAGAAGTCCCATTTGACTAATTCTGTTAACCAGGAACAAAACATTTTTAAATGCTAACAAAAATACTACAGAGAAAAGGGAGAGAAGATCCCCATTAGGAAACTCCAGGCCAACTCCTTGCTCCCGGGAATTTAGGACTTTAAAAATACCAGTTGCCAAGCAATAGGAAATGCTCCACAGCTCAAATAGCTTGACAGCAAGAGCCATGAGCATCTGTGAATGCTACTGCAGTCTTGTTTGGACATTGCATTTATGTAGCATGTGCTCAAGAGATAAGTAGTTTCTGTGCTAGATTAGAGAAAGGGAGCAATTGTTGTGACCTGCTGACCACCTCCGAACTCTCTGCTATTGCTTCGCTACATACATGAAATTTCCTAACATCAATGCAAGACCAACTTTTTGGCTGAAATAACCAAGAATAAATGTGATGCATACAAGTGCTGGTTGTATTTGATGTTATTTACCTAACAGCAGAAGGTTCTATAAATGCTATCATGAGATTAATTTTTTTTTCCAGACTTTACCTTTTACTGATGCCAAGTATGTCCGGAGGTCCTTCTGCAGCTTGGAGCCTTCATACTGAAAAGACATTAAGCAGAACCAGTGACTAGACTGCATAACAAAAGGACAGCATCAATCTGTAGTTCATATAAAACAGGAAACATCATAGCCCCTAGTGAAAAGAATACACAGCTGGGACTTTCAGGGAGGGTTTGCTCAAAAGGTTTGACAAGTACTTCTGTGAATCCAGCACACCAGCAGAAGTTCTACCACCCTTCCAGATATCTCCAGGAGATAACCACTCTAAGTAACAATATAATTCGAAAGGCAGCATGCTAAAGTGGTTAAGAGTGTCAGATTAGGATCTGGGAGACCCATGTTTAAATGCTGACTCTGCCATGGATGCTCACTTGGGCCACTCTCTCAGCCAAGTATACTGCCCAAGGTTGTTGCTGTGAGGATAAAATGGAGGAGAGAGAATGATATTGTAAACCACAACTGGGGACAAAAGTGGGGTATGAATACCTACATAAATAGAACTGAAATGAATATTTACAAATATCTGAAATTTGTCAAATTTTCTAATTAGTTTTGAATGTGAAATTTCATATTCAAAATGTGATTTTATATTTTGAATATTTAGATTCAAGTCCAGTAGCAGCTTAGAGACCAACAAGAGTTTCAGGGTATAAGCTTTTGAGAGTCAAAGCTCCTTTCATCAGATACGAGTAGAAACGGAGATCTCTGACTCGTGTCAGATGAAGGGAACTTTGACTCTCAACAGCTTATATCCTGAAACTCTTGTTGATCTCTAAGCTGCTACTGGACTCAAATCTAACTGTTCTACTGCAGACCAGCGCAGTTACCCTCTGAAACTATCTACATTTTGAATATGTCATTTTACTCAAAACTTTGTTTTACTCTTGACCATTTTGGCAGGAACTGGGAAAAATTTGCTGTCCCCTGTTAGTTATCTAATACTGCATGTCAATGATCAAATACAATCAGAGAACAGAATGCTCTTGCACATTATCTAGCAAATGCTGCCAGACAGCATTGTGCACCAACTATTAAATGCTGCCAATGTCAACCATTAAATACCAAAACTGGATATCATAATCTTATCATAACCCTCTTTGGAGAATAGTCAACAAATATTCAAGAGGGCAGATAATATCTGACAACCCATTTTCTAGAGGGGAATATTAAGGATTTGGGGATCTGTTATGTATGCAGAGGGAAGCAAGGCTCATGTTGAGCTTGCTATCTTCTCCAGGCTCCTTCGCCTGCGATTCCTATTGGACAATGGACTATAGCCGCCCAATCACGGACTTGGCTTCGCCTGTGTCCCCATTGGACTATAGACTACAAGGGGCCAATCACGGACTTGGGGTGTGTGGCTCCAGGTGGCTGGGATTGGCGTATAAGCCAGGGTGTTGTGCAGTTCCAGTTCAGTTCAAGAGAGTTCACTCAGTTATGTTCTAGTGCAGCACAGTTCACCAGAGGTTGTTAATAAAGGGGTTGTTGTTGGAACTCCGTCTCTGGTCTCATGTATCACCCAAGCATACATAAAACTGGCGATGAGGATGGGATTCAGCTGGTAGGCAGCCTGGCTAAAACCCAGCTGAAATCACAGGCGAGAGCTGGTAGACAGCCCGGCTAGTCCAGCTGAAATCACAGGCAATAGCTGGTAGGCAGCCCGGCTTGACCAGCTGAAATCACTGGTGATAGCATGAAAGGGAGACACAACACACAACTCGTGGTCACATAGAAAGGTTTGACACATCCACCCCGGAGAGGTGGGAGAGCTACGCTACATGGCTCACGTTTTCTGCAAGCTAACAGGATCACCGATGCTGATCTGAAATGGACGACATTCCTCCGTGGGTGCGGAGCTGACACGTTTGTACTAGCACAGGTGCTACTGTCTCCCACCAAATTGGAAGAGACGCCTCTCAATGTCATCCTAGAGAGCCTGAGGAACCACTTCACACCAAAACCGTCTGAGATCACTGTGGCAAGAATTCTTTTTTATTGGTTTGGGTTAATAAGAACCATTTTTATATTACAATCTATAGCTTAAGAAGCCTGTGACTGACCTCTACCTTAAAGGGCACCGGAGATGGCATTTGGTAGGAGCTGATTAAAACAAAGCACACTAGTTGCTTGCAATTATGTTTTAGGGGGAAGAAGGTCATTTAGACAGGTAACAAGCTATCTGTTAGATTGGGGGAATTTGCTTAGGTACACAGGCTTCACAAACAAACAGTTGAGAGAGACTCTTTTGAACTACGTAACTTATTTGGGAACAAAAAAAAGAAAAAAACAAACAAGATAAAGCCATGATTTGTGAAAACTCATCTCCTGAAGTATTTTACGGGAGGTGGTCGTTTTGAGACCCCTTTCTCACGGCTCAACTTATAAAAGGCTAGTCCAGTTGCCCAGTCCCTCGTCCTTCCACGGAGAGACCACAGACCCATTGAATGGTTGCCATCTCTGTCTCTCTCTCTGGAAGTGACCCAGAGGCCTCTGTAACTGTTTGTCTGTACATCAACTTGTGTGTGGGTATGTTAATTTATGTCTTATATATTTAGTCAAGTATTATTTTTCTCTTTGCCTTACAACCTTTGTAAGTTCAATAAACCTATATGCTTTACTGCTATGTGTGTGTGGTCTGAGACTGTCCTAAGTACATGGTCTGTGTTTCCTATTACATTCTCTGGCTTTGCTTTGGTAAGAGGCAGGCAGAGAAAATCCAAACACAACGAACTAAAAATTTCTCACGTCAATCACCAGGCGGAATGCTTTTTACCAGCATAACCAAGCCCCAGACGAGTCCGTCGCAACATACATCATGGCCCTGTGCAAGGCTGCCGGCTACTGCAATTTCGCCAACCTAGACACCATGCTCAGGGATCAACTGGTTTGTGGCCTTCGCGGTGAGAAGGTCCAGAGACACCTCTTCGCAAGGAAAGCCGTCACATTTAGTTCGGCCCTGGAAGAAGCCTTGGCAGGGGAGGCAGCTGAGATTGACTCACGAGGTGCGCTACATCAACCAACCAATGCCAACTGACCAACCAGTTCCAGTCCAGCTGAATGGCGACAGCGCGGTGGAGGAGGTCAAGAGGCTGCATTCCAGAGGGTCCAAGCACGCCAGCTCGAGGACCATGACAGGGAAGCAGTGCGCGAGCTGCAGAGACCAGCACGACCGCCAAACATATAGGTTCTGCAAAGCAAGGTGCCAAATGTGTGGCAAGGTTGGCGACATCGCTAGAGTCTGTCACTCAAAGAATCCAGACAGTGAAGACCAGCCATCCCACTCGTCACAGGATGTCAAGCCTGGGAGGGGCAAGCATACAAAGGGACACTCTGAAGCGGCTCATTCAGAGTGTGGAGTGCGACAAGTTTCACTCAGTGAAGAAAAGCAGCATAACAGTCCAGATCCAAGGTTTCCTGTGTGAGATGGAGGTTGACTCGGGATCCCCCCTCTCCATAGTCTCAGCCAACACATTTAAACAGCTGTGTGCCAAAAGGAGAGCACCCCGCCTACATCGAAACAACCTCGTCCTCACAGATTTCCAGAGGAGAAGGGTTCCCATCAAAGGCATCGCTAGGGTCAACATCCGCTACAAGCAGTCATCCAGAAACCTGTGACTCATGGTCGTTGAAGGGCAACGCGGCAGCCTCCTGGGGCTCGAATGGTTCCAGGACCTGGCAATCCATGTGATCGGGGTTTCACACAGCGACCAAGTGCAGTCCGAGGCCGGCGGGAAGGAAGGTGTCTGGAATGCACCAGTGGGCCACTACATGGGCCCGTCAATGGGTCGTCAATGCGAGTCAAGTGTTGCACCAATCTAGGTCCAGCCCCGGCGACTGTGCTGCATGCTCAAAGCAAGCCAACGTGTTTCCGTCAAGCTACACCACTGTTCAGAGTGGGGCATTAGCCATGCTGATGCCCGCAGCTGCCTTCCCCAGGGCAATGTGGTCCCTGACCTGGACTGCATGCATCCAGCATCTGATCGACAGTCTCCAGCGACTCCCAGATCCCTGGTTCAGGGACGAGCCTGAACATGCCAGGAACTACGGCTCAGATTTTATGGGTGCCAGCAACCGCCACAGCAACCAGCTACGATGCCAGCTGGCAGACCCATCGTTGGATGGGGTTGAAGCAGGTCAGTGCCTTTCAAGTGACTATGCTCTTAGAATCGACCCCTTCCTGAGAAGGGGTATGTTATCTTATTCAGTTAGTCACCTACTAAGCAGGACTCAACTACTTTACTCACTTTAAAAAGTAAGTCTTTTTATTGACGTGCTCCAATGTAATTTAATGTGTATATGCAAGTATTACAAAGTCTTAAAATTCAATAACAATGTATACAGTAAAGCAAGCAAGTTCTACATACTATTCAGTTATAAAATCCAACGCTTAAAATACAACAGTTAAAGAAGTCTGATTTAGTTCAAAGTATCTAATTCACATTCTAGAATAATATATTTGTAAAGTCATACATACCAATACCATCTTCTGAGCCTCCCTTAGAGGTCTGAAGTTCTAGCCCTCTCCCTGCCTGTATTTATACTGTTTCAGTCACCTTCAATGAGCTTGAAACTAGAGCTCGAGCAGGAGACAGTTGTACTGCACATGCTCAGTGGCTTCCCTTTAGATTGCCTTATAAGGACTTCCACCAGGCTGTTTTGCTAAACCTTAAACAGTCGGTTTTGAATCATGTTATTTCTCTATATAATCAATTTTGCCATCATTCTCATCTCCAGAAAAATACGTTGAGATTGAACCTATTCATGAAATTCTAGCATCATGTATTCATGTTTAAATCATAAAATACAATATATTGTTTACATTACATCATTACATCTTAGTCAGCATAGAATACCCTTGGAATGGAGAGCATTTCAGCACTTGAAGTCATTGGGAAGGCAGGGAGCAAACACTCTGTCCTGTAGCTTAAAGAATGCAGGAAGTGTTGCAAAGGCTTTTCTCTCTAGCCATTGAAAAGGCTGAGAAAGGTCATAGAAAAAGGCAGAAAGTACTGCTAGCAGATCTGCACTGACACTGAAACCTTTGACAGAGTAATTCAGAAACATAAGCCTCTGGCAAAGAATATCTAGGCATTCTTTTCCTTTTAAAAGGAAATTAAAACCTCTGCTGTATAGTTTGCAGTTTATATGTGTAGCTTGGTTTTACATTGAATATTTCTGCATATGTACAACACTAATTCCATAGTTCATATGCTCTAATATGTCAAAGCCTGTAACAGTCCCAGCACCATCGGCAGAACATTGACTGGGAGGAACCCTACAGCGGCTCCAACAACGGTACAGATCCCTCCCCGGGGGACTTAGCTACCTGCAGGACTTTAGCCTCACCACTGTCAGGTACGGGGCAACCAAGAAAAAGCTCCCTCTGTTCAAAAGGCAAGTGGTTGTTGTTAAGAGTGGATGTTTTAAGTGTTTATTGTGCAAGCTTCACAATTTTCCAGTATTATTCTGGTAAAAAGCCTCTGTTCTCTCCCTTACCCTTTCTCAGGAGATACACATCACAAAGATGAAACCATCAAAAAAGGAAAAGGTCACACACTGGATCCCTTTCACAGCTATATTTAAACAAAGGTTGATCAGGATTCTCAACTGCCACAGAAACAGCTGTGAAGCTTCAAAGGGTGGCTGCAAAAAGGGGGAATGCCAAGTCTGATGGCAGACACACATGGGAGATCCTATTTCCATTTTGCTCTCATCCTTCTAATGGGGGGAGGCTTTAAAGAGAAGAAGCTCAAAGGACATCTCACAGGACATCTGCTTCAGAAGGTACTGATCTGGGAACAGACATTTTCCAGCATCATCACCCTCTCCCTTCTCCCCCCTGAATAAATTTATTCCCACGAGTTTGCTTCCTATTTCTCATCTGATGCACTCTAAACTAAGCAAAGACCACACTGCCATTTCCATTGGTGTGGTGTCATGCAAGCCACACTTTGTGCAGAACAGACCATCCTGTTGATGCTAAGCTGACAATCCAGGGACTCTCATCCCTGCTGCTGAGGTAGCAAAACTGCCTCAGGAGGGAAATTTAGTTAAAGAATTATTTGCTACTATCACTGTACTGACATATTAGCCGCAAGTAAAATTTATTTATTTATTTACTATCACTGTATCCTGTTACATCCAAGCAATACTATGTTAAATCAAAAGGTGAACTTGGAAAAGCATAAAAGTGACGCAAAAAATATCCCATACTGCTCATGGAACTGAGACTGCAATCCTACGCACACTTATTTGGAAATAAGACTGAGTGAAGTCAGTGGGACATTTTTCCAAATAAATAGGCACAAAATAGGGCTATATGATATATTAGCTGTAGCAGGAGCAAGTGTGGGGTTGGGGAATCATTTTAGAATGCTAGCTTGGACTCAAGTAGACAATGTTATTGAGATTTGTGTGCATTTGTTTGTATATATGATGTGCATTTAGAAAGAATGGAATAGTACTTGTAGGCCAATGACATGTATTTTCAATTTTAAAAGGAACAGAGGTAGGCACACATGATTCCATTCCAAAGATCAACACTTTACCAAGATTTTACAGAGGTTTAGCATTACACCAATACATTACCCAATATGCAAGAGCATAAAGCATGTCTTAGAAAATGAGCTGAGATGTAAACTTGATTGAGCTGAGATGTAAACTTGTTTGTACACTAACAAGTTGGCTTCAAGAGCTCAAAAAGCAGGACTTCCGGTAGGCTTGTTTGAACGAAACGCAGCTTCTCCCCGGTACTCCTGGCGGAGAACCAAGAATCATCTTGAAAAGGGCCCCCCCGCCCCCCCCCCCGATTCCTAAACAGTGGAACGGGACAACAGGATTACTCCTGCTGCCGATCAAGAGCGGTTTGACTCCCGAACTCTCCGAGAGTGCTTTTTTAAGACTCTCGGAGGCTCGGATGCTGTCGCTGCCGGCTAAAGGGTTTACATCGCCGCAGACGCTTTCTTGGCATAGGTTTCGCTCTCACCTACCCAACAACATCATATAACTTAATAAAAGCAACGAAAGCCTCGACCTTCGAAATCCTAGTGAGTACTAAGAACTTCTTCGCTTAACTATCTACAATTAAATGAACTTATTACCGGCTGAAATGAGAACATGACCTCCCACTTAAATATTAGAAAGGACCTTTGGATTTAAACATATTTCTATGTAAAACTGCGGCAAAAAAGTTTTAAAAAATACTGATCGGGGTTTGACTAAACAAAAGTCTTGGAACTGATGTACAAACCTCCAATGAAATGATTGGAAAACTGGTAGAGAAGGAGGAAATCCCACCTCTTTGAAATGGCGATTGAAAGGAGAAGAAATTAACTGCGACATCACATAGAGTTAACTGCTCCTGGCTGTGGACAAGGAACACTGGCAGCAAAGCGAAGCCGACGGACCGGAAATGCTCCTCCCGGTGTAGCAGGTAAAATCATTCGACTGCTGTGGACACAGAGAGGAGGAGATAGAAAGTCCGAGGTACTTCCTACTTCCTGTCCTAGAAGCCAACCTAGAGCGTCCTGATACTCTATGGTACATGGATTTTTAAAATTAAGTTTTCTACTGCAATCTGAAAGCTAATTTTTAAATAAACCAAGCGAAATAGGTGGGAGAACTTGGGACACTTGGACTATTGAATTTAAATGGGATTGGAGCCGCATTTATATTTAACTTAAGCTCTGCTAGTTTGCATGTCTACACCAAGGCAGCGTTCAGGCTCTTTACATAGCCCAGCAACAGCCAAGCCGACCACAGACATGGCATCAGACAAACTGGATAAAAAAATGCAAGACCTTTTGACCGAACAGACTGAGACCTTCACCAAACTTATGGAAAAGCAGATGACACAACAGACTGAGCTGCTGGCTGGAAAAATGGACAATGTTACAAAAGAAGTTCAAGAGATGAAGACCCAGATGACAACACTTCAAACAGATATGAAGGCAATGGATACCTCCTTCAAGAAAATGACTGAAGAGCATAAAGAAGTTAAGAAAAAAATTGAAATGCATGACAAGCAACTGAATAAAATGTTGTTACAAAAGGAATCCACGAAAGACCAATTAGCAATGATGGACATGAAAGTCAGTGAACCTAACCTACACATACGAAATTTACCTGAAGATTGTGGTACCACCAGAGAATCACTTATAAAAGAATTAGCAGGGATATTCCACCTAAATGACCAGGAGTTGGACAATGCTGTGAATAGAATTTACAGGATGCCCTTGCCTCCAAACTTAAAGAGCCAAGGCAAGCGATGTGATGATATCTTTTTATGACATTAGGATGAAGGATATGATGATGCAACATCACTATAAAGATCCAATAATTTTGGAAGGTAACCCACTGATTTTATTAAAGGACATTCCAAGACACCTAATGACAAAACGGGCACTGTTCAAGGATTTTACATCAACTTTGAGAAAGAGTAGAATTAAATATAGGTGGTTGTTACCACAAGGCCTAGTCTTTACCTTTAAGGAGGTGAAATTCACCATAACAACTAAAGATGTTGGGAAGTTTATGAGGAAATATAAAAAAGAGTTGTCAGGATCTACACTGGAACACCACCAAGACTCTAGCCAAGATGATGATGAGGAATCTTCAAAAGGTGCAGTAGGCGGACTTTAAAACTTTAATTCTGACATCATGGCTAAAGTTATTTCATGGAATGTGAATGGACTTAATGAAAAAGTGAAAAGAGGATGGATTTTTAAATTTCTACAACAAAGATTCTCCTTGGTATGTTTGCAAGAAACACATATTGCAAGGAAAGATAAGAAATATCTTCAAAGGAATTATTTGGGGCAAGTTTTCATTGCCTCTGCGAACACAAAGACTAAAGGATTAGTCATCTATGCACATCCCTCTTTAGCACCTGAATTTGTATATAAAGATGAGGAGGGTAGAATTTTGATGATAAGACTCAAAGTGTTAGGCCAAAAAACGTTGGTGGTAGGGATCTACGCACCAAATGAAGGCAAAGCACAATTTTACCAACGATTACATTTTACAACAACATGCACAAGAACAAATATTGCTCATGGGTGAATTTAATGGAGTTGTAGATTGTGCTATAGATAAAAAATCTAAGGCCAAAGATGATAAAGAGGGTTCTTTACCTAAAACTTTCTTCCAACTGGCAGAGGAACTTAAAATACAAGACATCTGGAGAACAATCAACACAACAGCGAAGGACTATAAGTTTTATTCCGCAAGACACAAGTCACACTCTCGGATTGACATGATTTGGGCAAATAAATCAATATTCACCCAACTTCGCAAGGTACATATTTTACCTAAGACATTTTCTGACCATAACCCTGTCTCTTTTGAGTGGAATAATAGACAAGCATTTCGATGGAGATTAAATGATAGATTACTGCGTGATGATAATATACAAAAAGAACTACACAAACTACTAAAGGATTATTTTGAAATTAATATGGATGGAGAAACTAATTTGAATATAGTTTGGGATGCCTTCAAAGCTGTTTTAAGGGGATTTATGATTCAAAAGAATACTGCCTGGAAGAAAAAACAGCTGCAACAAACCAATGAAATACTATGGGACCTACAAAAACAAAACAGCAACTAATTCAAGAATTAAATGATGTCAAAAGACTTGAAATAACTCAGAAGTTAAAGATAGTGAAACATCAACTAAACTTAGTAGTTATGGAGGAAATGAATAAAAATCTGAAGCACGCGAAGCAGAGATATTTTGAACAAGCAAATCGATCAGGAAAATTTCTTGCTAGTCAATTGAGGGACTCTAGACAAAAGCAAATAATAAATAAACTACAGATGGTGAAAGGACCGGTCTTTACAACTATTTCTATACAGAAAGAATTTGAATCATTTTATACAAAATTGTACCAAAAAGATTTGATCCCGGAGAAGAAAATGGAAACCTTTTTGAGTACAGTAAATATCAACAGGTTAACCTCAGAGCAGCGAGACATGATTGATGCTTCAATTACAACTACGGAATTAGAAGAAGCTATATCTAGGCAAAAGATTAATAAAACACCTGGCCCGGATGGTATTACAGCCATGTTTTTTAAATTATTTAAAGAAGACTTAAAGACTCCCTTTTTGAAGGTATGTAATTCTATAATACAAACAGGTCAAGCCCCAGAGACATGGTCACATGCATTTATATCACTCATTCCTAAGGCTGGAAAGGACTCAGAGAGAGTAACAAATTACAGGCCTATATCATTATTGAATGTGGATTATAAAATATATGCCTCAATACTATCAAACCGGTTAAAGCAGATTATAACAACCCTGATACATAGGATCAAGCGGGTTTTGTACCTGGAAGGCAGATAAAGGACAACTTGAGAATACTATTTGATGCAATAGAATATTACGAACAAAATATACAACATAAAGTGGCTTTCATCTTTTTGGATGCGGAGAAAGATTTTGACATGGTTTCCTGGGAGTTTATGAAAAAGGTTTTGGAAAAGATGAATTTTGGAAATAAATTCCGAACAGGGATTGATGCCATCTACAAGGTGTAAAAAGCTAAAATACTAGTAAATGAATCGATGTCAGCTAACTGTGAGATACATAAAGGAACAAGACAACGTTGTCCTTTTTCGCCTTTATTGTTTATTTTGACTTTGGAAACTCTCTGTAGTAAAATACGTGATATGGAGGCTATTCGTGGTTTAAAAGTAAACAAACATGAGTACAAACTAAGAGCCTTTGCAGATGACCTGTTACTTATTTTGGATGACCCAAATAGCTCTATAAAGGAATTGCTGCTTTTGTTGAAACAATATGGTGAAGTTTCAGGATTTAAGATAAACCAAGATAAGACTCAGATATTATTCAAGAAACTTTCTAAAGAACAACAGAAGGACTTTTTGGAGATTTCTAATTGGACGAAAATGAGTAAGGTACTATACTTGGGAGTTTGGATACAAATAAAACCAAGGATTTACTGGTAAATAACTATTCTAAACTTTGGGAAGTAGTTAAAAAAGATATGATATTGTGGTCAAATAAAAATATCTCTTTATTGGGTCGTATTGCTGTAACACAAATGAACATTTTGCCAAGGATGTTGTTTTTGTTTCAGAATTTACCAATACTAACACAAACAAAATATTTTGACGTATGGAGGAAAGACCTGTTGAACTTTATCTGGAAGGGAAAAAACCAAGAATTGCATATAAATATTTGGTAGATGCAAAAGAGAGAGGTGGCTTTGCTCTTCCTAATTTTAAACTTTATGCGGAAGCTTCAGCTATGGTATGGTTAAAAGACTGGATAATGTTGAAAAATGCACGTTTACTGGTTTTGAAGGCTTTGACAATAGATTTGGGTGCCATGGGTATTTGTGGTATTATAAAACTAAAATGCATGTGGCTTTTCAACACCATATTATTAGATCATCATTGATAAAAACCTGGTTGAGATATAAACATCTGTTGGAGACAAAGACACCACTATGGATATCCTCTCAAGAAATGTTAACTTTGCGACCGTTAAGACCATCACAATTTATAATATACCAAGATCTTTTAAAATGGGAAGAGAATAAATGTGCCCTGAAGGATTTTGATGAGGTTAAAGACCACTAAACATGGCTTCAATATTATCAAGTACAATCTGTATATATCCAAGATATGAAAAGGATTTCTTAAAGAAAAATCAATTTTACAACAGACACTTTTGGACAATACTGATCATCTAATCTCTAGGATGTACAAGCTTTTATTGTTGCTATATACAGAACAAGAAAGAATCAAGCCAACAATGATTACCTGGGCACAAACAATTGGTCATTCTATTTCCTTGAAATGTTGGGAAAGACTTTGGTCAAGAGACATGAAAAAGATTCTTTCCCAATCGATAAGGGAAAATATCTATAAAATGATCTACAGATGGTACCTGACACCGAAAAAATTGTCTGCAATGTACAGTACAATGTCACCAAACTGTTGGAAATGTCAGGATAAAGTTGGCTCTTTTCACCATGTTTGGTGGCTTTGTGATAAAGCTAAAACCTTTTGGGATATGATATACAATGAGTTAAGGTTAATTTTACAACAAAATATCCCCAAAACCTCAGAGATGATGTTGTTAAGCATTATACCAGACTATATTATAACACAACGAACCTTTTTACTCTATGCCACCACAGCTGCGGGAATGGTCTATGCAGCTAAATGGAAAATGACTGAAATACCGGACAAAACTGATTGGATTCATAAAATGTTTGAACTAGCAGAAAAGGCAAAATTGACTGAGTTAGTAAATCAAAAAGACAATGATGAATTTGTCAAGGAATGGGAGGCATGGATTGTTTATTGTAAAAATGAACTTAATGTGCAAAATGTTAAAGGCTATGACTTAGACTAATTCAACTTGTTATAAGTTAAGTTAATTTTCTTGGTTTTTTTCTTTCCTTTTTTAATAACTGTAGAAGGTTCTATAAATTTTTTTTATAAAGAATTAGAAAATAATTGCTAAGAGGATTATGAAGATAAATTAGAGATAGAAGAAGGAAGAGGGGAAGTCAAAGTAGGGGAAGATGATTGTTACATATATGTTAGATTTAATTGAGAATTAGAAAAGATTGAAAGGCAATGTTAATTGATTGTATAGAATGTATGAAAAAACAATTAAAAAATTAAAAAAAAGAGCTCAAAAAGCGGATTCAAGGTAAGGTAAACCCGAAAAGCTACCAGTGGCAAACTTGTGGCGGTAAGAGAATGTTGACTGTTAAACCTGCAAGCTTGGCCCTTGACGGCCACATAGGAGGTTAACAGAGAACCTGAAGTGCAGTTGGAGAAGTCTATAGCAAAAACAATAATCAGTGTGATCCTATGCAGTTACTCCAGTCCAAGCCCACTGATTTCAATGAACTTAGACTGAAGTAATTCTGCATAAGATTGCACTGCACATCTCTCAACTCTTTTTTTTTTTAACCTAAGGGGGAGAGAGGATACAACTTTTATTGGAGCAGCAGTTCTGGCAGAGGGGGTTTAACACTTTTCCTTCTGCTGTCTGCCTAATCAAAATCAGCCCAGTTACACACAGCCATTAGCCCTGCAGCAGAAAATAAAGGATACAGGCACTTCCCTTTTTCCCCTACCGCCCCCAGGACCATCAAGGCTGGGACCCGGTGTGTCCCCCCCCCATCCCCGCGGGCCTGCAAAATCGGATCCCTGCAGGGGGATCCGCCACTTCTGGAAGCCTCTCACAAGTCATAAAACTGATGCTCCTCATTTGTATGAGCTCAGGTCTCTCCTGGGTTTGATGAACAGTGCAGATGAAAATGGGGTAGAAAGAACAAAAGAGTCATCCTATGATGTCTCAGGCAGGAGATGAGCCATTCTGCTGACTGCATTAGGCTGCTACGTTCTTCTAGCTTCTCCATCATAGGACTATTCCAGGATCTTCCCTACCGCCATTTTGTTCTATTTGCTGACCACAGTAGACACTTACTCATTGGTGCAGAAGGCTCTGTGCTGAATTACAGCTCCTTCAAAAGAACATGCTGGCAATTATTTTTAGCATCAACACTTTCCTTGACAACAACTTCACCCAAGTGGGAATTTCTACATATGCAGCACACCTGTTTTCAGCTAATAAACCTAAAATGCCTTCCTGCTCACGTGCAAACTGAGCTTTCAAGCAGGTCCAGATGTAACTACACACAAAAGCAGCAGCAAACATTGGCAAGTACTGTTTACAACACAATAAAAAATCTTGGTAAACACCCACTGGCAAGATGCATTTCAAATTGTCCTGAAAATAATCAATGTGAGCCTTTCAAGCAAGAACCAATTATTTGGGACTCCTGGGTTCAAATCCCTATTCAACCATGAAGCTCATAACAAGTCTTTGGACAACTCACAAAAGCATGTCATAGGGTTTTTGAGAAGATGGAATAATTTCATGTGTGTCTTCTAAGCTCCTTGCTGATAGGATGGGATGTAAACACATGGCAAATAATTAACCAAATGCAAGGAGATGCCCCTCATTTTTCTGATTTTTGAGAATCAAATCACATATTACAACTAAGAAACCTTGGATCTCATTTCACAGAGTTAATACAAAGCAACCACCACTTCTTGGATTCATGCCCCCACCCCCCGGATCTGATATTGATCCGTTTTTGAAGTAAACAGTAGTTTGGTTGGAGATGACCAAGATTTGATTGCAAAACCTACCCTAATAGACTTTTGTAGACATCTCTACTTATATTTTTAAAATAATTGTTTAACTTTTTTCTTCCCATTCCTGATGACCACATATTAGCCACATGTTGCTCTGTCTCAGATGTTCAGAATGACAGCTGCTGGGTGGTGCATACTCCAGGCCTTCTCCTAAAACTAGATATCTTTCATATTCTAGGAGCCAAGCAGGGAGGAACCAGATGCAGCTCTGCCTGCTGTTGAGAGCTCTCATATTTCAGTGTCAGAGCTAAGTAGCATCCTTGGATTGCAAGATGTGCCACATTATATGTAGAGTTGACTGGTCGCTTGGATTGGTGGGCAATTGCTCAGGAACAGGGATTGCTATCGTTTTGGGATTTGAGTGGTAAAGTGGCCCATCGTGATGCAGCATTTCCAGGTGTAAACTGGAAGTGGTGTAATCGACTTCGCATGGCTGCACACATGCAATCTCTACCCCAGCTCCACCCCAAAAACTTCCCACCAGGCAACCCTAATTATATGATGAATTCAAGAAGTGGGGGAAACCCTGTGGGCAAATCGGTCCAGCCCTTTCAGTGACATGCAGATTTACCATCTGAAGTTTAACACAAACTACAAAACTGAAATCCACTATTTTTATTTTAAACCAATGGCCTGGAAAGACCCCCAAGTGAACAGTCTGCTTGTATAAGCAAAGTAACACACAAACATCAAACTTACACAAGATTCACACTTTGAAATATTTCAGTTCAGGCAAGGGAAAAGGTGACCTTGTGCTCATTTGTCGCTAGCTCAAGCAAATGATTAAAATGTTGCCTCACAATCTTCCAAGGCTCATTCTCATCCTGAATTACAACTAATAATGAAGCTCAAGACAATGCATTCTCCTGGACTGAATAGAGATCTGGCATTCCTGTCTCATTACCAATGCTGATTTCTCCATGCCTACTACCCCTCTGCCTATCACACTTAATCCAATCACGCCTGCTAATGTCATTTACTTGCTTATAACATTTACATGCTATTATTATTGGGTACCCTAATTCACTCTTAGAATCACAGAATCATAGAGTTGGAAGGGACCACCAGGGTCATCTAGTCCAACCCCCTGCACAATGAAGGAAACTCACAATGACCTCCCCCCCCACACACACCCAGTGACCAGAAGATGGCCAAGATGCCCTCCCTCTCATCATCTGCCTAAGGTCACAGAATCAGCATTGCTGACAGCTGGCCATCTAATGTCCATCTAAATCCTCAGTACATGTCCCGCGGTGTCATCCCCTCTGGCGTCGTGGGACTCCCGGACACCCTCACCCGGGCGGGAGTGTCCCAAAAACAACAAGGCATGGGGAGGGCCAGGACACAGGCCCAACTTACCAGAAGCTGGCAAGGCAGGCGAGCAGAGCAGCAGCGGGGCCCGGTGGACCAACATCCTCCTGGCGAGGCAGCTGGACATCAGCGCAACTGGCGACACCCCCACATTACAGCTGACAGGCGGGGAGGAGTGCGAGCAGTGGAGGGGCCCGGACACCTGCACCAGCGTTTCCCCACCGTGCCAGCCGGATGACACCGGTCCCGTGCAACAGCTAACAGGCGGGGAAAAACTCAGGTGACCGGGGTGGCAGGAAAAGGGAGTGGGGGAGGCAAGGCAGCCTAGCGCAGGCAGCAGAAGACCTAGGAATGCCCAGACAAGGACAGGCGGAAGGGCTAGAGCGGGAAAAGGACAAGGGGTGCAGCCAATCACCATCTGGAGCCCAGCTTCCCAAGCAAGTCACCGTGGAACCGGCGGAGGCAGCTGCAGGCGGGAACATGGACCTGAACCAGTTTGAGAAATGGCTTAAGGAACAATAGGGACACCTTATGCACAAGCTGTTCCAACAACAGCAGGAGTCCCAGCAATGCCTGATGAGAGACATGGCAGTGCAGCACCAGGAGGCCCAAACGGCCCTCCTCAGAGATGTCTGTAGAACCTTTGAAGGCAACAAGAGTGGAGCCTGGGGATTAGGGCTGGACTCTGGTAGGGACCTGGGATACCTACTGTCCATCCCTCTGACTAAATTAGGTCCCGACGACAAGATTGATGGGTACCTGGAGGCCTTCTAAAGGACAGCAGAGGCCTCAGGTTGGCCTAAGGAGCGGTGGCCCTGTATTCTGGGGCCCTACCTGACCGAGCCCACTCAGGCCGCTCTTAAGGCTCTGCCCAAGGATGAAGGGGCTGATTATGCTCGGTTGAAAGTCTCCATCTTGGAATGATATGCATTCTCTGATGAGACATACAGTTTGAAATTCAGGAACATGGTGCAGGGAAAATGTGACACAACCCCCCATGAGCCTTCGTGACAGCTCTTCACAATGCAGCCTACAGGTGGATGCATCCGACACTCCCAGAGAGTAAAGCAATAGTTCATTGGATGGTCCTAGAACAGTGATGGCGAACCTTTTAGAGACCGAGTGCCCAAACTGCAACCCAAAACCCACTTATTCATCGTAAAGTGCCAACACGGCAATTTAACCTGAATACTGAGGTTTTAGTTTAGAAAAAACAACTCATACGTTAACATCTTATGCTCACAAGCATAAGATGATTCAAACAAAGTAAGGAAAGCAATCCCAAGTGCTTTCATTGACTTAAAATTATTTGGCAGAGAATTCCACACATTAAGGATTTCATTTTCAGAACTAACTGTGCTATCCTTTGTCATCCATAAAATTAAATCATGGCAATGACTGACAAACACCATTTTCCCCATCTGCATTCTCAAAACTCTGCAGGGGGGCTTATTGTTGAGTTGTGCATCTGGACAATGTGCATCTCAGTGGCAAGTCCAAGGCTAAACCTTCCTTTCACAATTAACAACAAACCCCCCCCCCCCATGCAGTTTTGAGAATCTGGATGGGGGAAATGTGCATCTCAGTGGCAAGTCCAAGGCTAAACCTTCCTTTCACAAATGGACAACAAACCCCCCCCCCCATGCAGTTTTGAGAATCTGGATGGGGGAAATGTGCATCTCAGTGGCAAGTCCAAGGCTAAACCTTTCTTTCACAAATGGACAACAACCCCCCCCCCCCAATGCAGTTTTGAGAATCTGGATGGGGGAAATGTGCATCTCAGTGGCAAGTCCAAGGCTAAACCTTCCCATTCACAAATAGACAACAACAACAACCCCATGCAGTTTTGAGAATCTGGATGGGGGAAATGTGCATCTCAGTGGCAAGTCCAAGGCTAAACCTTCCTTTCGCAAATGGACAACAAACCCCCCCATGCAGTTTTGAGAATCTGGATGGGGGAAATGTGCATCTCAGTGGCAAGTCCAAGGCTAAACCTTCCTTTCACAAATGGACAACAAACCACCACCACCCCCCATGCAGTTTTGAGAATCTGGATGGGGGAAATGTGCATCTCAGTGGCAAGTCCAAGGCTAAACCTTCCTTTCACAAATAGACAACAAACCCGCCCCCATGCAGTTTTGAGAATCTGGATGGGGGAAATGTGCATCTCAGTGGCAAGTCCAAGCAAAAGAGCTGCCTGCTGCCAGCCTCCCGCCGCCCCGCTCCGCCCCGCTCCGCCCCGCTCCGCCTCAGCAGCAGCGCCTGTCGCCCCACCCAGGCGCCGCTCTGTATATTTTTCTTAAGCTTGGTTTCAACTCTATCTTGCCTAATGGTCAGGGATGAAATTGTGTCTTGCAAAGTAGCTATTGCAGCAGAATTTTGAGATGTAGTTGCTGTATTCTGGGATAACTCCTGCTTCATTTCTGTAACATCTTGATGAGTCTTAGTTAAAAGTTCAAAAACAGAGGTCAGTGTTACTTCAGGCTTTACTTTTGGAGGCATCTTGGCAATAACAGATGTTGATGCAACTGGAGAAGTTGTCTGTTTAGTTGGAATTTGAGTTATAGAGGGCCTTCTCTGAGGAAGCTGTACCACCAACTTTGTATCCTTAAGAATACCTTTGGTATGTTTCTCTTTTTCTCCCATTGGTAAGCTGTGAAAACTGAAGACAAAACAGCTGGCAATTGTAATCCAAAAACAAAAAGGAGAGGGGGGGGGCAAAGACTTTCTTTTAGTTTATTACACAGAAATTATTTCAGATGAAAGAATCCCAATCAGAGAAAGCAATCACTATGACATCTTAAATGAAGTTATTCCATGTCACTTGATTGTTCTCCAACTCTTTGCTTTTATTTCCAAGTTTTTGCTTTAGTGAGAAACTTTTTGGAGTGCGTCACACAGCTGGCAAAAAGCCAAAAGTCTCAAAACAGAGCGTAACAGAACTATAGATAGTTCTAAGTAAAGTCTTTAGAAAGCAATACTGCCACACACCCCAAGTTAATGTTTTAAGTGCAAAAAAATTCTTTATTCCAAATTTAAAAGAAAATCGGATCCCACCTCGCTTGCTTCTTGCTGCTCCTTTAAGATGGCGCCGGCCATTCAGCAGAGTCCCGTCAGAGCGACCGCCGCCGATTTCGTGGCGGCTATCGCTCGGATGACAGGTCTGCCACCGGCACCTGAGTCTGCATCCCCTCTTACACCGAGGGGTGCCGCTTGCCGGATCTTCAAGGGGCCGATTAATCGCCCTGCGGCAGCGAGACAGCAAGAGCGCGGCTCCGCGCTTGCGGCGGGGGGGGCCGTCCGACCCGGAAGTCCCAGGTGCCGCTCTGGACCCGCCGCCGCCACCGGCCGCTCACGCTCGGACCCGAGGGCTGCCCTGCTGGCCGCACCGCTACGCCCACCGACTCGCCCCCGCAACAAAGTTGGCTGGGGTGCGGCGGAAACGTGGGGCGAGGCCACGAGGAGGGGCGGAGGAGGGGGCGGGGGTGACTCGGTGGGCGTAACAGTGTGGCCAGCAGGGCAGCCCTCGGGGCCGAGCATGAGCGGGCAGCGGCGGGTCTGGAGCGCCGCCTGGGTGGGGCGGCGGTGCTGCTGCTGCTGCTAAGGTGGAGCGGGGCGGCGGGAGGCAGATGGCGTCGAGGCCGCGAGGAGGGGGCGGGGGACGGGCGGGGGGGGCAGCGGCTCCACGTGTGCCCATTGAAAGGGCTCAGCGTGCCGCTTGTGTCACGCGTGCCATAGGTTCGCCAACACGGTCCTAGAACAATGATTGATGGTGGTACCTCCCAAAGCTTGGGATCAGATCCAGTGTAACAAACCAGCCTTGCTGGATGATGCCATGAACCTGCTGGAAATGTAATGCCGGTGGAAACTCATGAGAGCCTTAAGGAGGCCCCTAGGGGAAAACTCCACCTGCGGACAAACCTGGAGTCCTTAAGGGGTGAACGTGCTTGGGTGGCACCCCAACTACCAGTTTTAGGGGGGCCACGCCTTTGGGCGCCCACACCAGCACTATCTTCCAGAAGTCCCGTGACACCAGGAGACTGGGTGAAGCCAGCAGGGCAGGAGGACAGGACCCTGAAGGAAGAAAAGGCAGTCGGACCTTGCTATACCTGTGGGCAGTGGGGGCACCTCAGGCACGAATGTCCCCTCATGGAATGCGATTTGGGATGGGAAGAGGCTTTGCAGGCCAGCCTCCCCAAGAAGAGGCCTTCGGATCCCCAGGTGCCTTTGAAATTAAATGGCCTGATGCTCTGTTGTTTTGTTTACTGCTCTGTTATTTTGTGCTGGCCAATGGCCGTAACAATAATGTAAAATGGCCAGATGGTGCAAGCCTTAGTTGACAGTGGCTCCTCGATATCAATGGTAAATTCTTAGCTCCTCCCAGAAGAGATGCTGGTGGTGAGGAAAGCCATTGTGGCCTGCTTCCACCAGCACACTGAACGTTATCCGGTGGTAAAGGTCATGCTACGATGGTTGGACCAGGAGTATGAGATGGAGGCTGCAGCGGTGCCCACCCTCCCTTATCCTGTGCTGATCAGAAGGGATGCACCTTGCTTCCCGGCCATGTTCTGCTACCCCAGTCAGCCAGAGGTGGTAGAAAACCAGTCCCGGGTCCTGTTAATGGAGGATGACCCCCAATCAGGCCCGTTGGGAAACTCTCGGGAGAGACACAGAATCGCCCTACAAGGATAGAAGAACAAATAATTCAGTGGGAGGGAGATCCCGCCTTCAGAAGAAACCAGGAGCAAGATCCAACGTTGTCCGCCCTGCATCAGATGGTGGTGATAAAGGAGGGGCAGATACAAGATGCCCGACGGGTGGCCCAGGTACCTCACATATCCTTTGAAAAGGGTTATTGGTATCGGGTAGCACCGGGATGAAGGGGCCAAACCGCCAGCTGTTAGTACCTCGCCCTTACCGAGCCCAGGTATTAGAACTAAGCCATGATCATTCCTGGGGTGGGCATCAGGGGGTCAAGAACACTCTGGCCTGGATCTTGGCCCAGTTCTTCTGGCCAGCAGTAGCTCAAGATGTGAAGGCCTTTTGTAAGTCCTGCTCCCAGTGTCAGTAGGGAGGGAATGGGGCACCCCCAAGGGTCCCATTGCAGCCCCTGCCCATTATTTGGACCCCATTTGAAAGGGTGGCTATGGACTTTGTAGGACCCCTTCCCCAGACCCCCAGAGGGTTCAGATTTATCCTGGTCCTAATGGACTATGCTACCCGATACCCTAAAGCCATACCACTCAGGACGACGCAAGCACTGGGGGGTTGTCGGCCTTAGTCCACTTTTTTGCACAGGTAGGCCTCCCCCGAGAAATAACAACAGATAGGGGCACATACTTCACAACAGCCGTGATGTGGCAGTTGTGCCGAATGTTAGGAATTCGCCAAATCTTCACGTCAGTAGCCCATCCTCAGACGGATGGTCTAGTATTGCGCCTCAATCAAATGTTGAAGGCCATGTTGAGGAAACTGGCAGGTGAAAAGCCTCATCAGTAGGATCTCTACCTAGATCCCATCCTGTTCACAATGCGAGCGACGCCTCAGGCCTCCACAGGATATGCTCCCATTTGAGCTGCTGTATGGCCGAAAGCCTCGGTGGATCCTGGCAGTCATAGAGGATCAGTGGGGAGGAGCCGAGGAGGCAGACGGGATGGAAGCCCCAGAGTATGTGAGGCAGGTGCGGGAGAGGCTAGAGACAGCACAGGAATTGACCAGTCAAAACCTGGCCAGAGTTCAACAGATTCAGAAAGACCAATATGATAAAACTACGAAAGATCGGGCACTAGAGGAAGGATCCCAGGTACTAGTGTGGGCACAGGTGTTTGGACCTGGGAAAAGGGGCAATTCCTTGGTGTGGACCCTATAGGGTGGTATGGGTGTTGGGATCAGGGTCGTATGAAGTTCAGTGTGGCCACAACAGGCGACAGTGCAAATGCCTACACATAAACAATCTTAAAGAATGGTATGAGAGGGAGAAGAGAGAGGGAGAAGAATGCCAGTTGGGACAGGAGCCCTTAGAACTGTCGGAAGGGGAGCTGTCATGGGGTAGGCCCATGGCCAAGACTGAAGAACCCCAGATAGATGAGGCCCTCTCCGCTAAGCAGAGGACCCAACTAAGGGAGCTGATTTGTTAATTACCTCCTGTCTTCTCACGACAGCCTGGTAAAACTCACTGGGCAAGCTGGCCCCCTTTCTGGAGAGGGCACTGCTGGGGGAGCGGCAGAACCAGCAGAATCACGACAGTTCATAATGGAAATAAAACTGCCTTACAAGTTGTCATGAGGCGTACCAAGATTTTAAAAAGAATGTGATGTGCTTTGAACACTGTAAAACACTAAAATTGAGGGGGGGCACGTTTCCTAAGTATTAACTGGAGCTTCATGGATCGGAGTCCATGCTCTGTACTGCTAAGCTGCATCACCCCTCAACAACCAATTACCTATTAATAAGCAACTGCAATTGGATCTGTACCACTGATATAGAAACGCTCAACTGCAGATGCTCTATATCCAATCTGGGAAAGTTAAAAGCAAACAAGGAAAGTTTGGGGGGAAGATTTTCCCAGCATGCTCCCCTCTCTTACTTCTTTTTTTTTATAATAAATTTTGTATTGATTTTTTAAATATGGGATACAAACATTAAAAAAGGAATTTTTGGGGGGAAGTGAAAAATATCATAAATGTAAGCAAGGTAAAACAACCACCTGAAGCATTATTATTAGAATCCCTGCTATTTTTATTACTAAGATATTTTCTATCAATGTTAAAAAGTATTGCTAAATAAAAATATAAATTCCACCATTTTATACCATTTACTGTATTAGTTTGTGCTATAGATACAATATCTTGTTGTTATTTTTTTAAACAGTTCTTGCATCTATATTTATACCTAACTATAACAAGAAGCTACTGTTGGATATATCTCATTTGTTTTTCCAATTCAATTACATATCTTTGCTTACTTCATATATCCCCTTTACCATTTGATAAATTCTCATTTTCATAATATGATATTCAACCCATAGATTTTCCCATAATTGCATTGGGACTTGTTCATTTAAATTCTTCATCCACTTTATCATACATGTTTTGACCTGTTCTGTTTCTGTATCGTATCTCAACAGTAGGTTATATAGTCTTCCTAAGATATGATCTTTGTGCTTTAATATAGTTAACTCAAAATCAGTACTTGGCCTATTTATTATTTCCCAGTCTTTCTTAAATCTTGAGACCAGTTGGCTATATAATAACCAACTTACATTCTTCTCTTCATCTTTAATCATTTGCCATGATTTGATTTGACCTTTCTTGGTAATCATGTCTTTATAAGTAAGAAACTCAAACTTTTGTCTCTCCTGTGGGTCAAAAAAGGCTTCGATTGGAGAAGTTTATAACACCTGCGTCGGGCTCAGTCTTTCTTTATACGTTTACCATATTTTCAGTAAACTCTCTCTTATTATATTAGTAGTTGTCTCCAGGTTTTTCCTCTGGTATAGTTTTTTAGTCCACAAATAGCAATGCAAACCTTGCCGGATACCATCTTTTTCTGGCTTCAAAAATCTATTTTCTGGATTTGTTATCCATTCAGCGATCCATTCAAGTCCAGCTGCATGATAATATAATTTCAGGTTTGGAAGGCCTTGGCCTCCTCTTTTCTTGTAATCTTGAATTACTTTCAATCTTACTCTTGGCTTTTTTGAATCCCATACAAATCTATTTAATTTCTGTCACCATTTTTGTAACGTAGTTTGATTAATCTCTATTGGTAGCATCTGGAAGAAGAAATTAGGTCTGGGCAAAACATTCATCTTTATTGTTGATATTCTTCCAAGCCAGGATAGATTCAATTTTGCCCATCGTTCTAGGTCTTCTTTGATTTTATTCCATGTCTATTTGTAATTATACTGAAATAGTTTGTCAGTATCAACATGAAGATTAATTCCAAGATATTTCACAGGTCCCTGTGTAAGTATATACCTTGTTGCTTGTTGTATTTCCTGTTCTTCTCTTGTGGATAAATTAAAGGGAATAATCTTAGTTTTAGATGTGTTAACTCTGTATCCTATCAGTTGTCCAAATTCTTGAATTTGCTTTATAAGATGACCAATTGATTTCTGAAGCTTGGTAATTATTAATGCACCATCATCTGCATAGCTTCTTATTTTAAACTCTTTGCTTCCCACTTTTAGCCCATTTATGTCAGGATCATTCCTGATTCTATTGGCCAATAATTCAATTATTAGATTAAAAGCAAAGGTGAGAGCGGACAGCCTTGTCTCACTCCTTTCTTGATTTCAATATTCTGTGTAAGTATTCCGTTGATTAAGAGATTGGCTTTTTTATGTTGGTAGATAGCTCTTATCCATTTCAAAAAATTTATTCCGCAATTTAAATTTTTCAGTGTTCTTATCATAAACTGCCAAGAGATATTGTCAAAATATTACTTACTTCTCTTATTTCTAAGGTGCCCCACTGCTTTTACCAACTGCTACTTTTACCATGATGCTAAGGGCTTATTCTGAGGTTGTAACCCAAAGGTCAATAACTTAATACAGATCATTACAGCAGAAAGACTCAGCCTCCTACTGTCCACCTCCAGCAGTGCTGCTCCCCAAATCACAGACTACAAACAATAGCGCTGTATAACTAGGAGCATATGAGCTAAGAAAAACAGCACAAGCTATGTATAAAGATATACAATGATGTATTTGAAGGTATGTAAACACACCAAAAAGAAATTTCTATTAAACTGTACAAACGGCGCAATTACAGTGAAATAAGCAGTTCATAGAACTAAATATAAACACAAAACAATCTATTAATGCTATATACAAAAGGAACGAGGGACCACAATGAAAAGTCAACTCTGACAATCAGGTAAGTTGGTCATGCGCAGTAAAGATATGAAGATAAATCCAATGAATGGAGTAGCAGCAGACATGCGCAGTAAAGATGTAGAAGGTAGTTCCAAGGTCTGGCAAAAAAACAGTCATGTGCAATACAAAAAGGGACGTATAAGCTGGAATCCACCTATCATTCATCCAAAAAAATAGCCGTATTGATGTTATGATAGCGTATGGCCGTAGTACAGGTTGAAGGATCACAAGAATGTGATTTCTAGATAATATCACGTTTCGCTTGAGTGCTTCTTCAGCCTAAGGAAAAGGGTGTGCAAGGAAATACTTAATGTGACTAATTACAAAGATTACAGACAAACGTATATACATACATGGAAAATACTAATATATGCCAACAAATTAACTTACCAATAATCATTCAATATTATACAGATAGTGCTGTCTTATGAGTGACCGACAGGTTCAAGTGGTAATCAGGAGATCTTAGCCCATTAAATGTCTGACCTTAATTATATAGAACAGCAAGTATCTATCAAGGCATTCATAAAGAAACAGAGCTACATTCACGTTCCAGGTTATAAAAAGCATGAAAGATCCATTTCAGTATTTAACCCGTTTGGGGCCATAGTTTTAAACATATGGATAAATTTACATTCTTGCTGCATAAAGAGTGTTTCATAACAGTCAAATTATAAGGGTGGGGTTTGTATTGCCATATTACAAAGAAATTGAAGTCACTGTCCCCGTGGTCTTTTTCCAGAAAATGTGAAACTAAGGGAGAATCTAAAACCTTTCCTCTAATGCAAGAAGGTGTTAATAGATAACCACCTGCCTTATTCCTTACTTGTCCGGAGTTTAAGAACAAATGGGCAGCGATCTTGAGTCATTGCTCTATGGACCTGATGTTCCTCGTTATTCAACAAGCTTCATATGAAGCAGATACTGTTGATAAGGAAATAGAAGCAACCCATGCTGAACTAAGTAATAAATTACCTGATGACTCCTTTAAGAAACAACTGGAAGCACTAGAGAGTGAGTTAGAAAATTATATTTCTAACATTAAATCTTACAAGATCAAAAAGTTTAATAGAGATTCCAATGATTATGCACAAAATAAAGTGTATTACTGGCAGTTTCAAGATCCCAAGAACATGCAGAAACCCTATGAAAATAGGAATGATTCTAATTATAGACCTCCTTCTGAGCAGGACTCAGAACTTGGAACTACCTTCTACATCTTTACTGCGCATGTCTGCTGCTACTCCATTCATTGGATTTATCTTCGTATCTGTACTGCGCATGACCAACTTACCTGATTGTCGGAGTTGACTTTTCATTGCGGTCCCTCGTTCCTTTTGTATATAGCCGTTAATAGATTGTTTTTGTGTTTATATTTAGTTCTATGAACTGCTTATTTCACTGTAATTGCGCCGTTTGTACAGTTTAATAGAAATTTCTTTTTGGTGTGTTTACATACCTTCAAATACATCATGATATTTCTTTATACAGAGCTTGTGCTGTTTTTCTTAGCTCGTATCCTCAAATCACAGAGGCAATTGGGACTCCAGGAGTGCTGGTACCTCTGCCAACAAAAAGAACCACGTTCAAGCTTGTCTATCATGTAGCAAAGTCCATCTCCAAGCAAAGAGGGAGAGGGATCTTGGGCCATTCATAGGGTGAGAGCTGCAGGCTCGTAGTTCTCTGAGTGGACTAGGGTTGAGCAAAAAGATTTTTTGGTAAATTTGGGGTTGGGGGTTTTTCAGCCCAACTTTTTCAGTAAACCCAGAATAAGCCAAATACCCATACTGATAAATATCGGTATTCGGCTTATTTTTGGGTTTCCTGAAAAATTTGAGCCTATTTTAGTCTATGGGGATTTTTGGAAGCTCATGGGAGGCGGTTGGAGGTAGAGTCCCCAAATTTGCAGCTTGGCTACAAGGGGCTCTCCTTCGACGGTCACCAAAGTTTAGTGAACTTTGGGTCTGGAGGTCCAATTTTATTGGCCCACAAAGGGGTCTCCCCCATCCTCCAGGCATTTGCGAGCTGAGCTGTCCATCGGTTTTCAGGTTCAAAAGTTCAGTGTTGCTGAGGACTGGTGGAAAGAGCCGATTCCAGGCTGGAGCCTCAAAGTCTGGTGTCTGCCTTTGTTTCTGGGTTGCTTTGCATGATATCCATGCAAATTAGCTTCCAATCGGAGGAAAAGGGCTTAAATGCAAGAGAAATAAGGCACTGAAAACATTTGGTGACAAACGACATCCTGTGAACAGTCCTTTATCGTTGTCCTGAAAAATCTGATTCCAAGAGATGGTCACGGTGCAGGGGAAACGAAGCCTCTACTCAGGGCGAGCTTCAGTTTGACAGCAAGTTTTTAGGGGGGATGAGATCAGAGCCAGCTGAAGTTTCAACCATGGGGGTTGTCTGAAGGAGATTGCTCATCCATGTGGATGAAGAAATCTCCTTCGGAAGCCTGGTGGTGTCAGCAGCTGTTGAAGCTGGCTCTTTTTATTTAGAAGGTATATCCCTCTGGACAGTACTGGGTGAGCCCCATCTTTTAATGACTCTTCTGTTTGTAGACTAGTCTTTTGTTGGGTCATATACCTGGAAAGTTGCTCAGACCAATCTGGCTCTGATTACATGATTCCCATCACAAAAGGGCCCCAACTATGGGGCCCTAACAAAACCAATCAAAAGAAAGAAAGAAAAAGGGGAGAAAGCACAGAGCCATGCCTCTGAGCAAAGGCGAATAGCCAAATCCGAAAAGCCGAATATGTATTCGGCTTTTTTGGGAATCAGCTATTCAGTTTCGGCTTTATCCCCAGGTTTTGGCGTTCGGTAAACCCGAAACCTGAAATTTACTGAAACAGCTAATTTCAGGTTTATTTTCGGTTTCGGTTTATCGATATGCACAACCCTAGAGTGGACATACGAGATATTTAGAACAGGATCATCTCCTCCCCATTGAGAAAGAAGGAAAGATGACTACACTAAACAAGAAAACTGACAGCTAATTTTATATCTCTCCCTTCCACTTTCTACAGCAAGTCTTGGGCCCCCCAGTGACTGTACAGAAAGACTCTCAGCTCGGCAAATCAAGGACAGCTGCCTTTATTCACAACAGCATAGCAAAAAAACCACTTCATTTTTCAATGCCCTTTGGATCTCCAGAAGCCTTTCTCACCCTGTCCAAGACACCATTTGAATGAATACACACACAAACACACACCAGACTCTTTAAGTCTTCAGTTGGCTTAGAAAAGTACAAAGTTCAAACAAGTTTACCCTTCATCCTCATTTGGGAAGCAGAAATGATGCCCTTTCTAGATGCAGAAGGTTGCAGCAGCAGAATAGCAAATACTAACCATAAGAACATAAGAAAAGCCATGCTGGATCAGACCAAGGCCCATCAAGTCCAGCAATCTGCTCACATAACAGCCAACCAGGTGCCTCTAGGAAGCCCCCAAACAAGACAACTGCAGCAGCACCATCCTGCCTGTGTTCCACAGCACCTAATATACCACTGTAACAAAACTTCAACATAAAACTTTGGAACTCCCTCTCCATGGAGAGTCTGGCTCTTTCTATAGAAGTCTTCCACCAGCTAGTGAAGACTTTTTTGTTTCATTTGGCATACCTCCCTGGTTCTGGTGCTGTATGTTTATGTCCTTTATATAATAATTTTGTAATTTTAAAGGTTGTTTTTAAGTGTTCAAATGTTTCCGTGTTTGCCATCTTGGGGACCCTGATCGTGTGGGAAAGTGGCATAAAAATGTTTGAAATGAATAAAAATAAACATAAGAATGATGGTTAAACCACAGAGTTTTTAGCAAATCCTAGAGCATTACCACCCAATGTCATGACATAATTTCCAGTTTTCACCAGAAGTGTCATCATATGCTGGCTTGCCGCTCGCACCCCCTCCACACACACACACATTTTCCCTTTATTTTTCCCCCTCTGTACTTTGAGGTGCCGGCAGGCAACAGAAGGGATGACCAGGGGGCCTCCTGCTACAGTAGGAGACCAGACATCCCCAAGTTGCCCCATGTTAACAAACACTGTCTTAACAGTGTTTTTTAGTTCATAAGAACTCTGCTCCCATTCAAACGAATGCACATAGGAGGGGAAACCAGTATTCTCAGTCCCAATTTCTCTCTGCACACTGTGCCTTCTACACCAATACGTAGTGTGCTCAGTGTCGCCATTTTCCCAGATCTTCCTCTCTCAGCCCTCCCCAAACTATTTCTGACTGAATCATCATATCAAGGAAATACTAATCAAGAATTAAAGGGTATTATTGAAAAACTGCTTACCAGCTGTTTGTTGAAGTTTTGCACGCATTGCTCAAATTGCTCATCTTTTGTCTCATCAGCTTTGCCAAGCTTCTGTAGGACCTACACATACAAAAAAAGAGAAGAAGGGGCTTTAGAACCACAGAGTCACAAGGTTTAAACATTAATGAAAGACAGCAGAATGGGGGTAGGGAGACTGCAGCTTCAGAATCCTTCTGTGGCAGAGCACATGCTTTGCATCCAGAAGACTCCCAGAGTGATAGTCTAGGAGCACATGAAGCTAAACAAGCCTGGGTCTGGTCAGTGCCTGAATGGAAGACCTCCCAAATATTGTGTGTAGGTCTCCTTGAGTTTCATGATGAAAAGAAGATGGGATGTAAGTACAAGGAAGTAAAGTAGAGAGCCAGCATGGTATGGTGGTTAAGAGCAGTGAACTCTAATCTGGAGAACCGAGTTTGATTCCCCACTCCTCCACAGGAGTGGCAGACTCGGTGGCAGAACTGACTTGGTTTCCCTATTCTTACACATGAAGCCTGCTGGGTGACCTTGGGCTAGTCACAGTTCTCTCAGAACTCTCTCAGCCCCACCTACCTTACAAGGTGTCTGTTGTGAGGAGAAAAAGGGAAGGTGATTGTAAGCCAGTTTGAGGAAATCAGGGTATAAAAACCAATTCTTCTAAATAAGTCCAGGATATCTCCTGTTAGAGATTTCAGGTAGTAGAACTGGGAAGACTCAAAACTTTGGAGATCCACTGCCTGTCAGAGTTTATGGTCCATCCGGTCCAGCACTCTTTGTAAAACTTACTATGAGGCAGTTTTGTACACTGATATGCTCATACTGCTTTGGGGTCAAGATAAACAAAATCTCCTTTGCCCATTCACCTGAGCTCAGCACATTTTGTTCTCCTACTAATAGACGGGAAACCTCTGCCAAAAAAGCAGTGCAAAATATAGAACCTTTCAGTTGTTCTCCATCTACTTAATTGTACACTGAAGGAAAGGACTGACAGCAGCAGTGGGGCAGACCAGTTTACCCACTCTAGGGCGCAGCCTCTGCAACAGTAGTGGTGGGAAACCACATGGACTGCATTTCTCAGATTCATTCATTTGTCCAGGCCTTGACTGAGAGTTGGCATGAAAGCTTTGTTGATGGGCCTGCACAGTGGTGTTACTCCTGTTACATTTCTGCTTTCTGGAGTTTTCAATGCTAAGTGTCTATACTTCAAAGCTTTAAAGCAGCGGTTCTCCAGCTGTGGGCCACAGTGAGAAACTGAAGATGTACTTTCAGAATGGGGGGGGGGGAGAAGAAGAAGAAGAAGAAGAAGAGGAAGAAGAAGAGGAGGAGGAGGAGGAGGAGTTGGTTTTTATATGCCGACTTTCTCTACCAGTTAAGGCAGAATCAAACCAGCCTACAATCATCTTCCCTTCCCCTCCCCACAACAGACACCCTGTGAGGTAGGTGGGGCTGAGAGAGCATGACTTGCCCAAGATCACCCAGCTGGCTTCATGTGTAGGAGTGGGGAAACAAATCCAGTTCACCAGATCAGCCTCCACTGCTCATGTGGAGGAATAGGGAATCAAACCCGGTTCTCCAGATCAAACTCCACCGTTCCAAACCACCGCTTTTAACCACTACACCATACTGGCTGGAAGAGAAGAGAATGTTTGCTGCAGTCTGTTAGGTGGAAGACTCAGCAGGGGGCAGGCCAAATGAAGAAACGTTCTCTTGTTTTCCCATCCTTTGTCCTCCTGCTCCTTCAGACTGCCCATGTGCCTTTCATTAAAGGCAAAGGCTCATAAAGGTAAAGGTTTCCTGTGCAAGCACAGGGTCATTCCTGACCCATGGGGTCACGTCACATCTCGACGTTTCCTAGGCAGACTTTGTTTACGGGGTGGTTTGCCAGTGCCTTCCCCAGTCATCTTCCCTTTACCCCCAGCAAGCTGGGTGCTCATTTCACCAACCTCGGAAGGATGGAAGGCTGAGTCAACCTTGAGCCGGCTACCTGAAACCAACTCCTGTTGGGATCGAACTCAGGTCGTGAGCAAAGCTTGGACTGCAGTACTGCAGTTTACCACTCTGCGCCACGGGGCTCCTTAGAGGCTCATAGTGCAGTCCTAAATGGAGCTACACCCTTCTAAGCCTATAGATTTCAATGAACTAAGAAAAGTGTAACTCTGCTTAGGACTGCATTATCCACTGCTGGGTGCAAGGTTAAATGTTCTGGGGATGCAACCAGTTCTCTACCTAAGCTGCTAAAGAAGTGGGGGGAGGTTTAAGGCAGTCCTGAACACACATGAAGCTGCCTTATACTGAATAAGATCCTTGGTCCATCAAAGTCAGTATTGTCTACTCAGACCGACAGCAATTCTCCAGTCTCAGGCTGAGGTCTTTCACATCACCTACTTGCCTAGTCCCTTTAACTGGAGATGCCAGGGATTGAACCTGACCTTCTGCAAGCCAAGCAGATGCTCTACCACTGAGCCACAGCCCCTCCTCCTGGAGTGCAGAAAAAAAAGAGCCTATGCTTGTCACATCCCAGAACTGCACCCCTGTAGTTAGGTGCAACCTGGACCCCAACATACCAGCATTGCTGTACAGGCTCACCAGTACTGCACCTCAGCTCACTTTGGCTACTAGCAGTATGAGGAGATGGATGTGGCAGCCTATGTCCATCACCCCCCTGGACTCACACCACTAAAAGCCAGATAGATAGATAGATAGATAGATAGATAGATAGATAGATAGATAGATAGATAGATAGATAGATAGATAGATAGATAGATAGATAGATAGATAGATAGATAGATAGATAGATAGATAGATAGATAGTTTATTTGCGGCCCTTGGCCAGATAAAAGCCACTAAAAGCCAAGCCCATGAGGCAATGGGTATTGCTAAAGCAGCTTGCATTTGGAGGTGGCCTGCCTCCTGCTGAATCTTCCACCCAGCAGAATGCAGCAAAAGAAACCCACAACAAACTAAAGTGGCTACCCCACTTCAATTTGTATTCAAATCAGAGGGAGAGTCTGGCTGTGGTATCTGCCATGAAGGAACTAGAGGGGGTTTCTTCACCTGTGCCCAGACCAAGGGGGTTGGATGGGAAGTGTCCTTGCAAGCTGGTCCCCCCAAAAGTGGGGTAAATTTAATAGTGAGTCCTGCTTCAGAGTTTGAGAACCACGACTGTAAAGCCTCTCCTCACACACAAACAAGATATTTTGTGAAACACGGAGAAATTCATATTCAGAGAAGGTCCCTTCAGATTTTGCAAATCTGAGTTGAGACTCAGCTTGGACGGAAAGTAGCCTTGAGCTATTGTCATCATTCTGTCACCAGCAAGGCTTAGAATAACCATGGCGAGGAGCCAAGCCTCTCTCGGTACCAAAGAGTCCTTTTTACGAGGTAGTCTGCCCACTGTTCCAGACAGAGCAAATGTTAATCAAGACTCTTCATTTATCATCCATTTCCTTTTAACACTCTTGTGTACTGAGTCAAGTGGGTTGTCAAGGGGTATGCGTGCAACACTTCCTACACAGGACTACCCTGGCTTGAGTGATTACCAAGATGAAGCTGCAGAGGCACTTTCAGAAGTAGCTGTAGTGCACAGTATGTGAATTGTTCTGGCTGCCACAGAGCACACAAAAGACAACTTCACATGTTACAAAAAACCAGAGTCCAGTGGCTTCTCAAAGACTAACACTTATTCCAGCATATGCTTATCAGATGCAAGAAGTATACATCTACCACACTATTTATATACAAACAGAAAGGGGGGTTTTCAGAAATGATTACATATTCTATGTTGTTCAAGTGTATATACACAAGCTATTTTACATGCATACCTAGAGGGTAACATGTTTTTTTTATATATATATAAATTTTATTGGGTTTTATACTAGAAATTTTCCATTGCATTAAACAACATCTATGACAATATAAAGTTTCAATTCTAACCTAAAGTTGTTATAATTCCATAACATATAATAAAGAGGAAAAAAAGAAAGAAATGGAAAATTTTTGACTTCCCCTTCACCTCTATCTTCCTCTTAATAAAAAGTTCATCCCGTCGTAGTTAATCTAATCTTAATAAACTATCAATACCATATATTAAAAAAAACCATAATCTGTTAGTAAATATAATTATGCTTATTCATTATAAAAAAGACCAAAAATAATCCTCTGGATCAGATTAGAAAATATTCTTCCATTCTTCCCAATTTTAACTCATATTCACAATAGTGCATCCACGCCCCCCATTCCCCCAGAAACCGAACGTCATTTTCTTCATTTAGAATAGCTGTGAGTTTTGCCATTTCTGCCACTTCAAACATTTTAACAATCCAGTCTTTTTTCTCAGGAATTTCTAACCCTTTCCATTTCGCTGCATAAAGCAGTCTCGCAGCTGTTGTGGCATAAATCAAAAAGGTTCTTTGTGTTGATAAGTCGTCTGGAATCATACTCAATAACATCATTTCTGGTGTTTTGGGTATATTCTTTTGTAGTATTAGTCTCAATTCATTATAGATCATGTCCCAAAAGTCTTTAGCTTTGTCACAGGTCCACCACATGTGATAAAAGGAACCAATTTCTTTGTTACATTTCCAACAGATAGGGGACATTGTTTTATAAATCTTTGCAATTTTCTTAGGTGTTAAATACCATCTATACATCATTTTATAAATGTTTTCTCGCACTGACTGTGCTTTTATTCCTTTTAAATCTTTGGACCATAGTCGTTCCCATTTATTTAAAGCAATATCATGTCCCACATTTTGAGCCCAATCGATCATAGTTGGTTTAATCGTATCCTGCTCACAATATATTGTTAAAAGGAGATTATACATTTTAGAAATCAGTTTTGTATTATTATCTAGTAAAATCCTTTGAAAAGAAGATTTCTCTTTAGAAAAACCTTTTTTAGCATCTTGTACAAAAACTGATTTAATTTGGTAGTATTGGAGCCATTGTAAATCATCCTTAAGAAGTTTAAAGTCTTTTAGTGAGCATTTCTTTCCGTCCCAATTAATTAAATCTTGATAAGTAATAAATGTGTCTGGTCTAAGTGGGCGCAATGTTAGCATTTCTTGAGGCGATATCCACATCGGTGTTTCTGGTTCCAAGATGTGTTTATATCTCATCCAGATACGAAATAAAGAGGACCTGATTATATGATTACAAAATGTTGCTTGTAACTTAATTTTATCATACCACAAATATCCATGCCATCCACTTAAGTTATTATAACCTTCCAAGTCTAGCAAACGTATATTTGACAAATTCATCCAGTCTTTTAGCCATACTAAAGCTACCGCTTCAGCGTAGAGTTGAAAATTAGGCAGTGCTAAACCTCCTCTAGTTTTTAGATCCACCAAATATTTATAAGCAGTCCTTGGTTTTTCCCCTTGCCAGATGAAGTTTGAAATGTCTTTCCTCCAAGTATCAAAATATTTAGTGTGTGATATTATTGGCAAATTTTGGAATAAGAAGAGCATCCTTGGTAAGACATTCATTTGAATCGTTGAAATACGTCCCATTAGTGACAATTTTTTATTTGACCATATAATCATATCAGTTTTAATCTTACCCCATAACTTGAGGTAATTGTTGGTTATCAAATCTTTATTCTTTGCAGTAATCCAAATTCCCAGGTATTTAACTTTGTTGGCTTTCTCCCAACCAGTATATGATATAAATTCCTGTTGCTGTGTTTCCGGTAGATTTTTAAATATTATCTTTGTTTTTTCTTGATTCACTTTAAAGCCTGATATTTTCCCAAAATCGTCCAAAGTCTCCCGAAGTATATTCATTGACTGTGTTGGGTTCTCCAAAATTAACAGTAGGTCATCCGCGAATGCTCTCAACTTAAATTCATGTTTTTTAATTCTTAACCCGCGGATGTCCTCCATACTTCTTAGTTTCACACATAGCGGTTCCAACACCAACAAAAATAAAAGTGGAGACAAGGGACATCCCTGTCTGGTCCCTTCCGTGATTTGGCAATTATCTGACATTGATTCATTAACCAAAATTTTAGCCTGTTGGGAGGTATAAATAGCCGATATACCTTTCTGAAAACGATCTCCAAAATTCAATTTATCCAAAATCCGTTTCAAAAAGTTCCAGGAGACCATATCAAAAGCTTTTTCTGCATCCAAAAATACAAAAGCCGCAGTTTGTTGGATATTCTGGTCATAATATTCCAGTGAGTCTAGTAAAATTCTCACATTGTCTTTTATTTGCCTTCCTGGTATGAAACCTGCTTGGTCTTCGTGTATAAGATCCTTAATGAATTGTTTTATCCTACATGCCAAAACTGAAGCAAAAATTTTGTAATCCACATTTAACAGCGATATAGGTCTATAATTGGATGTTTTTTCTGGATCTCTTCCTTCTTTAGGTATCAATGATATAAATGCATGTGACCAAGTCTCCGGGGATGTTCCCTCATCCAAAATTGCATTGTAAAGTAAGCCAAAAAATCCAACTAAATTGTCACTAAATGTTCTGTAAAATAGTGCAGTAATTCCATCTGGTCCAGGTGTTTTATCCGTTTTTTGTCTCAGTATTGCTTCTTGTATTTCTTCCCTTGTTACTGGAGCTTCAATACATTCTCTCTGGGTCATTGACAAAGCTTTCATCTGTATTGAGTTTAGAAATTTTTCTATTTTCTGTTTTGGAATATTTTCTTTCTGATATAACTTAGAATAAAATGAAACAAATTCTTTCTGAATTTCTGAAGTTGAATAGACTGGTCCTTTAACAGTTTGGATTTTTGTTATAACCTTTTTTTGGAATGCGTCCTTCAATTGTGTTGCTAAAAGTTTTCCTGGTTTATTTGCATATTCAAAATACTTTTGTTTAGCAAGTTTCAAGTTTTTATTCATTTCCTCCATTATTACCAAATTTAATTGATGTTTAGATGCAGAAATCTTTATTTGAATTTCTCTTTTCTCCTCTTCCTGTGTTACCGTTACCAATTTCTGTTCCAAATTTTGTAAATTCCAAAGTAAATTGTTTGTAAATTGTAATTGAGTCTTCTTCCAAGCCGAATGTTTCTGTATCATAAAGCCTCTCAGAACGCATCCCAAACTGTATTTAAAGAAGTTTCCCCATTAAGATTAATTTCAAAAAAGTCTTTCATTAAAACCTGTAATTCCTTATGTATCTTGTTGTCTTTTAGAAGTTTATCATTCATTCGCCATCTAAATGCTTGTTTATTGTTCCAATCAAAAGTAACAGGATTATGATCAGAAAAAGTTCTGGGTAAAATATGGATTTTACGTAACTGAGTGAAAATTGATTTACTGGCCCATATCATATCGATTCTGGAGTGTGAATCGTGTCTCGCTGAATAAAAAGTGTATTCTTTAGCAGTTGTATTCATTGTTCTCCAAATGTCTTGTAGTTCTAATTCTGAAGCCATAGTAAAGAAAGTTTTAGGTAAGCATCCGTCATTGATGTCTTTTGCTTTTGATTTTTTGTCCAATGATGGGAGAATAACTCCATTGAAATCGCCCATCAGTAAGATTTGATCTTTTGCGTGTTGGGCTATCAAATCATGTAGATTTTCATAGAAGGATTTTTTCCCTTCATTAGGTGCATAAATTCCAACCACTATTGTCCTTTGTCCCAATATTTTAGTTCTAATAATTACAATTCTTCCTTCATTATCTTTGTATAATAGTTCTGGACAAAGACTGGAGTGGGCATAAATTACCACTCCCTTTGTTTTAGTTTTAGCTGAGGTAATAAATGCTTGTCCAAGCATCTGTTTCTCCAAATATTTTTTATGCTTTGAAGCTATGTGAGTCTCTTGTAGACAAATTAGGGAGTATTTATATTTCTGTAGATATTTGAAAATTCTAGCCCTTTTAGTTTTCTCATTCAGTCCATTTACATTCCAAGAAATTGCTTTTGCCATAATGTAGTATTTTTAACAGAGTAAAAAGTCTATAATTTGGTACCTCCTTCTGCACCTTGTGCCTCTTCTTCTTCCTCTTCTTCTTCCTCCTTCTCCCCAGATAGTTCTTTAAGGTCCATTTTATACTTTCTCAGAAATTTCCCCACATCAGCTTGAGATAGAATTGTCGTTTTCACTTCCTTGTAGGTAAAAGCCAAACCTTGTGGCATGATCCAACGGTATTTGATACCATTAGCTTTCAATGTAGACACAAAATCTTTGTAGTTGTTCCTCTGTGAAAGTAGATGCCTTGGAATATCCTTCAGTAATATGAGAGGGGAATCTCCTGCTGACACTGGATTTTCATAGTGAATCTTCATAATCTTATCTTTAACTCTAGTGTCATAAAACACTATCATCAAATCTCTTGGCTTAGATCTCCTCATTCTAGCAGGTAATGGTATCCTGTATACTCTGTTAATGGCTTGTTTTAATTCTTGTTCATCTATCTGAAATAAGTAGGCCAAATTTGGTAGTGCAGTTTCTTTATTGTCTCCCATCATGTCTGGAAAGTTGCGTATACGAAGGTTAGTCTCTCTCACTCTCATCTCCATCATTGCCATTTGATTTTTTGCCGCCATCTGGTCAGTTTGTATTGTTTCAATCTGTTTTTCTTGACTTGTTAATTTTTTCTTTGTATCCTTATGCTCATCCATCACTTTCTTAATTGATGCATCCATCGCTTGCATATCTGTCTTCATGACAGTCATTTGAGTTTTTACTTCTTTCAAGTCTCCTGTAACCACATCCAACTTCTGATTAATAGCTTGGGATGCTTGACCAAGATTTGTCATCATAGAAGTCAACTGTGCCATCTGTGTAGACATCTGTTCAAACTGTTTATTTGTTGCCTCTGTTTGTTTAGTTAGCATGTCCTGTAATTTTTTTTCCATGGTTGAGGTTTGTAGTGATTCCCTTAGTTTAGTATAGGCAGGGCTGTGTAGTGAGCCAGAGCGGGGTCGAGTTCCCAAAATTTACATTCAAAAGAAGCTGATAAAATACATGTCCACAGACAGGGCCTTTAAAGTACTAATTAAAAGATAATGATTCAAACATCAGCCTTATAATTTTTTCGGGTTGAAAAGAGTCGAAATTAGCTCTAAAATTGCGTTTTAAAGTTTTGAAATACCAGTGAGTTTTTTCGGTCGCTCTAGGTCGGGCTGATCAGGAAGTATACAGGACGTTGCTAGTGCCGTGGACCTTCTACCGCCTCTTCTCGATGGTTGTTCCTTCAGGAATGATTTCAGAGTAACTCGAGTGCGACGCGTAATCAGTCCTACGACTACTTCCTGTTGTTTTAGTTCCGATGATAGAGAGGGTGTTATAGAGGGTCTTCCGTTCCAGGCACTCCCTTACTGCAAACGTGGCAGGATATTCTTTTCGCCGGAAAATCAGGAAGAAAAATCACCCTCCCCTTCCCTTGGACCCATTGGTGATAATTCTTGTCAATCAAAAGGTATCCTTCCGACTCTTTATTATGGTTTAGGCTGATCGGATTGATAAGGCTCCTGTCGCTAATCCCGATGGCTAACTCAGATCAAACTTTTTCAGTTCGGATTAAGGAGGAGTGGGGGTCCCAGAAATATTCTTATCAGCCCCCCGTCTGTTCAAGTTTCCAGTAGGTAGACGAAGAGTTCTTTTGTACTCACTTGGGTGTCAAGAGGTGAGGTTCTTTTCTTTATGTAGTCCTTATGTTGGTATTAAGGTGGTGGAGGGTGGAGCTTGATGCCTAAGTTGCGTTTTGGCGATGTCCTTCCCTAGTGCCCTCGCAGGACCGGCGTCCAGGACTCCGAGGGGCTTAAAAAAGCCCCCTCAGAGTACCTAGGAGGTCAAACCGCGTTTGCGGGCTGCAGGGAGTTCCTGCTTTCCAACCCACTTGCAAGGGTCGGATTGGGGTATCTATGTACCCCAGAAGTAACGCAAACTTGGATTTCTCCCAGGACGGCCTGGGGAAATGGAGTGCTCTCCCCAGCAGCACCACCGGAAGTCACCTAGAGGGTAACATGTTAAGAACAACACACAAGTGCTATCCTGCTGATCAAATTGATTTACACAGTAATCCACCTTCAGTGTCAGTGAGAAAAGCAACTATAAATAATGTAAATAAATACATAAATACAGTTACATTGGAGCTAAGATCAACCATGGCTCTTCGTCAAGTTCACACTGTGGCAAAACCAGACTTTCAGCCAAGTAATGAAGGAAACAGCCCTAAGAGAGCCCTGTTAAATTGTTTTAGTTCTCTTGCTGCTTAAAGCAGAGTTTCTCCATTAACAGAATAGCCCAAGCTTTCTTGAGTGTAACAAAGACTGCTTAGGCCAGCGGGTCTGAGTAGCCACCACAAGGGCCAACATCTTTCTCATAGAGTCCATTGGGAAGAATATTGGGGGGAGGGGGTGAAGCTGTGAGGAATCAGACTTCTCCATTCACTCCCCACATTGCTACATTCCTGAATTCATATGTAGATTTCACACTATGAGTCTTGGCCTCAACAGGGGATGGATCAGGCTAGCTCACTACAGAAATAATTATCTTTCTGTACTAGTTTATGTATACTAGCATTCTTACTTCACCAGTTCATCAGCTGTAGAGAGTGGTACACATCCACTCTGGATTGCTTACGCAGCTCAAACTTGCTTTCATCTGTGGGCCACAGTATAATGTTTTGAATTGCTGAGCCTTCTGGCTTCTTTGTGATAACTGCCCACCTTTCCTTCAATCCTTCATGCACCTGGTGGAGTCTGCTCTGGGGTATGAAAGCTAATGCCAACCATATGTGTTAGTCTTTATAGTGACACAAGATTCTCTGTGGCGTTAACAGTGATCATGAATGCAAAGGATGGGAACCAACCTCTTGTTCTGGGCATGACAGAATTCAATGACAGGGTACACCTGCCTTACACTTGGAGCCCTACAATTAAGGGTCACCCTAAATCTCCAGTTCATTTCACACAGTCATCTTGAATTTTGTCATAAGTATGAATAGCCAATACCCTGTAACATTATATCCAAGTGAGCAAAACTTCACTGGCCAGCATTGCATGGGTGCTGGCTAAGCCACATCCTCCACAGAAGTCAGGGCTCTCAGTCACTTTGGAGGCTAGGTTAGCAGGGATCATAATATGCCCTTGACCACCAAATTGCATTTCCATCAGATCTATTTGGGAGAAGAGAAGGAGGATGTGATGTTAGTGATATTTAGTTTTAACTCAGTGCTGAGCAATTGCAAATGTGCAGGTATATAAATATTAGCAAGGAAAGACAGTACTGGCCAGGATGCTCCTCCTGGAATTGTAGTAAACCTGCCACCAATGTGAAGTAGTCTACCTTATATGTGTCATGAATGCCCATCCTGTCTGACATATTGTGCTTTAAAAGAAAAGAGATGCCACATTAGAAACAGGGACCACAGACCCCACAGCTAACAACCGGGGGGGGGGGCTTCATCCCTATTTGCACCCTGCCAAATTTCCCATCAACTCTGAGACTGCAATGAGCATGGCAAAGTTGTAGGTGTCCTTTGGACTCAGCATTAATATTATTATATATATGCTGTGTTTTGAATGCAAAGCACACATTGTACTGGCTACTCCTAAGAAATGTTTTGAATGTCATACTTTAAGTTATCCAAGACACAAATTCTATACCTTACTACTACTCCATCCAGGTTGTTCTACTGCCAGCTGGCAGGAAATACCCACAAAGCATAATTGCTTGCAACCTTCACCAAGGTTGCAGACAGCAGGCTGGTGCAGTTCGCAGCTCTGCAGGATTAAGCCGCTGAGTCATTTTCTCATTTGTTCCGCACACACTCTGATCAAGATGGGATGATGAAGGCTTATCCACACACACAGGGCTCTCAAACCATTGTCCTCAGAGAAGCATAGCATTGCTTGCCAAAACTGACAGTGGTGTATCACTTAGGGATTTGAGGCAGGCCCTCGAAGACTCTGAGGCCAGAGGACTGGATATTATTTGAGGGGTCTTTCAGACTGCACCCGGTGTCAGCATAATTTTTCCCTCAGTTGGAAAAAAAAAAAAAGATACAGAGACACACTATCTTAAAAAAAAAAACACCTTTGCTTGACCTTCAAAGTTAATAATGTAAGTACATTAAGATTTTATGTCTCAAAAAATCAAACAAAAACAAATACACAGTTAGGTTTAAGATATTGCTTCAGAAAATGGAAGTCTCTGTCCTAGAAGGTTTGGGATTGACATTAGTGGGGAGGGGGATTAGCAGCTCCTCCTATCAAGAATTCTCGGGGGGGGGGGATACTCATCCTCTCTCCTGCCTTATCACTTAGGGGTTTAACGCACGGCCAATTTGTCTCGCTTTTGTGCCTTAATAGTAGCGAATCTCCGTGGTCCACACGCACGACCGTCCAAGTGCTGCGCATCGGACCCACCTTAGTAGCGAATTAAGGCAAAAAAAACCGGGTTAAGCAATCCCTGTTTTCTAGCGATCTTTTCAGTGCTAAACCGCTACTTTTTTTTAATTTCGCTACATTACTGGAACGCCGGCGTGCGTGTAATCACATGACTAGCCCGCGACTAACCTCCTTTCGTTCAAGGACACGCCCCTTACTGGTCTCCCTCACGTAGGCGTAAACTTTGGGGGGGCTCAAGCCCTCGAGCCCCCCCCCGAACTTGCGAGGGGGGACTGAGCCCCCACCCCAAGGCAAATGGCAGCTGAAGCACAGTCCTGTCCTACCTTCCTTTTGTATAGGCTGACCCGTTTTTTTTTGTCACATTTTCTGGCCGTCCCGTCTTTTTAATTAAAATGCCCATTTTGTCCTGTTTTGAATAAGCCCAGCCAGTTTTGTTGCCTCGCCCTCACAACACAGCTTTATTTACACTCGGAAGGAAAAGGCACAACTTTCCAGCTTTGGGTGGAAGCAAAACGCGGTCCGTCAATCTGATCAACGCGTTCCCATCCGCTGTGCTGTTGCGAGCCTCTGAAGCGGCACACTGAAAAATGTACAAGGCTTTCCTTCCCCTCTCCTCTGGGCTGGCCACCTCGGGATCATCGCACCTAGTTTCCGGGTGTGGGTGGAAGCAAAGAGGTGAAGTCGGGATGCACTAAAATGAATGACAGGCTAGCCGATTAGAAACAATGGGAGAGGATGCATAGCCTATTGAAGGAGCCTGGATTGCCAATTGCCTTGCATGAGCTCCATTGAAATACATTACAGCACAAACAGAGTTGCAAAGAAAATGTGGAATGGATTTTCCAGTAAGATCTCTAAACCCAGAGCTCTGGGACTGGAATGACAGCTCATGGGATTAGCACAAGCCATCCTGTCATCCACACCAGCTTCTACTAGTGAGTTCGTTTGCAATGCCTGTAAACCTCTGAGGTATGCTAGCTTCACCAGATTGCCGGTTTTCTAACATCTCAGCAAAAAAATACCCACATCTTTTTTTCAGTAGCACCAACGCACCTCCCTCACTCTAGTATGCATTCCACTGCCCCACTCCAAAAAGCCATTTTATGCCTGAGAAGATCAATGCTTAACAGGTCGAGACGATGGTATACCGGAACGCTGGTGTTCCAAGAAAAAAAGGGGGAGAATCGCCCTTTGATTGGATAACCCCTCAGCCAATCCTCGGGCGATGTCACTCCCCTGCTATCCCGCACTGCGAACTATCCCACATTATATGGTTGGTTCAAACGCACGGGGAGCCTCCAGCAGCTACTTAATGTGGGATAGGCTGGCGTCATGCGTTTGATTATCCAGACTTAAATATTGTGGGATTAAAATATTGTGAGATAACAGAGGAGCGAACCAGGAACATTCTGCCCATGCATTAATCCCCTTAGTCTAAGAAAGCAGCAAAGAGAGCTCAGTTGCCCAAGGTGCATGCTTGTGAGGAATATCAACACCTTTTAGGAAACTCCTTCCTGCCCAAATTCCCTTGCCTGTTTTTGGGGTCCCTGCTAGAAACTGCAACCACTAAAGGTAATCCTAATTCTCTGAATCCCAAAATCCTTCCAGTGCCTTGAATTACCAGAAAGGTGGGATCTGTGTGTATGTGCGCACGCACGTAAGTCAGAACATCTAGGCAAGTGGTAATGGTTCACTACAATCCAACAACCTTATTAAAAAAAACTTTTATTAACTAGCAAACATTCAACAGATGAAATGAAAATGCATCAGCATACAGTGCAGATTACTGCACCAATCTATGAAATACTCCCTTCCAAAAAAACAGCTAACTAGTTTATCCTGAACATAACGGGGGTTACCGCACTTTGTATTCCCAGCAATGTATTAAGAGTTTGAAAATGTTATAAAAAACATCGCTTTAAAAGGGTTTTTGGATACCATGGCTTATAAATGGTTGGAAGACGTCTTCACAGCTAAAGGGGCCAAACAAAGTGCAAACAGTATTTTTTATAACGTTTTCAAACTCTTAATACATCGGTGGGAATACAAGTGCGGTAACAGCCAATGTTACCTTAGCATTCTCCCCACCCACCGAAGAATGGGTGTAAAGCTGTATGATCTTAATCAAGGATGCTCTCTCTTGTTTCCCTTTTTCTTGGCATGCCTTCTCCAGATGTTTTAAACTCTTCATCTCCCAGCAGGGAGCAGCTCTGTGAGATCAATCCTTAGTGTGTGGGGTTGGTTCCCCATTTCACACCAAACTGCATTATCCATTCCCACAGTGTTTTGTACCACTGATTCCAAGCCAGGGACATTAAAACTTATCCAATCCTGCCCCGCACACACATACACACCCATATGGTGCAAGCTTCCTCCACAAATCAGTCCTTCCTTCTCACACATCAGTCTCCATGTATGTCACTACTTTCCTGCCTGAGTGTAACTTATGGAAGTGTTCATGCAGGTTTGTGTATTTTCCTAAGGCAAACAGGTTCTCATTCATAACAGAACTAAGCCAGTAAGTGGAGGTATCCATTGGGAAGGAACAGAGGCAGGTATTACAGCCCCCCCCCCATTTTGCCTTTGCACTGGATTCCCTGCCTAGGTCTGGTTTAAACTTCAGCAGTTTCAGCACATCTTCCAGTGCTGGTCATCAGCCACCTCCTGGCCTCCCTTGCCGGAGGCCGAGTGTTCACAAAGCTGGACCTCACCCAGGCATATCAGCAGCTGCCTGTGGACTCTGAATCAGCCGAGACGCAGACAATAGTCACCCACCGGGGTGCCTTCCGGGTGACGTGTCTGCAGTTCAAGGTCAGCACAGCCCCGGGCATCTTCCAGAACCTAATGGAAGACCTCCTCAAGGGCTTGCCAGGCGTCGTTCCCTACTTCGACGACGTCCTGGTCGCCGCCGGCTCCGAGGGAGAGCTCCTGGAGCACATCCGCTGAGTGCTCAGCCGATTCCAAGACGCCGGCCTCACTGTGAAGCGGGAAAAATGCCAACTGGGCCTACCGCAAGTGGAGTTCCTGGGCTTCCTGATCGATGCTGACGGCATCCACCCCACGCCCGACAGGATCAAGGCCATCCACAGCGCACCCCCGCCCCAGTGCAAGCAGGAACTCCAGTCGTTCCTGAGACTCCTTAATTTCTACCACGCCTTCTTGCCCAACAAGGCTTCGGTTGTGGAGCTGCTTCACCGCCTCCTCGACAAGGCCACCCCATGGTCCTGGGGCAAGCCACAGCAGCGGGTGTCCGAGGCCGCCAAGGGCCTCCTGTCTTCTTCTATGGCATCGGCGCAGTGATGGACCACAAGCCGCTCCTGGGTCTGTTCGTGCCAGATCACCAGACGCCGCAGATCCTGTCCCCCCGCATGCTCCGCTGGTCAATCTTCCTCAACGCCTACGACTTCAGGCTCTTGCATCGACCCGGGAAGAGCATCGCCAATGCTGACACTCTCAGCCGACTGCCGGTCGATGGCCCCAACCCCAACCCTATCCCTGGTCCCGCATCCACATCGACTTCGCGGGGCCATTCCAGGGCAAGATATTTCTCATCACTGTGGACTCGTTCTCAAAATGGCTGGAGGTAGTGGCCATATCCTCCATGACTGCCTGAGTAGTCGTTCGGGTGCTGCGGCAGCTCTTCGCGACGCACGGATTGCTGGACATGGTGGTTTCGGACAACGGGGCCCAATTCACGTTGGCCAAATTACAAGAATTTCAAGAATTCATGGCAAACAACTTGATTCATCACGTGACCTCTGCGCTTTTCCACCTCGCCACCAACAGCCAGGCCGAGTGCATGGTGCGCACAACCAAATACACGTTGGGCTGCATAATCCATGGAGACTGGGACGCGAGGCTGGCGGACTTCCTCCTGACCCAGCATGTCACCCCAAACTCTGTGACCGGCAGGAGCCCAGCCGAACTATTCATGGGCAGCCGGCCAAAGACCCTGTTCGACCGGCTCCACCCTGACCTCACGCCAGAGTGTCTGGCCCATAAGGACTCGACTGCCACCCCGAGGGTTGTAGAGCAGGACGACCCGGTCTACACCCGCAACTACGGAGCGAGCCCAGCCTGGATCCCGGCAACGGTCCAGGAAGCCAACGGTCATGTCTCTACCGGGTCGCCACCCCAGAAGGTCGTGTCTTGTGGCAACACATTGACCAGCTGTGCCGCCGCCCGGCAGACACGCCCGACCTCACCACCACCTCGGAAACCCCAGCGCTCCCCAGAGACACGGAGCCGGAGCACGGCGAAGCAGCGGAGACCGAGCGTGCTGCGGAGCGACCGCCAGCATGCGCACCCGAGGACCGGCTAGAAGAAGGACTTTCCGCCCCGAGCGCACCCGAACCAGCCACCACCGCACAAGCGGCAGTTCCCGTTCCAGCAACACCCGTTCCACTGCCGCGCCGTTCTCAGCGAGTACAAGCACGACCAAGCCACCTCAAGGACTTTGTGTGTTCCTGCATTGTCCGGAATTAGGGGGGAGGGGTGTTATGTACATAGTTAGGCCGATATGCAGGGGGAAACTTAGGAGCTTGAGTCCCCCGATGAAGGATCCTAATCCTGCACGCACTATTGGCCCAAGCCAGCACACGCCATTGGCCCTAAATGTAAGCTCTAGTCCTGCGGCCCCATTAAGACTTCAGCAGACAACCAATCCACGAAAGCAGTTTATTTGGGTAGAATCGACAGGTTTCAGAAACCATATTCAAAAGGACACTAGTAAGGGTCAAAGGCAAGGTACACAGCGTATATGGAAGAGCAAAAGGAGATAACCGGTTACCCAGGCAACCCCCCCCCTCCAGGAGGCAGGAAGGAGTACTTGGCGATTCCCACAGTATGGGAATCTGAAGACTAAACATGGGGCATAGACTGGCCTTGGACAGAATAGCACAACAGCAGCTGGAAGCAGCACAATCGCACTACCGCATACCATCCTCATAGCCTGCTCCTGACATTCTGCCCCCCTAAAGACCCCCCTTCACCCTCCAAACTGTCCACTTGATGCAGAAAACAGGGCAACGAGTCCGCGCAGCCATCAAAAGTCACTCGCAAACGGGGTTGCTTCCACTGCACGACCGGGACCACAGGCTGGACCGGTCCCACTGGCGGCCCCGCTGGCGGTTGTCCAGGGATGGGGTGTCCCGGGGCCGGCTGCCCGGGAGTTGGTTGTACCGGGGCCGGCTGCCCCGGAGGCGGTTGCACCGGGGCCGGCTGTCCCAGAGGCGGTTGCACCGGAGGTTGCCCTGGGGCCGGCTGCAGCAGAGGCTGCTGGCCAGGGGGTTGTTGGCATGGGACCGGTGCCGGCACAGGTGCCGCTTGAGCTCGCTGTAGGCGACCGTACTCATTCATCAACATGTCCATTTGGTCCTGCATATGGGCCATACGATCCAACAGCTCTTGGTTTTGAAATCTCAAGGCATGGATCTCCTCCTCAGCCCCCCCCCCGACCGTCGGGCTTGGCTGACTCGGTAGTTCGTATTCCAGTCGCCCTCCTCTGCATACAAGTCCACCTCCTCTGAATATTCTTGCACGTCAGGAGCAAAGGTGAGCCGTTGCTTGCGCGCTACCTCCCGGGGCAGGCCAGGTTCCAGGGAGCCCAAAGAAAATGAGGGGAAAGACCAGTCCAGTCCCCCGCTAACTTTCGACCGCGCTCCAATTCCTGCTGTCGCTTGCGCCCGAGCGGTGGCCGCATCCACCAACAGTTGCTCCTCCGCCCGCCTCTGGTCAGTGAGCGCTCGGTCCGCCTCGAGTTTGGCGACCGCGGCGGCCGTCACAATTGGTTTGGCCGCTTGTTCCAAGAGCATTTGGATCTCCTTGTGTTGGCCCAACAGTGGCTGGACCTGTTGAGCAAGATCCGCAGAAAAAGGACCGAACTCAGGTTTTAGTACCTTCTCGACATCGGCCGCCATTGCTGTGGTTGGCGGTAAGTCCATGAGGACCAGTACTGTCCTGGCGGCAGCGCTCTGTGCTTCCCGGCGGCATAGGGTGGGATCCGGAACAGTTTGCGGAATGTCTTCCCCCCAAGCCCCCGCCATTGGAAAACAGAACTCGGGCCCCTGGATTGGGGCCGCCGACTCCTGTTGCGTCCCGTGGAGCGTAAGCTCAGCCAATAACCGAGTTAGCAGAGCAAAGTCTTCTTGTGCTAACCGGGACTCCTCCAGCAAAGTATCCAGTCCCAAAAGGTCGTTGTGGGCACGCTGATCAGCGTCCTGAGTCCTCCAGGGGGTTGCTGCTGCCAGGGGAAGCCACTGATCAATCACCAGCCCAACCAGCCGGGTGGACTCCGCATAGGTCCGCTGCGCCTCCTCCAAGACGGCACGCAGAAGGTCAGGGTCCTCGGGGAGTTCGTCCTGCACCCCAAGCCGAGTGTCCAGGTGAACCCTCCAGGGCTCCAGCCAAGGTCAGCAAGTAAGGACAGGACTAGTGTCCTAATGTAAGCTCTAGTCTTGCGGCCCCATTAAACAGACTTCAGCAGACAACCAATCCATGAAAGCAGTTTTATTGGGTAGAATCGACAGGTTTCAGAAGCCATATTCAAAAGGACACTAGTAAGGGTCAAAAGCAAGGTACACAGCGTATATGGAAGAGCAAAAGGAGATAACCGGTTACCCAGGCAAAAAACCCCCTCCAGGAGGCAGGAAGGAGTACTTGGCGATTCCCACAGTATGGGAATCTATGAAGACTAAACACGGGGCATAGACTGGCCTTGGACAGAATAGCACAACAGCACCTGGAAGCAGCACAATCGCACTACCGCATACCATCCTCATGGCCTGCTCCTGACACTAAGCCGGAACGCGCCATTGGCAACCCGGGGTTGTTCCCCCCCTATCATGGATCAGGGGGGAGTGGCTGCAGGCGGCCAGGGGGGCATAAGTCCACTAAGACTCCCAGATCTCTTTCACATGTACTGTTGTCAAGCCAACTCTCTCCCATCCTGTACCTGTCGGCATATAAAAACCAACTCTTCTTCTTCTAAAACAAATTAAGAGAATGCCCACTGGAAGAAATGGGAGCTCTCTAAAGGCATTCTGAAGAAGGAGGAGCAGGAGGAGGAGGAGTCTCAAAGTGGCTTACAATTGCCTTCCCTTCCTCTCCTGACAACAGACACCTTGTGAGATAGGTGAGGCTGAGAGAGTTCTGAGAGAACTGTTACTAGCCCAAGGTCACCCAGGAGGCTTCATGTGTATGAGTCGGGAAACAAGCCTGGATCACCAGATTAGAGTCCACCGTTCTTAACCACTACACCACAAGGAATGCCAATTGGCTTGAATGGGCTCCACTAAAACACACTGAAAGGTACAAGTGAAATAATGGAGAGTAAGAGAAATAATGGATAAGTCAACTATGTTCATAGGGAGCAGAACAGTGACACTCCCCCAGCAGCCATACGAATATCAGTCAGAGAATGGGTTCAACTGTCAGATAATGGGTTCACTTAGGACAGTATTGTCAGCTCTTCAGAGTCTTGGATTGATCAACAACTTTCCCCATACCTGCTCTGTATGAAGCCAAGGATTAAACCTAGAGGCCTTTGTCTATGCCCTCTACCACTGAGTCATACTGTCTTCTGATCATTTGAATTCTGATGCACAAAAGATAGATTCAATGTGCAAACTCTGAATGTTGCACATTTCCACTCTCAAGCTGACTGATAACTTAGTGCTTTAGCTTTGAACTTCGAATATTCCACATTATTTCAAATGAATACATTAGACCATCCATTCTCCTACCAAACAATAAATATTTGAATACAATTTTCAAATTCAAGAAGCTTATTTTGTTCCAGATATACTTGTAGATCCCCACTCTTTCTATTAGACAGAATCTAGGGATTTCTAAAAGAAAACAACATTACAGTGTGTAGACCAGAATGCATAGTCATCCTAGACCCATGTGTGCACATGAATGGTTTGTGTCAGTGTGTGTGCATGCCATGCACATGTGCTGAAATCCATACAGTAACTAGCTAACATCAAATATGCCACAAATCTTTGGAGGTTTAAAAGCAGCAGGTTAACAGAAATGCCTGGGGAGTCAATAGTGACAATCAGTGACATGTACAACATCATGACTCTGTGATGTCACCCACACTACAGCACTTTGAAGCTTCTAATAGTCTTATTCTCTGGGTGGAAGTGTTTCCTATACTTTTCCCAAAATGTGGAAACATTTCAAATCCTGCCTGAGAAGAAACTCTTCAAGGAAAGGCATGTATTAATAGCTCTAGTGTTAGCAGACATTCCTATTCAGATTGGGGGTGGAAATAACAAAATGACATGGGGAGATGTCAGTCACTTACATGAGGCTGCTCTCCAGACAGTGAGGAACAGGTTAGGCAACTGTCCAAAAGGTGTATATCCAAATCTGATCCAAACAGGCCTTCAGCACATATACTTAAATACAAAAACATTTGCTAAAGCAGCAGATGGCAGAATGAGTGCAAAACTGGAAATGTGTCCATTTCAGCTGTTCATGAACTCTGAGCTCATAGGATTACACCCACCCCCTCGAGAAGTGCAAGCGGTGTCAGTTCTAACCATTTCCAGACAGCTACTGGTGTTCTGGTCCGTCTCTCCCCCTGCATAATAGCATCAGGCTTAATCTGCCAGATCATTGCAAAGCCAGACAAGTTAGTTTGGATGGAAACTTCAGGTCGTTTGGTATTAGTAGAGCAGATGTGACTTATAAAGATGGTTAATGGAAGCTGACCCAAGTGAATCCCACGTGCTACAAGTAAGAAGATGGTAGATATTTGCTAGGTGGAAGGGAGTGGAGAACTATACTACATGTGCCAACAGCAATCTGAACTAATGATCTGGAAGCAAGGTGCTAGCCTAAACAGTTATTATTTTCCCCAAATTCTAGCCTACTCACATTCAACTCTAAAGATTGGTAATTAGATGCAAATGTTAGAATTCATCCATGCAATGTAAAATTGACACTCATTTTATAGATATGAATCCATGTATGAAATGGCAGCCCAAACTGACGCTGAACTCCAGTGTGCATACACAGCATAAACATTCATGGAAACTACTCAGCAGATGTAGGGCTACTGCTGTTCCATCTTACTAAATCACAACAATGGAGCAACAGGACAAAGCAGTCCCAGCCACCACACAGCTGATTCTTGCCACCACACAGCTGATTCTAGAATTAACATGTTCATTTCATAGATGGTGGCAGAAGGTGGAAGGAGCATTTAGAATATTTGCAACTGAGCTGTTCAAGTTCACCTAGGGTTGTCAACTCTGGGCTAGGAAATTCCTGGAGATTTGGGAGCAGAGACTATGGAGGAGGGAATTTGGGGGAGGGTTTTTACTTGGAACCTATGGTATACCATAGAGCCTGCCCTCTAAAGCTACAATTTTCTCCAGGAGAACTGATATCTGGAGTTGAAAGATAAGTTGTAAATCCAGGAGAACTCCAGGCCCACCTGGAGGTTGGCAACTCTAGGTATGCAATAACAACCATGAACCTCAAACACCCAACTGCTAGTCATAGCTTTTCTTTGGTAACCACTGACTAACCTAAATGTAGTGTCATGATAAAAATTTGCTGAGCTCCTCAGGTATCATGCAAGATTCAAATGTTCTGGCAAGGAAGGCTCAGCAGTAAAATGCTGAAAAATGGTGCAGCATCTGGAAGGGAAGGGAAAGATCAGTTTGGTTAAGACATGCACAACACACAGCCTATAGAAGAAAAAGTCATACAGTGTCAGCGGTTTAGGGTGGAATGGATGAGTGATGGAATAAAAAATAATAAGTGATGGAATAAACTTTAAAAGTGAGGGCAGAATATTCAATATTGAACTGCCATGAAAGTGTACATCCACTGTTTCCCAATGTAAAGAATAAAGGATTTTAGTGTTGCAGAATATAAGAAAAACTTCCTAACATCAATAGCAGTTTGGGGGTACTATAGAATTGCTTTCTTTCTTGGGGAAACATCCACCACTCTGTACAAGAAATGATCCTTCCACACTTATGGAATATTAAATACATGAATAAGAATATACAGGCATACCTCATTTTATTGTGCTTTTCTTTATTGCGCTTTTTACAAATTGAAGGTTTGTGGCAACCCTGCGTCAAGTAAGTCTATCGGTACCATTTTTCCAAAAGCACGTACTCACTTTGTGTGTCTGTGTCACATTTTTAGCAAAAAGTATTTTTAATTAAGATATGTACAATTTTTTAGACATAATGCCAACACACACTTAATAGACTACTGTATAGTGTAAACATAACTTTTATATGCACTGGGAAATAAAAAAAGTCACGTGACTCACTTTATTGTGGTGGTCTGGAACTGAAGCTGCAATATCTCCGAGGTATGCCTGTAATTTAATCTCTAGACATAGCCCTTCCATTAAGTTTTTAACGAGATGAAGAATAATTTTATTTCTGGAATTCATATCCATCCTCAAACTGATTTTCTTTGTTACTAGTAAAGATCAGCTTTATATTCTCATTCGGGACTCAGCTATCTTCTCTACCTAGGATAGTTCAAATTGCTTTGTTTCTGATTACTGACATGGGAGGAAAACAGGGTCAGAAGGCTTACTTCCTAACACTGGGAAGACATGGAGTATAAGATTGTTCTCAAATCTTGTGTCAAATTGGTTTTCTAAATAAGGCACTGACATTTCCCTGAACCAACATCAGTCCCTCAGGGAAGCCTCAGTTACTAGGAGGGGTCATGTTGCATCTAAGTATAGTTTTTAGCTATGGAGGGAATGGACAGAAGAGGATTGCAGGATGGTTCTGCTGCTTTCTACCCATCTATCGTGCATGCTTCATATGTGGGAGACCTTCTGGAGAGTTATTTTGACTACCAGTTGTCAAGTACCCCTAGTATAAAAATTTTACCTCTGTCAGCAAAATACAGTGGATTGTTTCCGGTGCTAAATTCATGTAGAGAGGGATGACAGGAAACCAAGAACGCTTAGAAGCCCTGCTCCTTGACCAAACCCCCCCCCCCTAAAGCATGGAAGCTGGTTTACTTTACTTTTTAAAAAGTTTGAATAGTTACATTAGTTTGTCATTTTAAAGTAAAATAAGATGCCATCTCTTTTCCTCTTCCTATGACGTCTCACTCATCTCCTCCCAGATGTATGGTACCATCACCACCCCAAGCACCCATAATGCAGAACTTCATTTATTACATATAATTATGTCTCTTGATATGCAGTCTATCTGGCAACAGTATCTAGGTATTAATATATCTCCACAGAACAATACACTCTTCAAAATGAATTATGCAAAAATCTGGGGAGAAATAGAAAAAGATTTGAATCGATGGACAAAGATGAATATCTCCTGGCTGGGAAGAATATTAACAGTAAAGATTAACGTACTTCCAAGGTTAAACTTTCTATTTCAATTTCTACCAATAAGTATAAGTGACAAAATGATAGAGGGTTGGCAAAGACAGATAAACCGGTTTGTCTGGAAAGGGAAGAAGCCAAGAGTCCGATTTAAAGTTTTACAAGATGACAAGAGGTGGACTAGCGTTACCGAACTTCAAACTATATTATCGCGCTGCCTGCTTGATGTGGATTATAGATTGGATTAAACAACCGAAGAACAGAAATATTACATTAGAAAGAGCAGATTTCTCCAAAGGCTTCCACAAGGTTTTATGGAGTTCCAAATGCTTGTCTCAACCAGGAAAAAATCATGAAGACTGTGATATCAAACCAGCGCTTTTAAAAGTTTGGGATAGTTATAAGAAGAGAATTAGTCCTTCTCCGTCACCTTTAATGTCACCGATTGAAGCATATTATGAAGACACCATATTGAGACACGAATCACTTTTAACATATCGGGATATGGTTGACACAGAGGGAGAAATCAAAAGTATACAAATGCTTCAAAACGAGTTTAAAAATCTGAACTGGTTGACATATCTTCAATTGAGATCCAGGCTTAAAAAAGACTGTCTAAAAACTGGGACAATGAGAGCACTGATGGAGTTTGAAACAATTATAACAAAGAATAATGATCATTTATTAAGAAAAATTTATAAACTATTACTGAAGTATGACTGAAATAGAACAAGTGAAGATAAACATGATTAAATGGATGCAAAACTTTGGCGAAATGGTTACAATGGAAACATGGGGAAAACTTTGTATGTTGGAATTGAAGTATACTGTAAGTCAAGAAGTAAAACAAAAATCAGTACAAGATGCATTACAGATGGTACTTGACGCCCAACATGATCCATCAGATGATCTGTGCCAAGGAGAAAAAAGGAGCGTGTTGGAAGTGTCGAGAGACAGACGGTTCTTACTTCCATGTCTGGTGGACTTTGCCCGAAGTTACAAATATATTGGAAGAAAATCCACACTGAAATACAAAATATGCTTCATCAAAAATTAAATCTGGACCCAAAATGTTTTTTACTAAGTATAATACCATCTGACCTACCTTCAAGACTCAAAGACTTGTTTAAATATGCTACAACAGCAGCAAGAGTTGTTGTGGCAAGAAGATGGAAACAAGCGACAATCCCAGATGTGGATTAATGGAAAGATAAGATGTTAGAATATGCAAATATGGCCAGAATGACCTTTATGATGAATCTCAAGACCAGTTTACTGGACCCCTGCATTTCTCAGTTTACTGAGAAATGGCAACCATTTTATGCCTATATATCAGTTAACACCTAATCTTTTCTTTTTCCTTAGTAATAATATGATGTCAGGCCCATGTCTTCATCTTGGCCTGACTTTGCTCCAGGCCTGTCTGACAAGGCCCCGGTCATGTGCCTTTTGGTTCTCATGCTTTGTACAGTATATTTCTATCTGCCTACTGGTGTGGTATGTGTGCCCATCCTGTTTATCACAGCTGCACTCTTGTTATGCCTTGTTATGCTTTGTTATGACTTTCTACCCTGAGAACACTTATCATAGATTCTACTGGCCTGCCTGACACCATGCAATGTATTTTAACCCTGTATTCTAACCACATTCCCCATTAGCCTCCTTCGACTGGAGTGGCAGTTGACTTCTGAATCTGTCCAATCTTGCTCTCAAATAAAGCCTAACCTGTTTCAGACTCTTGCCTGAGCGAGTTTTGCTTGAGGGACACTGGGGACAGAACTCTGAGTCTGACATTAGGCTACGAATAAATTTCTACCTGCTTTCTTGTGGGCCACCCGTGGTTCACTATGGGGGAGAATGGGGATACACCTAACGTGCCGGATATGGTGGAGCCGATCCCAGACACCAAGGAGCCTGATATGGGCGGACAGCCCAATGGCGGCGAGCGCCCGGTTGGTGCTCCCAGAGGGCACCTAGAATTCCATCGGAGCGACTGGCTGGATTCCCCCCGCTCTTGGATGACCTCGGGGGCAGAAGCCCAATGGTGGTGGCCAGTGATTTCAGGCTTACCAGAGGCCCTGTGGGGTCCACAGACTTTTCCCAAGGACTTGCAATGGCGCGAGTGGGAAACAGAATGCCAGCATCTCCTGCATCAGAATTGGGAGCTGGAGGAGCAGCTCACTACGATGCGGGGGTTTATGCAGGACTTGTGGCTAGAGATGGACAAGCTGCGACATGCTCCCCCCCCCAACCAGCCGGTAGGGCTCCCAGGGCAACCTGTTCCAGTGCCAGTCCAAGTACAGGTTCCAGCATTGGCCTCTGTGCAACCTGTTCCGCCGCCCAGGGGTCCTGCACTGCTGGCCCCACCGCCGCCTCCTCCCAGGAGGGAGTTGAAGGCGACGTTTGGTGGGGCTAGTGAAAAGCTAGCTTATTTTCTGATCCAAGTGGATGTATACATGCGGGAGCAGGGGGCTACTTTTGCCACGGAAGAAAGTCGTGTGCAGTACGTAGCTGCCCTGCTGGAGGGCGAGGCGGCAGCCTGGATGGTCCAACAGTACGAGCTACGCTCCCGTGCCCTCCGCAGCCTTGACGATTTTATGCTAGCCCTCAGATGACGCTTTGAGGACCCCCACCAGGGCAAGAGAGCGAAGGCGGCCCTTCTACAGCTGCGCCACGGAACTACATCGGTGATGCAGTATGCCAGTGAATTTCAATTACTTGCCAGCAAAATTATGGACTGGAGTGAGGCCATCCAGGTTCAATATTTCCATGAGGGTCTCAATACCAATTTGCTGAATTGGGCTTTCCTCCAAGGGAACCCACCAGACCTGGAGGGCTGGATCCATCTGGCGGTGGACGTAGAAAATCGCCGACAACTTCTGACCCTGTCCCGGCAACGTAACATGCGGGAGTCAAAACCACGACAAGAGAGAGCCGTCCTGGGAAGAGGTGGCCAGACCCCGGGGAAGACCCCAACAACGGAAAAAACCAAGCGTTTCCAAAGTGGCGCGTGCCTATGTGGCCGGATGGGCCACTTCGCAGCCAATTGCCCCACCCAAGCAGAAGGACCACCACTCCTTCCACAAACGCCCAAGGAGGAGACAAGACATCCCGAAGGGAAGGACCGTTGCCGGAGCATTGCGGCAGTCAGGCGGGGGAAGCCGCCCACCGCTCTCAATCTCCAGCGGCCAGATCGACAGGAACAGCATCCGTCTCCATCTCCTTCTGGCTCTCCAGAGCCACGGATTACAAATACCCCGCCCTGACAGCCCCTCCACCACTTCCAGCGAGGAGGAGACTTGGAGCCGTTCGTCAAAAAACGACCCCGGTCTGCTGTAATTGGGGCTCCGCAGCAGATTGTGCCTAATCAAGAGCAGGGAGCTCCAGCGATGGTAAGAAACTGGGGAGACACGGTGTGTGTAGACGTAGTTTTACAGAACTATAAGGGGGGACCCCAACTGACTGTAGAGGCCTTAATTGATTCAGGCTGTGCTCACACCCTGATCAGCGAAGAAACCTTCAAAGCCCTTAAAGTGAAAGCAGTTAATTTGCCTGAGCCCATCCGCTTTGCTCAAAAGGATGGCAGTGACTTTAAAGGGGGGCCAGTCACTCAGCGTACAGGCTATGGGAGTTGGGGTACATTGGGAACAACTCCACTTCACCATAGCTCCTGGCATCAGATATCCCGTGGTACTGGGGGTGAACTGGAAGGCCATAACCCAGCAAGGAGGTTTCTGGTTCAAAGAAGGAAAATTGTATGTACCAGGCTCTGTGAGAAGGGAGGTGCTTCAGCATTGCCATGGTGCCAAAATCGCAGGACACTTCGGCTTTGTAAAATCCTTGCATTTGCTCTGTCGACAATTTTGGTGGCCAGGAATGCATACGGACTTGGACAATTACATCCGCAGTTGTCCTGTATGCGCCACAGCCAAACGCCTGATGGGGAAACCACCGGGCTTGCTCAAACCATTAGAAGTTCCCTCGGCCCCTTGGGAGGTGATTGCAATGGATTTCATCACAGATCTCATCTCTAGCAGGGGGAAGACAGTCTTGTGGGTAGTCACAGACCTTTTTTCCAAACAAGTACATTTGATCCCTTTCAAGGGGCTCCCCACGGCATCAAAACTGGCTCGCTTGTTTGTGACCCACATCTTCAAACTCCACAGTTTTCCGTGCAAGTTAATCACAGATCGGGGCAGCCAATTTGTTGCCAAATTTTGGAAAGCCTTCCTAAAACTGGTGGGGGTGGAGCAAGGGTTATCTAGTGCATATCACCCCCAGATAGATGGGTAAACCGAACGTGTCAATGCTGTATTAGAATGCTACCTATGTTGCTATGTGAATTATCATCAAGATGATTGGGTTGAGTTATTGCCATTTGCTGAATATGCTTACAATAATGCTTCTCATTCATCCACAGGATTCAGCCCCTTTCATGTGGTGTATGGTAAAGATTTCCAACCCTTTGGGGGTGGGGATCCTTTGGGGGACGGGGAGATCAAAGATGTGTCTGATTGGGTGGAGGTGGTACAAAGAACATGGCCTTGGTTACAAAAACATTTAGAGAGCCAAACGCCATTGTAAAATCCAGGCCGACAAACATCGTTCCCCTGGTTGGGATATCAAGGTAGGGGACCAAGTATACCTGTCCACAAAAAATCTCCGTTTTCTTCGGCCCTGTAAAAAACTGAGTGAACGATTTGTGGGACCAGTTCCTGTGTCACGGCTGATAAACGAGGTTACTGTGGAACTCACCCTTCCAAAATCCCTCAGGAACATTCATCCAGTATTCCATGTCAGTCTCCTCAAAAAGACTGTGCTAGCCCCCAACTGGCACCCGGAGCCTACTCCCGAACCCCTCTGTTGGGGGGGGGGGGTGAGAACACTATGAAATTTCCAAAATCCTAGATTCCAGGATCCGGGGGAAGGGACTCTTCTACCTTGTTCGTTGGAAACACTTGGGTCCCGGTCATGATGAGTGGGTAGCTGAACACCATGTGTCTGCTCCTCGTCTAATACGTGAGTTCCATGAGGCTTACCCACACAAGCCCCGATCATTGGGGGGAGGCCTTAAGGGGGGCAGAATGTCAGGCCCATGACTTCATCTTGGCCTGACTTTGCTCCAGGCCTGTCTGACAAGGCCCCGGTCATGTGCCTTTTGGTTCTCATGCTTTGTACAGTATATCTCTCTCTGCCTACTGGTGTGGTATGTGTGCCCATCCTGTGTATCACAACTGCACTCTTGTTATGCCTTGTTATGCCTTGTTATGACTTTCTACCCTGAGAACGCTTATCATAGATTCTACTGGCCTGCCTGACACCATGCAATGTATTTTAACCCTGTATTCTAACCACATTCCCCATTAGTAGCCTCCTTCGGCTGGAGTGGCAGTCGACTTCTGAATCTGTCCAATCTTGCTCTCAAATAAAGCCTAACCTGTTTCAGACTCTTGCCTGAGCGAGTTTTGCTTGAGGGACACTGGGGACAGAACTCTGAGTCTGACATATTCTAGCAGACCTACAATAAGACTTTAAACAATATAACCAGATAGAACAAGATATGAAATGTTTTTAATATGTATTGCAATGACCAAAAAGAATATACATTAAGTGTAGATGGATTGTCTATCCCTTCCCCCTTTCTTTCCTGTACCACATATCTATAATAAAATCTTTTCAAAAATAAATAAATAAATAAATATTAAAGCTACAGCTGCTGCCTCTGTTGCCCTGTGGATATAGCATTCCTCACTGTGTAGCCCCAGAAGTGTATGTAATATTTGTTATCCCCCCTGGAAGGGTCACATTATACAGAGAATGTGGAGTTTTGGGGTGGACAGGTGAGGGAGAACAGAGGAAATAAAGGAACACATACAGTAACAAAGATGGCAGAAAGATGAAACCTTAACATTTGCTCATTCTTCTCCATTAGCACTTGCATGCAAGCATGGGGCCTCTGAAGGGCTGGTGGCTGGAGTAGCACTCACATCAACACACTGTGTGAACCAGTGTGTGTAGCCACTGGAATGTGCCCAGTTTCAAAAACTCAAAGAAGACCTACCCTAGTCACTGGAACCATGACAACTGCATTGACAGTTCTGCGGAAGGGCCCCTTTCCCACACAAACATCCTCTCCTTCTGAACTCTACCCAGCCACAAACCCACTCGCGTGTACCTGAGCACTTCTGAGGCTCCCGTGCAGGAGCTGCCAGCAAGTAGGTACCATTTCCAACTCAAATTGGAGATATCCAAGGAGAGGGAAATCAATAGAAAGCACAGAAGAAATAATGGGATAGAAGAAAATAGTGATATGATCTTACATTTCCCTTCATTTCCCTTTCTGTCTTCTCCTTTCTTTTCTTCCCTCCCGTCCCTTTTCCCTTGCCCTTCCCATACCTCCCCTCTTGCCCTTTGCGTTTCCCTATCCCTGTGTCCTCTGGTCTTCCTCCTTTCCTCCCAGATTGTGTGACATTGATGTGGGTTATCTGTGCACAACCACCTTGTTAGAGCATCCTCCCTACGGAAGTAGTTTTTGGTGCCATCTGTATAGAATATATTTATCCAGTTGTGATTTTAAGCTGTATTTTAAACTTTTGTATTATATTATGTACACGTAAATGATGTTAGCTGCCCTGAGCCTGTCTCGCCGGGAGAAGGTGGGGTATAAATAAAAATTGTTGTTGTTGTTAATTCCGACGCTCCTCACTCCCACTTTATATGCCATACTTTTCGAATGACCCCCACACAACTACTTCCTCCCTGAAGCTGGAGCCATAAACAAAGAAGATTTCAAGCTCACACATTTTCTGCTCAAAATGTAAATGCCATAATAAAGTAAAATAAAATTTGGCAGTAGTAGCACATATCCCTGTAGCTGGAAAGCACAGGTTTTTAAATGAAAAGGGAAGATGAAAGAATTTTCTCTCAGATCTTTTTGGTGCTTTTTAGTGCTTTCAGATCTTTTTTAGTGCTTTCAGGAAGTTGTCTATTGGCCATGGGTTTGTCCCATTCTTCTTTAACCAATGTCTCAAAATATTCTGGGAATGGGACAGTCTTGTCAGTATTTTGGTTCTTAGGAAAAACTCTTTGGGGCCATTCGGCCTAGCTTTGCACTTAGGCACCTCCCCTGTCTCAGTATCCTCATTGAGATCCAGCGCCATTATGGCCTTAGAAAGGAGACTTTGGAAATCCTCTCCTATAAATAGTCTTGTCTGCTGGTCATCAGCAACCATCTCCTCTTCATCAGAGGAGAACTCACCCTCCTCCCTGGTATCAACTTCTGAGTCCCTTTCTCTATACTGAGGATTCCCATGACTAGGGCCTGCATTAGCTTTCCTGGCTGCTTTGGTCAGCCAGGAAGAGGATTGCTCCCCAGAGGGAGGAAAGAAGTGACTGGGCTGAAAAGCCTGCCTCCTTGGTGGAGGTGGAGAAGGTGAGCCCCTGGATGATGGGGCAATAGAGGCCGATTGTAGACAGTGCAGCTCCTTGAGGAGTGCTGCAAGCTCCTCCCTGAGGAGGGCTATCTCAAAGCCAGGGGATGGTAGAGGTCCCAATGCCCCGATGGGGGGGGGCAGACATCTTGCTTACTGGGTGGCTAGATTGTGGCTGAGATGGTTGGGGATCAGATTTAATTTCACCAGACTGATCCATTACTGCTCTTTCTGAGGTGGGCAAGGCCCTGGCCTCCTCGTTGCAGCGTGGCATTTTTAAGCCTTTAAGAAGGTGCGTCCTTGCTCTTGCGCTTTTGCACTAAGGCCTCTTCCATGCCCATTTCCTTGGCTGACTCACATCTGCAGCAGCCCGAGGCTTCTTTGCTGAGTTGCTTTTTAGTTTTAAATAGACCTGATACAAGGTCCTCAGCATTTAAATATGAATCCTCCCTTTCATCTCCGGATGCCATGTCATTAGAAGGAAGAATAGGGATGAACACAGGGAAGGAGTGAAATAAGTGACTAGATTACTTTGAATAATAGTAGGTTTAGAAAAAGGATTAAGATTAAAAGGGTCTAGAACAAAGAGAAGAAAAAAGGCTTCTCTAGGTCTGTCCTCTCTATATAGCTAACGCAGAGAGCTAGCTCAGCAACGTCTGCTCCCTATTGAGGCAGGAGGAAAATTGGACAATGGGCGTCTCCAACCAACACAGCAGGAAGTAGAACTTTAGTCCTGCCTCCCTGAGTAGCCGGTAGGAAACACCCGAAGATCAAGGTGCCCTCCTCCTCAGAGCAGGAGACTATAATATTTCTAAGACACTTCAATATATTTTTCTCCCCATTTTCCCCCCTTCCACACACATATCTAAATCAAGGTTTGCTTTTATATTTCTTAAAAAACCCAAGAGACACACAAAAAAACCAGAATCTCTCCATTTCCTGTCTTCCTACACTAGACCAATTCACTCACTTCTCCTCTTCATAAACTTTTCAAGTTCTCAGATAACAGAGGCTTGATTTAAAGCTCAGCAGGTTTTATTTTTGACAACACTGAGAAACAGCTTGATTACCAAGCTTGGATATGAAGCCTTGTTTGCTCAGTTCTGGGTTCGAAGGGTGGCAACAGATGCTGAATATATTACATACAAGTGGACAAGAGCTGTCGCTGTCAGATGAGCTGGAGTGAGGCACAATGGCGAGCTTTGCCAATGCAACTCAATAGGAGCTCTGTTGAGATATCCCCAGTATAGCTTCTCTTTATCTCCACTGTTTCATTTAACACATTCATTGTGGTTATTTTTTAAAAGAATTCCATAGCAACAATAGCAAAAGAGATTCTTTAAATTCTCACCAACAGAACACATAAATGAAAAAGTTGAGGAGTTTCATGGACAGCTTTGAAACATGAATATCCCAGTCTCTCTCTCTTACACACACTTTTTAAACAAATGTATCCAGCCCAATTAGATATTAGAGTTGTTGTTTTTTGTGGTATATCCTCAGTAGAAGGTTTTCTAAGCCTCAGTGTGAACTGAAGCTGCATGCATGGAATAAAGCAGGCTCTAGCTTATGTACCAATAAGCCTTTAAAGGGGCTATAAGAACCTTTGTGGTACAATACACCAATACAGGTGCCCCAGGGATACAAATGTTGAGTTATTACAGGAAGGAGCACAGCTCCAGTTTCTTGCTCAGTGGTTTGAAGGGGTGCAACATTTCTCTAGTCCCAATTCCTTGCTAATATGCCAAAATTACCATGCCTCCTGTTCCATATTTGTAGAACTACCAGGAATGGACCAAGACTTTATAGCAGTGAGGAGTGCAGCACTTCCTGGTATGGTTGCAGGAAATCAACCCATTAGATAAGGATTGCTGGTAGGTATGTTGGCAATGTAAAAACTCCCCCCCCCCCAAAAAAGTAACACCTTTTTTGTTAGGACCAACTAAAGTATCACAAAATAGTAATCACACTGCTGTGTCACTAAGACTCAATCGCAGAGGAAGGCATTCAACTTCTCACAGTAGCAAGAATATTATAGGGTTATACTTTAGCCCTATGGAATGTTCACATATCTTGGCATCAGAGTCAATTAGCATAATCAGAAGCACATTGAATGAATGACTGAATGAATGAATGAATGAATGAATGACTGAATGAATGGATGGTTTTATTTGCATTTAGCCATAGGCCATTACAAACATATCAAGGATACCACAGATACATAATAAAAGAAAATGTTAGGTTAATAAAATGCTGGAATAATAATAAATATATATAGTAAAACTATGCTAAATCGATGCATTTTAAAAAAAAAACTAAAAATTGTGGTGGTGTCCCAATCGGCCAATGGGACCTAGCAACCATTAAAATCAACTCAAAGGATCTACTCCCTTAGCAGCCATATTGGCCCTTATTTTCTTTGTTGCCAGAGCATACAGAAGCACATTGGGTGAAGAACTCTAGCTCACAGATGTGCCAGGATAACTAAACAAACAGTGATGTATCATGCTGTACTGAAATTAACTTGAATTCTCCCTCCAACTCTAAATCTAGTGTAAGCTAGAGATGCTACAGCAACGTGATGGACATTTGACCGCTGTGCAACAATGTCTTATATAAGTGGAAAAGAATATCCACAATGCTTTATAATAGTATTACAATTTGCAGTAATTCTGAAGGCTGAAAGATGTGGTGTCTTCCCAAGAAAGCATGCAACCGTGACTTATTGGGGCCGACCCATTGCAGCCAGCTGGGAGGCAGCTCCACTCCAAAATGGAGCTCTGTGCGTGAGCACCTTTCCACTCTCCTCTTTGCCACATGGCCAGGTGCTTCCTGCCCACCCCCTTGTGTATTGCAGCCTATGGCTGTTTCAGGGCCGGGCTGTGCAACATCCGGGTGTTGAGGTTTGATGACGCAGGGAGCCCCTGCGTCATCAAACCTCAACACCCGGATGTTGCACAGCCCGGCCCTGAAACACCCCACCTCCTTCACCTATTTAAGGAGGCTTTGCCTGGCCACTTGGCCTGTTCTGTTCCTGGCAGCAATGGAAACCCGGCCAACATCCCTCTGTTTTATGGTTTGTTCTCTTTACTTTTGTCACAGCTTAGGTGGTTTTGGCATTGGGATGGATGCAATTTGGGGAAGATGCGACTGCATGCCTGCCTTCCCCTGTTTGGGGATTCCAATAAGGGGTCTTGGGATGGAGTCCTAGCAGGGACACCCAGCTCAGGGGTTGTCAGTAGCTCCACACCCAGATGGCGTAGGAACCACTCAGAGATTTATGTCCTAATTGAACCACTGATAAACCACTCCGGTTGCTACCCCAACAGGTGGGTTGGGGTTTATTTTATCGGATGACAAGGTGGTCACCCGATGTCTGGATCCATTCCCTATGCCTCACCAGTGCTCCATGTGATGTAATCAATAAAGCTGTGGCCTTTGTTGTCCCAATAAATTGTTGTTTGTGTCCTTATTCTCCCTCCGTTTCCTGGGAGGGCCGCTTCACCCATGGGGCCGCAAAGAGGGTTTTTCACAATCTATTTATTCAGGTCCTGTGTTTAAATGCTGTTTTAGATCAGGTAGAACAATTAACAACTTCTGCTTTGGGCTTTCTTTTGCCATCTTTGTCATTTAGACACACATACACACGTTATGATTCTATCCCTCAAGTATTTTTACCAGAGTCATTGTCACCTATCCCTTGGCCATGCACAGATAAGGTACATGTGGTCCTTGATGCACCCTTGATGTTTTTGGGAGAGCTGTCCTCAGTCATTGGCAAGTGACTGTCACTACTATCTGTGAGTGATAGGAAGCTATCTCTCTAATGGTACAGCAGCCAAGATATAAAACAAAATGTTGTATTTGCTGCCATTCTACCAGATAGACTTCCAGCACTACCCATCATCTTTCCTGCAAACTCATTAGTCAAAAGAGCCAAATATCAACAGTACAATGATTGAGATTTCTTTTGAGAGCCAAATTTCTTAAACTTAAACTATATAGGTAGGTACACTGTTTATTAACTTAATAAACTTTAAGTAAAGTTTTAAGTCTTAATTAAACTATAGGTACACTGAATAAAACTTGATATACTTAATAGTGATCTTATTTATTGATAAAAATTAAATTGTAAGTCCCTGCCATTTCCCCCTCCCCATCCGGAGTCCTCGTCTGGAGGCCTGGTCTACCGCCATAAAAGCCTATTGGTAGACCTGGCCTCCGGCGGAGTCCCATTGGGAAGCCAGGTCTACCCATTGGCTTTCTTGGCAGTAGACCTGGCCTCCGGAGGCCCATAGAAGCCTGGCCTCTGAAGGGGGACTTTTTCCCCTCCTGACTTCTGAAGGGGGACTTTTTCCCCTCCTTGGAGTCCAGGTCTACTGCCAAGAAAGCCAGTGGGTAGACATGGCCTCCCAATGGGACTCAGCCAGAGGCCAGGTCTACCAAAGGAAGCCCCCCCCTCCCAACAGCTGATAGGCGGGCGGGGGGGCAGGAACCGCTGAGCCGCCCACCCAGCAATCGCGCAGCTAGAGGGGAGGGGAGGCTTTAGCCTCCCAACCATTGAGGGAAAGGGAAAGGGGGACCCGGCCATTCTCCACGGCGGGGGGGGGGGGAGAGACAGCGCGCCCGCTTGCCTGCTCTCTCTCTCTCTCTCTCTCTCTCTCTCTCTCTCTCTCTCTCTCTCTCTCAGGCGCACCGGCTCCGCAGCCCAGCTGCTGGAGCGAGACCAAGTTCAGAGAGCCTCACTCAACGGGCCAAAGAGACGCATGCGGCTCGGGAGCCACAGTTTGCAGACCCCTGCACTATGCGGTAATGGCCCCTGATCTAGATGGCCGAAGCTAGCCCAAACTCTTCAGATCTTAGAAGCTAATCAAGGTTGGCCCTGGTTTGTACTGGGCTGCAAGACTACCAAGAAAGTCCAGAGTCACTATTTAGAGACAGGCAATGGCAAACCACCTCTGTTCGTCTCTTGCCTTGAAAACCCCATGGGGTCGCCATAAGTCAGCTGTAACTCGACCGCACTTTCCACGAGCATGCAATAATGGATCATTTCATTCCAACAGTCACAGTTCTAAAATTAAATAGCAACTAACCCATCTACATGAAGCCAAACCTTCCTTGAACATCTGAAGATGACATAAACTAAGTCAGGCAATCAGTCTGACATAGTACTGTAAGTTCTCTAAGCTCTCAGGCAACTGTGTCCATTGGTCCTGTTGCTCAATATTCTTTCTAACTGGAGAAGCCAAGGATTAAACTTCATTATTACTCATTATTAAAACACTGAGTTAAGGTCCCTCCACTTCCTTGCACCAATGTGTCTGCCCTTCCTACCTCAGGAATTAATGTCTAGTTCCACAAGCAGAGTGGCATATTAAAGCCAACCTGGAGCAAACTGAGCCAAGTGTGGTAATAATGTGCTGGTAAAACCACAAGGTCCCCTCATGGTATTTATGGCAACAAGATGTAGACTCACCCATTGGCTGAGCCTATACCTATTGCCACTGTCACTGTGACCTGCATCCAAGCCTCATCCCCCTCCCCCTGAACATTCATGGTAAGGTAACAGGGCAAGCCACCCTCATCTAGTTCACATTCATACTAAACAGGCCATTTCTACATGCAGTGGGGAAGCAGAAACACATATGTTCTCTCACCAGGCCTTTAAAGGGGGGATCATGTGATCATAATACCACATATTCTATTCATGCCACATATTCTATGGTAGGTATGATGGGAGCATGTGAGTTTCATGTTCCCTACCACATACAGAAAGAGTCCATTCCACTAAATGTGAACCATCCCAAAGTGATTAAATCTGACTAAGAAAAATGCATAGTTTCCTTTTCGATCATCCAGTCTTTTTATACCCCCACCCATTATTTTGAAAAACAGGTGGCATATAACAGCCTCGCCAGGCATTATTCCATCAACTGCCCTTTAAAGTTCTAAATTAAAAAGTCATATGACCACACCAAATGTGAATATACTGAACAGTATTTGGCAGACAGTTTGGTAGATGCTTCCATCCAGTACCAGGTGTAAATCCAGAAGAGGATGTGTGATAGACGTTTCTCAGGGGCTCAATGACTTAGTAAAGCCTTACAAAGAACACAATGCTATTTAAAATGATTCTATCCATTCCCAATATAGTTTTCAAGTTCCTCCATGAAGAGTAAGAACCCTACAATTGATTTATTTGACCTGAGATTCTCACTCTTGCTTTCTGGCCTTGCAAGGTTCTATTTGTCATCTCTACTTGGACAATAGGGAGGATTTTACAAGATTCTACTTCAAGGGAAAGTATTACTATTTACAGGATGCTGTTATGGAGTGAAAGCTTAAAGGGAACTCCTGGGTGATTCCCAGGAGCTCAGTAAGGAACAAGGAAGCCTTCCCCCTTCAGGTCACAGCTCCAGACCATGTAAAAAGGTTATCTGCCACCTGATGATCACTCATTGGTTGAATGTCCATGAAAACACTGTGACTCAATGATTAATGATTAAGCGGTTGACATTTTAGGACAGTCACACTAAAAACAGTCACAGAAGCTGAAGACATTTGAATGGTGTGTGTGTGCGGGGGAGTAAACTGGGGAATCAAAAAGGGGTTATTTAGGTCAGAGTTTCAACTCTCCTCCTTCACCTTATTTCATAATGAGTTCTGGATGTTAAAATCCAGTATTCTAGTAACTAAAATTCAAATAACACCAACAACAGAATCATCAGGTTTTAATGGGATTAGACTGCAAAGTATAGATAATAGACTAACCCCAACAGCACTTTCTCAGTTCAGCAGCCCTACAAAAGCTCCAGTGAAACAAAATGTGTGACATAATGATTAGGGAATTATACCTCTTGAACATCTGGAGCACAAGGAATTCTGAACAGCCTTTTAAAATGTTTATTGACTATGTCAGCAAAAAAGTTACACATTTAAAATCACAGTATTAATGAATATCTACCTGCACTTTTCCTTTTGTGCATTCTGTGGCCTGAACTGTTCAGCATTTTGAAAAGTCTGATTGTACGATAACCCAACTTGTTTATACCATCATTTTTATATTGCAAATTACTTAACTTTTGTTACAAACAAATATGCTAAGATGCTTTCATGGCACAAATAAAGGGAAACTCTTTGAATAATTTTTTAAAAAAATCCATCTCTGAACAGTAAGATCCAAGTGTTTCCTGACAGAAATTTCTTGTCACATACACATTCCTTTTTTGATTTCTGAATTAAAAACACTGCATATGATCAGCATCTAAAATTGGTCTGCAGAAAGTCACTCTTGATTGCAAATGTCATGCAGTCTAAACTACGGCGAGGATGATAGTGGATATGTCGCTGTCAGTCAAATACCCAGTAGATATGTCAGCATATCGGACACCACTGTCAGCTGTCGTCTTTAGAGCCAAGCATCTATTCTCAGCTATCCTGGTTCTTTCCGTCATCAGTAATAACCACAGGATTGTCAGTTGCCATTAACATGTCCAATCCCTGATGTCCCTGCATGCACAGAGCACTCTCAGGATGCATAAACATGCTGGAAAAATGGGGAGGCAGTGAATTATCAGAGAAAGGAATTCAGTGAGCTTGAAGGGCTGAAAAGGCTTGATGATGCACTAAAGCTGTCATCCTATGCATATTACTTGGCAGTAAATTTAATAGAACTTCTGAATAAACAGGCATAGGATCAGGCTGAACGTTTCTGATGGTGCCAGTGAATTCAGATTGTTACACAGAGTCAGTCTTGCTAAGCAGTTTGGGGAGGGGGTTATAGAATGATGTTATTGAGGCTTGCAGATAAAAGCATTCTAAAACGTGAAGGCTGTGTTTGTGGATGCATTGGAAATAAAGAGGGTCTGGGAAAGTTCAGGAAGTTCTGCTGATGGATGGACTTCAAGAATGGGAATAAGTAAAGGAAAATGGAAATAATTCAACAGTACTAAATTATTAGGGCAAGTATCTGAGGAATTCAATGTTTGTTACCGGTGAGGCGGTCTGTCAATTGGGAACTGGGGGGGTTGGAATCTGAAGGATTATGGTTGACTGTAATATTAACGCACCAATGGTAAGGAGCAGTTTACAGTGTCTTTGACTACTAAGTACTGCCTGTGGAGATACATAAGTACAACAGAAGTCTCTTTTAGAGTTCCATTTCTGTTACCCCATGCTAAGGTTGTGTTCAAAGCTCAGGTGCAAAAAAGAGTAGCTAGATAACTTTTCATTTCTTAAATCAGGTTCAGCTATGCAAATTCAAAATCTGATTACTGCAAGCGACCTATTGCATGTGTGAAATGTCCATCATGAACCAGCTCCAGACAGGTAGACATGTTAGCCTGCAGCAGAAAAATAAAACAAGAGTCCAGTGACACTTTAGAGACTTATTTCAGCATAAGTCTTTGTGCATCAGAGCTCACTTCATCAGTTGCTAGAGTCAAACAGTTCAGCTCCTGAAATATCTATGTAGTCTAAAATATATCTCATGAATAAGGTTGCCAACCTCCAGGTACTAGCTGGAGATCTCCTGCTATTACAACAGATCTCCAGCCAATAGATATCAGTTCACCTGGAGAAAATGGCTGCTTTGGCAATTGGACTCTATGGCATTGAAGTCCCTCCCCTCCCCAAACTTTGCCCTCCTCAGGCTCTGCCCCCAAAACCTCCCGCTGGTGGCAAAGAGGGATCTGAAACCCTACTCATGAAAGCAAGCAGGTGTTTCTGTTTGATTTCACAATGCTGGCTTGAAGATAAAACTGGTGTGCATGAACTTTGCATGAAATTTGGCCACTGTCACAGCGCGGAAGTTAGATCAACGAATTTCTTTAATATTTAATATATCCTCAATGTCTTATACAGTCTGCATCCTCCAGCCCACCTAAAAGGCAATTTTTTCCAGCTAGAAATAAGCAGAATCATCACCACGGTCCCTTGGCCCATGCAAGTAAGCACAGGTTTAACCAACAGTGCAATCCTAAATAGAGCTGAAGCTCTTCAAAGTCCATTGAAGTCAATGGATTTAGAAGGCTGTAGCTTTATTTAGGATTGCACTACAATCCACATGGTTTTTATAACACAAGAGGAAGCAAATAATTTAAAAAAAAAATAAGATTGCATTAAAGGGTGTGGAAAAAGAGAGTTGAAACAAATAACCGTTGCATTGTGCACAGAAACGTGGGTCATCTTTTGGAAGTGGTCAGTGACTCACTCCCCAAACAATGCAATTTCATACGAGAACCGCTTTAAGCAGCAAAGGCTGATCTGCCAAAACATTACAATTAGAGCCTATTCACTGCTTGTGTTATGGTGGTGAAGCTCTAACACTGTGACCAGACATGAGTGCTGCTCCAGCATGTCCGGATTATAACCTGCCACTTCCTGGGTTCAGTATTTCCATTTGCAAGTCACATGCTTGCCTCATATTGTAGCAGCTGCCATTACACACACACAAAATCTACTCATGCAGTCCTCCTCACTGTGTAAATAAAAATCCATGAAACCAGACCATCATGAGGAATTTAGATGCCTCTTTTTTAATCAATATATATTACTTCTGAAACACATGCAGTGGCTCCAGTCACTTCTCTTTCCAGCATTTGTTGTCAAATTTGGGGAAAATAGAAACTAGGAAGAGAAACTAGGTGTCCCTATGAAAAGTCCAACAGTTTGTTTTGCTTATGATTTTATCAGTTAGTTCCCCTCCTGCAAAAGTTTCAATAAAACAAAAAAATGAAAGGTGCAGCTTTCAATGGTTAAGATTCAATTGTATTATTATTATCTCAAGGCAGCAGAACTATAACGATGCAAAAAAAGTTTCATTTACATTAGGTAAAAGAAGTCTTAGAACATGCCTGGTCCAAAACAAAACAGAGGAAGAATCCTGTCTATCCACAGGATTAAGAACTGGAGAAACAATAATAAAGAACTTTTATATAGCATTCTCCCAAGCATTAACAGCTTATATGAATGCTAATAACCAATATAACCCAGTAAAATGCTCCATATTACAGGTGGGGAGGTGGAGGTTGAGGCTGAGTGGGTGGCTTACAGTCAATTGGAAAGTCCATGGTAGAGGCAACATTTGAGCTAGGGACTTCCCACATCACACTCAGCCACTGTGCTACACCCCCCCTCCCCAAGTAGTGGATAAAAGACCTGACCTGGAGATCTCCAGCTCATCACCCTCAAAAGTATCTATATAGCATTTCCCCTCATTTCACCAAGGATATAAAAGACTGATGTTATTGAACTTTTAAAGTACTATTTTCATCTTGTCGTGCCAGATGAACCACCTATTTTTCATTATAATTTTTTGTGCACAGCGCCTTTACTTACAACCCAATCTAGAATACATAAACTGAGCCAAAATACACATGATGTTGGGGATCCATGGTCAGGTCACCTTATGCAATCATGCAAGGAGATAATTTGAATCAGGGACCAGAAATGGAGTGGAACGACTATATTACTATTTATTCACTTCATTTATACCCACCTTTCTCTGCAATGGGAACCCAAAGCAGTTTACATCAGCAGCTTGCGGTAGTTAAGGCTGTGATAGGGTTGCCACCACCCCCCCAAACTGGGGGATCAGCTGACCACCAGTGTCACCCCATGGGTCAGTAATAAACCCAGTGCTTGCCGTTACCTTTAAGACATAAGTGAATGGGACCTTACTACCTACTTTACTGAATGTCTCCTAGATCATAGAAGCAGATTCAGCATGATCTATGAATTTTCTAAATGGAAAACAACAACATCTAGGTATATCAGGAAGTTACCCATACCACAGACTCGACTAACAACAGCAGTATGTCTGGGGTAATGGGCAAAATCAGCCAAGCTTGCCATAGGATGGAAAGTCCAAGAAAACCAAAGATTAGTTTTCTCTTGGAGCATTAAACACATTGTGAACAAGAGCTGTTTCACATCTTATATGATGATCATTTATGGGCCCACATTAAAACATAATGTGTAAATGGTCCCTTTAAACTCTCAATAGAATTGTAAAAGTACAGGAAGTCCTTGGCACTTAATTTTAATTGTTGCGATTCATGGATCTTATGTGTTTGCCACTTCTGACATTGCTTCTCCCCATTACCATCCTGAAAATAAGTAGGCAGAAAATAGCCACAGGTGTTCATCTTCATGCCATCTCAATTTGTGTGGCAGAGTTCCCAGAGTCTTCCCTATCATTCATGTATTTTAAGACTTGCCTCTGACCATTTCAGAGATACAAGGATGAACACTGGTGCACATTTTCTGGATGTGCCCCTGTAAATGTCATCAAAACCAAATGGGTAGAAGTAATGTTTAAGTGTGCCCCCAGAATACGATTAAGTAGCAGGGAAGAAATGCCATGGAAAAAGAAGAAAGAGCAGAAACCTATGCAGAACCAAAAAAAACCCCACTAAAATAAGCAAGAAGAATTCTTCAAATAGGCTGGAAGAAGGGCAACATCACCAAAATAGATCAGCACCTTTCAGATGCTTATGCATAATATAGAGAAATCCTATACTGTGTGCATCAGAGAGACCATTCAGAGTCACTGCTTACAATCTGAGAACATTCAAGGCATCACTTCTACCACCGACCGCGTAGGAATCAAGCTACAGTTCCAGTCAAGCCCTAGATACACTTATCACAAAACAACTTGCTAACTTCTTAACAGGAAGTAGAAAGGAACAATTAAGAGCTTTTCGTGGGCCAGGTAAAAGCTGCCATTTATTTAAGATGGGTTGGCACAACTGGTGTAAAAGCAGGAAGGTGGCATTTTATTTGATGCAAGAACCAAAAGGAATGCATAAGCCACTGAGCTCAGAGAGGACCTAAGAAAGCCTCAAACTGGGGGCTTGGACAGAAGAGTTTGATCCTGGAATAAAAGCACAGAGGTCTGTAAAGCACTGTCCAAGTGAAATAAGTGCCCCTCTACACAGGGCTGCGTAGTGCCACTCGGGTTCCTAAGCAAGGATTCCCTCTGGGCCTCTCTTCACATCACTCCCCTCCCCAATCAGATGAATACACACAGGATGCTCAGTTAGAAAATGCATCTGCTATTATTCTGGAACAGCACCTTCCCTAGCTCCATGTGGCCCTTTAAAAACCACTCTTAGCAGCCCTGCTGGTTCAAATCATATTGTCTTCTCCCTTCCTACATCTACCCCCATACCCTTATTCCTGCCTTGCACTGAATAATAAACAAAGGCCCCAACAAGCAAACAGAGTATGACTCATGGGTACACATGAACACACATGAAGCTGCCTTATACTGAATCAGACCTTTGGTCTATCAAAGACAGTATTGTCTACTCAGACCGGCAGTGGCTCTCTGGGGTCTCAGGTGGGGGTCTTTCACATCACCTACTTGCCTAGTCCCTTGAACTGGAAATGCCAGGGATTGAACCTGGGACCTTCTGCATGCCAAGCAGAGGCTCTGTCACTGAGCCACAGCCCCTCCCCTAAGTAGCAACGACCTGCAAAGAAGTGGTAACTTTCTAATAAGTAAGCCACTGGTGGCGTAATCAGAGCTATGGGATATGGAGTTTATATATATTAAAAACACACACATACACAAATGGATTCTATCATTGGGGGATAAGGAGAATGTTGGGAAAATCCAGCATATGGGGCTCAGCACACTATGTTCAGAAACCAACTGAAAATTAGTTCCATACTCTCACCAGATAGCCCACGCTATTCCATCTAATACACAGATTTGGGCTACATTAAGCAATTGCAGAAGCTTCTTCCCCCTCCCCCTTCCCATCTTCCCATCCTGTACAGAGCAGTTATGGCACAAAGCACATGCTCTCGCACAAAGCTGCCTTTTCCACTAGCATCAAATTAGCCTTGCACAGGAAGTACCTATAAATACTAATTTTGGCCGGGTAGGACTTTAAGAAGGGTGAGTCACCATGGATAAACATTCTTCCATTGCCTGCATCCATCCTACTACTACAAAGAACGGATGAACAAAAGATACACACACACACAATAGTACAAGTTACAGAAGATTTTTTTGCTCTTTAATAATAAGACTGGGATATAGACAACCTCTGGAAATCAGGGAAAGCTGCTATTACAAGAATGTTGTTGCCCAGAGCAAACTTGCATTTGCGTACCACCGAAGCAACAGACGTGTCCCCATAAGCAGAACCAAGGGTATCTTCTGATTTAGGGGCCTAACAGCACATTCCTCAGCTGGCGGGGTGCAGGGATGGCAGGGAGGAGGCAGCGCTGCACCACCTCCTAAGCAGTTCCCCTCACGTCGAAAACATTTTAAAAGCCTTTTTGTGGCTTTAAAATTTTTTAAATGGGGCTTTTCGCCCCATAGAGAATAGCAAAGCTGCGCCTGCAGCAATGCCATTCTCGGCGCCGGCGCCTGGGACTGAAAGGGGACAGGAGGCTGCCTAATGGCCCCCAGAACACCCCGAGAACGCCTCCCGGGATGCCAGAACGCCCCCCCCCCCCGAATGCCAGCAAGGACCTTTACACCGGTTGGACGCCGGCGGAAAGCCCCACTGCAGTTCCAGGGTGATGCTGCCACAGCAGCGTCCAGAGACTGGCGTCCGGGCCTCCACGACGGCGCTGGGGCCACTAACGCCAGTGTAAGTAGCCCGGACGCGTGGAGGGCCCCAACGCCAGCGCAGCACCTTCCTGGCCTCCTAAGGGCTTTCGCCCTTAAAGGTCAGGAATGCTCTGTCAAAACTGTGTTGCCACCAGGCAGAGTTAGTAGATTTTCTAGCACGTGCAGGATGCGGCTCGTGTTTTGTATTAGTAATGTGCAAGGAAAATAGTACTTTCCCTTTCAGAAAAGTGCATGCTAGTTAGGAAACCCACTAGTCACATGTCTCTGTAGTAGTACACTGATTGGTCAGATGTAATTCCTCTTCCAGCCAGCTTGCTGGGGAAACTGTAAGCACTTTGGTTTTCATTGTTAATGAGACTGGAAGTAGAGAGAAGTGTGTGGCTCTATTGTGTTTTCATAGACAGCTACAGCCGAAATCTCATCAAGAAAATGACTGTAAATCTCTTCTATTCAGGTTGTGACACTGAACTGTTCGGATATATGCAGATTGCAAAATAAATAATTAATTGAATCCATGTAGCTTCCAGCTGAACACTTAACTCGCAAAGGGTCTTAACTACCAGCCTCCTGGCTGGGAATAAGAATTCTGGAGGAATTCGATTCTGGGGCTTAGAACACTGAATTGGTTTTCTAAAACTGTTGCATTCCACATTGCTGCAGTTCTAGCTAAAGTAAGTATTAGCTCATTAGATATTGTTTAAAATAGTATTATGTTAACCTTCATTACTGCTAGCAACTAATATCAACTAACAACCTCAGCCCCTTTGTTAATATTACTGTCCTGTTTATCCATAAAGACTAACAAAAATATTTTCTGGCAGGGTATGAGCTTTCGTGAGCCACAGCTCACTTCTTCAGATACAGCTAGAATGCAACAGAATGTCCTGGAAGGTTGAAATGATGATAAACTACTTAGCAGGAACATGGACTCTGGCACCAAGGCCTGCAACAAACCAAGGTGCCAACTTTGCCCTCATATAGATTCTAGGAACATCATCTCTGGACCCACCAATGTCAGCCATACTATCTCAGGTTCAGACTCCTGCTCATCTTCTAATGTGATTTATGCCATCACATGCCAGCAATGCCCTTCCACAATCTACATTGGACAAACAGGTCAGTCTCTTAGACAAGGATTAAATGGACATAAGTCTGACATCAGAAACCAAAATATTCAAAAACCAGTGGGAGAACATTCAACCTTCCAGGACATTCTGTTGCAGATTTAAGAGTAGCAGTTCTCTTACAAAGGAATTTCAAAGAGAGATTGGAAAGAGAAACTGCTGAATTACAGCTGATATTCAAACTAAAGACAATGCATTTACCTGGGCTGAATAAAGACCTTGCATTCATGGCTCATTACCAATGCTGATTTCTCCACACCCATCTCTCCCCTGGACATCACAGACTCTTCTGCATACCACACCTAATCCCATCACACCTGCTATTCACATTTACATACTGTTAACATTTACATACTAATGCTTGTCTGAATTCACTCTCCTCTACTTAAAGACAGATGGATTCACATTCTAGCTGTATCTGAAGAAGTGAGCTGTGGCTCACGAAAGCTCATACCCTGCCAGAAAATATTTTTGTTAGTCTTTAAGGTGCTACTAGACTCTTGCTCTTTTCTACTACTGCAGACTAAAACGCCTACCCACTGTTTATCCATGTAACTCTCTCCCCGCATACTCATTTCTTTTCCTAACTGAAACAGGGAACCAGAAAGACCCTTGCTCAGGGAATTAGATTGAAGCATATTCTCCCAATACAAATGAGGTGAGGGGGTTCGACGGTGGAATGCCCTGCCTGGGGGGTGCGGGTGGAGTCCCCGTCTTTGGAGGTCTTTAAGCAGAGGTTGGGTGGCCATCTGTCGGGAGTGCTTTGATTGTGGGATCCTACATGGCAGGCGGTTGGACTGGATGGCCCTTGTGGTTTCTTCCAACCTTGTGTGATTTTGTGATTTTTGTGATTTGAAATGTTCACCTCAGCATCTCCTCTCCACTACATGCACTGGAGCCAGTGACTGCAATGCCATCTGAAACAGAGCTACACCCTTCTAAACCCATCAGCTTCAATGGGTTTACAAGGGTGTAACTCTGCTTAGGATAGCACTGCAAAAGTCATTAGCCTTCTGGTCACAGTGCCCAAGACATCACATAACAAATAACTGTCACATCTTATCTTTACATATTACCATGGCATCCATTTCAAATGACAAATTTATCCAATCACCTTTGAAAGCAAAACTGAAATTAACACTGGGGGGTATTATAAATTTCAGCATTTGATGGTTTTCAGCATTTGGTATGTCTACAACTATCATTCATATTTTTAACAATAAATCTCAAGTTTCTCTGTGCTTTACCCATCAGCATTTCCTAGATTATTCTGTTCCTTGGAATGGAGTGTGCATAAACAAAACCAATATTTTATTAATCTATTCACTTTCTTAGTGAAAGAGCTGAACGATGCAAAACAATTTACCTGCATACAGTGCTTATAAGGTTGTCAGTCCTGACTCAGGAAATTTCCGATCCCCTGGAGATTTGGGGGCAGCACCTGGGGAAGGCAGAAGCTCAGCAAGGATGTGATGCCACCTCCACTCCCCAAAGCTGCCACTTCCTCCAGGGGAGCTGACCTCTGTAATATGGAAATCTGTCATTCAGGGAGAACGCCAGGCCCCACCTTCAGGTTGATAACCCTAAGTGCTTCTGTGGAAAACTCTTCCAGAGCCAAGTAAAAACAAATGTATTCTTAAGATCATGGTACTTAGCACTGCCAACAAGACACGGTAATACTTAAAGACAAATAGAAGCTGGCAATTTTTTTTAAGATGCTGCATGAACAAGATCCATGCAGGCACCTCATATTAAAGCCAAAGGGAAAATAGCAGCCTCCTTACAGCCAGCCTAAATGCCAGCCATTGTATAAAACTGAACAATACTCAGCTCTGCACTGCAGCCTAATCTCTAATTAAACTTTAAAGATGAGAAAGGAGCCAAGTTGTGTGTGGTACATTTATCTCTCATCAAAGTAACCAAATCCCTGTTATTAACTACCAGCCTGACATTTGAGGAGCATTTAAGCAGCAGTTTCACATGAAATTGGTTCCCACCACACTGCCATCATAGGCCACTGGGTGGGGGTTTAATAAAGAGAAGGGGAGAAAGATACTAGTCTCCATAGCACACGGCACTGGAGTAGGCCCACAAACATTTTACAAGGGAGAAAGTATGATGAACAGAGATACTAGCGACAGAATAATTCAGTATTCTATCCTGTGAAGTACCATTACTTCCATATGTTCCCATTGTTCTTTTTCCCCCAGAGACAGTCCAGATTGTCTAGGCGTTGGTAAATCACTATCCCAATTTTTGGTGATACCTTATTAAAATTATGTTACAGTTACTACTAAAGCTGTCATTCTTCAGTGCTAGGGTGTCCTACTCAGAAAATACCTGGAGATTTGGGGGTGAAACTTGAGGAGGGGAGGTTTTGGGGAGGGGAGAGCCTGTGCAGGATATAATGCCATGGAGTCCACCCTCCAACGCAGCCAGAGAACTGATACTTGTTGTCTGAAGATCAGTTGCAATTCTGGGAGATCTCCAGCCCCCACCAGGAGATGGTAACCCTAGTCAGTATCCTTCCTTCAATATCTGTTACTCTCAGAAAGAGAGAAAGTCTGCATATGCATCTTGCCTCTGGTGTGCATGTGTGTGTGTGTTAAGTGCCGTCAAGTTGCTTCCGACTCATGGCGACCCTATGAATGGTGCGCATACGGTAATTAGACCAAAATCTTAGTTCTGGCTTCTTGCTCCCCCACCACTCACCCTCCACCCCACACACACACATCAATAGGCACTGAACCTGGATCAAGAAATGCATTCATACTCTGGCCTGTAGATAACAAAAGGTGAAGGAACCCCGCCTAATTCAATCATGATGGCTAGGAATGAAGAGGGGCTGTTTGCAAAAGCCTGAAGCATGAGGCAATGGCTCACAGAAAAACATGAAGATCAGAGCACAACCAGGAACCTCCAGACTTTACATTAGCATGACATTAACTTTCCCTGTCTTATTAGCAGATCTTATTGTTTTCATACCAAACCTTGCCTTAAAAACCTTGTTGGATCGCCATCAGTCCACTGCAACTTGACAGCACTTCCCACCAACAACAGTATCTCACTCTGGATCTCCCCAGCCGCCTGTTTTCTCAGTCCCCCTCTCTAGTCTCTCATCTAAATAAGGTAACCGGTTCAAACTGTTGGTGCTTAGAACCACTAACTCATCCAGAACTGCTGATTCCCCCTGCCCTGACTCTTTGATTCCTTTTTCTGTTTTTAATTACCGTATATACCCGTGTATAAGCCGACCCGCGTATAAGCCGAGGTGCCTAATTTCTCCCCAAAAATGGGGGGAAATTGGGTACCCGCGTATAAGCCGAGGGTCGGCTTATAACCCCCTTCCGCCCCCCCCCCCCCCCCCGCGCAGGCTTACCTAACCGGCTCCTGGCGGCGAAAAGCGGCGCGGGCCCGGTGGGGGTGGATTTCCTGCAGCCGCAGGAGGCCGCCCCCAGGCCGCTCCCGGCGGCGGCAAGCGGCACGGGCCCGGCAGGCCGCTCCCAGGCTGCGGGAAGGGGCGCAGGCTGGCGGCGAAGGATGGTGGTGGGGGCGGCCGCGAGGCCTGCCTGGGAGCAGGCAGGCCCCGCTGGCGGCTCCCAGGCCACGGGAAGGGGCGCGGGCCGGCGGCGGGGGGGTGGCAGGGGCGGCCGCGAGGCCTGCCTGGGAGCAGGCAGGCCCCGGGGCCGCTCCCAGGCCGCAGGAAGGGGCGCGGGCCGGCGGCGAAGGATGGCGGCAGTGGTAAGTTTCCCCTCCTCCCTCCCTCCCCTCGCCTACCATATTGACCCGCGTATAAGCCGAGTTGGCTTTTTTCAGCCCTTTTTTTGGGCTGAAAAACTCTGCTTATACACGAGTATATACGGTACACACATGCACATTTTAATTCTATTTGGGCTGTCCGTATACTCCCACACAAGCCTTGCGAGAGTACTTCATCGTCCAGTCAAGGATTCTTATTGCTGCCATGTGAGTTAGTGCTTAAATTAGAGGCACAGGACCCACTGTGCTACAAGTTGTGATGAGTCATATGACATCATGGTTGCATGACAGGACAAGAGAGAGCTATTTATTGTCAGGAGTCAGGAGTCGTGCGGTCCAGGCAGGCTCTTGACATGAGTTAGGCCCGTTTCTGTTCAAGAGCATCTTTCGGTTTTGTTTCCCTGAGCTGTTCAAACTATCCCTGCTCCCTGCCTTCCCCCCTGCTCTGAACTTGAGTCACAAGCAGGCAACTTCAGTATTATGGCTTGCTCACTCCCTGCTTCCCACCAGGCACTGTTATCTCCCAATTCCCAGGCCTGCTTGATCTTGCACCTGGGGTTGCTTTGTGCTTAAAGTTATGCTTTGTAGACTGGATGGTCATTAGCAGCTTTGAACCTGTGGATTGCTTATGCTGTACCTGCAGCTCCTGAATAAACGTTAACCTGCTTTAGATCTGCCTGTCTGAGCGAGTGACTTTTTGGGATTGCCAAGGTTGGATGGAGAACCTCACAGTTATGACTTCACTGGTGTTAAAGCCAGGACCACAGGCAACAGATCAAGAGACCCCAGGCCACAAACTACAAATTGAGTACCAGACGGTGTACCATATTGAGGAACAAGCCAAGTGTCAGATCTATAGAGGAATCTTCACCGCTACTGACTCCTCTCATCAGGCTTGCAAAGAAGCAAGAGTTTTGGTGCCCTTGCTCTTTATACATGCCCACTAGCAGCATGTTCCTTAATAAAAAATAGCAAAAAATATAATGGCTCTATAGAGGCTTATGACCTAGAAGGTAGGGCCATGTGACTCACCTGAAGATCATGACCCATGGGTTGTATATGACTGCCAACCATGGCTTGGGAAATGCTGGGAGATTTGGAGGTGGTGTCTAACGAAAGGAAAGAGTTCAGCTGGGGTGTGATGCCATACAGCTTACCCTGCAAAGCTACAATTTCCTTGTCAGGCCTACTCTCTGCTGAGACAGCCAGACTGTGTGTGTTATGATTCCGCCAGGTGCATCCCAGGGCCAAGCCTGGTAACTGCCAAATTCCTTTCCTCGGTGGGAACCGCTCTCGTGGGGGGGGGGGGTTGCCATGACTGCCTTCACTATCTGATATGAGCAATGCTCTTCCATATAGGCCTTTAGCCATGCCTTTAGTTCTCATTCGTGCCAATTTACCTGTTAGCTCTGTATACCTGTAGGTTTTCTAATAAATCAACTCTCTTTTGGACTACTCGCCTTTGGATGTTGTTTATGGGATTACCACGGGGACAAGTGCTCACATTTTGGCACAAATCCCTCTCTATTTTTTACCTGCCTGGCTGGAGCCCTGGAGGGTTCGCCGGGGTCTCGGATTGGAGCAGGGAACGTGCTCTCCGAGTGAATAACCTGTGGCTGGAGCCCCAGAGGGTTCGCCTGGGTCCCGGGTGGGAGTAGAAACAGCACTCCGCGGGTAGAGGGTTTCTGGCCGAAACCCTGGAGGGTCCTGAACCTTGGTACCCTCTGTTGGGACCGTCGGGCGAGTACCCCGACGACCCTTCTCTGCTGGATGACATTCTTGCTGAGGCACTGCGGACGGATGTGGAGATCAATCGCCTAATTGTACTAATTTGAGTTCAGTGGCGTCACCTGGCTGACACGACCCCCTGGACGACCCCCGACGCACATCAAAGTGCCCAGCACGACCTCTGAACACTGGATAGTTTGTTGGAAGAAGTTCGGCTGGCGCAGGAGGATTTAGCAGCTTTGATCTGCTTGCTAGCAGGATTAACGTGAGGCGCAACAGGAACCAGCAGCGGCCCCGATCCGCCTCGCTCCCCCCTGATCCATGGCGGGAGCACAGGCAGAAGAGCTCCCAAACTCAACCGTTCCTGATCCCAACTTGTGCTTGAAAGAAGCACAGGATGTAGTGGCCCGGACAGCCTTACTGTTTGTAGGACTGACCTCAGCCACGGCCATGGTGGCCGAACTCACGAAGCGATTAACCCCTGAGTTTGGAGCAGACGCTGCTGCTCTGGCAGTTCGGGTTCAACCATTATTGGACCTAAAAGATTCCTCTGAACTCCTGCAACTGTACTTTGGGTAATCACGGACCTATTCTCTAAACAGGTTCATCTCATCCCTTGAGCAGGTATCCCGTCCGCCCCAAAACTGGCCCGCCTCTTTGTGTCACATGTCTTCCGACTGCATTCCTTTCCACGCAAGGTGGTCAGCGACACCGGAAGTAGCTATGTAGCTAAATTCTGGAAAGCTTTCTTAAAATTGGTGGGGGTGGAACAAGGTCTCTCAAGTGCCTTCCATCCCCAAACCGATGGCCAGACGGAACGGGTTAATGCTGTGTTAGAATGCTATTTGCGTTGTTATGTTAACTTCCATCAAGATGATTGGGTTGAATTGTTACCCTTTGCTGAATATGCATACAATAATGCTGTCCATCAATCCACTGGGTATAGCCCCTTCCGGGCCGTATATGGTCAGGACTTCGGCCCCATCAGCCACTACGATGTCTCAAGGAAGGAGGGGGGCGAAGGTGTAGCCAACTGGGTACACACTATTCAAACAACCTGGCCCTGGCTGATTAAAAACCTGGAACGGGCCAAACGTAAATACAAGGCTCAAGCTGACAAACACCGCTCACCAGGGAAGGATTATAAAGTGGGGGATATGGTTTATTTGTCCACCAAGAATCTGCGGTCCAACCGCCCGTGTAACAAACTCAGTGCCAAATACGTGGGACCCTTTCCCATTTCTCGAGTCATCAACCCAGTAACTGTGGAGCTCTCACTCCCAAAGTCCTTAAGACGGATCCATCCCGTGTTCCACATCAGTTTACTGAAACCACACCTTCCCTCCCCGGAGTGGCACCCTGAACCTCTCCCAGAACCACCGGTGATGGTGGGGGGGGGAGAACATTTTGAAATAGTAAAAATCCTGGACTCGCGTCTCCATCATGGTTCCCTCCAGTATTTGGTTCATTGGAAACACTTTGGTTCTGCGCACGACGAGTGGGTGCGCGCACATGATGTTTCTGCACCCCATTTAATCCGTCAATTCCATACGGCTTACCCACACAAACCAGCACCCATGCACGGAACTGTGGGAGGGGGGCCTTAAGGGGAGCAGAATGTCAGGCCTACTCTCTGCTGAGACAGCCAGACTGTGTGTGTTATTTGACAGCTCTTACTGACCAGCTGTCTGTCACAATATTATGACATGCTTGTATTTCTGACAGGTACAGCTAGAGTTTCTGTACCTGCTCCTCCTCTGTGTCAGAATAAGGTGTTTACCTGTAGCATCCCAAAGCAAACCCACTCAGGCAGGTGTTCCTGAAGCAGTATACTTTATTAGGAGCAAAAAGGTAAATATAAGAACTGACTGTATAGAAACAGAGGAAGGCTGCTAATGACCCCAATAGGGAAAGCATAAGCTTAAAAACACTTTAGTCACAAGAGTACAACAATGAGGTAAAACCAAGATAAGAGTTCCCATGAAGCGTAGACCAAACAACTAGGCAGCTGCGGGAAGCCGGACAGAGGGAAGTGTACACAGTATTTACAGGCATGTGAATCAAGGTCTTTTGACTTGGAGCCAGAGCCAGGCCTGAACCAGCAAAGGGCCTGACAGAGTCATGTCACGGGATCAGACTGAAACAGCAAAGGCCTGACATTCTGCCCCCCCCCAAGGCCCCCTCCCCGCCTTCTCCCCAGGACAGGGTCTTTGGGGGTAGGCGTCATGGAATTGTTGAACCAGTCGAGGGGCAGCAACATGGTGTTCGGCCACCCACTCATCATGTCCTGGACCTAAGTGTTTCCAGCGGACCAGGTAGAAGAGCACCCCCTCCCCGTATGCATGAATCCAGGATTTTGGACACTTCAAAATGTTCTCTCCCCCACCCCCAACACTGGAACTTCTGGCGGAGGATCAGGATGCCATTCTAGTGCAGGCACATGTTTCTTTAAGAGACTGATATGAAACATGGGATGGATTCCCCTCAAGGATTTGGGAAGTTGGTGCTCCACTGTGACTTAGTTGATGAGTCTGGAAACTGGAAAAGGCCCCACATACTTTTCAGTGAGTTTTTTACAAGGCCGTAGGGAGCTTAGGTTTTTTGGGGATAGGTACACCTGGTTCCCCACCTTGATATCTCATCCCGGGGCGCGGCGTTTGTCTGCTTGGGCTTTGTATTTGTTTTTGGCCCGCTCCAAATTCTTTTGTAACCAGGGCCAGGTATCCTGTATAGCTTTTGCCCAATCACCCACCTCAGCACTTTCGGCCTCCCCTGTTAAATCTACATTACCAAAGGGTCCAAACTCTTTACCATAGACCACATGGAACGGGCTGAAACCGGTGGATTAGTGAGAGGCATTGTTATAGGCATACTCTGCAAAAGGGAGGCGATCCACCCAATTGTCTTGGTGGTAATTCACATAGCAATGCAAGTAGCACTCTAACACAGCATTGACACGTTCAGTCTGGCCATCTGTTTGGGGGTGATAGGCGCTAGAAAGCCCTTGTTCCACCCCCACCAATTTAAGGAATGCTTTCCAAAACTTAGCAACAAATTGAACCCCGCAGTCAGAAATTATCTTACGCGGAAACGAGTGATATTTGAAAACATGTGACACAAACATTTTAGCTAATTTCTGGGCTGTAGGCAGCCCCGCGCAGGGGACTAAATGCACCTTTTTTTAGAGAAAAGGTCCTTAACCACCCAAAGTACTGTCTTCCCCTCGCTGGGAGGGAGATCAGTGACAAAGTCCATGGCAATGACTTCCCAGGGAGCTGAAGGCGTTTCTAATGGCTTCAAAAGTCCAAACGGCTTTCCCACCACCCTTTTTGCTGTAGCACATGTGGGACAGCTGCAAATGAAAGAGTCCAAGTCCGTTCTCATCCCCGGCCACCAGAACTGTCTGCGTAATAAGGGCAGGGTTTTAACGAAACCGAAATGCCCTGCTACTTTGGAACAGTGGCCCCGATCCATCACCTCGCTCCGCAAGGTGGCTGGAACATACAGTTTGGATTCCTTAAACCAGAACTCCCCCCACGGAGTCAGTTTGTCTGGTACATGGCACAGGCCTTGACAGCCACTTCTCTACGATGGCAGTCGCACTGGGGCTGAGCGAAAGCAATAGTCCTGGCTGCCAGTCAATGGTGGGACTGTGCCCTTGCAGCCAATTTGCTCCTAACACCACTGGGTACTGGATGCCCGGAGCAATGATGAAATGTATTTGTTCCCAGTGCGCCCCAACTCCCATTGCTACTCGGCTCGTACATCTGTTTACTGGGCCACTTTGAAAATCACTGCCATCCATCTGGGCGAATTGGATAGCCTCAGGCAAGCACACTGCTTTCACTTTTAAGGCTTTAAAAGTCTCTTCACTGACCAAAGTACGTGCACACCCAGAGTCAACTAGGGCCTCTACCGTTATAGTTCTGTAAGACCACATCTAACAAAAAAGTCTCTCCCTTGTCGCTCACCATTTCTGGAGCTCCTTGCTTCTTGACAGTCTGGGTCTGGTGTGGAGCCCCCCTTATAGCAGACTGGGGTCGTTTTTTGGCTCGTAACGTTCAGGCTCATTGTCCTCTGACGTGGATGAGAAGTCCAGGCTCGGTCCGGCAGCAGTTGTAATCCATGATTTCGTTGGATCGAGCAACGTTCTGCGTCGGTCCTGTTGGCCGGTCGGAGTGAGGGTGAGAGCAGTGGGCCCTTAGCTTTCCGGGCACTGCGCTCCTTCAACGATCCTTGCTCCTGACTCATGCAGTCTCCCCTTTGGACGGTTGGAGAGTAGCAAGAGGCCCCTCCGGTCGGGAAAGACAAGCGGCAGCGAAATGTCCCATTCCACCACAAATGAGGCACACCCCATGCTGGAACCGTTTTACTTTCTTAGCTGCTGGAGTGGTTAGCGCCTTTCCTGGCGACCGGGAGCCTCCTCTTGTGGTTGCCCGCTCCGTTGCTTAGATACGTTCAACAGTGGCGGTTTTCCACTTCTACTGCTAAAATAATCCACCCCTCCAGATCTGGAGGATTGCCTTGCATGAAAGCCCAGTGAAGAATCTCGGGGTTTTGTCCTTCTTGGAAATACTGCACCCGAGTTGCTTCACTCCAATCTACAACTTTGCCAGCCAGTAGTTGGAATTCTCCCGTATACTGCATCACTGACCTGGTCCCTTGGCAAAGTTGAGGAAGAGTCGTCTTAGCTTGTTCACTTTGAAACGGGTCCTTAAAATGCTGTCTGAGTGCAGCCATAAAATCATCTAGGGTCCGCAGCGCGCAGGAACGGAGGTCAACCTGGACTACCCAGCTCGCCGCTTCTCCTTCCAGGATGGAGGCCACATACCGTACCCGACTCTCCTCGGAAGCGAAAGTAGCTCCCTGCTCTCTCATGAAACCGTCTACTTGCAGCAAAAAGTAGGGAAGCTTTTCCCCTGAGCCGTCAAAGGAGGTTCGTAAGTCCCTCCGTGAGGCGGTTAGTTGTGGAAGGGGAGCGTGTAGTTGCGGTCCCCCCGTGGGCGCACCCGGAACAGAGGGCACTACTGGAGGCACAACGGGCACCGGCTGCACCTGCTCAGCCCAACGGAGGTCGGTGACTTCTTGCCAGAGTCCCTGCGTTTGGTCCTGCATCGCCGCAAAGCGTTCCAAAAGTTCCTGATGCTGGTGAAACAGGTGTTGATACTCCTCATCGCTTTCTCGGCTCCGTGGCCCTTGGCGTGGCCAGCCTCCCTCCCGGTCTCGCCAGTCCTGGGTGCAGTGGAGGTTGGCGCCCCACAACGACGGCTCCTCCAAAAGCCCCAAGTTTCTGATAGCGGCATCAAAGGGAAGGTCCCAGGAAGCTTCCTAATCCCTATGATTCCCCTGCTGCCGATGCCGGGTAGACACGCCCATTGAACATTCCACCCGGGTGAAGTCCGGTTCTCTCGTAGTCCTGCGAACGGCACCCAGACCCACACCCGCAGTTGCTGTCTCGGCGAGGCGTCGCACCGCATCCGCCTCAAGCTGTAAGCTCTCCTCCCGGGCGCACCGTTCCACCTCCGCTCGAGCATGCTGGCCAACTGCTGATCGGCGGCCCACTGGGCCTCCTCACGCCACAACGCCTCCTCTTCGGCCAGCAGCCGTTCCACCTCCGCTCGAGCGCACTCCTCGGCCAACTGCTGGTCGGCGGCCCGCTGGGCCTCCTCATGCCACAACGCCTCCTCTTCGGCCAGATGCCGTTCGACTTCCAGGGCGGCGAGCCGTCAGGCCATGTCGGCCGTTCGTTTAATGACTCAACCGAACGACTCCTTGATGAGAAGATGTGCTTGTTCCCCAGTAAGGTCACCCTTGGCCTCTTCCAAGAGTATATGCCCTCGAGCCGCCCGCTCGGCCAGCTGCGCAGCCTCCTGCTCGGCGAGTCGTGCCTCAATCGCCTCTAGGAGCGAGGTCCAGAGGTCCTCCTCAGGGGCTCCTGCCATGACACTGGAAGGAGCACAACCCCCCGGTCCAAAAAGGTGGGTGTTGAGGATTAGCAGCCTAATGTCAGAATCAGGCGTTTACCTGTATCATCCCATAAGCAAACCCACTCAGGCAGGTGTTTCTGAAGCAGTATACTTTATTAGGAGCAAAAAGGTAAATATAAGAACTGACTGTATAGAAACAGAGGAAGGCTGCTAATGACCCCAATAGGGAAAGCATAAGCTTAAAAACACTTTAGTCACAAGAGTACAACAGTGAGGTAAAACCAAGATAAGAGTTCCCATGAAGCGTAGACCAAACAACTAGGCAGCTGCGGGAAACCGGACAGAGGGAAGTGTACACAGTATTTACAGGCATGTGAATCGAGATCTTTTCACTTGGAGCCAGAGCCAGGCCTGAACCAGCAAAGGGCCTGACAGAGTCATGTCAAAGGATCAGGCTGAAACAGCAACGGCCTGATACTCTGTGTATTTCAATTCATGTACTTCAATTTCAATTGTATTTCAATCCATGTAATTCAATTCATCCACAGAGAGCTCATATTGCTCTGAAAATTACTTCCTCCTAAAAAAGTTGGTAATTGACCCTGAAGAGCTGCTGATGAGTTTGTTGCTGAGTGAGGAGGGCCTGTTTGCCTGGGGTTGATTGTTGGCCCCACCTTTGAATTGAAAGGCTCCTCCTCACCAGAGGCATGAGGTGAAGGGTGAGAGCTAAAGAATTCTTGCCCAATTGCTCTTAGCCTGAGGATCGGGCCTGGGGACCATGTAAGTAATTAAGAAGCTTTTACATTGTTGTACTAGTTACCCCTTTTGGCTTAGGTAGACATTTGGTCAGGTCTGTAAGTTTCAGGTTAGATCAACACACCAAGGTATTTCTAGGGTGAAGGAATCCACTTGAGAGGTGATGATGAATGCTCACAAAACATTTCCAGTCACCTGCAGGCAGTGTGCTGTGTTTGTTTTCCTCTCTGAGGACAAGATGGACTTCACTTGTCAGAAGTGTAAGTTGATATGGCTTTTAGAAGAGAAGGTTCAGAGCCTGGAGGAAAGGATTACTACTCTCCATGAGATCAAGGAAGAATTCATTAGCAGAAGCATTGATGCCATGCATAGGGATGGGGAGACAGGTCAAAGGGACAACAGCGTGGTTGACCACCCTAACAAGACTCCTCAGAGTGCTACAGCATGACCCCAAATTAGAACTCAAGAATCAATTCCAGGCCCTTGCGGTAGTGGCACAGACAGAAACACTGCCAGCGGAAGAATCACAAACACAAAAAAGACTGATGGAAGAGGACAGGGGGATACAAAGAAATGGCACTGAAAGGAAAGTGTTGGTCATCGGTGAGTCCCTGCTGAGGGGTATGGAACATTATGTGTCCAGGCCTGACTCCTTGGCCCAAAAGCTGTGTTGCTTGCCAAAGACAAAAATTAAAGATATTGTAGACTGGATCCCAAAACTGATGAAACCTACAGATCATTACCCATTTGTGATGGTCCATGTTGCAGCTAACGACATGGATGTGAACACCATCAAAAGCATTAAGGCTGACTATGAAGCTCTCAGGAGGAAGCTGAAGGGATTGGGGGCACAGGTAGTGTTCTCTTTGATCCTGTCAGAGGAAGGGGAATGTGACAGGAACAGAAAAAAATGGAAGTGAACCACTGGCTGCATTGGTGGTGCTGGCAGGAGCAATTTGGATTCTGAGACCAACGGGCTAGGTTTTCTGGATGATGACATACTAGCATGCAATGGACTTCACCTATCAAGGTTGGGAAAGAATGTGTTTGGTAGAAATCTGGGGAGATTCATCAGGAGGGCTTTAAACTGACACAAGGGGAAGGAGATGACCAACACAGGGATTTAAATGAAAGAGAGCAAACACCAGAGGCCCATCTGGGAGGGCCAGGTCTAATGGAGCCGAAGGTATGGGGCGTCAGGTGTCTATGTACCAATGCCCAAAGCTTGGGCAATAAGAAAGAAGAGCTTGAGCTTCTAATGCAGACAGAGGGATAGTAGGCATTACAGGGACTTGATGGAATGATTCCCATAAATAGAATGTAGTAGTGGTGGGATATGAGTTGTTCAAGAAAAACTGGTAGGGTTGAAGAGGAGGCGGAGTGGCGCTGTATGTGAGGAGAGGGTTTGCTTGTCAGGATCTACTGGAAGAGGAGGGTGACAGCCCAGTGGAAAGTATCTGGGTGAGGATAAGGGACTAGGGAAGCAAGGACAAACAGTATTATAGTTGGAGTCTGCTACAGACCTCCTGACCAGTGTGAGGAGGTGGATGCTGACCTCCTTGAGCAGCTTGACAGGGTATCCAAACAACATGACCTGGTAGTTAGGGGTGACTTCAACTTCCCTGATGTGTCCTGGGAGACAAACTCTGCTAAGATTCCAGTTCCACAACTTCCTGACCTGCCTGGCTGACAACTTCCTTTATCAAATGGTGGAGGAAGCTATACTTGACTTAATATTAACCAACAGGCAAGAGATGGTAGATGCGGTGAAGGTGGTGGGGACCTTATGGGGAAATGACCATGTCAGCATGGTGTAGTGGTTAAGAGCGGCTGACTCTAATCTGGAGAGCCGGGTTCAATTCCCTGCTCCTCCACATTAAGACTGCTGGGTGATCATGGGCGAGTCACAGTTCTCTCTGAACTCTCTCAGCCCCACCTACCTCACAATGTGTCTGTTGTGGGGAGAAGAAGGGAAGGTGATTGTAAGCCGCTTTGAGACTCCTTTTGGTAGAGAAAAGCAGGGTATAAAAACCAACTCTTCTTCTTTTGCTGTGGGGGACCAAGGAAGTTCGTAGCCACACATGTCTGTTAGATTTTAGTAGGGCAGACTTTAATAAGCTCAGAGGAATGATGAGAGTCATTCCATGGACAAGACTGCTGGAAGGGAAAGGAGCAAGTGAATGGTGGGCTCTCCTAAAATAAGAGCTCTTGCAAGCTTGGGAGAAACCATTGGCCATCCCAGGCCAGGAGGCACAGAAGGGCTGAGTCCAACGGGGAGGAGAAGGAACCAGGTGGCACAACCCCTTCCCTACCATTCTGAGGCCTGAGGAAGCCTTCCCCAGTACCTTCACAAGACGGCTAACCGCAGACCGTCAACTCCAGAGCAGCCAGAGCCTCACTCATCATTAACAGCTTCACTTGGGTCTTGAAAACTGAGGGTTTCCTTGATTGAGTCAGTCCATCTCATGTTGGGTCTTCCTCTTTTCCTGCTGCCTTCAACTTTTCCAATGACTTTTGTCTTCTCATATGACCAAAGTACGATAGTCTCAGTTTGGTCATTTTAGCTTCTTGGGAGAAGGATGGTAGATAACCTTTTATTTTAATGGGTTGCCAATTCTTCCTGAATACTACAGCCTAACATAATGGCTTTTTTTAGAATACTGCAGTGACACTGCATAGCTCACAACCTTCAGTGTCCTCCAGTAGTTCTAGGTAATGGAAATAGGGTTGACTTTTCTTACTGGTGATTAGTATATCCTTGTCCCCATTTCCCCCTCTTACACCAGACTTTGGGGGAGTATTTTTAAAATGTTGTCATGGAAAGGTTCTAGACTTTTTCCCGAAAAGCTGGCTTTAGGACATATGTAAGTAAACATATACATATGAGCACTAAGGCACACCATAGCATACAGCCTGCCATTTTACAAACTGCAATTGGTAAGTTTTTAAAAATTAAATACAATAACTCCCTTTCCATTTAAATTGGTACAGGACAGACTATTTTAGAGTAAACAAATAGAGCAGATGATGCTTTTAGTGATGTGTAACACTGGGGTGGATGAATACTCAAGCAGAAACCCTTAATACGATAGGCATCTTTGCAAGAATGGCCTCATTGTCAACTGTGGAATGTTAGAAATACGGGATTCTTTTAGGGGTATACCACCCCTTCAAAGATGGCTGATAGCATACTATAGGGCTAAATGTGGGTAAGAGACTTCCAGGCTCAGTAACTGCATCCAATGAGAAAGGCTTGTGACGGTTCCCATTTCCCCCAAATTCTGATCTGCTTCTCGAGCTAGCTCAATCTTTTATCAGTACAGAAGATCCATTGCTTTTCTACTTATGTCATGCTTTTTGCATCAGGTCTCTTCTCTATTCCCATCCTACTGTGTTAACTTAATTTTATCCTTAGATTTACCACCTCCAAAGAGACAAAAATAATTTTTGCAAATAGATCAGCATTTTAAGGCAACTGTTTCAAAGGGGAATAGAAGAGACAGGCAGAGGGTGCACAGTATGTGCAATTGGTACTATTTTTTGCTTCCAGTGCCTCTTGCTAGGGTTACAGCTAGCTATAGATAGGGTTTAACTAAGACATGTTAAATACCTACCCAAATACCAGAGACTTACTCCGTTGCGAAATTACAGCACATGGAATGTGGCATTGATGCAAACTGAATTGATACTATTCTGGCTGTAATGGTTACCCAGTTACTAGGCAGTTAATATTTCAGGGTTTTTTTTCTGGATATCTGCAGAACTCATCCCTGGCAGCACAAAGAATGTCTTTGAAAACTACTGCAGGAGTCATGCTGGAAGTCACTTTAATTTCTGTTATTTTTGTTCATGCTTAACAAGTGACCAAATTAAGATTTTTGCATTGGATCATAGCTTTCTGAACAGTTGCATTCCTCAGGAGAGTTGCCTACTCCTTGCTGGACCTGTTCCTGTGCTTTGAAGTGACACAAAACTCACCCAGTAGAGCTTTTCCTGGTAAAACAATGCATGATGAGAAAAGTTGAGTGAATATGTGTATTATGTCAGGTTGCTGTTAAAAACACAGGGACATCAAAAAAGTGGTAACTATTCCTCAGGGATAATTGGTGTGAAGTCTTTGGAACATACTCTGCAAAATGCTGTCATGTGGGCCTGCATTAAAAGGACTTTTTCTTGTAGCTTGTAATATTGAACCAGATTCTAAGGCTCCATAAGGCTGCATTTACCCAGAGGCACTTGTACACAAGCTCAACATCATGTTCCCAGACACCTTAAAAACATTGTGCCTCTAGGCAATTATCTACCAGTTCTCTGGAATGACCAGAAGGCTCTGTCCAGTACTCTTTCAAACAGCTGTGAATGCCAGAGAACTTGGGGACCTACAGCCTCTCTCACCCATGTTGAACTCAATTGTTACAAGGGATAGGTATGATATGTCACTTGGTCGGGCTGGGCCATGGTTCGCTAGTCCAGATTGAGAGAGGGGGGCTGCTGCCACGGTTGGCTCACGGGCCAGATAAGAGCTCTCAAAGAGCTGGAGCTGGCCCATGGGCCTTACGTTTGATAACTTTGCTCTGTGGCCTATGAACTTGCCCATGTGTCTCCATTAATGATGGCACCACTGGCATGAACCCACACAAAAACAGAGCCACGTTGCTGCTGAAAAATATTTAGTCTGGACATGGCCAGAGACGTTTCCAGCAAGGGAACAAGGTGGCAACCATCTGAGTGGGATCTGAGCCTGAGCTTCTGTCCCTCCTCTACAGCAGTTATTTAGCCTAGGCATGAATCTTTGGCACAAGCTGAAGGGCTCATCCTGTCTCAGCTTAATCTCTCTCTCAGCAATGTTGTCAGCTAAGAGAACCATGACTGCCCTGTGCTCCTTAGAGACAGAGAAGGATAAAACTATGGGGATATGATAACCATCTTCAAGTACTTGAAGGGCTGTCATATAGAGGAGGGTGCTGAGTTGTTTTCTGTTGCCCCAAAAGGTCGAACCAGAACCAACGAGTTGAAATTAAATCAAAAGAGTTTCCGTCTAGACATTAGGATTTTCTAACAGTTAGAGCGGTTCCTCAGTGGAACAGGCTTCCTCAGGAGGTGGTAAGTGCTCCTTCCCTGGACGTTTTTCAGAAGAGGTTAGATGGCCATCTGTCAGCAATGCTGATTCTATGACCTTAAGCAGATCATGGCAGGGAGGACATTTGGGCATGGAGTAGGGTCACTGCAGGTGTGGGGGGTAGGTAGTTGTGAATTTCCTGCATTGTGCAGGGGGTTGGACTAGATGACCCTGGTGGTCCCTTCCAACTCTATGATTCTATGAGTCTATGAAAACTGTTATATGAGAAAGAGGATAGACATTCTTTAAATAAGCTAGTAAAGGTACAGAATTCTCATCCTCTTTCACATGTGGTACTATACTAGAAAGAGCTTGCATCACCCATTACTGTCCCCCCCTTTTCCCCCTTAAAGCCTGCTTGGCCCTACAGTCCCAGGTCTACATCACTACTTTATATTAATGCAGTTTCCTAGCAACCATTTCAGCTTTCCTCAGAGATTCTGGGCCTGTTGAGTAGCAATGTTATATATTCCTTTCCCCACTTCTTTCCCTTTTCTCTGATTCATGGTTGTATCATCTAGGCACTTAACAGTTGTCATGCTAGTGCTGTTGGATCTGGTCATATAGGCATAGACCTGAAATCTACCATACTATAGCAAGGCTGGCAATTGTTTGGGTCAGGATCAGTAATTTTCCCTCAGTGAGTATGGCCATTACTTCCCAGATAAGTTCATATATAAATTACAACTGCTGCAGACAGAGAAATTTCTCTCTTACTCCTGTAATGCAAGAATTCTGGCTTCACCCAGTTAAGTTGATTTGAAATAGGTTCCAGATAGACAAAAAGAGAAGTAACTTTTCCCTCCACAATCAATTTATCAAATTCGCCCCTAAGAGGGCACCTTGAACAGAAGACTTTTTTAAGCCATGACAAATTTGGCAAGGATAGGTCACTGACAACACTGTAGTTATGATTCCTTAAGGCTGAATCTTGGGCAACATGTTTAGATGGGGGTATTCCTGAAAAGAGTAACTGTTATGTCTGACAGTAGATTAATCTGTTGTCTACCACAGGAAAGCTGAATTCATGCTTAAGTAGCTGGCTCAAGGGTACGTGGAAAATATCCCTTGAATATGATTTAATATACATTCTATTGATATTGTTCAGTTTCCTGGGGGGAAATGCTACCATTCAAAAGAATGAGTAAAAGCTATATTGTACTTTTATTTTTAAAATACAAGTCACAATATAACATCTGTTTGTATGTCAAAGCAGCAGAGATTCTAAATCATTCCCTTCCATCTTCTCACAACAGCCTTTAGGCCTGTTGCTGTGCTTTATGACTTCCAGTTGTCCTTATTTCTCTTTCCAGAGTTTCCATTGCTATAGGGTATCTTGCATAGTTATACATGTGCCACTTTTCAAAATGGTTGCAGCATGATAGGCATGTTTATCTTTAGCATGGCTTCAGGTTTCCTTCATGTTCAGCAAAGAAATCTGGACTTTTTTCTTCCTTTGAGCCTATGGTTTGATGTTGTGACACTGGACATCAGCTTCGGTGGCTTAGTTTTACCTTCAGAAGGATCTCTGCAGAAGACACTGAAGATGCTGTAGAACTGGATGCAACTCTTTTCATGATGCGGAATCTGTAAACTCTACCGGACAGAGTGTGGCATTTGGAGTGACAATCTGGGATCAAATTTTGTTCTGCCAAGAAACTCACAGGGTTGTTGAGATGTAATGAGATCCCATGGAAGAATGTCCAAGCTCCATGGAAGGACAGTTGTGACTATTCAACTATAAGATGTTTGAATAGATAAAATGGTTCCTTGAAAGGCAAGGCGTATGAATGAACGGCGAAGCACCCAACAATGAGCAGCTACTGGTAAGTTATAGGCTGGGAGTGAAGGCGATAGCCCCTCTTCATTTGTCCCCAGCATCTGATAGGTAGAAGTATACTGTATCTTGCAGGGAGTACAAATAGCAGCAGCTGGGTCTGCAGGAATCTTGGAGATAGGACTTCAGCCACCACCATCATCATCTCCAAACTTCTCTTTTCTGCTAACAGGAAGCAGAAGTAATGAGGAAAAGGTCCTGAACACCAATGAGTAGTATGGCCAGAGTGATAAAAGCTTTGCCCTGTCAACCTTGACGGGACTATCAAGGATTGGAAAGCTTAGAATGAGGGCAAAGCAATCGCTCAGTTGCCATTTCCAACACAGCAACCACTGAAGAATGCCATTTCTCCAAGACTGGCTTTTTATTTTTGTCTAAAAACGAAACTGCTTTTCTTTTTGTCAAACAGAGTTTTTGACCACTCCAACGGTAACACAATTGGTTGCCATTAGTTGAATTATGAACTGCTTTGGGAGCCAAATTTGTTTGAAGAGTTTCATATAAATATGTGTTCTCTTAAGCAGTACTTTTTAAGTACCTTGGAGTTACATTCAAGGAGACCCTAAACTGGAATGTGTGTATAGTTAGTTAGGTCCTCTGTGCTAAGGACAGTGGGATCTATTATGCTTTTTCTCTATACAAAGAGAGGCTTTCTTATAGACCCTGTCTTAAAATTATACAAAAGTAAGGTCATTCCACACCTCCTTTATGGGGTGGAAGTGTGGGGATGGAAAGAGGAAAATTTATCTAGTTTAGAAACTATTCAAAACTATTTTCTAAGGCGTATTCTAGTTCTCCCTAAGGGGACCCCAGCCGCCCTGATGAGAGCAGAAACCGGCCTTCCCTCGCTCAAGGCATGTGTACATCTAGCTGTATTAAAATTATGGGAATAAAACTGAAAAGTTAGAACAAATTCATTTAGCAGTCAATAATTTAATTTTATGCTAATGAAAAATCCATCACACCTTGTCTTCCTCAATAAGATACTACCCCAATACTCAATCCCAGACTATCTCTTAGGGTAATCAGCAAACATTTTCTCACTCAAAGACTGGGTCTATGAATCTGATGCCCTGATGGATAGATCACTAATATTGAAATCGGTGACCGCCCCCTGGTTTAATTTTTAAAAAACTGACCACCTTAGAGCTCCCTACTTAGTAAATATTTCAAACAAAACACAGAGCAGCTTTTACATCCCTACGCTTTCAATCAATGCCAATGGCTGTATTGGCTGGGCGCTACTGTCGGATACCTAAAGATCAAACACTTTTGTATTTGTGGAGCACCTGCTCTGGAGGATTTACATCATTATATACTTGACTGCCCTCTGTATGGGGAACCTAGGGCTAAATTTATTGCTGGGTTGATTTCTGGTTTAAATACTGTGCAAAAGCAGCACAGTCCTTTAGAGCAGAGCTTCTCAAACTGTGGGTTGCAACCCCATTTGGGGTCGCGTAACTGAATTTTGGGGTCGACAAAAAGCCCTCCCAGCAAAGAGGGAAACGCCAACAAAGAGTAGGAGAAAGAGGGGTGGAGAAAAGAAGAGGACGGGTGGGAGATAGGGTTGCCAGGTCCCTCCACTCCTCTGGCGGGAGGCTGTGGTCCGAAAGCGTGCGTGCCGAAGTGCCGCCTCGCAAGGGGCATTTACCACTTAGTTGGAGTGGTAAAGCGGCCCTTTACCACTCAAACTAAGAGGAATAAGGCCCCTCGTGAAGCGGAACTTCCGGTTCTAAACCGGAAGTGATGGGCGCGTGCACATTTGCCCGCCAACCCTCAGGTGGTCGGCGGGCAGAGGGGTTTGCCCGCCACTAGCGGGCACCTGGCAACTCTAGTGGGAGAGGGGAGGAACAACGTGCCCAGCGCCAAACGCCTTCACAGGACAATGAGCTGCTTTGCCCGCCCACAAGGAAAACGTGCCCACATTGGTCAGGGGAAACACAAGGGCGTCTTCCTATTGGCTCTGTGGCTGAGAGGAGTGGTGCGCAGGAGCTTTGCACAAGCTCTGATCATGCTTTTTAGGCTGGAGTGAAGGCTGTGCCGTGTAAGTCAGGGGTGTCAAACTTACATCCCGCGGTCCATATCCGGCCCCTTAAGAGCTCCTGTCTGGCCTACAAGCTAGCCAAGGGCCTCTCCACAGCTTAGCCAGTGAGTTTCCATGGCAGAGTGGGGGTATTGGGGGGGGGGTATTGTTCTCAGAGCATTTATGGTGGGGGATGTACCAAAATGAATGACAGGATTGCCAGGTAGAAAGAATGGGAGAGGCTGCACAGCCCACTGAAGATAATGGGTCTGTCATTCCAGTCCCCCAGTAATGTATCTGGGCCCAGAGACCTTAATAGTGAATCCGTTCCACATTTTCTTTGCAACTCTTTTTGTGCTGTAATATATTTCAGTGGCGCTCACGCAAGTCAATTGGCACTCCTGGCTCCTGTTGTCTTCAATGGGCTGTGCAGACTCTCCCATAATGGACAATCCTGTCATCCGTTCTAGTACATCCTCATGGAGGTTCCTGATACAAGGACAGAAGCAAGCGCAGGCCTTGTTTGCTACAACAGGTTGTAGCTTGTGGTTTAATTATTAAAAACTCGTCAACAGTTTCCTTGAATGTGTTATGGATGGTATTGTTTTGTGCCAGGGCGGCATCTTCGGTGCCATCCTGATAGCTCTTGGCAGTTTGTTTTTTGAGCAAAATGCCCACCTCATTGCATACAGTTCATTCACCTACTCTCCCCACCTTGCACAAATCAGAACTGTTAAAAATGCGTAGTCCAGGATGACTACTAGTGTTTTGGGTTATTCAAGAAGAAATAATTGACTTTAGCAGCAATAGCAAAACTTCTTTAATAAGATGGACAATAGATAATTTCTAGTCTCTTACGTTTTGGCAAAACAAACAAACATTCTTGACAATCCAAATGCTGCTTGTGAAAAAAAAAATTGCTAAGTAAGCCAGTATTACAAATCAAGCCTGCCAATGTAGGGACTTGCTATGACTTTTTTTTTTCTTTCACTTCATATCTACGTATGGCGACTGAAGGCAAGAGACGTTCAGAGGTAGTTTGCTATTGCCTGCCTCTGCATGGCGACCCTGGTATTCCTTGGAGGTCTCTCATCCAAATACTTGTCAGGCTTGACCCTGACTAGCTTCTGAGATCTGGCTAGCCTGGGCTATCCAGGTCAGGGCTTGTAGTGGTAACATAAAGCTCAGTGGGCCTTGAGCATAGTTTGTTGCTAGATACAACTAACAACCAGAACAGGAATCCTCAGCCACTCTTGAAATGTGTGTGTGCGTGTGCGCACACGTGCAAATGGGTTTGTTGGGATTGTATAGTGTTAGAATGTTTGATTTTAAAAACTGCTGTTATCTCCTTCTTTTACAGAAGGATACATGTTTAATTGCAGCAAGTATCAGTAAATGTTTGATTTGTATGCCTATTTTGATTTGTATACCCAGGGTCCCCTAAAAATTTCTTGAGCAAAAAGGGGTCATGAGTGGAAAAAGTTTAAGAAGCTCTGGTTTAGAGCAGTGGTGGGATGGAAAAAGATTAAATAGCCATTAGCCTACTAAATTTTTAAAAATCACCATCGAGCCAAAGCCATGATGTCACTTATGGTTTTCCTAGCTCTCTAGGAATCACCAGAAACTCTATGGTCTGCCTCTGTGTGTCCCTGCCCACCCCATCTCTCACTCATTGCCAGGGTGGGTAGGCTTGGCAACCCTAAACAGTAGCTAATTAAGTTACTTAATTAAATGGGTAAAATTTGGGGTGCACAGTCTTGTTGAAAAGGTGACTTCAAAATCTGGAGTTGGGGGGAGCAGTAGTTTAAAATGGCAGGTTGACAGAAAATGTTAAGTACAATTTGTGTGGAATAGGGGGGCTATTAGAGTTTGACCCTTTGCAAGAGGAAGGAGGGGTTCATTTGACTTCTGAAAAGGTTTTGCTAGAGACAATCAGGCCCACTCTGGCCCCAGTTTCTGCCCGTACATCAGCTGAGCATCAGCAAGCAAGGGCCTCAACTACCTGGCAGTCTCCCTCCATAAGTGGGCAAATGGGACCCCTAGGCACAGTGCACTCGCTTGCTGTCTATTTGAGGTTCAAGTGCTAAGAAACTGCACGGTAGAGTCTCTTACTGGGTGGCCAGGAATATGCTCAGCACTGCAAACTGGGCATTTTTGTGCATTTCTTCTGCAAAAGCCCTTTCTTATGCTGAATACTATCAGACCAAACACGTAGTTTCAAAACTTTATATTATTAGATATAAACAGAACTTTTCCCTTATGTAGCATCCAGCATTGTTCCCAAGGACAACTGTAAAACCTTCATTCCCAAATCCCTTGTAAAACATCCCTTTAAATAAAGTGGGCCCGAGAGCTTATAAAACAGCCAATAAAAAGCATAAAGCAAACAAGACTTTAAAAGGCCATCACTACATCATACCCATAAAACACAATCTCCAGACACTCTACTGTCCAAAGAAGATAGGGCAAGACGTAGATTACAATATATCCCAAAGCTTTGAGAAAAAGAATGGTTTTTGACAGGCAACCAATGGAGATGGAGCCCAACAGACCTCTCCAAGAAGACATTTCCATAATCCTACACTCTGTATATTTCACAGAGATTTGGAACACTTACAAAAGAGATACTCCATCCTTGAAATACTCATAGGTCGGGTTGCCAGGTCAAACCTGGCAACCAGTGTGGGGGGGGGGGCAGGGGCATGGGAGGAAGGTTTCCAGTGATTCCTGAAACTACCTATTGTCACTTCCAGGTTGTACCCAGAAGTAAGATTGCCAGGTCCCTCTTTGCCACCGTTTTTTCTTTATTGCCCAAGGGGTAGCTCTTTCCTTCTAACTGCATCCACTCACTAGTTATGGCACTGAAAGTAACTATGAGTGGTGTGTGGGTGTGGATTGGATTCATTGCAGTACTTTTGCTTAGACTACATTGTAGCTCTGGCTAGAGTCCAGAGATTGTTATAAATTCCAGAGTTAGTCATGTTAGTCTGGTATAGCAAAAACAAAAGGCAGTCTTATGACACCTGAGAGATTGGCAGATTTATTGTGACATTAAGCTTTCCAGCAGGCTCCATGGACGTTTATGCTGAAATAAATCTGCTAGTCTTTGAAGGTACCATAAGACACCTTTCTATTTTTTAATGATTTTAATAAACTGATAGTATTCTAAACGTACTGGCTGTTATTTTAAATAGTAGTGGATCTAACAGAGAGTTTTTAGAAATAAGAATATTTTTGTGCCTATAGATTATACAACTCTTGTTCCCAAAAAATTGCCATTATCCTATGTTTTTGAAAGCCAGAATTATTTACCACTCATTCCCTATTGCTACACTTCTACGGTTGCCAGGAGTTGTCCTTATGCTATGTGGGAACAGGTGCCAGCTATAGGGAGATCGTGATGCTGGGAGAGGGCCACTGTTGAATTAAACCAGAAGTATGAAATTGCAAAATTCTCTGAAAAGTAAAATAGGGGGAAAGAAATCCTGGCTATTATTAAGCTAACGAGACAATGGAGTGTGAATGTGGCAGAAGGTGTTCTGTTTGTAATAAACTGTTGTTGTTAAAAGATCATAGAGTCTCTGGCACCAATCCGACATGGTGTCAGAAATGGGATCCACTCCCTAGAGACACTGGTCTGGCTGAAGGGCTTTCCTGAGCTATCAACAAAAGAGAAACAGAAGAATACGAGGCTTAGCATGTCAAAGTTCTTCCCACCAGAAGCAGTTGATTTTAGCAGGCCTGCAGGATGGCCTGATCAGAAGCAGTGCTTCTCTCGATACAGAACAAAAGTTAATGCAGGATACCTTCCACCTAATCAGACCCTTGGTCCACCAAGGTCAGTGTTGTCTACTCAGATTGGCAACGGCTCTCCAGGGTCTCAGGCAGAAGTCTTTCACATCAACTATTGCCCAGTTCTTTTTTAACTGGGGATGCCAGGGGTTGAACCTGGGACCTTGTGCATGCCTAACAGATTCTCTGCCACTGAGCTATTGCCCCAGAAGGGCATTCAGGTACATCCCCTAATTTATGCCATGGGCCCACAAACAGAACAGCTTTTCCTCCTTTGACATCCTTTCCTTTGTGTTGTTTGTCTCCCTCTGCCTTTTTCAGGACCTGCGGCTCCTCCTCTCCTCTTCAGCCATAGCAGAGGATCGCACTTCAATACGGATGTAGTGGCGATTTTGAAAGATAGACCAGCTTTCAAAGGTAGACTGTGAAAGGACTAATGGAAGACATAGTAATGGCCTATTTTCATCAGACAGCCGTTTTGACCATCTTTGGAAAGTTCCTACTACCTTGCTGCCTCTTCATTTAAATGAACAAGAACAGTCTTCACCACTGGGCTGCATTTGTGATCTGATTATTTCAGTGTGCTGCTGCAACACACATCTGAATTACTAGATCTGTACAGAAAACTATGTAACCGAAGTGCAGGGCTGTCCTGCAGCACATCATTTCCAATTGAAGTGGTGCAGGTTATACCCCTACCATCTACAGTACCTGTTGGCATAAGTTTCAAAATAGCCAGTTATCCTAGTATGCCATTCTTTTTCTGACTATAGTAAGAAGATAGGCATGTACTAATTTAATTATGTTAATTTAGAGTTGCTACATAGTGGTGATACGTACATTGGTTATTGGCTGTTGGCTGTTATTTCTCCCCATTCTTCCTGCTCTAAAGAAATTGCACAGAGCAGACTCAAACATGTAGAAAGCACACATGTAGAATGCTCAAGGGCACATGCCAGAAAAGTCAAAAGAGAGAGACAGTGTGGAGATGTTTCTATGCTAATGCTGAAACCTCCAAGCGAAAATGGGGGAGTTGGAGTGCATGGTTTTAAAGGAAAACATAGATATAGTGAGCATTACAGAAACCTGGTGGAACGGACAGAACCAGTGGGATACGGTCATCCAAGGATACAAACTCTACAGAAATGACAGTGAAGGGTATATTGGAGGGGGTGTTGCTATGTATATCAAGCAAGGCAGTGTCTAATAAACTAGAAACCATAAAAAGGGCAGACTCATCCACACAATCCTTGTGGCTGACAATTCCAGGCCCCGAAGGTAATTTAGTACTGGGGATATTCTATCAGCCCCCTAACCAAAAGGCTTAGGGTGATCTAGAGATGGAGAATGAAATCAGGAAAGCATCCAAAGGTGATGAAGAAGTAATAAATGGAGACTTGAACTACCCTCATATTGACTGGATAAATGCATGCTCCAGTCAAGCCAAAGAGATAAAATTTCTAGACATCCTCAATGACTGTGCCCTCGAACAGTTGCTCATGGACCCAACCAGAGGGGAGCGGATCCTGAACACATGAACACATGAAGCTGCCTTATACTGAACCAGACTCTTGGTCCATCCAAGTCAGTCTTGTCTACTCAGACCGGCAGCGGCTCTCCAGGTTTCACATCACCTACTTGCCTAGTCCCTTTAACTGGAGATGCCGGGGATTGAACCTGGGACCTTCTGCATGCCAAGCAGATGCTCTACCACTGAGCCACAGCCCCTCCCCGTGGACTTAATACTCTGTGGTGCTGCTAGCGACTTAGTGCGAGATGTGGATGTAGTTGAGACAATTGGCAAGTGACCACAGTGGCATCAAATTTAATGTATATGTATGTGGGAAAGTGCCTGGGAAATCTCACACAATTATATATGCATACACATCTCCTTTCTAGTGGGAAGATCCATTATTATTTGGTCATGTATTGTTATCCTATGCTTATAATTTATTAATATATTATGCATTGCCTGATTGTATTTTAAGGATACAGTCAGAATCGAGGAAGTTGTGCGAAACGACTGAATACTGGGGTGGCCTTCATCTTCAATTCTATCTCCAATTTTCAATCAGGATGTTAACCTTAGTAGAATTTGTATAGAGTTGTGCACTGATATTTTGGGACTGCATTATAAAATTGTTATTTAGGATCTTCTATATACTTGGTGGCCTCGTGGTGCTGTTATTTCTTTACTTCCTAGATCTAACCCATGAACTGAGAAGAGTTGGTTTTTATATGCTAACTTTCTATAACTTTTAAGGAGAATCAAACTTGTTTACAATCATCTTCCCTTCCTCTCCCCACAACAGACACCTTGTGAGGCTGAGAGAGTTCAAAGAGAACTGTGACTAGCCCAAGGTCACCCAGCTGCCTTCATGTGTAGCAGTGGGGAAATCAACATGGTTCTCCAGATTAGAGTCCACTGCTCTGAACCACTACACCACACTGGCTTGACCTGCCTTCCATTCTTTTGACACTGGCAACCAGGAAACATTGCGACTTTTTAAAATATCAGTGATGTCAGCTGTCCTCTTGCGCAAATAAGAGAGCAGAAGATGAATAACCTGGAAATAGCCACTGAAGCATAAATTGGAATAGGGATATGTACTGGGACATGATGAGGGTAGCGTTTTTATTCTTGCTTATGTTACTATTCTTTTAATTCAATTAGTAGTTTAAAAAAAACCTAAACATGTTCCATTCACAACTGAGACAAGGCACATGCTCTTCCAAATGAACAGAAGGAAACAAATACCGAGAAGGGTCCTTCAAAAACTTGCTAAGAATCTACCCCCTGCAACTAAAGAAAAGGAATTATTTGGCTTCAGAGGGACAGGACAGTTCCTTTTTTTCAGCTTTTCAAATTCTAAGTCTTATTTGCTGAGTGTGGGACGTGAAGCAGAGTCTACAGCCAGCAAGATGAATTGGAGATCCTCTGGAATATTAGAAGGTAATGGCCCCTTCAGCAAAACTTTACTTTGTCTAGTACTGAAGAGGTAAAATACATAGCATTAAGAACATGCACTTGCAAAAGCCTGTGGCAGGGGGTATCAGAACAATTCCTCTGTCCTTCGCAATTATTTCTGTGCTCCAGTAAGCAAGAACTCACTGACAGTGAGGGAAGTAGTTGTAAACACATATAACACAATAAGGGAGGAGGGTCTACATGTTTTTACTGAATTATTTTATATACACTTTATTTTTAAATGATGTTCTAATGCTCACCACCTTGGGGACCCTATTTGGGTGGGAAAGCAAAATAGAAATGTTTTCAATAAATAAGATGCACATGTGAAACTTTGGCCTATAGTATTTGACCCCTGGGGCTCTTGTTCTGCTGAGGGAAAGGGGTCTCTGCCGTATGAGAAGACTTTTCTCTGCCCTCTTCTTGGTTTACTACCATAAGCGTCCACATGCAGACTTCAGAAATAATAATTAAGAGCTGTGAAGCAGCCAAACCTTCACAAAAGGATTTTAATGTTAAAGATTTTAAAGATCTAGTCACCAATATGTGAATAACTGCACAATCACATTAGTAAAAGCTCTACAACAACAAATCAGAATTTGTGACGCTATCCTCAAACAAAAGCTGTCAAGACATTTTTGCCTCCTGAAGGCACTGGCAAACCACCTCTGTTAGTCTCTTGCCATAAAAACCCCAAAAAGGGGTCGCCATAAGTCGGCTGCGACTTGACGGCATTTTACACAATCACAATAGTAAAGATAATTCACAGTGGGTAGCCATGTTAGTCTGTCTGCAGTAGTAGAAAAGGGCAAGAGTCCAGTAGCACCTTAAAGACTAACAAAAAAAATTTCTGGTAGGGTATGAGCTTTCTCATCTGAAGAAGTGAGCTGTGGCTCACGAAAGCTCATAACCTACCAGAAAATTTTTTTGTTCGTCTTTAAGGTGCTACTGGACTCTTGCCCTTTTCTACAATAGTAAAGGACAGAGATATTTCAGTTCTCAAGGGCATGTTAGAATATCATTATTTGCACTAAAGAGAAAACATAAGGATTGTGAAAGGTTTATTTGAGGACATAAACAGTTACCTGTGAACAAATATTAAACTTGCTATCTTATTACAACGTCATGAAATATCCTAGAATACTCAAGTGCATATAGAACTACACTGAGGAAAAAAGTTGAAGGATATAATTAGGCAATGCAATCCTAAACAGAGTTACTCCCTTCTACATCCATTGAAGTCAATGGGCTTAGAAGGGTGTAAAATGGGGCATGCCAGGAAGTCGCTGCACCCCCATGGGGGCAGGGCCTGGAGGGCAGGAAATTCACTCTGAAGCAGCACTTTAAGGCCGGGCATCATTTGACAGGTAAGCCTTGCATGGGGCTGGCATGCTGCTGGTCAGTTCCCCGGGGTGAGGACTTTGCGATTTTTCCCTCCAAGTAATGACCGTTGGGGACTCTGCCTGGCCCACCCCTGGAAACTGGGGGTGGGGTGGCTCGGCCTCGAGTCTCCCTGGTGGACTGTGGGTGGGTGGGCGAGTGTGTGGGTGGGCGAGCTCTCACTGCTGACGGGAGCCTAGGCCATGCCAACCATCCCCACCAACACAGTGGACCCGCACTTGCCCTCGCAATAGCGAGAGGCAATACCAAGTCCCTCTGGTCGCTCTTTGTGGTTTTTCCAGATGCTGAGGCCTGGCTGCCAAGGAGAGGGGCTTGCCGCTCTCGAGATTCCACCCCGCTCATCCCCCACCGCCTTGGAGTGCTGTGCCGCCATGTGCTCAGTTGACGCGGTGGCCACTGTCAGGCCTCCACAGGCTTCCTGGCCAGCCTGAAGCTGAGCCTGTCGGGGTCAGAGATGATGCCGCAGCCGCCAGCCCCGGCCAGATGCTGGCCAGGTGTACGGTGCCCCCCCCCCAGCCTATTTCCTCATTGCAGATACCACCTAATGCCAGACCGGCCCTCCCTCAGACCCCCCCCTTTCCAGGCGCCAAGTGTCTCAGGGAGGAAGCTGTCAGTGGCCACTAGTCCCGAGTGCCTGTCTGACAGAAGATCACCGCAATATGGATGGGAACTGACACTCTGGTGGCGAGGAGGCGTCAGGCACCTTGCAGCGGCAGCTGGGACCTAAGGCTGCCTATCTCAGCAGCCAGGTCACGGCAAAGGGCTCAACATCAGATGGCAGACCTGCACGGCTCAGCCCTCCTCTCCCCCACACCTGGGCAGTGGCTAGAGTGCCACCACCACCCCATTCCAACATCCCCCCCATTGCAGAAACCCTTCTCTGCACCCCAGCAGATTTCAATAAATGCTTAGTGCGCACTGTTAGCCTAGTCATTTATTTGGGGAGGAGGGGTGCTATGTGGAGCTCCTTAGGGCAGGGTCCGGGGAGGAGGGGTCACCGGAACCCCCTCAGGGGTCCAGTTGCACCTCCTGTGGAATCTGCCATCGTCTCCTGAGGGGTCACAGCAAGCCCAGGGGGGGGGGGGGGAAGGCTGGCAGCGCCTCAGCTGGGCGCCCAAGGACAACACCAGGGAGGGAGCTGGGAGCGACAGAGCCCCTGGTGCTGCGGCACAACGCCCCAACACAGGCTGGGCGCCAGGAGCTGCCCCCTCATTTGCAAGCCACCCCAGCCAACTCTTGGGACTGCGGCATGCCCCCCCCCCCATCCACAAGCACGTGAGGCTCTTTAGCAATGTCCCCGACACATACATGCCACTGGCAGCCGCTCTGCCTGAGCCACCCTACTTTGACCAGGCCTCCCCTTCAGAACGGAGGGCCACCTGTAGCCAGGAGCAGGCAGTCAGCTGTGGCTTTTGCCATGGCCGCTCCCTGCTCGTCCGCCACTGTGCTGCTTGGACATTGCCCGGCTACGGGAAGACCCATCTGATCAGCTGGGCTATGCCCCTGACACAGGCTCACAGGGTCCAGGCTGCTAATTTCCAAGTGCTGGCATAGAGCCAACTATCCATCCATTATGCGGAGCGCAAGCTGTGTTCTGGGCCCTGGAACCCAAATACCTGCTGTCAACTAGCATGATTCAGCCAAGCTCCACAGACATCTTCAGCCCACCTTCTCCCCCCGGGGAAGACTCCCTTTCCTTAGTGAAGAATAGAGATTCACCTGGCCTTGCTACAAACAAGGCGTGCCCTCGCAGATCAGGTCCTTGCAGGTGTTGCCCCTCTCCATGGTGGCATAGTCCCGTGTGTCAGAAACAGGCGTTTACCTCTAGCATCCCTCAAAAGCAGGTTCATCCCGGCAGGTAGCTCTGAAGCAATAATACTTTATTAGGAGCAATAAGGTAAATAAAAGAGATGACTGTGTGCAGAGCGAACAAGGCTGCTAATGGCAAGAGGAGTCCGGCGCCCCCTCTAGGGTGGGGACAACGATAACCCCTCTGGGCGGGAGGAGGGTAGAAGTGCCGAACTTCCCTTTAGTTTTTAACAGGTCCGTAATGGGCAGCGCCACTTGCGCAAAATTGTTGAGGAAACCCCAGTAGAAATTGGCGAACCCGAGAAACTGCTGGAGCTGTTTGCAAGTTGTGGGGGGTTCCCATTCCAACACAGCTCGCACCTTTTTGGGATCCATGGCCAGACTTTTGGGGGAGACCGCATACCCCAAGAACGTCAGTTTATCTTGGTGGAACTCACACTTGGACAGCTTGACAAACAAATTATTGTCTCTGAGATGTCTCAAAACTTCTTTAAGCATTTTTACATGCTCTTCATGAGTTTTTGAATAAATCAAAATGTCATCGAGATAGACGATCACCCCTTTGAACAATAAATCATGTAGTACCTCGTTAATCATTTGCATGAAGACACTGGGAGCCCCACTCAATCCGAAGGCCATCACTAGGTATTCGAACATACCAAAACAGCTGGAGAAGGCTGTTTTCCACTCGTCTCCTTCCCTCATGCGAACCCAATAATAAGCTTCAACCAAGTCCAACTTTGTGAAAATATGCCCTTTTTTCAATTGGCTGAGTAGATCGGGGATCAACGGAAGGGGGTAAGCGTTTGTCTGGGTAACCGCATTGAGTCTGTGAAAGTCAATACATAAACGTAGATCGCCCATCTTTTTCCGCACAAAAAACGAGGGAGCGGAGCAAGGGGCGGACAAAAGGCGGATAAAACCGTGGGCTAAATTCTTGTCCAAAAACTCCCGTAACACTGTCTTTTCTTTTGGACTCAAGGGATAAATTTTTCCCTTGGGCAACTTGCCCTCCCCCACCAGTTTGATAGTACAGTCCGTCTTGCGGTGGGGTGGTAGAACATCCCACTCCTTTTCATTGAACACATCTGCAAACACTGCGTACTCCTCAGGCAGTACGAGGGGAACAGATTTTTGGGGTGCCGCAACCATGGCCGCACACTTCCGCACGGCCACTTCTCTGCGGTGGCACTCACACTGTGGTTGGCGAAAGCAATAGTCTTGGCTACCCAATCGATGGTGGGGCTATGCCCTGGCAGCCAATTTACTCCATCAATCTCAGCCGAAACTCTATGGAAACAAAGAATAAAACCCTCCACCAGACAGAATTGCTAAGACTTACAGCCCATTCCTGAGTCCACAGGTACTGTGCCACAGTGGGGAGAGGTGCAGCAATGGCGCAGGCAGGAGGGCTCCTAAGGGGTTTGGCCGTGGCGTGCACCGCCACAGAAAATAGAAGGGGAAATAGGAGGGAGAGGAACGGGGTGATGGGTGACGGTGCCCTGGCGGCGCAGGCTGGGCCCAGCCACAGGCATCACATGGTTGAGGCCCACTTCCGGAGGAGGGGGCGAAGTGGCGGGGCATGGGTTGGGAGGGATAGGCCAAGGGGAGGGATTGGCCTCTCAGTGGAGACTGCTGTGGGAAGCGTGGGGGCAGGATCAGCGAGGGAGGGTGGGAGGGAGTGGGACCAGGGCTGGATAGGATGGCCAGGAGAGCTCCTGAAGGGGCCAGGAGTGTCTGTAAACAGAGGCCGCAGCCACGGAGACATGGGGTGCTGTACCGACAGCACCCACCTTCAGCTGCACCCAAGCACCAGACCCTCCCTTGCCACGACCACCAGGGTGCCTCTGGGGGCTGTACCTGACGGGGGGTGCCTATTGTCACCCTTGGCGTCTAAGCAGGTAGCTCTGAAGCAATATCCAGAAGCTTACTTAGAAATATGACTTGCTAATTATAATGGAATTTTCACCCAGGGAAGTGTTCTTAGAATCACAGCCTTGCTCTTTGGGGGCACTTTCCACAAGGCAAAATTCTTCATACCTTTATAAAATATCTTTTCAAAAGTGGATGGTAAAATATTCTACAAACTGTGCTGTATAGCATTGTTGAAACAAAGCTGCTGTCCTATTATGACTGTATGAATCCATTGTAGACCTTATCTGTACCAGGACAGAAGAGTACTTGGAGCCCCCCAAGGAAGCTGCTTTTATCTTTGTAAGCTAGAAGTCTCATATAAATTGACCCATACCCAGGAGAGAATTGGGAAGTGAAAATGAGCCCTGGAGCAAGCCAAGCAGAGTGGTCCTCAGCTGTGCAACAAGCCAGCACTGCAGGGCAACTCTGCTCATTAGGACCAGCAACAGGCCTTAGTTCACCCATTGCAGACTCCCCCCAGCTGCAAGCAGTATAGGAGGCAGTAATGCGCTGGGTGACACCAATTGCCATTGCTGATGAGGAGTCAGAGCCAAGGGGCTCCTAAAGTGTTGGCAGAGTTGCTGGGGCTTGGCTCTGCTTGCTCCAGGCCACCACCAGCCCTTTAGGGAAGTAGCCCACCAGAAAATTTCCATCAGTTAAGTCACAGAATCATAGAGTTGGAAGGGACCACCAGGGTCATCTAGTCCAACCCCCTAAGCAATGCAGGAAACTCACAACTGCCTCCCCCACACACCCCAGTGACCCCTACTCCATGCCTAGAAGATGGGCAAGATGCCCTCCCTACCATGAACTGCGCAAGATCATAGAATCAGCATTGCTGACAGATGGCCATCTAGCCTCTGCTTAAAAACCTCCAGGGAAGGATCACTTACCACCTCTCTAGGAAGTCTGTTCCACTGAGGAACCGCTCTAACTGTTAGAAAATTCTTCCTAAAGTCAAGACAGAAACTCTTTTGATTTAATTTCAACCCGTTGATTCTAGTCCGACTTTCTGGGGCAACAGAAAACAACTCAACACTATCCTAAATATGACAGCCCTTCCTTCAAGTACTTGAACATGGTTATCATATCCCCTCTCAGTCTTCTCTTCAGACTAAAGGTACCCAGCTCGTTCAACCTTTCCTCATAGGACTTGGCCTCCAGACCCCTCACCATCTTTGTTGCCCTCCTCTGAACATGTTCCAGCTTGTCTACATCCTTCTTAAATTGTGGTGCCCAAAACTGAACACAATACTCTAGGTGAAGTCTAACCAGAGCAGAGTAAAGCAATACTATTACTTCACGCGATCTGGGCACTATACTTCTGTTGATGCAGCCCAAGATCGCATTTGCCTTTTTAGCTACCGCATCACACAGCTGACTCATGTTCAGTGTTTTGTCTACTAAAACCCCAAGATCGTTTTTGCACACACTACTGCTAAGACAAGTCTCCCCCATCCTATAATTATGCATTTGACTTTTCCTACCTAAATGCAGAACTTTACATTTATCACTGTTGAAATGCATTTTATTGGTTTTAGCCCAATTCTCCAGCCTGTCAAGATCATCCTGTATCCTGGCTCTGTCTTCTGTGGTATTTGCTACCCCTCCCAATTTAGTATCATCTGCAAATTTAATAAGCATCCCCTCTATTCCTTCATCCAAATCATTTATAAAGTTATTGAACAAAAGCCAGTCCACCTCTGTCCAAACTTCAGTTTCACATAAAGCTGCTGTATACTCAGTTAGACTACTGGTCTATGAAGGTGAGAATTGTCTGTTCTGACTGGCAGTGGTTCTCCAGGCTCTCAGACAGAAATCACCTCTGACCAAAACCTTTTAACTGGAGATGCTGGGAATTGAACCTGACACCTCTGGCATGCAAAGCAGATGCACTACCACTGAGCAATAGACCTGAAGACATTTAATTTTAATGGGAAGAGTCATGACTTGGATTACCGGTAATAGGATTTATTAAGGCCAAGCCCTTAAATTCAAACTTTTACAGTTTCCATCCAATGTTACTGCCTGTAACCTGGTAGGGATACTCCCATATGCACACAACTACCAGTTAGCTGTTAGGACATTGTGCATCTGCATATATGGTAAATAGTGTCCTTCCTGCAGCACAAATAACCCTAGAGGGCAAGGCTGACCCTTAGTATGAATGTTATAAAACAAGCAGACTAGCTCTTCTAACTATGAAATAATATAATATTTCATTGATAACTGGGAAGTTTATTAACAAATTGTGTGACCCCTAGGAAAAATGCAACTGGTCACACTATCATTTGACAGCATAAGCCACAGATTCCACTGAAGCAGCTGTTGAATCAATAGGAACATCACCAGCTACAAAGCAAGTCATAGCATCTTTTATTTCAAAGAACGCAAGATGGGCCAGTGTTTCACATCTTCCTTTTGATGCCATGATAAAGAACCTATTGCTGAGTTGGTTCTGAAAGATACCCAAATACATATGGATTAACTTGTCCTCAGTTTAAAGGACCCAGCCTTAGTTTCTGCTTTAGAAATGTTAGGATACTATGGGCTGGCTCCAGCAAAACATTCCTGTGAGTGGAGCATTTCTACCCACCCAGCAGGACTTTCTCATCTCCCTCTTTCTGCTGCAGCCCAAAATACCCCTTGAAACTCTGCTCTTGGGGGACAGGGGGGACAGGAACAGCATTTCAAGGGACATTTGTACTGCAGGAGGAAGCACAGAGATGAGAAATTTATGGTCTGTGTGTGGAAATCCTTCCATCTATCACTTCACTGATTCCAGCTCCTCCTCCCTCTGCTAAAATTCATTACATTTTTAATTTTGAATAGATGACTTTCCCATCCTGTATGTATGTAATGCCAGCAAATGGGGACCACGGCACCCTAAGATTCAAACTACTTGGAATAAGACCCACCCACCACAACCAACTGAAGTTCCTGAAACCCACAACTATTTTTTTATACCCCTTGTTTAGTTTTAAAGGCATTTTGTCTTTGGGATGTTACCTTAATGGGGAACACTTTTTATAGTAACTACATCAGCAGGTGTAGCTGGGCATTTACCGTATATACTCGCATATAAACCGAGTTTTTCAGCCCAAAAAAAGGGCTGAAAAAGCCGAACTCGGCTTATACGCGGGTCAATAAGGTAGAGGGGGGAGGAGGGGGGAGGAGAGAGGGGGGAACTTACCACCGCTGCCGCTTTCCCCCGGCCGGGAGCGGCCTGCAGGAGCCTCCTGCGGCTGCAAGGAGGCTGCGCCGCCGCCGCCTCCACCTTTCCCCAGCCGGGAGCAGCCTCCAGGAGCCTCCTGCGGCCGCATGGAGGCTGTGCCGCCGCCCCCGCCACCTTTCCCCAGCCGGGAGCGGCCTCCAGGAGCCTCCTGCGGCCGCAGGGAGGCCGCACCGCCACCCCCGCCGGGCCCACGCCGCTTCCCGCCGCCAGGAGTCCAGTCAGGTAAGCCTGCAGGGGGGGGGAGGGGTTATAAGCCGACCCTCGGCTTATACGCGGGTGCCTAATTTTTTCCCATTTTTGGGGAGTAATTAGGCACCCTCGGCTTATAAGCGGGTCGGCTTATACACGGGTATATACGGTACCTCAAATAATAAAGTAGTATTTTAAGTTAAATTATATAACTTCCTCTCACACTTACAAGGACTTTCCTCAAGATCCTTGAGGAAAGATCATATGCAAATCCAGAAAAATCACAAGTGGGCAGTCATCTGCCTGACTGAATCAAGACTTTGGTTTAAAGGGTGGAAGTCGTCCAGACTGCAGGTTGGGATACAGGCATTAGTATATAATATTCAGGCAGTAGGAAAGGAGCAAACAGAATGAGACGTCCTCGCCTGAGCCAAATCAGTTACTCCAAAGCAAATCAAGGACTGTTTGCTCCAAACTGATATGGAACTGTGCAGTCATGCCTTTGCCGCTCCCAACCCAAGTAAGGTGACACTTTGCAGTGCACAGCAACTTGCCACTCAGGCAAAGGGCTCTGCTGTAAATAGACCTACCTCATTTAGGAAGTTTGCCCTAACCAACTTGTACTCAGAAAGGCAGGGAAAGTGCTTTCCCTCCCAGCCTCAATCTTCAAACTATGGACCGGAAGTGCAAGACCCCTCCAGAGAAGCCATAAATGCAAGAGCTCCTGGGAGCCAACTTATTATTGATCATATTTATACCCCACCCTCACCCGCCAAGGCAATTAACGTCACCACCATCATCATAAAAGTCCACAATAATTAATAAACTATGGGCCCAACAGTAGAAATTTAGAAAAATCAAAGAAAACAACCTAAAAACAACAAACTTATAAACATCCTCCCCGCTATAAAAATAACACAACATGCAAACCTGGTCCACAGTTCATGGAGTCAATAAACCAGATGATGGTCCAGGAGAGGGTCCAGGATTCAGGCCAGAAACCAGGGACTGTGGACTGTTCCCTCTCAAGAGGGTGCCCATCTCCACCCAGCACTACTGCCCCATTTCAGAAAGCAGAATCCTGATCCCAGCTGAGAGGGAGTGGAGGATGGAAGTGCAGCATGAGAAGGAATGCAGCAAATTGAATGGAGAAACCACCTTAAATACAGTATGGGATGCCTTTAAAGCGGTTGTAAGAGGATTTATGATCCAGAAGAATACGGTATGGCAGAAGCAGCAACTACAGTTGACTAACAACATACTTTGGGATTTACAAAAACTTGAACTGGATTTACTTTTGGAATTACAAGATGATCGAAAAAAATATGGTTTTGAAGAAAATAAATGCTCTTGAACATCAATTGAATATGGTGGTCTCTGAAGAAATGAATAAAAACTTGAAATATGTGAAACAACGACATTTTGAACAGGCCAATAAACCTGGTAAATTTCTGGCAACTCAACTTCGGGACTCCTTTCAAAAGCGGATTATAGCTAAAATACAATCAGCACACGGACTACGGACATTCAAAAAGAATTTGTTTCATTTTATACTAAGTTGTATCAAAAAAATGAAATATCAATAAAAAAAGATGGAAAAAAATTTAAACTTTACAAATATTAAAAAATTATCATTAGCCCAACAGAATCACCTTGACGAGCCAATCTCTTTAGAGGAACTAGAAGATGCATTCAATAAACAAAAAACAGATAAAACTCCAGGACCAGATGGTATAACTGCCTTATTTTATCGCACTTTTAAACTCCAATTGTTGAACCCTTTTTTGATGCTTTGTAATTCAATAATGGAGGCGGGAATAGTACCAGAAACATGGTCACATGCCTTTATTTCATTAATTCATAGGTCTGGTAGAGACCCTGAAAAAGTAACCAATTATAGACCTATTTCGCTACTCAATGTGGATTACAAAATTTATGCCTCAGTTTTATCATCCAGAATCAAAAAACTGATTAAGGAATTGATACATGAGGACCAAGCAGGCTTTGTTCCAGGAAGACAAATTAAGGATAATGTAAGGATACTTTTAGATGCTTTGGAGTATTACGAACAGAATCCTCAACAGAAAGCAGCTTTTGTCTTCCTGGATGCGGAGAAAGCTTTCGACATGGTATCTTGGGACTATATGAAAAAGACTTTGGAAATAATGAACTTTGGAGGAAAATTTAGAAGAGCTATTGATGCCATATATACCAAACAGCAAGCGAAAATATTGGTTAATGAATCAATGTCAGGAGATTGTATAATACAAAAAGGGACGAGACAAGGATGTCCACTTTCTCCTTTACTGTTTATTTTGGTTTTGGAGTCCTTCTGTTGTATGATTCGAGATTCTAAAGATGTAAATGGACTGAAAATAAACAAACAGGGGTATAAATTGAGGGCGTTTGCTGATGAATTGTTGTTGATTTTGGATGACCCTAACCGATCTGCAATTAAATTGAAAGAGATATTGGATTCTTACAGTAAAGTTTCAGGATTTAAAGTTAATCAGGAGAAAACACAGACGATTTTTAAGCATGTTTCTGGTTTAGAACAACAGTATTTTACTACCTTGACAAATTGGCAGAAAGCAACTAAAGTGAAATACTTGGGAAAATGTTGTTTAACAATTATACTAAACCGTGGAAATAAAAAGCGACATGAGGATTTGGACTCATAAGAATTTATCCTTATTACGACGTATTTCGACAGTACAAATGAATATATTACCAAGACTATTGTTTTTGTTTCAGAATCTTCCTACTATATCCCAAGTAAAGTATTTTGATACAAGAAGAAAGGACTTACTGAATTTTATCTGGCAAGGCAAGAAACCAAGGATTGCATATAAGTACTTGATTGACTCAAAAGAGAGAGGTGGACTTGCACTTCCAAACTTTAAATTATATGCAGAAACGGCTGCTTTAGTATGGCTGAAAGACTGGATGGATTTAAAAAATACTCATTTATTGGATTTAGAAGGATATGACAATAGAAGTGGATGGCATGGTTAAAGTGGATAGCATGGTTATACTTTGTGGTATAACAAAGTTAAAATGCATGCATCGTTTCAGCAACACATGGTTAAATCATCTCTTTACAGGATATGGACCAGATATAAACAATTGTTAGAAGTAAAAACACCACTATGGATTTCAGCACAAGAGATGTTAACTCTGCGCCCACTACGACCTGCCCAGTTTTTAACTTATCAGGATCTTTTGAAATGGGATGGCACAACATGTTCACTTAAAGACTATGAAGAAGTTAAAGACTTACTATCTTGGTTCCAGTATTATCAAATACATTCGGTTTATTTACAGGATTTGAAAACAGGATTTCTTAGAACAAAATCAACTTTACAAAAACTTTTACTGGATACAAATGATCATCTTATATCTAAGATGTATAAACTACTGCTAGAACTTTATTGTGAACAAGAACGGATAAAACCCACTATGATTAGCTGGGCGCAAATGCTGGGACATGATATAATGTTGCAGAAATGGGAAAGGTTACAGACAAAAGATATGAAACTTATATCCTCGCAAATATTAAAGGAAAATGTATATAAAATGATGTATAAATGGTATCTAACACCGAAGAAACTTGCAAAATTCAATGTCACCAAACTGTTGGAAATGCAACAAAGACATAGGTTCCTTTTATCATGTTTGAAAAAGCCAAGAAGTTTTGGGAGATGATTTATAGCGAAATACGGAGGATTTTACAACAAAATATTTCTAAAACACCTGAAATGATGCTATTAAGTATGATTCCAGATACTGTTTTTACTCATCGAACTTTTTTGATATATGCCACCACAGCTGCATGTGTGATATATGCAGCTAAATGGAAGACTGACGAGTTGCCGACAATAAATGATTGGATAAATAAGATGATGGAACTGACAGAGATGGCGAAACTTACAGCTTTGATAAACCAGACTGATAATGCACAATTTTGGGGGGAATGGGAGGCATGGAGAATTTACTGTGAAAATTATTTTTCAATGGGATCGTTTAAAGGATACTCTTTGATTTAATCCCTATTATAGATTTGGTAGATCGATTGTATTAAGATTTTAGTAATACTATCTATAGTCAAGATAAGATAATCATATATTAATTAATATAATTTAGGGATTAAAATGTGTAATCAAAAGTACATACAATTAATTATCGGAGAGAAGTGAGGGGAAGTCATTATCTATAATCGTTATTTCTTTTTTCTTGTATTAAATGAAGAAAAACAATAAAAAAATTAAAAAAAAAAGATAAAGCCAAATAAAATGGAGGGAGAGCAGGAAAGCCTACTGTATTTGGGGAAAAACACATTTTTAAAAAAGAAAAAAAAAAGAAGGAATGCAGCAAACAATAGGGTTCCTGCTGTTGTGGGGCTCGCAACACTAGTGCACGACTCCTTTCTAGCCTCCACAGCCACTGCTCCCTAGGGAGACCCGACTCCACAGCAGTACCTTCACTGCATATACACAAGACAGAAACCACCATATTTGCCACATCAATCAATGTTGGCAGTATTACTACAGTGTAGTAGTAGTAATTCCAGGTTAATAAGTCCAAAACAATTGTCACATGCTGGAGTCGCATACATTCAAAATCATTACTGCAGTCCTCACTGTATGCATTAAGTAGGCATTGAAAGCAGGGGAAATGGAATCCTCCATTTTAACCCAAACCATTATTTTATTTATTACATTTTATCCCACCCTGTCTTTAAAAAGCTCAGGGTGGTGTACCTAGTGGTCCTCCCTCCATTTTATCCTGACAGACCACCCAATGATTGGGCCAGTCATCCTCACTCAACGTCACCCAGTGACTTTCACAGAAAACAGAGATTTGAACCTGGGTCATCCTATACCCAGCCACTACACAATACTGCCAATGGCAAAGAATGGTGGGTTAAGAAGTGTCTAATTCATTATGGAGGCAGACTTTCAAGTAATTGTGCACAGAACTTCAGCCTTTTGTATCCATCTCAAGAATGCATACCTTTAAAACTGCAAATAACTTTCTTTTTTAAAAAATCCACCTCAGTACCCATCTTTATTTTGAGTCAATCCACTTACTCTCAAATGACCACTACATTCACAATTTAAAATGAGCTTTATTTCATGCGTATGTGCTTCTTTAGCATGTGCACATTTGTCAGCATTCATTATCATACTGAGATCTGAACATGCTCTAGCAGCAGCTGCCAGCAAAATCATACATGCCCAAGATCAGGGGCCCAAGTTTATGGGCTGTTTTTCAATCTGCCCAGCATTCATCACCACATTATGCAGCCAGCTAGTGGCCACTGTTAGCACATGTTCAGTGTTAGCACATGTTGAGCAATGTACTGTGACACTTGACATTCACAGATTATTGCATAGTTATTGAAGTTATAGGATGCCTCCCCCAACATATAAATCACAGTTCCTATGTGGCAGTGCAAGAATTCACACAGCAAAATATTTATAACCCAGTTCAGGATATTGAGGATAAAGTAGGTGCTTCTTCAAGAGTTCAGAGATACTATTCTCTATTTACAGCTTGAGCAGTGGAAAGCTCACTTCACCCATTTTCTCTCCCACAGAACAAGCCAAGCTTCTACCTCCCTCCCATTTTCTGCATTCATGCAATATTCAACAATTCAAATGCTAATCTCAGTCATCTGTGTTGCTCCTCCCCCACATTCAGACAAACAGTATTTTGAATGAAGAATGGACATTGTTTAAATAAATAGCTTGCTTTATTATTTTTGAGGAGATTTTAAGAGATAACAAACCATTCCAAAAAGAGGAGACAGGTGTGTGACATCACAAGAACTAGCCAAACAACAATGTACAAAGTTGGCAGAAAAACTGATAAGTCGCCCACCCTGCAAACTTAGCCCCGCTCAGGAAGTAGTAAATCTTTGTAGAATGCAGTAAGCGCACCTCTTACAGATGTTCAAACAATGTGTGTCTGTATGCAACTTAACAGTCACAAACTAGCCCACCTTGGTAGTAACTGCACAGATAATTAGTGGCTAAATGTAGAAGGCATATAAGCAGCAAGAAGGGGACCAAGGAGGCTCAGTTTGTTTCAGACCCACATTACTATTGCTGATACCCTAGCATTTCTGTCAGCAGCCTGTAGCCCAGCCAACGTGTTTTGTCAGAACTGACATCACAATTTAGTGACATTTATTTGGTTTGGAGACAGGAATGTTCCTTTGCAGTAGATGCACCAAGACACTTTGGGACAATTCGGAAACAATGACAAACCATGGTTTGTTCCACTCCACGTGTCACCGCCCCTTTTCATGACTCAACATCAGATGGCAGACCTGCACGGCTCAGCCCTCCTCTCCCCCACACCTGGGCAGTGGCTAGAGTGCCACCACCACCCCATTCCAACATCCCCCCCATTGCAGAAACCCTTCTCTGCACCCCAGCAGATTTCAATAAATGCTTAGTGCGCACTGTTAGCCTAGTCATTATGCACACTTCCACACGGCCACTTCTCTGCGGTGGCACTCACACTGTGGTTGGCAAAAGCAATAGTCTTGGCCGCCCAATCGATGGTGGGGCTATGCCCTGGCAGCCAATTTGCTCCATCAATCTCAGCCTAAACTCTATGGAAACAAAGAATAAAACCCTCCACCAGACAGAATTGCTAAGACTTACAGCCCATTCCTGAGTCCACAGGTACTGTGCCACAGTGGGGAGAGGTGCAGCAATAGCGCAGGCAGGAGGGCTCCTAAGGGGTTTGGCCGTGGCGTGCACCGCCACAGAAAATAGAAGGGGAAATAGGAGGGAGAGGAACGGGGTGATGGGTGACGGTGCCCTGGCGGCGCAGGCTGGGCCCAGCCACAGGCATCACATGGTTGAGGCCCACTTCCGGAGGAGGGGGCGAAGCGGCAGGACATGGGTTGGGAGGGATAGGCCGAGGGGAGGGATTGGCCTCTCAGTGGAGACTGCTGTGGGAAGCGTGGGGACAGGATCAGCGAGGGAGGGTGGGAGGGAGTGGGACCAGGGCTGGAGAGGATGGCCAGGAGAGCTCCTGAAGGGGCCGGGAGTGTCTGTAAACAGGGGCCGCAGCCACGGAGACATGGGGTGCTGTACCGACAGCACCCACCTTCAGCTGCACCCAAGCACCAGACCCTCCCTTGCCATGACCACCAGGGTGCCTCTGGGGGCTGTACCTGACGGGGGGGTGCCTATTGTCACCCTTGGCGTCTAAGCAGGTAGCTCTGAAGCAATATCCAGAAGCTTACTTAGAAATATGACTTGCTAATTGTAATGGAATTTTCACCCAGGGAAGTGTTCTTAGAATCACAGCCTTGCTCTTTGGGGGCACTTTCCACAAGGCAAAATTCTTCATACCTTTATAAAATATCTTTTCAAAAGTGGATGGTAAAATATTCTACAAACTGTGCTATATAGCATTGTTGAAACAAAGCTGCTGTCCTATTATGACTGTATGAATCCATTGTAGACCTTATCTGTACCAGGACAGAAGAGTACTTGGAGCCCCCCAAGGAAGCTGCTTTTATCTTTGTAAGCTAGAAGTCTCATATAAATTGACCCATACCCAGGAGAGAATTGGGAAGTGAAAATGAGCCCTGGAGCAAGCCAAGCGGAGTGGTCCTCAGCTGTGCAACAAGCCAGCACTGCAGGGCAACTCTGCTCATTAGGACCAGCAACAGGCCTTAGTTCACCCATTGCAGACTCCCCCCAGCTGCAAGCAGTATAGGAGGCAGCAATGCGCTGGGTGACACCAATTGCCATTGCTGATGAGGAGTCAGAGCCAAGGGGCTCCTAAAGTGTTGGCAGAGTTGCTGGGGCTTGGCTCTGCTTGCTCCAGGCCACCACCAGCCCTCTAGGGAAGTAGCCCACCAGAAAATTTCCGTCAGTTAAGTCACAGAATCATAGAGTTGGAAGGGACCACCAGGGTCATCTAGTCCAACCCCCTGAGCAATGCAGGAAACTCACAACTGCCCCCACACACACCCCAGTGACCCCTACTCCATGCCTAGAAGATGGGCAAGATGCCCTCCCTACCATGAACTGCGCAAGGTCATAGAATCAGCATTGCTGACAGATGGCCATCTAGCCTCTGCTTAAAAACCTCCAGGGAAGGATCACTTACCACCTCTCTAGGAAGTCTGTTCCACTGAGGAACCGCTCTAACTGTTAGAAAATTCTTCCTAAAGTCAAGACAGAAACTCTTTTGATTTAACTTCAACCCGTTGATTCTAGTCCGACTTTCTGGGGCAACAGAAAACAACTCAACACTATCCTAAATATGACAGCCCTTCCTTCAAGTACTTGAACATGGTTATCATATCCCCTCTCAGTCTTCTCTTCAGACTAAAGGTACCCAGCTCGTTCAACCTTTCCTCATAGGACTTGGCCTCCAGACCCCTCACCATCTTTGTTGCCCTCCTCTGAACACGTTCCAGCTTGTCTACATCCTTCTTAAATTGTGGTGCCCAAAACTGAACACAATACTCTAGGTGAAGTCTAACCAGAGCAGAGTAAAGCAATTCTATTACTTCACGCGATCTGGGCACTATACTTCTGTTGATGCAGCCCAAGATCGCATTTGCCTTTTTAGCTACCGCATCACACAGCTGACTCATGTTCAGTGTTTTGTCTACTAAAACCCCAAGATCGTTTTTGCACACACTACTGCTAAGACAAGTATTCCCCATCCTATAATTATGCATTTGACTTTTCCTACCTAAATGCAGAACTTTACATTTATCACTGTTGAAATGCATTTTATTGGTTTTAGCCCAATTCTCCAGCCTGTCAAGATCATCCTGTATCCTGGCTCTGTCTTCTGTGGTATTTGCTACCCCTCCCAATTTAGTATCATCTGCAAATTTAATAAGCATCCCCTCTATTCCTTCATCCAAATCATTTATAAAGTTATTGAACAAAAGCCAGTCCACCTCTGTCCAAACTTCAGTTTCACATAAAGCTGCTGTATACTCAGTTAGACTACTGGTCTATGAAGGTGAGAATTGTCTGTTCTGACTGGCAGTGGTTCTCCAGGCTCTCAGACAGAAATCACCTCTGACCAAAACCTTTTAACTGGAGATGCTGGGAATTGAACCTGACACCTCTGGCATGCAAAGCAGATGCACTACCACTGAGCAATAGACCTGAAGACATTTAATTTTAATGGGAAGAGTCATGACTTGGATTACCGGTAATAGGATTTATTAAGGCCAAGCCCTTAAATTCAAACTTTTACAGTTTCCATCCAATGTTACTGCCTGTAACCTGGTAGGGATACTCCCATATGCACACAACTACCAGTTAGCTGTTAGGACATTGTGCATCTGCATATATGGTAAATAGTGTCCTTCCTGCAGCACAAATAACCCTAGAGGGCAAGGCTGACCCTTAGTATGAATGTTATAAAACAAGCAGACTAGCTCTTCTAACTATGAAATAATATAATATTTCATTGATAACTGGGAAGTTTATTAACAAATTGTGTGACCCCTAGGAAAAATGCAACTGGTCACACTATCATTTGACAGCATAAGCCACAGATTCCACTGAAGCAGCTGTTGAATCAACAGGAACATCACCAGCTACAAAGCAAGTCATAGCATCTTTTATTTCAAAGAACGCAAGATGGGCCAGTGTTTCACATCTTCCTTTTGATGCCATGATAAAGAACCTATTGCTGAGTTGGTTCTGAAAGATACCCAAATACATATGGATTAACTTCTCCTCAGTTTAAAGGACCCAGCCTTAGTTTCTGCTTTAGAAATGTTAGGATACTATGGGCTGGCTCCAGCAAAACATTCCTGTGAGTGGAGCATTTCTACCCACCCAGCAGGACTTTCTCATCTCCCTCTTTCTGCTGCAGCCCAAAATACCCCTTGAAACTCTGCTCTTGGGGGACAGGGGGGACAGGAACAGCATTTCAAGGGACATTTGTACTGCAGGAGGAAGCACAGAGATGAGAAATTTATGGTCTGTGTGTGGAAATCCTTCCATCTATCACTTCACTGATTCCAGCTCCTCCTCCCTCTGCTAAAATTCATTACATTTTTAATTTTGAATAGATGACTTTCCCATCCTGTATGTATGTAATGCCAGCAAATGGGGACCACGGCACCCTAAGATTCAAACTACTTGGAATAAGACCCACCCACCACAACCAACTGAAGTTCCTGAAACCCACAACTATTTTTTTATACCCCTTGTTTAGTTTTAAAGGCATTTTGTCTTTGGGATGTTACCTTAATGGGGAACACTTTTTATAGTAACTACATCAGCAGGTGTAGCTGGGCATTTACCGTATATACTCGCATATAAACCGAGTTTTTCAGCCCAAAAAAAGGGCTGAAAAAGCCGAACTCGGCTTATACGCGGGTCAATAAGGTAGAGGGGGGAGGAGGGGGGAGGAGAGAGGGGGGAACTTACCACCGCTGCCGCTTTCCCCCGGCCGGGAGCGGCCTGCAGGAGCCTCCTGCGGCTGCAAGGAGGCTGCGCCGCCGCCGCCTCCACCTTTCCCCAGCCGGGAGCAGCCTCCAGGAGCCTCCTGCGGCCGCATGGAGGCTGTGCCGCCGCCCCCGCCACCTTTCCCCAGCCGGGAGCGGCCTCCAGGAGCCTCCTGCGGCCGCAGGGAGGCCGCACCGCCACCCCCGCCGGGCCCACGCCGCTTCCCGCCGCCAGGAGTCCAGTCAGGTAAGCCTGCAGGGGGGGGGAGGGGTTATAAGCCGACCCTCGGCTTATACGCGGGTGCCTAATTTTTTCCCATTTTTGGGGAGTAATTAGGCACCCTCGGCTTATACGCGGGTCGGCTTATACACGGGTATATACGGTACCTCAAATAATAAAGTAGTATTTTAAGTTAAATTATATAACTTCCTCTCACACTTACAAGGACTTTCCTCAAGATCCTTGAGGAAAGATCATATGCAAATCCAGAAAAATCACAAGTGGGCAGTCATCTGCCTGACTGAATCAAGACTTTGGTTTAAAGGGTGGAAGTCGTCCAGACTGCAGGTTGGGATACAGGCATTAGTATATAATATTCAGGCAGTAGGAAAGGAGCAAACAGAATGAGACGTCCTCGCCTGAGCCAAATCAGTTACTCCAAAGCAAATCAAGGACTGTTTGCTCCAAACTGATATGGAACTGTGCAGTCATGCCTTTGCCGCTCCCAACCCAAGTAAGGTGACACTTTGCAGTGCACAGCAACTTGCCACTCAGGCAAAGGGCTCTGCTGTAAATAGACCTACCTCATTTAGGAAGTTTGCCCTAACCAACTTGTACTCAGAAAGGCAGGGAAAGTGCTTTCCCTCCCAGCCTCAATCTTCAAACTATGGACCGGAAGTGCAAGACCCCTCCAGAGAAGCCATAAATGCAAGAGCTCCTGGGAGCCAACTTATTATTGATCATATTTATACCCCACCCTCACCCGCCAAGGCAATTAACGTCACCACCATCATCATAAAAGTCCACAATAATTAATAAACTATGGGCCCAACAGTAGAAATTTAGAAAAATCAAAGAAAACAACCTAAAAACAACAAACTTATAAACATCCTCCCCGCTATAAAAATAACACAACATGCAAACCTGGTCCACAGTTCATGGAGTCAATAAACCAGATGATGGTCCAGGAGAGGGTCCAGGATTCAGGCCAGAAACCAGGGACTGTGGACTGTTCCCTCTCAAGAGGGTGCCCATCTCCACCCAGCACTACTGCCCCATTTCAGAAAGCAGAATCCTGATCCCAGCTGAGAGGGAGTGGAGGATGGAAGTGCAGCATGAGAAGGAATGCAGCAAATTGAATGGAGAAACCACCTTAAATACAGTATGGGATGCCTTTAAAGCGGTTGTAAGAGGATTTATGATCCAGAAGAATACGGTATGGCAGAAGCAGCAACTACAGTTGACTAACAACATACTTTGGGATTTACAAAAACTTGAACTGGATTTACTTTTGGAATTACAAGATGATCGAAAAAAATATGGTTTTGAAGAAAATAAATGCTCTTGAACATCAATTGAATATGGTGGTCTCTGAAGAAATGAATAAAAACTTGAAATATGTGAAACAACGACATTTTGAACAGGCCAATAAACCTGGTAAATTTCTGGCAACTCAACTTCGGGACTCCTTTCAAAAGCGGATTATAGCTAAAATACAATCAGCACACGGACTACGGACATTCAAAAAGAATTTGTTTCATTTTATACTAAGTTGTATCAAAAAAATGAAATATCAATAAAAAAAGATGGAAAAAAATTTAAACTTTACAAATATTAAAAAATTATCATTAGCCCAACAGAATCACCTTGACGAGCCAATCTCTTTAGAGGAACTAGAAGATGCATTCAATAAACAAAAAACAGATAAAACTCCAGGACCAGATGGTATAACTGCCTTATTTTATCGCACTTTTAAACTCCAATTGTTGAACCCTTTTTTGATGCTTTGTAATTCAATAATGGAGGCGGGAATAGTACCAGAAACATGGTCACATGCCTTTATTTCATTAATTCATAGGTCTGGTAGAGACCCTGAAAAAGTAACCAATTATAGACCTATTTCGCTACTCAATGTGGATTACAAAATTTATGCCTCAGTTTTATCATCCAGAATCAAAAAACTGATTAAGGAATTGATACATGAGGACCAAGCAGGCTTTGTTCCAGGAAGACAAATTAAGGATAATGTAAGGATACTTTTAGATGCTTTGGAGTATTACGAACAGAATCCTCAACAGAAAGCAGCTTTTGTCTTCCTGGATGCGGAGAAAGCTTTCGACATGGTATCTTGGGACTATATGAAAAAGACTTTGGAAATAATGAACTTTGGAGGAAAATTTAGAAGAGCTATTGATGCCATATATACCAAACAGCAAGCGAAAATATTGGTTAATGAATCAATGTCAGGAGATTGTATAATACAAAAAGGGACGAGACAAGGATGTCCACTTTCTCCTTTACTGTTTATTTTGGTTTTGGAGTCCTTCTGTTGTATGATTCGAGATTCTAAAGATGTAAATGGACTGAAAATAAACAAACAGGAGTATAAATTGAGGGCGTTTGCTGATGAATTGTTGTTGATTTTGGATGACCCTAACCGATCTGCAATTAAATTGAAAGAGATATTGGATTCTTACAGTAAAGTTTCAGGATTTAAAGTTAATCAGGAGAAAACACAGACGATTTTTAAGCATGTTTCTGGTTTAGAACAACAGTATTTTACTACCTTGACAAATTGGCAGAAAGCAACTAAAGTGAAATACTTGGGAATATGTTGTTTAACAATTATACTAAACCGTGGAAATAAAAAGCGACATGAGGATTTGGACTCATAAGAATTTATCCTTATTACGACGTATTTCGACAGTACAAATGAATATATTACCAAGACTATTGTTTTTGTTTCAGAATCTTCCTACTATATCCCAAGTAAAGTATTTTGATACAAGAAGAAAGGACTTACTGAATTTTATCTGGCAAGGCAAGAAACCAAGGATTGCATATAAGTACTTGATTGACTCAAAAGAGAGAGGTGGACTTGCACTTCCAAACTTTAAATTATATGCAGAAACGGCTGCTTTAGTATGGCTGAAAGACTGGATGGATTTAAAAAATACTCATTTATTGGATTTAGAAGGATATGACAATAGAAGTGGATGGCATGGTTAAAGTGGATAGCATGGTTATACTTTGTGGTATAACAAAGTTAAAATGCATGCATCGTTTCAGCAACACATGGTTAAATCATCTCTTTACAGGATATGGACCAGATATAAACAATTGTTAGAAGTAAAAACACCACTATGGATTTCAGCACAAGAGATGTTAACTCTGCGCCCACTACGACCTGCCCAGTTTTTAACTTATCAGGATCTTTTGAAATGGGATGGCACAACATGTTCACTTAAAGACTATGAAGAAGTTAAAGACTTACTATCTTGGTTCCAGTATTATCAAATACATTCGGTTTATTTACAGGATTTGAAAACAGGATTTCTTAGAACAAAATCAACTTTACAAAAACTTTTACTGGATACAAATGATCATCTTATATCTAAGATGTATAAACTACTGCTAGAACTTTATTGTGAACAAGAACGGATAAAACCCACTATGATTAGCTGGGCGCAAATGCTGGGACATGATATAATGTTGCAGAAATGGGAAAGGTTACAGACAAAAGATATGAAACTTATATCCTCGCAAATATTAAAGGAAAATGTATATAAAATGATGTATAAATGGTATCTAACACCGAAGAAACTTGCAAAATTCAATGTCACCAAACTGTTGGAAATGCAACAAAGACATAGGTTCCTTTTATCATGTTTGAAAAAGCCAAGAAGTTTTGGGAGATGATTTATAGCGAAATACGGAGGATTTTACAACAAAATATTTCTAAAACACCTGAAATGATGCTATTAAGTATGATTCCAGATACTGTTTTTACTCATCGAACTTTTTTGATATATGCCACCACAGCTGCATGTGTGATATATGCAGCTAAATGGAAGACTGACGAGTTGCCGACAATAAATGATTGGATAAATAAGATGATGGAACTGACAGAGATGGCGAAACTTACAGCTTTGATAAACCAGACTGATAATGCACAATTTTGGGGGGAATGGGAGGCATGGGGAATTTACTGTGAAAATTATTTTTCAATGGGATCGTTTAAAGGATACTCTTTGATTTAATCCCTATTATAGATTTGGTAGATCGATTGTATTAAGATTTTAGTAATACTATCTATAGTCAAGATAAGATAATCATATATTAATTAATATAATTTAGGGATTAAAATGTGTAATCAAAAGTACATACAATTAATTATCGGAGAGAAGTGAGGGGAAGTCATTATATTCTATAATCGTTATTTCTTTTTTCTTGTATTAAATGAAGAAAAACAATAAAAATATATTAAAAAAAAAGATAAAGCCAAATAAAATGGAGGGAGAGCAGGAAAGCCTACTGTATTTGGGGAAATACACATTTTTTTAAAAAAAAAAAAAAGAAGAAGGAATGCAGCAAACAATAAGGTTCCTGCTGTTGTGGGGCTCGCACCACTAGTGCACGACTCCTTTCTAGCCTCCACAGCCACTGCTCCCTAGGGAAACCCGACTCCACAGCAGTACCTTCACTGCATATACACAAGACAGAAACCACCATATTTGCCACATCAATCAATGTTGGCAGTATTACTACAGTGTAGTAGTAGTAATTCCAGGTTAATAAGTCCAAAACAATTGTCACATGCTGGAGTCGCATACATTCAAAATCATTACTGCAGTCCTCACTGTATGCATTAAGTAGGCATTGAAAGCAGGGGAAATGGAATCCTCCATTTTAACCCAAACCATTATTTTATTTATTACATTTTATCCCACCCTGTCTTTAAAAAGCTCAGGGTGGTGTACCTAGTGGTCCTCCCTCCATTTTATCCTGACAGACCACCCAATGATTGGGCCAGTCATCCTCACTCAACGTCACCCAGTGACTTTCACAGAAAACAGAGATTTGAACCTGGGTCATCCTATACCCAGCCACTACACAATACTGCCAATGGCAAAGAATGGTGGGTTAAGAAGTGTCTAATTCATTATGGAGGCAGACTTTCAAGTAATTGTGCACAGAACTTCAGCCTTTTGTATCCATCTCAAGAATGCATACCTTTAAAACTGCAAATCGCTTTCTTTTTTAAAAAAAACCACCTCAGTACCCATCTTTCTTTTGAGTCAATCCACTTACTCTCAAATGACCACTACATTCACAATTTAAAATGAGCTTTATTTCATGCGTATGTGCGTCTTTAGCATGTGCACATTTGTCAGCATTCATTATCATACTGAGATCTGAACATGCTCTAGCAGCAGCTGCCAGCAAAATCATACTTGCCCAAGATCAGGGGCCCAAGTTTATGGGCTGTTTTTCAATCTGCCCAGCATTCATCACCACATTATGCAGCCAGCTAGTGGCCACTGTTAGCACATGTTCAGTGTTAGCACATGTTGAGCAATGTACTGTGACACTTGACATTCACAGATTATTGCTTCTTCAAGAGTTCAGAGATACTATTCTCTATTTACAGCTTGAGCAGTGGAAATAACAAATAACTTGCACTGTCACAGCAAACCACAGATTGTTGCTTCAGCTGAACCACAAATGATTATTGGTTCTCTTCCCTTCATGCCATGATTCAAAACCAGAATTAATGGTTCAGAGGCATCATTTATGGCTTGGGTGAAATGACAACGTCTAGCATGCCACAAAAGCAATTATTTCTGTTTGTTTTATCTGGCATATTAGCCGCAAATAAAATTTATTTATTTACAGCAATTATTTCCAAATTACATGCATGGGGAGGAGAGATAGGAAGGAAGCATGCAGGCCAAAGGATTTCCAAGGCATATGCCTTTAACAACCAACCATGGTCTGTTATGATATACGTGTTGTGCCAATAGTTCAATACCACTCTGCTCAGACATTTTAAGGCAATAACATGCACAGTCTATTTTCAGCCTCTTTGAATAGGTGTAGGGAGAAGTGCATCCTACGGTCTTACAGAAATTGACCTGTACCCAAGGGCTCAAGTCACCAAGTGCTCTGATTTCAACAGATGCAGATCCCCTGCTTTTCAAAGAAAGGAAACCCCAAGGTACAGGCCTGCTCTGAAATCAGCTCATCTACTGTTACTGAATCCTAATGTGTCCAGTGGGTGATCAGAAAGCAGTTTGTGCACATTGAGGGACACTTTTAAAATTACTTCCCATTTGAGAAAAGCATGACATGTGAAACACAACTCTGCAGAAGAACAGGTGCAATGTCAAAAGAACACTTGCAGTCTATCTTGTTTCTTACACACAGAGTCAGAACTGAATGAGAAGCAAAGCAAGGCAATTTGTATCAAGCAATCTAATTCAAAACAAAGGAAGTGTGGTATTTGTGTGTGGCTCTTTCTCCAGCATGTCCTGCAATACACCTGCAAGCCTCTTTTGCAGTAAATTGCAAAGCCTAATAGCCAGGATTGAACGCACGTTCGGTGAAATGCATGCTTTTGATCCTGGCTCAAACAGGGAATAAAGGAGGCTAAAGTGACCGTGAGTTTTCGCCCAATATGTTTTCCTTCCCTTTGCAGCCAATCCTCTGTCCTTACAGAAAGCAGCGTTTAAGGAAAGCCACCCTCCTCTTGCCAAACTTTGGAACACCTGTCAGTTGAGGAAAGGGTCAGTGGGGGAGGGGTGAATTGGAGGGGCGCTGCCAGGCCCCAAAGGTGTCCTCCTTTCTTCTCCAGCAAGCACTACAACGGAGACCTCCAGAGGAGCCAATATCACTCACGCAGAGCCAATGGGCTGGAGCAGTGGTTCCCAACCTTTTTTTTTTTTGGACCAGGGACCACTAGGACTTTTTTGTTCGGTGCAGGGACCCCAAGGTTCCAAATAAAAATTCAGAGAATTTGAAAATAAACTTTAACCATAACTGTTAGTTAAACATTAAACTTAGAATAATATTTGAATATATATATTTTATAATAGAGAACTTTTTAATTGAAAATATTAATTTATTATGGGTTTATAACTTTGTTTCGCGGACCTTAATTTAGTTCCCGGGGACCCCTGGGGGTCCACGGACCCCTGGTTGGGAACCAGTGGGCTGGAGAATCAACCCTGGTATTGATGACATTTATGCAGGCCCCCTTTCTTCCCTCCTCGAACGCAAGGGGGCGTTGGTAGGACCCCGGCCACATCTCCCCCCGCCCAGGGCAGCTGACCGGCCTTCGGCCCCTTCGGCTTCGGCCCGCTGGCCCCGAGCCGGCGCCTTCCGCCGCCCGTGAGCCCAAGCAGGCGCCGGTCCGGCCCAGCCGCTTCTGTCTCCGTTTGCAACCGGCCTTTCCCGGGCGAGGGAGGCCGGGGGGGGGGTGGATTTGCAGCTGAGGCGCCTGACCCCGGGGGCGAGCAGCTGGACGAGACTGACAGCCTCGCCGGGTTCGAGTGCGGGGGGGGGGGAGAGACGGACCTCTCGCCCACGTTGCAGCTGGCGCCGCTTAGAGCCGCGGCGGATTTGCAGCCCCTCCCGGCCCGGGGCTTGGCCGGCTGCTCGCCTTTTTTTAGCCCGGGATGCCTCCGCTGGCGGAGCCCAGTTCTTGGGGACGCACGAGTCGTCTAGGCGGAAACCAGGGGCGAGAGCGCACGGGCGCTGGAGCCTCCTTGCTTCCCTGTTCCAGCCAGGATCGAACGCGCGGACGTTCTTCGAACGTTCCAGCCAGGATCGAACGCGCGGACGTTCTTCGAACGTTCCAGCCAGGATCGAACGCGCGGACGTTCTTCGAACGTTCCAGCCAGGATCGAACGCGCGGACGTTCTTCGAACGTTCCAGCCAGGATCGAACGCGCGGACGTTCTTCGAACGTTCCAGCCAGGATCGAACGCGCGGACGTTCTTCGAACGTTCCAGCCAGGATCGAACGCGCGGACGTTCTTCGAACGTTCCAGCCAGGATCGAACTGAACGTTCCTGGCTGGAACGTTCGAAGAACGTCCGCGCGTTCGATCCTGGCTGCATCCTGGCTGGAACAGGGAAGAAAGGAGGCTCCAGCGACCGGGCGCTTTCGCCCTTGGAACGGGGGGAGGTCCCGTCAGGGGGCAATCCTACAAACCCCCCCCTCTCTCCCTCCCTCCCTCCCTCCCCCTCCGGCCGAGCCCCGCCCAGCCCCCACTCCAGGCCCGGCCGAGCCCCGCCCGCGGGGGTTTCTCTTTCCGACCTTCAGCAGCTATAAATAGGCGCCGCGGGCGGGGGGGGGGGGGCGCGCAGGGCGCTCCGGTGTCTTCCCCCGGGGCCACTGCTCGGTCCCAAACGGCAAAGGAGCAACGCAACGCGGGACAACGAGGCTTCGGGGAAAGGCAGCCAAGACGCGAAAGCCGCCCCCCCCCCCTTTAGCAAGAGGATGCGGGAAAGGAGCCATCTCCCGGGGCTGCGGTCAGTGTAGCAACCCGCAGGGTCTCCTGCGCGTGATGCTGCTGCCCACCTGCGCCCTCCGGCTTCCATCGACACCGGTTCATTGGAATTGAAGGCGGGGGGGGGGTCGTTGCTCAGAGTCAACCAACCCCAACCTTGTAGGCGGATGCGGTTTAGACTTCGCTGCGCTTTACCTGGGAGCCAAGCCCCCCGGTGGGTCTTCCTTCGAGTAAGCAGGCGGAGAGGATCAGGACCGCCCGCCTTTCCCCTACGTTTCGCTTCCTCCTGCCCCCGCTTCCTCAGCCCTGGGCACCCAAAACGCGACGAGGAGGGAGGAGGCGGCGTGGCTGAGCTGTCAATGTCGGGGCAAAGGAGGAATCCTGAGCAGGGGGGGAGGATAAGCAGGTCGCCCCCTTGCACGACGCGACGCCGCTTGCGCGTGCACACGCCCGCTGCACGCCCTGCCCTCCCCCACCCACCCCCCTCGCGCAAAAGAAGGCCAAAGCTGGGGCTCTGCGGACGCGGCCCCGTTGCCGCCCCCCCCCCCCGTTACCTTCTCTTGGGCCCTGGTGAGCTTCTTCTGCACGTTGCTGGCGATTTTCCCCGCAGTGACTCCCTTGCCCATCTCAGCCATTTTGCTGCCCCTTCCCGACGGTGCGGCGGCTCAATGAATCAGCCCGGGAGGAAAGGGGGGGGGCGAGAGCAGGGGCGGCACAATGGCCAGCGCCCTCTCCCAGGGACGGGAGGATCCAGCCTTTTAAAGAGACAGCGCCGGCGAGGCACGGCCGCGCCTTAAAGGGGCACCGCGCTTGAGCGCCCGGGAGGCGGGAGGCTTCCTGCCTGGAGGAGGGACTGCGCCGGCCGAAGAGTTTTAGCTCGCGTCCGGTCCTTTGACGGTTACCTTCTCCCAGGACAATATGTATTTTTCTGATAGAAATGGAATATAGTTGCCATATATAGTATATCAACCAGTATGCCATATATAGTATATCAACTACTATATATAGTAGTCAACCAGGGGTGTAGACTTCTCAGTTTCTCATGGGAGAACAGGAGGCCTGGACCCGGCCCGTCCTTAGTAATCTATTTTAAATAATTTAATATGCACTCATTTATGTTTCCCAAAACAATATGCCATCAACAATTAAGCGTGTGGTTTTCAATATATATTTTTACTCGCAATAGTCTGAATCTCAGTCAAAGAAAGAGGACTTTGTAAGAGAAGAAAAATGTCATGAACTCCTTCACTGAGCCAGTTAAGAGTAAATATTTCATTTGTAAATGAAAAGAAATACTTCCTCCCCCTCTCTCTTTTCCTCACAACTGCCCTGTGAGGTAGGTCAGGCTGAGAATATATGACTGGGCCAAGGTCACATAGGTGCAATTTACACAGCCCAAATAATGCACTTTCAGTCCACTTTCACTGCACCTTAACGATTATTTGCAAGTGGATTTTGCCAGTTCACACAGTAAAATCCATCTTCAAAGTGCATTGAAAGTGGACTGAAAGTGCATTATTTGGGCTGTGTAAATAGCACCATAGTGTGCTTCACGGCTAAGTGAGGATTGGAACTAGGGCTGCCGACCTCCAGGTGGTGACTGGAGATCTCCTGGGATTATAACTGATCTCCAGGTTACAGAGATTAGTTCACCTGGAGAAAATGGTGAACTAATCTCTGTAACCAGGAAGGTGGGCTCTATGGCATGATACCCCATTGAAGTCCTACCCCTCCCTAACCCCTTCCTCCTTAGGCTCCACCCCCAAAATATCCAGGCATTTCCCAACCCAGACCTGGCAACCCTATTTGGAACTCTGCTGTTCCCAATCTTAGACCAACACTCTAACAACTACACTGCTCTCATACTGGATATTCAGTAATAATCTCCACATGAATCTCAGAGTCCAGAGTATATAGTGGCTTCTCAGATACCCTGGGCTGAAAATATGGGAACATTTGTTTTGTTGAAGTAGGGTCCAGGACAGCAGAACCACCTCACTTTCCATATTTGGGGAACGAGCTTTATATCTCCCCTAATCCACCCCGCATGGACAGAAACACAGAGAAAACAGAAATGGCTAAAGACAGAAGTATTCCTATCTCCTTCATTTCTTTTCCCCTAAAGCAGGTCCCAAGATACCAAAATCAACAACTTCCACCATTTGGGCCATAGGCCTCTGCTCACCCACCCTCCAACAGACATGACTGAAAACAGCAATAGTCCCATCTCCACATGCCTTATTTCCATCTCCTACATTTCTTTTTCTCTAAAGCAGATCCCAGGATACCAAAATCAATTTAACTTCCACCACTTGGGCCACAGGCTCACCCATCCTATCTCACCCCTGCACACAACTTCCAATATTTGGGCAACAGGCTTTTGGAGGCACACCCCCAAACACACTAGTCTAAATTTAAATGGAGACGGAATGGAAATATTTCTTTACTTAAAGGAGGGCCTAGGTAGTACAATGACCTTGCCACCTTTGGGGACCACTTTTTCACCTGTTGCCACATGTGCTTCCTTTCACATATAACTTTAGACACTCATGGACTCTCTAACTTAGGTTCAGGCCAGAATACACACCCAGAACCCCAACCAATTTGGGGGAATTAAGCTCATTGTCAGGGGGACCCCTTCCCACTTCCATTAGCCAGCTTGGAAAACTGACACAGTTGCCAATGGGAGGGAGCAGAGCATGTGGTATAGGAATCTTTACCTGGATCATGTGTAGCTCAAAGGCCCTCTAATAGGTTACCAGTAATCATGACACAACCTTCTGGATCTCATAGCAAGTGAACTATCACTAAATAGCCCCATGGTGTCAGGATCAGGCGTCTGTCCCTAGCATCCCATAAGCAAACGCATCCAGGCAGGTAGTCCTGAAGCAGTAATACTTTATTAGGAGCAAAAAGACAGATAAACAGCTGACTGCTTACACGCAGGTAAGGCTAGTAATGGTGAAACATTGGCAGATTACATGTTTAAAAGCATTACAGGCTATGATGGTAAACACGGCTAAGCATCCCCGAGATAAGCTATTCCCAGGACAGGCAGACTAAACATCAGCGCAGGTGTGGGAGAAAGGAAGAGTGAAACTGTACACAGAGTTTACAGGCATGGGAACCAAGGACTTGGTGTGTAGCCAGAAGCTGGCCTGCTCATGTCAGGAGCCTTTACCCCTGCTAGCAGCAAAGGCCTGACATTCTGCTCCCCCTAAGGCCCCCCTCCCTTCCCAGTGATGGGGCGAGGTTTCTGGGGGTAAGCATCATGAAACTGGCGAACCAGACGGGGGGCGGTGACATGGTGTTCGGCTACCCACTCATCGTGCCCAGGACCCAAGTGCTTCCAACGCACCAGATAGTAGAGTACTTTACCGCAGATCCAGGAATCAAGGATCTTGGACACTTCGAAATGTTCCTCCCCACCACCACCACCATCACCGGAAGCTTGGGAGTAGGACTAAGGTGCCACTCTGGTGCAGGCACATGCCTCTTTAGCAAACTGACATGAAACACTGGACGGACGCCCCGCAGGGATTTTGGAAGGCTGAGTTCCACAGTGACTTCATTAATGAGCCGTGAGACTGGGAATGGTCCCACATATTTCTCACTGAGTTTCTTACAGGGGCGTAAGGAGCACAGGTTCTTTGTGGACAGATATACCTGATCCCCCACTTTGACATCCCACCCTGGAGAACGGTGTTTATCTGCTTATGCTTTGTATTTGCGTTTGGCCCGTTCTAAGTTTTTTTGTAACCAGGGCCAAGTGTTTTGTATTACGTTTACCCAATCGGCCACCTCAGTGTCAGCCCCCTCGCCCATAAGATCCACATTTCCAAAGGGTCCGAAGTCTTTACTATATATTATCTGGAATGGGCTGAAACCTGTGGACTGATAGATGGCATTATTATAGGCATACTCTGCAAAAGGCAAAAGATCCACCCAATCATCCTGATGGTGATTTACATAGATTTACAAATAACACTCTAGTACTGAGTTGACCCGTTCAGTCTGACCGTCAGTCTGGGGGTGGTAGGCACTAGGCAACCCCTGTTCCACCCCCACCAATTTCAAGAAAGCTTTCCAAAACTTTACCACGTATTGTGGGCCCCGATCCGAGATCACCTTGCGCGGAAAAGAGTGATATTTGAAGACATGTGATACAAACAATTGAGCAAGTTTTTGCGCCATGGGAAGTCCCGTGCAAGGAACTAAATGCACTTGTTTAGAAAAATGGTCTGTGACCACCCATAGGTACCGTCTTCTCTCGGCTAGGAGGGAGATCTGTGACGAAATCCATGGCAATAACTTCCCTGGGAGTCGAAGGTGTCTCCAAAGGCTTTAGCAGTCCGGGGGGGGGGGGTTCCCCCCACCCTGTTGGCTGTAGCACATGTAGGGCAACTGCAAATGAAAGAATCTAAGTCGGTTCTCATCCCTGGCCACCAGAATTGACTGCGCAGAAGATGCAGGGTTTTAACGAAACCAAAATGTCCTGCCACCTTGGAGCCATGGTCCCGACCCATCACCTCCCTCCAGAGGGAAGCAGGGATGTACAATTTATTTTCTTTAAACCAGAACCCCCCCCCCCCCCCGCTGAGTCATTTTTTCGGGCAGTTTATTTACAGCTCCCTCTGCTTGGCAGGCTTGAGTCAGGGCAGTCTTGAAGGAGTTGGGTAGTCCATCCAATGGAGGGGACTCTCACGTTTGGGAGCGGGTAAGGACGGCCAGGTCAGGCAAATCCCCCCGCTGCTCAGGTGGAAACAGTGAGTCCGTGGGACGGTCCACTTTACTCTGATACTGGGGGAGACGAGAAAACGCATCAGCCGGCTGATTTTGCTTGCCGGGTACATGCTTGAGAACGAAATGGAATTTGGAAAAGAATTCAGCCCAAAGCACCTGTTTTGCTGTAAGTTTGCGCGTTCCCTTTAAAACCTCTAAATTTTTATGGTCCATCCATACTTCGAACGGGACCTTGACCCCCTCCAGGAAATGTCTCCAGACTGTGAGAGCGCTTTTTACTGCGGCTGCCTCCTTTTCCCAAATGAGCCAGTTCAATTCAGACTGTGATTTTTTTTTAGAAAAGTATGCACAGGGTTGAAGCTGCCCCACTGCAGTAGTGCCCCCCCATAGCTACATCAGAAGCATCTACTTGAACAATGAAAGGTTTCTCACAATCTGGGTGTTTAAGTATAGGCTCAGAAGTGAACAGTTTTTTCAAAGTGTCAAAAGCCTGCTGACATTCTGTGGTCCAGTTCAGCCGGGAGGAAGGCAGAGCCGCTGAACTCCCCTTCCCTTAATTTTTACAAGTCCGTTAGGGGTAATGCCACTTGCGCAAAGTTGTTGAGAAACCCTCTGTAGAAATTGGCAAGCCCAAGGAACTGTTGCAACTGTTTGCGCGTGGCTGGCGGCTCCCACTCCAAGACCACCTTCACTTTGTCAGGATCCATGGCTAGGCCCTTGTGCGAAATCACATACCCTAGGAAGGTTAATGTATCCTGATGGAGGCTCCTCCGAAACACCTGTGTCTCCCATCATCCTGTCGAAAGGGAGATCCCAGGGCCCCTCCCGGATGCCAGAGTTTGCCAGCCACCGCCATAAGGTAGTCACACTGGAAGGCTGCCCCGCCCAGGGATAGTGCATCCACGGTTGTGCAAAAAACTCTGACAGCCCCAAGGCCCTGCGAACGGTGCCTCAGGCGTTGCTTTCACACGCTGGGAACTCCACATCTGGAAATAGCAGCTTCTCCGGTCTCCCCCCTGGGATAGCCAGGTCCCCGACGGGCCGCCCAGCACCCTCCTCGGTGGTTCAGTCGGGCCCTCCTCGGTGGTTTGGTCGGCACCCTCCTTGGTGAGCCGCTCGGCACTCTCCTCAGTGAGCCGCTGGATATTCTCCGGCTCACCCGCCATGGCGTTGGAGGAGAAGGCGATACAGCTGCCCGAAGGAGGTTGAAAACATATTACAAGCCTAATGTCAGGATCAGGCAGCTGTCCCTAGCATCCCATAAGCAAACTCATCCAGGCAGGTAGTCCTGAAGCAATAATACTTTATTAGGAGCAAAAAGACAGATGGCGAAACTTTGGCAGATTACGTGTTTAAAAGCATTACAGGCTACAATGGTAAACATAGCTAAGCATCCCCGAGATAAGCTATTCCCAGGACAGGCAGACTAAACATCAGCGCAGCTGTGGGAGAAAGGAAGAGTGAAACTGTACACAAAGTTTACAGGCATGGGAACCAAGGACTTGGTGTGTAGCCAGAAGCTGGCCTGCTCATGTCAGGAGCCTTTACCCCTGCTAGCAGCAAAGGCCTGACACATGGGTGCACGGGAAATAATGACTTCCTGTATAGGGATTTACAAGATACCAACAAAAAATCCAACAGGCTGCAAGCGCTGACGAACTGTTTCCTCGCTTCAACCTCGAAGTCCTCTCCTGTTAATAAAGCCCTAAATCCACCAAATTGTAGCAAGACTGCTATGCAATCAGGGAAGACATCAAGGAAGGATGAGTCCATTGATTTAACTTCAAATAGAACAGAGAAGGTGTTCCCTAGTTTACATGGAGGGGTTGGACAGCAACTCTGCCAGAAGTTGGATCTCCAGGCATGATGGTTTAGGGACAATGGTAGCCAAAAATCCCTTAATCCTATTGAAATTCTTTCATGGAACATGGCTGGTTTGTCTCGTTGCCTTCCCCAACATCCGGAGATTCCCTTTTTTTTTTTGGATGTAATTATGATATTATTTGTTTACAGGAAACCTGGTCTGATGTAGATTTGGTACTGGATGGGTTTAATATCTTTAAGGTGAATTCTATTCCAGGAAGGGGGCCTGGAAAAGGGGGATTAGCTATACTTCTATCAACTTCCTTGAGAGTGAAATATATAATGAAACCCTCTTTAAAACAGTTAGCTATGGCAGTTATGTTGACCTGGGCAAAGGGAAGCCTTGTTCTTCTAAACACCTACTTACTGTCGGAAATACAAGCCTGTTATAATATTGTGACAGACAGCTGGTCAGTAAAGCTGTCAAGGAACTGTCAGATCAGAAGGATCTGGTCTGATGCAAGAGGCTGCAAGGGTCTGGAAGCAGCAGAATGAACTGGATTAAACCAGATATGGCCAGTAGGATGATGTAACGCTGTGGGTGTAACAGCAGGTGGCCTAATTGATATCTGGGGGTAGAAATGTATATAACTGAGAAGAATGTGAAGCTCATTGTTGGTTATTGGTGTTTCGGGAAGCTATTGTCGGGAGTGAGTGTTGTATTATACACTGAAAAATAAACTAAGCCCTTTTATAGTAGCTGGAGTCTGGTTTTGGACCAACTGATAACCCGCTGGCTTCTGCGATACTTACCTCCTTTAAGCAAAAAAGGCTGAGACAGAGGAGAACTGGCGGTCCCTCAAACAGTATGTCAGAGCATTGAGCATTGACCATCCAGAGGCATTATGTTGACAGGTGATTTAATTGCACGCCTAGGTCCCAGTGATATCCATCTTGCTGTCAAATTTAAGATTTTGTTGAATGCTTCTGATGAGGAGTTGGAACATTCACACAGGGTATTTAAAGATCAGAATGCAAATTTTGCTGGGGTCTGTCTATTTAAATTTGCTTTTAGATTAGGGTTATTCATCCTGAATGATTCAATGGGGAATAATTCCCTAGGAGAAGTTACTTTTATGGCTGGGTTCAGAATTAGCACAACTGATTATATTTTAGTCTGGAAAGCTCTATTTTCATTGATAGGTAAATTCAAAGTTCTGCCTTACTTAGAGGGTGATCATTTCCCCCTATTCCTACAGATTTGTTTAGACCTGGATGATCTTCATCTTCCAGTTTGATTTCCTGTATAAATCTCCCCCACAGCATGTTTTGGATGCCATGTAAAATGGTCTTCTAAACTTGCACAGAGGTTGAAGGAATGCTTAATTACTGTTAGTCTCCCTTTAAATGGCCATCTAGCTGAGGGGCCGTCTAGCTAGCAGCTATGGATCCCTTAGTTGAGTACGGAAGAACGCATGGACAGATAGACCTTATCTCTTCTACTCCTCTACAGATGAATTTGCTGGTGCAGGGAATCCTTCCAAGCCCTAGTTTAATTCCAAGTGTATAATGGCAAAGCTTCTGTGGCAGAGGTCAGAGGCTTAATAAACACCTCGGCCCATTGTAAATCCCCAGGGGAGGATATGATTCCACCGGAATTGTTTAAATCATAGAATCATAGAGTTGAAAGGGACCACCAGGGCCATCAAGTCCAACCCCCTGCACAATGCAGGAAATTGACAACTACTTCCCCCCCCCTAGTGACCAGAAGATGGCCAAGATGCCCTCCCTCTCATCATCTGTCTAAGGTCACAGAATCAGCATTGCTGACAGATGACCATCTAACCTCTTCTTAAAAACCTCCAGGGAAGGAGAGCTTACCACCTTCCAAGGAAGCCTGTTCCACTGAGGAACAGCTCTAACCGTTAGAAAATTCTTCCTAATGTCTAGACGGAAACTCTTTTGATTTAATTTCAACCCGTTGATTCTGGTCCGACCTTCTTGGGCAACAGAAAACAACTCGGCACCCTCCTCTATATGACAGCCCTTCAAGTACTTGAAGATGGTTATCAAATCCCCTCTCAGTCTTCTCCTCTTCAGGCTAAACATACCCAGCTCCTTCAACCTTTCCTCATAGGACTTGTTTTCCAGACCCCTCACCATCTTTGTTGCCCTCCTCTGGACACGTTCCAGCTTGTCTACATCTTTCTTAAATTGTGGTGCCCAAAACTGAACACAGTACTCTAGTTGAGGTCTAACCAGAGCAGAGTAAAGTGATACCATCACTTCGCGTGATCTGGACACTATACGTCTGTTGATGCAGCCCAAGACTGCATTTGCCTTTTTAGTTACCGCATCACACTGCTGACTCATGTTCAGTGTTTGGTCTACTAAGACCCCAAGATCCTTTTCACACACACTACTGCTCAAACAAGTCTCCCCCATCCTATAATTATGCATTTGATTTTTCCTACCTAAATGCAGAACTTTACATTTGTCTTTGTTGAAGTGCATTTTATTAGTTCTAGCCCACTTCTCCAGCCTGTCAAGATCATCCTGCATCTTGGCTCTGTCGTCTACCGTATTTGCTACCCCTCCCAATTTAGTATCATCTGCAAATTTAATAAGCATCCCCTCTATTCCTTCATCCAAATCATTTATAAAGATGTTGAACAGCACAGGGCCCAGCACAGATCCCTGAGGAACTCCACTAGTCACTTCTCTCCAAGTGGATGAGGAACCATTAACTAGCATTCTTTGGGTACGATCTGTCAACCAGTTGCAGATCCACATAACAATAATAGGATCTAAGCCACATTTTCCCGATTTGTCAACTAGAATACTATGTGGAACCTTATCAAAAGCCTTACTGAAATCTTGATAAACTATGTCTACAGCATTGCCCTGATCCAGCAAGGTAGTAACTTTCTCAAAAAAGGAGATAAGATTAGTCTGACATGACTAATTCTTGAGAAACCCGTGCTGGCTCTTAGTGATCAGATCCATCCTTTCTAAATGCTCAAGAACTGACTGTTTGATGATTTGTTCGAACACTTTTCCTGGTATAGAAGTCAAGCTGATGGGTCGGTAGTTACCCGGTTCCTCCTTTTTCCCGTTCTTGAAGATGGGTACAACATTTGCCCACCTCCAATCTTCTGGCACCTCACCTGTTTGCCAAGACTTTTCAAAAATAATGGACAGAGGTTCCAAAATTACATCTGCAAGTTCTTGGGTGCAATTCATCTGGCCCAGAGGATTTTGTTTCATTTAAAGAAACCAGGTGTTTGTGCACTACCCCAATGCCAATTCTAGGCTGCAAATCCCTTCCCTCATCACATGTTCTGTTTATGCCATGTTTATACCAATCCTTTTTAGATTGGTGGGCCCCCATTCTAGCAAGAGTTTTTTCACAAATAAACGAAACTGGTAACATCCCTTCCAGCTGGAAACTAAGTATCATTGTCCCCATCCACAAGAAAGGGGACAAATCAATCCCACAAAACTATAGGCCTATACATTTGCTGGTCTTTTCTGGCAAACTATATACTGTAGTAAACATCTGCTGGTCAAACTGGAGGACTTGGTTATCAAACATCAAATTATACATCCAAACCAAGCAGGGTTTCAGAAGGGCTATAGCACGATAGACTACTGCCAAATACTGAACCAACTGTCCTTCTCAGGCATTACCGGTCCCACGAAGGCACTGTATGTGGTGTTTGTGGATTTGGCTGCGGCATTCGATTCCATAGACAGGAACCGCCTCTGGACAAAACTAGGGGCCCTGAATACTGACAGTCGTTTTCTATTCCTACTTCGTACGCTGCACAAGGACACGTTTCCGCAAATCAGAGTAGGGCCCTCAGGCTCTTTGACAAACAGAATTTTAGTAAGTAAAGGAGTCAAACAGGGCTGTGTTTTGCCCCTCTAATATTCAGTCTCTATATCAATAACATAGTAGAGAGACTCTCCGGCTCACATTTTTTCCCTCCATCCATTGGCCAACAAAAAGTCTCAGTCCTGCTTTATGCGGACGATATGGCCCTAGTCTCGCTTACCAAAATCGGTGTCAGAAGACTATTACACCAATTGGGTGACTACTGTAAGGAAGAGGCCCTGCAGATCAATTTTGAAAAAAACAAAGGTTAGGAAAAGGCCATTAAAATCCGTGTGGAGCATTCAGAACAACTCAATCAAACAGTGTAGTCTCTTTAAGTACTTGGGTGTTACTTTTAAAGAGACACTAAACTGGAATGCTCATGTAGCTACAATAAAAGCATCTGCTCTTCGGATTGTGGGCTCTATTGTGAGGTTTTACTATTCAAAAGGGGGTTTCCTTATTGACCCGGCCATAAAATTATTTAAGAGCAAGGTTGTCCCTCATGTGCTATTTGGCGTGGAAATATGGGGGTGGCTGGATGCTACCCTCCTTAGTATAGAAGGAATCCAAAACTACTTTCTTAGGCGCATCCTAGCCCTCCCCAAAGGAACCCCAGAAGCCCTGATGAGAGCCAAAACAGGTCTCCCATCTTTCAGGGCCCGTGCACATCTCACTATAATAATTGTAAAAAACCTAGGACTATCAGGCCAGACGGGTTTGATGGCAAAGCTTTTGATTACTTACTGGTAAAAGACCAAGCCCGCCAGAGTCACCTTAATAACATTTACCATTGCTACTCTATACCTGATGATCTTTTAGATGCTGCTTCAGATAAATCTTTACTGGGTGACTGGGTGTTTAGGATGGATGCCTTAATTGACAAAGTAACAATCCAAGAGTCTAAATGTTCCCCCTGGTTTCATAACTACAAGAAAGACCATCTTAGATCTTCCTGTTTGGTTAACCCCACATCTCAGATCCTTAGGGTGGCTTTCACCTCCCTAAGATTTCGGACCATGCCTTCAGCCTTTCTGACAAGGCAGTATAATAAAATCCCAAAGGAACATCGTACATGTATCTGTGGATCTTTATCACCGGAGGACATTTTTCATTATGTTCTGTCATGTCCGTTGTATAGTGAGCCTAGAGCCAAATTCTCAGATGGAATTTTGAAGGGAGTAAATTTTTGTTCTGAAATTAATAAATTGTTTTTTTTTTTTTTTACTCTCTGACTCTGATTCACATGTCACCTTCAGAATGTCTCAATTTGCCATTGCGGCCAGGAAGATTAGAGCTCTTGAAGCTATTAAGAAAAAATTTGTATAGGAAAGCAAATGAGTGCGATATTTGTTTTAATAGAGATTCTGTATGAAATAGTTTTTATCCAGGCAATGTATATTGATGCAATTTTATCCCTTTTTAAGCTTTTTGTACATATGTAAGGATATTTTGTAACGGCCTATGGCTAAACAAATAAATGAATTCGCTCTACTTGGCCTTGTTGGAGATTAACACCTCTGGAAGAGCATGTACCCTTGCCAGGTGTGCAGCACTTCCCTCCGCGGTGCTTGAAGGCAAATTCAAAATATTCCATACCTAGAAAGGTTGTGTTCATGCCCGTTACATGAGGTAGAAACAATAGAACCTATGCTGTTGAGATGTCCTTACTATAAGGCAGCTAGACTAACAGCCCATTCCTGAGCTTTCAGCGGCCCGGGATGGCAGGGAGTAGGCACCGCTTCAGCTCCTCTTAAGCCGTTCCACGGCCTCCGAGAGCTTGAAAAAAGCCTTTTAAAGGCTTTTTTCTTTTCAAATGGGGCTTTTCGCCCCATTGGAGAATAGCAAGGCTGCACTGCTAAAAAGCAGGTGCAGCCTCGCTCTTCTCCCCGCTGGTGTAACCAGGGTGAAAGGGGAGCCCCACACCCCGGAACACCCTGGGAACACCCCCTGGGACACCAGAATGCCCCCCAGAATGCTGGCACGGGCCTTTACGCGTGGGACACCGGCGGAAGACCCTGTCAGCGTTCTGGGGTGGCAACTGCTGTGGCAGCACTGGGAGACTGCTGTCCGGGCCTCCCCACTAGTGTTGGGGCCACTTATGGTGGTGTAAGTAGCCCGGATGCCAGTGGGGGGGGGCAATGCCAGCACAGCCCCTTCCTGGCCTCCTGAGGGCTTTTGTCCTCAGAACTCAGGAATGCGCTGTAAAAATTATTAATCCGCTATTAGTTAGGATTTCTGATGAAACTGATAAAATTAAATTGTACTATTTGCTATCAGATAAGAATTCTCAGATATCACACCAAGTTGCCAGATTTTGTGTTTTGATAAGTAGGATCCAGAAAACTATAGCTGCAGCAGATTTTAAATGGTCTTTAATGGGTTTTTTTTAAAGGTCACATTTTAATTTATTCCCATACACTAAATTTTGTGCAATTGGACTGTTTTTCTTATTGTTTATAATGTTGGTCATGACCATAGTAAAGGTGACTGATTGATTGAAACAACCTTCCAAAATAAGGTTTGGAGTTTATTCAGGGATATATAGGGGTACAGGAATTGAAAAGGTACTCAGGCATAGAACAGAACAGTGAAATTGTTGTGTTCAGAAGGATGCGTGTATGAAGAGCTAGGAGAGAAAGTGAAACAGAGTCAAGCCTCTGGCGAAATGAGAATTCTGAGCCAGGCAACAGCCATGAGGAGGAGTGGAAGAGGGGAGACGTTTAAAGGAGGGGAGAGGAGAGTTTTTAAGAAAAAAGGAATTATCAGAGAGGAGGATTTCACGGGACCTCAATCTGCTGAGCTGGGTAGAATACGTTGTCTGTTTTGGTAATCCACAGGCTGGGAGTAACAGCTTTAGGCAGAACTTCTACAGGTTCCAAGGAAAAAGTGAGAAGATGCTCCAGTGGAGGAATGCTCCTGTGGGGCAAGAAAATATCCCCAAGTCCCAGAGGAAGAAAAGCGGAGTTACCTGCCTCTGCACAAGTAGAGAGGATGAGACTGCAGTTTTGGCTGGCAGAACGGCAATTGTTATAGAAGCCAGCACAAAATAATATAAAAGGAATAATTGTAAGGTCCACAAATACATGGTGTGAGTAGTAGACAGGCAGAGTAGTAGCCTTTCTATTGTGCATAGATTAAAGCGCATGTTTTATTAGTAATATGTTAGGAAATAGTACTTTCCCTTTAAGGAAACTGCATGCTGGCTACTGTAGTTTAGGAATCCCACTAGTAACATGTCCCCATATTAGTCCACTGATTGGCCAGCTCCAACTTGCCTGGGAAAAGTGTGAGCCTTTATATATTTCATTGTTAATGAGACCGGAGGAAGAGAGAGATGTGTGGATTTATTATCTTTTCATGGATAGCTACAACCGGACTCTTATCAATAGAATGAATGCAGATGCCTTCTATTCAGGTTGTGAGTACACTGAACAATTTGGATGCATGGAGCCTGCAAAATAAAAAAGGATTTGAGACCATTTAGCTTCCTGTTGAATGCTTATCTCGCGAAGGGTCTAGCTATTAACTCCCTGGTCGAGAATACATGGTGAGTCCAGGATAATCTATGGATTTCCTGGCTCTCAGTAAGTGGGGAGAGATTCCCTGAAAGGTGATTGCATCCAGGCAGGGTGGACAAAAGGGTTGGCAAGGTTGAGGCTTTACCCATGCTTGAGGCAGGCTAGCAGACATGCAGGCATGGTCAGTAAAAGGAGATCAAGCCCACCTCGCTGCTTAGACTTTGCACTCAGGAAAACCTGGATTGATGCATTGCTTTGCAAACCCCTGTGGCAATGGGTAGGCATGCAGATGACCCATCAATGAATCAGTCTCCAGCCCAAGGTTTTGGCCACTTGTTAACATAGCCTAAGGCAAGCCTTGACTTCATGTTCTCTGAAGCAAGGTATTGCTAGCTCCTAAAATGGGTTTTAGACAGTTTTATCCACGGAAGTATTATCCCCTCCCCTTCTTAACTTCACAAAAACAAATAAATAAACAAAACCAGCTCTGTGCAAAGTTGCTACAAAGACAAACAGGACTGACTGAACTTGAGAATTTGGCAGCCTGAGAAGCTTCATCGTGCTACCTAGTAGCCTGATATTTGGATACTTCCAGGAATCCAAGGTAGTCTGCACACTGGAAAGGTTTGATGTATTGCAAGATGGGTGAATATTTGTGAATCTGAGCCCTATCTGATTGAAGGGCATGGTCCAAGAGTCTCTGTTTGATTATTTCCTTGGCTTTTTGGTATCCCATGGCCAATATGGCTTGAGAAGAGAGGCCGTGTTTCTGAAGCATCTTCTTTATTGCATTTTGCCAAGTTGAGCAGTAATTATCAGTTAGAATCAGAGGGGTTAGACCAATAGGGTTGAATATGAGTTTTAGCCAATAGTTAAATGCTCGGATCCACATATTGGATTCCAAAGAAATCACTCCAGTTTCTAATTGGAGAAGGGCATTCAGAACACGTCTTGGAACTCCAAGTATCTTCCTCAGAAACTTTGATTAGATCATTTCCAATAGGCGAATATCTTTGTAAATGCAAAGCTGTGACCCATATAGAAGCTGGCAAACGACCTTTCCTTAGAAGGCTTTGAGTGCTGTTGGAATGATGGAGGCTCCTTTAGTAAAATAAAAATTTAGTATTACAGAGGATGATTTAGCACTGTCAAATTGAGTTTCCCACTGAGGAGACCCCACTGGCCCCCATTCGGGTGGGGTTCCAGACCTTCGCAGGCTTCCCCATCATCATCAACACTGTCAATTGCACCCACATTGCTCTCCTGGCCCCCCACGAGGAGCCACACATCTACAGGAACCACCACCGCTTCCACGGTATCAACGTCCACGCCGTATGCAACTACAGAAGGCTCCTCACTGACCTGGTGGGCAAATTTTCAGGCAGTGTGCACGACTCCCAAATCTTTGACACCTCGGCCCTGCCCACCCTTCCTGAAAACTGGCCAGAAGGCAAAGGTTGGCTTCTCGATGAGTAAGGGGGGAGCCAATGCTGCATGCAATGGATGGGCTGGTTTGTTCCCTTTCCACCAGGTGCTGATCATAATCTCTCCTCCTCTTGCAGGCGACTGCCTACCTGCTGAGGACCTACCTGTTGATGCCCTACCCGGTGGACAAGCCTGCCGATCGAGCTGTCTACACTGCAAGACACGCATGATCATTGTGCAGGCCTTTGGCCTGCTGAAGCTGTGATTCTGCTGCCTCCACAATATGGGGGGCCACCAGGCAATGCAGCCTGAGTGGGTGGCCAAGCTGTTTGCTGTGTGCACGGTGCTGCCCAATCTCACCATCTGCCAGGGACTCCCTGCTGTCCCAAATGATCCCACAGAGAGGCCCTGTCTAGCTGGGGGCCCTGCAACTGAGGAAGAAGCGAATAATGGGAGTGAGAACCTCCCCAGCCACTTGCCAGGGAGCGTGTACACAAGGCTTTGTGACAGGAGATGTGGGAAGGTGGCCCTGGAGGACCTGCGGGACCCATGGGGCAAAGTCATCATACCCCACTGAAAGATCCTTAGGCAGCCATGCACTCCTGGACAGGCTCCCCCCTCTTCACTGCCTCCCTTCTCGCCAATCCCCGACCCCACTCCCTCCAAATAAAGCACTTGTAGATGAACGCAGCGTCTCCAGCCACCTCCTCCGTCGACATGGGAACTGACATGGGGCCTGGATTAGGCGCTGCACCCAGGAACTCCTGGGAGGCCGCTGAGGAGGCATGCAGGAAAGGAGTGTGGCGCCTTGGGCACAAGGCCAAGCACTCAATGGCTGCAGGCTGGGGAGGCATGGGTCCAGCAGCTGGCCAGCGCCCACGGTGCCACTGGTTGGAGATGGGAGGTCAAGAGGGCATGGCTCGGCGTTGGGGACCTGGGATATCCCAGCCAGCATTGCGGACATTTGCATGTCAGCAGAGCTGTTCTCTCATCCCTCCTGCCCAGCCCTCCTGGCCCCATCCATGAGAGCCAGGGGGACCCATCAGCGACCCCTACGTCCCCCTGGCCACCATGGCATGTCAGTCATCTGAGGCCACACTAGTGCCACCACCTCTGCCCATCCACTCCTCATGGGGTCTGGCCCCCATCCAAGCTTGGACATCCCGTGCTGTTGATGCTGGGATTCCCAGGGCTTGCACGGGTATGGAAACAGCCATCTGATCAGATGAGTTGTTCCTGTGTCCCGCCCTGGTGGCGGGATGCTTTTAACCAGACCCATGTCATTTAGTGGCTGACGGAACTTTCCATTGGCCCCGCCTCTGTCCAGCCTTGGTGCGATTGCTCCAGCGGGGCACCTCCAATCTTGGATGCCGGCAGACCCCGCCCCCTCTTCAGAGGGTCCACTTTTGGCAGGGTTGAAGAACAGAGCTGGCAGCAGGCATCTGACAGTTGGCAGACCTGTCCCTGTAGTGCGGCCAGTGCCCCCCTGCTGTCGTTGGGAACTGTCCGAGGTGGATGGGAGAGGGTGGGGCCTGGTAGTGGCAACCCCACTAGCCAAGCTGGCCAGGCCCTCTGGGTGGCCAGACCAGACTCCCCTATCTGCAATCATGCCATGCCAAGGCGGTGAGAGATGGGGGTACAAGTCTGTGGGTGTCAATAGTTTTATTTGTGCAACTGATCCTGGACTCCTCCTGGCCCCTCCCATGAGGTTGCTCTTGAGATGATCAGTCTGGGGGTAATAAGCACTGAACAAACCTTGTTCTACCTCCACCAACTTCAGGAAAGCCCTCCAAAACTTTGCCACAAATTGTGGGCCGTGGGCCGAGACCACCTTGCGCGTGAAAGAGTGATATTTAAAGACATGTGACACAAACATACGAGCCAGTTTCTGAGCCATGGGAAGTCCTATGCAAGGGACTAAATGCACTTGCTTAGAAAAAAGATCTGTTACCACCCACAGTACGTTTTTCCCCCAGCTGGGAGGGAGATCAGTGATTAAATCCATAGCTATGACCTCCCAAGGAGCCGAAGGTGTCTCTAGAGGTTTCAAAAGTCCGGGTGGTTTCCCCATCACCCATTTGGCTGAAGCACAAGTGGGACAGCTGCGAATAAAAGAATCCAAGTCCGACCTCATTCCCGGCCACCAAAATCGCAACACAAACAGTGCAAGGTCTTGATGAACCCAAAATGTCCCACTACCTTCGAACCTCCCTCCAGAGAAGCGCGGGGACGTATAGTTTGTTTTCCCAAAACCAGCACTCGTCCCTTTGAACCATTTTGTGAGGCAGACTGTTCGTGGCTTTTTCTGCCTGACAGGCTTGAATTAATGCAGTTTTAAAAGAGTCTGGTAGCCCCTCCAAGGGGAGTGTTTCCCCCGCCTGCGAACAGGTGAAAACCGCTAGTCCGGGCAAAGCCCCCCTCTGTTCAGGAGTAAAGAGTGAGTCTGTGGGGCAATCCACTTTACTCTGATACTAGGGGAGGCGGGAGAGTGCATCTGCCAAGTGGTTCTGCTTGCCGGGCACATGCTTCAAGACAAAATGGAATTTAGAAAAGAATTCGGCCCAGCGCACCTTCTTAGCAGTGAGTTTGTGAGTCCCTTTCAGAGCCTCTAGGTTTTTATGGTCTGTCCATACTTCGAACGGAACGTCGGCCCCCTCAAGGTAATGTCTCCACACCGTGACAGCGCATTTTATTGTGGCAGCCTCCTTTTCCCAAATGGGCCAGTTCAGTTCCAACTGTGAAAACCTTTTGGAAAAATATGCACATGGTTGGAGGCACCCCACCTCCCCCACCTGTAGCAGAGCCCCCCCCCATGGCTACATCGGAGGCATCCACCTGCACAATGAAGGGTTTCTCACAGTCGGGGTGTTTGAGAACAGGCTCTGAAGTGAAGAGTTTTCAGCATATCAAAAGCCTGCTGACACTCTGGCGACCAATCCAACTGAGATGAGGGTTGATTGGCAGAACTTCCCTTCCCCTTAGTCTTTAGCAAATCTGTAATAGGCAATGCAATCTGAGCAAAGTTTTTGAGAAAACCTCTGTAAAAATTTGCAAACCCTAAAATCTGTTGCAATTGTTTGTGGGTGGTAGGCGGCTCCCACTCAAGCACCACCCGTACCTTCTCTGGATCCATGGCAAGTCCATTGTGTGAAACCACGTACCCCAAAAAACTCAATTTATCCTGGTGAAATTCACACTGACAATTTAGCAAACATTTTCTCATCCCGGAGGTGCCTCAGTACCTCTTTGACCAACTCCACATGTTCTTCATACGTTTTCGAATAAATCAAAATGTCATCAAAATAAACAATCCTTTAAAAAGTAGGTCATGTAGAACCTCATTAATCATCTGCATGAAAACACTGGGGGGGGGGGCGAAAGTCTGAAGGGCATGACCAGATATTAGAACATTCCAAAGTAACTAGAAAAAGCCATTTTCCACTTGTCCCCTTTTCAAATTCGAGCTCGATAATAAGCTTCGACCAAGTCCAGCTTAGTAAAAATGTGACCCTCCTTTAATTGGCTGAGCAGATCTGGAATCAATGGAAGGGGATGGGCGTTAGTCTGGGTGACTGCATTTAGCCTACGAAAGTCAATACACAACCGAAGATCACCCGTCTTTTTGCGCACAAAAAAGGAGGGGGCCGAGCAAGGCGCCGAAGAGGGTCGAACAAATCCACGGGCTAGGTTTTTGTCCAAAAACTCCTGCAGTACTGCCTTCTCCTTCGGGCTCACAGGGTATATCTTCCCTTTTGGTAGTTTACCCTCCCCCACCAGCTCAATGGCACAGTCCGTCTTTTGGTGGTGAGGTAACACATCACAGTCCTGTTAATCGAACACATCTGCAAACTGGCGGTACTCTTTAGGCAGTTGGGGGGGATAAGGTCCCGATCCAATGAAGCCGTTGCGGCGCACCCCTGGACGGCCACCTCTCTCCGGTGATGGTCACACTGCAGTTGAGTGAAGGCTATCCACCTGTTCACCCAGTCTATGATGGGGCCGTGCCCTTGCAGCCAGTTCACCCCAAGCACTACTGGGTACTGTATTCCGGGTACTGTGGTAAAATGGATCTGCTCCCAGTAGGCCCCAACTCCCATCGCCACCTTGCGCGTGCTTTGGTTAATGGGGCCATTCTTAAGTTCACTGGTATCCATCTGAGTGAAGTGGATGGCTTGGGGTAAGTCAACTGCCTTTACCCCTGAAGACTTAAAAGTGGCTTCATCAATTAAAGTTCGTGTGCACCCCAAGTCTACCAGAGCCACCACGGAAATCTGGGTGTCCCCCCCTTGTGATTTTGCAACAACATCTAGAAACAGAGTCTCTCCCATTTTGCTCACCATCACTGGAGCTCCCCGCTCTTCCTCGGCAGAGGTCTGCTGCGGAGCTCCAATTACAGCAGACCCTGGACGTTTTTTGGTCCCAGGTCCCAAGTCTCCTCTCCCTCCAAGATAGACGAACTGTCTTGGGATGGGACCGGCGCATTTGTAATCCGAGACCCCGTTGGGTAGTACTTGGCCCTTCCAGGCCGGCTGATCTGAGGTTGAGAGTGGTGGTTCCTCGTTTACTCCCGGGAGTTGCACTCTTCCGACGATCCTTGCCTCCTGTTCTCGCCTCCTCCTTGGCTGGACGTGGAGCTGCAGGGGAAGCTTTGGCTCGGGAAGGACAAGCGGCGGCAAAATGTCCCATTCCGCCACAAACTAGGCATGCGCCACTTTGAAAGGGTCACGCCCTTTCCGCCACTGGGGCGGCCGTCTTCCCCGTCGGCTGGTAATTCCTTTGGGAACTGTCCGCTCCATCCGCGGCCCCAATTCTCGCACTTTACGTTGTTTAGACAGGTTCAGCAACTGCTGGCAGTTTTCAACTTCCACCGCTAACTGGATCCAACCCTCGAGATCAGGGGGGTCCCCTTGCATAAAAGCCCAGTGCAGTATTTCTGAATTAAAACCTTCACGGAAATACTGCACATGTGTAGCTTCGCTCCAGTCCACAACTTTACTTGCTAGCAGTTGAAACTCACTTGCAAACTGCACCACCGACTTAGGTCCCTGGCGAAGCTGCAGCAGCGCCATCTTCGCCCACTCGCTTTGGTGTGGATCCTCAAAACGCGGTCAGAGTGCGAACATGAAGTCATCAAGGGTCCGCAGTGCACGGGACCGCAGATCATACTGCTGGACCATCCAGCCCGCCACTTCCCCTTCCAGCAGCAAAGCCACGAACCGCACCCAGCTCTCCTCCGACTGAAAGGTGGCCCCCTGCTCCCTCATAAAACCATCCACTTGGATCAAAAAATAGGGGAGTTTGTCTCCGGAGCCATCAAAGGACGCCCACAACTCTCAGGAAAGCTGGCAGCTGGGGTTGGGGTGGTGGGGGTGGCAGTGGCGGTGGTGGCGATGGTGGCACTGGAGGTACAGGCGCCCTCAGCGGTGGCGGCTGTTGGGGTATGAGCGGAGCCAGTGGGACCTGTCCCACCACGGGTTGAGCAGGGCATGCTCGACATAGCTCGTCCACTTCTTGCCATAGTCCCTCCAGCAAGCCCCACAGCGTAGCTACCTGTTCAACCAGTTCATGGTTTTGGTGCTGGAGGCATTGGTAATCCTCGTCCCTCTCTTGCCATCTCTGCGTCTGGAGTTGAAGGTCCTTGTCTCTCTCCCACCACCTCTGTGTCTGGCGAAGTCCCGTGCCCCACAGTGGCGACTCCTCAGAACCTCCCATCGCTCCCTTGCGTTCAGTGAAGAACCTGACAGCCAGATGATTCTCTATTCTTGACAAAGGAGTTGGAGTCCTCCCCTGGGTGAGGGGGAGGTTGATGATGACTGTAGAGCTTGGCCAAATCACACTAGTTGACAGCAAATATTCGGGTTCCAGGGCCCCAGGCCCTGGTCACCCTCAGCATAATGGACAGATATTTGGCTCTATGCCTACACTAGAAAATTGGTGGCCCAAGCCTCACAAGCCCGTGCCAGGGGCATGTGCCCTCTGATCAAATGGGTCTTCCCGTGGCCATGCATTGCCCAAGCAGGGCGGCAGCAGATGAAAAGGGAGCGGCTGTGACAAACAGCCGAATGCCTGCACCTGGCGACCAGCAACCAGCAGGTCTGGAGGGGAGACCTGGTCAAAGTAGGGTGACCCGGAGAGAGACTCTAGCAGAGGCATGTATGTATCAGGGACCTTGTCAATGAGCATCACATGTGGTTGGGCCAGCCATGGAATGGGTGAAGGGGCATTCCACCATCCCGAGCATCGGCTGGGATAGCATGCAAATGAAGGGGCGGCTCCTGGCAGGTTGGCTCTGTTGAGGTGTCTGGCCACAGCAACAGGTGCTCTATCACCACCACCTCCCGCCCTGCTGTCAACCCAGCACAACCAGCCAGGGCAGACTCAGGGCTTGCTGGCGAACCCCAAGAGAGGACGGGTGAGTCAACTGGAGCTTCCTGGTGACCCCACCCTAGTGGATCCTGGGTGAAGGTGCTCCACAGAGACCTCCAGCCCTTTTTCCAAAAGAATAAACACGCCAACAGTGTGCATCAAGCATTTATCAGACTCTGTCGCACACAAGGGGGGTCTTCAGGATTGCATGGGAATCAAGTACAGGGGGATCCAGGGTGGCACAGTGTCCAGGTGTGGGGGAGATTATGGCTTCCCTGGACAGTCACCCAGCTGATGGTGGGCCCTCCACTCTGACTAGGTCGTGTGGATTGCCGACTGTCGGGCCCACCTGTCAGTGAATGCTGCCTCACGCCTCCTAGCCAGGCGAGTGTCGGTTTGTGGCCAGACTGGGAGGTGGCCATCTCTTGGGGTAACCCTCACTTGATCAGGGCTGCCACTGTCAGGTGGGGCGGTGCACGCAGGAATGCAGGACTAGTCACCATGGACAGCTGGTTTTCCGTTGGGGGTTCCAACCTCCAGCCGCGGCTCTGTGGCTTCCTCCCTGAGACACCAGGCAAGTGGGAAGCATTGGGGGGGGGCCCTCTGGGCCACCAACAGGTGGTCTCTGCAACAACAAAATTGGCTGTGGGGGGGACCACCAAGCACCCAGTCAGCATCTGGCCTGGCCAGGGCTGGCAGCTTCAGCATGGTGGTGGTCCCAACCCCTGCCTCATCTCTGACTCCAACAGGAGCAGCGTCAGGCTGACCATGGAGGCTGTGGAGCCATGACTGTGGCCACTGCAGCACCTGAGTGAATGGCAGCAGTGCAATCCAAGGGGCTGGAGGATGAGCGGGGTGGTATCCCCCAAGGGTCGCTGGAGGGACGGTCAGCCAGAGCATCTGTGCCCCACCTGGAACCCCCTCTCCTTGCCAGCCTGACCTTGGCGGTGGCCTCCCAGAGGTGATCAGTAGTGCCTATTGCTATTGCAATGGCAAGTCAGCACGTCCACTGTTTCACTGGACACAGTTACAATGGCCAAGGCTTCCATCATCAGTGAGAGCTCACTCACCCACATGCCAAGTCCGCCAGAGAGACTCGAGCCCGAGTCAGGAGTGCAAGGGGGAAATTGCACCTTGAGGAGCAAGGTCCCCACCTTGAGGAGCTCTCCAGCCCAGTCAAGGCTTACCTGTCAAATGAGGCCCGGCTTCAAAGTGCCATTTATGAGGGCATTTCCCACCTTCCATGGGGGTGCTGCAACTTCCTGGCAGCCCCCATTGGACAGCCACCTAGTCAGATTCCACAGCTGCTGGGGAGAGATGGGTGGGGCTTTCGGGAGAAGAAGAGTAGCCAGGAGGATGAGACCGCATGGGGCTTTATGGGCTGCGCCAGGTGTACTTTTCTGCCAGCAAAAGTGGGCATTCCTTGGCCGAAAGAGCTTAGGAAACCTCCTAGCCCAAGAAATGCTCCCAGGAATGCCCCCTCAGATGCTGCCGGCCACTTCTGCGCCTCTTGACCTCTGGCTGCCTCCCTTGTGCCTTCCCCATCTGCCACCTACCACCGCCAGCCTAACTCCTCCAATGCTGGCATCCGGCCCTCTCTGGGCGGCAAAAGTGCCATTTGTACTGGTGTTGGACCCTACTTGCCTCCTAACCACAGTCAGCCCCAAACTTAAGGAATGGGCTGTAAGGAGGCTAATTTTGAGCTAGTTATGACAGACTGTAGGACACAAATGTATTTCTAGCATATCCTTAACCAAAAGGAACAAAGGTTTTAGCATTTAAATCCATGGAGATTGCAGAATAAAGGAATTGCAGCTTGCACCAAGCAGAAGATAGCCTTAAGCGATCTGTAACATGGGAGGACTCAAGCCATGCTCCGTAGTACAAGAATGTTACAAGCTGTCCCTATTTTCACCCAAGAATGTCCAAGGTGATTCCTACACTGTAGCAGATTTATTTCATTTATTTGATTCACATCATTTATACCCTTCCTTTCTCCCCAATGGAGACCCAAAGTGGCTTACATCACTCTCCTCTCCTCCATTGTATCCTCACAACAACCCTGTGAGGTGTGTTAGGCTCAGAGTGTGAGACTGGCCCAAGGTCACCCAGTGAGCTTCCATGGCAGAGTGGGGATTCAGACCTGGGTCTCTCATATCCTAATCCAGCACTTTAACCACACTGGCAGTACTCCACAAAAGAGACAGATCCTATACCTCAGAGGGCTGCATCTTCAAGCCATCTCCCAGTCCTGTCTCTCTGGTTCAAAATTGAGACTGATTTTGTTTCTACAATAGTCCCTGCTACCCTCAGCTGGTGGAGAGACAGCATGTTGTAGTGGTTAAGAGCAGTGATTTGGAGAGGTGGACTCTGATCTGGAGAACCGGGTTTGATTCCCCACTCCTCCACATGAGCAGCGGATGCTAATCTGGTGAACTGGATTTGTTTCCCTACTCCTACACATGAAGCCAGCTGGCTGAACTTCGGCTAGTCACAGCTCTCTCAGCCCCACCTACCTCACAGGGTATTTGTTGTGGGGAGGGGAAGGGAAGGCAATTGTAAGCTGGTTTGATTCTTCCTTAAGTGGTGGAGAAAGTCGGCATATAAAAACCAACTCTTCTTCTCTAAGCTTTGATGGGTCACTGGAAAGCTAGCAGGAAACCTTCTCCTGGCAATTATTGAAGAAACCCCTCTGAATGAAAGAGCATTAAACATTCCTTTGTCATAAGCCCTGACTCTCCCACACCCTTGGGACAAACTGTAGTGATACTCCTTGTTGCCAGCAAATTCATAACAGTATGATGTAAACCCCTTAGAAGGCAGCCACTAATCTTGGTCATTCAAATGTCAACACTGCTAATAGTGAAAGCCAAATACTTAACAGTTGTAAGGTCAAGGAAGCCACTACTTTATGCTTTAGGAAGGTGAAACCTATTGTAATTTTGGGGAAAGCAGGAAATGTCAATGTGGACCAAGAGTAGTAGGAACTCTAGGAGATTTAGTATGGAAAAGTATGGAAAAGCCCTTTGTACCAAGTATTAAGAAGAGTTAAAATGTCTTGATCCATTAAACATGAGATCTGCACAAAAAACGCTATTCAGATTGTTAAGCAGTGATTCACCACAATCCTCACAGAATCATTTTATACATTGAGTAAGAGAAGAGGATTGCTTAGATATAACTGGATGCTAGCTTGACTTACCATGTTATATTATGCAGATGATCTTTACATAATGTTTCTTTTTAGAATCTTTAGTTTTGCATCTGGAGAAAGCTCTAAAGAATGAAAGAAATACTGACCTGCTGAGATTCACTGTCCTAATGCCTCATTTGAAAAATTCAACCAAATATCAAATGTCAATCCAGGCAGATCTTTTTGGTTGATGTTTCTGTTTATAAGAGAGAGGGGGTGTATTTTTTTTCATCTCACTGCTCCTGGTTATCTGTGGGGATTGTTGCCCAAAGACTTGTTTGAGGGTGTGAATTAAAAACAGGTCACTGAATCATGCTAAAATAAAATAATGAGAGTGGCAGAACCAGAGTGATGAGTCATGCATCTCAATGACAAATAGTGACAAATCGTTTCAGGGATGCCACAGAGCAGAAATACAGACAGTACTATAAAAGGTTATATTAGTAATAGGACCAACGTATCTTCAGCATGAATCAGTCCCATGGTTTCTTTACTTTGTACCAGGCAGACACTGAAAAACTGCATGTAGATTCACAGTGTGGTATCCCTCATTTACAACATTCAAATCAAATATTAATCTAAATAAAGGTTGGTTAATTTTTTTCTGGGATCAAAAAGAAGAAGCATTTGTTTTACATCTCACCTCTGTTTCCTCTTCTGTTCCTGTTCATTCATGAGGACTAGCAGCAAATGGAACAGTGATCACCCTTCTTAGGAATTTCTAGGCTTCAATGTCCTGAGCATGCACACCAAAAGCACATTTCCTCATGCATATCCTCACTCTTTGGGGAGTTGCTCCCACAAATAGCCACTGCATGTTTGGCTCCCATGCCCAACTTACCAACTAGGGCTGAGCTGATAGACATTGCTTGTTACACTGACTTGTACCAATCATCTGGTCAAATTCAGGTGACTAGGACTGACTGTGCAATCTGAAGCAAAATGACACTTTCTAAATGCATTTAAGTTAATGGGCTTAGAGAGGGGTGTAGCTAACTCTTAGGACTGCACTGTGGATATAGTCCTCCCCCTCCACTATCCCTCCGAACAGCTTATTGATATTTGAGTATCTAACCAAAAAATACAGCAGTATGAAGTAAATTGCAGCAGCAGATACTTTTCAAATAAGCAGCCTCATGGTTTCTCTCACTAGTGCATTCAATAATGGCTTCCAGGGTAGGGGCTAGATGAGGGGGACAGACACATGGTGGGGAGAAGCAAGAATGGGCACGGGGAGAAAAACCTGAAGTGACAAATATGCCAGGACCAGCTTTCGATTTGGGATTGAGGCAGACTTTAAACGTGGGGTCAAAAGGCATCCTGAAAACGTAAGGGGAGAGCAAGGCAACTTCTGAAGGTCAGAAAATGCATGCATAATCAAAATGAAGGCCCAAAGTAGTCATGGTGACCGCAATGGGAACCACCCATGCATAAAAGGCCAGAAACAGTGGTTGGGTGACAGGATTGGAGAGAAGTAGTGTATGCCTCATCTCCAGCTATTTTTACAGCTTTACTAGCTAGTGACCTGATGCTAGTTCTTCTAATAATATCTCCATACAGTTGTAAAAATGTCCTAAGCTGTGGGGAGATAGGTGGATGAAAAAAATATTTTAGTATGGTTATGGCCTTATCAAGGGAAATAATTCTGTTTTTCTATGCCTAGTAGCAATATATTTATTTAAGTTTGCCCATGTTGTGTTGTAATAGTTAGAGTGTTAAACTACGGTCTAGGAGACCCAGCTTCAAATTTCCACTCTGCTGTGGATGCTCACTGGGTGACCTTGGCCATTCACACTATCCCAGCCTAACCTATTTCACAGGGTTGCTGTGAGGAGAACGATGTAAGAGGAAAACCATGTAAGCCTGTTGGTAGCCCTGAGACTACCAATTGACACAAAATAGAGTGAGCTTCACTTTTCTTTGGGGTTTGGATGTTCAGCCTAATGAATTGCATGGGAGAACTCAAAGCTTCGTACACTGTTTTTCATGTATCATTTGCTTGATCTTAGATGCCCTTTGCTCTTGAATCCATTCCAGTTTGTTATCTTTCACTTCAAATCATTGGCACATGGCCCCTAATATCTCAGCATAAGAAAATGCCAAAATGCTGAGCAAATGGCAGAATCACTCAGCTATCTTCAGGGGAGTTTAGGGTGTGTTAAGAAGGACTTGGCTTTTCCTAGTTCTCCTAAACCTTTGGCCTTTTATTTTCCCCCAGTGACTACTGCTTAGCTGTCTGCATTCCTGGGAGAATTATGAGGTGGGGTCTATTATGTGACAGACTCACACAGCAAATCTATGTACTATCTGATGTGCATCTTGTGCTGGTATGGCTTGGATTCCTTTCTAGGCTTAATAGACTGACACTAATGAGCACTTTCTTCTTCCAAAAATGACCAAAAAAACATCAGCCAGCCAGCAAAGATCATTTTTAAACTTCCTCTCCCCCCCCCCCCCGGCTTGAAAGAAGAAGAAGAAATGTAAGTGGCCTCTGGTCAGCAAAAGCAGGCAAGGGGGGGAGGGAGGATCTCATTTATCACATGATCCAGAGGATTTGTTTAAAATCACTATATGGATTACTGGGTTTAAACATTCTCCCTTCAGGGCCATTTTTCAACTATCTGCCAAGAAACCTTGGTGTGTTGCTGAGGAGTCTGGGGATGGGGTCCCTGAGCACTGGGCAGGCGCATATCTGCTGGACCTCGCTGCGGCTTGCTATGAACGAAGGGCAGGATGGCCTCTAATGGGTGGGTCTTGTGATGGTTTGAAATAACTTCGGTTGTTCTACAGGTTACAGCCTACAAATCGCTTCTCCCCCTTACCAACCTCCCTCTGGAAACACAGCAGCAGTGGCTGCATCTGTGAAAGAAAGAAAGAAAGAAAGAAAGAAAGAAAGAAAGAAAGAAAGAAAGAAAGAAAGAAAGAAAGAAAGAAAGAAAGAAAGAAAGAAAGAAAGAAAGAAAGAAAGAAAGAAAGAAAGAAAGAAAGAAAGAAAGAAAGAAAGAAAGATCATGAAATGACATAGCCAGCGTGGTGTAGGGGTTAAGAGCGGTGGTTTGGAGCGGTGGACTCTGATCTGGAGAACCGGGTTCGATTCCCCACTCCTCTGTCAGGCCTGACTTTGCAGCAGGCCTGCCTGACAAGGCTCGTGTACAGTTTCTCTCTCTGCCTCCTGGCCAGCTCACAGCTGCACATAACAATTATACATTGTTATGACTTTCTACCCTGGGAACGCTTCTCATAGTTTCTACTGGACTGTGTGACACCAGGCAATGTGTTTTTACCTTGTATTGTAATCCAATTCTCCATTAGTCGCCTTCTTGTGCTAAGTTGGCAGTCAACTACTGACTTTGTCCTATCTTGAAGCCTGAATAAAGCCTAACCTGTTTCAGAGCCTTGCCTGAGCGAGTTTTGCTTGAAGGGACCCTGTGGACAAAACCCCGAGTCTGACATCCTCCACATGAGCGGCGGAGGCTAATCTGGTGAACTGGATTTGTTTCCCCACTCCTACACTTGAAGCCAACTGGGTGACCTTGGGCTAGTCACAGCTCTCTCAGCCCCACCCCTACCTCACAGGGTGTCTGTTGTGGGGAGGGGAAGGAAAGGTGATTGTAAGCTGGTTTGATTTTTCCTTAAGTGGTAGAGAAAGTCGGCATATAAAAACCACCTCTTCTGCTGCTGCTTCTATAGTTCCATCCTAACTAAGCACACCTCATAGTCAATTAAAATACCCCTGCTGCTATTTTAGCAGATGTTTGGTAATGATGAGCAAGCTGGCTTTTTTACCTTTTTAATCGAAATTAAATTGTCCTGTAAATGCTTCCTATACTTGGAGGACAAGAGGGGAAACAAGAAAAAATGTTATTCCTACATTTCAAAAAAGTCAAAGAGATATTTTATATTATTTATTTTTATATCTTATCTTATAAAAACAAAGTTTATTTTTTTAAAACCGTCTGAAGAAAATTGGATCAGAAAAAACAGGGCTTCATGTTTTCAAAAAAAATTGTTCTGTAGCCATCACTACCTCTCAGCGATCCCAGTCCTTAGACAGCTGGAAAACAGAGTTTCAACAGGGATGGTTTCCTCAGGGCTTGGAATGCTACATGATAAGATAGCAAAGGTATTCAGGAGGGAGACTGTATGGCATCATCAGAGTAAATGATTCTGTGATCAGTCTCCTGAGATCACAGTTACAGATAAGTTATCGTATGTCTGTATTCAAAAACACAGGAGAGATTAAAACCCTTCAGGACTTGCACAGAAAACATTGCTAAGAATGAATCCTCTGTTCTTCTCTGGACTTCCCTTCATCTGACCAAGGTAATTCTGATATCTAAAATGGGCTCCCACTTCTTTACACAGTCCAGGTGTTAATGAAAGGGCAGTTGTATGGGCTTAAAGAGTTTTCATCCAGGTGTACCTTGACCTGAAAAGCTTACCAGTGAACAATTTTATACTGACATGAGAAATGAGAATGACACACAAATTTGGAAGTTGCTGGAATTAAGTATGTTTCTTCTGCACAGGAAGGGTAAGCCCTGTGTGACCATGTGGAATCTATTAAGCCTTTTCTTGTAGAACCTCCTTCCCCTTCTCTCCAGAATTACCATGCCAAAGGTAAGCCACCAGAAGTGGTGCACCAAAGTTACTCAAATACTGTGCTTAAAAAGCTGAATTCTTCAACTAGTTTACACTGGTTTGGGTCCAGAAACCTCCCTCCCCATCTTGGTCGATACACTTTGCTGTCCCAACCATCCTCCTCTCAATTTGCCCCCCCCCCAATCTTGGAGCCCAGCAGCGGAAGGAGTACCACCAGAGGCATCCTTGCTCCAATGTTACCTGCACGGATTCCAAGGCAATCTGGGGTCAGCTGCAGCCTGTTGTAGAGCCCAGGAAGCTCCAAGACTTGAAACAGAGCAGCAGAAGTGGTGGGGTACATCCTTTCCTGTGCTGCAGTGGCAGAAGTGCGGGAGGGGGAGTCACCTCCTGCTGTGTCTCCCTTACTGGATCAAGTCAGGCTGCAGTGACTTTGAAGTCTGTTTTGGACTCAGGTAGCTTGGGGCCTGGTGGAGGGTGAAGGCTGACACAAACCATACTACTCTTTTCCTTCCATACCATACCACCACCCTCTACCAGTTTGGCTCCCTGTGGCTGTTTGGGCATTGAAGGCGGTATTCCACTCACCTGGCGTCTATAATTGCCATAGGTTCCTCCTCCAGCTGCAGCCACTCACATTGCATCCCACAGGTTTCTCAAGGGGCTGCAGCAGGATGCAGGAAGAGGGTTCTTGCTCTTGGGTCTCTGAATCCTGCCAGTTATTTACATAATGTATTCTGCTTCTGAAAATCATGGAGAAGAGCCAAGAGCTTATATAAAATTAAAATCCTGTTCCCTAAGTCACCACTGGAAGATCTGTTGGGCCCAGGCATATAACACATTCTTTCAAATTTATTGTTGTGAATTTGGGGGTCTTGTCACTTTGAAGCTGCAGGTATTGTGAACTGGTATGCATGCTTCTATCCAATGAACTTGACCTAAACCAGAGACTATTACAAAAGGATGACCATGTTTCTTAACACAACTGTGAAGGTTTTCTCAGTGGGGAACCAATTATTAGGAGATGGTCTCATCGCTCTGCTGAAACACCTGTCAGAGCTTGGAAGAGGTGACACCTCCTCCAGCTGAAAGGAGGGGGGGATGTGGGACTCTGTGCCTGACAGAACAAGAGAGTAAGTTTTAAAAAATCACTTTACTTACTTTACTTATTTATACCCCACTCCCAGTGTGGCTTACATCAATTCCCTGTCTTCAACCTTATCTTCATAACAACCACCCTGTGAGGTAGGTTAGGCTGACAGTGTGTGACTGGCCCAAGGTCACACATTGAGTTTCCATGGCAGTGTAAGGATTTGAACTCAGGCTTCCCAGATACTAGTCTGACACTCTTAATTAAGACACCACATTGGTTTTCTAAAATTGTGCTAGAGATAGAGAGAAAAGCAGGCAAGACTACTGTTGCAAATTGACTGAAGCCCCTCGGGGAGTTCAGAAATCTGGGAACTGATGTGGGGTAGTGGATCTGCTGCCTCCACCTAAGTCTGTTTGTAAATAAAGCAAATGCTTCAAAAATACCATAAGTCTCCAGTGCTTTCTGGTCTGCTACAAAGGGAACCATCCCAGGTCAGTGCTGCCCCTGAACATCTGACTGCTGTGTATGCAAATATGTAACCATATTTACACAGGGTTAAAGAAGTTGATTTCTATGCCCAATCCAATCCCAATTTCTGTGATCATTGAATACTTAAACCACAACAACAGAAGCCACCACCTATACATCTAAAAGGCAGATGAGGCTTGTTTCTATAGTCTGAATTTATCACAAGTGGCTGCAAGGTTGAAGCTTCTTTGACCACCAGATTCTGTTTTAAACTCCTAAGAATCAGGCTAGGTAACACTAAAAGCTGAGCTTGTATGGGACATGTTATTCAGTTCTGAGAGAAGTAAGTATGTCCACTAAATATTAACAAGGGGCTTTTCTGAGTGCAGAAGTTCTTGTCCAGATTAACGCTAAATAATTCA